>NC_088226.1:9264580-10468906 GCF_036934945.1 Oncorhynchus masou masou | reverse complement strand
CCTGTAGACGAAAGGCTGTGCAACCACTGCACAACAGTAGAACCTGAGACGGAGCTGCATTTCCTGACAAAATGTAAAAAATATAAAACAATTAGAGTGTTATTTCCCCAAATTTGAAACCGTTATTCAAGGTTTCAAAGACCTCTCTGATGAGAGTATGCTACTCGTCCTGTTGGGGGAGGACACAGAGAGCTGTGGGTTGGCAGCGTACTACATTGCTGCCTGCCATAAGTTGAGGGACAGTGTCTGACAAACCAATCAACCTGCACATGTACTCTACTGTATGCTTATTGTTATTGTTGAATGTATGGTTATTTTTGTCCCGTTGTTACTGTTGTCCCGTTGTTACTGTTGTCCCGTTGTTACTGTTGTCCCTTTGACAATTTTGATTCACATTTTTATTTTTATGTTGTAAATATCCAAAATAATCTTTGGTAATATGTACATTGTTACATCATGCCAATAAAGCAAATTGAATTGAGCGAGAGACAGAGAGAGATAGAGACCGTGAGAGAGAGAGACAGATAGAGAGACAGCGAGACAATGAGAGAGACAGTGAGACAGAAAGAGAGAGACAGCGAGACAAAGCAAGAGACAGAGAGAGAGAGACAGCAAGGACCATATCACCTCTACCCTACCTGACACCCTAGACGCACTCCAATTTGCTTACCGCCCCAATAAGTCCACAGACGACGCAATCTCAATCATACTGCACACTGCCCTAACCCATCTGGACAAGAGGAATACCTATGTAAGAATACTGTTCATCGACTACAGCTCAGCATTTAACACCAAACTCGTCAATAAGCTCGAGACCCTGGGTCTTGACCCCGCCCTGTACAACTGGGTCCTGGACTTCCTGACGGGTGGTGAGGGTAGGTAACAACATCTCCACCCCGCTGATCCTCAACACTGGGGCTCCACAAGGGTGCATACTCAGCCCTCTCCTGTACTCCCTGTTCACCCATGACTGCGTGGCCATGCACGCCTCCAACTCAATCATCAAATTTGCAGACGACACTACCTACAGTGGTAGGCTTGATTGCCAACAACGACGAGACGGCCTGCAGGGAGGAGGTGAGGGTCCTCGGAGTGTGGTGTCAGGAAAATAACCTCACACTCAATGTCAACAAAACAAAGGAGATGATCGTGGACTTCAGGAAACAGCAGAGGGAGCAGCTCTCTATCCACATCGACGGGACAGTAGTGGAGAAGGTAGTAAGTTTTAAGTACCTTGGCGTACACCTCGGCGTACACATCACGGACAAACTGAAATGGTCCACCCACACAGACAGCGTGGTGAAGAAGGCGCAGCAGCACCTCTTCAACCTCAGGAGGCTGAAGAAATTCGGCTTGTCACCAAAAACACACAAACATTTACAGATGCACAATCACCGCCTGGTACGGCAACTGCTCCGCCCACAACCGTAAGGCTCTCCAGAGGGAAGTGAGGTCTGCACAACGGATCACCGGGGGCAAACGACCTGCCCTCCAGGACACCTACACCACCCGATGTCACAGGAAGGCCAAAAAGATCATCAAGGACAACAACCACCCGAGCCAATGCCTGTTCATTGCTGCTACAGTTTCAACTGTTCTGCCTGCAGCTATGGGATCCTGACCTGTTCACTGGATATGCTACCTGTCCCAGACCTGCTGTTTTCAACTCTCTAGAGAAAGCAGGAGTGGTAGAGTTACTCTTAATGATCGGCTATGAAAAGCCAACTGACATTTACTCCTGAGGCGCTGACTTGCTGCACCCTCGACAACTACTGTGATTATTATTATTTGACCATGCTGGTCATTTATGAACATTTGAACATCTTGGCCATGTTCTGTTATAATCTCCAACCGGCACAGCCAGAAGAGGACTGGCCACCCCTCATAGCCTGGTTCCTCTCTAGGTTTCGGCCTTTCTAGGGAGTTTTTCCTAGCCACCGTGCTTCTACACCTGCATTGCTTGCTGTTTGGGGTTTTAGGCTGGGTTTCTGTACAGCACTTTGAGATATCAGCTGATGTACGAAGGGCTATATAAATACATTTGATTTTGATTTGATTTGTTCACCCCGCTATCATCCAGAAGATGAGGTCAGTACTGGTGCATCAAAGCTGAGAGAGGCCCAGCCAGGGGTGTTGGAGAGAGGGTCAGCCCAGGGGTGGTGGAGAGAGGGCCAGCCCAGGGGTGGTGGAGAGAGGCTCAGCCAGGGGTGTTGGAGAGAGGGTCAGCCCAGGGGTGGTGGAGAGAGGGCAAGCCCAGGGGTGTTGGTGAGAGGGCCAGCCCAGGGGTGTTGGAGAGAGGGCCAGCCCAGGGGTGGTGGAGAGAGGGCCAGCCCAGGGGTGGTGGAGAGAGGGCCAGCCCAGGTGTGGTGGAGAGAGGGCCAGCCCAGGGGTGGTGGAGAGAGGGTCAGCCAGGGGTGTTGGAGAGAGGGTCAGCCCAGGGGTGGTAGAGAGAGGGCATGGCCAGGGGTGTCTGTTTCCTCACACCCTCACTAAAAAGGGCAACAGGCAATGTAACCCCATAGCAGCACATGAGGGTTTTGGTTGTGTGGGCAGTACGTAGGGAATTGGCAATGTACGGATTAGTCTGACTCTCCCATTGACTTTAATTGGCCCTCAAGATGTCATTGTATGGAGTCAGATGTTCAATAAGGGGAAAGGGGGACACATAATCATTTGTACAACTGAATGCATTCAATTGAAATGTGTCTTCCGCATTTAACCCAACCCATCTGAATCAAGGCATGGTAAGACCTTGTTCACCCCATAGTTGGACCCCATGTTGAAAACAATATGACTGCCGCTCAGTGAAGACTGTGAGCTTAGGTATGGGGTTTCAGGTAATGACTTTCAATCACACCTCCCAATACTGTGACGTAAACGTCACCTTACCACACAGATCTACTGAAATCACACAAGCCTCTTAGCTTTATCCTCTTAGCAATTGTTCCAGAAAGGTGAATGAATGGCTCAGTGGTGCTTGAGATCTACTCATTTGATTCAACAAGATTCATCACAGAGGTGACTCTCGCCATTTGTTACTCATTGGACAATTGATAGAGGAGGAAGGGTTTGAGGGCTGGTAGACATGTCAACTATACACTCTGGTAAGCTGCCAGGAACTCCTGTTCCTTGAAGCCTTCATTAAACCCTGGTGACTTCTTGTTTAATGGTAATTTGTTGAGTGGAACAAAAGTTCCTGGAATTCCTAGAATGCGATTTTCTCCTTACCATGTGAAATCACGAATGTGTTGAGGTTGTTGGTAGGATCAATGGAAATGTATAATATTCTGTATTCTGCACATTGAATGAACATACACTATATTTGCAAATTAGTGGATGAGGCTATTTCAGCCACACCCATTGCTGACAGGTACAGTGGGGCAAAAGAGTATTTAGTCAGCCACCAATTGTGAAAGTTATCCCACTTAAAAAGATGAGAGAGGCCTGTAATTTTCATCATAGGTACACCTACTTCCAACTTTGTGGCAACAGTTTGGACAATGCCCTCTTGCACAAAGCGAGGTCCATACAGAAATGGTTTGTCAGTGTGGAAGAACTTGACTGGCCTGTACAGAGCCCTGACCTCAACCCCATCAAACACCTTTGGGATGAATTGGAACGCCCACAGCAAGCCAGGCCTAATCGCCCAACATCAGTGCCCAACCCCAGTAATGCTATTGTGGCTGAATGGAAGCAAGCCCCCCCCCCCCGCAGCAATGTTCCAACATCTAGTGGAAAGCCTTCCTAGAAGAGTGAGGATGTTATAGGAGCATAAGGGGGACCAACTCCATATTAATACCCATGATTTTGGGATGAGAAGTTCGATGAGCAGGTGTCCACATACACTACATGACCAAAAGTATCTATTATTGAGTAGATAGTGCACAGTCAAAACATGCCTCTTGTTCAAGATAACATAGGGGCAAATCTTGTGTACATTAACCTTTAAAATTGGGATTCCCTCCAGAAAGGATTACTATAACCTGTATGCCACTCCTTGAGTATACCTCTTTAAACCCCTTCCTTAGTACTGTTGTCTTAGGGAAGGACCTGTGTATCCAGTTGGTACTGTACTGTATATAGCTGGCACCAGCTATCCTATCCTAGGAAGTCCCTAGGTGGCTTTACAGGTACAAGTCCTTAGCCAATTAGAGTACATTCTTATGAGGACCACTTTACAATCATAGATTTTATGACGACATTTAACAGGCCAGTAACCTCCATAGATACACAGCAGTAAACTGGTAGTACATACTTTTAAGAGGCGCAGCGGGCATCTGCTAACTACTTGGTCACAAGGCTGTGTATGTCTCCTCACACATTCAGTCAGACCACAGCACAGAGACGGCTTTGAAGAGTTGGAGGAGAGATGCTGGGCCAGTTCACCGTATCAATGTCCTTTGTCAGTGGCGGCAACCCCTCCTAGGCTGACGCACTGGGTAATGTTCTGCTTCTGTAAGAACTTAGAACTTCCAGACAAGACAGTGCTACTGTCCAAGTTAACTTGCTGTAGGTGTATTGGCTAAAGGATTTACTCTGTTGTTTTTTAAAGTTACTTGGGGGCATTGTCTTGGCTTTTGTGCACCCACACACTGGCGTCATTCCGCCACCCACACACATGCTCATACTGATACATGTTTAGACACAAATACACACACACAGACACACACATTTCAACGAATGTGTCTGAGAATGCACAAACACACACAATACACACTTGCAAAACACACACACACAGGAATGAGGGAGGACAAAGCTTTTACACCTACTTGAAAAGGCAATGTATCTCACCTGAAGGAAAAACAAAATCGGTCTTTCTGTGCAGACACCGTATAATATCTCATCTCACACGTCACACAGCACAGGGGAAACTTGAGCCATATATAATATCCACTGTTTGTCCTGTTGGTGAAGGCTACTAAACATGACAGTGATATCATTCCACCAATAGACCACTTCGTTCCTCTTTCACCATCAGGTAAACAAAGATATACAGCTCTCCTATCATAGCATAAATATATAGCTCTGAGAAAGGGAACAAGATAATTTGATGACACAGACATTGTCATAAAATGATGTCAGACTGTGGCCAAGTGTAGGAGGAGAATGGTGGCTATTTGCTGTAGTCTCAGTAATAATCTGCTATTCATTTCCTTTATAGGTCAAGCCCCACGGCTGAATTAGAACTGTGGTATGAATGAAGCATGGAGATCCTTATCTGCTAAGGTCAGCAAAAATAAGAAACAACAGTGCAAGTAAGTATGTACGTCTGAACACAGAGGCTGGCTGGGGAGAACGTCTGAATACAGAGGCTGGCTGGGGAGAACGTCTGAATACAGAGGCTGGCTGGGGAGAACGTCTGAATACAGAGGCTGGCTGGGGAGAACGTCTGAATACAGAGGCTGGCTGGGGAGAACGCTCTGAATACAGAGGCTGGCTGGGGAGAACTAGAGGCTGGCTGAATACAGAGGCTGGCTGGGGAGAACGTCTGAATACAGAGGCTGGCTGGGGAGAACGTCTGAATACAGAGGCTGGCTGGGGAGAACGTCTGAATACAGAGGCTGGCTGGCTGGGGAGAACGTCTGAATACAGAGGCTGGCTACAGAGGCTGGGAGAACGTCTGAATACAGAGGCTGGCTGGGGAGAACGTCTGAATACAGAGGCTGGCTGGAGAGAACGTCTGAATACAGAGGCTGGCTGGGGAGAACTTCTGAATACAGAGGCTGGCTGGAGAACATCTGAATACAGAGGCTGGCTGTCTGAATACAGAGGCTGGCTGGGGAGAACGTCTGAATACAGAGGCTGGCTGGGGAGAACGTCTGAATACAGAGGCTGGCTAGAACGTCTGAATGCAGAGGCATCTGAATACAGAGGCTGGCTGGAGTACATCTGAATACAGAGGTTGGAGAATACAGAGGCTGGCTGGGGAGAACTTTTGTGGTTCTGGCAGGAAACCCATAACGTCTGAATACAGAGGCTGGCTAAGGCTGGCTGGGGAGAACGTCTGAATACAGAGGCTGGCTGGAGAACGTCTGAATACAGAGGCTGGAGCCTTGCTTCCTCAAAGCTATAACACTCCTTTGGACTCGAGCACTAAATACTGCTCATGTTGTTCCAGGGCTGTAGCGAGCTCAGACACACACACACAGCTAGCACGTGGGTTCTTACTGCGTCAATCAAGTTGGAAGAGCTGCATATAAATATAATCCACGACGTGCATGATCGTCCTTGGGGATTTCAGTTTGTTTGACCAAATGACCACAAAGAAATCCAGAATTGTGGAGTGGAGACAATCCAGCATTGTGGAGACGTTCCCATTCCTGCATGTGGACCTCGTCCTCCAACAAGTAAAAGACTTAAAGCATCATTCCAATTCCAGTAATTAGCAATCAAGTCCGAGCCCTTCAGCTCTTCCAAATCTGGTCATCACGGTGCAACAGCTGATTATAGCAGTGAAAGAGAGGCGTCCATTTGGTAAATAACATTATAGCTCCACAGAGACCCTGTAATTGACTCTGCTGAGGAGAAATGTCCCAGCAGCATTGCATAGAATGAGAGATGTTAGATCAGCATTAGTGGTGTGATAAACACTCAGTAACAGAAATAACAGGGTTGGGTACAAAGGGGAGGTTTCTATTTTAGGAGACCGGATGTAAGTGAGAACGTAGGTAGCATTCACAATGAAGCGAGACCTACAAAATGCTCAATTGAGAGTATGTAATTGAGAGTGTTTTTTGTGTCACATTAGTGATGCAGAGCAAGCAACTTCAAAAGAAAGACTGAGAGGGGGTGGATAGAGAAAGAGAGAACAGCAGTTAGTTGAAAGGAACAAGAGATGATGATCCTTGCACATGTTGCACGCCGTTTGAATGCCTCTTTCCTGCTTACCTCTTCCCAGAGGCAAGCAGCACTACACTGAACAAGTGGTGCTGTCAAACTGCAAACTGCAACCAGAAAGATAGCCAAATTTCTCTTCAGATCTGACCGACATCTAGCGAAAAAGACAAACGAACAACATGGACTGGACACACAGAATCCACTAGAGACAGAGAAATCCACTCACGCTGGTGACTTTACGGTAGATCTGGGCAGCGTTCTGGCACTCGGAGTAGGGGTACTCAGACGTGGTCATCTCAAGCATGCACATCCCAAAGGCATAGACGTCCACCGCCTCATCATACTTCTCCTCGTACATCTCTGGAGCCATGAACTCAGGAGTCCCTACAGAGAGGGGGTGGGGGGTAGAGTGAGGTGAGGAGGGGGTATAATGGTAGTGGTTATGAGAATTGGCGCAAAATCTGGTCCTACTTCACTGACAACTGCAGTTACACTTCACAATACAGTGGCTTTATTCATTCTGACTTTGACCACTTTGGAACAAGTAGCCAACTGTGTGCCTTGTAATACAGTGCGGAAAATGTGTATTGGCAACCAACTGTTCTGGTATTCATTTACAGTACAAGTGTATTCAAATGGAAAAAAATAATCAAGGCAGTACAGAAACAATGCAGGAGGTAATCAAAAGATAAGTTATTTATTGATACAACACCAAATCTTATACTAGCGCGATAATGTAAAACAAATGTTAAACGTTTGTAGGTTTGAAGGTTTCCAAATGAGACTTAGATGACCCACACTATTAAAAAATTACTGAGACCAAACACATTTTACTTGCCCTAGCAGACCTGGTTATCCAGAGCGTTGGTGACTAACTGTGCTGCTGGCAACAATTTAATATTTTTTTGCCCAAGTTTACTGACACCGGCCATATTCAACGGGTGTTCCGCGCTCGTAAATCCATCAGTAGTTCTGCGCTCTGGCACACTCAGATGAGTGTTCTGAAACCTGAGTACATAGCAAGAGTGAATTTATGAACGCACCCTTTGATTCGTACCTTCTATAGAGGAATGTGTTTCTACATCTGCATTGCTTGCTGTTTGGGGTTTTAGGCTGGGTTTCTGTACAGCACTTTATGACATTGGCTGATGTAAAAAGGGCTTTATAAATACATTTGATTGATTGATTGATAGCAGTGAGATAGATTAGAACATGTTGGGCAGCCGTGCTGATGTCACTCCAAAGACTAGCCGCCATGCACCATGACAGTATAAATATAAACACCTAGCCAAATAAATAAATACAGTGGCCAGCATAAAACATGGCATTGAAAGCTTTATTTACAGTTGCTCCAGTTTAAGGTCACAGCACACTAAAGTGACAGCAGTACACAGGTAGCAGTGGGACTGGGACTCTATTTGACACTGAGTGGCTGCCACTGGAAGGTATGATTTATTCATTGAAATATTGAATAACCGTTTCACACAATACTGTATCTCTGTAATAACATTTTAAAAAGACATTAAAGCAAATAGCAAAGAGTAAAGTGTTGTAGGTGACAAAACGTTTTAACATTCTATATGAGGTTTCAGCTATTACGTACGTCTCACTTTAAAACCTTAGTAGTATTCTACATTGAGATATATTCTATAGTCACAGGGTCTAGAATGTCAGTTGAAGTGGCTGTGGGTAGTTGGGAGACTCACCAATGACACTCTTGGCGAACGAGGCACTCTTTAGTGTGGCCAGGCCCAGATCGCCAATCTTGACGGAGCCTGTGGGGCCGGTGATGAAGATGTTGTCACACTTGAGGTCCCTGTGGATGATGGGCGGGGTGCGGGTGTGGAGGAAGTGGAGGCCCTTCAGGATCTGGTGGCTCCAGCGCTGCAGCAGCTTCAGCTTCATCTCCTTGAACCTCTTCAGGTACCTGCAGGGTGAGGCTGATATGAGTACTGTACATGCAGCCTATGCAGGACTCAAACCCAAAACCCTGGTGTCCAACCAACTGAGCGATTGGAACCTCGGGGTACAACAGTGTAAGCAACAAGTGTTACTAAGTTACAGAGCACCACGGACCAGAGGTGCTCACACTGAATCTGAGAGCCTGAGGATGAGGTAGCATTTTCCATTCCATCTGTCTCTGGAAACAATGTTCTCCTGTCATGCTCAAATTGAGAGTGACACTTCGTTTCGACAGATGTTAGCCACATGGTTAACACACCAATTCAGTAGACTCAAAGCATAACTGCTTTGAGTCTTTTGCACACCCTTTTACAAGGAGATGACGTAGAAAAATGGCACATACTTTCCCCCATCTGCTATTTACTCAGGCAGGGGGGGTGGACTTAAAGGGATAGTTTGGGATTTTGGCAATGAAGACCTTTATCTATTTTCCGAGATTCAGATGAACTCATGGAAACCATTTTTATGTATCTGAGTCCAGCATGAAGGAAGTTAAAGGTAGTTCGGTGAGCCAATGCTAACTAGCTTAGCACAAAGACTGTAAGTCTTCGGGTACAGCTAGCATACTTTCAGTCTTGGTGCTAAGATGGTTAGCATTGGCATGTGAAACTACCTCTAACTTCCTTCAAACTGGACGTAGATACATACAAATTGTATCCCTTTAACTCACGTCTTGAGGGTGCCTGACGTCATGAGCTCGGTGACCAGAAGGATGCACTTGTGGCCCTTGCAGTTGTCCTTCCAGGAGTCATAGAAGCGGACGATATTGGGGTGCTGCAGCCCCTTCAGCATCTCCACCTCCTCACTGAAACGCTGGCGCTCCACCTTCGTCAGCCTCCGCGTCTGGAGAAGGAAGAGGAGAATAGATTATCATAGTGGTGAGACTATACACATAGTAAGTTATAGAGGTAAAATAAAGTAGACACAAATATATCAATAAGAGAGGGAAGAGGGGAATACATTGTTATATACAGAAGTATTGAAATTAGAGGTTAAATGGACGAGACACAAACATACAGTATATAATACACAATGTACAGGCCAATGCTAAGTCATCTATTATGCAACGCTGCAAATGTATCTAGGCCCCTCAATGTAATTATAGGGGGCTGGGTTTCATTGCATAAGGTTACACAATCATGTGACTTTACTGCATAATATTTGCAGATTAACAGATATAGCTTTAAATGTATATACAAAAATCTAGATGTGAAAAGATGACGGTATTGATACAGTAGCCAGTACTCTAACTATCAGCCTGTGGTGGGAGGAGACGTAAAAGACCAGTGCCAGAGACCAAACAGGAAGAGCTGTGCCAATCCAGAAACCTGCCAACCCCAGCCCTCTCATGAGGCACGCATTACTCTATCAGGGGCTTGGAAACACTGACGCGTAACAGTTCTCTAATGGCACCAAGTGTTCTCTAGCTTCAATGTTGTTGGAGGGGGTTAGAGCAGAGTTCTCAGAAATCAATGCATCAATTATAGAGAAAAGGAAAGTGATTGTTTCAGAGAGGTTTAGCAGCGTGTGTTTGTTTGTGTTTCCAAAATGCTGGATGGGTTTTTTACACACGACGACATTTCAGTACAAAGCGACAGACGCCTCTCTCTCTCTCACTCTCTCTCCCAGGAGACAAGTGCTGTAGGAGACTAACTGTCCACACTCACTCTAAAGATTACACAACAATAAGGCGGGGATATCAGGCCAGTAGTTCTCACTGCCCTCTGCTGTCCCACTCAGAACACAGGCTGTCCTACTGCATGCCTGCTCTGTCCACAAACACCAAGCTGTCATTCTCTGTCAAGTGTCCTGATCCAGGAGCCAAGCTCACAACAACAAGGAGCACTATTGGTAGAATTTGGCACCCGGGCATCGTGACACTAACGCACAGTGACAGTGCAAAGTGGGTGCCAAAGTCAACCTGAATGAAGGCTGTCCTGTTTACAGCCCACACTAGGGCCATTTTACTAAGTTCACAGAGATCCAGGATGATGCGGGATGTCCAACGACGACACCTAGCTTATCTAAGAGTGGCAGTGGGAGCAGGTCATGACTGGCTGGGGGGATGGAGGGGTGATGGGGGTAGAGAGCAGGGGGTTGATTTCTTCCTTCACTGGACAACCTATTTTTGGGTTTGCCGCTTCCAGGAATGAACCCCACATAAACAAAAACAGAGGTGTGAGGCTCCTCACTCAATCACTTCATCTCACTCTCCCCATCTCTCTAGATCTCTTTCAACCCACCAGGAACGGATTTGGTGATCAAACACCAGCCAGTGAAATTATTTAGTAGGGAGCCGTCAGAAGCAGTGAACAAACCACCTCTAGCTCTCTGCCACCAATTCTAGTAAAAGACAGGTACTTTGATTTGCTGCAACTTGATCTGGCTCCATTGGCAAATTTCCTTAAGATGATGTGTAAGAGTGTGTTTGAGTGTGTGTGTCTAACTTTCTCACTCATCATTAGTCACGATTCATTCAGGATTATCAGTAATCATGGTAGCATCCACATTGACATAGATGTGTTAGAAGCATATTCTAATTTATAATAAAAGTGACTCTGATATTTTATTTAACTAGGCAAGTCAGTTAAGAACAAATTCTTATTTTCAATGACAGCCTAGGAACAGTGGGTTAACTGCCTGTTCAGGGGCAGCACGACAGACTTGTACCTTGTCAGCTCAGGGGTTTGAACTGGCAACCTTCCGGTTACTTGTCCAACACTCTAACCACTAGGCTACCTGCCGCCCCCTCAATACATTATTTACCATCCATTTCTATTGGGCACAAAATAATCTAAAACAGCCAAAGTTAACTGCAAATGCATCCAAGTTTGTAGAGTCACAAGCTTGATGTATTCATGGTTTGTTAGGAACAAGGGAACAAACATTTGACTACTTCATTTATAAGAATCTTTAGGGGTGGCAATAGTTTTGGCCCCTAACTTTGAGAAAATAAACAATTACTTGTTCAACAAAATGTATTTATCTGAGTAATTGTATTAGTATAAAATAATGTAATTATTGCGGATCTTTATCAAGGGTGTCAATAATTTCAGGCCCCACCATATATACAGACAGGATGGCTCACTTCTTAGGAGAAATTGTACAGATCCTCTTTTGTCAGTTGTTTTCCATGGAGTTGGCTGCCAACACTGTAATGTAAAAATGTTGGGTCGCTGCCGAAGAAAAATGAATGGCTGTATTCATCAGAAAATGCTTTTTCTGTAAGTGTCAAATCACTGTTCGGCTCCAAATTGAGATATGTAGAGTATACTGTATCTTGTGGGCTGCTATGACGATCTGACCACAGACTAGCCAAACAACATTGGATCTTATCTGCCTATAGAAAGAGGTGCACTCCGCGCCTGTTCCTGGACCTGCTAGTTTGAGTATGACTTATCTAACAGGAAACTGAGCTTTTATTTTTTTAAAGTTTTTTTAAGTGAATGGAAGCGAGGGGAACTCACTGGCTCCATAACTCAAATAAAATACTGCTCACATTTGATTAGGCCTTTCAAAGTTGTGGTTTAATATACCCATGTCCTGCTGTGCCAAACTTGACCAGGACAAAGTCAAGCTTTAAGGAGGGAAAGATCTTTAAGAATGAGAACAGTGCCCAGGAGCTATGAGAGAATGCCAGAATTCAGCCCAAAATAGGTGATGTTTTTTTGTCAATGCCTAAAGAGTGGATATAGGGTCTATGTCTGAATCATTAGCAGGAGATCAGTCCAAGTGGCTGTGGTTTTGGAGAATTCTCAGTAGTTTGTTCTTGGGTGACGGTGCTGTTGAACACATTCCGGCAGAAAGATACCAAGAGCACACAGGGTTTTTTCTGCATAGAAAACTCTTGGCGGGCCGCCTATGTCCAAACAGTTTCGGTATGGAAAAACGTTTTTTAGTGTAAACTTAAATGACTAAAACCAGATAAAAACTATGCAGAAAATATAATGGACCTTTACATTTTTAATAAGATCATCTTTAACAACTTACAATCACCAAAATAAAAGCTAGACAATCAGGGAGAATAAACACTTCCCAAACTATGCATTCAGGAGTATTTTTGTCATGACATGGGACCCCCATTGATTTTGTTATAATATTTCAGTCACTCAGAAAGCATAAGCCATGGCAAAAAAAATGCATTTCACCTTTATTTAACCAGGTAGGCTAGTTGAGAACAAGTTCTCATTTACAACTGCAACCTGGCCAAGATAAAGCAAAGCGACACAAACAACAACACAGAGTTATTTTTTTATTTAACTAGGCAAGTCAGTTAAGAAAAAATTCTTATTTTCAATGATGGCCTAGGAACTGCCTGTTCAGGGGCAGAATGACAGATTTGTACCTTGTCAGCTTGGGGATTTGAACTTGCAACCTTCCGGTTAGTAGTCCCATGCTCTAACCACTAGGCTACCCTGCCACACCCAGTTACACACATAATAAATAAACATACAGTCAATAACACAATAGGGGGAAAAGTATATATGCAGTATGTACAAATGAGGTAAGATAAGGGAGATAAGGCAATAAATAGGACATAGTGGCGAAATAATTACAATTTAGCAATTAAACACTGGAGTGATAGATGTGCAGAAGATGAATGTGCAAGTAGAGATACTGGGGTGCAAAGGAGCAAAACAATAAATAACAGTTCTACAAAATGTGTAGAACTGCAGAAAATTAGCTTAAAAACTGCAACATTTTATCTCCGCCACATGAAAAAATGTGTCATTATGGCCAACAGGAGTGGCTCGAAAATTTTCGGTTGATGACCGCACCATTGGCCATGACCACGCACTCGCCACACCCACCACCTAAGCCCCAGTTTGATCCAGAAAAAACCCTGGCAAGGCAGCAGAAAAAAATGGCCCTTTAACTGTTAATGCCTTTTTTCCTGAGGTAGAGACTGCAGCAGAAAAGTAATACCAGAAACACAAATGCAGCACCATGGAGCCTGTGCATGTTTGTGTGTAATGTATGTGAGAGAGAGTGAAGGAGTGGATGTTTTAACCTTTATCAGGAACAACCTGTTTTTCTCGAGGACACACTGATTTTAACCTGTGGGAGTTGACACCAATGCCCCTTTTCTTCAACCATGCAACCTGACCTCAGGGCAATTTGTAAGATTTGGTACGGAAATCTGTCCTCCCATTTAGTATGATACTTTATGTTAGGTTAGGTTACATTATGAATGGAATAGCGGTCGTACAATATCATACGTCATACCCAGTTGTACAATAGCATACAAATTGGATGAAGTAACTGATTATACATCTCTGATGGTCTTGTATTATACATATTTCTCTGAGACCAGGTTGCATGTTGCATCGGAATAACAAAGGAGAATTATAGGGAGAATTTATGTTGGTGGTTTGGAGAACTAAAGACAAAGGTTAGGAGAATTTACAGAAAAGGTTAATTGAGTTAAGGTTAGAATAAGGGTTAGGGGAAGAGTTAGCAAAATGCTACAGTTGTCTCTGACACGACTCAAACACGCAACCTTTGGATTGCTAGATGGTTGAAGTATACGTCCACCCATCCTCCCTGACCAACCTCTCTCCTATCGTTTCTGTCTTAAGGAACCAGTAGTTAAATACCATACCAAATGTAACATATCATACTTATTGGAGGTACAAAGATTTATCTAAAATACCACATTTCTGTTCAGTGAGTCCAGTCTGAACCATTTTTTTTTTTTTTTTTACTAGGCAAGTCAGTTAAGAACAAATTCTTATTTCCAATGATGGCCTTGGAACAGTGGGTTAACTGACTGTTCAGGGGCAGAACGACAGATTTGTACCTTGTCAGCTCGGGGGTTTGAACTCACAACCTTCCGGTTGCTAGTCCAACACTAACTACTAGGCTACCCTGCCGCCCCATCAGAGAAACATCAGGTTCTTTTAAGAACTCCAGCAGTTACAGATGAGACTGAAGCATTTATAGTTAAACACTGCAATCTTTTCGAAATTAGTAGAGAAACAATGCTTCATTGTACATTACATTCCAATTAGGAAAAATCTATTTACTTCAGATGACTGTGCTTTAGGTTTGCATCTGAGGCAGAAGAACATTTAGCTATTTTCTAGGCAGGATTACTGATTGAGTGGCAACTAGCTGTAGTGCAGTCCATTACTGTATGAATCAGTATGAATCTGTATAAGACCACCATAGCTTCAGGGAGGAGCACAAGGAACTACAACTCAAGCAGCTAAAAACAACTATTGTCCAAAAACATGCTTCCATATCTTCTTTAATCTAACTAATATCATAACATTTATGTACTAACTAATATTTACAGACAATCAGATTTTAATTATTTAACCTTTACTTAACTAGTCAAGTCCGTTAAGAACAAATTCTTATTTTACAATGACAGCCTACCCTGGCCAAACCTGGACGACGCTGGGCCAATTGTGCGCCGCCCTTATAGGACTCCCAATCACGGCCGGATGTGATTCAGCCTGGATCTATCCCAGAAGAATCAAAGTGAATCTCCAAATCCAGACCGT
Organism: Oncorhynchus masou masou; assembly: GCF_036934945.1. NCBI lineage: Eukaryota > Metazoa > Chordata > Actinopteri > Salmoniformes > Salmonidae > Oncorhynchus > Oncorhynchus masou. Next base: position 10,453,598 of record NC_088226.1, on the reverse strand, counting down.
TCTGGACAGCTAGTTGCCACTATGTAATCCCAAGGAAACATAGGGTCACTTTGCTTGTTGTCTGAACTGCATACAGTTCAGACCACTCTAGTACACTCCATGCTAGGGTGGTCAAAATGAACCTCTGGGCCAAGTGTCCTCAAATCACATAAGGCGTCAGCCTCCAAAAACTAACCCAGAGAGGGGAGGGACCTGGCCCCCTTTTCTGGGACGCTGAAGGGGGATATTACTAGTCCCAGAGGATCTCGGCATGCGCCGCAAAGCCAGGAGGTTTTTGGCCGGCGAACGCCATTTCACCCTTACATATTTGGCCGGCGAACGCCATCTCACCCTTACATAAGCACTGTTTTGTGGTTTGCAGGGCCTGGCAACCCACAACCAGCTGGGAGGGGAGAGAGTGTGGTGGGAGTGGGAAGAGTGGGTGTCAAAGATCCTGATAAGTAACACTTTAGAATAAGGCACATTGTATGTAGCCTATTAGCAGCTAATTAGCTATGAAGCCATCATGGAAATGAATGTGTTCACAGGTTATTAGGCAATTTATCATACATAGTCTACTAACTAGAGGTTAGGGGCTGGTAGAGATTGGAGACTCGTGAGCTCATAGTATTAAGCTATTTATCTACTGGTAAATTACAAATCTTAATTCCCATGAAAACAAACCAGGCAAATCCACCTGCAGAGATTTGCTGAGAAACCTGCTGCACTACTGTAGTGATTTGCACGTGATTGCAGTTCAAACTGACAGACATTCACTATTGACAGTGAAAGGCCATGAAACGGACATACAATTATTATCATGCCAAGTTGTTTGGGTCTTTTTGTATTTGTGCGGAGTGCCTCAGGGTACTTCTTTAACCTACAGCCACTTTTCTCCTTCCTGAATCTCAAGAGCCAACCAGAGACAAGGTATATCGATTGCGCAACCAGGGCTGGTAAAACTTTGGATCATTGCTATTCTAACTTCCGCGACGCATATAAGGCCCTCCCCCGCCCTCCTTTCGGAAAAGCTGCCACGACTCCATTTTATTGCTCTCTACCTACAGACAGAAACTAAAACAAGAAGCTACCGCGCTCAGGTCTGTTCAACGCTGGTCCGACCAATCTGATTCCACGCTTCAAGACTGCTTCGATCACGCGGACTGGGATATGTTCTGCATTTTTTTTATTTTACCTTTATTTAACTAGGCAAGTCAGTTAAGAACAAAATCTTATTTTCAATGATGGCCCAGGAACAGTGGGTTAACTGCCTGTTCAGGGGCAGAACGACAGATTTGTACCTTGTCAGCTCAAGGGTTTGAACTTGCAACCTCCCGGTTACTCATCCAACGCTCTAACCACTAGGCTACCCTGCCGCATTTCATTCAACAACAACATTGACGAATACGCTGATTCGGTGAGCGAGTTCATTAGAAAGTGCATTGATGATGTCTTTCCTATAGCAACGATTAAAACATTCCCAAACCAGAAACCGTGGATTGATGGCAGCATTCACGTGAAACTGAAAGCGCGAACCACTGCTTTTAACCAGGGAAAGGTGACCGGGAAACATGACCAAATACAAACAGTGTAGCTATTCCCTCCGCAAGGCAGGAGAGATTTTCCATAGAAAATCAAGCTGTGCGAGGGTGTCAAGGACGGGCAACTCCAAAGCCCTGGCCAGAGCAGTGGAGAATGTCTCAAAAAATGGCCTCTGTCTCATAAAGCCTCCGGGTTCTCTGGAAAAGCCTGGTGCATCTTTACCCCACAGATGTTCCCCGTCAAGGGCTTTAACTAGTGCCTTTGGAGGTACGGAAGCAGAGCCTGTCAAGGCTACAGGATTACTATGTCCACCAGGACAAGAAAGGAAGAACAGAGAAACAAGAATGTGTCTGTTAAACACTAAAACACAGGGCGATAAGATTTGCTTTGAACTTCCAGATCCAGGAGTTATTGAACACTGATACTGTAAATATTGTAGGGCTTTACTTTGATAGGTAGTTTGTAGCAGATAAAATTTTCAGATAATTTCACTACCTGCTACTTTGAAACTAGAAATAGGTTAACAACTAGCAACTAATAGTACATGTGTAATGATAAGTCTGAGGTTAAGAACTATTGATCTGCAGAGTTTGATCCTAGATAAGCCATTTAGCGTCAGAACTAAAGGATGTATGATTTGAATGGGATCATGCTGGTGTAAAGGATGTCACGCTGCCTGCTTAGCGAGGTCCACTTCCTCCTGTTCGGCTTTCACTCTGACCTCAGGTAATCCCAAATGGATGGAGCCAGAGGCCATCTCCAATTATGATTATGCCTCATCAAACATAACACTGTCACTGCAAGAAGGATGTTGAAAATGAAGGCACAAAAACAAGTTAAAAAATGACTAGATTCCCCATCTGCAGATTTTTTTTAAAGGAGATCATTTTGTACTAAATGTTAAGTCAACCTCTCGTCACAGGAGTGAAGCTACACTGAGAAACACAAAAGACATGTGGGACAGTGGAGGCTTAGGAACATCCTCCTCAGTGAATTTAGTGAAACATTAAGTGAAACATTTAAAAATTTATCCTTTTTAGATAAAACTATACTAAATATATTCACAAGTCACCAAATAATTGATTAAAACACCATTTTGCAATGAAGGTCTACAGTAGCCTCGACATCACTCTGTATGGTATTTATTTAAATATTAAGGAGAAGCAAGAGAGAGAGAGAGAGATAGCTATATTTTGTTGTATTTGTTTTCTTCCACGTTCACTTAGTTAGTGAATGCAGCATGCTAGTTTAGCCTACTCAAACACTCAGCTCAAACAGAGAGGGATGTTATGTTAGTTAGCTTACTATGGCTATCCAATACTGAAACTCTTCCAAGTCAAGGTAAGCTTTTGATTTTATTAATTTATTTCCACTGGGCCCTTCGGGGTAATTGCTAAACTGCTGGCTGACTGTAGCGGGTTTACTAACATGTTAGTTCTAGTTGCTTTGTTGACTAGCTATGACACTAGCTAATATGGTGACAATGATGTAGGCTGTGTGTAGCAGTTAATGGTTATGATATGAAGTTTTGGCTTGGAAAGGTTTTTCGCCTAGTCACAGACAACTAATGAGTTGTGTACTGAAGTCCACAAGCAAAGGGAAAAGGTGAGAAGAGGAGAGCGCGTAGATGCGAGAAGGAATTTTACAACAAGCAAAATGATCATGCTGTTTTTATGTGGCTGCTATGAAAGTGAACTGTGTTTGCGTGTGATCACGGGTGTATTCATCCCGCCGATTCTATCCAAAAACTTTTCTTAAAAATGTAAGCAACTGGAACGAAACGGGGATAAACATACTTGAATTCGTCCAAAAGAAAGTCTCTTTTGCAACTGTTGGACTAATGACACCCTAGATCAGCTAGATGCAGACAAGAGCGTGAAAGGTGATATTGAACGTGTCACTGTCTGTCACCTTGATTACTCAAATTTTTCTCTCGACCTGTGCAACTACATTGGAAACTTGGGAAAATACATTTAGCACCTGGTATCCTAATTCAGGGTGAAAGAGATACACTCATAGTCAAGTTCGACTCCACCACACAGTAACAGGCTGACTACACCGCTCGCATCGCATGCGCGAGTGTTGCAAAATAAATTTAGAAATCTATATTATTCAATTATTGCACCAACAAGTGTCTGCGTTGCCAAGGGCTAAAATAGAAGTCAGTTCTATTTGTGACAAAGAACGCACTGCAAGTCCTGCCTCTCCCCTTTTCTCATTGGTTTATAGAAGCAGGTACCCATGTGCCATCTCCTCATTGGTTATACCCACGTTGGTGACTAAAAGACAAATGAGGTCAGTGGTGGTAAAGCACCTAATTTATGAAAGTTGCCAATTGCAATATAATGTCAAGAGAAGAAAAAGCCTGGAAGGAGGAGAGATGACTAGAAACGATTCGGTTGACCATTTTATGTGTGGATTAATTGTCGGAGTAGAGGACCTTGTGCATTTCAGGTAAAACAACAACTCAATGTTTATATATCCCAGGACAAATTAGTTAGCAACAGCAAGCTATCTAAATAAGACAAATTAGCTAGCAAGTGCAAGCTAGCTAGCTAAATTGCCATAAATGTTAAATGCTTTTCGACCTGTCCACAAATGAATGTAATTGGTTCAGAGTTTGTTTTGATATTTTAACCTGCGTGTCGTGATCGTGTTTGAAGTCAGTCCCTCTCCTTGTTCGGGCGGCGTTCGGCGGTCGACGTCACCGGCTTTCTATTTTGAGTAAAGTTCCTTGTGTTACTCATCTCTGCTCTCCTGCGCCTGACTCCTCTGCACCAGCTACACCCAGATCCTTACAGGGACAAAATACATTTATCCACGATTGCGCACGATGGTGCACACGTGCAGCCAGTTTGTGTTTGTTGTAACACTCCCAATCCTGGGCAGTTTGTATATGCACTGCAGACCCTAAAAATAAGAGCCGTGGCTTGATAAAGCAGCTTGGCTAAGCTGATAACACTCACAGCTAATATAAAAAAGCCCTTAGCTCCTAAGATTTGGATTCACTAGGAGTTAACTGTCGCATTAGACTTCCTTCCGCTACCATAAATAAAACAGAAATACCCACAGATGGATATTTGCATCCAAACAGATCCACAAGTGCAACAGGAACAACACCTGCAGTGGTAACGGTGCATTCTATCCTTCCCGTCCTGTCCTGTCAATGAGTAATAGAGCATGATGATCTGAAAACAGAGGATGTGTATGAGGTGTCAGCAGAGCCGGCTCCAGGCATTAGCAACATAAGCGGTCGCTTTGGGCTTCAAGCCACTAGGGGGCCCCCAACATACACATACATCATAAAACATTTCTTAGGATCTCAGTTGGGGTCTCAACTTATTGTTGAGAGTTAGAATAGCAGAATATACAAGGCATAAGTTCGATATTTGGTTGTGGATCAGTTATTTTTCTCTTGTTTTTCCAGTCACTTGACAGTCAGTCAATTAGCCATGTCAGTTAACAATTCCTTGATTGGTAAATTATAGCCAGTCATCTAAAATTGTATTAATCATGGCCAAATATCGACCAGGCACGCAGGGCATGAAGCACGCAGGGCATGAGGCACGCAGGGCATGAGGCACGCAGGGCATGAGGCACGCAGGGCATGAGGCACCCAAATCCCACGCAGGGCATGTACCTAGGGGCCCCATTGATTTTGTTAGTCACTTTCACTCAGATATTATTAACATGGCATAAGTCCTGACAAAATGTGTAGAATTGCAAGAAATGAGCTGTAAAACTGCAATTTATTTCTCTCTGCCCCATGGCAAAATGAGTCAAATTTGATGAAATTTGTCATATAATTGCACAAAAAAATCTCTGCCCAATGGTAAAATGTGTACAATTGCAGGAAATTAACTTTTAAAAAATGGGGGCAGGGGGACCAAATCTCGCTTAAGGCCCCTGAAAGGCTAGAGCCGGCCCTGTGTGTCAGTCTCGGAGTGTCTCTGCTTTCAAGCTTTCTCTACAGTGCCAATCTGTGTGTGTGTGTGTGTGTGTGTGTGTGTGTGTGTAACCAGGAAATAAGTACACTCTTAATTGTATATTGGGCTTCTGCCGGGACAGTCACATGGTTTAATAGGTTAATAATGCTGAGCGTGGATCAAATCCCAATCTCACAAACAGCTGTTTCTTTTCATTTCACTGAAGTAAACAATGGGCATGTTTCAGGCGCGCTTCCATGCTAAAAACAATGGGACTTTCAGGCCGGTAATTGGAGTGAATCATGAATATTAATGAAGTTTGAGATATTCTGTAAATGTCATGACAGCTCATAGGTGTTTGTGATAAAATGTCCAGGTGTGTTGAATGTAAAACTGGGAGGTTTAATCAGTCATTACATATACAGGTGATGGAAACTGGCAACAACCAACAGTCTGCTCAAGTAAAGAACACTACATGCTAGTAGAACTGCAAAACCATGCCCACTCTATTAATAGCGCAAAACAAAGCTCAACGACAATTAAATTATTATTTCATTATACCCTTTGTGACACTTGGAGACACCTTTAATGCAGTTCACTTGGAAAGTAAAGGGTAGAACTATAGAATAAAATACTCAGCAGTTAAAATTAATGGTATGAGTTGTGGAACTATGACCCCGGGTCATTCACAGATAACCTAGAGGAGCTCTGAATGATAAGAAGTAAAGTGACCCATTTCTTTGACTTTAGTGAGGTCATAAAATTATTCAACTGCAATATCTTTTGTCACATATTTATAAGACCTGAAAATCTCGCTCATATGTATGTAACCCATTACTGTACTGACACATGATATTTACGATATGCGTCGCTCTTGCTCAATCTGTTGAGTGTCGACTGCCAGGAACAGCTAGATTGAATGGTCTGTTACAACTCCCTTCTGAGTATGTCAATGTCTAGACAGAACATGATACATCCATGTACACATGTTCAACTGTAAGTGTATAAGGACTAGAGGTCGACCGATTAATCGGAATGGCCAATTAATTAGGGCCAATTTCAAGTTTTCATAACAATCGGAAATCGGTATTTTGGGGCGGGGATTTTTTTTATATACCTTTATTTAACTAGGCAAGTCAGTTAAGAACACATTCTTATTTTCAATGACGGCCTAGGAACGGTGGGTTAACTGCCTCGTTCAGGGGCAGAACGACAGATTTTCACCTTGTCAGCTCGGGGGATCCAATCTTGCAACCTTACAGTTAACTAGTCCAACGCAATAACGACCTGCCGCTCTCTCGTTGCACTCCACAAGGAAACTGCCTGTTACGCGAATGCTGTAAGCCAAGGTAAGTTGCGAGCTAGCATTAAACTAATCTTATAAAAAACAATCAATCATAATCACTAGTTAACTACACATGGTTGATGATATTACTAGATATTATCTAGTGTGTCCTGCGTTGCATATAATCTGACTGAGCATACAAGCATACAAGTATCTAAGTATCTGACAGAGCGGTGGTAGGCAGAAGCAGGCGCGTAAACATTCATTCAAACAGCACTTTCATGCGTTTTGCCAGCAGCTCTTCGTTGTGCGTCAAGCATTGCGCTGTTTATGACTTCAAGCCTATCAACTCCCGAGATGAAGCTGGTGTAACCGATGTGAAATTGCTAGCTAGTTAGCGCGCGCTAATAGCGTTTCAAACATCACTTGCTCTGAGCCTTCTAGTAGTTGTTCCCCTTGCTCTGCATGGGTAACGCTGCTTCGATGGTGGCTGTTGTCCTTGTGTTCCTGGTTCAAGCCCAGGGAGGAGCAAGGAGAGGGACGGAAGCTATACTGTTACACTGGCAATACTAAAGTGCTTATAAGAACATCTAATAGTCAAAGGTTAATGAAATACAAATGGTATAGAGGGAAATAGTCCTATAATTCCTATAATAACTACAACCTAAAACTTCTTACCTGGGAATATTGAAGATTCATGTTAAAAGAAACCACCAGCTTTCTCATGTTCTGAACAAGGAACTGAAACGTTAGCTTTCTTACATAGCACATATTGCACTTTTACTTTCTTCTCCAACACTTTGTTTTTGCATTATTTAAACCAAATTTAACATGTTTCATTATTTACTTGAGGCTAAATTGATTTTATTGATGTATTATATTAAGTTAAAATAAGTGTTCATTCAGTATTGTCGTAATTGTCATTATTACAAATAACGGCTCTTTTGGTCCTCCAATAATCGGTATTGAAAAAAGCCTGTTAAACCAATAGGGTGTTAAGGTCAGGGACATGTAAGGATGACGACAGTACCGTTGGAATCTCTCTCTCTCTCTCTCTCTCTCTCTCTCTCAAGGGGCTTTATTGGCATGGGAAACATATGTTAACATTGTCAAAGCAAGTGAGGTAGATAATATACAAAAGTGAACAATAGAAATTAACAGTATACATTACACTCACAGAAGTTTCAAAAGAATAAAGACATTACAAATGTCATATTATGTGTATATACAGTATTGTAATGATGTACAAATGGTCAATGTATACAAAAGGGAAAATAAATAAGCAGGAATATGGGTTGTATTTACAATGGTGTTTGTTCTTCACTGGTTGACCTTTTCTTGTGGCAACAGGTCACAAATCTTGCTGCAGTGATAGCACACTATGTTATTTCACCCAGTAGATATGGGAGTTTATCAAAATTGGGTTTGTTTTCAAATTCTTTGTGGACATGTGTAATCTGATGTGACTCTAATATGGTCAAACATTGGGCAGGAGGTTAGGAAGTGCAGCTCAGTTTCCACCTCATTTTGTGGGCAGTGTGCATATAGCCTGTCTTCTCTTGAGAGCCAGGTCTGCCTACGGCGTCCTTTCTCAATAGCAAGGCTATGCTCACTGAATCTGTACATAGTCAAAGCTTTTCTTAAGTTTGGGTCAGTCACAGTGGTCAGGTATTCTGCCACTGTGTACTCTCAGTTTAGGGCCAAATAGCATTCTAGTTTGCTCAGTTTTTTTGTTAATTCTTTCCAATGTGTCAAGTAATTATCTTTTTGTTTTCTCATGATTTGGTTGGGTCTAATTGTGTTGCTGTCCTGGGGCTCTGTGGGGTGTGTTTGTGAACAGAGCCCCAGGACGAGCTTGCTTAGAATGCCCTTCTTGCCCTGTCTCTCAGATCACTCACAGCTTTGTGGAAGTTCTCTCTCTCTCTGGTCTGCTAACGCAGCTCTTGAATCATGGCAGTTGTTCACTGTTTGTTTAAGGAACAGGTGAAATCTCTTAAGGTAACCATGGAAATAGCAGCTATGGGAATGGAGGCTTTCAGAACCCAATCGTCATTTATAGCAAAGCTGAGGTGATTAAAAAATACATACTCAGGGACTTCTAAGTTCAGTTAAAATTATTAAACTCTGCTCTCTCTCTCCTTCACACCTCACGTTTATCTGGCTACTTCTCAGTCTCTATCTAGCTCTCTCTACTGGTAGTTAGATAAGAAGAGTCCTGAGAAAAGGAAGAGCCATGTTGAAGGGTGCAATACATACAATGAATGCTGAGTTGCAAATTTCACAAGTCGTGAAACACACTGTGACAGGTTATATACTGTGTTTGAACAGCATTTAAAAGGGTTTCAGCAAGCGCTTACTTTCCACTGCCTGAAAAAAACAAGCTCTGAAAAACTTTCCTCTGATCCATGCTGCTCTGTAAGAATATGAAAGGAGGGAAAAAGTGATGTTTGTGAATTTAAAAAAAATGCTATGGGAATATGATAATGTTATTCAACTGGCAGAGGTGCCAGTGGAGGATTATCAAAGCATACTAAACAGAATCTCACCCATTATCCCAAGCACATTTATAGAATGTTTGAGAATCCAAATGTCATAGCAGTCGGTCGTGTGTTTGTCTTGTCCCATGTAAATAGTAGGTCTCATAGTTTTTTTTCCTTATTTATTTTTCTAGATTTTAATCTCACTTTCCACCTAGGATCTAAATATACTTTCCTGCAACCCGCACCACCCAATGTAGTACGGATCTGCTATTTTTAAACGTTTTAACAGGAACCTCTTATCAGAAGCTAGTCAGCTAACTAGCTACTAACTAATAGTCACTGTTAGCCACGGTTAGCGGACTTCACCTTTAGCTTGGTCACCAGCCAGCTTTAGCTCGGTCAGTACCTGCCAGTCTGCACAGCACGATATCGGACTGCTTTTCTCCACCACATTACAGGACTCTTGCCGCAAGCACTGGTCCATTACACCGGATAATCGCAGCAAGCTAGCTGCAATCGAGTGGCTATCACTGGCTAATGCCTCTATCCCGAGGCAAGCACCAGTTAGCCTCGAGCTAGGCCCATCTCCAGGCTAGCCGAAGAGGTATACCCACCAATTCGTGGGCTACAATACCTCTTTTGCCAATTGGCCTGGACCCTTTATTTCCGACACGGAGCCCCACCGATCCACCAAGACTGGTCTGCCGATGTAATCATCCGATGTGGTTTCAACAGGGTTTTCCATTGCGTTGTCACCGAAGACCCTTCAGCTAGCCCCGGCCTGCTAGCTTTCTGAATGCCGTGCCTCCCGCTCGCCTAGCATAGTAGCGACTACGGAACGGCTCCCGGACTCACCTATTGCTGCTCATTGGACCCTATGATCACTCAGCTACACATGACTCTCTCTCACGTCAATATGCCTTGTCTTCTGCTGTTTCGGTTAGTTATCGTTTTATTTCACTGTAGGGCCCCAATTCCAGCTCAACATGCTTTAGATAGCTCTTTTGTCACACACCCCACACATGGGGAGACCTCACCTGGCTTCGCTGGTGTCTCCAAAGATGCAAGCTCTCTCATCGTCACTCAATGCTGTCATGACTTTGGCCTGGGGGGTAGGTTTATGACAGTCATAAATACCTCTTCCCCCCTTTTTCCTCTCTCTACCCTACTGAGGTTACATTTGCAAAACCCTTGGTTAACATAGAGATTCTGGGAACGTCAGAAGGTGGGGGGAAATGAACTATATTCTGGTAATCCGACCAATGGAACATATTCGGTGGTACTTAATGAATATGATGTCAGTTCGGTTGTCATCTGAGACATTCTCATCAATGATAAGATGACAAACTCTACAGTGGAAAGTCTACACATCAGATTTATCGGATTCACATGGAATTGTTGTTCAATTTAAATGTTTGAATATTAAATTATTAGTGAGGGGATGAAATGTGATTTTAGCTTCTAAAATGTGAGATTTGGGTTTTCATAAGATAGGGCTGCTCACTCAGTGGCCCACGTGAAGAGATAGAGGTTGTAAACTATGAAACACACCCCTTTTCTCCCTTCCTATATAAAGCCTTGACGACAATAGAACTTCCTTTTCCTGGCGGTGTAGGACGACGGTCCTATGTCAGAATGGTTCAGATAATAACTACAGAACGAAGCCAACATCAGCGTGAGGTTTGGTTGCGTATGGTAGGAACGTTGAACTCTTATTCACAACAGAAGTGATATCTCCTAGCCGTTGAGATAGCAACCGCAGCTTCAAATGCAGGTTAGGTAGGAATAGACAGAGTATCCCATCTACCACACAACGACGTTACTACAACGTATCCAATTGACCACCAGGGACATTCTTCAAAGGACTCAGTTGGGCAACACGGCTTTCCATCTACCACCAACCTACCGAAGCGCAGCTCAGAGTAAATATTTATTGCATTTTCCTTTTCCAAATGGGTGGTAATTTAGAATGCATAAGATACTGTATTTACAATAGCACAGCTTCTTCTCTTTGTTCCTCAGTCTTCCCGCTCTTTCACTGAAACCCAGCCCTTTTCTTTTGTGTAACAAGCTGTCATATCTGTTCCGCCCACTAGGGACGTTTTCCTTTTATGACATAATTTGTAATGAAGTTATGATTTAATTATGTGTGTGTAATTCTGTGTGATTAGTTAGGTATTTAGTAAATACATTATTAAACCCAATGTTGTATTGCTGATTCAAATTGTTAGCCAGGGTTCTTGCAGATAACCAAGAATTTACAACTTTCAGATGAGACTGAATTAAGGTGACGATTAATGTTGACTGCTGTTGATGTAAAATATTACTAGGTCTTTAAGAGTTTATTCGGAAGATAACAGCTCTATAAATATTATTTTGTGGTGCCCGACTCTCTAGTTAAATTACATTTACATGATTAGCTCAATCAGGTGATATTAATTACGGAGAAATTATTTTATAGAATAGCATGTCATATCAATTAATCCGGCATAGCCAAAGACACAACAATGCCTGGGTTTAACCCCACTGTACTCACATCCTACCATACCCTTGTCTGTACATTATGCCCTGAATCTATTCTACCACGCCCAGAAATCTGCCCCTTTTATTCTCTGTTCCCAACGCACTAGACGACCAGTTCTTATAGCCTTTAGCCATACCTTTATTCTAATCCTCCTCTGTTCCTCTGGTGATGTGGAGGTTAACCTTGGCCCTGTAGCCCCCAGCATCACACCTATTCCCCAGGCGCCCTCATTTGTTGACTTCTGTAACTGTAAAAGCCTTGGTTTCATGCATGTTAACATCAGAAGCCTTCTCCCTAAATTTGTTTTATTCACTGCTTTAGCACTCTCCGCCAACCCTGATGTACTAGCCGTGTCTGAATCCTGGCTTAGGAAGGCCACCAAAAATTCTGAAATTCCATCTCCATCTACAACATTTTCCATCAAGATAGAACTGCCAAAGGGGGCGGAGTTGCGATCTACTGCAGAGATAGCCTGCAGAGTTCTGTCATACTATCCAGGTCTGTGCCCAAACAGTTCAAGCTTCTACTTTTAAAAATCCACCTTTCCAGAAATAAGTCTCTCACTATTGTTGTTTGTTATAGACTCCCTTCAGCCTCCAGCTGTGCCCTGGACACCATATGTGAATTGATTGCCCCCCATCTATCTTCAGAGTTCGTACTGTTTGGTGACCTAAACTGGGATATGTTTAGCACCCCGGCTGTCCTACAAACTAAGCTAGATTGCCTTCAATCTCACACAAATTATCAAGGAACCTACCCGGTACAACCCTATATGAGTAAACATGGGCACCCTCATAGATATCATCCTGACCAACTTGCCCTCTAAATACACCTCTGCTGTCTTCAACCAGGATCTCAGCGATCACTGCCTCATTGCCTGCATCCGTAAAGGTCCCGCGGTCAAACGATCACCCCTCATCACTGTCAAACGCTCCCTAAAAAACACTTCAGCGAGCAGGCCTTTCTAATCGACCTCGACCTGACCTCATCCCGTCAGTAGAGGATGCCTGGTTGTTCTTTAAAAGTGCTTTCCTCACCATCTTAAATAAGTAAGCCCCATTCAAAAAAAATGTAGAACTAAGAACAGATATAGCCCTTGGTTCACTTCAGACTTGACTGCCCTTGACCAGCACAAAAACATCCCGTGGCGTACTGCTCTAGCATCGAATAGCCCCTGCAATATGCAACTGTTCAGGGAAGTCAGGAACCAATATACACAGTCAGTTAGGAAAGCTAAGGCTAGCTTTTTCAAACAGATATTTGCATCCTGTAGCACTGATTCCCAAAAAGTTTTGAGACACCGTAAAGTCCATGGAGACTAAGAGCACCTCCTCCCAGCTGCCCACTGCACTGAGGCTAGGAAATACTGTCACCACCGATAAATCTACGATAATCGAGAATTTCAATAAGCATTTTTCTACGGCTGGCCATGCTTTACACCTGGCTATTCCTACCCCGGCCAAAAGCTCTGTACCCTCCGCAGCAACTTGCCCCACCCCCCGCTTCTCCTTCACCCAAATCCAGATAGCTGATGTTCTGGAAGAGTTGCAAAATCGGAATTCCCTACAAATCAGCTGGGCTAGACAATCTGGACCCTCTCTTTCTAAAATGAGCTGCCAAAAGGAGTCAGACAACAAAAGGAAAAGTGCAGAGCTGGGGCACTGTTGTTCTTCTTCTACGTAATGGATACGTGTTGACGGGACGCATGGTTCACGGTTTAAGAGACCAATATGGGAGGTACCCTAAGGGGGTTGATGTTTTCTACACAAGTTTATAAAGAAATACTACAAAAACCTATTCATGCCTCTACTGTTCCTTACAAAAGTATTCATACCTCTTGTATTTCTTTCTTGTATTTATTTTATTTTGTTACAAAGTGGAATTGGACACACCTACTCATTCAAGGGTTTTTCTTTATTTTTACTATTCTCTACATTGTAGAATAGTACTGAAGACATCAAAACTATGAAATAATGCACATGGTATCATGTCGTAACCTTTTTCTTTTACAATTCAAAATATATTTATATTTGAGATTCTTCAAAGTAGCCACCCTTTGCCTTGATAACAACTTTGCACACTCTTAGCATTCTCTCAACCAGCTTCACCTGGAATGCTTTTCCAACAGTCTTGAAGGAGTTCCCACATATGCTTAGCACTTGTTGGCTGTGATTGATGGGTAACAATAACAAATCAAACATTGATGTCTCTTTAAGCATGATCAAGTTAATAACTATGCTTTAGATTATGTATTAAACCACCCAGACACATGAAAAATACAGTCGTCCTTCTGAACTGAGATGCAGGAAAATAATTAAACCGCTCAGGGACATTACCATGAGGCCATTGGTGATTTTAAAACAGTTACTGAGTTCAATGGGTGTGATAAGAGAAAGCTGAAGGTGATAAGAGAAAACTGAAGATGAATCAACATTGCAGCATACCACCATGCATCCCACTGCTGGCTTGCTTCTGAAGCTAAGCAGGGTTGGTCCTGAATGGGAGACCTTTCATCTGGTCTAAAAGAAATATCCCAATGCATCAAGGCAGTGATTGGGGATATTGCCTTGTGTAGGGTGCTGTCTTTCAGATGGGATGTTAAATGGGTGTCCTGACTCTCTGTGGTCACTAAAGAACCCATGGCCCTTATTGTAAGAGTAGGGGTGTTAACCCTGGTGTCCTGGCTAAATTCCCATTCTGACCCTCATACCAACACAGTCACCTAATCATCCCCAGCTTCAATTGGCTCGTTCATCTCTCTCCACTGTAACTATTCCTCAGGTTGTTACTGTTACTGTGTTCTCAGTCAACTTACCTGATAAAATAAGGGATAAATAAAAAAGTTACTCAACAATAATGACAGAAAATAAACACAACATGAATATTCTAAAACATGCAACAAGGCACTAAACTAACACTGGAAAAAAAACATAGCAATTTAATATGCTTTTTGGCCTAAAAGCAAAGACTTTTGCTTGTAGCAAAATCCAACAGAACACATCTCTGAGTAACTACCTCATTTTTAAGCATGGTGGTGGCTACTTCGTGGTATGGCTATGCTTGACATCCGCAAATACTGGTGAGTTTTTCAGGATTAAAAGAAACGGGATGAAGCTATTGGGAGAACAATTCACCTTTCAGCAGATCAATAATCTACAACACAAGGCCAAGTTACAGCTTAGACTTAAATCTGCTTGAAAATCTATGGCAAGACATGAAAATTGCTGTCTAGCCATAATCACCAACATCTTGACAGAGCTTGAAGAATTATGGAAAGAATAATGGGTTAATATTGCACAATCCAGATGTGTAAAGCTCCAAGAAGACTCGCAGCTGTAGTCACTACCAAAGGGGTTTCTAACATGTATTGACTGAACACTTATGCAACAACTATATTTCTATTCATCTTAAAAAATAAATAATAATAATAATTTTCCACTTTGACATTCAAGTATTTTGTGCAGGATGTTGACAAAAAGTTACAATTAAATCCATTTCAATCCCACAACACAATAAAATGTAAAAAAAATCAAAGGGATATGAATACTTTTGCAAGGCACTGTATAATCAACAAAAGGCAGTGTTGCCTAAATAAGCATTGGTCTATTTTTGATGTGATCATACCTCATAAGGGGACATTATGTCAACACTTGACCTAAAGCCTCGGTCAAAAGGCCAGCGCTGTCTTAATACTTACATAACAGATGTCATTGGGAATCATAAACAACTGCTATGACAAATCAAATGCATCACAACAACACAGAACATATTCATGGCAGGCCTCGTGTTCTTCACCCCCTCACCTCCCCCAAAAACAACAACACATCCCTGACCCAGGTGTTGCTACAATCAATCTTGTGGTGACATTCCACAGTGCAGGGCTTCTCCTTGAAACTCCCAGTGTGTGAAGTGTACAGCAAACAAAGAAAAACAGAAAGGCCAACAAACACACGACAGAAAAAGAAGGACACCACCCCCACACACACACAAACTATACATGACCTGGGCACATCGTTGTTATGGTTCAATCAGGTTTAGGGTTAGTTACTATGGAGGTTTCACCCACCCCTCCTCAAGGGCCATTTCAGGGATTCTGAGAGAGACCAACCCGATGCATGGGAGGGACAGGAGTGGTGCAATGCTGAGTTTGAATTACACAAGAGATGTGACTAGGTCGCTTTAAGGCAACTTGCTGTCCACCAACTACTGCATTTTATCTATAGTTAACCATTTCTTTGTAACAAAAAAACATGTACAATGCCGTAGTAAAGTATTCAGCCCCCTTGACCTTTTCCACATTTTGTTACGTTACAGCCTTATTCTAAAATGGACTAAATAGTTATTTTTTCCCTCATCAATCTACACATAATAACCCATACTGACAAAGCAAATACAGGTTTATATACATTTAGCTCATTTATAACAAATATAAGTATTCAGACACTTTATTCAGTACTTTGTTGAAGCACCTTTGGCAGCGACTACAGCCTCGAGTCTTCTTGTGTATGACGCTACAAGCTTGGCACACCTGTATTTGGGGAGTTTCTCCCATTCTTCTCTGCAGATCCTCTCAAGCTCTGTCGGGTTGGATGGGGAGCGTTGCTGCACAGCTACTTTCAGGTCTCTCCAGAGATGTTCGATCGGGTTCAAGTCTGGGCTCTGGGTGGGCCACTCAAGGACATTCAGAGACTTGTCCCAAAGCCACCTTCGCCCCAATCTGAGGTCCAGTTTGGCCGAGCGGCTAGCTCTAGGAAGAGTTTTGGTGGTTCCTAACTTCTTCCATTTAAGAATGATGGATGCCACTGTGTTCTTGGGGACCGTCAATGCTGCAGAAATGTTTTGGTACCCTTCCCCAGATCTGTGCCTAGATACAATCCTGTCTCTGAGCTCTACGGACAATTATTTTGACCTCATGGCTAGGTTTTGCTGACATGCACTGTCAACTGTGGGACCTTTTATAGACAGTTGCGTGCCTTTCCAAATCAATTGAATTTACCACAGATGTTTCTACAACTTGATTGGAGTCCATCTCAAGGATGATCAATGGAAACAGGATGCACTTGAGATCAATTTTGAGTCTAATAGCAAAGGCTCTGAATACTTATGTAAATAATGTAAATTTCTGTTTTTTTATATTGAAACAATTTGCTAAAATTTCTAAAAAACAGTTTTCACTTTGTTATTATGAGGTATTGTGTGTAGATTGCTGTGGATTAAAAAAATATATATATTACAATAAGGCTGTAACAAAATAAAATGTGGAAAAAGTCAAGGGGTCTGAATACTTTCCGAAGGCACTGTATTTATGAGATGTGTTGGATGAGTTCGATCGGACAGGATCAGTGTCCATTATCGTTCCCCATGAGAACTGGCGTCCAAGCCCCATTTTCCAAAACGTAACAGAGAATGTCTTGTGTAAGGGGGGGACTGTCATCAACACGTACATAAAACATAGACATCACATAAAAGATAAAGCTAGTTCCCACCTCCTTTGCCCCACCTCCCACCCCTAACCCAGCCACGACCAATCAAGCAGTCTGAGATGAATGAGGACTATATTCAGTACTAAGAGCACTGCATGATAGATATCATAGAAGTTATCTGCGTTTATAATCAATTTCTACCTCCATGGCAACAGTTTTATGTAACATTGTGCAAACTGAATCTGCCCCAGGTGAAGGAGAGATGATTGGCTTTCCTGCTAGCAGGCTCCATTCAAGTCATCTGGACATATTGGCCAGCACTCCCATTAAACCAGTTGACCCCTAAATATAGCCAGTTTTAATTAAATGGTGTTTGCTTTTTTTCACCGTTAGCACGGCTTATGAACCAGAGCCAAACGGATGTAGTGCTGCTTGAGTGTGTGCAGTGCTCCCCTCCGTTTTCCTTCACACTCAGTGAAGGCAATGAAACGTTATGAGCCCTAAACTGCATGGTAATGAATGGACAGGGGGGTGTGAGGGCAAGCCTGCTGAGAGGCTGAGTCACTCAGCCAGCCAGTCGGTGTTATCCTTGATCAGAGCCACGTAGTCAGCAGTGGCCACGGTGGCATCACTACCGGTAGCCTTGGGCAGTCTCATTAGCTGCGCTGAAGGCCCATGAGTACGGCAGTGTTTGTCTCACTTACACACGTTTAGGGATAGGTGGGGGGTCAGAGCAGACCACCGTCACCATGGTAGCCCTTGTAGAGACCGCCAGCAATTTATCAGGGCTAATTAAACTGGGTATTGTGGGTAAAATAAATGAAGAGGGAAAGTCGGATTAGCTCAATCACTCCACAGGCGTTAAGAGCGACATTCTGAAGTGGAAAAGGCTGACGGGGAAAAAAAAGTTCCAGCTGGAGCAGCAGAAGAATGTGTCCCCTGGAGAACAGTAACACCAAGGGAGGGAAAATACATCTTTGTTTGGGAAATATATAGGGGTAAAGGACGCTTATTATTAGGGGCTACCAGCCAGGGAAGTTCCAGACAAGTCACCAAGTCTCTTGTCACTTAGTGTGGCACAGGAATACGCTTCAAGTGACGGAGGGACTGAGAGACAATTCAATGGACTCCTGGCCTCAGTCTGGGGTTTGTAAATCCTAGTCTCATGTTTAGTATGGCAAATGCTTTTACAGCTAATGTCAGTTCTGGCCTGAAAGCCCTCCTTGTTTTATTCTAGAGGTGGGGTAAGGGAGGGTTCAGTTAGTTCAGCTCATACTTTGTATAAGCTCTCTTTCTCTCTCCCCATGGGTCTGATTCCCACTGACATCTTGACATTTTCAAAAAGGAAACACAGCTGTATGAGTGTGTGTTCTTGAGAACAAGATCTCCCAAGCAATATCTAGTCTTCTTTAACTGTGTCATTTTAATGAGTGTCTAAAGGTTTTGATTGATTAGTTAAGGCTTTAGCATGCAAGCAAGCCTTGCCATGGATAGGTAAACCAGATATCTTCTCTATATCATGCACTGATTTACTCTTACATAGGAACAGACAGCATTAAGTTCAATCAGTGCACAGAGAAGACAAAGAAAGGAAAATCGAAGAGATACGGATGTTATATTTCTAGGCAGTGTTGCCTAAATAAGCATTGGTCTATTTTTGACGTGATCATACCTCATAAGGCGACATTATGTCAACACTTGACCTAAAGCCTCGGTCAGAAGGCCAGCGCTGTCTTAATACTTACATAACAGATGTCATTGGGAATCATAAACTGCTATGACAAATCAAATGCATCACAACAACATATAACATATTCATGGCAGGCCTCGTGTTCTTGACACCCTCACCTCCCCCAAAAACAAGAACACAACCCTGACCCAGGTGTTGCTACAATCAATCTTGTGGTGACATTCCACAGTGCAGGGCTTCTCCTTGAACTTCCCAGTGGGTGAAGTGTACAGCAAACAAAGGAGAACAGAAAAGCCCAACACACATAGGACAGATAAAGAAGAACACCACACACACACACACACTATACATAGCCTGGGCAGGTTGTTGTTCTGGTTTCCTCATGTAGTTAGTTACTCTGGAGGTAGGAACTCAAGGGCCATTACAGGACTCCCAAGAGGGGGGAGAGAGAGACCTTGTAATTATGCACAGAGGTCAGAAGAACTCTCTCGCAACTTTGATCTCTCTCTATGAGCCCTAGGACCATGTATCAGGACTACCTGTCCCTGTCCCCAAACCACCTGGTTGTGCTGCCACTATCAAACCCTGACCTGTTTCACCAGACGTGCTAATTCGTCCCGACCCTGCTGTTTCGACTCTCTCTCTCTCTTGGACCTGTTGTCTCGACCTCTGAATGCTCGGCTATGAAAAGCCAACTGACATTTACTCCTGAGGTGTTGAACTGCTTCACCTTCTATAACGACTGTGGTTATTATTTGACCCTGGTGGTCATCTATGAACATTTCAACGTCTTGAAGAACAATCTGGCCTTACTTTCCATGTGCTCTTATAATCTCCACCTGACACAGACAGAAGAGGACTGGCCACTCCTAGGAGCCTGGTTCCTCTAGGTTTCTTCCTAGGTTCCTGCCTTTCTAGGGAGTTTTTCCTCCAACATCTGCATTGCTTGCTCTTTAGGGTTTTAGGCTGAGTATCTGTATAGCACTTTGTGACAACTGCTGATGTAGAAAGGGCTTTATAAAATGTATTTGATTGAAATTTGATTGATTTCTGAGGAGGTTGTTCAACCGAGTTCACTGACTCCCTGCACCTTGCTCATCCTGCTTGGAAACCCTGTAGCCAATGAACTTCGACAATCAACAGGTCAGTGCAGCACAACCAACTTTGTCTTTCAGTGCACAAAACCTGTTTCATAAAGACACACCAGTCTCTGCCGTCTTTCACTCCCCTGTACTGTATCATGTGGCTTGTTTTAGAATGACACCTCCTGGTCCCTGCTATTCCCTCCAGCTTCCCAGCTGCCCCCTGGAGGGTTTGGGGGTGGCTCCTGTTACAATGGCTGCTGCCTGGCCAGGGAGTCTGCTGCTGCTATAAACAACTCTCTGCAAGCTGTCAGTGGAGGCTCTGCTGAGGGACATTGGCAGAGATTAAGATGAGTTAAAGGCATTTTAAAGATGGTGGATCTGTCCTGAACACTGATTGCTTTACCATAATAATTTGAGTAAATCTGTCTTCTAGGGTGGTAGAACTCCTGGGCACAGCTATGCTGATATTAGTTTTGCGTTTGCAAGAAAGGCATTTTACTGCACGTGACAATAAAAACTTGAAACTTGAAAATGAATGATTGTCACTTTGGTGTGAGTAATCTTGATCTTGGGTAAGTGGCAGGTGTTAGAAGATAAACGGGAGGCCAGGCAGTCAGTCTCAGTAATAAGCATTTCTGTGAATGAATGACTGTGTTGCAAATTTTACAAATACATGTAATAGCAAGTTGCTTGCTGTGTATCTGTTCTAAACTAGTATTGCTCAAATTTGAGTGTGAGAAGCAGCTCTGGTTGAGTGCTGGCTGGTGCCAGTGGTTCTCAATGAAAAGAGAAATGGCCAGGCAAGATAGCAGTCAGGCCCTGAGTGTCACACTACCACTAATCTCTCTGTCCCAAGCACCACCACAAGGTTCAGCTTTCACACTATGAGGTCACACATAGATAGATTACAGAATGTACTCGTACTCTCAGCATGAAAATGGCTTTTCCTCATTACAGTACATGGAAACGGTATCTAGGAATCATTGTCCATTGTAAAAGGTCACTCAATAAGGTTCCCGAGTGGGGCAGTGGTCTAAGGCATCACTACAGACCCTGGTTCAATTCCAGGCTGTATCATAACCGGCCGTGATTGGGAGTCCCATAGGGTGGTGCGCACTTGGCCCAGTGTCGTCCGGGTTAGGCCGTCAATGTAAATTTGATTTCTTTTATTTTACCTTTATTTAACTAGGCAAGTCAGTTAAGAACAAATTATTACTTTCAATGACGGCCTAGGAACAGTGGGTTAACTGCAATATCTAGTCTTCTTTAACTGTGTCATTTTAATGAGTGTCTAAAGGTTTTGATTGATTAGTGAAGGCTTTAACATGCAAGCAAGCCTTGCCATGGATAGGTAAACCAGATATCTTCTCTATATCATGCACATACAGCATGAAGTTCAATCAGTGCACAGAGATAAGACAGAGAGAAAAAGTCCAAGAGATACAGATTGTATATGGCCATGGAAAGTGGCACAAGGAGGGGATTTCATAGAAGCAAACCAAGTCTGTTCTGTTGAGGGTAGACTTTGTTTTAATTTTTGCTGTGTTTCATCTGTACTTGTCAAAATGTGTAATGTACCCCCACAAACCTCCCACTTTACCCCATTGCCCACACTTCCTAGTCATAGGACAGCTGCTAGGATACCACTTGTCATGGGGATTGTGACAATTTGTGAGAAACGATCATTAAGACAATGCAAGCATTTTACAATCATTAAGACCATTCTCACCCCCCCATCTGGTCTGGACTAAAATTCCTTGTGTCAATTGTTAGTGTGCATTCAGCAAAACAATGATAGAAAAACATTCCAACCTCACCCCTTGTCATAGGCTTTATATGCATTAACAGTGACAGCACAATGCCCTTCATGAAGGGGTTAAAGTAAGTAAAGACACTTATAATATGCTTCCCAGTTGAAAATAGGCCTATAACTGATTTTGACATTTTTCAATTGCTTCAACTTTAGTGTTGAAACTCAGTTGTGGATAACTGTTTACATTGCAACGAAAATCATACAATGTTTGTTTTTGATTATTGGACATAACATTTCCTTACTACACAGCTCCTGAAGCCTCAACTGATGGCAGCTTCCTTGTGCAGGCAAATGTAGTGCACATTATGTCTGGCTGCAGGTGATCTGCATATGAAAACTAAGTGAGGCAACTGTTTCCTACCCACTGGGCACACACTGACTGAATCAAAGTATTCTGTCTGCAATTATCAACTATCAAGTGGTTTGAAAGACACTTTTCAAATCACTTGATAAGTCCGCTGTGGTAGTCAGCTCGCAACCTCGCTTACTACCACTCTCTATATCACAGCCGAGTTATAGGTACCGGTTTGGAGAAGTACAGATATTCACACATTATACAATGCAGACGAGGAGTTATAGATTGTTTATTTGCCGTCAGTAACAGTTGTTTTATTTTTTTTGGCCTCTGAAATTGTAACCACCTAGCACTGGGTTTTGACCAGAGTTAACGCCTCCTCTTAACAACGCTGCGCTCCAACACTTCGCTTCGCTTGAAATTTGCATAAAGTAGAGCACAACTCAATGTTTTCTTCCACAAGACGAGCAAGGTTCTCGCCGCTCTCCTTCCCACAATCCCATTTCTCTGTGTATACTCGTTGAAAACGTATGGGGTGGAACTTCTGCTGTTTTCCCCAACAACGAATTCAGCAGGAGAAGTTCCACCCCCATTAATTTTCAACGAGGGTACTCAGAGAATTGTGCAGGGGATTGTGGGAAGGTGAGCAACGAGAACTCTGCTAGCAGAGTGGTAGAAACATTTTTGCTCTCCTCTACTTCATGCCAATTTCAAGCGAAGGGATGCACTGGAGCAAAGCATTTTCAAGAGCAAGCACCTCTGATCAAAACCCACTGTATGTAAGACACCCATGTGTGGAAACGCAGTGTCCTTTATAGGGCTATTTGTATGATTACTTTGAGAGCTTTAAACTCAGTAGGTCCACACAGGTTCTCAATAACAACAGACAAAAACTGATAGGCCTAAACCAAAATAGCACAGAGATTATAAATGAAGTCATGCATGGCATCTTAACTGAGTGGCTGATAATGTCGAGAAGGTGTGGGCAATTGTAATTATCACCTAAACACTTGTATAAAAGAACTATGTATTTGGCACACTTCTTGATCTGATGAAGGCATAACTGCCTGACAATAAAGAAGTGAAATGAGCAGATGTAATTTTTTCATTTGTCCTTCTTTTTATGTTTTCTGTCTCAGTTTACCAATGTTCTTGAACTTGGGATTTCATTTGATGTCATTGTCATTGTCACATATAGTAGAGCATCCAGCTAATTAAGCGAGACAGCACACATGGTACCCACTCCACAATTTAGAGAGAACTGTGCTTGGCTGAGCCAAAGCCTTTGTAAACTATTTTTTTGCGGTGGCCCAAATGAGATTTTAAGGTAATGATGTGTGTTCTTTTGAGTTTTCCACATCTGTACACAAAACATAGCAGATTTAATTATTTACCTGTAGCTCACACCATGCCACTTCTACTGTTGTCTCCGTATCCAGGCCTTTGTACACCGTCTTGAACGACCCTCTCCCAATTTCAATGTTGAATTTGAGGAACCTTCCATCAGGTGACGTCGCCACGGCTTTGGTTTCAATTTCATCCTTTTCCTCTTGCTCCCGTTTGCTTTCAAATGGAGCTCGAGATAAAATGACCTTTTTGTCAGTGATTTCTTCCTCGGAATCTGAACTTGTGCCCTGTGCTTGCGAGCTGGGCTGTGGTGGTTTGGGGTCTGATGCTTGGGTACCAGGAGGTGAGCACGTACTCGTTCCCGGGCTTGAGACAGGTGAGGCTGGTACTGATGAGTCCACTTTTTTCTCCTCTGCCGCTGTTTCGGCTAAAATATCATCAGCAGACCAGGAGTGAGTTTTGGAGAGAGGGGCATCATCGTAAACTTCAGGCTCCAAATCCAATGTATCTATTTTGCTCAACCTGTACGAGTTTCTCCTGGAGTTTGCCGAGTGTCTCCTGCGCCTTGGTGGTATTCGGCCAGGGAAGCAGGAGTTGGCGTCGAACCCAGCAGGTAATTTGGAGAAACCCAGTCCGCCC
The DNA here is from genome assembly GCF_036934945.1 of Oncorhynchus masou masou. Lineage (NCBI taxonomy): Eukaryota > Metazoa > Chordata > Actinopteri > Salmoniformes > Salmonidae > Oncorhynchus > Oncorhynchus masou. The sequence goes on along the minus strand of NC_088226.1, from coordinate 10,429,570 downwards.
ATGTCTACCTCAAGCTGTGACATGTTTGTTTTATGAGTTTTGCCGCGAAATGCAACAGGTGGGTCTTGTGTCCCAACTAGTGGATCTGCAAATCCGAACGAAGGCTATTTAAAAACATAAACTGGAAAAGGGAACATCATAGGTTGCAGGGAATGTGAATTATTTCGAAAAATAAAAACTACCAAAAAGCTACAAAAATCCAAATGAAACAAATAAGTATAGGCTACATATAAAATGTGTCTACATATTTGGCTTATACATTCGATTTGTATGTTCAATTCAACTATAGGCTATTAGACTATTGGCTAATAATACAAAAAAAAAATCAACAAGTGTGCCCACAAGTCTCTTCACCTCAACCTGAATGAAGGTCGTTCGAGTTCTCCCTAGTAAAAAGTGCTTGTTTAAATCCGCCAAATATAATTTACTTGGTCGTGGTCTTGCTCATAGACAGACGAAAAATAAATGACATTAATGCTAGTATTCCTCAAACCGTGTCTCTGGTCGCACGTCTTCAAACCGTCCGCTCCCAATGTGGATTAACGCTGTATCAACAACGGGTAGACTGCTCGAGCGCACAGTGAACGCTCAATGAGCTCCACCCCCCAAAACACATTTCGGATCTGTATTTTGCCTGCAACCATAGACTATTATAGGTTGAGAAGATATAGTTCCCTTGAATGTACACTGAACAAAAATATAAACGTAACATGTAAAGTGTCGGTCCCATGTTTCATGAGCTGAAATAAAAGATACCAGAAAGTTTCCATACACGCAAAACGTTTATTTTCCATTCCACGAAAAGGTTCTTTCTCATATTTTGTACACAAATGTGTTTACATCCATGTCAGTGAGCAGTTCTCCTTTGTTAAAATAATCTAACCACCTGACAGGTGTGGCATATCAACAAGCTGATTGAACAGCATGCTCATTACACAGGTGCACCTTGTGCTGGGGACAATAAAAGGCCACCTTGAAATGTGCAGTTGTCTCAAGTTGAGGGAGCATGCAATTGGTATGCTGCCTGCAGGAATGTCCACCAAAGCTGTTGCCAGATAATTACATTTTCATTTCTCTACCATAAGCCGCCTCCAACATTGTTTTAGAGAATTTGGTAGTACGTCCAACCGGCCTCACAACCGCAGACCATGTGTATGGCGTCATGTGGGAGAGCAGTTTGCTGACGTCAACGTTGTGAACAGAGTTCCCCATGGTGGTGGTGGGGTTATGTTATGGGCAGGCATAAGTTACGGACAACGAACACAATTGCATTTTATAATAATAATAATAATATATCCCATTTAGCAGACGCTTTTGTGCATTTTACTTTTCAATGTCAATTTGAATGAGCCACACATTTTATCAATGTCAATTTGAATGCACAGAAATGGTGTGATGAGATCCTGAGGCACATTGCGAGGCCCATTTCTTTTAAGAGATCTGTGACCAACGGATGCATATCTGTATTCCTAGTCATGTGAAATCCATGATTAGGGTCTAATTAATTAAATTGGCTGATTTCCTCATATGAACTGTAACTCAGTAAAATCTTTGAAATTGTTGCGTGCTGCGTTTATATTTGTGTTCAGTATATATTTTCTTAGTTAACATTTGCTAAAAAATAAAACATGCTAATGAAGTTTACTTTGAAATTAAAAAGCTGTTAGTTTGTGGTGTGTAGTAGCCTAAACATACTGTACAGTAGTACTTGCAAACTTACTATTGAAGGTAGCCTAATAAGTCACAAGAATCTTGGTCCAAGTGTGATATGAATGCATTCTGGCAATGTGCCAAGGCTTTAGATACCAGCTCTTGGTTTAGAATGTTGGATTTACTATCCTGTATATTGTGCTTTACTGTATGCCTACTGTAAGGTAATTATTACGATAACAGAGGACAAGAGTCATCAAAACGTATATTAACTTAATAATAATAATAACTGTTTTACTGAGGTAATTGCTCCCAGGACAGGAGCTATCCACTTATCTGTGGTGATTATCTTTAGCAATATTACATAATGTTGCACTGTTGAAATAGTGGGTAGGATACAAATGGAGATAATGACTACAGCAAAACGAATGAATCCATCTTAACATCAAGTTGCAACAAGTTGCCTGCCATCCTGGCACTGTAGAAATAGCCTTCATCAAGAAGTCTGGATTAAGCCAAAGACAAAGACAGCTGACCATCTAAATCTAGGCTATACCTACCTAATCTCTTCAATAGGAAATTAAATCACAGAGACAAAAGCAATACAGATAAGCTGAAAGAGGTTTCACTGTCTTATAAAATAGGTTTACAACCGTGTCCTCATCAGTCAAGTATTTTTGTCTGATGATGAACTCAGTAATAGTGGGTTGGGTTGTGTGCAGATTTAGTCGAGGAAGGGTAATAGCATAGTGGTTATAGGAAAGGGTGTTTATTCATGTCTGTTTGACACATCTCACAAATTCTCATCAGTTACTTGTGATATAACACAGTAGTAGCATATCAATCAACGATTAAGAATAGATATGTAAAACACACCCAGTAGGTACATTATCGTCATCAGTTACTCTCCACCACAGACACACACATTTCCTCCATTCCAGGGTTAACGTGAGCACCCTGACATGGACCGAGGCCTCATCTTAGCAGGTTTCCGGGACGAAGTGGAAGGAGCGGCTTAGCGTTGTGTGGCCAAGTGATTTCAGGTCACATTAGCTGAGTGCCACACACACCTTACTGTTGACTTGTGCGATACACTGACCCCATTCCCCTCATACTAAGGATTCCAGCCAGGGAAGTTCCAGTCACTGTCTCCCCAGCCAGTGAGAGCATGTGCTATGGCTTTGATTCCTGGGTAGACCGGTGTGTGTTGCCATATGCTTACAATCAGACTGACAGACAGACAGAGGGCCAGGGACTCTTTGTTTATCCCCTCCTCATGAGTGTGTGTGTACGCCTGTGTGTGTGTGTGTGTGTGTGTGTGTGTGTGTGTATGTGTGTGTGTAAGAGCTTGCACCGTGAAGATAGATAGCTCAAATCCCAGCACCTGATATAGCCCTCACAACCACTGCCAGGAGACTTAAACTAGTCATCCCCCACCTGTCACATGAGCTTCACAGAGAGGTTGTGTGGAGCAGGGGAGAGGAGCAGTCAGAGGGGGAGCTTATCTGCAGGAACACATTGCTCCTATGGCAGCAGACGGCCACCCACGAAAGCTAATCACTCATGTTTGATGAGAGCTTCTGCAGAGTCATCTTTCCAGAAAAGAAGAGTAGCACAGAAATCCCCATGAAACAGCATGTAAAATGGGTCACACGGTAGACAACATGCTAATCGCAGCGCTCTTCACAATTCCAGCTAAAAAGCAGCACGTCGTCCTCCCTTTTCTGTCTGCTCTCTCTGCTGCTGTATGGTTTGTTTATCTCCCGGTCATGAGGCGGGCAGTGCAATACGCTCTGTTCTTTTCTGCTTTAGCTGACACAGGGCAGGGGGATGGAGGCTGGGCCTTGACAGGGGAATAATAAACAGAGGTCCTATTTTTTTGAAGGTCAAGGAAATTGATATGATATGACATTAAAAGCTTAGTGGCTTTTGCAACTTTTCCAAGTGCTTTAGCAATCCTCATAAATGCCTGACTGTGAAAGTGTATTCCAACATACACAGAAGGAAGCTCACCAGTTGGAAAGCAATGTGAACTGTTGAGTGTGAACAGAATATTAAAGTGTGCACTTAGGTGGGATGATAATATGTAGCCTAGTAATAACACAATAATCCAGTTGTAAACAAGGCATTGGATGAATATCGCCAGGTTGTTAACATACTCAATAAACATGGACAAGTAGCACGCCGGTCATACAATTTCTCAAGCAGGGCCCGCATGCAAGTACAAAAGCTAGGGCTCTTTCAGACAGAAGAGGGATAAATACATTCAAAGTGAGTGGGCTTTTTAAGAGAGGCCTCCTTTCCTTGGATGCTAATGACCATCAATATGCACATACCCTATATTATCCCTGGCCAATTCCAATATTTTTTCCACTAACTGGTATTCATCAGCTCCTTTCTCATCAGCTCTTTTTCAGATCAACCAATTAGATCAGCTCTGATAAAGATCTGATGAGAAAAAAATCTGATGTGATTTGTCAAAATACCAATCAGTGAAAAAAATATCATAATTGGGCTGACTGTCTAAATGCAGCCTAAGGTGTCCAACGCTGTGTCCCAATACTCATAAATGGCTCCCTATCCTTGCCTCGCCTCCTACTGTAGGTCACCAACACTCCAATAAAACTGAGTATGTGACAGCAATACTATGAAATTCCCACCTAACCTACCCATGTGGTAACTGAAGGACGTATGTTCCTTACTCTTGTTAGAGTATGTAATGACATAGTACTGTAATGTAGAACGACACTTGTACTTGAAATGCATTGATGTTGCCACCTAGTGGGCTTATCTGGAACAACACAGACCCATGTTGTATCTCAGTCTGCCTACACTGCTCTGACAGAACAAAATGAAAAATGGAGTAGGGTTACATCTACAACTCTTCTCTTTATAGTCAACAAGTCACACATCAGCATGTGGGAGTGTGTGTCAACTCTGGAGCTACAACAAAAGGGCTAGGTGGCTTTGTTGTTTGCTTTCACTGATGTATGAACTAACCATTAAGCCCTATTAACCAATGTTTTATACTGAGTTTAAGCAGTGCTTAATTTGAGCCAGATGGTTTGCGCAACGTTGTAGCCCAAATAGACCAACGCGTGGCCATTGCTGTGATGAGAGAAGTGCGCCTCGGAACTAGAATGAGAGTCACTTTCTATAATCTCTTTTCCTGCTCTGATAGATATCAGCATGCAACTCTCATCTCTCCAGCTATGCACTTAATTTATTTCCTTATAGAATCATAGCCGCGATAAGGATGCTGGAGGTATCACAGAACCCCTGATACATTTTGCCAAAGTTATAGAATTACTGCTGTCAGCCAAAACAGGCTATTCACGATATTGCAAATACAAATCGCGGGACAACACAGATCCTGATGAATAGAGAAGACTATTCTGTCTGTAGGCTAGCAAGTTATCAACTTCCAAATAGACATATTGAGCGAACAGCATTGTTTTACAAAGTAAAACAAGAGAGAGGTAAGCTTTTGGCACGAGCGTATCGGCCATCGCCGGTGAGTGAGCTGCGTATCGTTGAGTGAGTCAGTGAAACGAAAGCTTTTTTAGGACACATGTATTTTGTACAATATGTGTGTGTGTGTGTGTGTATCACCACTCACCTAGGCCTGGGCTATTGATGGATTCAAGACAAAGTCGTTGTCACTGATTTACGATTCTCAGTTTGTCAGTGTCAAAGTACAGCCTGTCATTTCGATCATTTGTGAGGTATTAAAAATATTCGGCTAAAGTCTCCAGTCATCTAAAATCATGTAGAATTGTATGAAATGCGTTTATGAAAGCCATTTTCCCGGACCATAGGCCACTAAACATTTCCCCATGTGTGTAACCTCTGCAATCGCCTCTCTATACTCTACTGCTCTATGCCAGTACGCAAAGGCGATGATAATGCATGCAATGATTTATTATAAAATTGATTTTTCTTTTCATGCGTTCTTGGGCTGCAACGTTGCGCAATTTACAAAATAAGCACTGAGTTTACGTTAGTAAAAGTGTGCTTATGTTCAGAGGGAAAATATATCAAATATGTGAAAATAATAAGTATGTTTTTGTGGAGGCAGAAATTCCCAAGAGTCCATCCAGATTGTGACTATATTTTGGATAATGGTTCCCCATCTAATGAGACTGGAACAAACCCACATTCAAAGGAGGGAAATTGTTATTCTGTTTTGTTATTCTGATTTAGCTTTTGCCAAACTTGATGTTGACAAAATAATCAGCTGACTAGCAAACATGGCTGTTATAGGATTTTTTATCAATAATGACTAAATGAGGTATACTGAACTATAACTGGCAAGAATTCTACCCTGTCTTTCTTGTAGTATTAAATAATGTTTGTCCATTAGGAAGGGGTTATATGGCATGTACCTAGGAAGAAAGGAATGTATGTGGAGATAAGAGAGGACCGGGAGGGCCCCTCCAAAGTTATGGTGTCTGGGGGAGCCTGGAACTGTCAGCTGAGAGGTTATAAACTGTAGTTAGACTCATAAGAAAATCCATGTTGGTGTGTATGTATGTGCGTAGTTTAGGATGGTATAAGAAGGAAGGTATTTGTCAAAACTTGAGAGCTCTCGCAAATAAATTGGGATCTGATCAATTGTGAGCTGGGAATTCTGTTTGTTTTATTTAAGACCAGAACTTTACAACCTCTGGGTATCAGACAGATCAATATCATTGGAATTTATGAACACTGATTAAATAATTATATGATAATGGCAAACAAGTCATATTTGATTGCAATATTGTTAGATAGACACTAAACACATGTATCACTGGTGATTTCTGTCAATGCCTGCTTTGAGTCTGTATGAAGCACTATTTTGTGTCAATCTCTTGGGAAGACGTCATTGTGTGTTGTTTTCAGTAGGCTTACACACTTCAACTTCAAGATTCTTGGCATACATTAGTCAGCCATCACAGTGGCTTTGAGGGCAAAATGTGAGCCAGAGTCAAGGGTTACCAACTTACCAGGATCCTGATGCTGGTGATTGTAAATGTAGGCCACTGTCCAGAGGGAAGTACTTACATTTTAGTCATTCAGCAGACGCTGTTATCCAGAGCGACTAACAGTTAGTGCATTCATCTTAAGATAGCTAGGTGGGACAACCACATATCACAGCACAGGCATAGAAAGTACATTTTTCCTCAATAATGTAGCTATCAGTAGAGAGCTAGAAAGGGGCGGGGTCAAGTAAAAGTACTGTTTAATTTTAATACTTTATTTTGGGGTGAGGGGGTCGAGGTGACGAGGAGGATTATTTAAGATACTCTTTGAAGAAGTAGGGTTTCAGAGGGAGGAGGGGCAGTTCCTCTTGCTGTTCTGTAGGTAAGCACCATGATCTTGTAGTGGATGCGAGCTTCGACTGGAAGCCAGTGTAGTGTGTGGAGAAGTGAGTGACATGAGAGAACTTGGGAAGGTTGAACACCAGGCGGGCTGCAGCGTTCTGGATAAGTTGCAGGGGTTAAATGACACACGTGGGGAGCCCTGCAAACAGCAAGTTGCAGTAGTCCAGACGGGAGAGGACAGGTGCCTAGATTAGGACCTGTGCTGCTTCCTGTGTGAAGTAGGGTCGTACTCTACGGATGTTGTAGAGCATTAACCTGCAGGAGCGGGTCACTGCTTTGATGTTTGCAGAAAATGATAGGGTCTTGTCCAGGGTCACGCCAAGGTTCTTTGCACTCTGGGAGGGCAACACTGTGGAGTAGTCAACTATGTCCTGTTCTGTCTTGTCGAGGTTGAGATATCTGCCAGGCACGCAGAAAAGCATGTCGCCACCTGGGTGTCAGAGGGGAAGGAGAAAAGTAGTTGAGTGTTATGCTCAATAGCAATGATAGGAGAGACCATGTGAGGATATGATGGAGGCGTGTGACGGTGTATAGAGAGGAGAGGGCCTAGAACCGAGGCCTGTGGGACACAGTAGTGAGAGAGAGTATGTGGTGCAGTCACAGATCCTCTCCACGTCACCTGGTAGGAGTGGCCTGCAAGGTAGGATGCAATCCAAGAGTTTGCAGAGCCTGAGACGCCCGGCCCTGAGATGGTGGAGTGGATTATCTGATGGTTCACGGTGTCAAAGGCAGCGGATAGATGTAGGAGGATGAGAACAGAGGAGAGAGTGTCAGCTCTGGCAGTGCAGAGAGCCTCCGTGACACACAGAGGAGGGCAGTCTCAGTTGAGTGACCCTTCTTGAAGCCTGACTGGTTAGGGCCAAGAAGATCGTTCTGAGAGAGATAATGAGAAAGTTGATCAGAGACAGCATGCTCAAGTGTTTTGGAAAGAAAAGAAAGGGAGAGAGGTCTATAGTTGTTGACCTCAGATGAGTCAAGTGTTGGTTCCTTGAGGAAGGGAGCAACTCGGGCCGTTTTGAAGTCAGAGGGGTCAGGGATGAGTTGATGAGGGAAGTGAGAAGACCTCCAGAGATGGTCTGGAGGAAGGAGGAGGGGATGGGGCTGAGCGGGCAGGTTGTCGAGGGGCAAGACTTAACTAGTCGCAGGATGTCATGTGGAGAGATAGGGGAGAACGAGGTCAAGGCGTAGGATAGTTCTGTGTGAGGGAGACCAGGGGACTCAATAGGCTGAGTAGGCCTTTTTTTCAAAGTGGTTGACAAAGTCATCCGCAGAGAGGGAGGGGGGGTGGAGGATCAAGGTGGGAGGAGAAGGTGGAAAAGAGTTTCCTAGGGTTAGAGGCAGAAGCTTGAAAATTAGAATGGTAGAAAGTGGCATTAGCAGCGGATACAGAGGAAGAGAACATAAAGAGGAGGAAGTTAAAGGATTATTTGTATTTAACCTTTATTTAACTAGGCAAGTCAGTTAAGAACAAATTCATATTTACAATGACGGCCTACCAAAAAGCAAAAGGCCTCCTGCGGGGACAGGGGCTGGGATTAAAAATATAAATACATTAAATAAAAATATAGGACAAAACATACATCATGACAAGAGAACACAACACATAAAGAGAGACCTAAGACAACAACATAGCATGACAGCAACACATGACAGCACAGCATGGTAGCAACACAACATGGCAGCAGCACAACATGGTAGCAGCACCTAACATGGTATAAACATTATTGGGCACAGACAACAGCACAAAGGGAAAGAAGCTAGAGACGACAATACATGACGCAAAGCAGCCACAACTGTCAGTAAGAGTGTCCATGATTGAGTCTTTGAATGAATAAATTGAGATAAACTGTCCAGTTTAAGTGTTTGTTGCAGCTTGTTCCAGTCGCTAGCTGCAGCGAACTGAAAAGACGAGCGACCCAGGGATGTGTGTGCTTTGGGGACCTTTAACAGAATGTGACTGACAGAACAGGTGTTGTATGTGGAGGATGAGGGCTGCAGAAGAAATCTCAGATGGGGGGAAGTGAGGCCTAAGAGGGTTTTATAAATAAGCATCAAACAGTGGGTCTTGCGACCGGTTTACAGAAGATTATAGAGTGCAGTGATGTGTCCTATAAGGGGCATTGGTAACAAATCTGATATCCGAATGGTAAAGAACATCTAGCTGCTCGAGAGCACCCTTACTTGTCGATCTATAAATTACATCTCCGTAATCTAGCATGGGTAGGATGGTCCTCTGAATCAGGTCCTCCAGAATTTTTGTTTTCCTCCATTTTTACTCAGCTGCCCGCAGCCCTGTTCTGTACCCTCGCAATGAGTCACTCAGCCACAGAGTAGGAGGGGAGGGCAGAACTGGCAGGAAGAAATGGGGACAGTGCGAGTCATAGGATGCGGAAAGGGAAGAAAGTAGGGTCGAAGAGGCAGAATCAGGAGACAGGAGGGAGAATGATTTAGCAGAAGGGAGAGATGATAGGTTAGAAGAGGACAGAGTAGTGGCAGAGAGAGAGAGAGAGAGAGAGAGAGAGAAGATTGCGACGGTGCATGACCATCTGGGTAGGGGCTGAGTGGTTAGGGTTGAGTGGTGGGGGCTGTGCTTTGGCAAAGTGGGTGGGGTTATATCCTTCCTGTTTGGCCCTGTCCGGGGGTGTCCTCGGACGGGGCCACAGTGTCTCCTGACCCCTCCTGTCTCAGCCTCCAGTATTTATGCTGCAGTAGTTTATGTGTCGGGGGCTAGGGTCAGTTTGTTATATCTGGAGTACTTCTCCTGTCCAATTCGGTGTCCTGTGTGAATCTAAGTGTGCGTTCTCTAATTCTCTCCTTCTCTCTGTCTTTCTCTCTCTCGGAGGACCTGAGCCCTAGGACCATGCCCCAGGACTACCTGACATGATGACTCCTTGCTGTCCCCAGTCCACCTGGCCGTGCTGCTGCTCCAGTTTGAACTGTTCTGCCTTATTATTATTCGACCATGCTGGTCATTTATGAACATTTGAACATCTTGGCCATGTTCTGTTATAATCTCCACCCGGCACAGCCAGAAGAGGACTGGCCACCCCACATAGCCTGGTTCCTCTCTAGGTTTCTTCCTAGGTTTTGGCCTTTCTAGGGAGTTTTTCCTAACCACCGTGCTTCTACACCTGCATTGCTTGCTGTTTGGGGTTTTAGGCTGGGTTTCTGTACAGCACTTTGAGATATCAGCTGATGTACGAAGGGCTATATAAATACATTTGATTTGATTTTGATTTGATTTGAAGAAAAGGGTGACAGAAAAGGAAACAAAGTAGTGATCAGAGACCTGGAGTGGGGTTGCAGTGAGATTAGTAGGCGAGCGGCCTCTAGCAAAGATGAAGTCAAACGTATTGCCTGCCTTGTGAGTTGGAGGAGATTGGGAAAGGGTGAGGTGAAAAGAGGCAAGGAGGGGGAAAAAGGGCAGCATAGGCTGAGATGAACTCGGTGTTTACGTGTGTTGTGCGCGCAGGGTACACTAAATTAGAAGATCTGAAGCCAAGGGGTGAGGAACGTCTTTAACGTCTACAGAGATAGGTGCTTACAGGTTTTGAAAACACACACATTGTCACGGCCGTTAAAGGAAGTGGACCAAGGTGCAGCGTGGTGAGCGTACATACTGTATTCCTTTTATTTAGAAATGACGCCGACAATAAACAATACAACCGTGACGCTTGTGGACCATGTGCCACAAACAAAGTTGACTTCCCACACACAAAGGAGGGAAAGGGCTACCTAAGTATGGTTCCCAATCAGACAACGATAGATCGCTGTCCCTGATGGAGAACCACACCCGGCCAAAACATAGAAATACAAAATCATAGAAAACAAAAACATAGAATGCCCACCCCAAATCACACCCTGACCAAACCAAATAGAGACATAAAAATGCTCTCTAAGGTCAGGGCGTGACACACATAGTTGACAAAACTACTAAAGAACAAAATTAGATAATCTGTAAATAACTAGCAATAGCATGAAGCCCACTGAGATGGTTATATATACCCAGAAAATAGATGAAACCACCCTCCCTACCAAAACAAGTCACAAATTGCCCTGCCACTTGATCCTGGTTGATGTGTCAACAACTATCTGCAAATTATGAGCAGTCAGCAGGTCACACACCAAGTAGGACACTGGGAAGACAGGCAGCACTTAAAGTAGATGGCCCAAGATAACAAAAAGACAGTACTAGACCACAACAGATAAAGACAAAAAATAAATATACTTATCACTCCTGCAGACATCAGGAGTCCTCTAGATATAGAATGAAGCACTTGACTCTAATAGGTGAAACCTTGTTTGAAGAGTTGTGTACTGTGCTCAAGTGAGTTATGTATGGAATAGCACTGCGTAGGCGTATCTCATAGGTTATTAGAGTATGCAATACATTTAATTTAATTTTGATAGTGAGGGAGGGGGAGATTGGTCCTCAGAGGGAATCCTGAGCGCTGCCTCCCGAACTTAACCTTAAGATGCTTTTGGAAAACGGCCCAGGTTAGTAGATAAATATAGGGCAGCGTTTTCCATTAGCCAATCTGTAACGTTGACTATACAGCCATCATTTATTGGCCTTACAAGGCGTATCTTTAGGGCATGTCCATCTAAAAGGACCCATGAGCACCAACATGTGAAATTAATAGGAGCATATCAAATTGGGTGTCCAATGAAAGCTACACTACATGGCCAAATGTATGTGGACACTTGCTCATCGAACATCTCATTCCAAAATCATGGGCGTTAATATGGAGTTGGTCTGCCCTTTGGTGCTATAACAGCCTCCAGTCTTCTGGGAAGGCTTTCCACAAGATGTTGGAACATTGCTGTGGGGACTTGCTTCCATTCAGCCACAAGAGCATTAGTGAGGTCGGATGTTGGGCGATTAGGCCTGGCTCGCAGTCAGCTTTCAAATCAAATCACATTGTATTAGTCACATGCACTGAATACAACAGGTGTAGACCTTCCAGTGAAATGCTTACTTACGAGCCCCTAACCAACAATAAAGTTTTTAAAAAGACGAATAAGAATAAGAAATAAAAGTAACAAGTAATTAAAGAGCAGCAGTAAAATAACAATAGCGAGACTATTGGGGCGGGGGAGGGGGGCAAAGCAAATAGTCTGGGTAGCCATTTGATTAGGTGTCCAGGGGTCTTACGGCTTGGGGGTAGAAGCTGTTTAGAAGACTCTTGGACCTAGACTTGGCGCTCCGGTACCGCTTGCTGTGCGGTAGCAGAGAGAACAGTCTATGTCTAGGGTGGCTGGAGTCTTTGACAATTTTTAGGGCCTTCCTCTGACACTGCCTGGTATAGAGGTACTGGATGGCAGGAAGCTTGGTCCCAGTGATGTACTGGACCGTTCGCACTACCCTCTGTAAGTGCCTTGCGGTCGGAGGCCGAGCAGTTGCCATACAAGGCAGTGATGCAACCAGTCAGGATGCTCACGATGGTGCAGCTGTAGAACCTTTTGAGGATCTGAGGACCCATGCCAAATATTTTTCCGTCTCCTGAGGGGGAACAGTTTTGTCGTGCCCTCTTCACGACAATTCATCCCAAAGGTTTTCGATGGGGTTGAGGTCAGGGCTCTGTGCAGGCCAGTCAATTTCTTCCACATCGATCTCAACAAACGATTTCTATATGGACCTCGCTTTATGCACAGGGGCATTGTTATGCTGAAACAGGAAAGGGCCTTCTCCAAACTGTTCCCACAAAGTTGGAAGCACAGAATCATCTAGAATGTCATGCATGCTGTAGCATTAAGATTTACCTTTCCATAATAATGCATTTCTGTATTGTACAGATCAGGAAACCATGATGTAATTCTGTTACCTTAATTCCGTTACCAGATGTAAATCCACTTCACCTACTGTAATTCAATAACCAAATTAAATGTATTCAAACTCAAAGTGTCATGTCATAGCTGACAACCCATTCTTTCTACAGACATCTTTGAATTTGAATTCGGAGCAGATATATTTTTTAAACATGGTCGCATAAAAAAAACTGAGGGAGATTTTACCATAATTCTGTTACCAAACTTTGCATCTGCACAGTTCTTCCAGTCAATGTGCTTTTGTGAAATGTTCTGTGTAAATTGTTAAAAGTAGTCCTTGTGCATAGAATTGTATGTTTTGTTAAACTTTTATTTTTTGTTTGGAATATATTTTAAAGATTAAAATCTTAGTCAAAGCCTATAGGGTGTGGGTTGAGCAGTCCCAGCACATAGACTAACTGTGACAAAAGTTTACAATACAGACTGTCAATAGATGTCAATAGATTAATGAATATGAGTAAACTTGAAACTAAGATTTGAAACAACTTTTGCTTATGTCAGAAAAGACACGGGACATGTTTGAGTAGTAAGGTGAAAGACAAGTCAAGGAGTGAAGTAGGGGGAGGTGCATCTGTGACATCCGAAAGTTGGACACTCAGATCAACATGAAAGTGTTGATAAAGTTTTCATTACAATGTCGAAATAAACATGGTTTCAACCCCCATATTACACACTCACAAACTGAAATCATATGTGTGTTCATTGTACAATCAGTTACTGTTTCAGTCATGTCTTTGGTCACATTCAGGTGGGTCAAACAGCACTGTAATGACTGGTTGACACTAGAGCTGCCCATTATTCAGGCGATGGCTGCAGGATGAAGTTGGTGAAGAGCAACTGCAGAAACTTGCTGTCGACTGCAGTCAAAACTGAATGACCTTTGATCACATGATTTCTGTAACGTTCATGCAGTCGACATGTAGGCCCGAGTCGGACAATGTTATCCCTATAATATAACTCACTTTGAAAGGGGGTGACCATCGGACTTGACATAAGCTTGAACGCACCCACTCAGTCGGTCAAAACAGCTGACAGTAAGCGGTTCGAAAATCGGAGGTGACGTAATTCTGCGACGTACATCATCAAATCGCGCGCTCAGAAGCACACAGCGCTCAATGACTATATATTTTACATTGAATTACGAATAATCAAAAGGTAAGTTAATATTTGCAACCATGCACTCCTGTTGTTTTAAAATAAAACGACGATGCCAAACAGACACAACGCTAGCTACTTGTCCGACATTTACCTTGTCCAGCAGACCTAAGCCTTGCTCAACATACCCACACAGCTAGCTAACGTTAGTTAACTAGTTACTAGCACTAGAATGGATCTCTATGTCTAGTACAGACCTGAACGTGTGATCCCCATCATGTCAGCTGAAGGTGTAACGTTGTGACTTCCAATCCTGATCCTTTTATTCAATTGTCTGCCCTGTTTGAGGTTGATGTAGCTAGCCAACTAGCTAGCTACAAACAAGAACTGTTCGGATTAGTAGAAATGTAACGTTAGCTAGATTTCCAGTTTTTCCTTCATTTTAAATCACGCCCACTACACATTTTCTAATAACGTTACACGTAGCTCACACAAGCCTAATTATTTACACCTAGTAACAGTTGTTTCCCATAAGCAACCAAAACAATTTCGATCTGTTTACTACATTGCTGCGGCAAAATGATTGAAGTTTTTTTAATTTGTTTTATTTTGCAGGCCAGACGATGACTGAGTTTAAGAGAGCCTTCTCACTGGTGTGGGATCACTTCACTCTAGTGACACCCAATAAGGTCCAGTGCGCCCTCTGTTCACAACGGCTTAGCTTCAACAAAAACACCTCCGCCATGTTAAGGCACCTAAGATCAAGGCACCCAAGCGAGGCCTGGTACAGCAACTCAACATCTGGAGCCCACTCAAGCACAAGCAACTCAACATCTGGAGTCCACTCAACGTTCTCTAACTCAATAATTAGTAGTGCTGGAGTCCACTCATCATTCTCTGGTACTACAGGACTAAACTCAATGTTTACAAACAATGCTGCTGCTGGACACCACATCCAAGGTATGTTTCCTTTAGGATAGATGGTTTTCATCCTGTTTCAATCAATTATTATATTTAGATTAGCATTCATTGTACATCTAATTCAATTTGAATTGATTATACTGTTTTATTTCACAGTCAGGACCACCAGACAAGAAGACCTGGATGATGCCCTAGTCAACATGTTGGTTAAAGACACCCAGCCATTTTCAGTAGTCGAGGAAGAGGGATTCGCTGCTTTCGTCCAAAAGCTAGACCCAAGCTACAATCTTCCAAACAAGCAAGCGCTGAAGAAAATGGTGGGGTCTCGGTGTGAATTCATCAATGATAATGTTGTATCGCAGATGGTAATTTCTGACTTTGTCAGCCTGACTTCGGACATGTGGACTTCTATAGATAAGCACAGTTACATTTCAGTGACAGGGCATTTGGTAGCAGAAAATGCCCAGTTATCCACTTTCCTCCTTGGGATTTCTAAGCTGCCTGAAAACCACAAAGTGATCCACATTGAGGAGGCCAAAAACCAACTGGTGGCGAGCTGGGGCCTCCACAGCAGGGTTGCTGCATTTGTCACAGAGAACAGCGAAAATATGGTAGCCACGGTTCAGAAACTAGGAATCCTCCAGTTGCCCTCTTTTGCACACGTCCTGAACCTTGTGATTAAGAGGTCCATGGAGGCTACTTTGGAGCTGCAGGACATCCGCTCCCAAGCGCGGGCTATCGTGTCTTTCTTCAAGTCTAATCAGAACGCAGAGATGAGGTTAGCCGAGGTGCAGGGGCAGCTAGGCAGGCCGGAGCAGAAGCTGATCCAGGAAGTGGACTCGAGATGGAACAGTAGCTTTTCTATGCTGGAACGCGTCTTTGATCAGAGGGAGTCTGTGGCTGCTGCTCTCAGCACCCTGGACACGGACATCATCCCTCTGGGATCTGCTGACTACGAGGTCATCCACCAGTGTCTTGGAGTGCTGGGTTCCTTCAACCAGGCCACAGCCGAGCTCGCCTCAGAGAAACGCGTCTCGGCCTCCAAGGTCATTCCTCTTGTCCGGATGCTGAAGATAACCCTTGAGAAGAAGCACGGTGCCATCATACACCCTACGGCTACACAGCTGGCGTCTAACCTACAGAGGGAGCTTCAGACGAGCTGCAGTATGGTGGAGACCGAGCCAATCCTGGCTCTCTCTGCTCTCCTAGATCCGCGCTTCAAAATGTTGGCCTTCGGGAACCAAGGCTACGCTCAGGAGGCGGTGAAGCTCCTCACCTCTGAGTGCGCCTCGTTAATCCGGATAAATCCGGACAAGGATGACACTCTGCCGCCGTCCACCACCGGGTCAACGACGCCCTCCCCGACATCACCCCACACCTCCTGGGCAATGGAAACCGCTTCCGTCTCCATGGCAACATCTCCGTCTAAGTCCCACGATGGGGGTCTGTGGGAGATGTTTGACAGTAAAGTGGGCGAGACACAGAGTGTTCAGAGCAGCACGGCGGATGCAGCGGTGGAGGTACAACACTACCTCAGTGACCCGTACCTGAACCGAGTGGAGAACCCCATGCACTACTGGGAGAAGCACTCCAAGGTGTACCCGCACCTGTTCCAGCTGGCTCGGAAATACCTCAGTGTTCCCGCCTCGTCTGTGCCATGTGAGCGCATATTCACCAAAGCTGGAGATGTGTTCAATAAAAAGAGGAGTTGCCTCAGTATGAAGGCTGTAGAGCAGATAATGCTGTTGAATAAAGGTCTAGTATAGCACAAGCAGGATACTGTCCACAGTGCTTCTCATGCTATTTGGCCTGTATGTAATGGACTATTAAATTTACCAAATGCATTGTAAATGTATTCTTCCTGCTTTGTGTATAAAGTATGTTAAAATTCCCTTTTTTTAAAGAGAAGTGGTCTATAAGAGCGTCTGCCAAATGACTTAAATGTAAATGTTCTACATTTTGAACATTTATCAGGGGGGCATTTAACCACTAGAGGGCAGTGCTGCACTGGCTAACAACCAGCACACTTGGGTGTACATTTCAAATCAAAGTTTATTTGTCATGTGTGCCGAATACAACAGGTGTAGACCTTACAGTGAAACGCTTACTTACAGGCTCTAATCAATAGTGCAAAAAAGGTATTAGGTGAACAATAGGTAAGTAAAGAAATAGAACAACAGTATAAAGAAAGGCTATATACAGTAGCGAGGCCATAAAATTAGTGAGGCTTCATACAGACACCGGTTAGTCAGGCTGCTTGAGGTAGTATGTAAATGTAGATATGGTTGAAGTATATGATAAACAGAGAGTAGCAGTTGCGTAAATGAGGGGTTGGTGGGTGGCAGGACACAATGCAGATATCCCGGATAGCCAATGTGCGGGAGCACTGGTTGGTTTATGGCTCTCAATAACATTTTATTTATTACTGGGTGGACTGAATTCAATATTGCCTATACATCACTATAAGTGTTAAAAATATATTTTAAAACGTATTTAAAAATCACTGAATACCATTTTGCATTGTCATGTAATCGTGATGGTTGTTGTGCAAAGTGAAATTGATGTTATTTCACATTCATATCACCACATATGGAGTTCTTTTGGGTGCTTTTTAAGAAAATATTATTTATCTTCTGATGGTTTATCCAATGCATATTGATGCAGATGGGGATGATGCTGAATGGCATTTTCACTGGAGGTACCTTAGTGATGTATGCAAGTCAGACAAGGGAGTCTGTAGCTGGTATACAACTTACAATTGACACTTATAAAGGGTTCATGTTTGAAAATTATGGGGGGGAGATTGCTCGGAGGCATTCCACTGTTTTTGTTGTTGTTGTTTTTTAACTTGGAAAGTCAGTTAAGAACAAATTCTTATTTACAATGATGGCCTAAACCAGACAACACTGGGCCAATTGTGCACTGCCCTATGGGACTCCCATTCACAGCCAGATGTGATGCAGCCTGGATTTCAACTAGGTATTGCAGTGATACCTCTTACACTGAGATGGAGTGTCTTAGATCACTGTGCCACTCAGAACCCAAGTTTGAAATGGCAACAGGTGAATAAATGAAGTGGTTGCCAAGGAGACCTCAAATGGCTACCCAGACTATATTGCCAAGGGAACTGTTGTTGAGCCAGTCATTAAAAAGTAAAGAGCACACATTAATAATGGATTTTCAATTTACTCTTAAAACAATACATATTTCACAGACATTTACTGTAATATGGATGCTCAATGGGAAGGCCATTGTAAGAATGTGTACAAGAATACTTCATATTTGTCAGTGACAATAGCATTTTGGTTGGGATGATTAGTTTTCACTATGTAAAAATCCTGGAAGACTGCTCTGAATCCTGTTGAGCTTCTGCCTTTCAGTCTTATCAGAGATACTTCTTGGCTTGTTGAGTTTTTGCCAATGGTGTGCCTGATATCGATGCAGCAAAAGCTTGTTATTCCGCCCATTTTTTAGGTTATCTACCTAAAACGCACTTTTCTGTAGATTGAAATAAGCTCTATTTTGAGCTAAATTCATTAAATGCTTTTTGTTTACTTGGACTGAGAAGAAGTACACAGTTTTCCAATGAGGCAAGGCCATTAAACATCAACATATTGCTGCTTTGAATCCACAATGAGTTGCACGGTGGTGATTTCAACTAATGTCCGTGTGTTTTGTATGTGAACATAAAAACAATGAATTTGCCACTGAGAGCTTTTGAAAGTCTTCATGAAATGTAAAAATAAAATCTAAAATATGAAACTAGTAGTGCAACCACAAACAAAGGCTGTCATAAGGATTATGTTGAAAACATACAGAGGGGGATGTTCTCCATGAACAATTATCGTCCTATGACTTACAACATGAGCGTCATAGAAATCACACCAATATTGCTAATGTAAACATATTTTAATATTAATAATAAAATGCCATTTAGCAGACACTTTTATCCAAAGTGATGTACACTACAGTGAGTTTATTTGATTTTATTTAACCAGGTAGGCTAGTTGAGAACAAGTTCTCATTTGCAACTGCGACCTGACCAAGATAAAGCAAAGCAGGTCGACACATACAACAACACAGAGTTACACATGAAATAAACAAACATACAATCAATAATATAGTAGAAAAATCTATATACAGCATGTGCAAATGAGGCAGGATTCTTAAGGTAAGGCAATAAATAGGCCATGGTGGTGAAGTAATGACAATATAGCAATTAAACACTGGAATGGTAGGCCGTACAGAAGATGAATGTGCAAGTAGAGATACTGGGGTGCAAAGAAGCAAAATAAATTAATACAGTATGGGGATGAGGTAGATTGGATGGGCTATTTACAGGTGCAGTGATCTGTGAGCTGCTCTGACAGCTGGTGAGGGAGGTAAGAGTCTCGAGCTTCAGAGATTTTTGCGGTTCGTTCCAATCATTGGCAGCAGAGAACTGGAAGGAGAGGCGGCCAAAGGAAGAATTGGCTTTGGGGGTGACCAGTGAGATATACCTACTGGAGCGCGTGCTACCGGTAGGTGCTACCTTGGTGACCAGTGAGCTGAGATATGGCCGGGCTTTACCTAGCAGAGACTTGTAGATGACCTGGAGCCAGTGGGTTTGGCGACGAGTATGAAGCGAGGGCCAACCAACGAGAGCATACAAGTCGCAGTGGTGGGAAGTATATGGGGCTTTGGTGACAAAACGGATGGCACTGTGATAGACTGCATCCAATTTTTTGAGTAGAGTGTTGGAGGCTATTTTGTAAATGACATCGCCGAAGTCGAGGATCGGTAGGATGGTCAGTTTTATGAGAGGATGTTTGGCAGCATGAGTGAAGAATGCTTTGTTGCCAAATAGGAAGCCAATCCTATATTTAATTTTGGATTGGAGATGCATACACTTCAGTATATGTAATCCCTGAGGGAAACAAACCTAGCACCACACTATTTCCAACTGAACCACACAGGACCAATAATATGGCTGGAGGGTGATTATCAAGCTGAAGTCTCGATATTAGTCTTTTGTCGCCGGCCTATTAGCTGCCACTGATTTTATTTTCCTCCCCCTCCTTGTATGTTTATTGTTAGCACCTTTATGTGAGTAATTAGTTGGGCTTTATTAGACAGCCGGCCCGGCTTTGTGCGGGAATAATTATTGTAAGCTTCGTGTAGGTAGTAGACAAACGTGTTTGTTCCTGGTCGTGTATTCTGCTGTACTGTTTTCGTCTCCCGTGTTTGGGGCATTTGTTTTTGAGCACCCAGTGTTTTGTGAGTGCATTAAATAGCACAGTAGTGAACTCTCTGTTTCCTGCGTCTAACGCCACACCCACGACACCCGGAGCGTTACAAGTTGTATAATGATGTAGAGAGAAAAGCTTTCGTAAATTGTATCAATATGTATTAGTGTTAATTGTACACTGGCTCGATGTTGGCCAATAAATTAGAGTAGTGTTTGTGGACTAGCACAACGTGTATGATTAAGTTTGTTAGCTCTACAAGTTGACTAATGCTTTAGTGTTAACATCAAAATCCCTCTTTATCATCTAAAGGACATTCATTTCAATGCTTGATGACAGCTTTGCATGCTCTTGGCATTCACTCAACTAGCTTCATGAGGTAGTCACCAGGAATGCATTTCAATTAACAGGTGTACCTTCTTAAAAGTTAAGCCAATCAGTTGTGTTGTGACAAGATCGGGGTGGTATACAGAAGATATCCCTATTTGGTAAAAGTCCAAGTCCATATAATGGCAAAAAACAGCTCAAATAAGCAAAGAGAAACAACAGCCCATCATTGCTTTAAGACACGAAGGTCTGTCAATACGGAACATTTCAAGAACTTTGAACGTTTCTTCAAATGCAGTTGCAAAAACAATCAAGCGGCTATGATGAAACTGGCTCTCATGAGGACCGTCACAGGAATGGAAGACCCAGAGTTGCCTTTGCTGCAGTTATCTCTTCATTAGAGTTAGCAGCCTCAGGAATTGTAGCCCAAATACATGTTTCACAGAGTTCAAGTAACATACACATCTCAACATCAACTGTTCAGAGGAGACTTTGTGAATCAGGCCTTCATTAGTTTCTGCAAAGAAACCACTACTAAAGGACACCAATAATAAGAAGAGACTAGACCAGTGGGAATTTGTCCTTTGGTCTAGAGTCCAAATTGGATATTTTTGGTTCGAACCGCCATGTCTTTGTGAGACACGGTGTGGGTGAACGGATGATCTCCACATGTGTATTTCCCGCCGTAAAGCATGGAGGAGGAGGTGTTATGGTGTGGGGGTGCTTTGCTGATGACACTGTCTGTGATTTATTTAGATTTAAAGGCACACTTAACCAGCATGGCTACCACAGCATTCTGCAGGGATACACCATCCCATCTGGTTTGGGCTTAGTGGGACTATCATTTGTTTTTCGACAGTTCAATGACACAACACACCTCCAGGCTGTGTAAGGGCTGTTTTACCAAGAAGAAGAGTGATGGAGTGCTGCATCAGATGACCTGGCCTCCACAATCCCCTGACCTCAACCAAATTGAGATGGTTTGGGATGAGTCGGACCACAGAGTGAAGGAAAAGCAGCCAACAAGTGCACAGCATATGTGGGAACTCCTTCAAGAATGTTGGAAAAGCATTCCAGGTGAAGCTGGTTGAGAGAATGCCAAGAATGTGCAAAGCTGTCATCAATGCAAAGGGTGACTATTTGAAGAATCTCAAATATAAAATATATTTTGATTTGTTTAACACTTGTTTGGTTACTATATGATTCCATATGTGTTATTTCATAGTTTTGATGTCTTCACTATTATTCTACAATGTAGAAAATAGTAAAAAAAAAAAAAAAAAAACTTGAATGAGTAGGTGTTCTAAAGATTTTGACCGGTAGTATATATAATTGGCCTATGATATATCATACCTACAGATGGAAACACAAAACACCAAATATTGAAATGATGTAGCACACTCAATTGTTTTACGAATTACCAATTACTTTTATTTGGTCAACATAACATATCTAGCACATATCAGTGATACGCCTCATGCTCATGAACCTCATGCCACTCATGCCCATATCCCTGAAGTTCCTATACTCTCCGGGCCTCATGTACATCATCCTGCCTCTGAAGTGAGGCTGCTCGTACATCAGCCAGTGGCCATCCATCACGTTGCAGGACTGGCAGTCGGACATACGATAACGGTCCATGATGGAGTCACAGTCGTCCATCATCTCATGCATCTGACCTCCGAAGTTATCTCTCTCGTAGATCCTCATTCTGTAGGATCCTCTGTGCTGTTAGGAGGAAATAAGAATATGTTGAATGAATTACTGAGTACATCAGACTGCTGAAAAGCGTCACAGAGCCAATGTGATTTATTATGGACATCACAAAGCTACTTCGAGCGGGTCTGTTAACAGCAGACTAAGTATCATACTGCCTACCATGGGGATCGTGCGGCAGGACCTGATATCAGTCATTCCCATCATACTCTGGAAGTCAGAGTACTCTCCCCTCCTCATGAAGTACTGGTTTCCCATGTAGTTGTTGCGGTCGTAGACCATGAAGCAGCCGCTCTGAACCCTACAGGAGTGGCACCTGCTCAGGTAGGAGGACATGTCAGCGCAGTCGCTGCTGCACTCATAGGAACGACCCTGGAAGTTCCTGTCCTCGTAGAAGACGATCTGAAAATAAAAAGGGATCATTTCTATGAACTAAAATATTTTATGAAACAAACATTTTTGAGAAATGTAGGAACTTTAAAGAACTTTTATGTTGTAGTTGGGGGTGCTAGAACACTACAGGTATTTTGCATGACAATCTATGAAAATGAAAGTATATATTTTGGTTTTAAACTTACCCTGCCCATGTTCATGCTGGTGGACATGTTTGCTCACTGTGCTGCTGGTTGCTGCTCCTGAACTGATTCCTTCCTGGTTTAACCCTTTCTTTTATACCTGACCAAACCTAAAGAATTCCCAGCTCCATTGTTCAAACCCCTGACCCAGCAACATGCTATAGAAGCCTGCAGAGGCCACTGAGGTTGCGTCCACATTTCCAGTGACTGGATCCCTCAGTGTCTTTAGAAAGACTGTTTCTCAATTGTCTGTTTCTCAAACAAAGTAACATATAGCCTTTTGAGAGTTTGCCACAGCTAGTAACATCCTTGAAAAGGAACGTTCTCCATACAGTACATGTCACAATGCTTTTCTACGTTTTGTAATCTTATTTGATCAAATATTAATGATACATGGCTCAATGTTATATTGTAAGCTCATTTGATTTAAGACATTTAGCATAAATCACACATATTGAATGAAAAGTGAAAATCTGGGGTTAACCTGTTAGTTTAAACTATGTATTGTTACTCATCTTTTGTTCAGTGTGCTGATTTAACCATTCTTAAACCTCAGTGGACTTGACGTAGACAGACATTCCTAACCAGTGAATACATCATCAAAAGTGAGTCGAACTGAACTAACATTTATGGTTCATAACACGATACTACAGAAATTGTTACAAAGCGTTCAATTGTATTGAAAAATATTTCAAATACTTAAATTTGTTAATTAATTTATGAAGCCTTTATGAAGGGTTTATAAAAGGGTCTGTAAATAGTTAATTAGAGTTAATAATACTTTATAGATTTTACAGTATAGTTAATTCACACACAATGGTACACTCTGCCCCCCTAAATTCAATATTAAGATAGTTTTTACAATATTGAGGTTATGAAAACAAATGTTCCTCTGATCTATAATTTGGGCACATTTAGCACACACACACACACACACACACACACACACACACACACACACACACACACACACACACACACACACACACACACACACACACACACACACACACACACACACACACACACACACACACACACACACACACACACACACACACACACACCTCTCTATTAATCCATCTCTCTATTAACCACTCCCTTCTTAAATATCCCACACACACATTGTGATGACAGAGAGAGGCATGCTATAAGGCCTATCTGTCCTTGCTTGCATCTTTCAC
Organism: Oncorhynchus masou masou; assembly: GCF_036934945.1. Taxonomy (NCBI): domain Eukaryota; kingdom Metazoa; phylum Chordata; class Actinopteri; order Salmoniformes; family Salmonidae; genus Oncorhynchus; species Oncorhynchus masou. The sequence goes on along the minus strand of NC_088226.1, from coordinate 10,405,685 downwards.
ATATCCTCTGTGGGAGCTTTTTATAGGGAAATCTTCTGCTTTGCATCAAGTACCAACTATTTTTAACATCTCACATTCCCAAGATACTTTGGAGTACCAGGCGTGATACATTGTACCGTGAAGTTTGGGTTACCAGCTGGGAATGTTCTTATGTAAAAACACCCGCCTGGATTGACCCGGTGCTAGGCACCGATCCAGTTAGAGATCCAGTATATAGATACTGTAGATATTTAGAGGTGTGGTGTGGAGCTAAATTTGGCACCTATTGTTTTGTTATGCCAGGTCAGGTGATCACTCTACTGTGCTGATAGAAGCCTCATGCAGTCCTTCCTCTTCCTCTGAAAAGGCCATTAGTTTTCACTATGTAAAAATCCTGGAAGACTGCTCTAAAACCTGTTGAGCTTCTGCCTTTCAGTCTTATCAGAGATACTTCTTGGCTAGTTGAGTTTTTGCCAATGGTGTGCCTGATATCGATGCAACAAAAGCTTGTTATTCCGCCCATTTTGTAGGTTATCTACCTAACACGCACGTTTCTGTGGATTGAAATAAGCTCTATTTTGAGCTAAATTCATTAAATGCTTTTTGTTTACTTGGACTGAGAAGAAGTACACAGTTTTCCAATGAGGCAAGGCCATTAAACATCAACATATTGCTGCTTTGGAGCCACAATGAGTTGCACGGTGGTGATTTCAACTAATGTCCGTGTGTTTTGTATGTGAACATAAAAACAATGAATTTGCCACTGAGAGCTTTTGAAAGTCTTCATGAAATGTAAAAAGAAATTCTAAAATATGAAACTAGTAGTGCAACCACAAACAAAGGCTGTCATAAGGATTATGTTGAAAACATACAGAGGGGGATGTTCTCCATGAACAATTATCGTCCTATGACTTACAACATGAGCGTCATAGAAATCACACCAATATTGCTAATGTAAACATATTTTAATATTAATAATAAAATGCCATTTAGCAGACACTTTTATCCAAAGTGATGTACACTACAGTGAGTTTATTTTATTTTATTTAACCAGGTAGGCTAGTTGGGAACAAGTTCTCATTTGCAACTGCGACCTGACCAAGATAAAGCAAAGCAGTTCGACACATACAACAACACAGAGTTACACATGAAATAAACAAACATACAATCAATAATATAGTAGAAAAATCTATATACAGTATGTGCAAATGAGGTAGGATTCTTAAGGTAAGGCAATAAATAGGCCATGGTGGCGAAGTAATTACAATATAGCAATTAAACACTGGAATGGTAGAACGTGCAGAAGATGAATGTGCAAGTAGAGATACTGGGGTGCAAAGAAGCAAAATAAATTAATACAGTATGGGGATGAGGTAGATTGGATGGGCTATTTACAGATGAGCTATGTACAGTTGCAGTGATCTGTGAGCTGCTCTGACAGCTGGTGAGGGAGGTAAGAGTCTCGAGCTTCAGAGATTTTTGCGGTTCGTTCCAGTCATTGGCAGCAGAGAACTGGAAGGAGAGGCGGCCAAAGGAAGAATTGGCTTTGGGGGTGACCAGTGAAATACACCTGCTGGAGCGCGTGCTACCGGTGGGTGCTACCTTGGTGATCAGTGAGCTGAGATAAGGCCGGGCTTTACCTAGCAGAGACTTGTAGATGACCTGGAGCCAGTAGGTTTGGCGACGAGTATGAAGCGAGGGCCAGCCAACGAGAGCATACCCGTCGCAGTGGTGGGAAGTATATGGGGCTTTGGTGACAAAACTGATGGCACTGTGATAGACTACATCCAATTTCTTGAGTGGAGTGTTGGAGGCTATTTTGTAAATGACATCGCCGAAGTCGAGGATCAGTAGGATGGTCAGTTTTACGAGAGGATGTTTGGCAGCATGAGTGAAGAATGCTTTGTTGCCAAATAGGAAGCCAATCCTATATTTAATTTTGGATTGGAGATGCATACACTTCAGTATATGTAATCCCTGAGGGAAACAAACCTAGCACCACACTATTTCCAACTGAACCACACAGGACCAATAATATGGCTGGAGGGTGATTATCAAACTGAAGTCTCGATATTAGTCTTTTGTTGCTTCATTTACATTTATTTTTTTACTTTGTCTTGATTTGACTGTATTTTTCACTGATTATTGGCTTTACTTGTATATGCAATTACGAGACACTTTCTTATCTTGTTTAGCGAAAATTATCGTGGCACCTTTGTAATTGGAGTTGTATAATGATGTAGAGAGAAAAGCTTTCGTAAATTGTATCAATATGTATTAGCGTTTATTGTACACTGGCTCGATGTTGGCCAATCAATTAGAGTAGTGTTTGTGGAGTAGCACAACATGTATGATTAGCTAAGTTTGTTAGCTCTACAAGTTGACTAATGCTTTAGTGTTAACATCAAAATCCCTCTTTATCATCTAAAGGACATTTATTTCAATGCTTTTTGAAAGTAAATATGTAATGCAAAAACCAAAATGTGCACATAGGTGGGTCCCAGGACCAAGTTTGGGATACCCTGGTATAGGGTAGAAGTTAAATGTTATGCATATCTTTCTGGTAAAAATGGAAACAATTATTGGGAAATAGAAATGTCTGAATGATGATGATGAATGCCCCCTTAACATCAGTTATCAAATGGCAGGTGTCAATTATATTATACTACCGGTCAAAAGTTTTAGAACACCTACTCATTCAAGCGATTTTATTGTTTTCTACTATTTTCAACATTGTAGAATAATAGTGAAGATATCAAAACTATGAAATAACTCATATGGAATCATATAGTAACCAAACAAGTGTTAAACAATCAAAATATATTTTATATTTGAGATTCTTCAAATAGCCACCCTTTGCCTTGATAACAGCTTTGCATGTGTCAGGATTTGGCCAGGGTTGTTCCGGGTTTTTTCACTAGATGCCCCCATTGTGCTTTTTGACCTTATGTTTTTTCCCTTGATCCCCATTATTATTTGCACCTGTGCCTCGTTTCCCCTGATTATATTTAAACCCTTTGTTTCCCTCAGTTCTGTGCTCTGTGTTTGTATGTTAGCACCCAGCCCTAGTGTTCTGTGTGCTCTTGTCGATTCCGGGTGACGCTCTTGTGGAATTCTGTTTTTTGTTTTTGTTCATTTTTTGTGAGTATCTCTTGAGGCTTTTTTTGTGCTTTACCTTCCACCTTTTGGATTTGCCATTTTTGTATTTGAAGGACTTTTTACTTTATTAAATACACCGTCTTAAGTACTGCTGTGTCTGCCTCATCTTCTGGGTTCTGCTGACTATTCGTGGCTCAGTTGGTTAAGTGACTGTTTCTCACTCCGGAGACCCAGGTTCGTAACCGGGTCCTGACAGCATGCTCTTGGCATTCTCTCAACCAGCTTCATGAGGTAGTCACCAGGAATGCATTTCAATTAACAGGTGTACCTTCTTAAAAGTTAAGCCAATCAGTTGTGTTGTGACAAGGTCGGGGTGGTATACAAAAGATATCCCTATTTGGTAAAAGTCCAAGTCCATATAATGGCAAAAACAGCTCAAATAAGCAAAGAGAAACAACAGCCCATCATTACTTTAAGACATGAAGGTCAGTCAATACGGAACATTTCAAGAACTTTGAACGTTTCTTCAAGTGCAGTTGCAAAAACAATCAAGCGCTATGATGAAACTGGCTCTCATGAGGACCGTCACAGGAATGGAAGATCCAGAGTTATCTTTGCTGCAGTTATCTCTTCATTAGAGTTAGCAGCCTCAGGAATTGTAGCCCAAATACATGTTTCACAGAGTTCAAGTAACATACACATCTCAACATCAACTGTTCAGAGGAGATTGTGTGAATCAGGCCTTCATTGCCAAGTTGCTGCAAAGAAACCATGACTAAAGGACACCGATAAGAAGAAGAGACTTGCTTGGGCCATGAAACATGAACAATGGACCTTAGACCAGTGGAAATTTGTCCTTTGGTCTAGAGTCCAAATTGGATATTTTTGGTTCCAACCGCCATATCTTTGTGAGACGCGGTGTGGGTGAATGGATGATCTCCGCATGTGTATTTCCCACCGTAAAGCATGGAGGAGGAGGTGTTATGGTGTGGGGGTGCTTTGCTAATGACACTGTCTGTGATTTATTTAGATTTAAAGGCACACTTAACCAGCATGGCTACCACAGCATTCTGCAGAGATACGCCATCCCATCTGGTTTGGGCTTAGTGGGACTATCATTTGTTTTTCGACAATTCAAAGACACACCTCCAGGCTGTGTAAGGGCTATTTTACCAAGAAGAAGAGTGATGGAGTGCTGCATCAGATGACCTGGCCTCCAATCCCCTGACCTCAACCATATTGAGGTGGTTTGGGATGAGTCGGACCGCAGAGTGAAGGAAAAGCAGCCAACAAGTGCTCAGCATATGTGGGAACTCCTTCAAGACTGTTGGAAAAGCATTCCAGGTGAAGCTGGTTGACAGAATGCCAAGAGTGTGCAAAGCTGTCATCAATGCAAAGGGTGACTATTTGAAGAATCTCAAATATAAAATATATTTTGATTTGTTTAACGCTTTTTAGGTTTCCATATGTATTATTTCATAGTTTTCATGCCTTCACTATTATTCTACAATGTAGAAAATAGTAAAAATAATAAAATCCCTTGAATGAGTAGGTGTTCTAAAGATTTTGACCGGTAGTATATATAATTGGCCTATTTTATATCATACCTACAGATGGAAACACAAAACACTAAATATTGAAATGATGTAGCACACTCAATTGTTACGGATTATCAATCACTTTTATTTGGTCAACATAACATATCTAGCACATATCAGTGATACGCCTCATGCTCATGAACCTCATGCCACTCATGCCCATATCCCTGAAGTTCCTGTACTCTCCGGGCCTCATGTAAGTCATCCTGCCTCTGAAGTGGGGCTGCTCGTACATCAGCCAGTGGCCATCCATCACGTTGCAGGACTGGCAGTCGGACATACGATAACGGTCCATGATGGAGTCACAGTCGTCCATCATCTCATGCATCTGACCTCCGAAGTTATCTCTCTCGTAGATCCTCATTCTGTAGGATCCTCTGTGCTGTTAGGAGGAAATAAGAATATGTTGAATGAATTACTGAGTACATCAGACTGCTGAAAAGCGTCACAGAGCCAATGTGATTTATTATGGACATCACAAAGCTACTTCGAGCGGGTCTGTTAACAGCAGACTAAGTATCATACTGCCTACCATGGGGATCGTGCGGCAGGACCTGATATCAGTCATTCCCATCATACTCTGGAAGTCAGAGTACTCTCCCCTCCTCATGAAGTACTGGTTTCCCATGTAGTTGTTGCGGTCGTAGACCATGAAGCAGCCGCTCTGAACCCTACAGGAGTGGCACCTGCTCAGGTAGGAGGACATGTCAGCGCAGTCGCTGCTGCACTCATAGGAACGACCCTGGAAGTTCCTGTCCTCGTAGAAGACGATCTGATAATAAAAAGGGATCATTTCTATTTCATTTCAACTAAAATATTTTATGAAACAAACATTTTTGAGAAATGTAGGAACTTTAAAGAACTTTTATGTTGTAGTTGGGGGTGCTAGAACACTACAGGTATTTTGCATGACAATCTATGAAAATGAAAGTATATATTTTGGTTTTAAACTTACCCTGCCCATGTTCATGCTGGTGGACATGTTTGCTCACTGTGCTGCTGGTTGCTGCTCCTGAACTGATTCCTTCCTGGTTTAACCCTTTCTTTTATACCTGACCAAACCTAAAGAATTCCCAGCTCCATTGTTCAAACCCCTGACCCAGCAACATGCTATAGAAGCCTGCAGAGGCCACTGAGGTTACGTCCACATTTCCAGTGACTGGATCCCTCAGTGTCTTTAGAAAGACTGTTTCTCAAACAAAGTAACATATAGCCTTTTGAGAGTTTGCAACAGCTAGTAACATCCTTGAAAAGGAATGTTCTCCATACAGTACATGTCACAATGCTTTTCTACGTTTTGTAATCTTATTTGATCAAATATTAATGATACATGGCTCAATGTTATATTGTAAGCTCATTTGATTTAAGACATTTAGCATAAATCACACATATTGAATGAAGAGTGAAAATCTGGGGTTAACCTGTTAGTTTAAACTATGTACTGTTACTCATCTTTTGTTCAGTGTGCTGATTTAACCATTCTTAAACCTCAGTGGACTTGACGTAGACCGACATTCCTAACCAGTGAATACATCATCAAAAGTGAGTCGAACTTAACTAACATTTATGGTTCATAACACGATACTACAGAAATTGTTACAAAGCGTTCAATTGTATTAAAAAAATATTTCAAATACATCAATAATCCATCAATTTGTTAATTTCTCTTGAATTGTATAGAAAAACTAAAAAGAAAAGAGTTAACACCTATTTAACGGAGCCTTTATGAAGGGTTTATAAAAGGGTCTGTAAATAGTTAATGAGGGTTAATAATACTTTATAGACTGTTATAATACTTTATAGACTTTATAGTAAAGTAGTTAAGTTCGACTCACTTTTGATGATGTATTCACTGGTTAGGAATGTCTGTCTACGTCAAGTCCACTGAGGTTTAAGAATGGTTAAATCAGCACACTGAACATAAGATGATTAACAATACATAGTTTAATCTAACAGGTTAACCCCAGATTTTCACTCTTCATTCAATATGTGTGATTTATGCTAAATTTCTTAAATCAAATGAGCTTACAATATAACATTGAGCCATGTATCATTAATATTTGATCAAATAAGATTACAAAACGTAGAAAAGCATTGTGACATGTACTGTATGGAGAACGTTCCTTTTCAAGGATGTTACTAGCTGTGGCAAACTCTCAAAAGGCTATATGTTACTTTGTTTGAGAAACAGACAATTGAGAAACAGTATTTCTAAAGACACTGAGGGATCCAGTCACTGGAAATGTGGACGCAACCTCAGTGGCCTCTGCAGGCTTCTATAGCATGTTGCTGGGTCAGGGGTTTGAACAATGGAGTTGGGAATTCTTTAGGTTTGGTCAGGTATAAAAGAAAGGGTTAAACCAGGTAGGAATCAGTTCAGGAGCAGCAACCAGCAGCACAGTGAGCAAACATGTCCACCAGCATGAACATGGGCAGGGTAAGTTTAAAACCAAAATATATACTTTCATTTTCATAGATTGTCTTGCAAAATACCTGTAGTGTTCTAGCACCCCCAACTACAACATAAAAGTTCTTTAAAGTTCCTACATTTCTCAAAAATGTTTGTTTCATAAAATATTTTAGTTCATAGAAATGATCCCTTTTTATTTTCAGATCGTCTTCTACGAGGACAGGAACTTCCAGGGTCGTTCCTATGAGTGCAGCAGCGACTGCGCTGACATGTCCTCCTACCTGAGCAGGTGCCACTCCTGTAGGGTTCAGAGCGGCTGCTTCATGGTCTACGACCGCAACAACTACATGGGAAACCAGTACTTCATGAGGAGGGGAGAGTACTCTGACTTCCAGAGTATGATGGGAATGACTGATATCAGGTCCTGCCGCACGATCCCCATGGTAGGCAATATGATACTTAGTCTGCTGTTAACAGACCCGCTCGAAGTAGCTTTGTGATGTCCATAATAAATCACATTGGCTCTGTGACGCTTTTCAGCAGTCTGATGTACTCAGTAATTCATTCAACATATTCTTATTTCCTCCTAACAGCACAGAGGATCCTACAGAATGAGGATCTACGAGAGAGATAACTTCGGAGGTCAGATGCATGAGATGATGGACGACTGTGACTCCATCATGGACCGTTATCGTATGTCCGACTGCCAGTCCTGCAACGTGATGGATGGCCACTGGCTGATGTACGAGCAGCCCCACTTCAGAGGCAGGATGATGTACATGAGGCCCGGAGAGTACAGGAACTTCAGGGATATGGGCATGAGTGGCATGAGGTTCATGAGCATGAGGCGTATCACTGATATGTGCTAGATATGTTATGTTGACCAAATAAAAGTAATTGGTAATTCGTAAAACAATTGAGTGTGCTACATCATTTCAATATTTGGTGTTTCCATCTGTAGGTATGATATAATTTAGGCCTATTATATAATAGAACTGACGCCTGCCATTTGATAACTGATGTTAAGGGGGCATTCATCATCATCATTCAGACATTTCTATTTCCCAATAATTGTTTTCATTTTTACCAGAAAGATATGCATAACATTTAACTTCTACCCTATACCAGGGTATCCCAAACTTGGTCCTGGGACCCACCTGGGTGCACATTTTGGTTTTTGCATTACGTATTTACTGTTTAAAAGCATTGAAATGAATGTCCTTTAGATGATAAAGAGGGATTTTGATGTAAACACTAAAGCATTAGTCAACTTGTAGAGCTAACAAACTTAATCATACACGTTGTGCGACTCCACAAACACTACTCTAATTGATTGGCCAACATCGAGCCAGTGTACAATAAACGCTAATACTTATTGATACAATTTATGAAAGCTTTTCTCTCTACATCATTATACAACTCCAATTACAAAGGTGCCACGATAATTTTTGCTAAACAAGGTAAGAAAGTGTCTAGTAATTGCATATAAAAGTAAAGCCAATCATCAGTGAAAAATACAGACAAATCAAGACAAAGTAAAAAAATAAATGTAAATGAAGCAACAAAAGACTAATATCGAGACTTCAGTTTGATAAATCACCCTCCAGCCATATTATTGGTCCTGTGTGGTTCAGTTGGAAATAGTGTGGTGCTAGGTTTGTTTCCCTCAGGGATTACATATACTGAAGTGTATGCACTCACTGTAGTGTCCATCACTTTGGATAAAAGTGTCTGCTAAATGGCATTTTATTATTAATATTAAAATATGTAACATTAGCAATATTGGTGTGATTTCTATGACGCTCATGTTGTAAGTCATAGGACGATAATTGTTCATGGAGAACATCCCCCTCTGTATGTTTTCAACATAATCCTTATGACAGCCTTTGTTTGTGGTTGCACTACTAGTTTCATATTTTAGATTTTCTTTTTATATTTCATGAAGACTTCCAAAAGCTCTCAGTGGCAAATTCATTGTTTTTATGTTCACATACAAAACACACGGACATTAGTGGAAATCACCACCGTGCAACTCATTGTGGATCCAAAGCAGCAATATGTTGATGTTTAATGGCCTTGCCTCATTGGAAAACTGTGTACTTCTTCTCAGTACAAGTAAACAAAAAACCTGAAATAAATTTTGCTCAAAATAGAACTCATTTCAATCCACAAAAACGTTGTATTAGGTAGATAACCTAAAAACGGGCGGATGACCTCGTTGTTAACAGATATAATAGATGGTACTTGATGCAAAGCAGAACATTTCTGCTCTATAAAAAGGCCCCATTAGAGAATATGTAAAAGATGCAAGTAATGGTAGATAGCCCTTCAAGCATGCCTTTCTCCGTCATCACAATGTGTGTGTGGGATATTTAAGAAGGGAGTGGTTAATAGAGAGATGGATTAATAGAGAGGTGTGTGTGTGTGTGTGTGTGTGTGTGTGTGTGTGTGTGTGTGTGTGTGTGTGTGTGTGTGTGTGTGTGTGTGTGTGTGTGTGTGTGTGTGTGTGTGTGTGTGCGTGTGCTTGTGTGCTTGTGTGTGTGCGTGTGCTTGTGTGTGTGTGTGTGTGTGCTTGTGTGTGTGTGTGTGTGTGTGTGTGTGTGTGTGTGTGTGTGTGTGTGTGTGTGTGTGTGTGTGTGTGTGTGATTACTTTGCATAAATAAACCCATACTGATTCATCACATTGTTTGCTGTAGATCAGGGGAAAATGTTATGTTTTCATAATTTCAATATTGTAAAAACTATCTTAATATGGACATTTGGAGACAGAGAATAAAAAGCTGGACTTAGAATTGTCACTCACATTAATTGTGAGTGAATTAACTAACATTATGGTTCATAACACGATACTACAGAAATTGTTACAAAACGTTCAATTGTATTGAAAAATGTTTAAAATATATCAATTTGTTAATTTCTCTTGAGTTACAAAATTAAAAAAAAAACGAGTTAACACTTATTTTAAAGAAACCTTTATGAAGGGTTTATAAAAGGGTCTGTAAATAGTTAATAAGGGTTAATAATACTTTATAGACTGTTATAATACTTTATAGATTTTACAATTTAGTTAATTCACACACAATGGTACTCTCTGCCCCCCTAAAGTCAATATTAAGATAGTTTTTACAATATTGAGGTTATGAAAACATTTTCCTCTGATCTATATACTGGGCTCATTTCGGCAAAGCAATCATACATGCAAGCAAGCACACACACACACACACACACACACACACACACACACACACACACACACACACACACACACACACACACACACACACACACCTCTCTATTAATCCATCTCTCTATTAACCACCCCCTTCTTAACTATTTTTAACATCTCACATTCCCAAGATACTTTGGAGTACCAGGCATGATACATTGTACCGTGGAGTTTGGGTTACCAGCTGGGAAGGTTCTTATGTAAAAACACCCGCCTGGATTGACCCGGTGCTAGGCACCAATCCAGTTAGAGATCCAGTATGTAGATACTGTAGATATTTAGAGGTGTGGTGTGGAGCTAAATTTGGCACCTATTGTTTTGTTATGCCAGGTCAGGTCATCACTCTACTGTGCTGATAGAAGCCTCATGCAGTCCTTCCTCTTCCTCTGAAGAGGCAATTCGTTCACAACTAAATCAATTACCTGCTCGCCGGCCAAAAGCAACATTCTTCCCCAGTAAGGCAATCAATGTTTCTTTTTTGTTTTCTTTCTTTCGTTTTATTTTTATTTTTCATCTCTCTACACAATCAAAAATTGCTCCATCCATGATTTTCCCTCTCAAACAGAACTCCATGTTCAAATGTGGAGCTTGATGTCCAGATAGGCTTCGAGCCTTTTCATGTACCTAGAACCCCCCCCCCCCGGCAATCCTGTTCTTTCTCTGACATTTGACATTAATTATACAGTCCTTAAAGGGATACTTTGGGATTTTAGCAGAGTCTACAACTTCCCCAGAGTCTGAGGAACTTGTGGGTACCATTTTTATGTCTCTGTGTCCAGTATGAAGGATGTTTTAGGTAGACACCTGAGACACCTGAAACCCCACCTCTTCAAGGAATACCTAGGATAGGATAAGTAATCCTTCTCACCCCCCCCCTTAAATGATTTAGATGCACTATTGCAAAGTGGCTGTTCCACTGGATGTCAGAAGGTGAATTCACCAATTTGTAAGTCGCTCTGGATAAGAGCGTCTGCTAAATGACTTAAATGTAAATGTAAATGTACCTGACTGACTCACATATGGTTGGTTGAATTTGGTGGAGAGGCTTTCGGCACCTGTTCCTCTTCTCGCCAGTGGAGGCCAGCAAAGGGTCACCACTTCTCTCCTCCTGTTCTGATACAGTGATGACAATTTTCCTCTTACCCTCCTACCACTGACTGTAGTCAAAACTTAAACAAGACTTCAATGGTAAATATACTGTACCACCAAACAATCAGTGGTTTGAACCTGTCTAATAGATGCATATACACAGACACTACTGTATGTGTAGAGGGAAAACACCAAGCATTCAGAAAGTACAGCCCTGTAGATTTTTCCCTATTCTCAGTGTTGATCCAAAAATAAACCCAAATGCTGTCCTGACATTTGCACAATAATTTTTATCAGTGCCAATGGAGACTGGGTGGTACCTAGAAAGGGTGTTACAATTACCACAACCTCACTTGTGTGTTGACCCTCACTTGTGTGTGTTGGCATCTCGCCCTTCAATGAGATAGACACCCACATCCTGCCCCCCTCCAGGACCCTCTTCCACTGAAGCTAATGGTCCCCGTTGTCTGTACCGTCAACCTCCACATGCTGGTCACCATGGCAACAGGTTATTGGCATGCGATAGCCCACTGTCACAGGGGAATTCCTCCATTTAACGGTTCACTTGCCAGACTCACATCAACACCACAGGGGGGGGGGGGGGGGGCCTTAGCCCCAGTCCCTAGCAACTGGTTGCTATGCTACCCCGTTTCCATGCAGAGAGTGCCATGTTTTTTTAACAGTTGGTGATGATCACCTCTCCCACACACAGAATCACACACACACTGACCACACACACCGTCACTATTGCATACCATTCAGAGAGAAGACACCTTGTCCCTCTTTAATCTTGTGTCACAGTAGCAAGACAGCAACTAAAGTTCCACTGATCAAGTTGAGAAGACACAATGTGACTGTGAGAGACTTATGGACCAGCGTGCAGTATGATCTGACCTGACACTCTTCAAATGAAACCATTTTTGCATGCCTTATTGGATGATTTGGGGAGAAAGCTAGCCTCCTCTCCATTCACACTGTGAAATGACACAATGTTGTCATGATGAAAACCGTAGTAAATAAATAAATCATATAGTCAATAACTGCATTCACAATGACCTTCACAACAGCAAAGTCATATGCATACACAGGCTACATAGTGCATACCATACCAATGAAGATGAATTGAAGGACAAGATTTTTTTTAAATTAAAAGGCAGTTATACCCATTTCAATCACAACTTTTGATGTGACACTGATGGCTGGCCCAAATTCTTCCAAAACAGATATACCAGAGTGGGATAAAATGATTAGCAGGATCAATTGGCATGTTCTCCGTCTTTGATGGTGCTTAGCTGGCATGGACCAATAGGAAGGATGTTGCCTGGAGCTCAAAATAAGCCTTCTATCTCCAGAACCCACAAGGGGGGGCTCCACCAATGTCATCTCATCCACCCCGGAGGTTGGTTCTTCCAAGGAAGAAAGAGAATGTCAACAGGATAAGCAACACCCAAAACTCCCCAAAATATTCAACCTTTCTTCTGCTATCTTGTGGCTAATGCTACAACATGTTGTATAACCCACTCAGTTCAACGTGAAGGGTAATGTTGTCATGAAGACTTAACCTGATTGAATTGAACTGATTGCATTTTCCTGATTAAGGGCACACAGCCTCAATACAGTGAGCAAAGGTAATCATAAGCATTTACTAACTAGCTCCTAGATGCTAGGAGACCCCTTGTTCCTCTACTCGTCTGATAGACATGCCTTAAATCCCCGAACTAGATATTGGCATAAGATCAATAGTTTATGGGAATGTTTATGTCATTGTTTTAAGATTTATCTTCATAGCCCTCAAATCTGACATAGAAACATGACAGATGATGTTAGACACATGACAAATCATTGACAAATAATGAATCCAACTGTGCTTGAGTGAGCCTTAAGGTTTGTTGATATTTTGAGCCTGTTACTAAGGCTACCGTACTGTTTAATCATGGACTCAGGAGAGGTTCAACAGGGGACAGGAAGTAAACAGCAGCAACCTGCTTTGCCATGTTGCTTTGTTGAATCCATCCAGGGAGGGCTGGCAGGGTTTCCTCTCCAGGGGCCAGGGCAAAATAAATGAACTGGGCGGGCTAGATTAATAGATAGTCAGACACCCAGGGAGATCTGACTCGGAGGGGATGAAACGTGCAGCCTTGCGGAAAGGAAATCCAATTTAGATTATTGCAGCAGTCCCCGATACCCACCTGTGGGACCTAATGGCGCTAAAAATGGAAATGCTGAAAAAAAATAATAGACCTTAATAACTTGTGTGTAATGGGACTGGGGGTCTGGAACATGTGTAATCTATCCTGTGATCAAAGGAACCAACAAACGTAAACAACTTAATCATTTTGTGTGTTGCAGATGTGTCTCAGAGGAATGAAGAGGCCTACTGTGTGTGTGTGTGTGTTGTGTTGTGTGTATTTGTGAGGAGACTTACACGTAATTCAATTTGGCCTCAGGTTGTATTGATGTGGGAGGATGGGTCGAAGATTCCTTAAACAGCCCATTCAATTTTTTATCAGAGTTTGCCTTTTCATCTCAGGCAGGTGGGAAGTGACATTTTGTTAGGGCTCCCTTAACTAGATATATGGGGCTCGTGACCTTCTCAGGTATTACTTTTATTAAGAGAAACAACTTAAACCAGTAAGTCAATGTCAACCGACTGACGTTGATGGAACGTCTGCCTACTGCCTGCTGGCAGCCATTGTCTGTTGAGCGGAGTTGGACTCCGGGAAATTCCAGTATCAATTTCAAATCAAGATAGGTTGAATTGTGGACCTTATACAGTAAAATGAAGAACAATCTATTGAAATCTACAGGGAAATACACAATGTTTAACATATCCAACAAATAATATTTAAGTAAGCACGGTTCATTCCCTGTTCTCTCTATTTAAGTCACTACCATGTTATGGGTGTTTTCATTTTTTATTGTAATTATCTGCCTGCCTGGCTCCATTGTCATATTAATGTGTTCTTCTTTTCTATAACCTCTCTCTGTACTTGGCTATACTCCAGGTTATAGAGCAGAGCTGCAAATGATGCATTGACATCGTAATAAATAGAATTTGACACATTCAATACAATGTTTTGGGTGTATAGAAATGTTAAGATATATTAGTGTAAGCAGCTAACAAACAGCACAGCTTGGTTATCATAAACACAAATTGAAGGTGCTAAGAGCTGGTTTGGGACTTTCACAAAGAGGAACTGGTCATCAGTCTTAAGCAAGAAATGGTTTGGAAACACTGTGGTAAAGCATTAAAATCCCATCCATTCTCTCAGGCCAGTTCAAAGACTCAGCCAACAAACCCAACTTATCAATCACCGCTGTTTTATTCAATTAAGCATTGGCACTGAACAACTGGGAATCTAATCTATTTTGCGTTAGGCTTTTTCCTTACTTTGTCCATTACGTTGGCCTGGCACTGTCTTTTGACTCAACACATTGCATTTCAAAAGGAATGTGTCTTTCTTTGTCAGTCTGTGTATGCATGTAAATCACAGATGGAAGGATGTGTGTGGATACTTTGACCAGACATGTTGTCACATGATTCACTTGATTTACATAAAGAGTAAGTATGTAGGCCACGTTATTGTTGACGGTTAATTTGTGTGCTGAAGAACTGGTTCAGTGGGTTTGCAAAAATGGCTTCAGTAAGCTTTAGTGTCTATTTTTTGGGACAGCATGCCATGTGTGTGGTCCTTGGAGGACTTACAAAAATAGAATAAATGCAATCTAGAACATAACTATCTTTTGTTTGAGTCCACTGAGAGGGAATAGGCCATTGTTAGGTAATTAATGTCCAACCCCAGATATATTTCGTACACTGTGTACCCATGAACGATTGGCATCTCTCAAACATAGTCCAGAGACCAAGGGAAATGGCATTCCTATCTCTGGTTTGTGATGAGGGAATCATACATTTGCATTATGATGAGAAGATAGCACAGAAATGCATCCCAGCCTCGTCTGCATGTCTCTCTTCACCTTACCTGCAGGTGCAGGCCTTCCGAAACCGTTGTTGTTTGATCAACCCCTAGGACTGATCCAGATGTTTACATTCTTTCCAAAATTAAAATCTTTTGATTTATGTCTTTTAGAGCTGTAGGCTACACTTGGCAGCAGGGCAAGGATAATTTCTCTACCCTCTGTCAGAAGGTGAGTGTAGCTGGTGCATGAAGTCAGGCGTAGGAGAGCAAAATGAGTGAGCAATGTACTTTACTCAAACAATAAAGGCACAAGGTAAACAAATACACTTAAATATTACGCACGGGAAGGTGACGCATGGGCCCAATAGATCAAACGGTCGCGGACAGCAGACGGAAAGTACAGACGCCCAGTTGGACATTGGGGGGGAGTGGGCTCTGTACGTACCGCCCGCTCGATGTCCGCGTCCAGCTCCCACACTACCGGTGCCACCAGGCAAGAGGCCGGGAGTATGGGAGTGGGATCCATGGGCCGCTCCTCTGTGTCATACATCCGGGACAGTGCGTCTGCCTTCACGTTCTGGGAACCTGGTCTGTAGGATAGGATGAAAACAAAACGGGTAAAAAATATGGCCCAACTTGCCTGGCGAGGATCCAGTCTCCTTGCCGCCCGGATGTACTCCAGATTGCGGTGGTCAGTCCAGATGAGAAAAGGGTGTTTAGCCCCCTCAAGCCAATGTCTCCACGCCTTCAAAGCCTTGACGACAGACAACAACTCCCGGTCCCCCACGTCATAGTTTCGCTCCGCCGGGCTGAGGTTCTTCGAAAAGAAGGCACAGGGACAGAGCTTTGGAGGCTTGCCTGAGCGCTGAGAGAGCATGGCTCCTATCCCAGCCTCGGACGAGTCCACCTCCACTATGAACGCCAAAGAGGGATCCGGATGAGCCAGCACGGGAGCCGAGGTAAACAGAGGCCTCAGCTGACCAAAAGACCTGTCCGCTTCAGCTGACCACTCCAAACGGACTGGTCCTCCCTTCAGCAGTGAAGTAATGGGAGCCGCTACCTGACCAAAGCCCTGGATAAACCTCCGGTAGTAGTTTGCAAACCCTGGAAACTGCTGCACTTTATTTACCATGGTGGGAGTTGGCCAATTACGCATGGCTGTAATGCGGTTATTCTCCATCTCCACCCCTGAAGTGGAAATGCGGTACCCTAGGAAGGAGACGGACTGTTGAGAAAACAGGCATTTCTCAGCCTTGACGTACAGGCCATGCTCCAACAGTCGACCAAGCACGCTGCGCACCAGGGACACATGCTCGGCGCATGTAGCGGAGTATATCAGAATGTCGTCGATATACACCACTACACCCTGCCCGTGCAGGTACCGGATAATCTCGTCTACACAGGCCTGGAAGACTGATGGAGCATTTATCAACCCGTACGGCATGATGAGGTACTCATAGTGCCCTGAGGTGGTACTAAATGCGGTCTTCCACTCGTCCCCCTCCCGGATATGAGATCCTGAGATCCAAATTTGTGAAGAAGCGCGCTACATGCATTGACTCAATCGCACTGGCTATGAGAGGTAGGGGGTAACTGTACCTCACCGTGATCTGGTTGATGCCTCAATAGTCAATACACGGGTGCAGACCTCCATCCTTCTTCTTCACAAAAAAGAAACTCGAGGAGGCAGGTGAAGTGGAGGGCCGAATGTACCCCTGCTCCAGGGATTTGGAGACATATGTTTCCATAGCCGCCATCTCCTCTTGTGACAGGGGATACACGTGGCTCCTGGGAAGTGCTGCGTCAACCAGGAGATTTATCGCACAATCCCCCTGTCGATGGGGTGGTAATTGAGTCGAGAGCCAATTCGGCATTTTCAGAGGGGATACGCACGGTGGAAACCTGGTCTGGACTTTCCACCGTAGTCGCACCGACGGAAACCCCTAAACACCTCCCGAGCACTCTCGTGACCACCCCACGAGGGCACACTGTAGCCACAAAATAGTGGGGTCATGGCAGGCCAACCAGGGTATACCCAGCACCACGGGTATAAATAGCCCCGACCCCAATGGTCGACTATCTAGGACGTGAACTGGGAAGGGCATATCCACTGGAACAATAGGGATCCCTAAACTATGGGCAAATGATCTGTCAATAAAGTTCCCAGCTGCGCTTGAATCTACAAGCGCCTTATGCTGGGAATGCGGGGAAAACTCAGGAAAATGAATATACACAAGCATGTGTTTGAGGGCTCTGGGTGAGCCTGGTGCTGACTCACCTGGGGTGACACAAGAGTGCCCTGCCTCCTGCCTCGATTCCCAGAGGAACCTCTCCAGCACCGACCGGCAGTGTGCCCTCTGCGGCCACAGATGGTGCATGGACCGGCCCCTCCTCCGATTGCCCTACGTGCAGCACCTCCCAGCTCCATGGGCGTAGGAGCTGTGGTGCTGGGGGATGGAATGTTAGTGGTTGCTGTTTAACAGTCTGATGGCCTTGAGATAGAAGCTGTTTTTCAGTCTCTCGGTCCCAGCTTTGATGCATCTGTACTGACCTCACCTTCTGGATGATAGCGGGGTGAAGAGGCAGTGGCTCGGGTGGTTGTTGTCCTTGATGATCTTTATGGCCTTCCTGTAACATCGGGTGGTGTAGGTGTCCTGGAGGGCAGGTAGTTTGCCCCCGGTGATGCGTTGTGCAGACCTCACTACCCTCTGGAGAGCCTTACGGTTGTGGGCGGAGCAGTTGCCGTACCAGGCGGTGATACAGCCCGCCAGGATGCTCTCGATTGTGCATCTGTAGAAGTTTGTGAGTGCTTTTGGTGACAAGCCGAATTTCTTCAGCGTCCTGAGGTTGAAGAGGCGCTACTGCGCCTTCTTCACGATGCTGTCTGTGTGGGTGGACCAATTCAGTTTGTCTGTGATGTGTATGCCAAGGAACTTAAAACTTACTACCCTCTCCACTACTGTTCCATTGATGTGGATAGGGGGGTGTTCCCTCTGCTGTTTCCTGAAGTCCACAATCATCTCCTTTGTTTTGTTGACGTTGAGTGTGAGGTTATTTTCCTGACACCACACACCGAGGGCCCTCACCTCCTCCCTGTAGGCCGTCTCGTTGTTGTTGGTAATCAAGCCTACCACTGTTGTGTCATCCGCAAACTTGATGATTGAGTTGGAGGCGTGCGTGGCCACTCAGTCGTGGATGAACAGGGAGTACAGGAGAGGGCTCAGAACGCACCCTTGTGGGGCCCCAGTGTTGAGGATCATCGGGATGGAGATGTTGTTGCCTACCCTCACTATCTGGGGACGGCCCGTCAGGAAGTCCAGTACCCAGTTGCACAGGGTGGGGTCGAGACCCAGGGTCTCGAGCTTGATGACGAGCTTGGAGGGTACTATGGTGTTAAATGCCGAGCTGTAGTCGATGAACAGCATTCTCACATAGGTATTCCTCTTGTCCAGATGGGTTAGGGCAGTGTGCAGTGTGGTTGAGATTGCATCGTCTGTGGATCTATTTGGGCGGTAAGCAAATTGTAGTGGTGTCCTTGGTGGTGATAGTGGAGGCACTGGAGGAACTCCTCTTCTCTCCCAGCGGTCCAGATTCTGCAGGACGCGATCCATGGCGATGCCGAGATGTTGTAACATTCCCGCATGCTGCTGGACGCGCTCTTCAACCCCTAATCCGGGGTTGTCTGCTCCTGCTGACTCCATATGGTTTGGTGCGTGATTCTGTCAGAAGCTGAGTGTAGCTGGTGCATGAAGTCAGGAGCAGGAGAGCAAAATGAATGAGCAATGTACTTTACTCATACAATAAAGGCACAAGGTAAACAAATACACTTGACCAAAAACCAACGGTAAATATTACGCAAGGGTGAACACAGCACCCGTCAAAAACCAACCATAATGAACCGAACTGAACATAGAAATAATCACGCACAACAAACATGGGGGAAACAGAGGGTTAAATACATGAACATGTAATTGGATAATGAAAACCAGGTGTATAGAAAATAAAGACAAAACCAATGGAAAATGAAAGATGGATCAGCGATGGCTAGAAGACCGGTGACGTCGACCGCCGAACGTCACCCGTACAAGGAGAGGGACAGACCTCGGCGGAAGTCGTGACACCCTCATTATATTATCACATTCATTTTGGTAATATACAATAAGTAAAAGTAAGAGGTAGTTGAATCAAAAGAAAAAGGAAATAGTTAGCTTAAAGTTCCAACTTGTGACAGGCAAAGTAAGCATTTCAGGGTAAGATCTACACCTGTTGTATTCGGGGTATGTGACAAATGAAGTTTGATTTGATGGGTGAGAGGATGTTCATTTGTTAGATTGTACATTGTAGTGTTCCATCTCTATAGAATATGGGTATTGCGATATGTGAGTATTATAGTATTTCCCACACAAAGATTCACAGAGATTACACACATCTAAAGCAGGAGTAAGCAAGGTATGTGGATCTCAGACAGATATCATCATCTTCGCTATGAGAAAACTCCATAATAAATCAAAGCAAGGATGGACCAGAAGTCAAATTAATGCCTGTATCTATCAAGAGTTATCTTTCCTAGACAAAACAAAACTCTGAGACTGCAGCAGTGTGTGTGTGTCAGACGAAGCCAGCATGACCCATTCCGAGATTGGAGACACTGGCTACGTAACCCACAAGACCTCCCTCCACTTGTGTAAATAACCTCAATTGCAATTACATAGCAGGTCCTATGTACCTACAATGTTGTTACTACAGAGTTATTCTGTAAATAATGTACATTTGATTGACATGACCTTGCATTTTACAGTATGCTACTTTGACAATGCTGCATTCATAACCAAGTGGGAAGGTGGAAATTACCAGTTGTGAAGTTGTAAATACTCGTTGGATGCGTGCACATGCTTTGAACTCTTTGAGATACGCCGATTGACTAATGGCCAACAATCTACGTCAAGCATAAACTAAAAGCACAACTATCATGCTTGTAAACAAATTATAGTGTTCAAAAACCATATTAATAGATTGCTTTTAATAAATAATATTTTGTTGTTGCATTTAACTGCTGAAAATGCTGTTATCGAGGTATCCTAATTTTCTTAGTAGGCGACGTGAGAGGTCAGCATGTGGGAGAAGTCGTAGCTCAGGGATGATAGAGTTGTTGGGGCGTTCAAGTGGGATTTTCCCAGTCAGTATGTGGTAAATACCAATAGTGTGCAACTGCAGCCAGCAATATGGGACGTTCCCGCATGTGGGAAGGACGCTGTCTACCACTGCGAAGGACGCTGTCTACCACTGGTGTACGGCTAGCTATCTACCATTGTCGCCCCCGCCCCTTCTTCTGTGGGGTTTATCGGCAGCTGATATCCAACGTTATTTATGCATTAACTCCACCTACTACCTTCCACCTGTCCTAACATTTGCAGGAAAGCATCACCCACGCCTACTGGAGTTCTCCTTCCTAGCTAGCGGGTAATGCAGTGTCCTTCGCTCTCGCCTGCCAAACAGAACACCATGTGCTAGCTTACTAGTTAGCTAGCACACAGTGTCACTCCTGCCTGCTGTGTACCGGAGAAAACTGTGCGTGACAGGTGGGGGCGAAGGACACTGTCTACTGGTCGTCCCCTTTTCCCGCCAGCCTCCCGCTAGGGTGACAGTATGTGCTAGCTTGCTAGTTAGCGACACTGTGTGCTAGCTTATTAGTTAGTTAGTTAGCTAGCGTACGGAGTTGCCCCTGCCTCCCGCCAGCTGTGTACTGGAGAAAACTGTGTCTGACAGGTGGGGGAGAAGGACACTGTCTAAAGCACAGCATTAGGGAGGCTAGGGCAATAAAGTGTGCTAGCTAACAAGCTAACTTGATAGTTAGCGACACCATGTGCTAGCTTGCTAGTTAGCTAGTGTAACAGTATAACTTTAGTCCGTCCCCTCGCCCATACCCGGGCTCGCACCAGGGACCCTCTGCACACATCAACAACTGCCTCCCATGAAGCATCATTACCCATCGCACCACAAAAGCCGCGGCCCTTGCAGAGCAAGGGGAACCACTACTTCAAGGTCTAAGAGCGAGTGACATCACCGATTGAAATGCTATTAGCGTGCACCACCGCTAACTAGCTAGCCATTTCACATCGGTTACACTCACCCCCCTTTTGACCTCCTCCTTTTCCGCAGCAACCAGTGATCTGGGTCAACAGCATCAATGTAACAGTATAACTTTAGTCCGTCCCCTCGCCCCTACCCGGGCGCAAACCAGGGACCCTCTGCACACACAGACAACAGTCACCCACGAAGCATCGTTAACCATCGCTTCACAAAAGCCGCGGCCCTTGCAGAGCAAGGGGAACCACTACTTCAAGGTCTCAGAGCGAGTGACGTCACCGATTGAAAAGCTATTAGCGCGCACCACCGCTAACTAGCTAGCCATTTCACATCGGTTACACTAGCACACGGTGTCACCCTTGCCTCCCGCCTGCTGTGTACATGAGTCCTCCTTAGGACTAGCTGGCTAAGCTAGCACACAGTGTCCTTCACTCCCGCCTCCCGAACACCTGCCCTCGCTTTCGTCAACAGAACTGTGAGAAAACAGTGCCCGCCAGGGGAGGCGAAGGACGCTGTCTACCACTGGTGTACGGCTAGCTAGCTACCATTGTCGCCCCCACCCCTTCTTCTGTGGGGTTTATCGGCAGCTGATATCCAACGTTATTTATGCATTAACACCACCTACTGCCTTCCACCTGTCCTAACTTAAAAATTGACCAAGACAAGTATAGAGAGGAGTTCCTGCAGATTCAGGAATGCCCACGTGCAGGAACGCCACCACATTGTGGGCTGCAATTGCACCCTTCCCGAAAATACCACATTCCCACTTGAATTTGAACGCAGGATCTAATCACCCGCCCCCTCATGAATAATTCAGCAGCCACTCGCGCCTCATGCGACTGTATGAAAGCGTTTTCAACACACACACACATCTTCTTAGCAATGTTTGGTCCTTCTCTTGCAGTCGCATACTGAATAGTATCTCGTTCTTCTTCAATGGGTGGTTATTATTGGAGGCAAATTGAGCGAAATTCCGGGATTTTTTCCTCCCTCAAAACCTGGAGTAGGAGGTACCTCAGTGGGAGAAGGACGGAACGATCGAACACGTCGAATCTTTACGCACGCTCGGGAAGGCTGTGTTGTGGTCCAGCTGCTTTCTGGAAATCTTGCTGAAACGTTAGCTAGTCATTGCACTGACGTTTATCTACGAACTGACACGGGTTTAATGGTCAGTGGGACGTTCTTGCCTCGGCTTATTTGACAGTGGAGGAGGTGAGAAAAATCAAGGTACGTGACAGCGAATGACAATGCTATATTTGAAACACGAAATTCGAAAGAGTTGGCTGAATAACGTTAGTCCTAGCCAAATAATGTGATGTTCTTTAGCGTTCGGTATCTGCTGTGCTGCACTGTTTTAGCTAGCGCTTGCTACATATCCGCATCGAAGTGTCCCAATCATCTATTGTATTGCAGGTAGCTAGCAAACTAACATAGTTAGCATTCGCTATTTGACAACCATGTAATTTTCGAACATGTTTTTTTACTGTAGTTATATTTAGCTGGACAACCTAAAGCCACACAGTGAACAATGTGACCATTCAGTTACACAAAGAAACCCCTTTTGTGTATTATTTCGCCATACGCCTCAAACTGACTTGCTGAACATCTTTGAATTTAGAATGACAGCTACCCCCTGGCTAACGTTAGTTAAAAATATAGAGTATGTGTATTAAGAGTCATTATGCCCTTGGTGAATTATACCATTATACCATATACCCCTGAACAGGCAGTTAATCCACTGTTCCTAGGCCGTCATTGAAAATAAGAATTTGTTCTTAACTGACTTGCCTAGTTAAATAAAGATTTGCTGAATGGCTCAGTAAACCAAATGTATACATGCTTAATCTTTGTGCATTCACAACCCCCATACATTTTAAAGCAAACTGGCGCTAGGCCATTGAATGCATTACTGCCATTATGGATTATGTGTTTCTTACAATTCCAGTGGTGACAGAACTGGGTCTGGTTTCCCAAAAGCATTTTAAAGAGAAATGTAATCTCTAGCACCACACCAACATCAATATATGCCAAATGGCGTGTTTCTGGGTTTTGTTGATGTTGGGGTGGTGCTGGAGATTATGAATATGAAGTTGAACAATTTAGAAATTGCCCTTTAAGGCTAAATTCGTCGTTCGAACCTTCGTAAGAGCAGTTAAATCTCTGAGCTGTTTCCCAAAACCATCGTCATTAACGTTGCACTTGAAAACTATTAATCTAACATGCTGACCAGACCGCATGTGTGTTTGCGCCACCGCGCGCATGTTGTTTTTGCCCCTCAACACCAGATGCGATCAGGACAAGCAAGTTGAAATATAAAAACAAACTTTGAACCAACTAATAATTTGGGGACAAGTCGAAAAGCATTAAACATGTACGGCAATTTAGCTAGCTAGCTTGCTGTTGCTAGCTAATTTGACGTTGGGTTTTACCTGATTTAAAAATGTTATTTTACCTAACTAGGCAAGTCCGTTAAGAACAAATTCTTATTTTCAGTGACAGCATAGGAACACTACCTTGTTCAGGGGCAGAACGACAGATTTTTACCTTGTCAGCTCGGGGATTCGATCTTGCAACCTTTTGGTTACAAGTGCAGCTTTAAGCTCTAACCACTAGGCTACCTGCCACCCCAGTAGAGCACAAAGTCCTACACAAGGTCCTCTACTCTGACAATTAATCCACAGATAAACAGGTAAACCGAGTTTGTTTCTAGTAATCTCTCCTCCTTCAGGCTTCTTCTTCTTCTTTGGATTTTATATGGTGGTTGGAAACCAACTTTAAAGTGCATTACCACTACCAACTATGCACTACCAACTGGACTGGAGTGTGGACCTTAGTTCATCTTTCAATCACCCACGGTGGTATATGCTCCTAAATAAATATATATATATATATATATATATATATATATACTTAAGATGAAAACCGAGTTGACTGCATTAAAATATAAATCCAGTAGGCTATAGGCTTATTTCAATCATATGTTACCCGTTTCAAGAAGCTAGGCCTATGTTTCATGTCACTACTTCATGGGAGGGGCATTTGAACTTATTTTTTTAGAAATAAATAAAAATATATTTTTTGGCAGACATGCCTTCTGGAATATGTTAACTTTAATTTGCCTTAATAACAAACTTGTATGCCATCTGTAATCAAACATTGCATACAAAATAGCATGAGAAAACACTTAGAATACATAACATATGGCAATCATATAAAACAAAGACAAACTTTTTCCACATTTTGTTATAGTACAGCCTTATTCTAAAATGGATTAAATAAATATAAATCCTCAATCTGCAGACAATACCCCATAATGACAAAGCAAAAACAGGTTTTTAGTAGTTTTAGAAAATGTATTAAACTTAAACAGATACCTTATTTGCATAAGTATTCGGACCCTTTGCTATGAGACAGGAAATTGGGCTCAGGTACAACCTGTTTCAATTGATCATCCTTGAGATGTTTCTACAACTTTATTCGAGTCCATGTGGTAAATTCAATTGATTGAACATGGAAATTCCCGTTCCTGTCTATATAAGGTCCCACAGTTGACAGTGCAGAACAAAAACCAAGCCACGAGGTCGAAGGAATTGTCTGTAGAGCTTTCGAGACAGGATTGTGTCGAGGCACATATCTGGGGAAGGTTTCCCAAAAATGTCTGCAGCATTGAAGGTCCCCAGGAACACAATGGCCTCCATCATTCTTAAATGGGAGAAGTTTGGAACCACCAAGACTCTTAGAGCTAACTACCCGGCCAAACTGAGCAATTGTGGGAGAAGGGCCTTCATCAGAGAGGTGACGAAGAACCCGATGGTCACTCTGACCGAGCTCCATAGTTCCTCTGTGGAGATGGGATAACCTTCCAGAAGGACAACCATCTCTGCAGCTCTCCACCAATCAGGCCTTTATGGTAGAGTGGCCAGACGGAAGCCACTCTATAGTAAAATGCACATGACAGCCCGCTTGGAGTTTGTCAAAAGGCACCTAAAGGACTCTCAGACCATGAGAAACAAGATTCTTTGGTCTGATAAAATAAAGATTGAACTCTTTGGCCTGAATGTCAAGCGTCACGTCTGGAGGAAACCCGGCACCATCCCTATGGTGAAGCATGTTGGAGGCAGCATCATACTGTGGGATTTTTCTTCAGCGGCAGTTACTGGAAAACTTGTCAGGATCAAGGGAAAGATGAGCGGCACAAAGTACAGAGAGATCCTTGATGAAAACCTGCTCCAGTGCGCTCAGGACCTCAGACTGGGGTGAAGGTTGACCTTCCAATAGGACAATGATCCTAAGCACACAGACAATGTAGGAGTGGCTTCGGGAGCAGTCTCTGAATGTCCTTGAGTGGCCCAGCCAGAGCCCGGACTTGAACCCGATCGAACATCTCTGGAGAGACCTGAAAATAGCTGTGCAATCCCCGTCCAACCTGACAGAGCTTGAGAGGATCTGCAGAGAAGAATGGGAGAAACTCCCCAAATACAGGTGTGCCAAGCTTGTAGCATCATACCCAAGTAGACTCGAAGCTGTAATCACTGCCAAAGATGCTTCAACAAAGTACTGAGTAAAGGGTCTGAATATTTATGAATGAATGGAGAAAAATATATTTTGTGTCAAATTGGCAGCCAATCCCTTATGGGATTATTTGACGCATAAACAAACATTATAATAATTCACTATGGTAATTAAATAATAATTCTTCCGGTGTTCTCTGCATTGCACATCGCATATTTTTTTAAAATCAATACATAATTGTAAGGTTATCCAAACAATAATTGCATCCCTAGAGCAGTACAATAATATACACATACATACATGCATACCATATACAGACAAATACAGAAATCACATTTACACTTCTATTTCAGTTTTTGCTAAACAAAAAAACAACTGCTTTGTCATTATTGGGTATTGTGTGTAGCTTTTTAAAAATCGATTTTAGAATAAGGCTGTATTGGATCAGAATGTGGAAAAGTCATGGTCTGAATACTTTCCGAATGCACTGTTATAGGCTACATAACATTTCTTCTCTTGATGGGAAAACTGTATTGATGACTTTGAATAGCCACAAATAATTTAGAGCTACAGCGAGCTGTTGAGCCTATATTCTGGAATCATTTTCAGCACGGAGCAACTATTGTAACGACACATCGTTAACACTCGTAAGCCTAAATTCCATTGCTATTGGGAAACTGGGCCTGATCTGCCATAGAAAGCCTATGTAAATTACGATCGCCAGAACGGTCATTTTGGGTGGGTGGGGGGGAACTGCCATTTGTGCTCTGAAATTAGAACTGGGTCTGGTTTCCCAAAAGCATCTTAAAGAGATATATAAAAAAAATCTACTTCATAGTCATCATCTCCAGCACCACTCCAACATCAATATATGTCAAATGACATGCTTCTATGTTTTGTGGGGATTGTGCTGGAGATTATGAATATGAAGTCGAACAATTTATAAATAGCCTTGAAGGGACAAGTTCATCGTTGGAACATTCGTAGGAGCATAGTTAAATCTCTGAGCTGTTTCCCATAACCATCATTATTAACGTTTCACTTGAAAATGCGTAATTTAAAACGCTGACCAGACCGCACGCATGTTGATTTTTGCCTCCACCCATACCAGACATGATCAGGACAAACAAGTTGAAATATCAAAACAAACAAAAGCATTAAACATTTATGGCAATTTAGAAAGCCTATGTAAATTACAATCGCCAGATCGGCCGTTAAAAAATATATATTGGACTGCCGTTTTGTACTATAAAATTAGTTTGATCCCCACACTAAATTATTTTATATTTCGCTACAAATCGAGATATTCAATGAAATATTGATCCATTCTGACTACTACATTTGTCGTCACACAAGACCACGTGCTGATTCAGAACTATTACGAACTGGCAAGCTACATGCACGCTCTTTGCATGTGCACCCAGCAGCGTTGGGTTGACTCTCTTAGGCAGGATGAAATCGACTACATCGATCATGATCCTTTGCTAGTTACTGCCACTTTCACCATAATCCTTAGCGGGTTTTTTGTTGTTGCCATTCTGCCCAATTCAGCAGTATGGCGCACTTCAAATTCAAATACTTCTAGCTTCATGCGTCATCGGGAGTTTTGCATAGCAATACGCAGATGATGTCAGTGCTATCACTATCTTAATGTCTATACTTGCAGGTGACAGTGATTCAAATGATTGACAGGTGGAATGTCCGCTCAACAGTGAATTCACCTGCACACATGATTGATGGCTTGACCATGTGAATAGACCTAGCAGCTGAGAATGCTTCAGTAGGCTACTGTACAATCATTCTTTGACGTTCAGTGATCAATTATTCACTCAAACGACTATGCGACCTCCTTTATTCCCAAAACTTTTCCTCAATCACTCATCTTTCTTGAAGTGACCGTTATGGATAGGCAACCTACAGTAGAGAAGTCCATGGGCACTGACACAGGGACCCAATATTTGGGTTTGTTTACTTATTCTGCTAATCCAGTTTCCAAACAGCAGTCTCCAAACAGCTGCAGTCTCCAAACAATTGCCTCATGGTGACGCCATAAAATGAGGTAGCCTAAAATCAATAAGATGAGGTGAGTTTGTATTTTGGGTGGACCATCCCTCTAAACAGCTAAAGCCCCCTTTCTCCTACTTATAAACATTGTTGGTCCATGAATAAAATACTGTCAGACAGCCTACTGGCTATGCTATTTGAACTAAAACACAACCCAGATTAAATAATCACAGTTGGCCAGTGCCTCCAGGGTGAGATTTTTTATGACTGACACATAGCAATTTCTTTAACTTTCATTTATGTGCCGGAGGGCGGCTGTGGAAAAGTGATTAGGGAAATGGATGTGCAGTCTAGGGTTGGGGGCTTTAGCAAGGTACTTCACAGAAATAGAGCCAGCTGTCGCAGCAGAGAGCAGCAATGATGAAATCGTCCCAGATTGGGGTGTCTGTTGAGGAAATGGCAAAATCATAATTCAGTTCAGCCAATTGATTTACCGGCTGGAGTGGCTGCTTGGATCTTTATGATGAATGAGTATGGAAGGGCCTTAACAAAACAATAGTGAATTGGGAACCCACTAGACCAAGTGAAAGGTTTTATGACATTGACTTACTTTTATTAATTCTACCTTTTAACATGCAGTAAGTGAAAAGATTTTGTACAGACTGCTGAGGGAAGCCAATTAGATCTGATGTAGAATAAATCTGACTTTGGCAAGTAGCCTACTTCCAGCAGCCCCGAGTCCCTAGTCTTGATGCCATAGGCCTACTTGCATTCTTTATTTTTATATACACTGCCTATGCATCCAAACTATGGAACGACGATTGACGTCTCCTTAAAAATGTTTGTGTGGAATCACAATAAAGGGATTGTAACCGACTGTAACCATCAACATAACCTAAAGAGGTCCTTCAAGTTCAAAAAGCAGCAAGTTGTTGTAAGTGACCGTTTTTTGTAGTTGAAACCAGGCCAACTTGTAAGAGAGCCTGACCCCCAGACTCTCAATTACCCACAACCTCCTACAGGTGGGCTCTCTGCTGTCGCCTGGCTCTTATCTC
The DNA here is from genome assembly GCF_036934945.1 of Oncorhynchus masou masou. Classification (NCBI taxonomy): domain Eukaryota; kingdom Metazoa; phylum Chordata; class Actinopteri; order Salmoniformes; family Salmonidae; genus Oncorhynchus; species Oncorhynchus masou. Next base: position 10,376,706 of record NC_088226.1, on the reverse strand, counting down.
CATGCCCAATTTTACTTCCTACAGGACACAATTCAGCTGGCCCCATAGACAGAGTAGGGGGGGGTGTTCGGCGTCTGGCCCTTTTTTTTCTCTCTAGTCTAGGGCTATGCAGCATGCATTCCTGTGGGTTAGATTTAATTGTCAGTGCCTCTCAACTAGTGCTAATAATATCAAGGAGACTAACGAGGAGGCTAAAAGTTCCTGTTGAGACCACACATCAGGGTCAGTAATGCTTTGTTTGCTGTGTGTGTGTGTGTGTGTGTGTGTGTGCGCGCATGTCTAACGTTTGTTGTTTCTTCTATGTGGGCCAACATCAATCTGGTTCCAAGATACCAACAGACAAGACTTTTGGTTACAGTGCTGTATTATTTCCTGATATCGGATCCTGAGTCACCATCCTGAGTGTGAGAGAGAGAGAATGTTTGGATTATTTGGGGTTACCAAAGCACAGACCAATACCAATTTTAACTTAAGTACTTTACACCACTGAACCCTGCTAATTGATTGTCCCATTGTTTGCACATATTTAGTTGTGGACTTCAAGAGAATGCTGAGTTACCTTGCATGTTGACATATAAGTGGTTCCATTGTATCCTCTTCTTCCTCAGTAAGCAATATCAAAACAACGTGATTTGAAGAAGTGTTGACTTGCACCATAAGAGCTCAGCTGAATGATGGGGGGGAAAATAATTCAGCGAGTGTCAGACAACCAAGTCTCTGGTGCAGTACAATTGTTTTTTATTTTTAGAAAGAGTTAAAGAAATACATCCCTCTATTCATTTTTCTGTCCCACGGCAGTTTAATTTAAATGGACCACTGAACAATACTGTCTACAGTACAACAAGTAATGTGTCACCTGCTTTCAGAGGGGAAAAACAGCTGTGAATGCAGCCGTTTTCACTGGACCACAGCGTTTCCCGAATGGAATAGGTTTGTAAATTCTCATAAATGTTATCGGTGAGGGATGACTGCAGTCACTCCAGGAAGCGGCACTTGTCACCGCTCCTCATCAGGAGACCAGTGAGATTCAACCATGTCAAGGTGACAAGGCTGCTGGCTCCATCATGGAATTAGCCTATTTTACATCAGCTCACCCAGCTCAAACATTCACATCTTTCAGTTTCACAAATGATCCGTTTGCTTATATTCTATTTTTTGACACCAATTTAATCCAAGTCTCCTCATTAACAAAGCCATAGTTGTTCTCCTTTTGTCTTTTTTACATGTTAAAATGAAGACGACTCAAGCTCAGGATTAGAACAAAAATAAACGGTAGTGTCATCTGGCGTATGTTGCACCTAGCACTGCAGGTAGACTGAAGAGGAGTATCTTACAGATCCTTTCTGGCAACCTCACCCCCAGGTTTATTCAGTCTCTAGCTCAGACTTCCAGGACTCCACTGAAGTCCCAGTACATGTCATCTCCAATGGAGCGTGCCACCAGGGCCTTCTGATCTGATCAGATGGCTGTTTTGACCCCATTCCTCCCTCTTCTATTCCACTCTCCTGAAGCCATCATCTCGTTCACGACATCCATGCCATGGTGCCACCTCATCTTCAGAGACCTCGTACATGTACTGAACAAAAATATGATTGCAACAATTTCAATGATTTTACTGAGTTACAGTTCATATAAGGAAATCAGTCAATTGAAATACTATTCATGTACATGTAGGCTTTGTGGTGGAAGCAGTTCAGGATCCTTTTGGAAGAGGAGTTGTCGTGCCCTCTTCATGACTGTGTTGGTGTGTTTGGACCATGATAGATCCTTAGTGATGTGGACACCGAGGAACTTGAAGCTCTTCGTGGTCGAGACATTTGTATCAACAACTTCCGCTCTGAATTTTTTTAAGTCTTGTTTTCTCACACCAGAAAGAAATAGCTAATATGGCTATTTATATCTCTAATAATATCTCAAGCTAAAATGGCTCCTGCTTGTGAGTAAAGAAAGACTGGGGTACTGTTTCTTAGCTCAATTGCAGCCACTGTTTTGATAGAAATGGTCCTATAGATCCACCCTCTGAACTCAATACAAAGGAGTCTGAGGGAAGAACAAACTGGACAGGTCTTAAATTGTCCTCATCGGTCTTTCTAAGTTGTTACATTGGACAGTACCTCTTATTTTTTATTTTATTTTTACCAGACATATTGCTGTCACTTCTAAACACGTTTGCCCGTGGGGGTTTGCATGGTGGTTGGCATTGCAATATTAAAATATGTCGCTTGACCAGAGACTGTTGGATACTATTTATAAAATGACTGAAGTGCATAGAATTTGCTTCCAGATGTATATTGGCCTAGCCTACATTTGAACTGAAGCACTTCAGTGCCTTCCTTGCACTTGAATATACAACCTCTCCATGGCTCTGAATTACTTCCATTTGAAAAGCTGATTTATAGATAATCTGTTATTCATTTCAGAACATCATGCACCAGGTAAGGCTGTGTGTGTGTGTGCGCACATTTTGTGTGTTTTTGTATGTTTTTTTTTTTTAGAGGCTACTCAGACGCTCTGCTTCCTGACCATTAAAGAGCAATCTTGTGTAATCCTGTGGAAGGCTATCTGTGGTGCATCTGGAGGCTACACTAATCTGTGATGATTGGTCGTACTCAGTATGAGAACACAATCAGTTTTGAATGTTGTTCTAGAGAAACATCTAATCCGATAGCCTATTTCTCTTTTGGGTGTAAGTTTCAGCCTCTATCTCAATTTGTAAATATGTTCTCCAAATGGGTAATTATGAGCTCATGTATTGATTCTTTCATCTGCACCTCTCTAATTCTCTCTGACGAACAGGCCTAAACAGCAAGCATCTAGCCCATGTTTTGTCGGTGTTTGCGGTCATCGAAATCTGAGCTTTTCGACCTTCACCCAACTTCACATCCCCTTCAACCTTCTCCTGAAGTAACAACAAAATAAATATAAACTTCTCAAGATGGCCATTATTTATTTTCCCCTCCAGTTTTATAGAGTTGACCCTGAATATCTGTTTTCAAATCAAATTGTATTGGTCGCGTACACATTTTCCAGATATTATTACAGGTGCAGCGAAATGCTTATGTTTCTAGCTCAAACAGTGAAGTAATATCTAACAAAACAATACACACCGTCTCAAAACACTGGCCGGAATATAAATATAATATAATAATATACTCTTTCCATGACAGACTGACCAGGTGAATCCAGGTGAAAGCTATAGTCTCTTTATTGATGTTACCTGTTAAATCCACTTAAATCCGTGTAGATGAAGGGGGGGAGACAGGTTAAAGAATGATTTTTTTTTTTTTTAAACCTTGAGACAATTGAGACATGGATTGTGTATGTGTGCCATTCAGAGGGTGAATGGACAAGACAAAATATTTAAGTGCTTTTGAAAGGGGTTCGGTAGTAGGTGCCAGGGCACCTTTTACCAGGGCAAAAGGGGGTGCAACTCAATATTAGGAAGGTGGACCTAATGTTTTGTACACTCAGTGGATATGTAGATAATGGTGTGTATGGACAATATATGAGTAGAAAAGGTGTGTACTGCAGTAGTTATATAGGATGAGTGTTTTACCAATAGACATCTGTTTCCTTTTGCAGATAATCAGACACTGACATGATCCCCAAAAAGACAGCTGTTATAATTTTCGGTAGCACCGTCCGGGTATCTGCTTTAGTGGTCCCCTGCAGGATTGAGTTGTAAAGAGCAGGGCTGGATGATACATCTATATATTACGGCATACGCTGCACTATGCTAGACAGTGCACACATGGGATTCTTGTCTGTTCCATGAAGGAAAACCATATCATAGTTCTGAAGACTGGATAGAGAGAAAATGTCAAAATCAGGTTCAGTGAGTAGATGCGCCACCGTGCCATGCTGTTTTAAGGTTTAATGCCTCACATGGGCATGGAACCTAATTGCTTTATATGGCGGCCTTGCGAAAGCGGCCACCACTTTTAGCCCATTACCCTGCATAAAATGGACGATTTTTGCCTCCTATCTTTCCTCCCACATCTACATAATGTGGTCATTTGTGCGTGGTGCTAGGAGATGGCCATTGTCCATATACACTGGCAGCCCGCATTGACCACTGCTCCCCATTCCCTCCCCTCATTAGAGGTAATAGCATCAGCCTCTGTCCCCTGAGCACACAGCCTTCCATACGTTTCTCATCAGCTCATACCCACCAAGCCTTCCATAAGCCTCCAGTGATCATTGACTTTGAACTACCTCCAACGAGCCCATGTGATCAGCACGGGCCTGTTTATTATGCAGGTTTATAGGGGGGTGAGCTCCACCACGTTCCCATTCTGTCGCTTCCGCTGGAGACAGGGAAGGAAAAAAGGAGACAATCTACTGAAATTCAGAGTAGAGGGAGGATCTGGGCTCTTTCAGAAGCCTTTGTTTTTCATTGCTGCATTTCTCTCTTCATACCATCTATACCGAACACTAGATTACAGAAGAGTGCTGATTTTAATCTAGGCTATATTACTGCTATAGCTAAAGTATGTAGCATCTCCACCGTTTGTCTATATGAACGGGGGAAAGCCAGCCAGTTCTGTATCTCCTACTGGTGGAGTGGAGCAGTGACCTCCCACTGGGGCTGGTGGATTCCTGCACTCTGCTGTATAATTAATGAGATTGTAGCAGAGAAAGGGCAGGGACAGGGAGGGGGCCAACATACAATACCCAGACAGAGATACAGAACAGAGAGGGACAGAGAGAAGACTGGCAAATATGGACTGAAAAGAATGGGAGGGTAAAAAGAAAACAGTCCCAAAAACATGGTGGAGGAGATGGAGAGCTTCGTGCTGTAATGGAGGTTCATGGGCTGAGTTACAATTGGCCTACAATACATAGCTCTTTAAACAGTGGAGACTTCTCCTCCATAGAATGCAGGCAGGTCTGACAGCAGCCAGCCCCATAGGCAGAACACTATCTTAAAGTATTCACCAGGTGTTTATACAAGAAGACACCATTCTGTGTGTCACCTGTTTCTGCTTTCGGGTGTAGCCCTCCTACAGTAGGAGAATAGACAGATGTAGGCTATGCCCTCTGTTTACTCTACCTGTTCCTAAAACCTGCTTCTGGTGCACTGCACAAAGAGGCATATGTTGTCCTTCTACTGTTTACGTAACAGCTGCTGCTTTATCAGACATTTATCTAATTTATTCCCTGCAATAGCCTATAGCCTACTTGGAAAGAAACATACAGATTTTCAAAGAAACATCATAGTATGTACCATACTACCATTATATGAATATTAACAGTACTACAGTAAAGACTGTGGACATTGGCCAACAGGCTGTGGAGGTAGGCTACTAGATTGAACCATGGGAGATTTTTGTCGATGCGGCTGTTCAGGGGTCCAGAACATGATTATAATAATTTGTACACTGCAAATTCACCACAACTAAGTCCAAAAAGAGGTTGTATTTGAAAATAATAATTTCATACCTTGATTACGTTGCTATATACAGTTGTAGCTCGGGGCGGCAGGTTAGCCTAGTAGCCAAATACATTTTAAACGCAGTTTATCACAATTCCTGACATTTAATCCTGGTAAAAAAAGTCTCTGTTTTTGGTCAGTTAGGATCACCCCTTTATTTTAAGAATGTGAAATATCAGAATAATAGTAGTGATTTTATTTCAGCTTTTATTTATTTTATTACATTGCCAGTGGGTCGGAAGTTTACATACACTCAATTAGTATTTGGTAGCGTTGTCTTTAAATTGTTTAACTTGGGTCAAACATTTCAGGTAGCCTTCCACAAGCTTCCCACAATAAGTTGGGTGAATTTTGGCCCGTTCCTCCTGACAGAGTTGGTGTAACTGAGTCCGGTTTGTAGGCCTCCTTTACTCGCACATGCTTTTTCAGTTCTGCCCACAAATGTTCTATTGGATTGAGGTCAGGGCTTTGTGATGACCACTCAAATACCTTGATTTTGTTGTCCTTAAGACATTTTGTCACAACTTTGGAAGTATGCTTGGGGTCATTATCCATTTGGAAGACTCATTTGAGACCAAACTTTAACTTCCTGACTGATGTCTTGAGATGTTGCTTCAATATATCCAAATAATTCTCCTGCCTCATGATGCCATCTATTTTGTGAAGTGCACCAGTCCCTCCTGCAGCAAAGCACCCCCACAACATGATGCTGCCACCCCCGTGCTTCACGGTTGGGATGGTGTTCTTCAACTTGCAAGCTTGCATCCCCTCTTTTCCTCCAAACATAACAATGGTCATTATGGCCAAACTGTTCCATCAGACCTGAGAACATTTCTTCAAAAAGTACGATCTTTGTCCCCATGTGCAGTTGCAAATCGTAGTCTGGCTTTTTTATGGCGGTTTTGGAGCAGTGGCTTCTTCCTTGCTGAGCGGCCTTTCAGGTTATGTCGATATAGGACTCGTTTTACTGTGGATATAGCTACTTTTGCACCTGTTTCCTCCAGCATCTTCACAAGGTCCTTTACTGTTCTGGGATTGATTTGCACTTTTTGCATCAAAGTAAGTTCGTCTCCTTCCTGGGCGTTATGTCCTAACCGACTTGCGAGAACTATAGTTTGTTAACAAGAAATTTGTGGGGTGGTTGAAAAACTAGTTTTAATGACTCCAACCTAAGTGTGTTAATAACTTTGATATAGGGGGCGCTCTTTTAATTTTTGGATAAAAAAACGTTCCCGTTTTAAACAAGATATTTTGTGCATATAATGCATATAATTGACAGCTTTGGAAAGAAAACACTCTGACGTTTCCAAAACTGCAAAGATATTGTCTGAGAGTGCCACAGAACTAATGCTACAGGCGAAACCAAGATGAAATTTCATACAGGAAGTGCCCCAGATTTTGAATGTGCTGTGTTCCAATGTCTCCTTATATGGCTGTGAATGCGCCAGGAATGAGCCTACACTTTCTGTCGTTTTCCCCAAGGTGTCTGCAGCATTGTGACGTATTTGTAGACATATCATTGGAAGATTGACCATAAGAGACTACATTTACCAGGTGTCCGCTTGGTGTCCTCCGTCGAAATTATTGCGCAATCTCAAGCTGCGTGCATTTTTCCATTTGGTTCAGAGGAGAAAGGCAACTGCCACGAATGATTTATCATCGAATAGATATGTGAAAATCACCTTGAGGATTGATCCTAAACAACGTTTGCCATGTTTCTGTCGATATTATGGAGTTAATTTGGAAAAAAGTTTGGTGTTGTAATGACTGAATTTTCTGGGTTTTTTCTTAGCCAAACGTGATGAACAAAACGGAGCGATTTTTTTTTTTTTTTTTAAATTTTTATTCTTTTTGCTATCTGAGAGTCTCCTCATTGAAAACATCTGAAGTTCTTCAAAGGTAAATTATTTTATTTGAATGCTTTTCTTGTTTTTGTGAAAATGTTGCCTGCTGAATGCTCGGCTTAATGCTATGCTAGCTATCAATACTCTTACACAAATGCTTGTGTAGCTATGGTTGAAAAGCAGATTTTGAAAATCTGAGATGACAGTGTTGTTAACAAAAGGCTAAGCTTGTGAGCCAATATATTTATTTAATTTAATTTGCGATTTTCATGAATAGTTAACGTTGCGTTAGGGTAATGAGCTTGAGGCTATGATTACGCTCCCGGATACGGGATTGCTTGACGCAAGAAGTTAACTTCCGACTTCAACTGTGTGTATGCATGCATGCATGCTGCCGCCAGCAGGTTCGTACCAATCCAGAAAGAGCTACAGCAGCATTGTAATGCACGACCACGATGAAAGCTCTTCTTCAACTTGCCTCATCTCTGATTCTTGTTTCTCAGCCTGGTGGGATGATGGCAATGGCTTTAGGAATCAGCCCTGAATTACCCATCATTCATCTCCAGGGTGGTTTTCGATAATTTCTCAATCAATTGGCCCCGGTCTGCCCAATCAGCTCTGAATCACCAGGTTTTGTAGCTCTGGGCTGCAGAGTTCCTTCTCTTCTGGATCAATATGGACACTACTGTTGTTATGAAAGGTACCCCCAATGAATATCCTGCTGGTGTTTATCAGATCCTGGTCTTTGAGGCCTGAGGCTGAGCTTAAGATGTCGGTCAGCAGCTTCAGAACTACAGATTTGAAGGGATATTTTCCCAAAACCATTATGTAAATGAGGTATGGTCAATTCAGCTGAAACAGGCTGCATGTTATTGTTTTGGATGAAGCGAAAACACCGCTAGCGGATCCCCTCGCCAATAGCCAATGTAATTGTAGGGCGCCAAATACAAATGAACAGAAGTCTCATAAATCAAATTTCTCAAACATACAAGTATTAGGCACCATTTTAAAGATACAATTCTCATTAATCCAGCCACAGTGTCTGATTTCTAAAAGGCTTTACAGTGAAAGCTCCACAAACGATTTATCAGTCACAGAAAAACCCAGCCATTTTTCCAGCCAAAGAGGAGTCACAAAAAGCACAAATGGAGAGAAAATGAATCACTGACCTTTGATCCTCATCAAATGACACTCATAGGACTTCGTGTTACACAATACATGTATGTTTTGTTCAATAAAAGTGCACATTTATATCCAAAAATCAAATTTTACATTGGCGTGTTACGTTCAGTAGTTCCAAAACATGCGGTGATTGAGCAGAGAGCCACATCAATTGACAGAATTGCTCATTATAAAAAGTGTTGATGAAAATACAAGTGTTATGCATGGAACTTTAGATAAACTTCTCCTTAATGCAACCGCTGTGTCAGATTTCAAAAAACTTTACGGAAAAAGCATACCATGCAATAATCTGAGTAAGGAGCTCAGAGCCCAAACCAGCCAAAAGAAATATCCGCCAATAGCATTATAAATATTCACTTACCTTTGATCTTCATCAGAATGCACTCCCAGGAATCCCAGTTCCACAATAAATGTTTGATTTGTTCGATAAAGTTAATCATTTATGTCCATATTCCTCCTTTTGTTAGGGCATTTGGTAAACAAATCGAAACGTGCGTGCAACTTCCAGCGGAAAGGTCGGACGAAAATTCCAAAAAGTTATATTACTGGTCGTAGAAACATATCAAATGATGTATAAAATCAATCTTTAGGATGGTTTTATCATAAATGTTCAATAATGTTCCAACCGGAGAATTCCATTCTCTAGAAAAGCAATGGAACGGGAGCTACCTCATGTGAATGCGCTTGACTGAGCTCGTGACTGCTGGCAGACCTCTGACTCATTCCCCTCTCATTCAGCCCCCTTTCATAGTAGAAGCATCAAACAATGTTCTAAAGACGGGTGACATCTAGTGGAAGCCTTAGGAAGTGCATCATAGCCCCTCTTGAAGATACAGTAGGATATTGGTTGAGTTGAAAAACTACAAAACACAAATTTCCCACTTCCTGTTTGGATTTTTTTCTCAGGTTTTTGCCTGCCATATGAGTTCTGTTATACTCAGACATCATTCAAACAGTTTTAGAAACTTCAGTGTTCTATCCAATATTAATAATAATATGCATATATTAGCATCTGGGAATAAGTAGGAAGCAGTTTACTCTGGGCACGCGTTTCATCCAAAAGTGAAAATCATACCCCCTATCCAGTGAAATACGGAACCGTTCCGTATTTTATCAAACGGCTGGCAACCCTAAGTCTAAATATTGCTGTTACTTTGCACAACCTTCAATGTTATGTCATAATTATGTAAAATTCTGGCATAATTTGTTTGCAATGAGCCAGGCGGCCCAAACTATTGCATATACCCTGACTCTCGCGCAATGAACGCAAGAGAAGGGACACAATTTCCGTAGTTAATATTTCCTGCCAACATGAATTTCTTTATCAAAATATGCAGGTTTAAAAAATGTATACTTCTGTGTATTGATTTTAAGAAGGGCATTGATGTTTATGGTTAGGTACATTCGTGCAACGATTGTGCATTTTAAGCAAATGCGTTTCTGTTAAATCTTCCCTCGTTTGGTGAAGTAGTCTGTGATGATAAATTAACAGCCACCACATTGATTATATGCAACGCAGGACAAGCTAGTTAACCTAGTAATGTCAACCATGTGTAGTTAACTGGTGATTATGTGAAGATTGATTGTTTTTTTGTTAAGTTTAATGCTAGCTAGCAACTTACCTTGGCTCCTTGCTGCACTCGTGTAACAGATGGTCACCCTGCCACACAGTTTCCTTGTGGAATGCAATGTTATCGGCCAATATATTGTAGGACATCCTTCGAGTTGGGATGCACACCATTGTTACTGCTACATTTACTGTGATATACTTACAGAGCTCAATGCAACTTTAATCAGAGGCCTTTATCACATTCCTCACTCTTCTTGCTCACTGTTGTTACTGTTTGTTACATTTACTTTCAATCTACTAGGCCCATTTTCTATCATTGTCGCACTCCCTGTTAAATTTGTCCACAAAGCTTGGAATGATATAATTACTCACATATTAGCTGACTGAAAGCAGTTTAGATGGGAATGTTTTTCAGGTCTGTATTTGCAGTTTCTCAAGGGTCCGTTGGAAGACCATGCCCTCTCAGGCACTTAAGCCCTAAAGATACCATGCGCAGACCTGTAGGATGAGTCATACAGTGGATTTTGTGTGTGTGAATGTAGGACTGTGTATTGTCTACATAAGTGCAGGAAGCACTGCCTGATAAGAAAGAAAAGATAAATTAATAACCTGGGCCAAACCATGCCCCCGCACTCCACAGTGAGAGAAATCATAATGTTCCTACCCATGTCTGTTTCCTGGAATCTGTTTATTAAACAACCTGCTCTCATTGCCTCACCATCCTCTCTTCCTCCTCCTCCTTGTGGGCTGACAGTAATGGAGCGAGGCAGTCACTCCGGTTTAAAACCACCTCCAAACAGAGAGATGGGGGTGAAATTAAGATTAGAGAGGAGAGGTAGACAGAGAGGACACCGCCAGTCACGGGCTGATCCTTCTGCCTGGACTGGAATCAGTAGGGTAATAGCCAGAAGGGACCTGGAAGGCCACCAGCATGGAGCCGCTGCAGCCTGTACTGGAATTGATCTCCCAATATCTATTTAATCTTTGCTTTATGGTGTTGGCTGTGTCAAACCTTGGTGAATTTGCTGATTCTGCAGCATGCTCACTTCATCAACACTGTAGTCAAACAGCTGACCAATCTGATACGAAGATGTCTTTGCCAGCCCGCAATGGACTTCTTTGATATGATGATACATTAACTTTGAGAGTATGCATTTATCATAACTAGAACAGAGAAACGGAGGGCTCTACCGCGGGCTGTCACTAGGAATCTTTGATGGCTTTTTGTTGTAGGCACAAAATATTTTTTGATATAGTGCAAACACCCGTAGGCTAATGTGCGTTATGGGGGTACATTTGTTTTAGCTTTTTCGTAGCTGTGTGTCATGTGTTTTACTGGTACGACAAGAAAAAGATAGACATGCAGTGTCTGAAGCCAGCACTACAAACAACAACACCCTGTTGGCCCTCAGACACATTGCTCCGATAGAAGCAGAGCAGAGACATGGCGAGCAGCATATTTTTGTGTGTGTGTGCGAGAGTGCACTTTAACAAGATGGTAAAACTGGAGTTTCTTACCAAGGCTTACAAGCAGCATTAGCCCCAGGGCAGATAACATCTGTAGTGGCTCAAGTCACCACTCAAAGACTGCTTTATATTCTCTCTCACTCTCTCAAAACAGTGGCTCCTAAGAAGCTCTGGCTAGAGTTCTGGTCAGGGGAATCGACAGGCTAACATGAGGCCAGGGCTTTTTCGTTTGGTTTTTACTTGCTTTAGGCTACATCACTCATTTTCTTGGCCGTTGTTCTCTGAGCACGAGTGAGTGATTGTTCAGCGTTGTACCCAAGAGATTTTAAAGCTTGGTTTGACTCGGAGTCATAAAATGAAATTATACAGGAGGACAAATGATCTGTTATGAAGGCAGATGGACTGAGCCTTCCAACCAGGCAGACACAAAGAGGGCCCTGATGATATTCTCTGGCCATACATAATAGCTAGGCCTATTTCCATTGATATGTAAAAATGGTTTTGTCCTGTTTTGGAACATAGACTAGTATTAGATTAGTATTACCGTTGCTTTGTTCCCTCAGCCACTAGCATTGGGCACAGGCTAAGAAGGCTTAGGGGCGCGATCCTATCATCCCTACTCTCCTCTTGTATGTAAAGATTAGCACACTGACACACATTGGTGGCTTGCCTCGTTTCAGCTATAAACTCAATCAATGAGGGCTGTTTACCTTGACACATACACTCCCCTACATATTTATTTGGACAATGACGCTAAAACATTTACATTTTTCTCTGTACTCCAGCATTTTGGATTTGAGATCAAATGTTTCATATGAGGCTACAGTACAGAATGTCACTTTTTTTATGTGAGGGTATTTTCATGTATATCTGTTTTAGAAATACCATAACCCCTCCCAAAGAAATTTGAACCTCCCATGTTATTGTTAATGGTGAGGTTAGCATGTCTTGGGGTATAATTTTGCATCTCCTAACCTTTGCACTAATCATTAGTCAGGATTCATTCATTTATTCATTGAACCTTTTATTTAACTAGGCAAGTCAGTTAAAAACAAATTCTTATTTCCAATGACGGCCTACCCCGGCCAAACCCTAACCCGGACGACGCTGGGAAAATTGTGTGCCGCCCTATGGGACTCCCAATCACGGCCCGTTGTGATACAGCTTGGAATCTAACCAGGGTCTGTAGTGACGCCTCTAGCACTGAGATGCAGTGCCTTATACCGCTGCGCCACTCTGCATTCATGATTATAGCATCCACATTAAGTGTTCAAAAACATTCTATTCACAAAAAAAGTGACTCCAAAATGAGCTAACTTCAAATGAATCTAACAAGTTTGTAGTTCCAAGCTTGATGTAGTCATTGCGTGTTAGGAATGTGGGAGCAAATGCTAAACTTTCGACTACTTTAATACACGTGAATTTTTCCAAATACTTATGACAACTTCAGAAGGTCAAATGCTTTCATTTGTAAATGGTGAAACGGATATGTATGAAAATACCCTAAAATAAAAGGGGACATTATGTAGCCTCATATGAAATGTTTGATCTCAATGTTTTTGCTTCGCTGTCCACATAAGTACGAAGTGTATGAACAGACACGAGATGCACTCAAATATAGAAAATGGGTTTCTGGAGACTGATATTGCAGCTTTCACTCGTGCTGATGCGCAAGTCTGCACTCTCATAGGCCATTTATTTATAGACATATTAGCATAAAATATTTCAGACTTCATGGCTCTTCTCAGAATGGTTTAAACATTAGAATCAAGGCATAGGCAGATGATGCAATTTATGTGTGCCATTTTGGAGGCATAAATATAAATTGGATTAGGCCTACATTTTCCTCTTAGAAAAAATGCAGTTAAACATCATCCTGGACAGAATATTAGAGATAAATGTATTTTCATCTTTATCGGTGTCTCTAGACGTGACACCGGCTCTCCTCTTTAAAGCCTTTTCCTCAGGGGCTACAGAAATGTAATTTTCTTCTGAATATCTTTCTTTCTCTCTCTTCCAATCTCTCTCTCCCTCTTCCGGATGGTGGATTTTGTCCTTGCTAGGGCACAGGGCCCTCTGCTGTTACAGCACACGGTGCTGGCTAAAAATACCCCTCCGCCCCTCTGGTCCAGCATCCAATCCTCAGTGTGGGAGTGGGAAGAGGTAGAGAGAAGCGATAGAAGAGGGTGCGGTGGAGGGAGGGGGAGTAGGCTGCATTTCGCCCTGGGTTGCACTGGAGTACAGAGACACTGAAACACCTCCAACGCAGGAGCTCCACAGCCTACTCTGCCAAAGCTCTCCTCTCTGTCAGCCAGAAGCTCAGGTCATTATAGATGTGGGAGTGGAGAAGGGATTGGCCACTTCCATGAACAAGTCAGTTTACACTGGATGTGATAGAGGCTGCTACTTTAGTGCAGCCATGCAATCAAAAGGATGTTTCACAAATGATTAAAACTAACTTGCGTCATTCATGTTATTCTTGCCACACTAATTTGAACTCTTATCTGCTTTTCCACTTCCTAAAACAAACTTCAGACCATTGCAAGAAAATAGGTAAATGCACTGCAACCTAGCTCTCCCTGTTCTTTGATCTTGATGGCTCACTCGGCAGCAGCTATTAGAGCAAAGCTCTGCCAGGTGATCTTCTTTGATTGAGATCTTCCTGGCTGGTACAGTAGGCTACCCCAAAAGGCTTCTCCCTCTAAGGTCAGGGTCATTAAGTCAGGAGAGAGAGTCTTACACCTTGGTTACACCGTGTCTGTTTTTTTTTCTTTTCTATCCACTAGATGTGATCATGATACACAGGTTCAAATACCAGAACCAACTACACAATTTTTATTGAACCTTTATTTAACTAGGCAAGTCATTTAAGAACAAATTCCTATTTACAATGACTACATACCCCGACCAAACCTGGACGACGCTGGGCCAATTGTGCACCACCCTATGGGACTCCCAATAATGGCCGGATGTTATACAGCCTGGATTCGAACCAGGTACTGTAGTGATGCCTCTTGCACTGAGATGCAGTGCCTTAGACTGCTGTATCCGTGTGTGTGTGTGTTAACTGTACTAGAATGCTTAAAAGGCCGCAATTTAAAAAACAAACAAAAAACAAATTGGTTATCAGTATCATCCAAAAAAGTATTTTCAGTACATCACTAGTCTTAGAGTCTTTAGCGGGCTGTCATGTGCCTTTTACTGAGTGGCTTTCGTTTGGCCACTACCATAAAGGCCTGATTGGTGGAGTGCTGCAGAGATGGTTGTCCTTCTGGAAGGTTCTCCCATCTCCACAGAGGAACTCTGGAGCTCTGTCAAAGTAACCATCGGGTTCTTGGTCACCTCCCTGACCAAGGCCCTTCACCGATTTCTCAGTTTGGCTGGGCAGCCAGCTCTAGGAAGAGTCTTGGTGGTCCCAAACTTCTTCCATTTTAAGAATGATAGAGGCTACTGTGTTCTTGGATCTTCAATGCTGCAGAAATGTGTTGGTACCCTTCCCCAGATCTGTGCCTCAACACAATCCTGTCTCAGAGCTCTACAGGTAATTCCTTTGAACTCATGGTTTGGTTTTTGCTCTGACATGCACTGTCAACTGTGGGACCTTTGTATAGACAGGTGTGTGTGTGTGTGTGTGTGTGCCTTTCCAAATTTTTATTTCACCTTCATTTAACCAGGTAGGCAAGTTGAGAACAAGTTCTCATTTACAATTGCGACATGGCCAAAGATAAAGCAAAGCAGTTCGACACATACAACGACACAGAGGTACACATGGAGTAAAACAAACACACAGTCAATAATACAGTAGAAACAAGTCTATATACGATGTGAGCAAATGAGGTGAGATAAGGGAGGTAAAGGAAAAAAAGGCCATGGTGGCAAAGTAAATACAATCTAGCAAGTAAAACACTGGAATGGTAGATTTGCAGTGGAAGAATATGCAAAGTAGAAATAAAAATAATGGGGTGCAAAGGAGCAAAATAAATAAATACAATAAATACAGTAGGGAAAGAGGTAGTTGTTTGGGCTAAATTATAGGTGGGCTATGTACAGGTGCAGTAATATGTGAGCTGCTCTGACAGTTGGTGCTTAAAGCTAGTGAGGGAGATAAGTGTTTCCAGTTTCAGAGATTTTTGTAGTTCGTTCCAGTCATTGGCAGCAGAGAACTGGAAGGAGAGGCGGTCAAAGAAAGAATTGGTTTTGGGGGTGACTAGAGAGATATACCTGCTGGAGCGTGTGCTACAGGTGGGAGATGCTATGGTGACCAGCGAGCTGAGATAAGGGGGGACTTTACCTAGCAGGATCTTGTAGATGATATGGAGCCAGTGGGTTTGGCGACGAGTATGAAGCGAGGGCCAGCCAACGAGAGCGTACAGGTCGCTATGGTGGGTAGTATATGGGGCTTTGGTGACAAAACGGATGGCACTGTGATAGACTGCATCCAATTTGTTGAGTAGGGGTATTGGAGGCTATTTTGTAAATGACATCGCCAAAGTCGGATTGCTAGACTGGTCAGTTTTACAAGGGTATGTTTGGCAGCATGAGTGAAGGATGCTTTGTTGCGAAATAGGAAGCCAATTCTAGATTTAACTTTGGATTGGAGATGTTTTTTGTGGGTCTGGAAGGAGAGTTTACAGTCTAACCAGACACCTAGGTGTCCACGTATTCTAAGTCAAATCTTGTCCAATCAATTGAATTTACCACAGGTGGACTCCAAGCAAGTTGTAGAAACATCTCAATGATGATCAATAGAAACAGGATGTACCTGATCTCAATTTTGTGTCTCATAACAAACGGTCTGAATAGTTATGCAAATAAGGTGTTTCTGTGTTTTTAATTTCTGTAAAAAAAAAAGTCTAAAAACCTGTTTTCGCTTTGTTATTATGGGGTATTGTGTCTAGGTTGAAGTACAAGTTAAGACATTTTGGAAAAAGTGAAGGGGTCTGAATACTTTCTGAATATACCGTATATTAATTTCGGGACAGGTTGAAATGCATAAAACATTCATGGACATTTAGCTAGATAGCTGTTGCTAGCAGTTTGTCCTGGGAGATGAACATTGGGTTATTATTTTACCTGATCATGCATATGGTCCCTTTTTTATCTGGTTAGTTTTTTATACACAGCGAGCGTGTACAGAGAGAGGGGGCCTCAGGGCCGATGTCTGCTAATGTATGGGCTAATGAGTTCTTAATTGACTTTTAGAGGAATGGCTCCAACTTTCCCACTCCAATCTAGTGCCATCTCCAGGAGAACACTGGTGAGGCCCGCTCAGCAGATGTCCCCCTGAGGTTACTGTGGGTTTCATTAGGAAGATGGACCTAGGGAAGACATGCCAACCATATCCCCATGCTTTAGGGGCAAAGGAAATGGATAAGGGACTGTTTCCAGGAGATGAATTAGGCCTAGTAAAATCTCTTATCAACATTGGCGCTCAGCTCCAGCTCAATCTCATTTTTAACCATCACTGAAGCTCACTATGTGTCTGTCTACGACAGAGTTAACAAAGGTCAATGTTTCTGAAGATGTCATCCATTTCCCTTTCCCTCCATTATCCTCACCATGACAGTGAGTGTTTCATGGTTTTAATGGTTATTTTACCTGAAAGAGTAGATTCTATTTCTCTTGTCTATTAAAAAATTAAAATGCTTGAGCAATCAAAGGGAAAATGAAAAAGCCATGAATATCTTTCCACCATTATTTTTAGTTTGTATGCGCTAGCATGAACAATGCCTTCTGGGGATGGTGGCAAACAAATTGTCATGCAAATGAAAAACAAATTCATCCACCTCCTTATCTTGTTCAGCGGGTTAGGCCTCACATTAGGGGTGTGAACGTTTAAACGTCAAAACAATTCTACGAAATCAGGATCCCCCCACAAAATTACAATCACGGTGCAGTTATCACAACTTTATTTTCCTTGTTATAGCCTAACTAGATCATAGGCTATAAAGGGCTGGGGAAAGTTGTGTAAAAACCAGAGGAAGAGGAACCTTAGGCTACTTTGGTGAATTTGGGAGGCATGTAAAACAGATTACCAAGACATATGCGCACCACGTTTTTTCAGACAATTTTTATTTTTTTGCCACTAGATAGTCAGAACCATGCACTAGGCCTGTCTGCCTGGTGGCCGACCTGCCTATACTGTACCTCTCTCTCTCTCTCGTCCCTACTTCCGTACTTCCGAGAATAGTCTCCTCCTTTCCAAAAATATGGAATTTAAGAGTCGATTCCAAGTGGAATCTAATCTTGACACTCCGAAATGGGGAGTCGACACTTGGAGTCGACGTGCAAGGAGTAAACTCTCCACCATTCGTTGTTAACAGTTGGAAAAAAATGGTGGCGAAAGGCAAACGACAGCAGCGAAGTCCTATATGGCAATACTTTGAGAAGTTAAATGATAAGAAAATGTAAACTTTGTGGTGGAATTGAGGTACAGTAATGATTGTATAGGTGCAATGCTTAACCATCTGAAATGGATGCACATTTTTCATTTGACACATCCCTAACACACACACACACACACACACACACACACACACACACACACACACATCCAGTCATGGCCACAGCTTCCCAACATGTGTGCTGCTATCTTGGCTCACAGTGCTACAACTCTCTATAGAGCCATGCATTGGATTGCTGCAATAATAACCCATCCCTGTGTGTAAGGTCATCCATCTTGTCAAATCAAATTTTATTTGTCACATACACATGGTTAGCAGATGTTAATGCGAGTGTAGCGAAATGCTTGTGCTTCTAGTTCCGACAATGCAGTAATAACCAACAAGTAATCTAACTAACAATTCCTAAACTACTGTCTTATACACAGTGTAAGGGGATAAAGAATATGTACATAAGGATATATGAATGAGTGATGGTACAGAGCAGCATAGGCAAGATACAGTAGATGGTATCGAGTACAGTATATACATATGAGATGAATATGTAAACAAAGTGGCATAGTTAAAGTGGCTAGTGATACATGTATTACATAAGGATGCAGTCGATGATATAGAGTACGGTATATACGTATGCATATGAGAAGAATAATGTAGGGTAAGTAACATTATATAAGGTAGCATTGTTTAAAGTGGCTAGTGATATATTTACATAATTTCCCATCAATTCCCATTATTAAAGTGGCTGGAGTTGAGTCAGTGTCAGTGTGTTGGCAGCAGTCACTCAATGTTAGTGGTGGCTGTTTAACAGTCTGATGGCCTTGAGATAGAAGCTGTTTTTCAGTCTCTCGGTCCCAGCTTTGATGCACCTGTACTGACCTCGCCTTCTGGATGATAGCGGGGTGAACAGGCAGTGGCTCGGGTGGTTGATGTCCTTGTAGATCTTTATGGCCTTCCTGTAACATCGGGTGGTGTAGGTGTCCTGGAGGGCAGGTAGTTTGCCCCCGGTGATGCGTTGTGCAGACCTCACTACCCTCTGGAGAGCCTTACGGTTGAGGGCGGAGCAGTTGCCATACCAGGCGGTGATACAGCCCGCCAGGATGCTCTCGATTGTGCATCTGTAGAAGTTTGTGAGTGCTTTTGGTGACAAGCCGAATTTCTTCAGCCTCCTGAGGTTGAAGAGGCGCTGCTGCGCCTTCTTCATGATGCTGTCTGTGTGAGTGGACCAATTCAGTTTGACTGTGATGTGTATGCCGAGGAACTTAACTTGCTACTCTCTCCACTACTGTTCCATCGATGTGGATAGGGGGTGTTCCCTCTGCTGTTTCCTGAAGTCCACAATCATCTCCTTAGTTTTGTTGACGTTGAGTGTGAGGTTATTTTCCTGACACCACACTCCAAGGGCCCTCACCTCCTCCCTGTAGGCCGTCTCGTCGTTGTTGGTAATCAAGCCTACCACTGTTGTGTCGTCCGCAAACTTGATGATTGAGTTGGAGGCGTGCGTGGCCACGCAGTTGTGGGTGAACAGGGAGTACAGGAGAGGGCTCAGAACGCACCCTTGTGGG
Source organism: Oncorhynchus masou masou (assembly GCF_036934945.1). NCBI lineage: Eukaryota > Metazoa > Chordata > Actinopteri > Salmoniformes > Salmonidae > Oncorhynchus > Oncorhynchus masou. Next base: position 10,357,246 of record NC_088226.1, on the reverse strand, counting down.
GCCCCAGTGTTGAGGATCAGCGGGGAGGAGATGTTGTTACCTACCCTCACCACCTGGGGGCGGCCCGTCAGGAAGTCCAGTACCCAGTTGCACAGGGCGGGGTCGAGACCCAGGGTCTCGAGCTTGATGACGAGCTTGGAGGGTACTATGGTGTTGAATGCCGAGCTGTAGTCGATGAACAGCATTCTCACATAGGTATTCCTCTTGTCCAGATGGGTTAGGGCAGTGTGCAGTGTGGTTGAGATTGCATCGTCTGTGGACCTATTTGGGCGGTAAGCAAATTGGAGTGGGTCTAGGGTGTCAGGTAGGGTGGAGGTGATATGGTCCTTGACTAGTCTCTCAAAGCACTTCATGATGACGGAAGTGAGTGCTATGGGGCGGGGCGGTAGTCGTTTAGCTCAGTTACCTTAGCTTTCTTGGGAACAGGAACAATGGTGGCCCTCTTGAAGCATGTGGGAACAGCAGACTGGTATAGGGATTGATTGAATATGTCTGTAAACACACCAGCCAGCTGGTCTGCGCATGCTCTGAGGGCGCGGCTGGGGATGCCGTCTGGGCCTGCAGCCTTGCGAGGGTTAACACGTTTAAATGTTTTACTCACCTCGGCTGCAGTGAAGGAGAGACCGCATGTTTCCGTTGCAGGCCGTGTCAGTGGCACTGTATTGTCCTCAAAGCGGGCAAAAAAGTTATTTAGTCTGCCTGGGAGCAAGACATCCTGGTCCGTGACTGGGCTGGATTTCTTCCTGTAGTCCGTGATTGACTGTAGACCCTGCCACATGCCTCTTGTGTCTGAGACGTTGAATTGAGATTCTACTTTGTCTCTGTACTGACGCTTAGCTTGTTTGATAGCCTTACGGAGGGAATAGCTGCACTGTTTGTATTCAGTCATGTTACCAGACACCTTGCCCTGATTGAAAGCAGTGGTTTGCGCTTTCAGTTTCACGCGAATGCTGCCATCAATCCACGGTTTCTGGTTAGGGAATGTTTTAATCGTTGCTATGAGAACGACATCTTCAACGCACGTTCTAATGAACTCGCACACCGAATCAGCGTATTCGTCAATGTTGTTATCTGACGCAATACGAAACATGTCCCAGTCCACGTGATGGAAGCAGTCTTGGAGTGTGGAGTCAGCTTGGTCGGACCAGCGTTGGACAGACCTCAGCGCGGGAGCTTCTTTTTAAAATTTTTGTCTGTAGGCAGGTATCAGCAAAATGGAGTCGTGGTCAGCTTTTCCGAAAGGGGGGCGGGGCAGGGCCTTATATACGTCGCGGAAGTTAGAGTAACAGTGATCCAAGGTTTTTCCACCCCTGGTTGCGCAATCGATATGCTGATAAAATTTAGGGAGTCTTGTTTTCAGATTAGCCTTGTTAAAATCCCCAGCAACAATGAATGCAGCCTCCGGATAAATGGTTTCCAGTTTGCAAAGAGTTAAATAAAGTTCGTTGAGAGCCATCGATGTGTCTGCTTGGGGGGATATATACGGCTGTGATTATAATCGAAGAGAATTCTCTTGGTAGATAATGCGGTCTACATTTGATTGTGAGGAATTCTAAATCAGGTGAACAGAAGGATTTGAGTTCCTGTATGTTTCTTTCATCGCACCATGCCTCGTTAGCCATAAGGCATACACCCCCACCCCTCTTCTTACCAGAAAGGTGTTTGTTTCTGTCGGCGCGATGCGTGGAGAAACCCGTTGGCTGCACTGCTTCGGATAGCGTCTCTCCAGTGAGCCATGTTTCCGTGAAGCACAGAACGTTAGTCTCTGATGTCCCTCTGGAATGCTACCCTTGCTCGGATTTCATCAACCTTGTTGTCAAGAGACTGGACATTGGCAAGAAGAATGCTAGGAAGTGGGGCACGATGTGCCCATCTCTGTAGTCTGACCAGAAGACCGCCTCATTTCCCTCTTTTTCGGAGTCGTTTTTTTGGGTCGCTGCATGCGATCCATTCCGTTGTCCTGTTTGTAAGGCAGAACACAGGATCCGCGTCGCGAAAAACATATTCTTGGTCGTACTGATGGTGAGTTGACGCTGATCTTATATACAGTAGTTCTTCTCGACTGTACATAATGAAACCTAAGATGACCTGGGGTACTAATGTAAGAAATAACACGTAAAAAAAAAAAACTGCATAGTTTCCTAGGAACGCGAAGCGAGGCGGCCATCTCTGTCGGCGCCGGAAGTACTGCCGTTCTCGCGTTATGTCCCTGTGTGTGCAGAATGGAAGCATGCACGGGTCTGAAATAGAAAAGGTATCTTTTGAAGAACCACATTATGTTCTTAAGACCAGGAGATCACACTCTGGAGGAGGTTGCTTATCCTCTTCCACAGAAAAGCCACTGAAATACTCACATTTGGAATGGTGGCGAATAGGGCTGGGAATTGCCATGGACCTTACAGTACGATATTATCTCATATACTTGGATGCATGATATGTACTGCGATTCTCACAATTCTATATGTATTGCGATTTGGTACTGTGATTTTATTGTGATTTGATGTTCCAGACATTGTTCACCTTGCCTGCTGCCGACGGACAGAGCCGTGAAAAAAATCATTTTTGCTCAATTATGGAAATAAAAGTGCTGTAAATAAAATGGCGCCCTATTGTAAAAAGAAGATGGAGAATTATGAAGGAAAAATACTGGAGTTTTGGTGCAGGTACAGCCAACTAGCGCAGAAATAATATTGTGATATTCTCAAAACGATACGAAAGATCAAAAATAATATCCGATATGTTACTGTATTGATTACCTTCACTAGTGGCATAACAGTCGAAGCCTATATGAAAATAATTACATCTATCATAGTTTACTGATACCCAAAACCATTACAATAGGTTGTTTTAATAACCTGGATGACTTCAACCTCGAGGAAATCAGAGAAATGCAATGACTCTCTTTTCATTCACTCAAGTTTCAGTTTAGAAGGACATCACGGAATAGAGTGATATCATGACTCTCCAGTTTAGAGTAACTGAGAGATTGTTCCTCATGGGGAGGAAAAATTACATTTGAGATCATCAGTAGAATCCACTTTTTCCCTCTAAGGGCTTTGCAAGTCAGGAAATGAACACCTCCCACCTCCCAGAGGGATATCATTCATTTGTTTGGGCTTAGCTTGAGTGAAGCCTAGTGGCTTTAAGCCTAGTGGTTAGAGTTGGGCCAGTAACCGAAAGGTTGCTGGATCGAATCCCGGAGCTGTCTTTCTGCCCCTGTGCAAGGCAGTTATCTCACTGTTCCCCGGGCACTGAAGACGTGGATGAGATTAAGGCAGCCCCCCACCACTCTGATTCAGCGGGGTTGGGTTAATTGCGGAAGATGCATTGAGTTGTACAACTGACTAGGTATCTCCTTTTCCCTTTATATGGCCAGTAGATTTCTTGGCAGCCTCCCCTTTCTTATGCAAACAGTCTTCTCCCTGACCCAGTTGTCAGACATAGACCATCAGGTGTGAATCCCCCCCCCCCCCCCCACAGTTCCTGTGACTACAGTACTGGTATCTTCTGCCACCTTCCAACACTGACTTATCCCCTCAGGCTATTCAGAGCAAGACATGTCAAAGTTCTACAGGCATCCTCAGACGTCTTAAACACAGCACCTATGACTTTCCTCACCTTTGACTGCACACACTGAGACTTCAGTCTCGCCAGACAGAGTGCTACTCCTCACAGTCCCAAGGGACTGACTGTGAAATTGCAATTTTCCGCTCTGGTGGCACGCCGATGTGTAATTTACTTAATGAGATGGATTTTTGGAAGGGATGGTAAAGGATGGGGGATGGCTAATTTTAAAACGAGGCACCAGTAGAGCTCCTCCAGCCCAGAGAAGGCTCTTATATCATCATACTCTGGTCCTTCTCTGGCACATCATGACTTCCTGACCCACAAAGTAGTCTCACGCTATTCATCATTTCTAGGGTCCTATTGTCTACTTGACATCCTTGGGCTGTTGGTCTTGAGGATCACTCAAGGAATGACCCAAGTCCTCAGGATAGACCAGGAATATATGTTGAGTGTTGTTTGGATATGCCGTCAATGTCATGGGACGTTTTTGGTCTGAACACCTCACAGCAAATTTGAGACTGGATTTATAGAGATATCAGATGCATTTCTCAGAGATTTGTTTTTGCTGTACACTGGATAACTGGCAGCAACTCAGGACCCCACAGATGAAGGTCCAGGTCTCTGCTTAGGCATCAGCCTTATATGCACGAGGCAATTCACTGATTTTGAGTTATCTAAATAATGTCTTTATATTAGTTCGGAGCAAACAATGTGTTGTTCAGCAAATCCTGAAATGATTTGTTTAGGATGACAGGTGCCATATGCTATCGGGGCTAGAGAGAATCATTGTTGCCCTGATGGGTACCTCCAAGCACACGGTTGGTATTTTCTGTGTTAACAGTAATTCAGTTTGCTACTTGTATTTTGCTATTGCTAGGTGTGAGAGAATGATGTGAGAGAATGACACTTACTAGCTTTTCTATTTTTTTATGTAGTTTTTTTTTTTTTGGGGGGGGGGTTACATTTGCAGGACTGAGCTGTGGTAACTCTTATACTGACAGCCTTTCTCTAGGGGTTTGAAACTAGCTTTACAACCTCAGTGTAGTTAAACGTGGTAACACTAAAATGGTTTTAATAGCAAGCTAAGTAATGTTCTTTCCAAACACAAAACATTTTGAGAATATGATACATAACTTTATGCAAAATTAAGTAGTTATTATTGGACTCCGAGAGGAGCTCTTCCTTGATTACCTCTTTATGAAACCAAAGCACAGATGGATATAATGCACAGATGGACGCTGTGCCACCAGAGACAAGGATCCGGGAGAAGGGAGACATGGCTAAAATGTAGGTCTAAGCCCAGGAACAAGAACCCCCTGCTGGGAAAGACTGATATTAAATGTGCTCAGTACATACAGACGTGGAAATCTGGTGGAGTGACCGCAGGAAGGTTGGTCCTGAATGACATCTGACAGGCGTAACCCTTGGCTCTGTGTTGGGTCCTGGCAGAATGCTAAGAGGATGGAGGACTGGGTGTCTACCTGTCACCTCTCCTTCCCTTTTCTGCCTGTCCTCGTGCATCAGCCCTGACAGGGTCTTTTTACTGACCTGTCACTGACCACAGAAGGAACCGGGCTGGCTTCTCGCCAAGCCCTTCCCTCGCCACAGACCCCTTGCCCCTCTGCCTGGGGCGTTAACCCTGCTAAGCCCCCCTGGCAGGGGCACAGCAGGCCAACGGGAAATAGGAGCAGATCAGGCTGCTTTTAAGGGAATGAGAGATGAAGTTGGATGGCTGAGAGGGGTGTCAGGGGGAACATGAGGGGGTAGGAGTGGGGGGACCAATGTTATTTCATACTAAGGAATGACAAATTCAGTCTGCCGGGGGGGCACTGGGTACTGAATAGCAGCGGTGCTCTGAGGAGGAAGAGAATATATGCTTCATTGAGTTTCATTCTGTGTGGAATGAGTCTTCTCTTATTTGTTTTCTTGTCTGGCTGTCACCTCCGGTCTGATAGCCAAGAAGGCAAGCAATAAATTAAACCCTTTTGAAAAGAAAATCATGCAGTCAGAACATGAACTAGAATGAGGACCCAGAACATTCTGATTGCTCATCTCGCTAGAAATATTAAAGCTTAGTGTCTCTCTCTGTCTACCACAAATATTTAGTTTTGTTTTTAAGTTGCACAGAAATTATAGTTGGCTGAAGTGACTGCAAACACTTACTGGCCTAATGTGACCATGGTGACAGCAAGGAGGGGGTTTTGTACTCCCCTCAATTCTTCTTCCCCATATATTTTTATCCATGTTGGGCTTATCCTCTGACCTTCTATTGCTCAGTGCCCTTTACGCAAACAAAGAGTGGCCTAAATATATATGCTATGGGTAGCAAGTAGGGGGGCAGGCATTGGGGCAAGTCCCCTGTTAAGGAGATGCATGACCATTTTGTGATTTATTGAAAAGACTCAAATCTATAAATACCAAAATGGTCAACCAGGACACATCGAGGGCCATTAAAATCTGAAGTGCACTTCCTGGAGAAAGGATGCAAGTTTTTGGTGTACGCTACAGAGCATACTATCCTCTAATCACAAACATGAATGGTACACAGGATGTATCTGTTGAATGCATCCTATGACCCATGTGTTGTGGGTTATTCAGTAGTGTTTAGGATGAATATCCTAAAGATGCAGGCTATCCAAATCCCACTCCACATCATCTTGTAATCAAGATTTTGATCAGCTTGAAGACAGATGGTTTGCCTGAGAGCCCCCTCCCCCTTCCCTTCCTCCGATCCTGAGCTTTAGTATGCGTGTCTAGACCAGAGTTATCCAGATTTACGGAATGACCCCCACACACACACTTCACTGAGCCTTGGAGTCACCATGGAGTTGGGATCATCCATCTAGCACTCGAGCTGTGCTAAAATTAGTGGAGTACTTGGGAAACTTAAGCTGGCAAAGTGCCAAGTCATTGTGCTCTACTGAAACTATCTACTGTCTCTACAAGGTGTTGGCTTTTTCAGCACCTTCAAAATGTTTTTAACACAAATATATCTAATCCTGGTAACATCTCATTACTGAGCTGTTTTTTGTATCAAAACGCAAATGGACCGATAAGGTTTTTGCAGCGTAAAAAAAGAGATCCAAATGTAGGTTAACCATTGTTCATCTTCTGGAGGGCCACATAATGCTACATCTGGGGACCAGACCAGATACTGGGAACAATTGACTCTTTGCCTCTAATGTCTCCATTCTTCAGTAAATGTCCCCAGTAAGAATGAGGATCTGAATGAGCATCTATTCACTGTTGGCTGTGTGGTTTGGTTTGCCGTACCTCATTATTCTTCTCTCTGCATACCATTATACAACTCACTTCAGCCAGCTCTACTCTGAGGAAGCAACAATCGAGGCTTTCATACCATAAGTGCAATATACACACTGCCACCCAAACGTCTGGAGCTTAGAAATGATTTTCATCACTCTGTGTAGGAGTATGGTGCCCACGCAGAAAGGGGTTTGGGTGTGGCAGCCCTAGAACAGCCTATAGTCTCCTTTACCTCAGGACTGCTGATGACAACTCAAACTGGATAGCCTTCCATAACCATGTCCCATCTCGTGATGTTAATTAGCTAGTAGGCCTACATTTGATATGTAGCACGAGTTGACGCTGCTTTTGTAAGAGCTACTTGATTCCACTGTGAAGAGACTAGAGGTCGACCAATTAATCGGAATGGCCGATTAATTAGGGCCGATTTCAAGTTTTCATAACAATCGGAAATCATTATTTTTGGGTGCCGATTTGCCGAATTTTTTTTTTTTTTTTTTTTTTTACATATTTAAAAAAATATATATTTATTTATTAAATGTTTGTTTTTTTACCCCTTTATTTAATCTTTATTTAACTTGGCAAATCAGTTAAGAACACATTCTTATTTTCAATGACGGCCTAGGAATGTTGGGTTAACTGCCTCGTTCAGGGGCAGAAAGACAGATTTTCACCTTGTCAGCTCGGGGATCCAATCTTGCAACCTTACAGTTAACTAGTTCAACGTAATAACGACCTGCCTCTCTTTCGTTGCACTCCACAAGGAGACTGCCTGTTACGCAAATGCAGTAAGCCAAGGTAAGTTGCTAGCTAGCATTTAAATTTATCTTACAAAAATCAATCAATCATAATCACTAGTTAACTACACATGGTTGATGATATTACTAGATATTATCTAGCATGTCCTGTGTTGCATATAATCTGACTAAGCATACAAGTATCTAAGTATCTGACAGAGCGGTGGAAGGCAGAAGCAGGCGCGTAAACAATCATTCAAACAGCACTTTAGTGCGTTTTGCCAGCAGCTCTTCGTTGTGCGTCAAGCATTGCGCTGTTTATGACTTCAAACCTATCAACTCCAGAAATGTGGCTGGTGTGACCGAAGTGAAATGGCTGGCTAGTTAGCGCTCGCTAATATTGTTTCAAACTTAACTCGCTCTGAGCCTTGGGGTGGTTGTTTCCCTTCCCTTCTTACATAGCACATATTGCACTTTTACGTTCTTCTCCAACACTGTTTTTGCATTATTTAAACCAAATTGAACATGTTTCATTATTTACTTGAGGCTAAATTGATTTTATTGATGTATTATATTAAGTTAAAATAAGCGTTAATTCAGTATTGTTGTAATTGTCATTATTACAAATAGGTTTTTTCCTTCTCAATCGGCCGATTAATCGGTATCGGCGTTGAAAAATCATATTCGGTCGACCTCTAGAAGAGACTGTGACTGGAGTTGCCACACTTGACTGACTGGAGGTCTTTGGTGTCCTGTGGTCGAGAGGGGCTCTGTTAAACACAGGACAAACAAACACCTCAGAGCTTCTCCAGTGTGGCAATCCCAGTGCTGTGCTCAGCAACTCCAAACCCTCACCCCCTTCTTTCCAATCCTGTCGTAATGGCAGCGTGACCCTGCGGCTGTGCTCCCTGCTCAAATCCCAGGGTGCTCAGTCTCACAACATGTTTGGGATTCCTGATGCGTGTGTGTGTGTGTGTGTGTGTGTGTGTGTGTGTGTGTGTGTGTGTGTGTGTGTGTGTGTGTGTGAATTGCACAGTATGTGTGGATTGAGTATCTTTCTGTGGGTGGGTGGAGATTTTTTTTCTTCTCCTTTTGACTATTTGTCCATTGTGCTGTGTGTGGCTTGTCTAGTTCTGTGGTTTCTTTGAGCATAGTGTGTGTGTGCGTGTGTCTGCACCTTCATCTGGGTCTTTCATCTTCATGTGCAGCCTGTTTTATACCTTTCCCTCGTTTTTTAAAACTTTATCTCCACTTCACTCATCCTTGCTCTCACCACCCGAATCTCCCTCTCTCTCTTTCCTATAAACTCTTCACATAATGTCTGTTTTGTTCAGAGCACCCAGCGACTCGTAGCCAGGATTTGCATATGTGACAGATCCCATATTCTCTCCTCCCCGCCCGGGGCCAACACCCGCCAGAGCATGTAGGAGTCAAGGGCTGCCCTCTCAGACAAAGTGAATGATCTCTATCGCTTCTCAATCCTTCCCCAGCAAATCAGTTGCCCTCTCATTCGGCTGAATAGGGACCCGCAGATCGCAACCCTCCAACACATTGGCCATTTTGTGGCTTGAATAAGAATCCGTATGCTTTGTCAGAGTGAGTATTGGTTGAAGCATTCACTGTAATATGGCTAACTCTGTCCTCAGAGCTGCTATTGTCTGGTGGTGGGTGGATGATGGTGTAGGCTACTTGAAGTTTTGCTGCCAACCTATTGTACGTTGTCCAGATTTCAACTCAATTGGCCAAGCACCTTCTTTTCCTTTGTCTGCGCTGATGTGTGGAGGTGAAAAAAAATTTCCAATAGCTTTTAGGCTAAATTCTTTCATCTTTCCTGCTTTTTAAATTCACTCAGAGAGCTACTTTAGACTATTGAGATGCACCCTCTTACTTTCATTCTCTGGTTTGGATGACTGAACTTGTGGGTGATTTAAATTCCCCTAGCCCAGTGTGTATGCTTTCTCTGAGTGAAGGGGCTCTAAGCTTACTCCCTCAGCCAAAGACAAATAACCTAACTGGAAAATCACCCCACTCCCCTAGTGGATTCAGGGTATTGAATTATATCCCTCTGTGTTCGCTTGTGCATGTGTGTTTGTGCGTCTCCTTATATGTAACTTATTTCTTGGGGGAAATATCACTTCACTTTGACTAGTATTGGATCACTCTGCACTGTCAACAGCTATAAAGCATAAATAATAACTCTTCTCTCCCCCTTCTGCTCTCTGCCTTTCCTGGTCAGTTTAATAGCCAAGAATACTGCTAAACATTGTTTGAATTTGACTAGTACCTGAATGCAAAAATACCACATCAATTCCACATGAGATGTCAGCCAGTACAGTTTGTGCAAGCCTCTTGAGTCTGAGCATTGTGTTAGTCTTCCACATGTAGGTATATTTCACTCGACCATACATGTGTAACGCAGCCTTTCTTTTGTTATCATAAAAGCCAGTGCTGCAAGAGATGGGGACCTTTGATGCCTTGGGGGAAATCATGACGACATAGAGGATGTGCAACTTTCATGTAGTTGAGCAGGTTCGGGTGTCGCTTACTTAAAATCCCTTGATTCGCTCCAGTCTACCGGGCTGCTCCTCCGTTTCTCATCTGTCATCTCTGGTGTTTTGGCTATAGCTCAGTTGTATCTGTATCACACACCGTGTGTTGCATGCACCTTGCGTTGCCCGTGAGTTCACTTTTAGAAACCTGAGGTAAGACCCCTTATGCATGTCTCCTCTTGTGCGGAACATTTGGAAACTTTCCATGCGCTGTAACACCGTACCCAAACCGGCCCCGCACCATCGAGCGCAAGTTGATTTTGTCCCCCCACACCAAACGCGGCCTTTCAGGTTTGTACCTGTTTCCTCCAGCATCTTCACAAGGTCCTTTGCTGCTGTTCTGGGATTGCTTTGCATTTTTCACACCAAAGTACATTCATCTCTAGGAGACAGAACGCGTCTCCTTCCTGAGTGGTATGACGGCTGCGTTGTCCCATGGTCTTTATACTTGCATACTATTGTTTGTACAGATGAACGTGGTACCTTCAGGCGTTTGGAAATTGCTCCCAAGGATGAACCAGGCTTGTGGAGGTCTACAATTTTGGGCTGATTTCTTTTGATTTTCCCATGATGTCAAACAAAGAGGCACTGAGTTTGAAGGTAGGCCTGGAAATACATCCACAGGTACACCTCCATTTGACACAAATTATGTCAATTAGCCTATCAGAAGCTTCTAAAGCAATGACATCATTTTCTGGAATTTTCCAAGCTGTTTAAAGGCACAGTCAACTTAGTGTATCACTGCAATTGTGATACAGTGAAATAATCTGTCTGCAAACAATTGTTGGAAAAATTACTTGTGTCACGCACAAAGTAAATGTTCTAATCGACTTGCCAAAACTATAGTTTGTTAACAAGAAATTTGTGGAGTGGTTGAAAAAAACAAGTTTTAATGACTCCAACCTCAGTGTATGTAATCTTCCGACTTCAACTGTATATGGCGATTGGCAATTAACTTTCATTAAAAGTGTATTATCACCACCGACCTCATTCGTCTTTCAGTCACCCACGTGGGTATAACCAATGAGGAGATGGCACGTGGGTATATGCTTCTTTTAACCAATGAGGAGATGGGAGAGGCAGGACTTGCAGCGCAATCAGCATCACAAATAGAACTGACTTCTACTTTAGCTCTTGGCAACGCAGACGCTTGTTGGTGCGTGCAAGCAGTGTGGGTGCAGTAATTGAATAACATGCATGTCTACATTTATTTTGCAACGCGAGCGGTGATGTCTGCATGTAAGGGGTCAAGGTGCTCCTTCGAGGAAAAAAAAGACATGAACACCAAAATAGAGGGAGGAGAAAGGGTAAAAGAACGAAGGATGTCTAGGAACGGGGCCAGATTGTTGAAAAATGATTCTGACAGATCTGAGTTTCTTTTCTTTTATGTTTCTCATGGCTCGGCCTTGGCAGAATCTCTCCCTCTCTTCTCCCAGGGGAGGAGCCAATCAATCAAATGTATTATAAAGCCCTTTTTACATCAGCAGATGTCTCAAAGTGCTATACAGAAACCCAGCCTAAAACCCCAAACAGCAAGCAATGCAGGAGTCTGTGGTGTGTCCTCATGCTTACTTCGCCATGTATTACTGTGCCCCATATTCATATGAAGCTAATGTCTTAATTAAAAATCCCAAACTCCTATGTTGTCTGCCATGCAGTCTGAGAATATAAACCTTATTTGAAAATGAAACTGTTATTCAGTTAGCGGGTTATGCAAAGGTTGGCTGTAATGCTGACTGTTGACACTATGAAATACTTACTGATGTTTTCTCTTTTGCAGATACACCAGAGTGCATCAGTTGGGAGATGGGAGAAGGGCTTAGGCTTGAGCCTGTAGCTGCCCCACCCGTCTCACTGTGAGGCCTTTGTGTACTACTCATGGTAAGTCCCCACAGCCTACATCCCAGAAACATTTTTTTTAAATGTAATGTGCGTGTCATGTGCTATTGTTTAGATGTCATGTTATGCCACAGAATAAGTGTGGGGCAGACAATGGCAGTTTTGTCTGAGCATAGGGACAGTGTTCGTGACTGTGAGAAACTGAATATCTGGTTGAAATTGGTCCGTTGTGAGTAGCTTAACTGTCCGTGAAACTATCAACTCTACAAAACCACGTTTTACATTTTTTTATAGGGAAGCAACAGCAGGGTATGGTCACATTATACGGTCTGAATGAAACTGTTCAACTTCTATAAATGTACATCCTCTCTCAGGTCCAAACTACTCTTTCTCTACACTACGACCAAGAAATTGTAAAAGTTCCCCAGATAGAACTGTTGGCAGGTCCAAACTAATAGTTCCCTCAATGGTAATATTTCTAGAACTACAGGTAAGGTAGGAATGGTAAAGAAATAGAACTGTTGGCAGAGGTAAGGTAGGCAATGGTAATAGTTTCCCAGATAGAACTGTTGGCAGAGGTAAGGTAGGCAATGGTAATAGAACTTCCCAGATAGAACTGTTGGCATTTACCAAGTAATAGAACTGTTGGCAGAGGTAAGGTAGGCAATGGTAGTTCCCAAGATAGAAGAGGTAAGGTAGGCAATGGTAATAGTTCCCAAGATAGAACTGTTGGCAGAGGTAAGGTAGGCAATGGTAATAGTTCCCAAGATAGAACTGTTGGCAGAGGTAAGGTAGGCAATGGTAATAGTTCCCAAGATAGAACTGTTGGCAGAGGTAAGGTAGGCAATGGTAATAGTTCCCCAGATAGAACTGTTGGCAGAGGTAAGGTAGGCAATGGTAATATTTCCCAAGATAGAACTGTTTGATAGAACTGTTGGCAGAGGTAAGGTAGGCAATGGTAATAGTTTCCCAAGATAGAACTGTTGGTAAGGTAGGCAATGGTTCCCAAGATAGAACTGTTGGCAGAGGTAAGGTAGGCAATGGTAATAGTTCCTAAGATAGAACTGTTGGCAGAGGTAAGGTAGGCAATGGTAATAGTTCCTAAGATAGAACTGTTGGCAGAGGTAAGGTAGGCAATGGTAATTCCACCTGTTGCAGTTTTATATTCCTCGTGAAAAATAATGCACTATTTTTTGCATTTAAGCCTAAATACACTTTACCTTAAATTCATAAAACGTTACATTCTCTACAGAAACTTCGATGTCTATTGGAAAATTGAAGATACAAATTGGAGCTATCAAATATGATGGGTCAGTTGTATATCTAGCCATACACTTAGCATGTGTACATTTGTGAGAGATGGACTATGTCATTTACATGTACCTGGTATTTCAAAACAGCAGCAAGGCAGGTACTTAACAAAATTCTCCTTTCAATGTTGCTATAGCCACAAGCTAGAATTCATTGTCCTGATTGGTGACATTGTTTTGGGAACAACAAAATCCAGTCACGTTGCTATTTGATGGGTAGGAAGCAACAAGTGACTGATCAAAACATCTCCACATCTCACTGCTCACGGATATCAAACGACTCCAATAACACACAAAACTGCATGGAGCAACAACCAGAAAGACTAACTTCCACCAAGAATTGCCACACATCCCATACTCATTTAATGCAATAAAGCGACAAGTGAGACCCAAACAAAGCCAGCCCTGTGTTGAACTCAGTAGCCCTCTCCCTAGCCTCTCTTTAGAGAACACTGTCTTGTTTTCTTCTCACAGAGCTGAGGCGAGCGTCACCATGTCCACTCAAGGCTCATCTAATTATCCAGTGGCCGCCCAGCCGTGAAATTGGTGTTTTGCTGTGAAATGGAGCCATTGTGGCTGGAGGAGACCTTGGCGTTTTGAGAGACCGTCGCAAGGTCCCTTTTCTTTAGAACGGACAAGGGCTGGGCGAGGAGGAGGAGACAATGAATGGCATATCCAGTCCGGCCAATTCAAGGCGGCCATAATGAGCATAACAGCAGCGAGGGCAGGCACACCACAGTGGATTAGCAGAGGATTATTACCTTTGATCTGTTATGAAGAGGGAGGAGCTAGGCAAAGGGCAATTAGCTGCGAGGCAGCCGACTGACTTCTTTCTTTTGTGGCTGTTGTCAAGGGGAGTAAGAGATACTGTGCTGTTTGCTTAAGACGTGATGGCTGAATGGGGTAGTGTGAAAGAAACCGACAGGGACTGGATTTTTATGGTGGTGGTGGCTGAATGGGGTAGTGTGAAAGAAACCGACAGGGACTGGATTTTTATGGTGGTGGTGGTGCATATGTAGATGGAAATCCATCAAACAAAGACCGATTTGAATGGTTTCTGGGGTATTTCTATCTTAAATGAATATGTATTAATGTAATAATTCTGATTTCTAGAGTCAATTCTGTAGTAGGCTTATGCTTTATATAATCATACCAGCTAATGGAGAGAGTAATTGGAAAAGTCTTTCACTATTTTCAGTGACTCGTTTTATTGACATGTCAAATGAACAGACAGGCTGGTGCCTAGCTAATTGTTTGACCATTTCTTGGTGATTCCATGAGATTAGGATGTAAACCTCTCATGATTTGCTTGTGGTTTGATCTGTTTGTTACTCAAGAGGACATGATGGGATGAAAACATTACCGATCTTTTATGAGAAGGTTTAGAGACTGACCTAATGCCTTTTAAAGGGGTTAATAATGACTTCTTACAACCTTTACAATCAGGTAAGCATGATAGATCCCTAGGGTCCACTTCCATGGAGAAAACCGCTCCGTAAGATTTTGTAACCCATGCTCAAGTGGTCCAACTCAGCGCCACTGCTGCATACCTTTCCTTGATGACATAGCTGCTGCGTTACTCATACGATTAACATTACATTACATTTAAGTCATTTAGCAGACGCTCTTATCCAGAGCGACTTAGTAAATGCTTTCAAGCCTTTGCTAATGACGTGTTTATGAAAAGTATCAGAAGGACTATTCACCTGCTTAGCATTTAGCATTAGCCTAAAGCCTTTAAAACATTCTGGTGCATTAAAATAGTTCAATTCGCCCGCCGAGAACCACTGCGATGTCTCACTTTTGAGCACCGCTGTGATTAAGGTGTTAGCTCGCCACCTGTGATCAAGTGACAAAGCTATTGTGTTATTTTAAGCACAGGCATCTGTTTCTCAAATGTCTGCTGTTTTTAATTGTCTTGAAGCAAGTCCGCATGCTTTTATGCACATTAATTAATTTAGACTTAACTATTCTACCCTTCGCTGTTGTCATGAGCAGTTCAATTTCAAATGCTGTCAAACCAAATAATCTACACCTATGACCCGCGTATCTTGTAGGTTAAGTGAATTGTTTTCTCCCCTGTATGATTTGCAAAACAAGCCGTCCTTGACGCATACTGTATTTCCCCCAGCATGATTGTGCTGTCATGTACATTCACTACAACTAACAATTTATTTAGCTCCGATAGCCAATTAGACTGTCTGCATGAGCCCTGGTCTGTTTACTCAGACCCACTCAGGCGTTGGAGTGCTTATTAGTTATCGGTCTTGGGGTCTGGGTGGACAGCAAAGCATTTTGGATTGACAGAGCGCCTCAGCCCTCGTTCTCCAACCGTTTACGTCATGTCATTGGATGCTCATGTCATTGGAAGCTCACACTGCCACTCAAGATTAGACAATCCTTCCAGGTCCAGGATTGGTGAGATGTCACTCATTGGGCCGGCAGCAACATGAGCAATTATCATGTTCTTTTAGTTGCAAATCGGAGCAGGCCAAGCCGCTGTTAAACCCCCTGCCTCTCGCTTCATACAACTAGAGGTCGACCAATTATGATTTTTCAACGCCGATACCGATTATTGGAGGACCAAAAAAAACAGATACCAATTAATCGGCCTATTTATTTATCTATTTATTTGTTTATTTATTTTATTTATTTATTTATTATAATGGCAATTACAACAATACTGAATGAACACTTATTTTAACATAATATAATACATCAATAAAAATCTATTTAGCCTCAAATAAATAATGAAACGTGTTCAATTTGGTTTAAATAATGCAAAAACAAAGTGTTGGAGAAGTAAAAGTGCAATATATGCCATGTAAAAAATCTAACATTTGAGTTCCTTGCTCAGAACATGAGAACATATGAAACTTGGTGGTTCCTTTTAACATGAAACTTCAATATTCCAAGGTAAGAGGTTTTCGGTTGTAGTTAATATAGTATTTATAGGACTATTTCTCTCTATACCATTTGTATTTCATTAACCTTTGACTATTGGATGTTCTTATAGGCACTATAGTATTGCCAGTGTAACAGTGTAGCTTCCGTTCCTCGCCGCTACCTGGGCTCGAACCAGGAACTCATCGACAACAGCCACACTTGAATCAGCGTTACCCAACGATCCACAAAGCCGCGGCCCTTGCAGAGCAAGGGGAATAACTACTCCAAGTCTCAGAGCGAGTGACGTTTGACACGCTATTAGCGCGCACCCCGCTAACTAGCTAGCCATTTCACATCAGTTACACCAGCCATTAGGCTAATAGGCTTGAAGTCATAAACAGCGCTGTGCTTGCGAAGAGCTGCTGGCAAATGCACGAAAGTACTGTTTGAATGAATGCTTACGAGCCTGCTGCTGCCTACCATCAGTCAGTCTGCTCTATCAAATCATAGACTTAATTATAACACACAGAAATACGAGCCTTTGGTCATTTAATATGGTCGAATCCAGAACTATCATTTCGAAAATGAAATGTTTATTATTTCAGTGATACGGAACCGTTCGGTATTTTATCTTAACGGGTGGCATCCCTAAGTCTAAATATTCTTGTTACATTGCACAACCTTCAATATTATATCATAATTATGTAAAATTCTGGCAAATTAGTTCGCAATGAGCCAGGCTGCCCAAACTGTTGTATATACCCTGACTCTGCGTGCAATGAACGCAAGAGAAGTGACACAATTTCACCTGGTTAATATTGTCTGCTAACCTGGATATCTTTTAGCTAAATATGCAGGTCTAAAAATATATACTTCTGTGTATTGATTTTAAGAAAGGCATTGGTGTTTATGGTTAGGTACAGTCGTCCATCGATGGTGCTTTTCTTGCAAATGCGCTTTTGTTAAATCATCCCCCAGCGTTGCATCGATTATATGCAACGCAGGACACTCTAGATAAACTAGTAATATCATCAACCATGTGTAGTTATAATGATAGTGATTATGATAGGTTTAATGCTAGCTAGCAACTTATCTTGGCTTCTACTGCATTCGTGTAACAGGCAGGCTCCTCGTGGAGTGCAATGAGAGGCAGGCAGGTAGTTAGAGCATTGGACTAGTTAACTTTCAGCCCCTGAACGAGGCAGTTAACCCACCGTTCCTAGGAAGTCATTGAAAATAAGAATGTGTTCTTAACTGACTTGCCTAGTTAATTAAAGGTATAAAGCATTTTTTTTAAATTAGCGCCCAAAAATACCGATTTCCGATTGTTATGAAAACTTGATATCAGCCCTGATTAATCGGTCGACCTCTAATTACAACTCTCGCTCCCTACATCTGCCCTCAGGGATAGGAGCTCATGGTGGACATTTTGTCTGACAATGCGTGCCATCATGGCCGTTGACATAGTCACAGCCCTCCTTTTCTTTCTCACACATCTTTCTCGGTATTCACTCTCACCTCCTTCCATCTCTCACGCAACTTCTCATGCTGTAACTCGCTAGTTCTCGGTTTCTGTTCTCTCATTCCCTTTTTATTTATCTTTTAATATCCTCCCTTTCTCTCTTATTCTCTTCACCCAATCACTGAACATAACAGCACAGACACAAGTGAGGAGAGATGATGGAGGGGAATTGCGGAGCGGGAGAACAAACATAAGATTGGCGTAATTACAGAGCACCTTGTTTTTCATGGTCAGGTGGACTGAGTATCTGAGTACAGCAATAACAGTCAACCGGCTTTGTGTACAGAGAGCCGCGGCACGAAGCAGATTTGTTTTCCAGGCAGTCGGATACACAGTGGAAGTAGGAGTGGGCGTTCGCTCGGCGGTGGTCTCATCTGCTGCAGATCTGTCAGTGGTGTTCTTTCACGTTGTTGACGTGACTGTTTAGTTGATGGGTTAGATATATGTACTGTCAGGAGGTCTATCCACTCAGGTGTGTAGTAGTACACTCCCACAAAATATACACACCGTAGACAAAGCCCCCCTCCACACCGGCACATTTCCAAATGGATGCCGTTTCCCCCTCCTGTTCGATCGCTTGAGGTGATTAAGCCAATGTAATCCTACTACTACTCTATTCAAACCCCCTCATCACCCTTCACACCCACAGCCCTTATGCATCTATAGGCCACTAGAGGAGGTATAGTAATCCCCTGAGTTCCCTCATCTCATTGTACATCTTTCCCTTGAGTTCAGTGCTCACAAAGAATGTACTTTCTCTACTTCAAAGTTGTCCAAGATCAGTCACTATTCTCGGTCTCTTCTACTGCTTCTTTCTGCTCCCCCCCACATCTCTCCTTCTGTTTTTCACCTTACCTCATCTTGTCGTCATGCATCATTCTGACCGGCTGCGTAATCTGAAACCTTGGCTTCTGGTCCTCCCACATTGCCTGTAAACTCCAGAACACAACTGTACTGAGAGATGATCTACCAGGCTGCAGATAACAGATTATTTTCTGAGAACCTGGGCATTCTGTTATGGGTTGAATGGGTCTGATGATGATAATGTGGATGATGTTGATGTTGATAACATTTGTTATTGATGATGATGGGGGGATTATGATGAATATACTCTCTGCTCTCTACCAGTGTATGGGTACAGACATTTCTGATTTGACAACCCACTGAGCCCCTAAACCCTCCTCCACCTGAAAACATAAACTCTAGCAGCGCAGAGGAAGTATCGAAATATATGAATAATTTAAACTAAAAATAGAACCCTAGCTGTCAGATATTTTTTGTATTTCCTTCTAATGCCCTCGTGTTGCAGCGGATTGAATCAGCCAGTGGCTGGTGTTGATAGTCAAGTTTTACTGACTGACTTGACATGCATTCCTACAGCCCATCGAGTACTCCTCAAAGACCTCTCAATGGAGTGTCCAGTACCTCTGTGACTCCCACTAACTTGATCTGCCGGTCAGTCACCTGTGCCTAGGTGTCATTTTAGTCATGTTTCAGTGCCACTACTTAACCCCTGTAACCAGTGCTTTATTTGTAAATCGGGAGGTCCCGGAACACATAGTGAGGGGGGGGGGTGATTATCCTGGGGATTCTGAGGTACCGTAGCAGCGCAGCAGACAGAGTAAACAGCCAAGTAGCCGACTGTATGCGGTAGTGAAACGGACAGCACTCTCCAAGGTGCTGATTAATTCAAAGCATTTTAGACGTCACTGCAGTATGCATGCTCACATACTTGTGTAAACCCAGCAGCTATACTCATGTCTGAATTTCTTATATCCTAATTTTTGAGACATCAATGTACAGCAACATTTGTAGACAACACTGCAGAACACCTGAACACCTGCCATATGCATACAACAAGACCTGACTTTCATATCATTTTCAAGACTTCAATGTAGCAGTAGATCAAATCACAATTTCGGAATAGAACTTCAAATAAAAATAAATCAATATAGGCTACAGCAGAACACACATATAGGCTTCCTGCCTCAGATTACCTTCACATGTACAGGAAAAAAATGTTCCTACCTTAGTTTTCAAAACCTCCCACAATGACTCTCCCTAAGTCCATTTAACTCCTGAGGATCAATTTCTTGCGCAAAGCCATGAGTGGACCAGTGGCTGTGACGTTTAGCCTCCTTCTACGGCTGTTCTAAAGACTCTGGATGTAGCGTTAACTATAACCTGGGTGTCTCTTTCGCCTCGTCGCCACCAAATGCACCTTGGTTCGGGCATGTCCCAAAAACTATTTTCTGAGGGCTCTTTGTTTTTTTGTTATTTACTGTACATTCCACCCACTCTTGCTAGTTCAATCCCTCCAGTCATTTCCTCCAGTGGTGATGCTCCTCTCCTCTGGCACTGACAGTACTCTGGCTCGTTCTGGGTTCGTTTTAACCTTCTTTTTCAAGATTTTTGGACTTCAAAAATGTCATTAAACTTGATTTGCCTTTTCTTATCCGTTTTTAATTTGGCTTTCCCACGATTCAAATTCAGTAGAGAGACGACTAGCCTAGGCTACATAACGTGATAACGTAGGGACCTCTTCACTAGTTGACTACCAAGACCTGCTCTATCAAGATCAGTTAATTACCCAACCAGCCCTCCCCATAACCTCTATGTACAAATAAGAGTGCAGGTCTGAAATCAGTGTGTTAGGGGAGGATGATTACACAGAAGGATGGGATCACTGTGCTTTTACATGGTCTTTCCGGAGGGTGGGATAAATAATTAGAAGGCAACTTGATTTAATGCTGATTGCTTTCATTAGAATGTCTACAGTGCAAACAATTAATAAATCATGAGTTACTGGACCCGGGCAAATAGGTGCCGGAACAAAGTAAAATCCGAGAGGTTGACGGATCCTGTTTTAAATTAAGCACTGCCTCTAACCCTTTATCTTGGTCAGGGTTGTCTCCCTATTGGTCTTCCTTTTGGTCCTCTCGGTGACCACAGGGAGTTTGTGGCTGTTGACATGCTCGTATAGATGTACTCGTAGGGGGAGAAGGAACACATTGTACCAGGTAGAAAGGCATTGACTTCACATCAAAGGACACACGATGGCAGCTAGAGGATCCTGGGAAGCTCTTGCTAGGTACAGAACCTTTACTTTTAACACTGTGATGTGGAACTAAACAATCTGTTTGTAGTCAAATAATATTTAGGCTAGCTAGGAATCCAAACAGTCCCTGTATCTGTGTGGTTTTTGGCTCACTGTGTCTATTCCTGCCAAGGACACTTCATTTTCGGATCAACACATGGTTTCCATTAGGAGGTCCAGAAGTGCCCATGTCAAGCAAGGTTGTTTATCACCAAATGAAGATAGCTTGGCTGTCAGGTGGCCTAGTTGCTTTGTCCAGATGGAGACACACAATTCTGTACAATCATTTGTTCCAAAATCTAAGCTGCTCCTCCTTTTTCAGATTAGAAAATAAGTCATTTGTGAAGGCTTCTGGTTGGTATTTGCATGTTGTAAGTTATAACATTAAAAGTAATTAGTCCCCCTCCCAGTGTTGTCTTTAACACGTTTGAGTAGGGTACTTTGTAAACAATGTAGCATGTATTTAGTGCTTAGAAGCTCATTAGTGAGAAGTTGATTTTGGAAATTGTGCCAATTTCTCCCTGTTCATCTTTTTGTCCACTGGGTAAGCATTTAGTAACATAGTATTTCTTATTCCCTTACCCCAAATAGCTTCTGGATCTTATGCTTAAGGCTAATTCATTCTCAGATTTGAAGCCTCACTATAATGATATGTCACCAGGAACACCCACTCTTGAGTGATCGACCAAAAAGCAAGGCCCTTTCTGTACCTCGCTGCCTCTTCTTTTCAACGAGCTTAATGTTTTAGTGCTGCTTAACTTTAATTAGAGGTGCTGGCTGGCCTCGTCTGGTTCCACTCAGTCACTCCTCTGTCACACAGCCAGACGGAGCCAGGTCTCTAATAGCAATATTGGAGCAGCAGTGAAAGGGTGCGAGGCGTTTTACATGCAAACAACATGGCCGCCGCCTTCCTCTCCCTCTCTTATTATCCCTCTGCCTCATGTTTTGAATGTGTTTGTGGTTAGCCTATTGCTTGTATCCACACAAACCTGCGCCCATGTTTGGCCTGTAGAGGAAATAGTCAAATTCTCAGTCAATAAGCCCTTCAAACTACGGTATGTGGGGGTGTGTTAATCTGTTTTGGACGGTTGCTCCCTCACCTCTGAACCATGGTTACCTTGTCTGACTGCAAATGTAATTAAAAGCAAGTTAAATGCAGTTTCCTAAGCAGAAAAGCCAATTCTGTTTCAGAGAAACACAAGAGCGGGAAAGCTGGGGTTATAGTCGTAGCAGTAGATGGTTTGCCTGTGGACAGACATTTTTCTCTTTCCATTTCCTGAGCTCCAAAGGACTGTGCTTAGTGTGTTTGCTGGGCTACTGGACAGAGGACAGAATGGGGGGATTGCTTTTGGAAACTAATTTCACCCCTGCTCCGCTTTCAGAGATCCTTGAAGAACGGCTTCACTTGCCCCACTCAGCCCCACTCTTCTCATCATGTCAGTGGCCTGCTTGTTGCTCCACACAGACATCTTGTAAACATGGGTGTCACTCACTTGAGCTGCAGTGTTCAAAGCAGACCCCTCACTAATTGCTGTATGAATGCCTAGGTCTTTCGCCCCAGGGGCAAGGATGTGGAAAGTCAATAGAGTTTACGACAGAGGCCCCCAGACTTTAATGCTGCAGTTTGTTGGGGCTACAATTACACCTTGCACACAACGAAGGCTCCTCACCATCAACCTGCCCCTCTCAGAAAGAAAGGAACCTATTTGCTTTTGACTTCAAACCATTCTTGTTGGTAGGCCACAACCATAGTACGTGCAGCGATAACGGTCCTTATCCCGTACTGTAATTTGTCTAAACTGCTGAAATACACACACTCATGTGGTTCTGCTGCAATCAGGCTGAAGGTTCGGTCTCCTACTTCACCTCTGGGATGCCTGTAATAGTTCATATTTAACCAGGGCTCACCTCGCAACCACAACTTCTCCAGAGCTCACTGCCATCGGGTTCAAGGGTTTTGCCTATAGTCTGTCTCACGTAGAGAAGACTCATCCTCCTGATAGGGTTTGACATGTCTCTCAGGGAATGGACACGACCTTTTACCAGGCTGCAGGAACCATCTACAGACCCTTCTCTACCATTGCATTTCTTCTTTGGATCAAGGCCTGCTGGAGAAGCACATCAGACTGACTTACATCTAAAATATGCATCCGTTGTTCTCTGACTACAGTACGGCTAGTGAAGAAATTCTATGCCAAGTCATCCTCAAATGAGACGAGACATTACAATATTTCCAATGTTATAATTAGCAAATAGCCTAGCATCTGAACATTTGACAGATTCCATCGTCACCGTAATAACAGACACCGCAGTGATGAGAAAGATCCTCTGTATTCCAAAGCTCTTGATCTGTACATTATCGACAACACTTGCCTAAAACCTTTCATTTTTATTTTGCCATTTTCTTGTTCACTCTTTAAAAAAAATATATATATATATATATTTATTTTATTTATTTTTATTTATATATTTATTTATTTATTTATTATATATATATATATATATTTATATATATTTATTTTATTTTCTCTCAGCCCTCTCTTGATCCATATCCATTGGTCTCTTTTTACACACACACACACACACACACACACACACACACACACACACACACACACACACACACACACACACACACCCTCCCTCCCTCTATCTCAGCATCGTCACATTCATGTCTGTGATATGTGGGTTTGTGTGTCTGTCAGAGCCTTGAGAGACACGCCGTCCGGCCCATGTGATTGATTAACAGCTTGTGTGTACTAAAGCCCCCCTGGGATGTTGTGGCCATCAGTGGTGTTTTATATAGGCCTGCTCCCTTAAGACATCAGATTTCACATAGCTTTTCACAATTTCCCTAATCTAATTTGGTTGAATGTGAGTTCACTACTCTATGAAAAATGACATGAAATCAGGCTATAATGGTACACAAACTGCCTCAAATTGGTTCCCTTTGATACGGTATTAATTTAAAGTTTTGTTTTACATTCTTGTATATCAGTTCATATTCTGGTTTACAGTATAGCACGAGGGTCTAACACTGCTATGCACCTAGTTTGTCAAGTGTTATGGGAATCTTTTTGGGGCGATCTTACAGGCATTGTGGATGGTAGGTTATCCCCCTAAGGTTGATGTCCGCGCTCCCCCATGGAAATATAATTAGCGTAATAAAAGATTGTCAGTTTAAGCTAGAAATCTGTTATTTTTGCATTGGATGCATCTCAATCTACCACATCCGCCGATGTCGCACTTCCGCAACTGCGGTGGAAGGTGACAGAGCTAGAGCGGTGTTTGTCAGACCATGAGACATCCCTAAAATCGGTGTTCTCACAAAATCGTCTGAACTGTTTAGCCTACACACGAATATGAACCATCTGTGGAAAGGTGAGACTCTCACGAACACGTCAGTTTAGGACATCCATGGGGCCCACAAGACTCATCTGAGGTGTATATATAGAGTTTGTTTAGTGCCAAAATAAGGGGTTAAATACATGTAAAAAATAAAAATAAAACTGTTTCCTGA
Source organism: Oncorhynchus masou masou (assembly GCF_036934945.1). NCBI lineage: Eukaryota > Metazoa > Chordata > Actinopteri > Salmoniformes > Salmonidae > Oncorhynchus > Oncorhynchus masou. Next base: position 10,332,955 of record NC_088226.1, on the reverse strand, counting down.
TCTTTCTTATATCTCTCAGATATAGGACAAACACTTCAGAACAAACTTCCTTTAGTCCCCCCCCCCCCAAAAAAAAAAAAGAAATTCTGCTGTTCCATGTAGAGAATCTATTATTCAATGCATTTGTATGGGCTAATAGTAAGGCCAAGTCTTTTTTTGTTTTTTTTAAATACATTTTTTTGGGTTACTTCAAGGGGTCTTAAAATTGCAAATCAAATGGCAACAATTCCATATAGCTTAGTAGTACCCCCAGCTTAGACAGGTCTTAGAATCTTATGGGTTATACACAGAGCAGCTCTCTCTCTCTCTGTCTCTCTCTCTCTGTTTCAAATCCACTACGGTTCTTTGTACTTCGAGTGTAGACTGCTAAGCCTGTAATAACAGGGCCTACACCCCCTGTCTTTAATGTCGCGCTTGACAACAAAAACTATTCTGGCTGAAAATGAAATGTTCTATTATCTGCACACTTCTGAGACATCTCCATGGCGATGACACATTTCATCTGCACCTCATTGTTGGTGACATTATAGCATTCCATGATGTGATTCTAGAAGCCCCACAGGAGTTATGGTGTGGTTGTGAGGGACCTATATTATAGTGAGTGACACACAACGTATTATCCTGGATCTTGTTTAATGAGACACAGTGCAGCAATCAACGTCACTCTCTTTTTACAGTACAGGCCTCGGCTACTGCAGATCTGTTGATCTGTAGGGCCACTCTGACAGGGGTAAAGATGTTGCCAAATTGCTTTACAAGCTGTCAATGCAATATACACCATAGCACTGTAAATGTGCGCAGTGAAGGTGGTTTTTACTCTGCTACTGTATCTGATAGTGCTGTGTTTTGCCAAAGGGTGCCAGACTCCAGGGTGCTTTATCAACCTATTTTGTCATATGCTGGAATAAGGCATTTTATAGCACATTCTGTGGTAGTGGTTTTGTGTTGACGGCTTGACGAGACTTTAGTGGTTCAAGACGCTTTGTGTTACCAGCAGACTGCTTAGAGTTCTGAACATATGGCACAGAATTTCCCCTGCCGTGCTCCGTCTCGCCTTACAGATAAAGATCTAAACGGAGGAATACTAAAAACCATACAGTACTAAATGGAGTTGTATTGCGTGTTCTAAGTCAAGCCATTCTTTGATAACAGCTCATGATATTATTATCTTGTTCTGGCCAGTGCTGCTGGCCTTCCTTTGCTTGGCCGGGTCTAGCTTAGCTGGAACAGGATGTTGGCTCAACAAGTCAATCCGCTAAATAGATCACAGCTAAGCCACCAAAACACACCTTCACATTGAGGATCAAGCAAGTGACACTTGGGGGGTCTGAAAGGGAGCAGACATCTACTGCCGCTATGGTCAGATCCAATGAGGTTGTCTACCTGTCTCCTGTCCTATCCCTTCTATCAGGGGCTTGTGTCAATCCAGACAGCCTGGCTAAAAGGACCTGTTTGCACTGCCTCCCAACATCACCACCCCTACTGACTAGTATCCCAGTAGATAAAGTTTGGAATTACATTATTTCAATCCAGTTTTTCCCTTGGGGAATGTGCTGACCCAGCATAATGTAAAATGCAGCTTTTTGTTTACCTCTCCCTAGTCACTACAGCACACTGCTACCCATTTATCTTGCTAGACCAAATCACATTATACATCAACCCAGATGATAAAAGGCCCATTCCACATTTTATTCCAAACCCCTGGCTGTCTTGGGGAAAATATATATTTTTTGTTCTGGTGTAATGAATCAAGACAGTATTATCGATAGCCCTGGATCTGCTGGTTTCTGTGAAGAAAAGAAAGTAGGTCAGGCTCCAGAAAATGATGCATTGATTCTGGTGACTGTCCATTTACAGCCATTAGCTGCGGGGGGTGGGCGTTGTTACTCCAGGTTAGTTATTACACACATCACCTTGAGGCCACTGACGGCCTATAAACCCGCTTGCGTCCTCACAAAACTAACATCCTCGTTGACTAAACAATTACATTTTACTCTTTGTTTTCTTAGAGCTACATTACAATCTAGTACTGATAAATTACTGCGAGCCATTAATGCTTTCTGTCTCATTACTGTTATACAGTAATACTGTGAAATGTCTAATCTAGGGGTTCAATACACCACGATTGTATTTGTCAGATCAGAGTACGGGGAACCTTCAACCGTCAAGTGTTTCCTGATTTGGTTTTAGGACGTGGTCTTTACTTCCATGTTCTACATCCGCTCGACCAACTATAGTAAAAGGGAGTGCAAAAGACCCCCCCCAAACATTAACATACACACCACCATACTCCCACTCTCCTGAAGGATATCCTGTCCTTGTGTGTTAGCGGAATGGCCTCATCAAAGAGGCAGCTGTGCCGGGTCTTAGCAGTGTGAAAGGTAAAGAACACACAGCAGTTTGATTCAGCACCAGGCCTTCACCCACTTAGGCTCGATTCTGAATGCATTATGTCAGGATTATAGTGTCTAAAACCCTCAACCTCCTCTGCCAACGACATTATTTGTGGGCGCCGTGTTGTATCTGTTAATTGCACTCATAAAAGTATCTGAATTTCTTCCTGTATGATTGATAGATCTCTGATGACGGCCTAGGAACAGTGGGTTAACTGCCTGTTCAGGGGCAGAACGACAGATTTGTACCAGCTCGGGGTTTGAACATGCAACCTTCTGGTTACTAGTCCAACACTAACCACTAGGCTACCCTGCCGCCCTATATAAAACACTGTCCTCTCCCTTTCATAATCCCAAGGTTGATTTTGCAGTCCTTTGTCATGCAAAGCGGGGGACAGGAGCACGTCAGAGGAATTACTCCCCTCTAAAGACCTGGAACAGCACTCAGGATTCAGATGGATGCCCAGGGAAAATGGAACTAACTTGTGTGGATTTGAAACAAACACAGAGAGGGAGAGAGACAATAGACTACAAGTGAAAGAGTACACTACACATAAAGAGAAGGAATGAGACTTCTTGAAAAAGTGCCTACACTTCATTAGCTACTTCAAATGGCTTTAAGTGTTTGTCGTCACAAGTTCAACGGTTCAGAACCTGAAACATGGATAGATGGGTGAACACATACATATATGCACGAATAAATGTAAGTTCTTATCCTAGTAATGGAAAATGTAGTTTATCAGAGCCATTTAGGAAGTTGGGCCAGTGTGGTTTCTTCATTATGATGCATTACACTTCAACATTCTATGGCAGCCATGTTAGTGCCCCATTAACATTACATGGGGAATATTTCAACAATGCTATGGCACTGAATGTGTAGTAATAGTCCAACATTCAAACTTCTAAAAGTTGGCCTATATATATATATATATTCCGCCTTTATTTGACCAGGTAGGCCAGTTGAGAACAAGTTCTCATTTACAACTGAGACCTGGCCAAGAGAAAGCATAGCAGTTGCGACACAAACAACAGTGTTACACATGGATAAACAAACGTACAGTCAATAACACAATAGAAAAAATCTATATACATTGTGTGCAAATGGCATAAGGAGGTAAGGCAATAAATAGGCCATAGTAGTGAAGTAATTACAATTTTGCAAATTAACACTGGAGTGATAGATGTGCAGATGATGATGTGCAAGTAGAGATACTTGTGTGCAAAAAAAGTAAGTAAATAACAATATGGGGATGAGGTAGGTAGTTGGATGGGCTATTTACAGATTGGCTGTGGACAGCTGCAATGATCGGTAAGCTGTTCAGTTAGCTGTTTAAAGTTAGTGAGGGAGATATGAGTCTCCAGCTTAAGGTATTTGGGGGGGGGGGGGATTCTATATGGCTCTGATTCTCATCTGGTGTGTTTACTCTTGCTAGACAAACCTGTAACTGACATGGACACACATTCATATACAGTGTAGCCTGTATCTCCCTCCATTTTAGAGCAGGCTGGTACCGCTGTTGCTATGCAACCATCCACTGTCGCTAACTGATGCATTAATTAGAATTTCAATTTGAATACAATTGTTATCTTCTCTTGGAATTGCCTTGGCTGGCATATTTGTATTCTGCCGAAAGGTTTTGCCACGGTTGCTTTCCACGGTAAGCGTGTTATGAACACGCCCTGCCCCCCTCCTGCCCATCTACATCTACTGCCATCCACTGCTTTGTAGAAATGCACCAGCTCATGCTCTGTCAGACATGCACTGCTTTCACATTGCAAGGAAAAGAGAGGACAATACAATATTTTGTCGAGTGAAAAACCTATCACAAGGATGGGATAAAGATGCTTTTTTGGGGTTGTCATGAAATGTCTCCACAGTGGGAAATGTATTCACGGCGGGGCATCGTCCCAACAGGAACCTTCACGTGGTGAAAACCGCAGAGCAGAACAAACCCATCAAAATGTATTAAACCAAGACATTCTCGGTTTCCACCCCCTGCCATTTGTTTGGCATAGAGGCTTGCTCTCCTGCCATTGTAACTGATCACTCTGAGACCTCACAAGGTTGGGGAGCAAAAAGCAGCTCCCCTCCGCCTGCTATAGTAGTCAGCTGCTACCGTGTCAGGACTCGGAGCATGAGGGGCACAATGCTGTCACTGAGAGAACGATGGTGTCAGAAAGCTGCGTGCTGACATGACGTGTCCCTGTGAGTAAAGCATGGGTTTGACATGTCACATGAAACGCTTCGGCAGGAAGGTAATGTCATTACAACTGTCAAACGTCATCTACCAGAGTATGAGTTAATCACAACAGCAGGAGGATTACGAGAGTTCTTCCTGTTGGAGCGTCAGGAGCTGGAATGTCCGATATTGCTGACATTTTTCCCAGTCCTCCTTTTGTTTTCTGTAGTCTAGACAATTCTCACCAATACCCTTTGCTTTGGGGAAGGATATGATACTGATGCAGGAAGATAAACTGCCTATTCTAAGTCCTTGGTCTTGTACTAACATTATTACCTGGCTAGAAGGCATTGAGACGAGGGGTGTGAACTTTTTAAATGTTAAAACGAAGTTGGAATTGTTCATGTTAATAAAAATCCCTAACCGAAAAAAACAGTTTAGTTTTTCCCCCCTACAAAATTAAAATCGCAGTGCAGTTATTACAAAAAATATTTTCTGTGTCATCGCCTAACTTGACGATAGCCTGGGGAAAGTTGTGTAATGTGAAGGTAGACTCACTTCAACGTTATGAAGTCGATGTAGAAAGTAAACCTCATAGTGGGTCAATTTCCACAACAACTAAGAGTGTTGGAAGTGCGAGGTCAACTTCTCCAGGGTTTTGGTGCCCTTGCTACCATGCTGTGAACAGCATGAAGTGAACCCGTAGATGCGCACAGATGCCTTGTGTGACTGTGAGAGCTAAGTGTTGCATCTGTACCATTGCAACATACAGCTTTTGATTGCTGATAGATGGGCCTAGTCCTCCCCTCTCTCTCATGTCCCTCGCTAGCTCGCTATTAAAGATGCAAGTGGAAGTACGGCAGCTACTCCGTCTCCTCCGTTTCAAAAATAACGAATTTTAGGAGTCGATTACTATTGGAATCAAATCTTGACACTTATAAATGGGAGTCAACAACGAGAGTCAACGTGCAAGAGTCGAGGAATCAATTATTTTGGCGTTGACTCTCCACTATGTCATCGTCGTTAGCATTTGGAGAAAGGCAAGCGACAGCAGCGAAGTATGAGAAGTTAAATGAGAAAGAAATGCAAACTTTGCGAGGTGGATCTGAGGTACATTAATGGTAGTACAGGTGCAATGTTTAACCATCTGAAGGGGATGCACTGTGAAACCCAAACTGTTGTTGGCAGCAGCGCAGCTGCATTGTGAATTCGCATGAAATTTTATGAAAACGTTGTATTGTTTTAACGGAAAACTGATAAACTAAATGGCTGTTTAGATGTTAAGAAACATTTTCCATTTGTCACATTCCTAATTTAGACTACACATGACTACTTACCAGACAATCAACATGAGATTGCAGAAACTGATTGCCATTAGAAACTTGAGGTCCCTCTAAAATGACATTGTCCTATCAGCTTTACTGTTGCTCACTGGATCAATCCCTGCGCACCTTGATCCTCCCCAGAGCTCATTCAAAAACCAAACATAGGAAACGGTGCTATGACCAGTACTGTAAATTCTACCCCTCTTCGTTTCCCCTCCCATTTCCCTGGGCTCTGCACCCGCAGCTGATTTATTGTTTGAGGTTCCCCCAGAATAACAGTAGAGGGCCATTTGTTGTTCCAGTGTGTTCCTCAAGCCTGTGGGTTCTCATTCACCACCTAGTGGCTTCAAAGGTGGAAGTGTGAAACCTGATGACACGATGAGAAGGCTGAAGCTCAATCTGTTCAGTCTCTTTTCTCATCTAAAAAGAATAGAGCATTCAAATCCAGTATGGCACGGTAATATTTTTCGCTTCAGCTATTGTTAGTACAATGGAAAATGTCTGCATTCTTCAGAGCCGTCATCAAAAAGATCATAAATATCTGAAAAGCTGCAGTAGAGCGTCCTCTAATTAGATGAAGCAAGTTATATGTAGACACTTCCTTACCGCTATTGTTGTCATCCCTTTGGTTAATTGACAACCTTGTTTTTATGATGGTCCTCAGCAATACAGATCAAACAAACTTTGCACGCCTATGTTATACAGCGGCTGGGCTGGACGCAGGAATGCAATTATGTGAAATACACAAAAATCAAAAGGGTGGAGAAGTGAGATGTGGAGATCTTTGAAACCTAACCGAACAAGCACACTCAGTTATTTTTGAATAGTGAACCCTTTGATCGCATGCTCTCCATTAAGCCTGCACAACTCAGTGTGCTCTAGTCTACAGAGACAACACCCCCAGTTCCCCACCTAGTTGGGGAGCCCTGTACTGTAGAATAGTTGATGCAAGTTGAGGCCAATCTGCTGTCATATCTCCCCGCAAAGATGTGTATAGTAACTGCTACAGTGAGGTAAAGGTGATATTTAAATTGCATTCTAGTGTAAACGTCAGCATTCTGTATTCAATGGTATTTACGTTGGGATAACGATAAGATGACTTCATCATCCGTGTTTGGTTGTGTGCACAAGTCAAAGATGCCAGGTAAAGGAGAAGAGGCAGCATTACCCAATTTGAAGTGTCTGTACACCCCCCTGATGACACCCACCCCATTCAGTGCATAGAAACAGAATAACCCATGAGCTCAAAAAGCAAACAGTGACATGCGAGACCCTCCAAAAGGGAACAGATCATACGACACACCACAGTGCCTCCTGGGCGTAACAATGACCTGCCGTTTCATGGAGCGAGAGGTCAACAGTGACATCTTGTTTTCAGAGCTCAAAAAGGCCCCCATTGGAGAGAGAAATTAATGGTGTCAGTGCCAGGCTGTTGTCATGGGGATCTCTGATATCACAACCTGACACACTGCCTTGACCTGCTCTCCCTCTACTTACAGCACACTGTGGAGGCTGTCCTTTGTTACTTCCTTTATCCTGAACTAGTCCTCTCTGTTGTAACACTAAACCATTTACTGTTTGGATTTCCTTCACAATGAACTAATTTAACACCATTAAGATGGAGGTAATTTATTTTCATAACTTGTATTTATAATGAACATATTCTTATAGAGGAGGGACGAGGAGAGTAAGTGTATTAAGTTGATTTAATACTGGTTCTCTTTCTTGGCTTTCTACCAAGCCTCCTGTAAAGCTTCGTACTCTAGCTGCACTACCTCCTCCACATCTTTAATGTTATAAGTCGGTGCTTCTCTCCCAGTCTGTTGAAAACAAACAACTTGAGATTGCTGTAACACTCCTGTTGTACTCCCTATGTTCTGCCGTGGGAAGTGGATTGGCAGTGTGAGACGGTCATGCTGAGACAGCAGCTGGGTACTGCAACACACACTGACTCTCTCCCCCACTGCTGTCACAGTCTCTCTGAACCACTTGGCTATGCTTGTGTGGTACAGTTTTAGGACAGGTAAGCTATCTAACAATATAGCCTAATTAGCTAGCTATCTGTTTAGGAAATGTGATTTAAAAGTGAGTACTGCACTGACCACTACAATAGCATAAATAGTCAAATAAATATGCAAGGTTGTGATGCAGGCAGCATACTGGCCTGATCATTTCTTGTTTTATTTTCAGAGTCCCTGGGATCCAGCTAATCACAAACTAAGCTAAATTAGCCTATATGTTTAATTGAGGCAACAGTATGTAGCACTCAACCACAAAAATAGGCTTTCAGGGATCATCTCCAGGAAGAAAATCACATGGCTTAAAACTTCCTCTTCAACCAGGGAGGACCCATTCATTTTGATAATATCATATATATTCACATTAGTCCCTGATCCATGATAGCGGATTATCATAAATGCTTCTCAGCTCTTGTAGACCGATAAACACAACAATGCTCCACAGTCTGTTATAGAAGTCAGATTTGAGTTTGGAGTATAAAGGTCTTATTCAGTGCCTCCCAACTCTGAGATAAGAGCTATATAGAGTTTCTGAAAATGGAATCCTTGAGCTGAAACTGATTTTTCTCTCTTGAGCAATTGCAGCATTGAAACCAAAATATTTCATCCCATCGATTAGAGGTGATTGTTAGTCACCACTAATGTGCCCTGTACAAATGTGGTGTTATCAGAGATGTTCTGATGGGAGGAAGCAAATGTGTGTGTGTGTGTGCACTAAACAGCACACTGGCTTTTGTGCAGACTCCCTGTGCTTCTTCTTATTCTTGTTAGTTTTGGATATACTAGTCTCCTCAGAAACTGGAAAGAATCATATTTTTAGGACATTCTGAGAGTTCAGCATCAAGTCATCCAGTGTATTCAAAGAAAGCGGGGCAGGACTGCAACTTTTTAAAGGGAGAGATGGGGGATCCTGTCTCTGGGTTGTAAACCTTCTCTATGTATGACATGTTTTATACCCTGTTCAAAAATGATTACTATTCTCCAAAACCAAAGCCTTACTGAAAAACTTACTATAGTGAGTCTGATGTGAACTCATTGTGCAATACCATCCATTCCATTACTTTAGTTTACTTCAAAGTCCCTGCGTCAAGTTTAAAGCTTGTTTTCTCTTCCCTCACCTGTCGAGTGCAGTGGCGCTCGCTATGCTTGACTGGAAGGCAGGTAATGATCGGTGAGCCAGTAAGCCAACTGTTCAAACCAGGCATTGGTATCGACCACTAGCTCTCCATGGGGGAGAGATGGGTGGTGTCAGGCAAAGCATTGTCTGGCCCTCAGCTAGACTCTAAAGCGCTTTCCTATTAGTGTGAGAGGAACAGTGAATTCCATAATCAGGTATAGAGTGGGAAAGATGTGACGTGAGTTAAGCCTAATCTAAGAGGCCGTGTGAGGGGGAAATCTACCCCCCCCCCCCAGTCCCTCTGGACAGGGTCTCCAGAATGCTAAAGAGGTGCAGCGGCGTGACTGAAAGGGGCATCTGAGCGGTTGCCACTGTGCGTGGCAGCTTAGGGACGGACCCTATGTAGGTTTAACCCCATCCCTCCCACCACCCCCCTCTGCTTGTCCATTAAAGTGGGGGATTTTACCACAGACTTGGATGGGAAGTTTTTGTTTCTTTATGTTGTGGGGGTCTCGTCTGGAACTAGGGGTGATTTTGCTGCTGAAACTCTTTAAAAAAACTATCTGATTATCTTTTAGGTAAACATGTTAGTAGTGTATGTTGAGCATATGTGATGTCCCTTGATTATCAATCAAATTGTTGCAGGTGGACAATGCCCTACAACTATGTTCAATCATACAGGTTATTTGATGGTTTTTCCGTGGCCTTTGATGTTGTAAAGGAGCAGATACGTTGAAAAACCAACAATGACTGACGTTAACTGCCTAAACGGACAGTTCCGATGGGCCTCTGAGCGTGATTAGTGGATGTTGATGTTGTAGCGTGTAATTGTTAGGATAACAGGGATAATTAAGACCACTTCTAAAACCTCCCCCCTTAGTTTTCTACAGAGGCCTGTTAAAACGTTAAAATATGTACCCTTTCAACCAATGTGGTATTACTGTACTCCTCCCCCTCCCTTCACTTTTCACACCCATATCAGCCCTGTTTTGTGGCAGCAGCAAATCCTAAAGAATAACTGTAGCGATTGCACTATGGAGCAGCGGTGAAAATACAGTCAGCCCAGTCTAATGCCGTTGGTGCTACTGCGGCACGCGAGTAAGCCTCTTTGAGCAGGTCAGGCTATGCAGCACTGGAAAGCTAAACCCTGCCCAGTTCTAGGCCATACTTAGACAATTATTTCAGCTCCAAGGATTAGAGGTCGACCGATTTTATGATTTTTCAACGCCGATACCGATTATTGGAGGACCAAAAAAGGCAGATCGAGATTTAATCTGCCGTTTTTAATTTTTTTATAAAAAAAAAAAAAAGTTTTTTAATAATGACAATTACAACAATACTGAATGAACACATATTTTACCTTAATATAATACATATGGGAAAGATGTGACGTGAGTTAATAAATTTAGCCTCAAGAAAATAATGAAACATAAATAATGCAAAAACAAAGTGTTGGAGAAGAAAGTAAAAGTGCAATATGTGCCATGTAAGAAAGCTAACGCTTAAGTTCCTTGCTCAGAACATATGAAAGCTGGTGGTTCCTTTTAACATGTCTTCAATATTCCCAGGTAAGAAGTTTTAGGTTGTAGTTATTATAGGAATTATATGACTATTTCTCTCTGATTTGTATTTCATTAACCTTTTGACTATTGGATGTTCTTATAGGCACTTTAGTATTGCCAGTGTAACAGTATAGCTTCCATCCCTCTCCTCGCTGCTACCTGGGCTCGAACCAGGAACACATCGACAACAACCACACTCGAAGCAGCGTTACCCATGCAGAGCAAGGGGAACGACCACTCTTAAGTCTCAGCGAGTGATGTTTGAAACGCTATTAGCGCGCACCCCGTTAACTAGCTAGCCATTTCACATCGGTTACACCAGCCTAATCTCGGGAGTTGATAGGCTTGAAGTCATAAACAGCGCAATGCTTGAAGCATTGCGAAGAGCTGCTGGCAAAACGCACAAAAGTGCTGTTTGAATGAATGCTTACGAGCCTGCTGCTGCCTACCATCGCTCAGACTGCTCTATCTAATCATAGACTTAATTATAACATAATAACACACAGAAATACGAGCCTTAGGTCATTAATATGGTCGAATCCGGAAACTATAATTTCGAAAACGTTTATTTCAGTGAATACGGAACTGTTCTGTATTTTATCTAATGGATGGCATCCCTAAGTCTAAATATTGCTGATACATTGCACAACCCTCAATGTTATGTCGTAATTACATAGAATTCTGGCAAATTAGTTTGCAATGAGCTAGGCTGCCCAAGCTGTTGCATATACCCTGACTCTGCGCAATGAACGCAAGAGAAGTGACACAATTTCACCTGGTTAATATTGCCTGCTAACTTTTCTTTTAGCTAAATATGCAGGTTTAAAAATATCTACTTCTGTGTATTGATTTTAAGAAAGGCTTTGGTGTTTATGGTTAGGTACACGTTGGAGCAACGACAGTCCTTAATTATGATTGATTGTTTTTTATAAGATAAGTTTTATGCTAGCTAGCAACTTACCTTGGCTTTTTACTGCATTTGCGTAACTCCTCGTGGAATGCAATGAGAGGCAGGTGGTTAGAGCGTTGGACTAGTTAACCGTAAGATTGCAAGATTGAATACCTGAGCTGACATGGTAAAAAATCTGTTCTGCCCCTGAACAAGGCAGTTAACCCACCGTTCCTAGGCCGTCATGGAAAATAAGAATAGGTTCTTAACTGACTTGCCTCGTTAAATAAAGTTGTAAAATATATTTATTTTAAATCTGCTAAATCGGCGTCCAAAAATACCGATTTCTGATTGTTATGAACACTTGAAATCAGCCCTAATTAATCGGCCTTTCCGATTTAATCGGCCGTTCTCTACCAAGGATGCACTTTGCCCCTCAGAATGGGCTGTGTGGATGGGTTGTTGTCTGAGTGAACATACAATAGCGTTGATGAAGGTTCAGCCTCCAATCGCCATTTTCCAGAACATATGCCTAGCATCTGTGATCAGGTCACCAAGGGGAGGGAAGGAGGGGCTGCTGATAGCATGTTTGCTGAGATTTCAGGGAAGATGCTTCCTTCTGTACCGCAAACAGACACATAAACACACCTATGTGTTCAAGCTACCAAACAACCAAGCAGGCTGGTTATGGTCTTGGATTGCTACTCTCCCTGCATGTAAATTACCAGTCACTCATATTCACTCGCCCAAATGTATCACTGTTAACTTTTCACTTGTTGGGACAGATTGTCAAACTAGCCCCTTTTCTTCTCTTCTCGGATGCTATGCCATTTGGATAAGGTCACCCCATGTCCTAATCTGTATTCAGCGTCAGCTCTCATTTCTTGTCCCTGTAGCCTTGTCGACGACGGTGCACGTCTCTGACAGGCTCTGATGCCGGGCCTGTTTTTCTGCTGATGCTGTTATTGTAAGCCACGAAGCTGCTGTGTAAGGTCATGGTGGAGGGCTGCGCCACCACGGTGCGGCTCATTAATTACACAGTACCACGCTCCAGTGGGCACCCGGGCACCCTGGCACCCTTTTCCTTTCCCACATGAAGAGCACAACGTCAAGAGGAGAGAGAAGGCAACACATACGGCATAGTACGGCATAGACATGGCTAGGAGGACCATGATATCACATGGCAGTTGACTTAAAGCCTAGAAGGCGCTTGGAGGTGTCGAGGTGTGCTTGTCCTGTAGGGCACCAGATAGTGTTCTTGTAACGGGAGGATTGTGTGAAAGTGCTTCTGAATGACTTCAAGCAGTGTGCTTCTTTTGCAGTGTGCCAAGGAATTTGCCTCCTTTCTTCCCCTGTGAAATTGGGATGCAGGGCTTGGTCATTGGATTGTTGTATGAGAGAAATGGTTTGATTTACTACAAAAATGTGTAGATATTCCCTCTCTCTACCTACCTACCTCCCACCAACCCATCTGTTTTGTATTTGCTGGGCTTCTGCCAGAATCAGGCCTGACTGAAAAAAAAAAGTTTACTCATTGTGAGTTCCCTCCAATACCTGGCACCTGCTAGAACTGACACTTCCCGGCAGCGATTGAAGATGTATCTCTGCCCGTCGAGATAAAAACGTTAAAGGAAGTCTGTTCGGCTCAGAATTGCTGCCTGTGTTTAAGCCAGCCACCCTCGCTGTGCTTTAAGTCCGATCTGGCTCGCTGTGTGGGTTGTTTTTTTAGACATTGAGAGAGAGTGAACCAGAGGAGCTCTGGATTGTATCGAACAGATTAAAGGAGTCAAAGTGAAGGAGGCTGTTGGTTTTTATTTCTTCTGCCATGTCATGCTGCTACAGTCATGGGGGTGGTGGTAAAGTAGAGGGGCGAAGCAGAGGCTTCCAGGAAATGGCACCAGGGAGAGCTGACTGTGGTCAGACCACGGCCACAGACACCCTGTGGGAGAGAGAGAGGCAAAGGGAGGGGGGTCTGAGTTACAGTTGGAATACAGACATATGGAGGGTACATGTACTGTTAGCAAACATGGAGAAAGAGTGTGGAATGGAGGATAAAAAGAGGAGATGAATAGACAGTGTCTAGAACAAACTAGACACTAGAGATTGAAAAGAGGATTGACTGGAGTGAGAAACGGGGGGGAAATGAGGATTTGATGAAAACATTGGAAAAGAGAGGCTACAGGTGGGGGTGGAGGAAGAAAAGAACAGGATAGGAGAGACTAGGTCGGGGGAGCTTCACGCTGGCTCGTCTTTGTTGATGTTGTTTGGCATTGTGGGCTGCCAGAAGAAGCCACAGGGCCCAGTGTCTCGCTGAGTCATTCCCCAGCTTTAACATGGAACATCTGTTACTGTACAGTTACCCCCCCCCCCCCACAACACAAAAGCACCAAGCCAAACTGAAACAGAGTCCTCTCCCTTTGCCTCTATGGCACTGACTGGCTGACACCAGTTGAAAGACTTTTTAAAGGTCTCTGGTTTTCCTCAAATATCAGGAACACTCCTGCTGCTGATTGCCTCAATTTGGTGTGCGCTCAGCTCAGGACTGGTTGTGTGTCGGATAGGCTTAGTCCATACAGCGTATACCAGGGTATTTTTCAATACCATTTTCAATACCGTTAACTATTTCTATCGATTTTTTTATTTTATTTTGATACATTTCAACATTTGTTGCTACTTTTTAAGTAAATACCTGCAGTTAACTGTGCAGTACTTTAGGAAATAAAGAAGATTGCGTTCTTCATTTCACCTGTCACATAATTTTTCATTATGAAGCTTACCGGTAGTCCCCAGTCACGTGGTGTTTGTTTACAAGCACACAACGACGAGAGACCGGAGCCTTGAGTCACTCACTGTTGTACAGCATTGCGCCAAGTGATGTAGTTAAAATGTGGAATTCACAACTAAGCGTTTGCCAGCTAGATGTCTTATAACTATTAAGTTAACTGTCTAGAATTTGCTGAATGCTCTGCAGTTGTGCATTTGGCTTGCTAATTTAATAGCTAGTTAGCTACAGTATCTAGTGGTTAGCTTCTTCCAAAATTAAGCTTTGCTTAGTAACAGCAGAGAATCCCCTCCTGGATCAAGAGCCTTGTGGTCTAATAGTTTGTTTTGTGCATGTAGCAAACTGTGAGTAGCATTTTTGAGTTACTTGTATAGTGTAGGTCAAGAGACTGTATAAAATGTTAGCAATGCACTCGTTAGCATTCTTTATGGGATGTTACATGTACTTGTTAGCATTGCTAACCTTTTGGAGTACAGAGTCTCAGTGGGGTTTGAAACCAGCGCCCGTTGTTCAGTGCCGGTATTACCGAAATATCCAGGTATTGCGCAAGGTCATTATGAAGGTATGACAATTTGGATACCGCCCACGCCGAGTGTCGGCTCAAAAAGCGCCTCGTCTTCAGTCTCGAGTAGGCGTGGTCAAAGTTCTCAATGTTTGGCACCTTGTGTGAAAAATGTATGACATTAGTCAAACAGGAGAGAATACCTGAAAAGCCAAAATGGCTAATCCAAACTTTCTGAAGATGAAGTTGAAGAGGATAAGTATGAGGGAGAACCACAGTTGGCTCTTTCTAAAAGCTGTAATGTGACCGAAGAAAGCAGAGGAGGATTTTAACAGCGTGGAACCAAAGATTCCCAAGACACTAAACGCGTGGGTCTACTCGATACTTAGTAAAGGGATTGCTGTTCGAAGCTCAGGCGGCATTTTAGGCTTCCTCTATTTGCGTTGAGGAGAGCCAATGTTTCCACTCATTCCACAACTGTTTCTTTCTCCTGCTTAATTGTTATGCAGCGTGGCAGCAAGAGAAAGGAAAGGCAGGCGGACACTATTTTTCTCTCTTCATTTTATGCTTGGTCTTTCTCTCATATACTCACACAAAAGCACCCGGATGCAAGCTAAAAAGATGCTCAGAAACATACATGCACTGATACTACTATGCACATTACAAAGGAACATGATTTCAAATCCCGTTGAGTAAACTTACACCTATACGTTCACACCAGTAATTATCAGTCGTATGGGTGTGAATGCTGTTTGACGTAGGTACTAAAATATTTCTCAAGTAATTCAGTGAAGAATGACAAATCTCATGAATGAAGAGTTATTATAACACACAGGAAGGAACAAGATCCCCCTACCAGGCTGCTAATGTTATATTCACCTTTTCCTCATAGAGACTACGAATATGTCATTGGTATGTATAAGAGGATGAATAGTTTACCTGTGAGAAATTTCTGTTAAGTACCTGAATTCTGTAAAACCATTTACTAGGTGACAGAATAGTACAATTACCTTCTGTACTGTTGTGGTGTTCTGTGGTGATCTTTCTGGAATTTGCAATATCTTTAGCTCATCTGCCCCTTGCACTATCCCACAACTTGCAATTTAAATCAAATCAAATATTATTGGTCACATGCATATGGTTAGCAGATGTTATTGCGAGTGTAGCGAAATGCTTGTGCTTCTCGTGCCGACAGAGCATCATTATCTAACAAGTAATCAAACAATTCCACAACAACTACCTAATACACACAAAGGAAAGTAAAGGAATGGAATAAGAATATATGCATATAAATATATGCATGAGCAATGACTGAGCAGTATAGGCAAAATGCAATAGATGGTATAAAATACAGTGGGAACATATGAGATGAGTAATGCAAGATATGTAAACATTATTAAAGTGACTAGAAATCATTGGCCACTTTAATAAATGGATCACAAGTCTGTATGTAGGCAGCAGCACCTCTGTTAGTGGTGGCTGTTTAACAGTCTGATGGCTTTGAGATGGAAGCTATTTTTCAGTCTCTCGGTCCCAGCTGCAGATGCCAGGTGAATACTGCTGACAACAAATAATAACCAACATCAGTAAATATAGCCTACATTACATTAAAAACACAATTTTTCTTCTGCAGATTTCTCTATAGCTGCTGCAGACCGGTGCAGTCATGTTCAGGAACAGCTTGAAGATGCTGCTTGGCGGCAAGTCCAACCGCAAAAATCGCAACAGTGGTAAGTCAATCTGACCAGTGTTGTGTATGTGGTGTGTCTGTCTGTATGTGTGTAAAGCTTGCTCACCCAAAGTTTAACTATGTGCTTCAATAATACAACATATGACTTACTGTGGTTATCGCCTGCTATTGAAGTCACTGAGGTCTACCAGTGATGTCTTTTTTTGCCATTATAAACCAAGTCATTAATCTAAGCACTTATACTTGCCTCCTTTCACAAGTTGGCATCTGCCTAGCTCTATTTACGTTGATTAAACGTGACTCGCAGTACAGGAGGCATTGCGTTGCTGCTGAGTGCAGAGCGAGATACCTGTGACTACACAGCCATGGCACCCTCTCCAGGGACTTGGAGTGGAGCTTTCCACACGATCAGTAGAGACGTGTCAAGCTTGGTAAAGTAAGTCTTTGGAATGCAGCTGGTTATGTTCACGTCTCTAAAAATCGGTGCAGAGTCAGCTATACAGTACACCCCAAACACTCTCATCCCTTACTCAAGTTACTCATCTCCCGGAAACAAAGGTTTGAGGTCATTCACATAGGGTTTCAGTCCCCATGAAACTGGAGACGGGTTGTTTTCCATCATTAGTTCCTTTTAACTTGAAGAAACTTTATATGAATGTAAGTTACACAATTCTATTACTGTCTGACCAAGGACATATTTTGCAGCATAGTGAATATAGTTTTGCAGTTTCATTACAGTAGTTCCTACAGGCTGAAAATGTTAGCAACGTAAAAATTAGGGATGCGCGATATATCGGTGAACATATCGGAATCGGACGATATTAGCTAAAGATGCCAACATCGCTATCAGCTCGATGTCTAGTTTAACGTCTGTGCAAAACCGATGTCAAAGCTGACGTGCATACCCATATAACATAGGTACAGGACGTGATGACGCCACGTAAAATGTTGTACTACACGTGCCACACAGCATTCCTAACCTAGCCCACAAAGTCTGCTGTGTGGATCGAGCAGTCAATGATGTGAGCAGTCATTTGAAAAAGACATTTCAGAGAGACAACTCAAAGGTGAAATCCATTAATGCCAAGATAATGGAATTCATTGCCCTTGACAGTCAACCATTCTCTGTCGTGGGTAATGTTGGCTTTTGCCGACTGGTCGAGCACCGGTACACACTACTAAGTGCGCTATTTTCCAGATGTTGCCCTACCGGAATTACACTGTAATAGCGTCCCTGCTATTTGCTTCACGACTGACATTTGGAACAGCGACGTCAGCCCCATGATCATTGAGTCTGACAGCACATTGGGTCCACAAGGATTTCCTACTGAGGAAAGACTTATTGCCTGCTCATGATTGTACTGTTTGTCATACCGCTGCTGCCATTCCAATGGCATTTGATAACATGTTTGAAACATGAACACACTAGCTAGCTCCATTCAAACAACTGACTCAAGAAATACCCTCTCTCATGGCATTAAAACGCCTGCTCAACAAAACTGCCGACAGCCTGTGAACCAGCGATTCGGTGGCATTCTCTCTTTACAGTGTCGCCCCCATGCTCAATGCTATGTACATGGACTGCTACTTCGATGCAGACAAGGAACAGAGTTTACGTGAAATGTTACATACACAGCTGTACAAGATGGAAACGGACACAGTGAACAGTGCACACCAAGGAAGACAGGCCACTGACAGACAGAGCTGAAACTTCACTGTTTGACATGTATGATGACATCCTGGTTGAGAGTGAAACGACGGAACAAATTAACAACGAAACAGCAAGTAAGTGAAATAAATAGGTTTTGATGATGTTTTACTGGTAATGGGGACATGCGTAAATGCCAACAAAATACATTTTGTGTGTGTGACCTTTAACTATGCAAGTCAGTTAAGAACACATTTTTATTTACAATGACGGCCTACCCCGGACGCCGCTGGGCCAATTGTGCGCCGCGCTATGGGACTCCCAATCACGGCCGAATGTGATACAGCCTGGATTTGAACCAGGGACTGTAGTGAAGCCTCTTGCTGAGATGCAGTGCCTTAGACCGCTGTGTGTGTGTGTGTTAACTATTTAACTATACTAGAATGCTTAAAAGGCATCACTTGTAAAATGTGTTACATTGTGCTCTAGGTTGGAAAGTACTGTCAATGGCTTAAGGAAGTGAAGTTGTACCACCATTGTACTTTCAAACTACTTTCTCATCAACTGAGTTGCTTTTCCTCAAGACTCGAGATTCACTGGTGTACATTTCTGCTACAGTGTAGCTGTAGGCTCATAAAAATGACCTGAGAGAACCTGAGCCAACCAAACACACAGTAACAAAGTGTTTTAAACTATGCCACAGTGTCGAGATCCTCTGTTCCACACAAGCCCACACTGTGTCCACTCTTGACACTTTGTCATTTCAATTGAGCTGAAAGTTCGCTAATAGCCACCATTTTTAAAGGGCCAGAAAGGTTTTCAAGGCAGGGGTCCAGCCAGCGATAGTACGTCACGTTTAATTCCATGTCCCTGTAAGTTGTTGAAGTTTTTAATAGCAAAGGCTGTCTTCGTGGCAACGTGCAGCCTCAGTCATAACTGTGTTATAGATCTTGGCCACTACTCGTTGGGTGTTTTATGTTTTTATTCCTAAAGCCAGCCCTGAGAGGAAAGTGTCCCTGGCTCTACGCTATGTTTACCCTCGGAACAGTGCCACCCCAGTGTGTTGAGAGCTCCTCCGTTCCATCCAAACAGAATGAGAAACGTGATTCAGCAAACTGGCTAGTCCATTCAGAGCGGCAAGTGTAGTCCAGGCTCTAAATCTGAACAAATGGTTTTCATGTTTCATAACCTCTCCCTTTATCCAGGGTAGTTATGGTAATTGTGCTAAAAGCCTGTGATATCTTTTTTACCGAAAAGACATTTTGTATTTCCTCAGTTACTTGTCTTGTCAGACCACAGATAGTTATGAAAGGCCATAGAGGGCTAATTACGGTAGTACACGGTTATTAGGGGTCACAAGATACTATGACTGTGTACCACAGAAGTCTCATGTTGAATGGCCTGAAAATGAACTCATTGGCCTTACTCTTGAGGCAGAAAATACTTTTGGAATACTGTTGAAATAGAGAGAGATCGCGGAATCCAATTCAAACAGAAGAAGGTAATGCACTGTGGGAGATGAGCCATTGTGGTTTTGTCGTGGGGTAGCAGACAGGGGGCGATGAGGTGGGGGGGACACAGAGCCAGAGGTGTTTGGGCTCTGTACCAAGCCTGGGGTTGATGAGGTGCACTCCTGTCTAATAATTTCCCCTCTTGAGATGTTAGGGGCTCAATCATAGCCAGCTGTTGACCAGAATGCTGTACTGCTACCAACATCGAAGAGCATTTATAATACAAGATTGTTATGTGACACAGAATCTAACGTGACACCAAACTACCACAACAGTTGGTAAAGCAGTCTTTTTTTCCCCCTCCAAGGATGGCCTGTTTCAAATTTCCCTGGGATGCAGTTGCTGCTTTTCTATTGTTATTTATATAAAAGACCCCCCCACAAGTCCTTGTTATTTTGTTAGTTTCAAAGACATATTTTTTGTCCCTCAACCTGTACACAAATGAAAGGGAAAGGGGATACCTAGTCAGTTGTACAACTGAATGCATTCAACTGATATGTCTTCTGCATTTTACCCAACCCCTCTTAATCAGAGAGGTGCGGGGTGCTACCTTAGTCGACATCCATGTCATCGGCGGCCGGGGAACAGTGGGTTAACGGCCTTGCTCAGGGGCAGAAAGACAGATTTTTTACATTGTCTGCTTGGTGATTTGATCCAGCAACCTTTCGATATCCTCAGCATATGTTTGACATAAATAAATTAAATCCAAGCCACCAGCAACTTGCCAAGTAAACATGAACGATCTCGCGACACTGGAAAACACATGATGTCACCTTGGGATTGATGGTTACTTGCCTCCAGATTCCTCAACCTCTTGGATAACAATCAAAGCTGACATTAGCGACAGCCAACTGCAACACTGTGCAATATTGTGTGCAGAGCGAGGGAAAAAACGTAATCTTCCAACCCTGCACAGACTGCGGTAAACTTTTAGAACATGTCATAACACGTGTAGATTGTAAGGCAGATCCGCGGGGTTTCCTGAAACAAGCCAAGGCAGTTCTGTATTCAATTACTATTTCTACACTGCTGCAGAGCTCAGTGTTCAAGTTAAGAATCAGACAATAACTGCCTCACCTCACCTACCCATTCAGAAGAGGTTTGGTCACCCACTATATACCACTACAGTTGAAGTTGGAATTTTACATACACCTTAGCCAAATACATTAACTCAGTTTTTTACAATTCCTGACATTTAATCCCAGTAAAAATTATCTGTCTTAGGTCAGTTAGGATCACCACTTTATTTTAAGAATGTGAAATGTCAGAATAATAGTAGAGTGATTTCAGCTTTTATTTATTTCTTCACGTTCCCGGTGGGTCAGCGGTTTACATACACTCAATTAGTTAGCATTGCCTTTAAATTGTTTAACTTGGGTCAAATGTTTCGGGTAGCCTTCCACAAGCTTCCCACAATAAGTTGGGTGAATTTTGGCTCATTCCTCCTGACAGAGCTGGTGTAACTGAGTCCGGTTTGCAGGCCTCCTTGCTCACACAATCTTTTTCAGTTCGCCCACAAATGTTCTATAGGATTGAGGTCAGCGCTTTGTGATGGCCACTCCAATACCTTGACTTTGTTGGCCTTAGGTCTTTTTGCCACAACTTTGGAAGCACTTGGGGTCATTGTCCATTTGGAAGACCCATTTGAGACCAAGCTTTAACTTCCTGACTGTCTTGAGATGTTGCTTCAATATATCCACATAATTTTCCATCCACATGATGCCATCTATTTTGTGAAGTGCACCAGTCCCTCGTGCTGCAAAGCACCCGCACAATATGATGCTGCCACCCCTGTGCTTCACGGTTGGGATGGTTTTCTTTGGCTTGCAAGCCCCCCCCCTTTTCCTCCAAACATAACGATGGTCATTATGGCCAAACAGTTCTATTTTTGTTTCATGAGACCAGATTACATTTCTCCAAAAAGTACGATCTTTGTCCCCATGTGCAGTTGCAAACCGTAGTCTGGCTTTTTTATTGCGGTTTTGGAGCAGTGGCTTCTTACTTGCTGAGTGGCCTTTCAGGTTATGTCGATATAGGACTCATTTTACTGTGGATATAGATACTTTTGTACCTGTTTTCTCCAGCATCTTCACAGGGTCCTTTCCTGTTCTGGGATTGATTTGCACTTTTCGAACCAAAGTACATCTCTAGGAGACAGAACGAGTCTCCTTTCTGAGCAGTATGATGGCTGAGTGGGTCTATGGTGTTTATACTTGTGTACTATTGTTTGTACAGATGAACGTGGTACCTTCAGGCGTTTGAACATTGCTCCCAAGGATGAACCAGACTTGAGGTCTACAATTGTTTTTCTGAGTTCTTGGCTGATTTTCCCATGATGCCAAGCAAAGAGGCACTGAGATTGAAGGTAGGCCTTGAAATACATCCACAGGTACACCTCCATTTGACACAAATGATGTCAATTAGCCTATCAAAAGCTTCTAAAGCCGTAAGTCAACTTAGTGTATTTAAACTTCTGACCCACTGGAATTGTGATACAGTGAATTATAAGTGAAACAATTGTTGGAAAAAGGACTTGTCATGCACAAAGTAGTCCTAACCGATTTGCCAAAACTATAGTTTGTTAAAAATAAATGTGTGGAGTGGTTGAAAAACGAGTTTTAATGACTCCAACCTAAGTGTATGTAAACTTCCGACTTCAAATGTATATACACATTCTGGTGGATGCTGATTCCTCTCCAAAAATGCAGCATATGACTACAGCACTGGGACATGCAGTGTGCTATGGCTAAGCAGCTTGTATGGATGCAGCCTTGAGAGCGGATGATGGAAAGGGACCAGGGGATGTGTGTGTCAGCTGCAGCAATCTAAGTTTGCTGGCTGACGCCGCTCAATGGCTCTGGTGACTGTCATTGCCAGCCAAGATCGTTGTGTCTGTCCCAGCACCGCCTGTTAATTGAAAGCTTTTTTTGTCAGCAGCGTCAATGAAATCCAATCAAATTTAGAGGCTCATGCAACCGAGACCAATCAGGCGCAGAGCCACGCGTTATGTAAGGAAGCTGTGCACATTGACAAAATTAGAGATTTTCATTGCAGCTGTGGACCTTTAGTTACTCGGCAGGCTGTCCCCTCCCATCATCCCCACCATGTTCATTCATTACTTCCTGTTTTGTTTGGTGATGAGGTTATTTTCCGCAGAATTTAGTTTACCTCTTTAAATAGCACTTTTGGGAGTGATGGTGCTGAAGCCGGCAGCTTGTCAGGTATGATTTACAACCAAGACATGCAGCTCTACTAATTGTTTCTGTTATTGAGGTGCACCATGTTAACATTGTCTGAATCAAACACATTTTTTTTATCCAAAGACGTATCCTCCTCTAAATGATTGTGCTAATGGAGTTGATTTTTGTAATTCAGTGTTCTCATGTTTGCCCACCAGAGTAGTAAGACTATGGGACATTTTATTTTATTTATTTGCTCTGCCAAATCTCTGGCGCTAATGCGTTTATCTACCTCAGCACTCACTCTTATCAGTCCACACTCCTCCTTCCAATTCCCCTTCTCCCTCTCTCCACCTCCCTCATCTGCATCTCTCCATGGTTCCCCCTCTCCGTCTCCCTGTCCATGCCTGCTGACAGGCTCTGGCCCACTGCCCAGGTCCCATCCAGACGGGTTCTGTTCATCTGGCAGAACGGCTGGCACCACCTACATTCCTCTATCCCTCCTACCTCCCACTCTACCTCCCCAGCCATAATCCCCCCTCCCCCAGAGTCCCTGCTGCCCGTGGAGAAAAAGCATCCCTGGAACAAGGCCAGGAAGACGGGGGCTACTGCGGCTCAGGTGCTGCCTGCAACACTACAGAGGGGTTCAGCTGTAAGACAACCTCACTACTCTTCCTCTTCTCCCATCCATCACATCAGTCTCTCTCTAAGGAACCCTTCCTTCCACCTTTGTGTGTAGAACCTATAGATCCCTTGGAATGATGAGTGACAACATAGAGGAGTATGGGGATTATAGGAGCTGAATGCTTCTCAAACACCAGGTGTTGCTTCAACACAGGGATCACCTTATGTAACTTGGCAGGTCATCATAGCACAGCTCACTCAAATCCCCAAATGAGCAAGCTACAGGAGAGGACATAGGAGTGCACTGCTCACTGCAGTCAGTTTACAACAGAGAGAAACTATATTGTAAAATAATGGGTTTCATGAGAGTCAGTGCAAGCAACATAAAGTGGGAGGACTAACTACAGCCCATTCCCCTGCTAACAATGCCCTCTCTGGGTAATCTCCACCCTGATACAATCTTGCACCAAAGAGCCTGCACCAGGAGTCTCCCCTTCTAAACCAGTTCAGTAGTAACAGACACTAGACTCTGGCATGGAACTCTGCACCAAGAGGCCCAGTGTGTGACTGATGTTACAGCCAGCCCTCCATGTGACTGATAGTCATTAGAGACCTCATCTCTCCTTCCTTTCCCCAGCCGAGGCTTTACACAGTATCACGTGGCTCCGAGGCTGCAGACAATCTTGCTTAGCTCACTGGTTTATCAATGTCGTCAACCCTATCCTCCTCACACCCAGCCAGTAGCAAAGGGGTCGTAAGCCCTCACAAAAATTGACCGACTGGTACCCCTGTAGATTTGTGTTTCAGATCTGTCTCCATGATTCATGCATAGGTGATTCACACTTGTGTAGTATATGATTCAGATCTGTCTCCATGATTTATGTGTAAGTGATTCAAACTTGTATAGTAGATGAAATGACTTAAATGTAAATGTAATGATTCAGTAGGTAAAGACCAGACGAGCTGCTGTTGTAAAAGTGTTATTCCCCTTCTCTATTGGTAAAGGTTGATGTTGCCCTTATCCTCAGATCTAGGATCAGATTAGGAGGATTGAGTCCTTTTGGTTGGCAGTTTACTTTACTGTTGTACTATTAACTCTGATGCCGACTACCTACCATTGTAATATTGTGGTCTGGTAGAATGCCTTTAGTTTTCAGTAGGTTATGCATGGCCAGACTCCACAAGTAGGGTCTCAGTTTTGGTGTGGTGTTGATGCATTGCAGATTTATAGGGTTGTTTACAGCACTACAAAGCTCCACCATCCGCTTGTGTGTGTGTGAACCTGTCCTCTTTTGAATTCAGCCCTTTGGGAAAGTGTCACCTCAGCTCATCGGATGGAACTCTTCTTGGAGTTACGGATGGATACGTATGCAATCCATATTCACTTTGTGCACATACACATTAGAGGTCGACCGATTTAATCGCAATGGCTGATTTAATTAGGGCCGATTTCAAGTGTTCATAACAATCGTAAATCTGTATTTTTGACGCCGATTTTGCCGAAATCTTTTATTTATTTTTAATTTTTAATTTTTTAAATATTTTATTTTAATTTTTTACACCTTTATTTAACTAGGCAAGTCAGTTAAGAACACATTCTTATTTTCAATGACGACTTAGGAACGGTGGGTTTAACTGCCTTGTTCAGGGGCTAAACGACAGATTTTCACCTTGTCAGCTCTGGGATTCAATCTTGCGACCTTACGGTTAACTCGTCCAACGCTCTAACCAACTGCCTCTCATTGCACTCCACGAGGAGCCTGCCTGTTATGTGAATGCAGTAGAAGCCAAGGTAAGTTGCTAGCTGGCATTAAACTTATCTTATACAAATCAATCAATCATAATCACTAGTTAACTACACATGGTTGATGATATTACTAGTTTATCTAGCGTGTCCTGTGTTGCATATAATCAATGCAACGGTGGGGGATGATTTTAACAAAAGCGCATTTGTGAAAAAAACACCAATGCCTTTCTTAAAATCAATACACAGAAGTATATATCGGTCGACCTCTAATGCACATGTTATTGCACGCACACGCACACACACATACACATGCGCACACACACACACACAATCAAAGAGACACACACGTACGCAAACTTTGTAAGCAAGGGAACTGTCATTTATACTCATTCAATGTATAAAGTTCACAGCAGACATACTGTGTGTGTGTTTATCACCATTGTTTCTGTACAGAAACAATCTCTAGTTCAGAAGAAGAGCAAGCTGGAGAGGAAGGAAAGGCTTCACATTTTAAAATAGCATTTCATCTCAACACCTCTGAATACCCGGAAATATGTTTATTAACCTACTACCACTCCGTAGTTCATTAGAACTGTATTCCTATTAGCCGATCCAACGGCCGATTGTTGTGTATTTTCAACGGCGATACCAATTTATTTTAAGGACCAAAAAACAAAACGATACAGATCGGCCGTTGTTTTTTTTTTTAATTTAAAATTAAATAATTTAAAATTTAATTTAAAATTAAAATTATGTATATTTAAAATTTAATTTAAAATATAAAATATATATATATATATATATATATATATACAGTGCCTGCGAAAGTATTCGGCCCCCTTGAACTTTGACCTTTTGCCACATTTCAGGCTTCTTTGCTGCCCTCAAACAGTTTTCTCGTGGAATGCAATGTAATCGGTGTCCAAAAATGCCAATTACCAATTGTTGTGAACTTGAAATCGGCCCTAATTAATCTAACATGCCGATTAATTGGCCGACCTCTAATTCCTATTCACGGCTATTCTGAATGTGACCTCACTCGGATTGAATGTTGTGTTCACAAACACTGTTCCCTTTGATGTGAGTTGTTTTGTGAATAATCATGTTTACTTGATTATGCTTGTGTGGGTGGGTCTATCTATGTATCGGAGTGGGCTTACATAAGGATGCATGGATCAAGTATGTGTCTACTATTGTCTATACAATTATTAGGATTTCTGTGTGTTTTGTGAGTGTGATGCTTTTATGTGGCTGTTCAAGGAGGACATTGCAGTCAGTGTGCCTTTTTAGAGCTTCCGAGTGTTTTCTGTGTCTGGGAGAGGGGAAGAGGGAGAGAGCTAACTTCCCGCTATCGAGTGGGAGATGGAGAGGGGAGGAGGAGGGCGAGTCCGCCCGCCCGCCTGTCTGTTCCTGTGTGTCTGTCCTTGTATGTGTTCCTGCGCGTGCGCCAATACCTGGCACTTTCTTTCAACACTGCAGAGCTCACTCGGTCTACAGCTCTCCATCTCTTTCTCTCTTACTCCTCTCCTCCTCTTCCCTCTCCTTTTTTGTGCCTCTATTGCCATATCTCTATGTCACGTCCTTCAAGTAGTTTACCATGGTACAGGATTTTACTAGCTGGAGACGCAGCCCTTTTCTACTAACTAAGGTGAGACTGACTCAAGCTTTACCTGGCTAGGGTACTTTACATAGGAGGGTGGAATCTGGGGGTGGGGGGAGTCTAGGGGCCATAGAGAAGGGACAGGTAGTTGTGGTCGGGTTCAGAGAAGTATGTGTTTACTGCTGGGATGACTTTAGCTGCTCTGTGATGCACACATCTCTGAGTACTAGCTAGCTAGTCTAGCACTGCCCACTGGATGTCAATCAGGATGACTGCCAGTTCTGATCTTTTCGGTGTGATTCTATGCTATGAAATTCTTCTCTCTCGGTTTCTGATTCTACCTCATGTACTACTCTGGCTTTCTCTCTCCAGCCCATTATGCGCCTCCTTCCCCTCTCTCTCTGGTGTGACAGGTTATGAGCGGGGAAGGGGCTGGCGTGTGGAGAACATGGAGCCTCTCTCACAGAGTTATGTGCACTGCATGTATGATTTCTTTCTCTGAAGAGTCGCAGGCACAGGCAGCATAATGATGCGAAGTAGCCGTTTCCTTCCCTCCTAGCAGCACAGGACTCCTGCAGATGAAGGCACAGACACGTTACACACACACGCGCGTTACACACACATTGCACACGTTACACATACGAGTTACACACACGTACGAGTTACACACACGTACGCTTTACACATGTTACACACGTACGCTTTACACATGTTACACGTGTACGCTTTACACATGTTACACACGTGTACGCTTTACACATGTTACACACGTGTACGCTTTGCACATGTTACACACGTGTACGCTTTGCACATGTTAGACACGTGTACGCTTTGCACATGTTACACACGTGTACGCTTTGCACATGCTACACACGTGTACGCTTTGCACATGTTACACACGTGTACGCTTTGCACATGTTACACACGTGTACGCTTTACACATACGCGCTACACACGTGTACGCTTTACACACACGCGCTACTCACACGCGTTACGCACACATACTCACTCACACATACTGAGTATACAAAGCATTAAGGACACCTGCTCTTTCCATGGCATAGACTGACCAGGTGAATCTAGTTAAAAGCTATGATCCCTTGGTCACTTGAAGGAGACAGATTTAAAGAACGATTTTTAAGCCTTGAGGCATTTGAGATTGTGTGCCATTCATAGGGTGAAGGGGCAAGACACACGTGCCTTTGAACAGGGTATGGTAGTAGGTGCCAGGCACACTGGTCTGTGTCAAGAACTGAAATGTTGCTGTGTTTTTCACGCTCAACAGTTTCCTGTGTGTATCAAGAATGGTCCACCACCCAAAGGACATCCAGCCACTTGACACAACTGTGGGAAGCATTGGGGTTAACATGGGCCAGCATCCCTGTGGAATGCTTTTGACACCTTATAGAGTCCATGCCCTGACGAATTGAGGCTGCTCTGAGGGAAGGGGGAAGGGTGCAACTCAAAATTAGGAAGGTATACAATTACTGTCTGACACACATCCAATCACGTACACGCACTCATCCCATCAACATGCATTATTTTTTTCTCTTTTACACACTCTCATTCTTACCCATATTCACCCTCTCCTTTTCTGCCTCCTAAACACACACACACACACATCCCTCTACTGTCAGTATCTCTCGCCCACTCTGGGTTTTCGAGGGGGAGTGAGAGAGGCAGGGCACAGTGGGATCAAGTTGCTCTGCCTGTGAAGTTTCTCTGCTGCTCTTATTCTTATTCTGCTTTAACTCTGCTCTAATGCCTAGCAGCAGGGAAGCACTGATGGCTTCTGAATAGAGAGGAAATGACTTGCTTTAATATCCTCACATCATTAACCACCCAGAGAGAAAAAACAGCTAATGGTATTGTTCTCTTCTGGCCAATCCATAGCCCAGTATGAGTGTGTAGAGTATGTGGGTAATGAGTATAGTGGGTGGCTGGTGAAGGTGGGCATGGTTGAGTGTTGGCTGGGGGCGGCTGGTTAGATAAGTGCCCACCACACAGTACAGTGGCTCAGCAGAAACATTACATTCCCAAACTGTTCTTGCACTCCCACAACATTTCTGTGTGATTCTTCACGAAACACAGACAAAAAAAGACCATGATTTGGGGGATTTTCATGAAATGTAAGCCATAAAATAGTGCTTTGGAGGAAAGATTGTTGACATACACTACCGTTCAAAAGTTTGGGGACATTTCTAAGTGAACTTGTTTTTGAAAGAAAACCCATTTTTTTGTCCATTTAAAATAACATCAAATTGATCAGATAGTGTAGACACTGTTAATGTTGTAAGTGACTATTGTAGCTGGAAACTGCTGATTTTTAATGGGATATCTACATAGGCGTACAGAGGCCCATTATCAGCAACCATCACTCCTGTGTTCCAATGGCAAGTTGTGTTAGCTAATCCAAGTTTATAATTTTAAAGGGCTAATTGATAATTAGAAAACCCATTTGCAATTATGTTAGTACAGCTGAAAGCTGTTCTGATTAAAGAAGCAATAAAACTGTCCTTCTTTAGACTAGTTGAGTATCTGCATCATCATCATTTGTGGGTTCAATTACAGGCTCAAAATGGCCAGAAACAAAGAACTTTCTTCTGAAACGCATCAGTCTAAACTTGTTCTGAGAAATGAAGGCTATTCCATGCAAGAAATTGCCAAGAAACTGAAGATCTCGTACAACGGCCTGTACAACTCCTTTCACAGAACAGCGCTAACTGGCTCTAGCCAGAATAGAAAGAGGAGTGGGAGGCCCCGGTGCACAACTGAGCAAGAGGACAAGTACATTAGTGTGTCTAGTTTGAGAAACATATGCCTCAAGTCCTCAACTGGCAGCTTCATTAAATAGTACCTGCAAAACACAAGTCTCAACGTCAACAGTAAAGAGGCGACCCCGGGATGCTGGTCTTCTAGGCAGAGTTGCAAAGAAAAAGCCATATCCCAGACTGGCCAATAAAAATAAAATATTAAGATGGGCAAAATAACACAGGCACTGGACAGAGGAAGATTGGGGGGGGGAAGTGTTATGGACAGACAGATCTAAGTTTGAGGTGTTCGGATCACAAAGAAGAATGTTCGTGAGATGCAGAAAAGATGCTGGAGTAGTGCTTGACGCCACCTGTCAAGCGTGGTGGAGGCAATGTGATGGTCTGGGGGTGCTTTGGTGGTGGTAAAGTGGGAGATTTGTCCAGGGTAAAAGGGATCTTGAAGAAGGAAGGCTCACTCCATTTTGCAACGCCATGCCATACCCTGTGGACAGTGCTTAATTGGAGCCAATTTCCTCCTACAGCAGGACAATGACCCACAGCACAGCTCTGAACTATTTAGGGAAGCAGCAGTCAGCTGGTATTCTGTCCATGTGCTGGCCACTCCACTAGTCACCGGATCTCAACCCTATTGAGCTGTTGTGGGAGCAGGTAGGTAAGAAGTGCCCATCAAGCCAATCCAATTTGTGGGAGGTGCTTCAGGAAGCATGGGGTGAAGTCTCTTCAGATTACCTCAACAAATTGACAACTAGAATGCCAAAGGTCTGCAAGGCTGTAATTGCTGCAATTGGAGGATCCTTTGAAGAAAGCAAATTTTGAAGGACACAATTATTATTTAAATTAATCATTATTTATATCCTTGTCAATGTCTTTCCTATTCATTTTGCAACTCATTTCATGTATGTTTTCATAAACAAGTACATTTCTAAGTGACCCCAAACTTTTGAACAGTAGTGTATATTTGACATAATTGAGACATTGTTCAAAGTTGACATATTTATGACATTAAGGCCTTACCCAGACTCCAGTGTTTCATCTGTAGTTGCAACAAAGCAAATATTTGTGTCATATGAATCCTACAGACGAAGAACCATATACAGTGGGGAGAACAAGTATTTGATACACTGCCGATTTTGCAGGTTTTCCCACTTACAAAGCATGTAGAGGTCTGTAATTTTTTATCATAGGTACACTTCAACTGTGAGAGACAGAATTTTTAAAGTAATTAATTAGCATTTTATTGCATGACATAAGTATATGATCACCTACCAACCAGTAAGAATTCCAGCTCTCACAGACCTGTTAGTTTTTCTTTAAGAAACCCTCCTGTTCTCCACTCATTACCTGTATTAACTGCACCTGTCCACACACTCAATCAAACTGACTCCAACCTCTCCACAATGGCCAAGACCAGGGAGCTGTGTAAGGACATCAGGGTTAAAATTGTAGACCTGCACAAGGCTGGGATGGGCTACAGGACAATAGGCAAGCAGCTTGGTGAGAAGGCAACAACTGTTGGCGCAATTATTAGAAAATGGAAGAAGGTCAAGATGACGGTCAATCACCCTCGGTCTGGGGCTCCATCCAAGATCTCACCTCGTGGGGCATCAATGATCATGAGGAAGGTGAGGGATCAGCCCAGAACTACATGGCAGGACCTGGTCAATGACCTGAAGAAATCTGGGACAACAGTCTCAAAGATAACCATTAGTAACACACTATGACGTCATGGATTAAAATCCTGCAGTGCTTGCAAGGTCCCCCTGCTCAAGCCAGCGCATGTCCAGGCCCGTCTGAAGTTTGTCAATGACCATCTGAATGATCCAGAGGAGGAATGGGAGAAGGTCATGTGTTCTGATGAGATAAAAATAGAGCTTTTTGGTCTAAACTCCGCTCGCCGTGTTTGGCGGAAGAAGAAGGATGAGTACAATCCCAAGAACACCATCCCAACTGTGAAGCATGAAGGTGGAAAACATCATTCTTTGGTGATGCTTTTCTGCAAAGGGGACTGGATGACTGCACGGTATTGAGGGGAGGATGGATGGGGCCATGAATCCCGAGATCTTGGCCAACAACCTCCTTCCCTCAGTAAGAGCATTGAAGGTGGGTCGTGGCTGGGTCTTCCAGCATGACAACGACCCAAAACACACAGAAGCATTTCAAGGTCCTGGAGTGGCCAAGCCATTCTCCAGACCTGAACCCAATAGAACATCTTTGGAGGGAGCTGAAAGTCCGTATTGCCCAGCGACAGCCCGGAACCTGAAGGATCTGGAGAAGGTCTGTATGGAGGAGTGGGCCAAAATCCCTGCTGCAGTGTGTGCAAACCTGGTAAAGAACTACAGGAAACGTATGATCTCTGTAACTGCAAACAACGGTTTCTGTATCAAATATTAAGTTCTGCTTTTCTGATGTATCAAATACTTATGTCATGCAATAAAATGCTAATTAATTACTTAAAAATCATAATGTGATTTTCTGGATTTTTGTTTTAGATTCCGTCTCTCACAGTTGAAGTGTACCTATGATACAAAGCCTGTAGACGTCTGTAATTTTTTAAGTGGGAAAATCTGCAAAATCTGCAGTGTATCTCATACTTGTTCTCCCCACTGTATGTGACATTTAAAACATTAAAAAAAGAGATATACATGAAAAATCATTATTGGACACCCTTTTTCTATAGTGAACCGGTTTCACAAGCTTTCCACGTGCTAATTAACGATCATTTTAAATTTTAAAGATAGGCTCTCGTGGAATAACCGTTTATGTGCACCACTCAGAATGGACGGACAAGCGCACAACTTTTCTGTTGCTGATGAAAATCGCCGAAATGTGGGAAAGAAACGTAAAACAATACTAAAAATGTAAAGACAGGCAAAGTAAGATCTTGCGGGAAAAACCCTATACAAATCGTAAGGGTCAAGAAAAGCTGCCCAAAAGAGGTATGTGGAAGAACCGTATATCAAACAATCAAGCTAGCTAGCTATAGAGTAAAGTAACTAACATGAATATTCTGGGTTGTCTAATTTGTAACTATAGAGAAACATATTAGCTGAAGTTCTTTGGCTACTAACTTATACATTATCGTTACAAATGTTATTGCTAGATTATAGAAGAAACATAGCTAGCTACTTTTTCTCCATCCACCTGATGATTCGACATGGCTACAGTAGCTAGCTAGTTATATGTAACATTACACTGTATCCTGCAGGGATTGCACACCGAGGGTCCATTTGAGGTGGCAAGCTGTATATTGAAGTGGGTGAAGACAAAATTCACAGCACTCACCAAACCAGAGGTGCGCAAGTTGATCACCTTCAGTGACAGATGCTGTGGGCAGAATAACAACTGGCGGATGCTCAATCTGATGTCGATGCTCGTCTCTATGGGTTACTTTACCCAAGTTGAGCAGAAGTTCATCGTCGGGCTCCTGGGTGGCGCAGTGGTCTAGGGCACTGCATCGCAGCGCTAGCTGTGCCACCAGAGACTCTGGGTTCGCGCCCAGGCTCTGTCGCAGCCGGCCACGACAATTGGCCTAGGGAGAATTGGTTAGGGAGGGTTTGGTTAGGGAGGGTTTGGCCGGTAGGGATATCCTTGTCTCATCGCGCACCAGTGACTCCTGTGGTGGGCTGGGCGCAGTCCACGCTAACCAAGGTCTCCAGGTGCACGGTGTTTCCTCCGACACATTGGTGCGGCTGGCTTCCGGGTTGGATGCGCGCCGTGTTAAGAAGCAGTGCGGCTTGGTTGGGTTGTGTTTCGGCGGACGCATGGCTTTCGACCTTCGTCTCTCCCGAGCCCGTACGGGAGTTGTAGCGATGAACACCACGAATGTGGGGAGAAAAGAGGAAAAACTTTTTTTTTTTAAGAAGTTCATGGTCTCTGGTCATTCTTTTCTTCCTTGTGATCGATCCTTTTGCCACCATCGAGAAGAGGCGCAAGGTGTCAGTCCTTCGTACACCTGATGATGTTTCAAAGATGATACTTGAAGCACAACCAGCAAAACCATTCGAGGTAATGAGGATGCAATGTTAAGACTTCAGGCACCTCCCAGATTCTGTCCTCGAGCGACCAGCTGGATTACAGATCACCTCAGTGAGGTGGTTAAAAGTCACAGGTATTGCACAGAGAATAGTTTACTAACATCCCATCAACATACAACATGTTGTTCTAACAATAAAATATCCTAATGCTTGACTGTGAAAGTTGTTTATTGATGTCAGGAACTTAAAATGTTTCTGTTCTAATTTCAGTTGAGGATCCTTGGAATCTGTACGCCAGACAGAGCCATAGTCTATTTGAAGGATGGAAATCGTTGCTGATCTCCAAACCAAAACAAGGAGCGACACCTCAACCTCCTTATTTTGCAAGCCACTACCCTAGAGCATATGAGAGTCCTCTGCCCATCAAATAAAAACAAGTACCAAGATCTGATGACCTGCTCAACTACTTGCCAGCTGCTGCACGCTCTTTTTATAAATCACTGCAGAGTGAATCATTTGTTGTTAAACCAAGCTACATAATTAATTGTTTTTTTTTCTGTGAGTTTGTGATCCCCTGAACCTGTACAGTATGTTGAACCTGAATACATTTCAGAAGACCTGTCACCCCTATTGTAGGAAATTAAATGTATAGTAAGTAGGTGTTTTCTATGTGAATCAATTTGTGCATTATTTGAACCAGCACAATATATTTAATTAATTTAATTTTAAGATGTTCTTAGTGTAGAAAATGTAATGTACAAATATAATAAAATAAAAATATCCAATTATTGGAAGATATGGGTATGGTGAATTATTTGTCAACCATAAAACACCTAATGTGGTACACACAATTAATAATGGAAAAATAACATCTTAAAATGGAAAAATTGTCACGTATATGGTTATTCGTCTGTAGGATTCATGTGAGGCGTTACCGCTTGCTCTGTAATATGAGTAGTAGTTTGATTTCAACATTTTATTGCTATATATTGTTGAACATAATATATTCTACTGGCTTTCAAAGTTCCAGAGTGGGATCTCCTACTTTTAGAGTTAGGATCCAATATGTAAGCATTACCAACAGAGTGAATATGAAAATTGATTCTGCTGGTGATTTACTGGTATGTGCAATGAGTAAGAGGGCTGGATTGGTTACCTTGCCTACTGTGGCAATGTCTCTGTATTAAATGGGCAATCATTTAGAACTAGCAGAGTATATTATGTCTGGGTTTTGTGACAAGTTATCTTCTGTTACACTCTGATACTGTGTTCATGTCCCTTATCTTATCATCTGGTTGATAATGTTGTCACAACTTTGCTTTGATGTTCTCACATTGTTTCTCATCAACATGTTGTAGTGTCCATTGAGGAAACCATATTATGACACTGCCTGATGCCATCGTCTACACCTCTGCCATTAGCTTTAGCCTGCTGCTAACAGATGCCTTCGATTTAAACTGAATGTCTGGTTACTTCCCTCTGTGTATTTTTAGGAACAGGTCAAGTCCTTGGGAGAACCTCTGAGCCCTATTATAACCTTGTTGTTTTCATTGAAGTGGGATAAACAGTGCTCTGCTAGCAAAGCCTAGCTTGTAGCAGACGCCACTAGATGAACTTTAGCATGCTTTGTTTGGAGAGTGAGAGAGAGCCCAGTGGCGCACTTGATGAGAGACAGACGAACAGAGAGGAGGAACAAAACAGAACCGATAGAAAACAGGAGTGGAGGAGTGGTGGCTCACAGCCCAGAGTTTTGTCTTGTCTCCTCCTCTATTTTCTCCTCCTCTCGCTGGCTAACCCACTCCCTCATGCTCTCGCTCACACACAGCCCAGAAACACGCACGCACACACCCAGCCCTCCCCTTGACCAGCCAGAAAGCTGAATTATTCAACAAGCAAGACTACGCCCAAGCATTGCTTCTTTCTCCACACACACACACACACACACACACACACACACACACACACACACCTTAACTAGCATCCCTTAGCACGTCACACGTTACAACTGGAAGTGCATGTTTATAATGTCTGCTAGGCTGTACAAGGCTTTAACATCTGGAACCATGTGGAACACTTAGCTCCTCACATGCTCCAAACAAGCAGGCCAATATTCCCCACAGCAAAGAGAAAACAGCAGAGGATTGGAATTGTATGTTTAGGTATGGTACCTCAGGTCTTGTTTCCCCCATGTATAATTCTATGTGGAGAAAAATAATTTGTAGTAACAAAATAAGCCTGGCAAGTAAGGTTATAGTACGGTACCTCTAATACAATGATTAAAGATGGCGTAGCTAACCCTGGGCTAGGAAAAATTCCAGGCCCTATTGGTGAAGTCTGGTCTGTTGTCTCTGTGTCCCACTCAGAGGGACTGCAAACAAGACTGCTAAATAGCTAATCAAATGACTACCTGCATTGGCCCTTTTTGGCACAAACTCTCTTGCACTGACTCTATGGACACGCACTCACACGTACAGTACTTACACTAACACCCCAACACACACACCACAACACACTACATACTGTTTGCCCACACACACACAACACGCGCACACATGCATGCTGACGCCGCACACGCTTTCACACTCACCACATACGCTGCTGCTACTGTTTTCTCTATCCTGTTGCCTCATCACTTTACCACCACCTATATGTACAGTACATAGCTACCTCAATTACCTCGTACCCCTGCATATCAACTCAGTACTGGTTCTCCCTGTATATAGCCATGTTACTTTTACTCCTTTTTATTGTTCGTTAGTCAATGTCTATTTATTCCTCCTATATTTTTTAATCTTCAACTTTGCATTGTTGGAAAAGGACCCGTAAGTAAGCATTTTACTGTTAGTCTACACCTGTTGTTTACGAAGCATGTGAAAAAGTATTAGATTGATTTGGAACTGGAGGAACACAGCTGGTCACCTTCAGCTCAGAGTAGACCAAGGTCAGAGCAGACATTTGTCTTCATCAGGGGTCTCTGGCCCTGTTCAAATAGGTATAGGTTCACTCCTAATGTGCATATTGGATACATTAAGTGTAAACCTCTACTTCTGAGTACAACTCATCAGTCCACATAATTAGAATAGATTGTCTTGCATACTTTTGCTATGACTAGTACATGCATTTATTACAAGTTCTAAGTCATTTTAATTGACAGGTCTGATTGACTACTTTCAGACACAATGTACACATACGTAGGGTATGGTTACTGCCGGTATTGGACATTTCTTAGAGGAATTCATGCAAATGTTGAGTTCACCTATTTCAAATAGAGACTTCCTGCAGTTTACTAGTATCACATTTACAGTTATTGAATCCCATCCGTCTTGTAAATACGTCATACATAAGGCTTCCACAGAGCCCAGAGCCCCTTTATTGCCTAATTAAGAGTGTGAGTGAACACCCCGTCAGTGTAAAGTGTCTGCTTCGTGGATGTCAGAGCCGCTCTCTTATTGATCCATGTGGTGTGTCTCACCAGACAAATTGGAGAGAACTAGAGAATGTCTCTGAATATTAAGCTAGCCTAAATGATGTGAAGAGGCACCGGGCATGTTGAATTATTCGAAGTGCCAGAAAGTAACCAAAGATAACCCACTATACGTGTGTAAATAAACTACTAGGTGCCAGCTGAAAAATAGTGTTACCAAACAATTATTTCTGCCACAGCCCAGTCTTAAGCTTGCAACCCAGTGTAATTGTTTGGGATCCACCATGTGGGAAAGGCTGCCATAGGGTAGTGCTCCCAGGCACGTCGGTTGATTATAGGCAACAGCCTTTAGGGAAGGCTACATGACAACACAGGATGGAACATGTGTTCCCATGACACAAGCAGCTGTCGTAACCGCCCCCTCTTCGCCGTGTGTGTGACTATGGAGAGTTGCGTCATGTACATGGCTTAATGCCAGAGCACCGTATGGTGCTCCACTTTCTGCCAATAGCTCTCTGTGGTCCTACTGTTGACTATGGTGTTAGCATGCTATCATTAGCATGCCGTGGTGTAATACTATGATGTTAGCATGATAGCCCCCCCCCCAAATCATCCCAGCTGGTGTTGGGGGGGTTGTTCCCATGAAATGGGACTTTGGGCAGTGCCACACAGAGCAGATTTAGGCCATGCTTTTGGCTTAGTCCCCAAGCTGCTGGGTTTTGCGTGGGGGGGGTAATGTACTAGAACAATTGCTTTTCAACATGCTGGACCTGATATAATCAAGCCTACAGAAGAAATTTGTATGGAACTTTTCCAGTCAACCCATATTGTAGAGGTAATTAGCCTAAATAATTTATTTAACTTGTCCATAGACGACAGGGAAATATTTGTTAAACTGAGGTTTAGGTTAAAAAAAATTATAGGATCAACATTTCTTTATTTTCTTCATCTTTACTTTTTCCCTTGTTCTCTTTCCCTGTCCTCTGCCTCACAATACTGCTCTCCCCCTGCTATGGTAATAGAGCAAAGAGA
This sequence comes from Oncorhynchus masou masou, assembly GCF_036934945.1. Taxonomy (NCBI): domain Eukaryota; kingdom Metazoa; phylum Chordata; class Actinopteri; order Salmoniformes; family Salmonidae; genus Oncorhynchus; species Oncorhynchus masou. The sequence goes on along the minus strand of NC_088226.1, from coordinate 10,294,984 downwards.
GGGAGGAAGATAAAGAGAGAGGGAGAGAATGGTGTGGGATGATGCTGTAACCCCTGTCCTGCGCTCCATTTCAGACTCAAGGACACTAGGCAGATCAGTACTCAGATTTAGTGGAGTGATTTTTTTCATTAAGTGAGCAGTCGCTTTACACACTGTACATAAATTGAGATCTCTGCCGCTCTCTATCACTAACTTATTCCCCCATCCTGTGGAGTCATTGTTTTCAGGGTATTGTGTGTGCGCGCACATGTTTTCCTACATTTTCAGGACCGCAATGTCCTAACACTTCACCTTAATGTCTTGAAAAGTCAGGTCCTGAATTTGTTCAAATGCTATGCTAAGCTTACAGGTTAGGTTTTGGGCTTAGGTTTAGGGTTAGGGGTTTTGAGATTCATGTTAGGGTTAAGTTAGGGAAAATAATATGACGCCAAAATGTCCTTACATTTCACCGAAGTGTGTGTGTGTGTGTGGAAAACAGTGCATTATGGGCCTTGGTAGTCCTCCTCATGCTATTACATGGAGGTCAGCTAGGCCTAATTCTAATACATACATTCATCTGACAAAACCAATACTAAAAGAGGAAATGTGTGGCAATGCTTAGGCTACACAGCACAAACAGGCAACCAAATGATCAAATGCATGAACAAACACTCACAAACTAGCCTCCTTTCCCCTGCTTTCAACTGCTCACTCTTTGCTGTCCTTTGCCTCGTTTTTTTGACTGCTTCCGAACTGTGACCAATGTTCAGTACAGTACGTATTTTGTCAGGGTGACTGAATGTCCTTTCCACTGTCACATTTATAAAATTCACTGAAAGTAAATGTTTCCCCATAATCACTTATTTAGTTAGGATCAGATAAAACAACCTCAAATCTTACCCCTAACCATTAGGGACATTATAATATAGCTGATCCTGGACCATTTGTTAGGGGGAAAGCTCTCCTGCCACACCACTCTAGAGTCTCTTTGATCTCGCTGAGGGGACAGAAAACACCTCCGTCACAGCTAGTGTTTTATCACACTGTCATACCGCAAATCCGATTTCCCCTGACATGCTTTGCCGTTTGTGTGGTGGGTTTTTGATCAAAGCAACGTATGAATTCCTTCACAAAGTCGGTTGCGGTTCCGCTCCGGTGACACTTTTTACCTCCTTCCCTCGTGGCAGTTCTCACTGGTGATTAGTCTGCTCCCTCCGCGCTCTCCCAGGCTTAGAGCTGCCTGCCTGGGACTCTGAAGTCATTTAGTGACGGGGTGCATTTCCTATCATGTCTCGGCATTCATCCATTCGGGTGGTTAAGGTTCTTCTTCCACATTGTGTGAGATGCTCCAGAAGGCATTTCCATGTGGAGCCAAAGGGTGTGACATTTTACCTCCGCAGTAAAGTTAGAGAGTGATTATATTAATTGCGGACATGGGCATATGGTGAAAATTGTGGTCTCCATCTCCCCCATCTCTTTCTATGTCTCTCTCACTTCAGTCACTCACTCTCACACAGAGACACACACACACCACATGACCCTCCCTCCCTCTTGTTTAACTGGCCATCCGTCCGCTCGGTCCATCTGTTGTTTGGAGGCCGAGCTGTTCAGTAGACGAGTTAAACACAACAGGCCAGCTTCCTGTCTGACACCATCTGATGCACGTGTGTGTGTGTGTGCATGTGGTCCCTGTTACTTTACCTTCCCATGCAGATGTACTGAAGAGATCTACAGTAGTAGCAGCCTTAAATACCAGAACATGATGGCCACAACTCCCTCTCCTCTCCTCTGCTCTTCCACTCCTCCCTTCCTTTCCATCTACTGTTTCATAACCGGAGGAGTGCAACCGGAGCTCAAACAATAAGACAGTTCTCGCTCTCTCCCTCTTTCTTTCTTTCTCTCTCTCTCGCTCTCTGTCAGGGTCGTAACCCTCCCCTGTTCACTGTGCATTCGAGACACATGGCTCACTTTGCTCATAATCTACAGTATGATCTCAAAGAAAACAACTTGTGGAGCTCATCGTTGTATCTCTGTGATGGTGTGGTCTATTGTATCAATTCATCTGGTGGTTATGTAGTGCTGTCAACATGGACATTCAGCATGGTGTAGTGTACATACAGTCATCGCCCATATCTGTGGATGTCTCCATACCTTTAACTCCATCACCCTAGAGAGACAGTCATTGCTGTTACATACCGGTAAGATACACTTGGCTCCCATAAGGTTAAAGCTATGCTCTTTATTACACTTTTGCAGCACTGCAAATTCCCCTGGCTGGCAGATTACCTTTCATGACATTGAAGGGCGCAGCGGCATTATCCCTATCTTATTCCCCCTCCTCTGCCTCAGGCCTCGGGCACAGGGACTGATATACTGTCTCTGAGGGGCCAGAGGGCTAGGTGGGGACACGTAACGGGAGGCCTGTTGTGCTTAAATATACTGCTGTAATATCTCGTTACAGCAGCACAGTAATAACATTATCAGTTTAATTGGCTGTGAATTGAAATGCCCAGAAAGGCATTTCACCCCCTTAACACCACCCCTACCCCCTTTCTCTCAGCCCCACTCACCATACCCACTCCTCCTAGTGATGTAGAAGCAGTTGGATTAGAGTTGGCCAATAGGCACAGATCCAGCCATAGATTGAGAAGGTGAATGGCATTAAGGCTGCTGGGAAGGGAGTGGCAGGTTGCTGATGCTGTATGCAGGATGACTCATACAAAGTCTGAAAAGACATCTAGCACAGTCGAACACAGACACACGGGTGAACACACACTTAGTCACATCATACACAATTAAAACATCAACAGACGCAAATTGCTAAAACATAATCCATAATCCACTGCTGTTCCTCTGTGTAGAATTGTCTGTGACAGCCTGTTTTCACCTTGCGACCCACCTTCCCCTCTCCCTGTCTTCTAATACATGTTCATTAGTGTGGCCTTGTGCTGTGTTACATGGGTTGCCAGTGACACACTGATGCTGGTGTCATCAGCCAGTGTCCCTGTCTGAGGTGCCTGTCACCTGACATGGTGGCACTCAGGTGCTTCTTGACTGAGGAGTACTGTGAGTACGTTAGGGAAAGGGGAATACCTAGTCAGTTGCGCATCTGAATGCATTCAACCGAAATGTGTGCTCCGCATTTAACCCAACCCCTCTTAATCAGAGTTGTGCGGGGGGAGCTGCCGTAATCCACGTCCACGTCATCGGTGCCCGGGGAGTATTTGTTGTTGGGGGGTTAACTGCCTTGCACAAGGGCAGAACAGCAGATTTTTCCACCTTGCTGGCTCGGGGATTCGAACCAGCAACCTTTCCACTAGGCTACCTGCTCTTGCCAGGGGAAACGTTTAGTGTGCTGTAGAAAGAAGGAGCGGGAGGATAGAGTAATGCCACATTCAGTCTTTGCCTTTATTCTTGATCAATTGGATACATTTTTATTGATCATCAGTTTCTCTTATATTTGGATATCTGGCACAGTCAGAGCTATTGAATGTTCCAGCTGACATTTTCATTCCACATTTTCTGACATTCCAGCATCCCTAGTGGCTGTGCTATTCTACCCTATCCTAATTAGCCTGCTGTTTCACTACCAGACAACAGGCAGGTGCTTGTCTGAGAGAAACAAAATGGACCCATCCTTTAACACTAGGATGACAGTTGCAGAGGTTTACCAGCTTGTACGGTGAGACTGCAGCCTCAACCATGTCTAAAACTGGAGGTGTCGACACAGTCGGAGATGATACTGAGTGTGCTGTTAATGAAATGTGTCAGCGAGCGATGTGTGTGTGTCTGCACTATATTGTGAGTGGTGATAATGTAATATGTCAATGTGTTGGTTTTAGGTCTCTTGTGAACAGTAGTTGATTTCAAATGACAAATTCTGTCTGTGTGTGGGAATGTAGTATAAATGACTATATGACACCTCTGTCTCTCCTTCCTAGGTGGCAGCTCCACAGAGGGTGACGGGCTATTTGAGGGCGATTACGGGGGGCCTCCTCTCCCGGTGACCGAGGGCATGCAGCACATCCGTATCATGGAGGGCGTGTCACGCTCGCTGCCCTCCTCCCCCCTACTCTCCCACCAGGCCCTCAACATGAGACTGCAGCCCACCAAGAGGCTCCCAGGTAGTTACTCAACCACTGGTCCGAGTTCAGTTTTGGTCTGTAGACTCACGAGGGGAGGTTTGGCATAAACAAACTTCCTGCTGTCCTTAGTTCAGTACTACTGCATGGACAAAGCGAGAAGTATCAAGGAGCCTTGTTTTGTGCCTGCTGCATGTATTTTTGGTATTGAAGGTGAAAAGATGGTTGCTTAACGCTGACGACATCTCCCACTTGATTCTAACTCCATTTGAACTGTTTTCAGGGTCTCAGGAGTCAGACATGTCACAATAAACTGAATTCCATTTCTGGCCAGTTCATCCTATTCAAATAGCACACTGTGGCTCCCGGCCCCTTTGAAGATGAACCAATTAGATTCACAGAGGGCTGCTCTGCTTATATCACAACACTTTCATATTATCTGAGAATTGTCCCCACAATACAGTACGACGCCTGTCCTCATAAGGCTGGTTTTACCTCCCTGCTGACTCCTCATTATGGTCCTGAGATAAGGCCCAATGGGTGAACGAGGACCTGTCACCCCCTCGCTGAGCACCCCACTGCTTTACCATTCCACTGGGGTAAACTCATACCCCCCACCCACCAGCATGGTTAATGCCAGGGTGTTTGCGATAGGGGAGCGGCTGTGTGTAATTCCGAGGACGAGAGATAGGACTGTATGAGAAAATGAAGTGTGTGTGTGCGAGAGAGAGAGATTGGAATGGCATGTCATGTGAATGTGTGAGGTGAGAGTATTTGTCTATGCAGGGTGCATCGTAATATGACTGAAAGGTGGGAAAGTGTGTGACAAAGAGACTGGCATATTGGGTCCTTGAAAAGCACTATAAAAGTACCTATTAAAGTAATAATTATTATTATTATAGCTATGTGTTGGTTTTTCATGTGCAGGTATTTCAAGTGAGGGATTTCCATGAGAAGCTCTTGTTAGTTCTTGTTTTCCTCAGTATTATTCATCTCCATGCAATGCCATAGTTAAGAGGCTTTCAAGAAGCCTAAAAGTTATCCATGTCAAATCCTCCATCCTTCTCACAAATAAGCATTCAACATAATGGGGGTGGAGTAGGCACATCTCCCTTTTAGCCCCCATAACCCTAAATCACTTACCCCACCCCTGGTTAGTTCAGGGTGCATTGTGGGAAACGCATAATGTTACATCTCGGCGGGAAGCTGTGGCTGTTAGAGGCTGGTAAGCCGACTGTGACATCGCTCCTCGACACTGTCTGGCCCAGATAACATAACAAGGCGTGTCTCTGAAATCTGACCCATAGATGGTAACAGGCCACCATTTCACAAGCTGGCCATCAAAAAAGGCGAGGACCACAACAGGCTTGTGAAGATGAAAGGCTCTAATTGGATAGTTATTTTCAATACAGCTTCTCCACCAAGATATGGAGCTCACAGTGTAGTTCTCTGTTCAGGCCACCAGGGTGTACTAGTCTGAGTTTTCACTTTTTTCTTTATCACTCTCCCTTTTCCCTCTTCCATCCATCCTCAGAGAGGGTGAGACAGCCAGTGGATCATTATGTGGTGGGAATGTTGCAAGCACTCTTAATTGTCCACCTTATGAAGTGATTGGTCAGGGTGTTTCACCATGCTCATAGAGGTCACTAACAAATGTGCGAGAGTGTTACAGAAGGGTGTGACGTGTATTTGGAGGAAGGGGAGCAGGACACAGATTTGAATATTAATATACAGGATATATGTCTATAATTTCAACATTCTCTCTCTCTAGCTCTCTATCTTTCTCTCCCCCTGTTCCGCTTCCTCTGAATCTACCAGGTATTGGCAGGCACCCAACATCTCAATTTTTTCCTGACCCCTTTGCAAGACTCATTGTTCCACTCCAAACTGTTGTTTCTGTTGGGCTTTCCCCCATAAACACGCTCCCTCTTTACAATGACTTGTTTTCAATTATGTTTTGTAAATGTCATGGGGGCTCCCGAGTGGCGCAGCAGTCTAAGGCACTGCATCTCAGTGCTAGAGGTGTAACTACAGACCCTGGTTCGATTCCAGACTGTATCACAAGTCAGAGTCCCATTGGGCGGTGCACAATTGACCCAGCGTCATCCGGGTTAGGGTTTGGCCGGGGTAAGCCGTTATTGTAAATAAGAATTTGTTCTTAACTGATTTGTCTAGTTAAATAAAAAAATAATTCTGTGATATTGTGTGTTGCTTGTAGCCTTTTCCCACTCGTCTGCTCGTGTGAGTGTGTGTGTGAAATGGTAGCTGCCTGAATCATAACTGATACTGTTTTAGGATTGTTATGGCTTGGAAGGCTTTCTCTGCTGACTAATGTATATTTGATTGTTTAATAAACATACAGTATGTGACCTGATTGCTCAGTCACAGATATCATTCATTTCATCTGGTATTTATTTGTTCAAGCCGTTTTGTTGTACATATACTATCCTGTATCTATAGGGATTGTTGACGTTTGGAATGTTTTGAAATGGTCTTGTTAGGCTAAACTGAGGACAATGATCCTATGTGCCCTAGCCTTTGTTAGGGGTTTCATTTTGCCTTGTTTTCAAGGTCTGTTTATCTGTCTATGGCTTTCTGTGTTTGACAAACATAGTCATATTCTCAAAGCGCATTATCTCAAACTACCTCCCATGCGTCCATATCAAATCTAGCTTTATTCTCTCATGCGTGTCCAATATGCTCTGGTGGACTTAAGATAATATCATCTCTTAATGTCTTTGTCCTGGGTCAGGCCTGTTAGGGAGGGAAATTAAACAGTGATTACTGATTTAGGTTTTAAGTGGAGCAGCTCTCACTGGACACCAGCAGGCAGCTGAGATGGATGGATCCTGATAGCCAATTGGATTTCCTATCCGTCTCACACTGAAATGTTTTCGAGGCATTATTCCCGCATTTTTCATCTTGGAAACAAAAAGGGTTTGGCTATATGGCGTGCTCAGACACGCTAATGATGGCAATCAATGGGAAAGATGCCTCCTGCCAGGGACTGAATATTGGCTTTTGACTTCTTAGCCCCTGAAGTTGACCCCAATGATTGAATTAAAGGCTTTGTCTGTGGTTCTGTTTTGACACAGAGATGCACACAGAGGAGAAAGAATCGAGATAGAACAGCATTGTTTTGACAAAAAAAAACATTTTTTTTCTTACCTCCCTTCCATGAATTATCTTATAACCACTCACCTGACATGACTGGAATCAGTGAAAACCAAGCTGAAGCTCATTTTTACTTCATGTTTGATTACTTCAAGCTAGAGAAGAAGGATGGATGCACAGAGGATGTATCTAAAAGAGCTCAAGAGAGAGAAATGAGAGCACAAAGAAAGACATGTAGCGAGTGTGAGGTACAGAGATAGTGGGTGGAGAGAGATGAGGAGACAGGGAGAACTACTCTCCCGGACACAATTAGTGGAGCGGCCGGGTTAGCTAATCCAACAGTGTCTGAACGGAATAAGGGCTGGAGATTTCAATTATGAGCCTGGCAGCCAGTCAATAGGCATGCGGCGCAGACCGCTTGAGTGCTTTCGCTGTTGGTGGCAGTCAGTCACTATGGTGTCGCCGTGTAGCCTAGCCATTCTACTCACCTGGAAGCTGCCAGACCACACCCAACACAGGCCTGGGTGCCTGGAGCGCGGCAGTGTTTCCCCTTAGTCTAATTTAGGTGGGGCGAGCCTCCGCATGTAGCTATGCTGTTGTCCCCATTTTCCTGTTGCCCATCCACCTAAGGAAAAATGGTATTGGGATTTTGCCTTGAATGTTCTCGACTCAGTGGTGCTCTATTAGGAATAATCCCTAAAGGTAAACTATTGCTATGAGACTGATTATGTGCTTGAGGAAAGTGAATGACGAGAGAGACTGAGAAAAGAGGGGTGTCATGTTCCCCTGGTAACCACATTAGTCTTTCTAGTTAACCATCTTTGCCCGGCTCTCTCTTCCCACCTTCCTTCCTGTGCCTGCCATTGGCTATAGCTTTCAGCATTGTTTACTCTCTAATTGTTGTCCTTTAATCTTCTGCCTCCCACATTGTTACTGTGACAACAGAGGTTCAACGCACGCTTCTTTTGCTGGATTTAGACATCCAGTTCCGTCAAAGTATTCATACCCCTTTTTCCACATGTTGTTGTGTTACAGCTTGAATAAAACATGTATTACGTTGAGACTGTCACTGGCCTACTCACAATACCCAATAATGTCAAAGTGGAATGATGTTTTTAGAAATGTTTTTAAAAATTCATCAACAATGTCAAACTGAAATGTCTAGAATCTAAGTATTTAACCCCTTTGTTATGGCGCAGTCATTAAGGGTGCTGTACTGCAGCGCCAGCTGTGCCACCAGAGAGTCTGGGTTTGCGCCCAGGCTCTGACGTAACCGGCCGCGACTGGGAGGTCCGTGGGGCGATGCACAATTGGCCTAGCGTCGTCCGGGTTAGGGAGGGTTTGGCCGGTAGGGATATCCTTGTCTCATCGCACACCAGCAACTCCTGTGGCGGGCAGCGCGCGCTAACCAAGGTAGCCAGGTGCACGGTGTTTCCTCCGACACATTGGTGCGGCTGGCTTCCGTGTTGGATGCGCGCTGTGTTAAGAAGCAGTGCGGCTAGGTTGGGTTGTGTTTCGGAGGACGCATGACTTTCAACCTTCGTCTCTCCTGAGCCCGTATGGGAGTTGTAGCGATGAGACAAGATAGAAGCTAATAAACAATTGGATACCACGAAATTGGGGAGAAAAAGGGGTAAAATGTAAAAAAAACAAGAACAAATTCTTATTTTCAATGACGGCCTAGGGGGCAGAACGACAGATTTGTACCTTGTCAGCTCGGGGATATGAACTTGCAACCTTTCGCTTACTAGTCCAATGCTCTAACCACTACCCTGCCGTCCCACATCACTGAGTAGCACTCATATTTTCAAGCATGGTGGAGGCTGCATCATGTTATGGGCATGCTTGTCATGCTTGTCAAACTTGGGAGTTTTTTATGATAAAAATAAACAGAATAGAACTAATTATAGGCATAATCCTAGAGGAAAACCTTGCTCAGTCTGCTTTCCAACAGGCTGGGAGACAAATTCACCTTTTCAGCAGGACTATAACCTAAACCACCAAGGCCAAAAAAACACTGGAGTTGCTTACCAAGATGACATTGAATGTTCCTGAGTGGCCTAGTTACAGTTTTGACTTGAAATCGGCTTGAAAATGGCTATCCAGAAATGATCAACAACCAACTTGACTGAGCTTGAAGCTTTAAAAGAATCATGCAAATATTATACAATCCAGGTGTGCAAAGCTCTTAGAGACTTCACAGCTGTAATCACCGCCAAGGTGTTTTGACTGGGGTGTATATACACTGCTCAAAAAAATAAAGGGAACACTAAAATAACACATCCTAGATCTGAATGAATGAAATATTCTTATTAAATACTTTTTTCTTTACATAGTTGAATGTGCTGACAACAAAATCACACAAAAATTATCAATGGAAATCAAATTTATCAACCCATGGAGGTCTGGATTTGGAGTCACACTCAAACTTAAAGTGGAAAACCACACGACAGGCTGATCCAACTTTGATGTAATGTCCTTAAAACAAGTCAAAATGAGGCTCAGTAGTGTGTGTGGCCTCCACGTGCCTGTATGACCTCCCTACAACGTCTGGACATGAGGTGGCGGATGGTCTCCTGAGGGATCTCCTCCCAGACCTGGACTAAAGCATCCTCCAATTCCTGGACAGTCTGTGGTGCAACGTGGAGTTGGTGGATGGAGCGAGACATGATGTCCCAGATGTGCTCAATTGGATTCAGGTCTGGGGAACGGGCGGGCCAGTCCATAGCATCAGTGCCTTCCTCTTGCAGGAACTGCTGACACACTCCAGCCACATGAGGTCAAGCATTGTCTTGCATTAGGAGGAACCCAGGGCCAAACGCACAAGCATATGGTCTCAGGGGTCTGAGGATCTCATCTCGGTACCTAATGGCAGTCAAGCTACATCTGGCGAGCACATGGAGGGCTGTGCGGCCCCCCAAAGAAATGCCACCCCACACCATGACTGACCCACCTCCAAATCGGTCATGCTGGAGGATGTTGCAGGCAGCAGAACGTTCTCCACGGCGTCTCCAGACTGTCACGTCTGTCACGGGCTCAGTGTGAACCTGCATTCATTTGTGAAGAGCACAGGGCACCAGTGGCGAATTTGCCAATATTGGTGTTCTCTGGCAAATGCCAAACGTCCTGCACGGTGTTGGGCTGTAAGCACAACCCCCACCTGTGGACGTCGGGCCCTCATACCACCCTCACGGAGTCTGTTTCTGACCGTTTTTTAGCAGACACATGCACATTTGTGGCCTGCTGGAGGTCATTTTGCAGGGCTCTGGCAGTGCTCCTCCTTGCACAAAGGCAGAGGTAGTGGTCCTGCTGCTGGGTTGTTGCCCTCCTACGGCCTCCTCCACGTCTCCTGATGTACTGGCCTGTCTCCTGGTAGCGCCTCCATGCTCTGGACACTACGCTGACAGACACAGCAAACCTTCTTGCCACAGCTCGCATTGATGTGCCATCCTGGATGAACTGCACTACCTGAGCCACTTGTGTGGGTTGTAGACTCCGTCTTATGCTACCACTAGAGAGCACTTCCAAGCACTGCCAGCATTCAAAAGTGACCAAAACATCAGCCAGGAAGCATAGGAACTGAGAAGTGGTCTGTGGTTATCACCTGTAGAACCACTCCTTTATTGGGGGTGTCTTGCTAATTGCCTATAATTTCCACCTGTTGTCTATTCCATTTGCACAACAGCATGTGAAATTTATTGTCAATCAGTGTTGCTTCCTAAGTGGACAGTTTGATTTCACAGAAGTGTGATTAACTTGGAGTTACATTGTGTTGTTTAAGTGTTCCCTTAATTTTTTTGAGCAGTGTACTTGTGTAAATTCAATTTCTGTATTCCATTTTCAATACATTTGCAAAAATGTATAAACATGTTTTCACTTCGTCATTATGGGGTATTGTGTGTAGATGGGTGAGGGGGGAAAAAATGATTTAATCCATTTTTAATTCGATCTGTAACACAACGTGCAATAAATACTTTCAGAAGGCTCTGTATACTTGTTGATTGTCTCCCCCTCATTTATCCATGCCCTGTACAAACACATACTCTTTTACCGCCACCACACTAACCACCACACTAATGACAGCAGGCTCTGGAAATAAAGGAATGTTTAGAGGACGAGTTCCTTTCTACACCCACCTTTCCCTCCATCACCGGCTGGGGAGCCTGGGGGGTATGACGTGATTGGAGGGATGCTACTTCCTCCCTCGCCTCCCCTGTCAGGTGATTGCCATTAAACATGCTGTACTCCGCTATCTCTCTCTCCCGCTCTCTCATTCACCCCCTCTGTGTCCACGTCACACCTCATCTGTGAAGGGACACCAAATTAGGCTTCAGTTTGAGAGCAGAGGAAAGACTCTGCTCAGAGCTGAGGATTGGTTTGAATGGAAAGTTGATTATCCTCTTCTCCCGGGGTTGTTTGTCAACAATTCATGCAGAACGGAAGAAATGTGTGTTTTATTTTCTCAAGCTTTACTGAGGGAAGGATTTAGTTAAAGGGTGAGAACCTTTCCCATAAGTCTGCTTTTCTCTTCTCGTTCTATCTCTCTCTTACTCTGTGTGTGAGGAGATGCCGTGATTTTTATTTGAATATGTTAAAAATCTAATTTTATTTGTCACATACACATGGTTGCATAATTGCATGTTAGTTTGTTGCATGTCTTATGTATATTTCTCTGACTGTGTGTACTTGTGTGTTTTTTTAAAGAAAACAAACTTGTGTCTGGGCCTTTGCAAGAAAATGTACTATAGCCAATAGACATTCGGAGAAGCCACCACCTCAACCCACAGGTGTATTCCCCTGGGAAATCCTATAGCCAAGCCAAAGCCAAACAGAACCGGTGTGGGCGGTCATGGCAACTCAGGACACGCTCTGAGGCACCTCTCAGTTGTCAAAGAAACCACTTACATAAGAAGAACCCACGCGGAGGATGGAAGTCAGTGGCACCCTCGGGGACACGGGCAGCTGTCACTCTTTCACACACGTAAAGGAACAGTCAGTCCTCGTTGGGGAGACTAATCACACTACACCATCTCCATCACTACATCTCAGATTTATCAGCAATGGACTGACCAAATGTCCAAATGTAAAGAAGACTTTCCCAAAGGAGGTTAAGATAAGAAAGAAATGTGCTCTACAGAACGAAATGCAGACCGTTTTTATTTTTCCTTTATTTAACAAGGCAAGTAAGTTAAGAACAAATTCTTATTTTCAATGACGGATTAGGGGCAGAATGAGAGATTTTTTTTATTGTACCTTGTCAGCTTGGGGATTTGAACTTGCAACCTTTCAGTTACTAGTCCACCACTCTAACCACTAGGCTACCCTGCCGCCCCAGTAAGCAGGCTTACATCCAACTTTTTTTATGCAAGTTCAGTACATGTCGTGAAAAGAAATTTGTCGGTGAACTTTCCAAATGTCGGCAAAACAAAATAAGCTAGACAAAATGGGATCTTTTTATGTCTAAAGTTAATTACGTGAGAAATGGAGGATGAAACACATTTTCATGTGCAGATTTTTATATAATAACCATCATATCGAAGTAAACTTAGATTTTCAAATGATATGTTGTGGTCCTCCCACTACGACTCGGCAATTTATTAGGCAACAGATGAGTTAAGTTATGATGAACTTGACAGGGTGGTGAAAGTGCAAGGTGATGAGCTTGATGCTTCTTTCCAATAAATATTGAGGGTCATATTCTGGTGACATGATCATCGATGCTTGGCTGCCGTTTGACAAATAAAAATAACCAAGCTCTTTGGTTCTTAATAATCTCATCCTGTAGGCTATACCCGCACTGTATCTGCAAGCTGTTGGCTAGCGCGCACGTGGGAACATTCGCTATATAACACATTTTAGGAAACACATCAGTAAAGTTGAAAATGCAATAGAACTCCATTTAACTTGTATTTTTTATTGGGTATATGGGTATTTAACTGCAAAAGTTATTTGTATGTGTACTACGGCATTGCGCACAGCCTTTTATCTGCCACAAGTCAATTTGATGGAAACATCTCTGGTAGGAAAATGTGCATATTGTTTTTATGCAGAGTTTATAATATTTGCATGAAAATCTGTCGCCTATTGGATGGAAACCTAGCTAGTGTTGGTCATTTTGCCACTGTGGAGGTCATACCCAACTGGGGTCTTATCACAATTTCATCTTTCATCTTTTTATATTCTGGAGTATTGCCTAATTTTCACCTTATTGCTTTGATCCATAAGGGTCTCGTAGTCTTCAATTAGTCTTCTCACTGTACAAACTAAATCTGTAAAATGCACAGTACAGTAGATATTCTGGTATTTAAACTTGAAACTATTTACTCTTGCTTTCCCAGCGACCCTATTGGAGATAGAAAACCATAGAAACGGGCCTCTAAAGTCCTATTGAAGTCATACAGTGCGCTATTCATGCCCAATCATAAAAGTCAATAGGTTTGCCCATTTTTCCATAATTTTTCTTCCTCTTTGTTTCCTGTAAACATTATTGCTATTTAAGTGAGCGTCTATGTCATTGTCACAGCATCCGTTTCTTATGGTTATCGTTGTGTTCTGTTTACATAGCCCTGCAATACCCCATAAATGATGACTCATTGTACCAGCCCGGGGCTGTTCAATATGACCTGCCATCGTTATTGTTTTTGTAATATGACCTACCAGAGCTATTCCCGCTGAATGTCTTATGCTGGTGAAAATTGCTCTTGTACGTCAACCCAACTAAGCATGCCAGCTAATTGGATAATAACCGCAACAATAGCAGTGGACTAATCGTCTGCACTTGCCATCTATCACCAAGCAGGCGCTATTGACTACTCGCTTGTTAGCGCTGCTCTCGTACTGTAGCATGTATGCTAGTGAGCGAGTTTATACTGCATTTACTGAGGCCATTATGGCATTGTGCAGTCCAGTACACAATATGGCAGTGACCCTCAGTCAACTAGCCTGATGGATGACCCAATGCAGGATGCTTCACCTCGTAGCCACCTCACGTGTGGCAATTCGCCCTCTAATGGCTCAGTAATGGAATGTGGGGCATGTGTTACCGCGGCTCACATCCCAGGCCTCTCGGAGATGATGGGTCAGTGTGTGACAGCGGAGGTGTGTAGATGGGATTGTGATAGATTTGCTGGCCACCACTGCCATTTTTTGTTCAGCTGCCATTGTGAATGAGCAATGCTAGATCAAAGAAGTGGAGTTGCTTTTGCGGTACAGTAGCATCACGTCTGCTTTTATGAAGTGCTTTATTTTTGTCATAATGTTGTTTCTTAGGATTCAAGACATTGGGTTTGGCGTTCAGCATGTCTCGTGGTTAATTTGATCCTGTAGCCCAGTGCAGATGGCAGGTTCCAATTGTGCAATCTATTCAACCCCACCAGCTCCTGTTAATGAATGATCAAGACAAGACTCTTACTCCTAGGGTGTATTATGGATTCAACCCACGCTCTTCCAGCTATATTGAAGAGATGCACGACATATGACAAAGTATGTGCTGTGCTCCATGTACCTATGCTGACATATTTATTCAGGGACACTGGTTTTTTAATCCATCTCTCAACTATGTCTTGACTATAGAAGTCACAAATAAGGAATATCCTCCTCTCACACACAAACGAGTGCTGCACATGCACGATTGCACACGTGACCCTTTTCTCGGCCGGCCAGTGCGTGCTGTGCAGACCGCTCGCTCACTGACATATTTTCTTACTCTGTAATCTCGTTAGCAGGATTTATGAATCCATCATAGTGACAGCCCAGCCCCATGTAGAGGAGGGTATTGTAAAGCCCCTTCTCTTCCTGGAAAGTGCTGCCGCTGAGAAATGTCACATCTGTCCCTGGAGGGATTTTCTACGCCCATGATGCACTTACACCATTTTATTAATTCCCCTCGTATTGCCCCCATCCGCTAACCTACACACTCCTCTCCTCTCATTGGCTTCCTTTGAGCGCTCCAGGAGGAGACCAAAGGGAATGGTAAGCATAAGCTTTAATGGAAGGTGTGTCCTTTGGTGTTCTGGGGCGATGGGGAGGTTCTCTCTGGGCTTGACAGCTGGCGGGCAGAGTTAGCATCTCCATCCAATGAGGAACAGCCAGGAGAGAACAAGGACATAGCATTGTTAGCAGTTGTTTTTGTAGTAGTGCCTACTGGTTCAACTCTTGAAGCACCAGTGTATTCGCTGTTCGGCGGGCTTATGTAAATTGTTGTTGCATGCCAGAAAGTGGTTCTTAACCCAATTCTCTGTCTCTAAATATCTCACCATTATAAATAGAAATGCAACATCTGGCATTCAGATCTCCTTTTTTGTGATTGTTCAGCTCTTCAGCCATGAAGAGGTAGTGCTATTGCAGGGAATAGACACTAAATATGTTATCTTGGGAGTGTTAAACAGATTTCTCACATGTCGTTGCCAGACCTTGAAGCTAGGAGAGAGCAAAGATGACAGACCGGATTTGTCACCTTAAAATGTGTTGGTTAGAGTGGAGCATGGAGGCATGTGCCAATCCACCAGGAAGACGTCTCCATGCTGTTCTAACTTCAGGAACAATTTTAATCCTAGAATGACACTTCCTTAGACAACAAGTAACCCTTTTCATAGTCCTCTCAGTAAACACATTGGTTGGTTCAAAAGCGAGGGGAGGTATCACTTTTTAGTGGATCCTGAGGAGAATTGTCTCACCCACTCCAAGAGCAGTGTTTTTACATGACAGGACTATGTTGTCTTCAAGCTGCAATCAGTTTTCTGGCAACGTCTACCTCACAGAACCTCTCCTTAAACCCCTGGAAGGAGTTGAACTCCAGCTAAACTCAAGCAAGGGACCTTGAAACAGCACATAGTTCTTTGTTAGCTTTTGAGGAGTGTGGCTACTCTTGCCCAGACAACTACTGTAGCTCTCATGCCAGATTTCAGTTTTTTTCTGGCCTAAGGATGATGGAAGTATATGAGCTCTGAACACTTTGAAGTCTCGCCCGGGGGGGGGGTAAACCATATTGCGGTGTTCTCCCATGTAACGAATGACAGCTCGTCCCAGCAGACAGACGGTTTGAGAAATGTTATATACCCAAGAGCAGCTCTCCAGTCAAACTCCAGAGAGTTCACTGATCAACTCCGCTGTCACTTTTCAGGGATTCGTACCGTCCACATGTCTTAAAGTAATTGTCCAGTGAAAATCTCACTTTTAAAAGTTAATATTCTGTTAACTTACAGTGCATTCGGAGCCACAGCGGTCTAAGGCACTGCATCGCAATGCTAGAGGCTTTACTACAGATGCAGGTTCGATCCCGGGCTGTGTCGCAGCCGGCCGCGACTACGAAACCCATGAGGCGGCGCACAATTGGCTCAGCGTTGTCCAGGTTAGGGAAGGATTTGGTCGGCTAGGATGTCCTTCTCCCATTGCGCTCTAGCGACTCCTGTGACGGGCCGGGCACATGCATGCTGACTTTGGTCGCCAGTTGTACGGTGTTTCCCCCGACACTTTTGTGCGACTGCCTTCCAGTTTAAGTGAGCAGTGTGTCAAGAAGCAGTGCGGCTTGGCAGGGCCTTTCCAAATCATGTCCAATCAATTGAATTGAGTCTCATAGCAAAGGGTCTGAATACTTATGTAAATAAGGTATTTCTGTTTACATTTTTTAATACATTTGCAACAAAACAAAATAAATATGTTGTTTGCTTTGTCATTATGGGGTATTGTGTGTAGATTGATGAGGGAAACATTTATTTAATCCATTTTAGAATAAGACTGTAATGTAATTGTGGGGAGAAAAAGTCAAGGGGTCTGAATATTTTCCAAATGCACTGTATACCCAAATAATGTTGTTAACTCATCCTATACCCATATTTGTGGCCAAAACAAAAAATAAAACATTATAAAAACCCACCTACAAGCTTGTATCTCAAACAGACAGTTTCAAAAATGCTCACTATTTCCTCATAGAGGAGGATTAGCTGGCCATTTGGCGGTCTACTCACATTAATATTTTTGATGACCACATCGTTCTGTTGTTGGTGTACACCCACACCCTTCCAACACAGAAAAGCTGCTTTTTAACAAACTTCATTAAAACATTTAGGAAGGAAAACTATTTCACTCATTGTAATTCATTATTATAGGTCATATTTCATAGAAATCTGGAAAAGCTGGACAGTTACTTTTAAAAGAGAGAGAAGAAAGGACTGCAATAGCACAGATGGAGTACTTTTGTCTTGTAGTATCATTCTGGAGAGGATGATGTCTCCTCCTAACTGTTGCCCACTGGAAGCTTAAAGGAGAGCGGGCTTTGACCATTAGCTGATATTCCTGTCTATTTTATTCCCTCATCCATTTAAAACATTTCTTAGGAAGTTGTGTTTGTCATGAAGATATGGCTCTCGCTCCGAATGACACTCTCGTCTGAAACAGCTACCCCACAGCCCAGAGTGATTCTCTTATAAGTCTCTCAACTCTCTCCAGCTCCACATAGTAGGCCACGATTTGGTGCACTGGCTGGCATCTCCAAAAGCTGCCTGGTGAACTCGCATAGTCTTCACATCTGCTTGTCAAGAAACAAACTGTGGAAGGACTGACTTTGTAATCACTTAAGCCGGACAAAAACCTGCTGTGGTCAGAATACCGCTACACTAAAACTCAAGGAGCATCTATTCTTAACAGTTTGTGGGCATTCCCCTTTCTTTTTACATGTCAAAGACACAAACATGCTTTAGTTGGTTTCTTTTGTTTTTCAAAGCACAATTAATGGAATGCGTGCTTGAATTGCCACCAAAATATGTCTTAAACTTTTCACTTTATGAGTTTCATGTTTCCTAATTACTCCCTTTGTATTCCCACCCCGGGGCAGAACAACATATTTTTGTTTGAATTCCGTGTCTGTTCCTACTAATTTTATACTTGTTTTCAAGAGTTGTCTCTAGGCTTGTTGCAACAACATTTTATAGTTACCGTATTTATGTGTTGTGTGTTAACTTATACACGCAAAATCAGATGACACCTTACTGTAAGTGCAGCTGTTGTGGCTGGATGTAGATGCCTTGGTAAAGCTAACAAACAGCAGGTATGGTATCTTGGTGCATAAACAAGACAAGGCCATTCACTGACCCTACCAGACATGCAGGGATGACAGATTGGCCGTCTCTTAAAAGCAGTGACACATGACCCACCCTGACTCCGACACCCCCTTGTCCGCTGCAGACGGCTCTCGGGGAGGCAAGGTCAAAGGGGTGATGACCCTGGGCCCCTCGTTTGACCATTCCTGTCCCGTGACCCAACAACAGAGTAACTACCCTCCCCCCTACACAGCCTGGGTTGACACACTTCCCATAAGCATTACCATCTGTGCTCTGGTCTTCCTCTTCACAAGCCAGCCCTCTCTCTCTTTCTCTGTCTCTGTCTGGTTAGTGGTTCCCTCTCTGTGGCTCCCTGCCCTTTTTACGTCTGTCTTTCTTTCTCTGTGAATGTATGTGTGTGCTTGTAGGACCATTTTTGGAGGGGGGGTCCTCCCATTCCAGAATTGGAGCTTTCTCTCCCTATGTTAACCTCTCCCTGTGCCAAGAATACTGACCTGGATATGCACTGTTCTGGTAAGCCTAACCCCTTCGGTCTGTCAGGACCTGATCTGTCTGAGTGAGAGAGCGTGTGTGTGTGACGTTTCTCCCAACTTTAACAGCACTTTTTCATAAAGAAAGGCAGAGAGCAATGCTGAGCTCGCTGAATGAGTTTGGTGGTTTCTCGCTGGCCTCCCTCCCTCTCTCTCTCCCTCCTTTCTTCCCTTGCTCTGTGGTGTTTGGACTCCAACCCTTTCAGACTCCTTATGGTTTCTGTTGAAGTCTCAGCCAGTGGTATTCTCTGAAGCCTTACAGAACAACCAAACCGCCAGCGCAGGCCTCGCCTCCCCCCTCCACCGTCCCGTCCCAGCTCCAATGTAGGAAAAAAGAACCAGGACAAAGCAGCCCAGCTCATTTTACATCAGACTACTGGAACCCATTTTAGCAAGGGCTGCTTTTGCGCTCATTGTGGGGGTACAACACTCTTATCTATCATGGATTGCTCCGTATCAATGAGGAAGACGTGTGTCCGCACAGGGGTGAGGTGTTCGCGACAAAGGTGTTTGCGGCGGCGCCGGGAACAGGGTTGTGGAGGTGACGCTATGGCAACAAGAGTCGTTCATGCCTCCTCGTTACTCCGGAGATTGTTGTCGGATATCTGCTGTTTGTCCCATGGGCACACCTCAGAGCTACCTCGCATTGAGACAGCCCACACTGAAGGAAGTGATGGACAAGAAATGGATGGAGAAGGAGGAGGTGAGAATAGAGGGAAGAAGTAGAGAATGGAGAAGAGGGAGGGAGTTATTGAATGCAGACAATCGCTGTCTCTGTCCATCGCAGCTCATTCAAAGCTCTTCTTTCTCTCTCTCCCCACCTGACTCCATTAGACGATCCATAGTAATACTCAATGATTGATAGCACGTTTGACTAATAACCTCTCACTTGTGTACTGTAGTTCATAGGTCTCGTTCCTCCCCTCACCAGAGCAAGGTATCAATGAGAGACGGGAGGGTGTGGATGATGAGGCATGGCATCTGTCTGTAATAAACCCTATGATAATTATATATATTTGACCTCCATTATTGCCTCTGTCAGCTCATTACATTTGATCCATTGGAATGCCTATGTGTGGAGTGTGTGTCACGAAGAGAGATGGACCAGAGGCATGGCTGAGTTGTCGTCTGTCTCGATTAAGGGAGATTTAGTTGGAGATGTGGAGACACAAATGGAGGGAGATCACAGCATAAATGGTGTTCGATGAGAGAGAGAGAGAGGTGTAAATTCAGATAGTGTCTCTCGAGAAGGAAGAATATTGTATTGAACTGAGGTTTTATGTAATTTCAGTTCATTTGTGAGATATTGAGTACACAGTTTAACTGTAACACAGATGACTGTAAACAAATGATAGGTGTTTTGTTAACTCTTGCTGGCACAGGAAGTGCAGCATTTAATTGTTTAATTGCTCAAGTTACTATCTCCACAACATTTCCACAATGTTTTTAATACTGTCTCCAGCATATGTTGAGGGTATTTATTCCTGGATCTCCATACAGATGGACCCATCTCATTCATCTCCCAGCGTTGCCTCTCTTCCACCACCCACCCCCAGAACCTCTGAAGCCACTCCACTCTGTGCAGCTCCACTAACTCAAACCAGCTTGCTGACTTATTTTCGGACATGTACTTTCTGAGCGTAGTGCTTACGGGCATTGTGATCTTACCTCCCCTATAGGTCTGTGTCTGTCTGTCTGTCTGTCTTAAAAATAAAAGATCCAACTCCGACCCTCCACCAAAATTGTAATCCAAAAAATGGGTGACCTGCCAACAAGTTCAGTATGTGTTGTTGTTAAGATGACCCGACACTCAAGCTGCTGGCATTTTATTTTCAATACAACAACAACAACAAAATATTATTCAGTTGCGTTGCAAGATAGTCGTGATTTGTAGAAGTACAGTAATGATTTCTAAGCATTGGGAACCTACTCCAGAGGAGTTGGAAACAATGTGTCAGGGCCATTGGAATGATAATAAAATTATTAGATTAAGGGTTCCGTCAGCGTTCTGTAGCTATTAAATGCACTGCTGTGTGGTGGGGTGTTCTATTTCAGTGCAACGTAAGCTTTTTTTCACATGCTGTTTCAAAAGGCTTTGTCACTACTGGCCTTGGAAGGAGGGGTCTTACTTTGCCATTCAAATGTAGGGGATGTAGCCTGACCACCTCTGCCAGCTATCAAATCAGTCATTGGTTAATATGCCGTCACTCAAAAACCACTTAGCCAATTGCTGTCACCTCTCCTGTTTTGAGACCGTTGCACATTACAGCTGCTGAGACAGAAAGCATGAGGTTTCCTCAACCTAACTGATGTTTTTTTTTTTTTGTTGCCGTAAACACAAATAATTAACGGTGTCTCTTACGGGAACCACACTCGGTTAGAGTAGAGCTTGCTGGGAGATGGAGGAGGCAGACACCAAGGTACTTTGGGATGTTTACGAGGGGTCCCCAATGGGTCTTGTATCCCAGAGTGGAATGACTTTAACATCTGAGCTGAGGAGATGCTACTACTGTTATTGTTTGGATTAACTAGTGAGGAAAAGGTGGGTGTCATGGCAGACCAACAGATCATAGTTAATTTAGCTGTTGTGACCCTCCACTGTCCATCTCCCCCTACTTCAGACAACTCCAGTCACTAGTTAGCACAATGTTGGGAAACTCACAAGGATGTGTTCTGTCTGACAATGCACTATATTGCCATTTCTGAGGTTTCTTGCAGTGACCCAAGCTTGGCCTAAACTGCCCAGAACAAGCTAGTTCCAGTCTGCATTGTGTTCTCGGGATCACTGTAACTGTGTTTTCCTTGACATAATTAATGCAACAGGGGTCATTCAAACAGGGATAACCTGTTGGTCATAAATCCATCCACCTCCCCTGCGCTCCTGTTAAAATTCATATTGCTGAAATTACCCCCCCACCTCTAACCCCTGTCAGTCTCCAGCCCCCTGCAGCGTCTGACCTATTTAATGGCCACTGTCTACATCTCTTTCCAGGAGGGGTTAACTGCTCACTCTAGTATAGATGTGTGTTCATGTGTGTGTCTCTTCTGTTCTAGGGGGGGACATTAAGTGTCAACTCTTATGCTTGTGCTTGTTTCTGTTCTAGTAAGGATCCAACGCTATTCAGCTATAAAGAATGTCATTGTTAGCGCCTGATACTGCTTGAGAAACCTCTGAACAGACATGTTTGATGAACAACAACATTTTCCAGCCATGTGCCTTGTAGAGATTTACTGTCATAATGGTGTCAGTGGATCCAGCAGTAATTATAGTCCACCAGTGGAAGAAAGACAAAGAAAGAGATCTTGAGATCCGGTGCAAAAGGGCTAGAGATGGAAAGAAAGAGTGAGGCGCCCTCGAGCAACCAGGAGCACATTCCGTAGTGCACTGATAGTTGCCATGACGACCATCTGCGTTATTGTACTCCTTCAGCAGGGTGAGATTCTGTGGCGTGAGGGAGAGAAAGGAGAACCACCAGAGCACTGTAATGTACGTGCTTCTTTTTCAGGTCCATATATTTCATCCTGGTGAACGATAGCTGTGATCATACAGTAGTGTCCGGAATTTGTATGTGTTTATTATAAAAATTCTGTGCCATTTTTAGCCTCACATGTTCTGAAAGAAAAGATGATCTCTACAGAGCTGTTCTATTTTCTATGTGCTTGTAGTTGGCATATTTAGGTTGAGAGAACACATTAAAATGAAGATCAATGATTCTATGCAGTCTCTTTTCTCAGCTGTGGTGCCGTCTCCCTCTCTCTTAGGCATAGGTGGCTAATCAGCCATTTTATAGCCAGTGTAGGTGTGTGTTCCAACAGTGACAGTACTATGATGTGTTAAATAAATAACACTCCCACCTCTATAGAATGTGCACTGGTGGTTTATTTATTTTATTTATTTTTAGAAGAAACATGTGTCTTTAGAAGAAACAAGTGCCTGTCTCTCTCTGTCTGTCTGTGTCTCTGTTTGTCTATGGGGGTGTGGTCAATTGCCATGTGTGCCCATTGTTGAGCAGTCTTATTTTGACACGGAGTAGTCGACATTGATACAAATGTATGGTCTGTGGTGGTGTAGGGGCGGTAACCCGTCGTCCAGATGGCCATCTCCTGTTTTTATTGGTTTCCGTTACTTCCTTTGACCTACCCATAGGACCAACAACATGTCTGTCAGAGGAGCAGAAAGTGTCACCTAGCCTACTCCTCTTTCTCTTCCTTCTTTCTCTCCGCTCCACTCCTTCATTGAGATGGGGCGTTGGTCCTCTCCCATCTCCCATCTGCCGTCTTTGTGTTGGACTGACTGCTGCCTCGTTTGGGTGCTAAACACGTGGTGGTGATGAGCCGTTCGAGGGTCTTCTATTGGCTCGGTGTGCAGACTACACTGACGCTTGTTTATGCTAATACAACTGTTAGCTAGTTCAATAACATCACAGAGGATTAAGCACATGCTCGGAGCATTCCAGTAGCTTGATTAACTTGATTGCCTGATGTAATATGAACATGCTGTTTAATGAAGAAGATTAGCCAGATTGTCCTTAGCATTAAGAGACGTCCTTGTGAAAGAGGGGGATATTTAAGCAGGGACAGCACATACTTGAACACAAGCTACTAATACGTGGCAGAAATTGTGCTTGGAAAGCTCATGACAGACAACCTTAACAGTGAGGTGAAATTAAGTCATTTTTCATCAGTCTCCTCTCCCAGACTTATTTTTGTGGAGGGGTCCTGGTCTGAATAAGATAAATGGGTTCTTAATACTTCCGAGCCCTCCCCTGTTTATTCCGGTCTTCCTCAGTGTCCCAGAGCCAGTTTGCTCTCCCCAACGCTGTGCTTCCCAACGCTCCATCCCTCTGCTTCTCACATACTGTAGGATCGATGTACAGTCTGCCCGATGTCCTGCCGCAGGGGATTGTGGGATAGCTTACATTTTTTGTGAAGGACAGATTTATAGCCAGGGTGTGTAAGGGACAGTAACTTCCTCCAAGGGGATTTGTTGTAGTGGTGTTGTGTCTAGGGGAATCGTTACGAGCTCTATAGATTATTCTCTATGTGTGTGTTGTGGTGAGAGATTTGGTGGTTGTTTTTGGTGGTAGAGCAGTGCACATGATTCTTTCAATTCAACTAAACTGAGAGCGAGAGCAAGCCAACGGCTCTTTGACTAGATTAAGGGGTTGCCTCATTATGGTTCCGGATTGAGAATAGATCCCCTGAGACTTAATCTGCTGCAGATCCATACATATTTCTCCTGGTATCTGTATCGCTGTACTGTGGTGTTGATCTGAATCCTTTCTTGCTCTCCCTCCCTCTCCATCTCCATCTCTCCCTCCATCCCTCCAGGTGAGGAGAGCCAGGAGCTGGGCCCCCCTCCCTCTGTGGACGAGGCAGCCAACACCCTGATGACGCGCCTGGGCTTCCTACTGGGAGACAAGATGAACGAGGGACAGTCGGGCTCACAGTACGACATGGACGACCACGACGACAGCCAGGTAGGTTACACACACGCACACTACACACACACTAGAGTACAGTAAGAGCATGGATGAACACGACCACGGACAGGTAGGTTACACACCCTTCTGTCATGCACTGTTACAGTATATTATTATTAGTTTGTCAATACTTTGAAGTCTTTAAAGACCCATCATGGCATCAGGATACAAAGTGCAGGCTTTCTCCTAGATGAGTGGTACTCCAATAGTCACTAATGTATGTGGCCAACACACAATGTGATCCAGCTTATAAGGGCCCCACAGCTATAGAAGCACACCCCAAATCAGTGGGATGTGCAGATCACTTTCCAAGGCCTCTTAAGCATCGGAACCAAGTGGACCATTTTGTAGATTACGTCACTTGTTTACGGCAAACTCAATGGCCCCTGACACCAGTATGCGCTGGCTCAGAAGATGTTTGTAAAGATCAATCCTGTGAGTTACGGATAACCTAGCTCTGAGTGAGGGACTCTAGGCTCTCCTTCACTCCTGCAGAGCAGAACCAACAGACCGTGGCACAGGGCAGGGGAAGGTAACCCGCTACCTCGGTCACCGCATGCCACATTCTCTTGTCTAAGCAGTGTGCCTCCACAGAGGCCTATCCAATGGTGCTGGAGCGACTCCCCCTTAAATCCTGACCCACTTTTCCAAACTTCACACATCTTAACTAGTGCCTTCCACCTTTGGTGTCCTTCATCAGCAATGATCTGACTCTGGCTCATTTTGCCTTTATCGGTCTTTGTGATCTGTTGAGGTGAGTGGAAGGAGACGAGGAGAGGGGAGCTTGTTTAGACTATTGAGATACTCCCCTTGATCTGCACAGCTCAGCAGTATGCCTTTGGTTCGGTCCTTCGTGCCAAACTGCAGTGGTAGCAAAAGCCCAGCCCTGGTTTTCTCAAGTCTCAGTTTAGATGCCTGCCACTCCCGCGCAAGCAGATGCAGTCTGGGTAGGCTAGGTAGGCGGGAACCTCCCGTTCTATATTCATGTCTATGACGCCTCCCTTAACACATCCGAATCACAACAGAGTTGTTATCATGACCAAGGAGCATTCCACACTTGGAGGCCCTCTGTCTTGCGCCAAACCTTCCCTAAGAAGTCACTCACACCTCTGCTCATATCCTGGTCTCCCGGCCACTTCTGTGTATTTCTATGCTATTCTGACTAATCTCCCGATTTATTTTCAAATGACTGTCTAAATCAATTTGTTTTTCGTTTAGAGCCAGGGCCATGGATAATTGATGAACAGATTGTCTGGAATAAGAATCCAGCATGCCCGGAGGTGGGCCTGCCTCTCTCTCTCCCTGCCCCTGCTCAATAGATCAAAGTATAACTGGATCTATTCTACTTGCGTGGCTCACTAAACATATTGATATTCTACTGAATTAGAATTCATTATATTGCAAAAAATAGTTCACTCATGAAAATAATTGCATGAGTCATCAAAAGATATTAAAAAGAGATGACTCTACAGTTACACATGCACTGGAATAATATGACCGTCAAGGACTGTATCAATGAGAAAGAATGCTAGGATCAGCAATCATCTTGTCGGTCTATGGTGTGTGTGTGTAGGCTACTTTGTACATGTGATATGTCAACTGGCTGTGCCTTATCATAATTTAATCATGGGTTGATGCAGTCCAGTGTATCACTGTACTTCAGGATTGACCTGACCCTTCCTCCCTCCCTACCAGGGCATGATGTCAGTGACCCAGCGGATCAGCCCCTGCTCCAGCCTGGCCAGCAGCACAGCCTCTCCCCCTGCAAGCAGCCCCTGCTCCACGCTGCCCCCAGGAGGGGCCCCCGGGAACCACGCTTCTGGAGACTGCGCCTATGGTTCCATCACCAGCCCCACCTCCACCCTGGAGAGCAGGGACAGCGGCATCATCGGTGAGGGACAGACGCTCACTTAT
This sequence comes from Oncorhynchus masou masou, assembly GCF_036934945.1. Taxonomy (NCBI): domain Eukaryota; kingdom Metazoa; phylum Chordata; class Actinopteri; order Salmoniformes; family Salmonidae; genus Oncorhynchus; species Oncorhynchus masou. The sequence goes on along the minus strand of NC_088226.1, from coordinate 10,268,825 downwards.
TTTGTGGATGTTATGTAATGTTTCCCATGTATTTCCTGGCATGCCAAACGTTTACACTGAAAGCCATGTTTTCTGTAACAATTTGATATACTCATGTTTTAATTCTTTACATTTTGGAAAAGCCAGGTGATGGGGTTAGCTGCATTTTTAAATATGTTTGCTTTATATCCTTATGGGCTCTGCTTTTGTGAGATTTTCTTATTGTTATAACATTGACTTTGAGGTGTGTAATTGAATGAAGAGTAAACTCACCTTGCTCCATGGGCCTTAATCAGTTTTAAACTAAGCAGAGTCTCTAAAGAACTGCAACACTGCATATATTTGTCTAAACTACCTTTTATCTGACAGCCACACTGACCAGCTACTCTGAGAATGCTGACCGGGGTGGGGGGAAGCATGGGGAGGGCTCACGGGGTAGCTTGAAGCTGTGGCAGACCCAGAAGTGTTCGGGCACAGACTCGTTCCTGTACCGCGTAGATGAGAACATGGCTGCCTCGACCTACAGCCTGAACAAGATCCCAGAGAGGAGCCTGGAGACGGCCCACTCTGCCCACTCCATCCCCCTCTACCTCATGCCCCGGCCCAACTCTGTGGCAGGTGAGTCACTGTGCCAGCCACACCTCTTGTCTATTTGTTTACCACATTTCATTGCACACTTTTACACCAAAGTGGCACACAAGTGAATGTGCCGCTAAAGGTAGGAGATTCATTACCCATTGGAAGTTTGGTTCTGTTCTATATCAATTTCCATTCAAACAATGACCTGAAACTCAGAATTAATTGAAAATCCTTATAGGGTTTGGCTATATTACTTTCATAAATGTGTAATATCTAGTTACCAAGTTGTAATTGACCCCCTTCTCAGCATCTGAGACTGCCTGAGTGTTCCCACCTCATTTAGGTGCTCTTATTTAACTCCCTGTGCCCCTCCGACATTAACTTTAAAGGAATAGGGAACGTAATGTCCCCACAGTACCTGAGGATGGGGGGTGAATACCATGGATGCCAGGGTAAAACATTCCTTCAGGGTGAGGAAAGCCCCACAGATTCCCCTGTGTGTTCAAAAAAAGTGTTCAAACATGTGTTTTCAATGTCCTCTCTATGTCAGGGCATATAAAAGCTGCATAGCAAGCTGGTTCTAAAAAGCCTGTAGCTCCTCACCTCTGACTTGGCCTATCCAGTGGGATGAATGGAGCTGGGCTAGCAGTGTTTAAGGGGTCGATCATACAGGGGTTTACGTTGTTTGGCCTTTTTCTTTTGACTTCTGACACATGCCCTCTAAGAGGCCACTGTGCAAACAAAGCTTATTGAAGAGTCAGGGAAGAAAGCTGGGCATGGTGGGAGAATGGGGGAGGAGACTGATATAGGAGAGAGAAAGGGAAAGGAAGAGATGAGACGTAAAGAAAGGGAGACAAACTGATAGAGGAATAAAGAGAGAAAGGGCTACCAGCAGATGGGTATATAGTAGGGGGGACACTGATAAAAGGAGGAAAAGGAAAAAAGACAAACGGATACAGGAGAGAAGGGGAGAATGTGTGGCATAGATTCCAGTCATCAGGACAGTAAGATGGAAGGAATGAGCAACATTAGTTTAGTAGAGAGAGAGGGGAGTCTGCGTAAGAAAGATGGATAGAGATAAGAAAAGGAGGGAGGATAAACCGGGCATGGAGAGGCTTGGCCCAGGCAGCACTGAAACATCAAAGCCATGGGCATAGTCCCTCTGGTGACTGGGGAGAGAGACGGAGGGGGAGATGGAGCGAGAGAATCACACAGAGAGAGAAAGAAAGATAGGAGGGAGGCACCCTGGTAACGAGGGAGCAGAGCGAGATAAAGTGTGAATGTTGGAGAGAACGAGTGCGGCTCCCCAAGTCCACCACTGCAGTATTCAAATTGTATTAGTCACATGCGCCGAATACAACAGGTGTAGACCTTACAGTGAAATGCTTACTTACGAGCCCCTAACCAACAATGCAGTTAAAAAAAATAAGAATAAGAAATAAAAGTAACAAGTAATTAAAGAGCAGCAGTAAAATAACAATAGCAAGACTATATACAGGGGGGTACCGGTACAGAGTCAATGTGCGGGGTCACCGGTTAGTTGAGGTAATATGTACATGTAGGTAGCATTATTAAAGGGACTATGCATAGATGATAACAACAGCGAGTAGTAGCGGTGTAAAGGGGGGGTGGATGCAAATATTCTGGGTGGCCATCTGATTAGATGTTCAGGAGTTTTATGGCTCGGGGGTAGAAGCTGTTTAGAAGCTTCTTGGATCTAGACTTGGCACTCTAGTACCGCTTTCCATGCGGTAGCAGAGAGAACAGTCTATAAATAGGTTGGCTGGAGTCTTTGGCAATTTATAGGGCCTTCCTCTGACACCGCCTGGTATAGAGGTCCTGGATGGCAGGAAGCTTGGCCCCAGTGATGTACTGGGCCGTATGCGCTACCCTCTGTAGTGCCTTGCGGTCGGAGGCCGAGCAGTTGCCATACCAGGCAGTGATGCAACCTGTCAGGATGCTCAAGATGGTGCAGCAGTAGAACCTTTTGAGGATCTGAGGACCCATGCCAAATATTTTCATTCTCCTGAGGGGGAATAGGTTTGGTCTTGCCCTCTTCACGACTGTCTTGGTGTGCTTGGACCAGGCAGGTAGCCTAGTGGTTAGAGTATTGGGCCAGTAACCGAAAGGTTGCTCGACAGAATCCCCGAGCTGACAAGGTAAAAATCTGTTGTTCTGCCCCTGAACCAGGCAGTTAAACCACTGTTCCTAGGCCATCATTGTAAATAATAATTTGTTCTAATCTGACTTGCGTAGTTAAATAAAGGTAATATATATTTTTTTTAAAGTTAGTTTGTTGGTGGACACCAAGGAATTTGAAGCTCTCAACCTGCTCCACTGCAGCCCCATCAATGAGAATGGGGGCGTGCTCGGTCCACTTTTTCCTGTCGTCCACAATCATCTCCTTTGTCTTGATCATGTTGAGGGAGAGGTTGTTTTCCTGGCTCCACACGGCCAGGTCTCTGACCTCCCTATAGGCTGTCTCGTCGTGGTCGGTGATCAGGCCTACCACTGTTGGGTCATCGGCAAACTTAATGATGGAGTTGTGCCTGGCCATGCAGTCATGGGTGAACAGGGAATACAGGACGGGACTAAGCACACACCCCTGAGGGTTCCCTGTGTTGAGGATCAGCGTGGCGGATGTGTTGTAACCTACCCTTACCACCTGGGGGCAGCCCGTCAGGAAGTCCAGGATCCAATTGCAGAGGGAGGTGTTAAGTCCCTGTGTCCTTAGCTTATTGATAAGCTTTGAGGGCACTATGGTGTTAAACGCTGAGCTGTAGTCAATGAATAGCATTCTCACATAGGTTTTCCTTTTGTCCAGGTGGGAAAGGACAGTGTGGAGTGCAATAGGCATTGCATCATCTGTCGATCTGTTAGGGCGGTATGCAAATTGGAGTGGGTCTAGGGTTTCTGGGATAATGGTGTTGTGAGCCATGACCAGCCTTTCAAAGCACTTCATGGCTGCAGATGTGAGTGATACGGGTCGGTAGTCATTTAGGCAGGTTAGCTTAGTGCTCTTGGGCACTTCTTGGTCTGCTTAAGATGTTGGTATTACAGACTCGGACATGGAGAGGTTGAAAATGCCAGTGAAGATACTTGCCAGTTGGTCAGTGCATGCTCGCAGTACACGTCTTGATAATCCGTCGGGTCCTGCGGCCTTGTGAATGTTGACCTGTTTAAAGGTCTTACTCATATCGGCTGTGGAGAGCGTGATCATACAATCTTTCGGAACAGCTGGTGCTCTCATGCATGTTTCAGTGTTATTATCCTCAAAGCTAGCATAGAAGTATTTTAGCTCGTCTGGTAGGCTCGTGTCACTGGGCAGCTCTTGACTGTGCTTTCCCTTGTATATATGTATATAGACTCTCTTTTTTTCTACTGTGTTATTGACTTGTTAATTGTTTACTCCATGTGTAACTCTGTTGTCTGTTCACACTGCTATGCTTTATCTTGGCCAGGTCGCAGTTGCAAATGAGAACTTGTTCTCAACTAGCCTACCTGGTTAAATAAAGGTGAAATAAATATTTTTTTAAAGTAGTCTGTAATGGTTTGCAAGCCCTGCCACATCCAACGAGCGTCAGAGCCGGTGTAGTACGATTCGATCTTAGTCCTGTATTGATGCTTTGCCTGTTTGATGGTTCGTCGGATGGCATGGCGGGATTTCTTATAGGCTTCCGGGTTAGAGTCCCGCTCCTTGAAAGCGGCAGCTCTAGCCTTTAGCTCAGTGTGGATGTTGCCTGTAATCCATGGCTTCTGGTTGGGGTATGGACGTACGGTCACTGTGGGGACGACGTCATCGATGCACTTATTGATGAAGCCAATGACTGATGTGGTGTACTCCTCAATGCCATCGGAGGAATCGCAGAACATATTCCAGTCTGTGCTAGAAAAACAGTCCTGTAGCTTAGCATCTGCTTCATCTGACCACTTTTTATTGATCAAGTCACTGGTGCTTCCTGCTTTAATATTTTGCTTGTAAGCGAAAATCAGGAGGATAGAATTATGGTCCGATTTGCCAAATGGAGGGCGAGGGAGAGCAATCTCTCTGTTTAGTGTGGGAGTATAGGAAATAATATGACCTACAATCCTTTGGCCTTCGGGACTTTATGGTGGTAGCTGGGCAATAGGCCACCACAGTTCCTCATCCAATTAGAGACAGTGTTCTGTTGGACGTCACCAGACTTCATGTAGGGTTAGATGATTGTTGTGATTATGTTCTGCCCAACATAACTCAGTCCAGTTGCAAGCCTGGAAGTGATAATGGGACAACTGTCATGTCAAATATAACAGTATGTCAGCTTATAAATACAGCCCTAGCCTGTGGCATCTTGTAAACTGGGGACATTGTGAAATGGTAGATTGAATAACTGTATAGAGAGCTTTGATCATCACACACACGCCACTGAGAGGAGAGGAGTGATTCAGTGAGGGTCATTGCTCAGGGGGAGCAGTAGGTAGGGATGTTCTGGTCTGCTGTCCTTCTACGCGCCTCAGGAGCAGAGCAGGGGCAGCCACCCACACTGGGCTCTGAACGAGAAGCTCTCTGCTCTCACTCCATATATCCTCTCTTTCTTTACCTCTACCTCGCTCCCTCCCCTTCCCTCTAGCTTGTCTATTTCTCTCCTCACCTCTCCTCTCTCTTGCCCTCCTCTTCCAACCACCTCCTCCTCCATCTCTACCTCCTGCCTCTCTCATCTCCATCTGCTCTCTTTCATCCTATGTAGTCAAGCTCACTTTCAAAATGACTCTAATCTCCTGGTTCAAATGCACTAGATTACTCCAACTGACAGAGAGGCTACCTTATGAGCCTTGACATTATGTTCTGCAGAAACGCACGCCTTCCTCCCACTTTCCTTCTCTCTCTCTCTCTCTCTCTCTCCCAGCACATATCTCACATAGCAATGACTATTAAAAATACATAAAACACAAACCCAACTCCACCTAAGCAATGTGGTAGAGTGAAAAATGTCCCCATAGCTCCACATCAAGCCCTATGAGCTATGGCAGTGGCTACCCCATGGACATTTATCATTGATTATGTTTTAAATATGTACAGTACCAGTCAAAAGATTGGAAACACCTACTCATTCAAGGGTTTTTCTTTATTTTAACTATTTTCTACATTGTAGAATAATAGTGAAGACATCAAAACTATGACATAACACATATGGAATCATATAGTAACCAAAAAAGTGTTAAACTAATCAAAATATATTTTAGATTTGAGATTCTTCAAATAGCCACCCTTTGCTTTGATGACAGATTGCACACTCTTGGCATTCTCTCAACCAGTCACCTGGAATGCATTTCAATTAACATGTGTGCCTTGTTAAGTTAATTTGTAGAATTTCTTTCCTTCTTAATGAATTTGAGCCAATGAGTTGTGTTGTGTCAAGGTGGGGGTGGTATACAGAAGATATCCCTATTTGGTAAAAGACCAAGTCCATATTATGACAAGAACAGCTCAAATAAGCAAAGCCAAACGACAATCCATTACTTTTAAGACATGAAGGTCAGTCAATCTGGAAAATTTGAAAATTTCCTCAAGTGCAGTCACAAAAACCATCAAGCGCTATGATGAAACTAGCTCTCATGAGGTCCGCCACAGGAAAGGAAGACCCAGAGGATCATATATTATTATTTTTAGGATTGTTTCATTCGCTTGTATTTTTGACCTGCACTGTTGGAGCTCTGAGCTTAAGAATTCATGTGACTAATAAACTAATCTAAAATCTAAGTCTAATATAGCTGCTCTCCCACACCAAGGTCCCCGCAAACCACCGAAAATCTGAGATCCCACTCGCCACATGCCTGCTACAGTTTTAGCTGTATTGCAGTGGAAAGGTAGTAGTCTGGGAGGGATCCCTGCCATAGGTAAAACAGATCACGGGTTGCAGTTTAGGTGAGTGGTGGATAGAATTTATTTTCTTCCATTGAATTGTTGTTAGTGCCAGCTAGCCCAGTGGTTCAGAACTTTGTGGTATGTGGGTATGCAGGGTTTTATTGAAGCCCATTAAAAAAACGGGATTACACTCTTTTCCTCGCAGGAAGGAAGGAGTTGTGTTGTCAGACCCTTCCTGTAGCACGAGGTTATCTCTGTCATTCTCCATAAAGCTCTTATCCTAAAGATAAAAACTCTTTACTGCATTATCTTCCTACTCTTTTTTTTCTCCCTATTGAGAGACAGGGTTTTTTGGGACAACTGGAAGAGCTCCAGACTTGGGAATATTGTTAACAGAGAGGGGAACAACTAAACAAACTATCTGGAAAAGGGGTCGTCCGAGGAGGGAAATGTGTATGAGGTCGCACACTTTCACACAGGCTCACACACACATACACTCTACCACGCTATAGCTACACACATTAGTTCACATTAGTCTTGGACACTGACCAGTTTAAACCACTTCTGTTTGCTTGGAGATGGATTTCAAATGGGTCTGGTTCGTAGTGGATCTCAATGGGGAGGTATGGAACTGATATGTTTGTCTATTTCCAAGGGTGTCTGTCGTTAGCATTAGCAATTTAGCATTCAGGTTTAGGCGGTTCAGTGATTCCTGGCTTTGTTTGACTAACTTTCTTCTCTCTCATCTGTTGCACCCATTAAACACACACACACACACACACACACACACACACATTAGCCACGAGTTCGGCCCACCTGGAGGACCTGGCCTACCTGGATGAGCAGAGACACACTCCCCTGAGGACCTCCCTCAGGATGCCCCGTCAGAACTCTGGGTCTGGGCGCTCCGGACATGACCTTAGAGGTACGCTTCATATCTCTCTTGGTGGGGTTGTGGTTAATAAGTGGGCAGGTTAAGGATCTGAGTGGGCAGGTTAAGGATCTGAGTGGGCAGGTTAAGGATCTGAGTGGGCAGGTTAAGGATCTGAGTGGGCAGGTTAAGGATCTGAGTGGGCAGGTTAAGGATCTGAGTGGGCAGGTTAAGGATCTGAGTGGGCAGGTTAAGGATCTGAGTGGGCAGGTTAAGGATCTGAGTGGGCAGGTTAAGGATCTGAGTGGGCAGGTTAAGGATCTGAGTGGGCAGGTTAAGGATCTGAGTGGGCAGGTTAAGGATCTGAGTGGGCAGGTTAATGATCTGAGTGGGCAGGTTAAGGATCTGAGTGGGCAGGTTAAGGATCTGAGTGGGCAGGTTAAGGATCTGAGTGGGCAGGTTTAGGATCTGAGTGTGGGATACTGATGGATGAGGAAATGGGGGTGGGGCCATTTTGGGGTGTGGGTCAGGGAGTGGAGGTAGGGTGATTTAGGGACTGGGGTTGTGAGGGGTAATTTTGTGTTGTGTGCTAAATCTGCTTCATCTTCCTATTTACTCCCATTCTACCTTGACCACGCCCAAAATCTGTCAAGGTGTGTGTGTTTGAGAGAGAGATTGTGTGTGTCTTTGAGTATACATGTAAGTTAGTAAGTATGATTTGTGAGTGAGTGTATATCTGTGTAGACATACTTGGTGCACCCTCTAAACCCCTATCCCTGCCTGGTATTGGGTGATGCAACCCTCCCTTTGGGCCTGGTACACCACACACATCCTGGTACACCTTAATCTGTCTCCCCTCCCAGATCAATGTTATTGACTTTCCTCCTCACCACTCCCTGGCTCATCTGTCACTGCAGGGGTCCTGTCTGACGTCCCATCACTCAAGGCTTTATAAGGCTTAAATCACACTCACACTAGCAAAAACACACACACTGAACACACATTGAACACGCACGCACAAACACACACACAAACAGACTTGCACATGCACACACACACACACACACACACAGATATTCAGATGTATACACACAAATACACACACCCTATCTTTCTCCAATTCTTTATACCTCTCCCTCTATTCCTCCCTCTATATTCCCTACCCTCTCGCTGACTGTATTTTTAGCCCCCTGCCTGTCACACTATCATGCTTACCACAGCACTTTCTCCCTAAGATCAGACCACACCGGGAATGAAAACTCATGCAGAGATATCGCCTTACCTTTGCCTTTCTTACTCCTCAGTACAGAACTACTAGACGCACACACTCTCACAACCTCTGCTCTGAGACATATACAGAAAACATGGTCTCCAAGAACAAGAAATATGCTCAAATGATATTTGTATGTGTCTGAGGCTTCATCCTAGGATCAGGGATGAAACATTGGGTGTGGCTCCCCACCACCCTGCTCCCGCCCTCCCTCTCACCATCCCCTCTCCTCTGCTAGCTAGATGCACCAACCCTCCCATCCATCTTCCCCTTTCTCCTCCCCTGTCCTTCCATCTCTCTCTCTCTCTTTCTCATGCTTTGTCTCTCTCTCCTTTCTTGCGTTGTCTCTCTCCTCTGTCCTCTGCCTCAGCTTCTGCTTACAGCCATGCCTGGCAATCTAACTCACGTAAGTGATGCTCCTCTCTTTCTCTTCTCCCATTATAAGGCATTATACTGTTCTACATCAGTTAATGCCACGTTATAATGATGTGCTTATTAAACTAGTGGTGCTGTATTAGTAGGAGTACAGTATCCCTCTACTACAATATGTTATCTAATCCCCTGTCCCCCGCTCTGCTAACAATATATACTTGTTATATACAGGCAGTATCTACCCATACACTTCGTAATTCTGTTTCATTATGTAGTTCTTAGTATGAAGCCCAATGGTGGCGTTCACCCATGGTGTGTGTTATTTTGATGAACATGCCCCTCTATGGGTGACATGCTGACGTTGCACTGAGGAAATGACAATGACAGTGCAGTGGACTCTACACATCAAGTCCTGTGTCTTTTCCCTCACCTGTAATCTGTCCCCTTCCCCTCTCTCTCCAGTACGCTTTGCCCCCTACCGCCCCCCGGATATCGCCCTCAAGCCCCTTCTGTTCGAGGTGCCCAGCCTGACAGCTGATTCGCTCTTCACTGGGAGGGAGTGGCTCTTCCAGGAAGTGGACGCCCGTCTTCATGGCGACGACTCGGCAGCCAATCGAGGTGTGGTTGTCGTGGGCAATGTGGGCTTCGGCAAGACTGCCATCATCTCCCGCCTGGTGGCACTCAGCTGCCACGGCAACCGCATGAGGCAGATCGCCTCGGACAGCCCCCACGCCTCGCCCAAACGTATGCTTATACTGTCATACAGGAGTGTGTGTGTGTGTGTGTGTGTGTGTGTGTGTGTGTGTGTGTGTGTGTGTGGCAATGATCCATGCTGGCTGCTGCTAGAAGGGCCTGTTGTACTGGGCAATGGTGGAAAAAGTACCCAATTGTCATACTTGAGTAAAAGTACGGATACCTTAATAGAAAGTTACTTAGGTGAAAGTCACCCAGTAAAATACTACTTGAGTAAAAGTATTTGGTTCTAAATATACTTAAGTATCAAATGGAATTGGTCAAATATACTTAAGTACCAAAAGTATAAATAATTTAAAATTCATAATATTAAGCAAAGCATATGGCACCATTTTCTTGTTTTTAAAATGTGTGGATAGCCAGGGGTACACTCCATCACTGAGACATCATTTACAAACTATGCATCTGCGTTTAGTGAGTCTGCCAGATCAGAGACAATAGAGATGACCATGTGTTCTCTTGATAAGCGCGTGAATTTGACAATTTTCCTGTCCTGTGAAGCACTCGGCATGTAATGAGTACTTTTGGATGGCAGGGAAAATGTATGGAGTAAAAAGTACATTATTTTGGGGGGGGAATGTAGTGAAGTAAAAGTTGTCCAAAATATAAATAGTAAAGTACAGATACCCCCCCAAAAATACTTAAAAATGATACGGAAGTATTTTATACCACTGGTACTGGGTCTTAAGATGCGTGTAAAAAGCATCCTTGTGTCTGTGTAAATAATGCACACAGTAGATGCACTCAACTTGATCTATAAACCTACTTCTCTCTCACTCACTCACTCACACACACACACACACACACACACACACACACACACACACACACACACACACACAGATGGGGAGACCCTGCCCCTCACCCAGCCCCAGCACTCCCATGGCACCCTGGGGGGCAGCTGCCCTGGCACCCCCGAGATGAGGAGACGCCAGGAGGAGGCTTTACGGCGGCTCGCCTCTCAGGTACAGTACTACTACACCACTACACCACGGCTGCATCTCAGTAGTCTTAAGTACCATTCAAGACCAACCTGACCAGCTGGGTGAATCCTTGCTCAGAGGTACATGTTTGGTTTACACTATGTTCTATTTTTATTTGAACGTTCTACAACAGTGTGCCTTACTGAACGTGGCCCGGATTCAACTAATTAACTGGTCATTGAGACATTGCTAAGGGGGAAGGTGTGTTGATACTGGTCTGAAATCAAAGCCTGCACATCTGCTCCTTTGTTCTTCAGTGTCAGCAGCTCTTTCCTACAGTGTCTCTGGTCTGGAGACGGTCTCTGCCCTCTGACCTCCTTGTGGCCTTGTTCTCTCCCTTCTCACTCTATTATTCATTCTCTCTATCCGCTGCCACTCTTCTCTCATTATCTCCATTATCTGCATTCCGTTCGTTCTACATCCTTTTCTCTCGCCATGCTCTCTCCCTATGTCCTTAACCCATCCTGTCTAGCAACACTGATGCTAATGTCTTCCTTTATTCACTTAGCACTCCCTCTCCCTCTTCCTCCATCCACTGTCAACTCCTGCTATCCAATCTGGCTCTTCATTCCGTCTCTCTTTTTCTCTCTCTGTCTATCTCTCTCCATTCCATTTTCATGACTGGCGGTGTTGTGCAGACACAGCAGAAAAACAAGGGGAAGCTCTCACCCCCCCCCTCTCTCTTGCTGTCTCTCTCTTGTTTCCTCTGTCTCTGTGCTATGACCTAATGAAATATGCATAGGCCCAGGGAGCAGTGTTCCAGCCGAGCCATTAGATCCCCTTAGCGGCCACATGCATTCTTAATGATAGCCTGCTCCAGTGGTTGACCCACGCACAGACACTTTCTACACATACTTTACACTCACACTTTACACACACACACCCACACTACACACAACACTAGCACACACAAGCATCACAAATACTACAGACATCCCTGTGGATGTCAGTGGCCAGAAGCATATGGCTATGAATATGTGTATGACCTGAGTGAAGCGCTCTAGTCTGGTCTGAAATAATCCTGAGCGAAGCTTTAAGTTGGAGCCAGTCTGAAGCCTACTGGCTTTCCTCAGCACTCCAAGTCCACTCTATCCAAGGCGGCGCTGTATTATACCATACATTAAACTACAGATCTAGGATCAGACTACCTAACCTTATCCAACAAGGGGGTTAAAAATAATCTGATCCTGGACCATTTCACCACCCCCAGGGTCTTAGTGCCAGTCCAGTCCTCTGACACACTAGAGACAAAAACCTGACAGTCACAACAAGCTACACAGCAGTCATCACTCTTCAATGAATAATGTAACATGGTATTGTTTTTCAACAATGTTTTAATGAAGCCTCAATCTGTAGCTGTGTTTCAGTCTGCTTTAACTCTTTTGTGTCGTAAAAATAATAGTGGTTAGTTGGCACCGAATGTCACCTAGGCCTGTTTGGTTCGTGTTTTATTTGATTGTTACGTGCTGAAGATTCAAGACGGAATAAATTTGTGTGGGTTGATTTGCGCCCTCTTCAAATCAAATTATTTTGGTCACATACACGTGTTTAGCAGATGTCATTGCGTGTGTAGCGAAATGCTTGTGGATTGTTAAATGTATCTCTCTCTTTGGAAAAATAAAGTGTGATAATCAGAGATATCGAGATAAAATATATTTTCAATTTCAATGGGATCACCTATATAAAAGTACATTTTTTTTTTTTTTTTAATCTCCCCCACCCCACTCACTTCCACTCTCTATCGCCCCTAGGTGGTGGCATACCACTACTGCCAGGCGGACAACGCCTACACGTGCCTGGTGCCAGAGTTTGTCCACAACGTGGCGGCTCTGCTGTGCCGGGCACCCCAGCTCATGGCCTACAGGGAGCAGCTTCTCCGGGAGCCCCACCTGCAGAGCACCCTCAGTCTGCGCTCCTGTGTCCAGGACCCCCTCAATGCCTTCAGGAGGGGCGTGCTGGAGCCCCTCGACATCCTGCACAGAGGTCAGGGGTGTTCAAGGTTTTATGGCAACTGCATAGGAGCTGGTCATTTGATAACTTGTTATTTCCTCTCAGGGTTTGGGCCAACTCCATTCATGTTTTCCAAAAAACAACTAAATGTCCCATCTCAGCAGCTAATAGTTAGTTATTTCCACTTCTTGTCCTGATAAACAACCTTGTTGTCTTTGTGTTCATCAGAGAGGAAGATAGCATGTGAGGAGGACCTAATCATTCTGGTAGACGGGCTGAATGAGGCAGAGTTCCACAAGCCGGACTACGGCGACACCATCACCTCCTTCTTGTGTAAGACCATGGAACGCTTTCCTCCCTGGCTCAAACTGGTGGTCACCGTCAGGACCTCCCTACAGGAGATCACACATCCCCTTTCGTTCCACCGTATCTCTCTTGACCGCCTGGAGGAGAATGATGCCATAGACCAGGACCTGCAGGTAGGGTTCAGGTTTACACCAAACCATCTGTCTGACATCTTTACTCTCTGATAGTCATCTCTCACTTCAACCTCAATCATTGTAGTAAAAGTAGTCGATCGTGATTTAAAACAATTATGGTCAACTATTGTGATAAAAGCAGTCTTGGTGATAGTATTACAGAGTTATCATGATGCTGAACTCCTTTCTCTTCCCAACCTGCAGGGCTACCTGCTGCAGCGGATCCAGGGCAGTGCTGAGATCCAGAGCAACGTGTCTCTCAACGGGCGTCTGGACAACGCAGCCTTCACCAAGCTGAGCACCCACCTTAAGGCCCTGAGCCGTGGCTCCTACCTCTACCTGAAACTGACACTGGACCTCATCGAGAAGGGCTACCTGGTGCTCAAGAGCTCCAGCTTCAAGGTGAGTCTGTGTCTCAGTCCTGGAGCTATATACTGTATGTTGCTCAAGGTTTTTGCTTGTGTTCCATACTCTGCCTGTTGGTGTGTTTATCTCTCTCTGTAAAAGTTCATATGATGTTTCCTTACAAAACTGACCCGAGGTGTTTCTCCATGTCTCCCCCCAGGTGGTGCCGGTGAGCCTGGCTGAGGTGTACCTCCTGCAGCTCAACATGCGTTTCCCCACCCAGTCGTCCTTCGAGCGTGCCCTCCCCCTGCTCAACGTGGCCGTGGCCTCCCTCCACCCCCTCACGGATGAGCAGGCATACGGGGCTGTGAACGCTGGCGCCGTGCGAGGCCCTGCCCTGGACTGGGAAGACTTCCAGGGGAGACTGGAGCTGCTATCGCCCTTCCTGGTGCGGAGGAGGGACGGAACACGTATGTTCACACACCCCTCCTTCAGGGAGTGGCTCATCTGGAGGGAGGACGGGGAGAAGACCAAGTTCCTCTGTGACCCGAGGTAGGGAGACACTGGTCCACTGAGAGGAACCAACAGACCCTCTGCAAAGCCAGCGTGTACCTGGAACATCAATGTTTACAGTTGGAATTTTTGGAGCTTTCTGTTCTTAATTTCTCTCCCTCTCTCTACATCTATCTTTTTCCACTTTCACTCTTTTCTTCCTCCCTTCTCCATCTCTCTCTGGCTGTAGGAGTGGCCACACTCTCCTGGCCTTCTGGTTCTCACGTCAGGAGGGCAAACTGAACCGGCAGCAGACCATAGACCTGGGCCACCACATCCTCAAAGCACACATCTTCAAGGTAACGGCACACCCCCACCACACAACACATCACTACAGCACGCTAACACACCTCCAACATCTGGGTCAATGGCTTCTACCCACTGTGCAGTAACACTGCTGTTGATATTACTGTTATCTTCTCCACAGGGCCTGAGTAAGAAGGTTGGGGTCTCCTCGTCAGTCCTGCAGGGGCTGTGGGTCTCTTACAGCACAGAGGGGCTCTCCACTGCTCTGGCCTCACTGAGGAACCTTTACACACCCAACATCAAGGTACTGGACACACTCTCACCAGCAGTGGCCTAACCAAAGCACTATTGCATTACATGTTTGGTGTATTGGTTATATGTCTGACACCCCTCCCTCTAGGTGAGTCGTTTGTTGGTCCTAGGCGGAGCCAACGTTAACTACCGTTCTGAGGTTCTGAACAACGCCCCATTGCTGTGTGTCCACGCCCACCTGGGCTACGCGGAGACAGCCGGCCTGCTGCTGGAGAACGGAGCACACGTAGACGGAGAGTCCGACAGCGGCCTCACCCCGCTGGGCCACGCCGCCGCCGCTGGACACCTGTCCATCGTCACTGCGCTCTGCGCCTGCAAGGCTAAGGTCAGGGACCAACCACCACTACTGTGCATACTGTCACTTTGGCAATTGAGGTTTATTACAACAGCATTATGATGCATTTACACAACACGATATAACTCTCTGGCAGCCATGTTGGAACCTACTGGGCAAAATGTACCAATAGGTATTTTTGAACAGTGTCTGCATGTGACGTCTGTGTGTGTGCATGTGTATAATGACCCTCTCTCTCCCTGTGTGTAGGTGGACCACCTGGACAGGAACGGTCAGTGTGCGCTGGTGCACGCTGCACTGCGAGGACACCTGCAGGTGGTCAAGTTCCTGATGCAGAGTGACTGGAACCCTGACGGACAGCCCCAAGGAGCCTTCACCAAGAGTCACGCTGTCCAGCAGGCCCTTATAGCAGGGGCCAGCATGGGATACACAGAGGTACACACGCATGTGCACAAACACACACCCACCGTACACACACTAAGTCTGAACGTTGTCTCCTGTACAGATCGCCTCTTACCTATTGGACCTGCCAGAGAAGGATGAGGAGGAGGAGGAGCGAGCACAGATCAACAACTTTGACACACTCTGGGGAGAGACTGGTACGTGCTATTTTGTGTATGACTGTATCAAAGTCTGTCGAATGCTTTTACCCACACTGACCCTGGCTTCCCCCTCTCCCACTGTAGCTCTGACTGCAGCAGCAGGCAGGGGGAAGCTGGATGTGTGCAGGCTGCTGTTGGAACAAGGGGCAGCGGTTGGACAGCCTAACCGCCGGGGCATCGTGCCTCTGTTCAGCGCTGTGCGCCAGGGACATTGGCAGGTGGGTGGGCACTTTTTGAATTTCATACCCATTCATTATTTCAAGTCACAAAGCCATACAACTTAAATTGGAAATATTCAAATACACTACTGGCAATGATAGAGAACAATGGTGACAAACAATACTAACGTAGCTACATACTATTTGGTTTCTTGCTCATCAGATAGTGGACCTTCTGTTGAACCATGGAGCTGACGTCAACATGGCAGACAAGCAGGGCCGCACGCCCCTCATGATGGCCTCCTCAGAGGGCCACCTCGGCACAGCAGAGTTCCTACTGGCACAAGGTCAGAGTTCAGTTCACCCTCAACATCACCACCACCTACTCTACTAATCTCATTGGTTCAGAGTACCTAGTGTAAAAGTGCAAAGGCAACTGCGAAGTGAAGTTTTGACTTCCACATGGGCAACATATAGCAGACATAAAGTATGTGTAGTATTTAGTAATGGACAAAACAGCTGCCAAGTGGCCATGTTATGATCCTGGCTGCCATGAAAACGTGACCTTTAACCCCCTCTTGCAGGTGCGTCTCTGGCCCTGATGGACAAGGAGGGTCTGACTGCTCTGAGCTGGGCGTGTCTGAAGGGCCACATGCCATTGGTGCGCTGCCTGGTTGAGAGAGGCGCGGCCACCGCCCACGCCGATAAGAGTGGACGCACCCCCCTGGACCTGGCCTCGTTCTACGGAGACTCAGAAGTGGTAAGTGGTCGCTGGTCGCCACGTTGATGACCTCCCCATGGCAGTGCAGCACAGAGAAAGTTTTCACTGTTGTTGATTGGAATAAGTACCTGAAGGTAGAATGCTATTCTGTTCTTTCTCTCCTCCTCTTCATTTTCCCCCTCAAATTTTCTTCATCCTTTAAACTCCCATCTTCCCTCTCTTATTCCCCGTCCGTCCGCCCGTCTGTCTCTAGGTGCAGTATCTGGTGGACCACGGGGCGATGATAGAGCATGTGGACTACAGTGGGATGCGACCTCTGGACCGGGCCGTGGGCTGCAGGAACACCTCTGTGGTGGTGGCTCTGCTCAAGAAGGGAGCCAAGATGGGTACGAACTGACTAGAGGTCACTAGTCACACACAGATTTAAAAACACTGGTATATAGGACTGTCTTCTAATTTTGCAATATTGTTCTACATTAACTTCAGTGGTTTAGCTACAACTTTAGTCAGTTATAGTTCTATTTAGTATACTGGTGTTTCCCCTCGGTAGGACTATAGTCGCCATTGACTCCTAGAATGTTGTCAACTACTGCCTGAATCTCTTCCCTATGTGGTTTGGTGATCACCAAGGCTTCGCCATGCCTTCCTCCCCAGGCACCACTAACCCCCCTCCTCTGTTTCCACCATGTTTATAATGGTGGATGTGAGGCCCCTCCCTCTGCTCCTACTGCTGCTGACATTGCTGTTGCACCTTTTTCTTTTGCTGACACTTTTTTTGGCCACAGCTTCTCAATTCTGCCTCTTTCTGTTCTTTTCTTCATCTCACTCCCTCTACTCACTCACTTCACTTTCTCTCGCTCACTTTCTCTCTCACACACACATACACACACACACACTCTCTTGGTTCTGCTTATTGGGTTGGTTCCATTATGTTTCCTCTCATTTCACCCACCGAACTCCCTTCTCTAACCTGTCACTCATAACCCTGGCTCCGCCCCCTCTCCATAATCAGGATATCAGACTCTTCCCAGTCGACCCCGAGGTAACACAGTTTGCCCTCTCTCTATATACATCTCTGCTCTTACTATCTCGTCCTCTTTTTTTTTTACCCTCCTTACTCTTTATATGTGGCTTTGTGAAGTAAGCTAACTACCCAAGTCATCCACTGCCCAATAAGAGATTATGACACAAACACCACAACAAGGCCCACAGTCCATGCATTCCCCCTGGTGTTGGGAAGCCATAAATGCATGTGTGATCCCCCTCTGCTCTGGCATGGCTTGTGCTTGCCTGTCCCCCCCCCTACACAGCATGCAGAATAACACAGAATAACACTGGCTAATAATGACATTATTGTGTATTCATGTTGGGTGAGATTGGCATTGGAACATAAATAAGTTGATCGTTTTCCCAGTGGCTTTACTAGAGATTAAGTTACTGATTCTGTACTTGAATCAGATCCTTCCTGCACCAGGTATGACGTCAATATCTATGAATCCACCTGTTAGCTGAGCGCTTAAATGGCACATGCAGGGGCAAAGAAACCCCAAACCTGTCTGTCTCAGTAAGTCACGCCATATTTATCTTGGGTAGAGCTTCATCATCATCTCAACCTTTCAACTGGTTTCGCTACACTCCGAGGTGAAGTTGCCCCTACCTACAGATCTAGGATCAGTTTGCTCTCTCCAAATGCTAACTTCAACTATTACTGGAGGGGATAAACAAAACAGACCAGATCAGCATCTAGGGGCAACTTCACCCTGCTCCTTCTCTCGTCCTTCTCATTGTCGGTCCTTTTACTGAGACACGCCCCCTCTTCCTGTCATTGCCACTCTCCTCCGGCCACTCCCCGTTACCCATCATGCCCCCTGCTGTCTTCCACCAGGTCCGGCCACCTGGGCCATGGCCACCTCCAAACCCGACATCATGATCGTCCTGCTCAGCAAGCTGATAGAGGAAGGAGATGGCTTCTACAAGGTCAGCCCTTCCTAGAATATAGCAATATAGCACAGCTGTCATTGAGGGTTACTGTTGTGGTGCCAAACCGTGCTAGTCTCTCACCTCTCTGAGGGTTTTTCTTCTACCCGTCCTGTAGAAAGGTAAAGTGAAGGAGGCGGCCCAGCGGTACCAGTACGCCTTAAAGAAGTTCCCCCGCGAGGGCTTCAGCGAGGACCTCAAGACCTTCAGAGAGCTCAAGGTGTCCCTCCTCCTCAACCTGTCCCGCTGTCGGAGGAAAATGAATGTGAGTGACACTCCACTGCACCCTCCTCTATCCCCTCACCCCACCTGGCTGTGACTGGAGATGCTTTTTTTGCTTACACTCAACAGCATTACCATCTGCAAGGTTTACCAAGACATTACAATACAAAACAACTTTATTATCCCTCATTGGGATGTATGCTTGTTCATTGTGCTTACAATAGATTGTAAGTCGCTCTGGATAAGAGCGTCTGCTAAATGACTTAAATGTAAATGTAAATAGAACGACCCATACAAAGATATTTAGCTCCTCTGATAGATTATAAAACCGCACATGGATTTAAGCAGTGTAAAAATATTGGTTTCAAAAGATTGATGACGGCAATATCATTGTGCAAAATGGTACAGTAGATCAGACTTCAACATAATAGCTGAAGGTAAATCTCCCTCAACTCTAGCCTCATCTAACCTCGGCCCATATCCCTGCATCTTCCATTCCCTCTTATAGTTTGCTTGGTTTTGGTTTGTGTTTGTAGCTCTGGTAACTTTAGAGGGGGTGCAAGGGGAGGTTGGTGTGGGTCAGGGCCATAGTGGCCAGCTGAGGTTCTAATGACAGAGCAGTGCAACAGCGGTTTCTGTGTGTGTGTGAATGTGTGTTTGTATTTTGTGTTTGTATGTCTCTGAAAGTCTGTGTCATATGTGTGTTCATATCAATGTTTTTAATTGCTCAATTTACATGGTATCGTCATGGACTCGTGTATTATTTTTTATTTGTCAGTGTCGCCCATTTGTCTTTCAGTTATTTTTTTCTTGGGTGTCTTCTATCTGAACCCAAGTTTCCATCGATCTCATCGACTCAGTTATTCACGTCTGTATTACTCTGTATGGTTATATGTATGACTGATACAAGACTCCTGAATGACTCTCATATGACTCATGTTTGACTCTGTACATGGTTCTATGTACGTATCATCTATAACCTTTTTTCCATTAATCTCTTGACTCACCTCTGACTCATTTCTGACTCATGTACCGCTCCACGCGTGGCTCTGTGAATGACTGTCGGCCCTGTTGCTGTTGTTGCTTGCAGGACTTTGGGATGGCTGAGGAGTTTGCTACCAAGGCGCTAGAGTTGAAATCCAAATCGTACGAGGCCTTTTACGCCAGAGCCCGCGCCAAGCGCAGCAGCAGGTAACCGTAGCAACGGGGAGAACAGGGAGGCGGTGGCCTAGCGCAGAGTGAGCTCAGCCTTAGGATCCAATTGGGCCCTCATGTCACATGATCACCAGGTTTCCAATGCACTGTAGACAGATGACTACAGGGGGACATCATAGAGTTCATGAGCATTTTGGCCATGTTTTTCACCCTATGTCATGTTCAGTGGTTTTTATGTCTGCTTACACATCCTGTATCCCCTTAGCCCTATGACTTGTTCATTCTCTTGCTCATTGTCATGGCTCATTTTTTTATGTTTTAGCGTAAGAGTGTACTTTGACTACTATGTGAGGGCAAGTAGTTTGAGCAGTTGTGGTGTTGTCATTGTGACCACATGCTACTCCCTCACGGTCTTTGGTTTCATGCTTTGTCATGTTCATCTGTACTCCCTCCACCTCTCCTGCTCCTCTCTCATTAATGCTTTCTCAATCTCCCTCTTTTCTCTCTTGATATTCCCCTCTTCACCCCCTCGTGTATCCACCTCAGGCAGTTCCACGCAGCCCTGGAGGACCTGAATGAGGCCACCCTCCTTTGCCCTAACAACCGGGAGATCCAGCGCCTGCTGCAGAGGGTGGAGGAGGAGTGTCTTCAGTTCGAGGAGCAACAGGAGCTGGACCCTCCCCCATCCCCTCCCAGAGAGCAGGCCGCGCCCCCTCCCCAGTCCCTGGAGCCAGTGCAGGACCTGTTTGAAGAGGACGAGGACTACCTGGAGCAGGACCTAGAGAGCCTGCCCATGGGCATGACTCCCGAGCCCCGCTCAAGCCCCTCTGGCCTGCCCCTCATCCAGAGCCTGCCCCCCTCTCCGTGCCACCGCAACTCACCCTACCTCTCCGGAGGCCCCTCCATAGTCCAGGCTTTCGAGCTGCCCCCCAGCCCCCCTTCCATGTCCTCCCCCACGCGACAAGGCTACCAGTCCACCTCCCCGTCACTTTCCCCGACGCACCAGAGCTCCCACTACCGGCCCAGCCCTCCGCACACCTCCCCAGCACACCAGGCTTCCGCTACGCCGTACAACTTCAGCCCACCACCTTCGCCTCTCCGCCGGGGGCCTCAGTACCGCGCCAGCCCCACCTCAGAGAGCGGAGGAGGTCTGTACCGGCCACAGTCGGCCTCAGCCCGCTACCAGTCGGAGCAGATACCCGGCCGGCCGAAGTCTCCGCTGTCTAAGATGAGCAGCCAGCGCTCCTTCCAGCTGCTCTCCCAGCAGCAGCCTCCCCAACAGGGCCAGTGGCTGCAGCCTGCCAAGGCTCAGATCGTACGCACCAACCAGCCCAGCTCCGCTGTGCACTCCAGTGCTGTGCTGGGAACCAGTGCCTACAGCCAAATGGCCCACTCCATGAGCACCCGCCTCCCCCCCGACCTGGCCGAGCTGGGGGACGGGGTGAATATATACCCCAGTGCCCTGGAAGGGAGGCCCACGCTGCAGGTGCAGGCCAGCCTCAGTGCAGGAGCACTCTACCAACATGTTGGCATCCAGATGGTCCCAATGGAGGACGAGCTCCCCCAGCGGGCCTCCTCAGCTTACCGGCCTGGAGGTCCGCGCTACAGCCAGGCCCCCCAGATCAGCCGCAGCCAGTCGGCAGCGTACTACCCTGTCTCACCTCAGATGGAGATGGAGTTAGAGATGGAGCACCAGGCGGCGCTGGGATCACCGGAGAACCCCCACGGCCTGCGCCGACCTGTCAGTGCCACCAGCGCAGAGCCAAAGCCACACGCACCCACTCCCCGGCCCCTCATGCACTCCCAGAGCGTAGGCCTCCGTTTCTCCCCCTCCAACACAAGCCTGGGTGGGGTCTCTGCAGCTAATCTAGCCCCAGGCTTCCGGGGCTCCACCTCGGCCCAGCAGATGGAAATCCCTCTACAGCTGTCCTACGAGGATGGTAGCGTCTACTGCGACAACCTCTCGCCTGTGTCTCCTCCGCAGGGTAGCGACATAAGGGTGGTGGGAGGGACGTACCCAGACAAGGCGCTCCGCTCCAGAAACACACCTTTCATGGGCGTTGTCGACAAGACGGCGCGGACTCACCAGTACCTGCCACCGCAACCGCAGACAATAGGGCGCTCCTGGGCCATCTCTTCCCTGGACACGGTGGTGACAAGCTCCGCCACGTCTCCAGGGAACATTGGCCCTCAGCATGGCTACAGCCAACAGCCCAGCCTGGGACACATCGCCTACTACAACCGCACCAACAACGCCCACAACGGACACCTCCTGGACGATGACTACTACCAGGCGCCAGCTAACAGCTCACGGGACGGCAGGGCAGACGGTATGGGCCGCGTGAGCCAGGCGCCATCCTACCCAGACGTCAAGGTGGCCCGGACGCTGCCTGTGACCCAGGCCTACCAAGACAGCGAGTACATGCAGAACTCCAGGGACAGGCAGGGCCCCACGTCCCCTATCAAACCAAAGAGACCTTTCGTGGAGTCAAACGTGTAGGGAGGGACTGAGGGAGATGACTGATAAGCCTGCACATATTTTAATTTGGAATGACTTATAGACAACCCCAAGGGTATGTGATGAGACTGGGAAGGCAACAGTACTGTAGACAAACGCATTTAAACTCAACTCCCATGCATCTTCTTTGCCTCTGTCCTTCACAGCCATTTACTATGGATGAATACAAGAAAGCCTAAAACTGCAGTTTGCCAGGTGAATCCAACACCTCCAGTACTCCAGAATATGTTGGCCTTCTGTTTGTAGTTTGTATAGTCAGTGGAGGGGACAGCGATGATCCACAGCTTTAGGAACTGGAGTCTGTTGGAAAAGCATGTAGGAGGACTAATACCACACACCCTGACCTGGAAACCTCCAGATCTCAAGCAGGGGAGACTGCTGCCTGCCGTTTTCTCCCTGCCCCTCAATGCCTGTCCTGGGACGGTCACACTCTAGCTATGAGCACTTCCCTGCTTAACCTGTTGAAGTCCAAACTCTCAATGCCTTCTTCAGAATAACTCAATAGAAGGCCGCCCTTCACTAAGATGACCATGTTCTCTGCTGTAAATGTGACTGAAAAGAGGCTTCAACATACTTGTATATAGGAAAAGCAACAACAACAAAAAAGTAATATTTATCATTTAAGTTATGTTTGTAAAATACATTATTTCCATTGGTTGTATTTTCTTTGCTTTTGTTTTGTTTTTTGCTCAAGAAGTGACATGCAGCAGGCTTTGTGAAGCTTTTGGGAAACGGGCATTTCTTATTTTCCAATAACTTGAATGTTTCCTTTTACAGTTGAATTATCTCTACCAGCCAAAGCTGCAGTTATTCAAACATAACACTGTACTACATACAGTTTTAGCCACTAAAGGGTCAAAGATGTTGGCAGCATGCACACATGACTTCAAATGACCCAAGTGGTCATTGAAGGACTGGTTTTATCCGTCCACAAAATGCTTTCCATAAAACAATGGAAATTAGGTGGTCAGACGTTGTCTTCAATATAGAACAGAAATGGGTCCAAAGCTAATATTTAGGTTAAGGATCTAAACCAAGTTATCAATTGTTGTAGTCAGCCTATATATTCAGAAACGTACAAAACCATCCGATGTCTACATTTTGGTTACACTTTCATGAAACTAGATATGTTTTGAAAAAATACACTGAAGAAAGTAGTGTCAAGACTAGCCTACATAACATGGTTGGACTAGATTATGATCTATCTATACAAGGTTGTCAATTGTGATGGATGTCATACCTTTTGCATTGACTTGCATCAATTCACACAATTACAGTGCAGTTTACCCACCAGTTTGGTTACACCCTTTATCCTCTACCGGCACTTAGTATGAACTACAATCAGCTGAAAACATGAATCTGTGAAGTTTACATTTTTATTTACTGTAGTCTTCATTCTTGTCACTTAATGTCAAACATTTAGACTAACAGTTTTATTTATAAATATTTACTGTGTATTGGTGTGCTTGATTATGTTTGGTTATAGGTGGAGGCTCTCCGATCGGTTCATAAACATTCCAACCAGGACGTTGAAGGAAATGAATGAGCTAGTTGATTGATATTAACAAGAGGTGCATCCAAAGGTTAACCCTACATCTGAGCCTGTTGCAGGAGGGACTTCTCAATGCCCTCTGTCTGATTAACACCCAAAATAACTTTTATTTTCAAGAAACTTTTTTTTATATAGTTCGTGTAAATAATTGTACATGCAGTGCTGCATAGAAATGCATGTTTGTTCTCTGCTTACTCCCATGCTGATATAAACATGTAATATGTTTGTATAGCAGTTTATCAATATTTGGAGAGGGAGGCAGAGTACAGGGTGGGGGAACAGCCATCTTCTTTTCTCTTGGGCTTGCTGAGCAGAGTTCTGTAAATTGTCTGTATATGTGAGTTGTGGCGTTTTGAAACGAGAAGGTAATAAGAAACATGCGTTTTTAAAATGTACTTATTTAAAAATGGTTACCACTTCAAGGAAAATAAATGTGGGTCGGCTCCTTTACTTTTAGCTTGTTCACACCATCAGTAGCGACGTCTCTTAAACACATTCACACAGACTATATCAAATAAAGCACACCCCAAAACACCTAGAGTCATGCATCTTTAATAAGTTATAGGAAGGCAGTCAGCAGTACGTATTGTATAGAACGTTTCCACAAGTGAAAGAGGTAGCGATATTAATCTAATCTTAGTTATATTATGCTTTAAACTGATTAAATGAGGACAAGTAGATGCTTCGAACAAAGCAAGTTACAATACATAATTCATACAGTCAAACATGGATGCAGCATATTGTACAATTAAATCCAGTTTGACGCCCTTCTATTACAGTAGCTCTGAGCATTTTACACTTATCACAGAAGCATATATATTTACTGAATCGACCCCTTAGCCCAGATAAATGATCCCGATTCTGTAACCCCATATTTTGAAAATAAGATCAGATAAATTGAGCCTTTATTTTAAAAGGATCAGATCCTACAATATTAAGATCACAGAATCTGGATTTAGTGCTTTGAGTAGGCCTACACCCTGCCCTCTACTGGACAGGTTATGACTACTACACTCAGTGAAACAAAGTAACTAAGATGAATTTTCTGCATATCAAAAGAACATGCATTTGACACCTCAATAACTGATCACGTACCTATACTGCATCGATTTAAAGTAAGAATATTTATAGCTCCCCACCTTAGTTACATTGAAATGTCTTGGTTGTAGTGCCTTTCACCTTTCTAAATCCACGTGTGATCAAGATTGTGAAAATTGGCCATTTAGCAGATGCTTTTTATCCAACGCGACTTAATTATGCGTGCATTTTATTTTACATATGGGTGAACCCGTAATGCTCTACGGAGTATCCTAATCACTACCTTTGAGTCTTGAAATACCCATTCAAATTCTCAAGACAGAAAATTACCCAATGCTAAGATTTCATCTGATCAGAAGAACTGGCCCTGAAACTATTGGATAGGTTTCCCAACCATCTCCTAGTAGGTAACGTTTCACATTTGTTTTAACTGGCACACCTGATTCAATTTGTCAGGTAACCATCGAGCCTTTGACTAATTGAGTCAGGTGTGCTTTAGGGTTAAAACTAAAATATTTAACATCTGGGTGAGTCCGTGGAGACTGTTGGGGAAACCCTGAATCAATGGTAAATTCAATCCAGCCAAATATAAGGAATGGTGAAGAAGCTGCTTCAAGAGTACCTAGGGGTCATTTTGAATTCAACCCCAAAAATCCAGGCATCGTTCAGTCACAACTTTGTGCATACTTTTGGTCCTTTATCATAAATTCAATATTATTTTCACAATGAACATCCCTGAATGAACTGCAACTTCTAAATTTATCACAAGCTTGAAAGTCATGGAAGTTTGTTAAAAAATGAGTAACTTCCAGTATAACCCTGCTGCCCTAGATGAAGGCACAACTAATTGGCTTGGAGACATGGCTTTGTCCTCACTGAACACTTAGCAAAGGCTATTTTGTTTTTAAGAGACCTAATATGGCACTTTTGTGATGGCTAATCTGTGGCAGCAATCAAATACATTGGTCAAATCAGTCCTGTCATAACTCTATTTCACCACAAGGGGGGTGTAGAACTGCTCGATGTGACATGAAATATAGACAACATATCAGCTGGACCTGGAGAGATACTGGGTGTGCAGGCTTTTATTCCATACCAGATTTTTTTTTAAATAAAAGCCTGAGCACACAGTAGCTTTTCAGACCAGAGTGTTTCCTGGTTTAAGGCGAGGTGGGGCTCCCTCCCCCCTCAGTCAGGGTCTTAAAGTGTACAGATAAGGCCTCCTCCTCTGGGTGTGGGGGTCTCCTGAAGTCCTCCCGTGTCACCACGTAGCCTACCAGAATCCCAAATGCTACTAGCAGCAGTCCCAGCATGTTACCAAGGATCCCCTCTGGGACGAACTGTGAATATGTGTGCCTGGGAAGAAAAAGGACTTCTGTATTATATCAATTGAGTTTGTTGTGATACAGTACAGCCTAATGTGAATTAACATTTGTAAAGAATCATTAGTTATAATATTTCCGTGTGACTCATCAAGATGACCTTAAGCATAACATATGGCACCAAACAGGAGAATGATTCATAATGTGCAAAGACTCAATTAAAATCTGTCTGACCACATTGTCATAAAGATAGCCCAGACAGCAAAATCCCAGCTTTCCCCAAACATACCCTGTACAATAATTAACTGCCCTATGATTTAGCAGGGTAGAGCTGGGCAAAGTAGTAGCACTTCAACATCATCCAAAGTGACAAACAAACCACTGGCACGTCTCTTACCATATGATTTTATTTATTTTTTAAAAACCGTTTATGATATCCAATTGGTAGTTAGTCGTCTCGTCGCTGCAACTCCCGTATTGACTCGGGAGAGGAGAAGGTCGAGAGCAGCGCGTCCCCCGAAACACAACCAAGCCGCGCTGCTTCTTGACACAACAGCCGCTTATCCCTCGCAAGCCAGCAGCACCAATGGGTCAGAGGAAACACTGCACACCTGGTGACAGTGTCAGTGTGCACTGCACCTGGCCCGCCACAGGAGTTAATTGCGCACGACAGGAAAACCCGGACGACGCTGCGCCAATTGTGCGCCGCCCCATGGGTCTCCCAGTCGCGGACGGCTGCAACAGACCCTGGACTCGAACCCAGAATCTCTAGTGGCACTGCGATGCAGTATCTTGCACCACTCGGGAGGCCCAACAAACTACTTTTCAGCCAATAATTGTGCATTTTAGCATTCCATTTGAATACATTTCTTCATTGTACGTGGTGGTAGTATATTGGAACTGAGCCCCTGCATAGTAATACTCACTGGATACTGAAGAACAATTTCTCTGAAATGCCCAGTAGGCAGGTGGCTAGGGACATAGCGAGCATGGCCAGCCCAAAGAAGACATGTAGTGGCAGGTACCAGCTCCGCAGCGCCATTAACGTCCCAGGGAAGAGGAAGAAACCAAGCCCCATCAGCCACTGAGGGAGTAGAGGATCAATGTTATTAAACGATTATGCCTATTAGAATGTAATATGAGAGCTACTGCCTGTATACAGCTAGGTTCTCAGTGCAAACAGTACATTAATTGGAATTCTGAGACAAGGAAAAGGTTGAAATTAGCTTGATTTGTGTGTGCACGTGATTGCATGTGTGCACAGAAGGAGAGGCGAGGGCTGACCTGTACACAGAAGAGAACAAAGGTGAGCATGCCACACCAGCTGTGGAGGGAGTACATGTTGGGGATCTTGTTATGATTATGGAAGTCAAACACAGCCACGATACCTGAGGAGATACAATGATACATGCTGTCAATCTTTCCCATTCATTTTGTATAAAACAATGTTGATCAATTATGAATTTACCTGCCGCCAAGTATGGATGTGGGTATTATTTATATGATGACACTGCTTGCAAAACAAATGTTTCTCTTGAGTCAGTAAGAATTGCCCGAAGCCCGATTTCAGCGTTTAAACTGACGACCGGTTTGGATACACCTGCCTGTTTCCATGACTACTCCAGACCTCAGTACATGACTCAGGCTACTGCGATTCAGCTTTAGACGCTCATGCCGCACCACTGATTCGTGGTTAGCATGCGCAGTCTCATCTTACCTGTGTTCATAACCTCCATGGGAGCCTCACCATCTCTAGCTAACTTGAACTCACAAAGAATGATGAAAGAGAAGAAAAAAAAGTCTAGACTTCTTTTTTTAGGTCCTCCAATCGGTATGGGCGTTGCAAAATCCTAATCGGTCGACCAAATTCAGACACACAAATCATTCTTTTGTGAGTTCAAGTTAGCTAGATGGTGATGACAATTACAACAATACTGAATGAACACATTTTAATATAATACATAAAGAAAACTTTCAATTTGGTTTAAATAATGCAAAAACAGTGTTGGAGAAAGTAAAAGTGCAATATGTGCCATGTAAAAAAGCTAACATTTAAGTTCCTTGCTCAGAACATATGAAAGCTGGTGGTTACTATTATTTCAGTGAAATACGAAACCGGTCCGTATTTTATCGAACAGATGGCAACCCTAAGTCTAAATATTGCACAACCTTCAATGTTATGTCATAATTACGTCAAATTAATTACGGTCTTTGTTAAGAAGAAATTGTCTTCACACAGTTCGCAAAGAGCCAGGTGGCCCAAACTGCTGCATATACCCTGGCTCTGCTTGCACTGAACACAAGAGAAGTGACAATTTCCCTAGTTAATATTGCATGTTTAAAAATATTTAAAAAAAACACTTGTGTATTGATTTTAAGAAGGGCATTGATGTTTATGGTTAGGTACATTTGTGCAACGATTGTGCTTATTTTGCAAATGCGCTTTTATTAAAATCACCCATTTGGCGAAGTTGAAGTAGGCTGTGGTTTGATGATAAAATGACAGGCATTGCATTGATTATATGCAACTCAGAACAAGCTAGTTAACCTAGTAATATCATTAACAATGTGTAGTTAACTAGTGGTTATGTGAAGACTAAACTTATCTTGTAAATAAACAATGTTCACTGGCAACTTAGCTTGGATCCTTGCAGCCACAAGGTACTTTTGATGCTGCACTCACGTAACAGGTGGTCAGTCTGCCATGCAGTCTCAATCGGAGACCAAAAAGGCTAATTTCAAGTTCATAACAATTGGTAATCTGCCCTAATTAAATCTGCCAAGCCGATTAATCTGTAGACCTCTAGTCTGAATGACTGATCTAGCCCTAGAGAACCTATTTATTATGACCCTCCAATAGTTAAGTCCACTTGTCTTACGTGGTGAGACACATGTCAGTCTATATACACACACACACACACACACAACTAGCTAGCTTCGGCATTTTATATACACAGTAGCTACAACTTTAGAATGTTTGGGTTCAAGGGGAAAGGGCCAAAAACAACAAGTCTTGTCCATAGACAGACACCCACACAGGCCTTACCCACTATGCTGATAATGAGGGCGAGAAGGTGGAGCACTGCATGGAGAATCTTGACGTTGCGTTTGCTTTCATTCCTAAATACTCTGTACACCAGAATCGCTGTGAGAGAAACAATTCTGGTTAAGATTCACATAAGACTAATCAAATAGAATCATTTCCACAAGATGATAATAAAGTCAAGCCTGTCTAAATATACAGTGGTCCGACTTAACACAACACAATAAAATAACTGTTCACCTTCAAACACTGCTTTTGCACCTTAATCTGCTGTAACCATTTAAAAGGTTAGTTATTACTTTTGTCATAGTACCATAATCACACCCAACATGGCACCAAGGGCAATAACAGGTATGAGGCTACAAAAGAAAGGGTGAATCAGGGCAGTTATGGAGGTGTTTTAGTCCCAGTGAGCTGGAGGTGAAGGTTAAGTAAGGTAAGGCTTTGAGTGGGGCAGAAGTCATTCAACAAGACCACTAGAATGTGAAAATGCAAACACTTGACAAGTAGATGCCACCAAGGTCTCAGCAGGACATAGGGTTGGTTAGCATAAAAATGTTACAGAAATGCTATGAGAACAAACTGTTCAACTGAGTTCTTGTATTACAATTATAAACTAAATTATATTAACCTTGCAGAAACAATGTTCCAGGCAATTGTATTTGCTGTCTGTCTCCTGATCCCACCAAGGACAGCTGGTTCCCCTGGAGGGTGTTTTCATCCCAGCTCCATTTGGACTGACCGCTCACATTAAGGTGTAAGTGACCTTTACTGTTTAATGGCCTAATTAAATTGTTGTAGCAAGGTTTGGAATAGAGGCTACAGCTGACTTAATAACAAGCAGCTGTTTTATTTTACACCACAAAGGGGACTTTATTTACATTGTCAATGGCTGAATAACTTATTATTCTCATTACAATCATGATTCAGGGACCAATGGAATACCCTTTGAAAACGTTTGCTTTCATTGCAACTGTTTTCCAGTAAGTGTTTATCATAGTACTATTTATGGGACCAAATCACTGCACTAATACCTCTCACAGTGGGGGAGAAAAACAACGGCCTAGAAACAAACAAAATAAAGTCTCGGCTCCTCCCACCCTAATAGCATTAGGAATGTATTCCTGTTGCAGTGTGCCTTTAGGCCTGTGCCCTGTGTAGCATTAGCATCACACTAATGCAATAGGTCAGAAGACCCCTAGGCTAACAGAGCAGACAGAGAAGACAACTGCCATTGTGGCTCAAAGAAGAGACACTGTGGCTTCAGCTTCCCTTTGTTCATCTACCTCCATCGCTCCATGCTACCAGTAAAACAAATTGTATTGGTTGCATACACATTTACCAGATGTTATTGCAGGTGTAGCAAAATGCTTGTGTTCCTAGCTCCAACAGTGCAATAGTATCTAACAATAAACACGAAACTAAAAGTAAAATAAGAACTATTAGGACGAGCAATGTCGAGTCCTGTGTGTGTGAGATACATATATACAATGTCGAGTCCGGTGTATATGTATGATGGGATGTGTAGACAGCATATGGATATAATAAATAGTATATCTGAAGAATACGTTGATATTAATAGTATATCTACAGCAATAGTTAAATAGGATAGGCCTTGACTAGAATACAGTATATACACATATGAAGTAGGTAAAACTGTATGTCAACATTATTAAAGTGACCAGTGTTCCATGTCTATGTACATAGGGCAGCAGCAATGGAGAGCACCTTTATTACTCTACATTACCAAATCGATCACCAGGACAATGAGCCATTAATTGAGGCGATTTATAAAAAGGTGTTTAAATTCCTGGAGGAATGGTTTTAATTCTAATTTAAGTTGGTATAATTCTACCCTACCATCTCCATAGAGAAAGACCAGGCCCAGGACCATGCAGAGGGGATGTACATTGAACTCCTGTCCCGAACCGTCCCAGGCGTAGCCTCCGTGATAGCTGCCCATCCACACGCCCGTGATCACCACACAGGCCAGGCCCAGAACCTGAGTCCCCCCCACGTACCACGGGAAGGAGCTCAGGCCTTGCACGGCCCGCTGAGGGCTATCTTCCATGGTCTGTCTTGAAGGGGGAGGAGGGATAGAAAGAGAGGGGGAGAATGATGGTTTAGTCCAGTGGTTCAAAAAGGTATGTGTTATGATGACTAGTTTCCTGACTGAACCAACCAGGAAAACCTCCAGGCCCATGTCAAGACCCACCTATAGCTTTCTGAAAAGACCTTGGACTCATGGATGAACAAAACCTGTGATCTGAATCTTTACCTAGTCTCTTACCAGTCACCACCCTAAAGGAGTCAGAGAAATAACCAAATATTGGACCAGTCTAGTCATGTCTCCGGGATTGAGATGAACAGAAGCGTCCTCTTCCTGCGCTGCTTCTAGGCTCATGTGATGATGTGCGTGTTTGACTGCAGAGCGCTACACTGGGGAAACTCACATCCATGTGAAAAACACTCACATGGCTAGGTGTTTGCTCTTCAGTTGAATAACAGTTTGTTATAGACTATGAGTATGACTGTTTATTCAACGTGATTGTGTATTCAGTTGAATATTTGTTATAGGAGTATGACAGCGTTTTTATTCAAAGTGTGTGTATTCAGTTAACATTGTGTTGCTTAGCCTACACCACCTTGTTTTTTACGACATGGTATACAGCTACAGAGGAAAGTTACTTTCGTAGGTAAGGATAACTTATGGAGCAGGTTAGAATAATTAGGTTAAGAAAATAGTTCACTAATAACCTCTCCTAACCTGCTACGAAACGTCAAAACCCTTATTTTAGGCTACTGATTGGATTTGAGACGGATGCATGTCAGAAACAAGAACCAAATATCGCGCATGTTGTGATTAAAATGTACGCAAACTATTGACAAACAAAACACTATTTATAGGCTATCCTCGACTATAATGTTGGATACCACACGTCTAGGAGCTCTATCCTATCATACAACTTCAAGCGCAAACATCCGTAAGGTAGGACATGTTCCACTTACCGTTTGTTCCTCAAATAACCTGCTTTCCCAGCAAGTCTGAGAGGGAGTGGATATCCTTGTTCCGCTCCTTGTGTGTTTTGGACTGATTCCTAAATACGCCTACAATTTTCGTAGTAACCTCATTACTAAAGTAACGCAATAAAGTCCTATAGCCTAGGCTTGCCGCTAAATATTTCACAATACGCTTTCTTACTCCTCACGCCCGCTTCACAAAAACGTCGTTGGTAGGTGGATATGTCGCTTGGTCGTGACAGAAACAGTGGCGCAGCTAAATGTTGAGTTGACAGAGAAATACGTTATACACTCCCTCTCTCCCTTCAATTAGCACCAAACATGGAGGAGGGAGGAGCACAAACAGCCTTCAGAGAGGATGACGTCTGGCACTGCACTGACGAAAATGTCCAAAGGTCTATTGCCTTGGCTACTCAGGGCGTTCTTGCATATGCAGACCCGGCATTGAATCAAAGCAATTCATTAAAAAGGCATAATGACCAATTAGTTGACTGCTTTAATTGATACTGATGCATATTGGATAATGATGGGCTGTGCGATCTTGTCTGCTCGTTTAGACTGACAGCACAATTCTGAACTTTTTAAGCTAATTGGTCTTTTGAAAAAAAGAGTTGACGTGAAAAGATCGGATGTGATTGGTCAAAAGATCAATTAGTGGAAGAAACTACTATTAGTGGAAGAAATCAGAATTGGTTTGCCTGTGTAAACGCATCCTAAATCAAATCAAATCAAACTGTATTTATATAGCCCTTCGTACATCAGCTGATATCTCAAAGTGCTGTACAGAAACCCAGCCTAAAACCCAAAACAGCAAGCAATGCAGGTGTAGATGCATTGTGGCTAGGAAAAACTCCCTAGAAAGGCCAAAACCTAGGATGAAACCTAGAGAGGAACCAGGCTATGGGGGGTGGCCAGTCCTCTTCTGGCTGTGCCGGGTGGAGATTATAACAGAACATGGCCAAGATGTTCAAATGTTCATAAATGACCAGCATGGTCAAATAATAATAATCACAGGCAGAACAGTTGAAACTGGAGCAGCAGCACGGCCAGGTGGACTGGGGACAGCAAGGAGTCATCATGTCAGGGTAGTCCTGAGGCATGGTACGAGGGCTCAGGTCCTCCGAGAGAGAGAAAGAAAGAGAGAATTAGAGAGAGCATACTTAAATTCACACAGGACACCGGATAGGACAGGAGAAGTACTCCAGATATAACAAACTGACCCTAGCCCCCGACACATAAACTACTGCAGCATAAATACTGGAGGCTGAGACAGGAGGGGTCAGGAGACACTGTGGCTCCATCTGTTGACACCCCTGGACTGGGCCAAACAGGAAGGATATAACCCCACCCATTTTGCCAAAGCACAGTCCCCACACCACTAGAGGGATATCTTCAACCACCAACCTACCATCCTGAGACAAGGCCGAGTATAGCCCACAAAGATCTCCGCCACGGCACAACCCAAGGGGGGCGGGACAGGAAGATCACATCAGTGACTCAACCCACTCAAGTGACGCACCCCTCCCAGGGATGGTATGAAAGAGCCCTAGTATAAGCCAGTGACTCAGCCCCTGTAATAGGGTTAGAGGCAGAGAATCCCAGCGGAAAGAGAGATTTCCCAGCGTTGGATGTTTGTCTTGAACAATAAAGATGCAGGAAAGAACAGTTTATTTAATTAAAGTAGGCTAATATTTCAAAGTACGTTTTTGCCCACGCTGCATGTGGCTATATCCGTCCGCTAATACATGACTATTAAAGGCCTACTTTTATTAGAAAAAAATGTATCCCAAAAGATATATTTTTAGATATATATTTTTGAATTGTATTATTATTATGACTTTTAAGGTGGTGCTGCAGCACCCTCAGCATCCCTACATCCTGAGGCTATAAACATATGGTAAAATATGGTGGTAGATCTTTAATGTTATTGGGCTGTTTTGCTTCCACCGGACCTGTGGCCCTTGTTAAGGTCAACGTCATCATGAACATTTTAGCCAAAAACCTGTTTGCCTCTGCTAGGTAGAGGCCAAGTGGACAATCCAGCAAGACAATAACCCCAAACACTAATCAAAATCCACAAAGAAATGGTTAATTGACAACAAAATCAACATTTTGCAGTGGCCATCTCAGTCTCCGGGCTTGAACCCCATTGAAAACCTGTTGTTTGAATTGAAGAGGGCAGTCCATAAGTGTAGAGGAAGGATATCAAGGATCTGGAAAGATTCTGTATGGAGGAATGGTCTAAGATCCCTCCCAACATGTTCTCCAATAGGCTCAGTGTCATTATCCTCACAAGGGGAGGGTACAAGAGTATTGAAAACAGGGGTGCCAATAATTATAACTCCTATCTTTTTTAGATTATGATACTTGTAGACACATTTTCTTTCTCTGAGCAACTGTATTATTATAAATTAATATGATTTCCAAAATGCTTTGAGCATACAATACAGCCTAGCTCAGTATTCTTTGCTCATCTTTATCAAGGGTGCCAATAATTATGGACATTGCTTTATCTGAATAGTTGGGCAACTTAATCTGCTGGGCTTAATGTTGAAAATCTAGGTGTAGCACACACATCGGTCTAAAAATATTTTGCCTGGTTGCATAATATGAATTAGGACATTTTGTTAATTAAAGGTAGACTCAGAGAAATTATGTTGCCACGAGGAGCACCACAGATATTGAGATGAGCGAGATGCAAGACTTCTCTCTCACGCAGTCACACACAGTATCTGCAAATGTTGTAAGCGTTTGCTTCAAGCTCTTCACAGCCTGATTCGCCAAGGCACCAAAACAGTGGAGAAGTTGAGCCTCACGCTCTTATTTGTTGTGGAAATTGACCCACTGTGCTGTTTACTTTCTGCATCTACGTCATATAGCTGAGTCTACCTTTAAATCACACATCTCAGCAAAACACTTGATGGCAGAATTTGGAAGCTCCGCTTGTGAATATACCACTTCCCCAAATTATCCATAAGAGGGAGACAAAGACTTCAGGACTTCGTGGCCAAAGGCCGCGTTACGCTTGATTGTTCACGTAAGGCAATTTGCCGAATAGGCTAATATAGAAGCAGACACTTTCAAAGTTTTGTAGTAAGTGTTCACTTTCTGAAGGACAGCAAATTTGCCAGTGTTACCTAGTATTGCTCTTTCAGTGCTGATTCGGGTGTTATTAAGTGTATAATTAATAGTGTAAATATTCCCAGTTTTGGTGTTAATAACCAGTGTTGAACCAAAACTACACCCATCATTATCATATTTTCCAGCATGCTCTATTGCAGGTAGATTTTTTTTGTTTTGTTTTAAATATCCATGTTTTTGTATATACATAGATTAATTTATTTTATACTATACATTTTTCTAAACTAATCCAATCTGTTGCGTGGATTTATTGCACTGGTTACTGAAATTGTTGTTCCAGTTTAGATGGTTTAGGTAGTCTCATAGTTTAGTCTTCTAAACCCAGCAGTCAATCAAAGTGTTGGATATCCCTGCTCGGGCTGGATTACAATAGGAATTACACATCACTTTGCAAATCATTATAATGTGACTTGCAGGCCTGAAAACCTTCAGGCAGCTGTATTAGAGTAAAACGATGCCCTCAAAATAAGGCCTCATTAAAACGTATTGTATTGTGTTATTAAATCATTTTCATTTTAATGACAACATATTCACTTAGAATCTCACTTGGTGAAGGCTACAGGACGGAAAATGGATGAATACAACAATCATGTTGCATTAATCCATGTCTCTGTCACTAACAAATAGAGTCATGGGTGGTAACTACAAGTTCCTCGAAAGGCAAGGCACTCTGGGAAATATACAAATAAGGCTTTACACTAAGTAAGTAAGTAATTTAACACTGAAAAATGTGGACCCATACAGACACTGTCAGTGTTGATTTAACACTGTGGAATTTGCTGTGTACTCATTTTGCCATTTGTTTTGCAGTTTTACAGCAAATATCCTGCAATTTAAACCATTTTGCCATGGGGTGGAGAGAAATGTTTGCAGTCTTAAAGCCAATTTCCTGCAATTTTACACATTTTGCCAAGATGTATGCCATGTTAATGATATCTGAGAGAGAGTGAATTACAAAATTAATGGGGGCTCCTAGAAGTCAGGGCCCCTAGTCACATGCCCTGCCTGCCCGTTCGGTATTCAGTCATGGTTACTACAAGTTTAGATAGCTGGCCAGACTCATTTTTATATCCAGAACAGAACCAAATTTCTAAATTGCACTTTGTGTATTCTACTATTGTAACTGTAGGTTTAGACCCCTACGTAGTAAAATGTTTTTTGAAAGAGTTTTTTTCTGGTAAGCAATTGCTTATATCGCTTATTCCTGGAGCTGGCCCTGCTACTCTTGTCCAGAGGTCTGGGTTATTCTGGCATATTCCGTTAGAAACTTGCCTTTGTATGCTACCGCAGGAGCCACGGTTCAAGTCCCAAAAATTTGAGTAGCATGTTGGGTTCATTAGACCTATTGGGCCAGGTATCAGAGAAGTGATATTGTGTCACAGGGAACTAACCATTGTAGCCTATGTGAAGGTTGCACTCTATGGTTGATCTCCCTCTTTAGAAGGCTAGACAGACAGACAGACAGACAGACAGACAGACAGACAGACTGATCATTCCCACACTCTGTTGATTGTTCTAAAAAACTATATTTGCTGACCGTATCATGTACTGTAGCGTAGATAGTCATAAATGGGGAGGTACAAATATAGACAACTTTTGCTTTACTGAAACTCCATTTGACGTGTCGAGGCCAATGTTTGACCTTTGACATCATTTTACTTGTAAGTGGGGCACATTTCATATTTCAATTGAAGATTGCTCTCTCTCTTATTAGGTATGTGGATGAAGGCACTACCACCATGATGCCGAAAAAAAATGATAAAGAGACAAACATCAGTAATTTAACTAATAGCCATTTGGTTCCTGTTTGAACTTTTTTACTTGTAATGGAATGAAAATGAGAGAAAGGTGTAGAATGAACATGCACATACTGCATGCTGTGACGGGGCTTCCTTCCGCCTCAGTCCGTCTGAAAACAGACAGAAAGGGAACATTTTAGCAGAGTCACCAGATGTATCTCTCCCTTTGCTTAAGAGCCCTGCCAGTAATTCTAGCGAGGAACTAGCCATGTCCCCCCTCTCAGTAAGGGCTCTAGTCACATCTCCCTGCACAGAGGAATGAGATTGACATTACATTTTCCCAGGCTCCAGCCATGGTTCAACCAGCAGAACCTCCCTGGTCTCTGTAAAATAGCCTTCCAACCATGGCTCTCCAGCAGAACCTCTCTAGTCTCCCTTAAACAGAACTCTAGCCATTCAAACAGCCACACCTATCTAGTCTCTGTAAAATATCCCTCTAGTCGTGGTTCAACCAGCAGAATCTCCTTGGTCTGTAAAAAAGCCCTCCAGCCAAGGCACAACCAGCAGAACCTCACTGGTCTCTGTAAAGGAGCCCACCTGCCAAGGCACAACCAGCAGAACCTCTCTGGTCTCCCTTACACAGAATTCCAGCCATTCAAACAGTTAAACATCTTTCATCTCCTGTAAAAAGTCCTCCCATCAGGGCTTAAGCAGCAGAGCCTCCCTGATTTCCAGTGAGGATCTAGCAATTGCCATAACTCTTAGCCATGGTTCAACCAGCAGAACCTCCCAAACCTTCAGACAGTAGAAATTAGATAAAAATTCCTGGTTCCCGTATTGGTGGCTCCATTGCAGCTGCTTGTTCAGACCATAGCATCCCTATGCAGGAGCTTCAGACAGCTGTGGAGAGGGTGTCATTGTGCTTCAGTCAAGCAGAATTACTGGATGTATCTCCCCCTATGAGTGTTGTGGCTCCCCTACTTCCTCTAAAGACTATCTTCCATCAAGCTTTTTGTCAGCCACTCCAGAACCAGCCCTCTTGGAGAAGATATGGTGGAGTCAACATTTGAAAATGTCATCTCTGTGTTGAGATTTCAGGGGACTTTATCCTCAACTCTGTTGGATGAGGAACAGGATGACCATTCTTCTAATTAGTCCACCTCTTTCAGTCAGAACCCACCACGCTGTGTGTCAGTTAGGCCGGTTGGCAGTGACTCTGAAACTCTCTGAAAACTCCTTGGAGGTCATCCTCTGTTTACCACAACAGGCTTTGGGAAGCTACTCTGATGAAATACTTGATATGATCATGGTAAACATAGTCATTCGAAATGACGATGACCGTGCCAGTAACTCATCGAATGCTGCATCACCGAGCATGTCCTCCCCTGACCTAAACACCCCTGACAACCGTGTCGGCCCAGGACAGGAGAGTCCTAAGTGCAATACTGCAGATGATCAAAACTAGGCTTAGCAGTGAGGATATCCTCTCAGGTAAGAGAGCAGTCTCCCAGCAGGTCAACACCAGAGTCCTGGAGGTGGTGGAGAAGATGCAGAGGCATCTTAATTTCTTAAGGCTTGGAGGCAGTATTCCAAAGTTCGGATGACTGACGTGCCCAAAGTAAATTGCCTGTTACTCAGACCCAGAAGCCAGGATAGGCATATAATTGGTAGCATTTGATAGAAACACTTTGAAGTTTCTAAAACTGTTAACATAATGTCTGAGACTATAACAGAATTTATATGGCAGGCGAAAATCCAAAGAAAATCAAACCAGAAATGTTTTTGTTTGTTGAGCTCACAGGCTCTTATAATGGAAACCTATTGTTTCTATGTAAATCCGTCTCCCAGATTGCAATTCCTATGGCTTCCACTAGATGTCAACAGTCTTTATTCAAGGTTTCAGGCTTGTTTTTTGAGTTTTGGTGAGTTTTGGTGAGAAGAACACCGGAACAATATCACTCCCTCGTGCGCACGTACTAATTTTCCTTTCCTATTGAACATACTACTTTCCGTATGAAATAATATAGTTTATTTACATTTTAGAGTACCTGAGGATTAAATAGAAATGTCGTTTGACTTGTTTGGACGAAGTATAGCGGTAGCTTTTTGGACTCCTTTGTCTACATGTTGAACGAGTAGATTGCTGAAATCGATGGTGCCAACTAAACATACTTTTTGGGATATAAAGGAGGATTTTATCTAACAAACAACCATTCGTGTTGTAGCTGGGAGCCTTGGGATTGCAAACAGAGGAAGATCTTCAAAAGTAAGTGAGTAAGTGGTTGAAAAATATGTTGATGTGGGGCGCCGTCCTCAGACAATCGCATGGTATGCTTTTGCCGTAAAGCCTATTTGAAATCAGACAACACAGTTAGAATAACAATAATTTAAGTTTTTAAATGATATAAGATACTTGTATGTTCATGAATGTTTAATATTACAATTATTTATTTGAATTGCGGGCCCTCCAATTTCACCAGATGTTGTCGGCTTGTGTCCTGCTAGCGTGACGCCTATTAACCTTTATTTTTCTAGGCAAGTCAGTTAAGAACAAATGTTTATTTACAATGGGACTCCCAATCACGGATGGTTGTGATACAGCTTGTGTAGGTGAGAGTAATCAAAACATGAAGCAAGGCCAATGTCTGCCTTAGGGCAATGGAGATATTCGAGTTTGTGTTGTTTGTGCAAAAGAAACTGCTCAACCTGTCACGCCTACTCCCGCTCTCCCTCTAGAGGGCGCCAGGATGCCCTTCATTACGCACACCTGTCACCATCATTACACGCAGCAGTGCTCATTGGACTCAACTGGACTCCTTCCCTTTGTTGATTTCCCCATCTATTACTGTCTGCTCCCCTGTTTTTTATTTTGTATTTTACCAGGCAAGTCAGTTAAGAACAAATTCTTATTTTCAATGACGGCCTAGGAACAGTGGGTTAACTGCCTGTTCAGAACGACAGAGTTGTACCTTGTCAGCTCGGGGGTTTGAACTTGCAACCTTCCGGTTACTAGTCCAATGCTCTAACCACTAGGCTCCCCTGCCGCCCCAGGGTAGCTTAGTGTTCCCTGTGTCTGCATTAATGTTGTTATGTGTTCACGTCCAGATGCTGTCCTGTCCTGTTCCATGTCCGTAGCCATTAAATGTTCACTCCCTGTACCTGCTTCTTGTCTCTACCAGCGTCAACCTTTACAGAATGCAGACACCACTAAAAGAAGCATCAGGTAGTTTTGGTTGGTGATGTCTGGTCCAGGGCTGTCGCAGAGGGAACCCGGGGGTGCCTCAGCTAGCTCGTTGGGATTCCACACCTTTGCTGGCTCGAGAGGTTGTCTTGCCTCGGTGGGCGAGGCAGGTGCCCACCCCACGTCATGCTTCAGCCGGCCCATCAGACTCCCATGCCTCAGCCGGTACGTCGGACTCCCACGCCTCAGCGGGATTGTCGGGCTTTCATGCATGAGTTGGCTCACCAGGCTCCCACATCTCGGCCGGTTCGTTGGGCTTCTACGTCCCAGTTGGCTTGTCCAGCGCCCATGCCTCGGCCGGCCCGTCAGGCTCGCCCAGGTGGGGCCCCTAGAGGGGGCGGGTACTGTTAAGCCTGCTCCCGCTCTCCCTATCGGGCACCAGGCTGCCCGTAATTCCGCGCACCTTTTTAAAATGTTTTATTTCACCTTTATTTAACCAGGTAGGCTAGTTGAGAACAAGTTCTCATTTGCAACTGTGACCTGGCCAAGATAAAGCATAGCAATTCGACACATACAACAACACAGAGTTACACATGGAATAAACAAAACATACAGTCAATAATACAGTGGAAATAAGAAAACAAAAAGTCTATATACAGTGAGTGCAAATTATGTAAGATAGGGGAGTTAAGGCAATAAATAGGCCATGGTGGCTAAGTAATTACAATATAGCAATTCAACACTGGAATGGTAGATGTGCAGAAGATTAATGTGCAAGTAGAGATACTGGGGTACAAAGGAGCAAGATAAATAAATAAATACAGTATGGGGATGAGGTAGATATATGGGCTGTTTAAAGCTAGTGAGGAAGATATGGGTCTCCAGCTTCAGTGATTGTTGCAGTTCTTTCCAGTCATTGGCGGTAGAGAACTGGAAGGAAAGGCGACCAAAGGAGGAATTGGCTTTGGGGGTGACCAGTGAGATATACCTGCTGGAGCGCGTGCTACGAGTGGGTGCTGCTGTGGTCACCAGTGAGCTGAGATAAGGCGGGGCTTTACCTGGCAGAGACTTGTAGATAACCTGTAGCCAGTGGGTTTGGCGACGAGTATGAAGCGAGGGCCAACCAACGAGAGCCTACAGGTCGCAGTGGTGGGTAGTGTATGGGGCTTTGGTGACAAAACGGATGGCACTGTGATAGACTGCATCAAATTTGTTGAGTAGAGTGTTGGAGGCTATTTTGTAAATGACATCGCCGAAGTCGATCGGTAGGATGGTCAGTTTTATGAGGGTATGTTTGGCAACATGAGTGAAGGATGGTTTGTTGCAATATAGGAAGCCGATTCTAGACTTCATTTTGGATTGGAGATGCTTAATGTGAGTCAGGAAGGAGAGTTTACAGTCTAACCAGACACCTAGGTATTTGTAGTTGTCCACTTGCATTTAAGAGCAGTTGGAGGCCACGGAAGGAGAGTTGTAATGGCTTTGAAGCTCATCTGGAGGTTAGTTAACACAGTGTCCAAAGAGGGACCTGTCACCATCATTACACGCAGCAGCGCTCATTGGACTCACCTGGACTCCTTCCCTTTGTTGATTGCCCCGTCTTTAACTATCTGCTCCCCCGTTTGTTCCCTGTGTCTGCATTAATGTTGTTATGTGTTCACGTCCAGACGCTGTCCTTTCCTTTTCCATGTCTGTTGCCATTAAATGTTCACTCCTTGTACCTGCTTCTTGTCTCTACCAGCGTCGACCCTTACACAACCATTATGGTACAGAGGATAATATAAAGGAGATGATGTCACACAGGGCTCAATTGGATGAACTTGTACCCATCCTCCTCAAAACGTTCCATGCAGGTGATTGTAATGCTGACACCTATGTGTAAGAGCTGAAGTTGCACACAAGTTAAATAAAGGTTAAATAAACAAAATAAAAAAATGTAAAAGAACAAAGCTCAACCCCATCACTCTGGATGTGATTGATAAGACTCACGACCTGCTCACCAGAAATCCCAATGTTGTCATGGTGGAAAAGGAAGACATTATCCTGGAATCCTCCCTTGACAAATTGGCCTGCAATATCCAAAGGCCTTTGTTCAAGACGGCAGGTTCTCAGGAGGCTATCCATATATTTTGATGAAGATCATTTCAAGGCAAGTTTAATTTAATGTTTAAAAAAAATATTATTTTCACAGTCTAAAGTGAGCTTAGCCCTTTCTGACCAACCAGAGGTGGACATGATGACCATGAGAAATATGTGCCCAGGGGGAATAAGATGTTTCAGTTAGACAGTACAGTGAAGATGGATCTCAGTGCTATGTGGTGGCGATCCGTCAATCAGGGCAGGTTGGGCAGGGGTTGCCTGTTCTGCATGTTATTTTGTCATTCGTTTGTGTCAAATCAAACTTTATTTGTCACATGCGCCGAATAGGCTTACTTACAAGCTCTTAATCAACAGTGCAGTTCAAAAAATAATTTAAAAAAGTAACACAATATAACAATAACGAGGCTATATACAGGGGGTACCGGGACCGAGTCAGTGTGCTGGGGTACAAGTTAGTCGAGGTAATTTGTACATGTAGGTAGGGGTGAAGTGACTATGTATATATAATAAACAGCGAGTAGCAGCAGTGTTCAAACAAATGGAGTGTGTGTGTGGGGGGGGGGGGTCAATGTAAATAATCCAGTGGCCATTTGATTAATCACGTATCAGTTTGCAAACAATGTAAACATTTTTTTAAATCATTGAGTTAATAAAGCCGGCATACAAATATGGTCTCTTTTTTGCTTTCTTGAGTAAGGCAGCTGTTTCAGCCTAGCTCAGTGCTTTCTTGAGTAAGACAGCTCCAAGATGCAGCTGTTTCAGCCGAGCTCAGTGCTTTCTTGAGTAAGACAGCTCCAAGATGCAGCGGTTTCAGCCGAGCTCAGTGCTTTCTTGAGTAAGACAGTTCCAAGATGCAGCTGTTTCAGCCGAGCTCAGTGCTTTCTTGAGTAAGGCAGCTCCAAGATGCAGCTGTTTCAGCCTAGCTCAGTGCTTTCTTGAGTAAGACAGTTCCAAGATGCAGCTGTTTCAGCCGAGCTCAGTGCTTTCTTGAGTAAGGCAGCTCCAAGATGCAGCTGTTTCAGCCGAGCTCAGTGCTTTCTTGAGTAAAACAGCTC
This sequence comes from Oncorhynchus masou masou, assembly GCF_036934945.1. Taxonomy (NCBI): domain Eukaryota; kingdom Metazoa; phylum Chordata; class Actinopteri; order Salmoniformes; family Salmonidae; genus Oncorhynchus; species Oncorhynchus masou. The sequence continues at coordinate 10,225,449 of NC_088226.1, read as the reverse complement.
CAAGATGTAGCTGTTTCAGCCTAGCTCAGTGCTTTCTGTGCTGGTGGGGCAGCCAGTGGAAAATACAGAGTTGGTAATGTTCTCTAGTTGCGCCGTGATTGATTCAGTGTTCTGTTCTGTCACTTATGGGGACACTACGACACAGCAAAATCTACGGGGAGAGCTCGAAAATTAAAGCCCCTTGGGCGCTGCCACAGAGTTACATTAGAATTGCCCATCCAAGAAGGCTCAAGGTCATTGGCCAGAGATAAAATTACGTAAAATTAAGTTACATCTACATTTGATTTCATTGGACTGATCATGTCAACGTCATACCTTAAAAATGTTAGCTAGTATTCATCAACATGAATCAAGTCGACAATCTACTGGCAAATCATTTTTAATCCTTGTCATATGAAGAGAAATTATAGATAAAACGTATTGGTGCTTATCGCTCATTGGTGAGTTCAGGGAACAGGGAGCTCGGGGAAAAACGAGCTCCGACTGGGAAAATACATTTTGAACGGTCATCGAACTCGAAATTGTAAATCGGGAACTCGGGCCTCTTTCTAGAGCTACGACCTGAAGATCACTGACATCATCATTATTCAACCTTGTTTTTTCAGAGTTCCCAGTTGTCTTGAAAGCACCATAAATCCAAAGAATGACAGACTTTTATGACAAAATTTGCCCACGAAGGACTACCACGCCACCTTCCTATTCAAGTGAGCACAGCACAACAAGGTGAGTCCAAAAATGTCTTGTATGCTGCTGCATAAATGATGTAATATGCCAGGGATAAATATATACTGTAGCTAAGAAAGTAATACTAAGTGTATGTTGTGCAGTAAGCTGTTAATAGCCCTAATCATTTGGTCTATTGTCTCCTCTTAATTTCGCCTACTGTTCTGACTTGGTGGTGAACATGTAGCCTACAGTATAACCTGTTTTAGAGAAATGAAATCATCGAATATTGTAAGAGTTTTCATTGTCTGCTTATATGCCCCCTACGGTTCTGACTCGGTGTACAGAGAAAACGCTAAGAATGGCCCATGTTCTGAATTCTGTCACTGTACATTTCAAAAGTGCTGAACAAATAGTTATACTGACTACGCCCGTCCTAGCTTTCTCATTAATGTCTTAATCGAAATTACATATTGCCTCTTATCCGCTTGTCATCCCCTTATTCCATAGTTTGTACATCTCAATTGTCAGTAGAAACCACGTTTATTTAAGCAAGTCAGCCATATCAGCAATGTTTTTTAAATGAGGCTAAATTAACTGTTTCGCTGCCAGACAAGGCTCCGCTGATAGCCAGATGTAGAGGTGGTAAGGTGTTGGGACTGCTGTTTGGAGAGCTTTATGCAGGCCCCAACAGTTTGTGGGCACTGTTTGTCACCATTATAGTGCAATTAAATGTATTGTGTTGTGTAGTGTAGTGGCTTTGTTGGCATGCATCCCCCCAAAACAATTTGTTTGACCCACCAAGATTTACATGCTAAATCGCCACTGGTGCTATGTACTCACACTCCACATGTATGATCTGTGACACTTTCTTCCACTTCTTCTCAGGCAAAGAAAAGAAGTCCAGTCCCGGGCTGCCTTCTGAGAATTTGTAGGCGATCGAATAAACCCCCACTTCCTTCCTTCCATTCTTTTTTTTACCCCCCTTATTTCTCCCCAATTTCGTGGTATCCAATTGTTAGTAGTTACTGTCTTGTCTGATCACTACAACTCCCTTACAGGCTCAGGAGAGTGGAAGGTCGAGAGCCATGCGTCCTCCGAAACACAGGCCGCAGGGCTAGATGGATTACCAGGACTTGTACTGCGAGCATGCGCTGACCATCTGGCAAGTGTCTTTACTGACATTTTCAACCTCTCCCTGTCCGAGTTTGTAAAACCAACCTGTTTTAAGTAGACCACCATAGTGCCCAAGAACACTAAGGTAACCTGCCTAAGCGACTACCTACCCGTTTCACTTACGTCTATAGCCATGAAGTGCTTCGAAAGGCTGGTCATGGCTCACATCAACACCATTATCCCAGAAACCCTCGACCCACTCCAATTTGCATACCGCCCTAACAGATCCACAGATGATGCAATCTCTATTGCACTCCACACTGGCTTTTCCCACCTGGACAAAAGGAACACCTATGTGAGAATGCTATTCATTGACTACAGCTCAGCGTTCAACACCATAGTGCCCTCAAAGCTCATCAATAAGCTAAGGACCCTGGGACTCAACACCTCCCTCTGCATCTGGATCCTGGACTTCCTGACGGGCCGCCCCCAGGTGGTAAGGGTAGGTAACAACACATCCACCATGCTGATCCTCAACACAGGGGACCCTCGGGGGTGCATGCTCAGTCACCTCCTGTACTCCTTGTTCACTCGGAGTACGGCCAGGCACGACTTCAAAATCATTATTAAATTTGTGGATGACACAACAGTAGTAGGCTTGATCACCAACAATGACAAGACAGCCTATAGGGAGGAGGACAGAGACCTGGCCGTGTGGTGCCAGGACAACAACATCTCCCTCTATGTGATCAAGACAAAGGAGATGATTGTGGACTACAAGAAAAAGTGGACCGAGCATGCCCCCAGTGTCCACATCACCAACAAACTAACATGGGCCAAGCACACCAAGACAGTCAGGAAGAGGGTACGACAAACCTATGCCCCCTCAGGAGACTGAAAAGATTTGGCATGGGTCCTCAGATCCTCAAAAGGTTCAACAGCTGCACCATCGAGAGCAACTGCTCGGCATCCGACCGCAAGGCACTACAGAACGGCCCAGTACATCACCAAGCTTCCTGCCATCCGGGACCTCTATACCGCTGCTACTCTCTGTTGTTGTCATCTTTGCATAGTCACTTTAATAACTCTACCCACATGTACATATTACCTCATCTAACCGGTGCCCCCGCACATTGTCTCGCTATAGTTTCGCTATTGTTATTTTACTTGCTGCTATTTAATTACTTGTTACTTTTATTTCTTATTCTTATCCATATTTCTTTCAACTGCATTGTTGGTTAGGTGCTCTTAAGTAAGCATTTCACTGTTACGGTTGTATTCAGCGCATGTGAATTAAACATTTTGATTTGATTTGACGATTGAGTGGACCACTTCATTCAGGCGTATACAGCTTCTGCACCCCTACCATTAGGAAGATTGGTTGACAAGTTTAACTCCTATGGTTAGGTGAGCTGTTAGTTGATGCCTTTCTCCCCATGCCTGTGTAATTGATTGATGCATGCCCTTTTAACTTTGAACAAATTTTTTGGCATCCCATTCTTATGATAGGCAGGAAGATGTTTAACATTTTTTGACCACTAGTGGATATATGCGTGGAGTCGCCCCTTCGCATGCATGTATCCACTCAGAGATTTGATTTGCCCTTTTAGTATTTCTGCAAATTATTTTATTTTGCTGTAGATTTTTATGGATAGATTTGTTTTAGAATAAATTGTTGCCTTCCCGAGTTTGTCTTTGAGTTATCATTTATGTTATATGGTAAGTTATGTTATAGGTTAAGATTGAATTATATGAATATGTAAGGCATCATAGAATGAACAAGAAATTGTAGGATTATTGTCGGATTAATTGTAGGTTTATATGATAATTCAATGGCCAATATACACTGAGTGTACAAAACATTAGGAAAACCTTCCTAATGTTGAGTTGCACCCTCTTTTGCCCTCAGAACAGTCCCAATTGGAGGCATGGACTCTACAAGATGTCGAAAGCGTTCCACAGGGATGCTGGCCCATGTTGACTCCAATGCTTCCCACAGTTGTGTCAAGTTGGCTGGATATCCTTTGGGTGGGGGACCATTTTTGATACACATGGGAAACTGCTGAACCTGCTACCTTACCCCATTCAAAGACACTTAAATATTTTGTCTTGCCCATTCACCCTCTGAATGGCACACATACACAATCCATGTCTTTAACATGTCTCCTCCCCTTCATCTACACTGATTTAAGCGGATTTAACAAGTGACATCAATAAGGGATCATAGCTTCACCTGGATTCACCTGGTCAGTCTATGTCATGGAAAGAGCAGGTGTTCCTAATGTTTGTACGCCAAATGTAGTATGGCCAACGCAATTGTATTCCAACAATTCTAAGAGTGTATTGTTTTTAGTGACACAAGAACAATATTAAGAGTATGAAATGCCATTATTTAATGTCAACCCCAGTAACTTATGTGTAAATGCTTATGTGTATATTAGCTCATCTATAATGACCGACAATAACCTCACAAACTGATCATCTCTCTGTTTTATTATTTGTAGTGACATACCCTAAAAGACCCATTAATACACTTGATTATGTCAGTAAAAGTAATATATGCATTCTCACACTTTCTGTTTTCCTTTTCATTTCCTGTCTCACAACCGGGGGTGGGAGGGTATGAGAGTAACGGACATTTGAGTATGACTCGGTAACGGCATGACTCATTTATGACTCACCGCTCATTGCTTTGTTTACAAATTTAGCAGCCCAGGGTCCATTCACAGTTTCACACACAGGGAATAAACCAAACCTCTCCTCATATCAGCTCCTCTGACAGCTCCTCTGACCCTGAGGCCAAAGGCAGGGCAGAGAGGGATGCAGCAAACCTGCACGCACACCCTGAATGACATCTAGACTAAAAAGGTCACTGAGGTTAGCAATGAGCCCTGCAAGCTCAATATATTGTGTGTGCGTATGTGTTAGAGAGCAAGAAAAAGACATTGGTGGTTGATATACATTTTTTGTCAAGGCAAGAAGCCCTTCTAATTGGTGAAAATTGTGCAATGGTTATCAAAATTCACCTGGAATGTCTATGAATATGTTAATGAAAACACAAAGTCTGCAGCGAATGCTGCCTATGAGTAAGCCTACTCCGCATTTGCGGGTGACGTGACAGCTCTATCTGTTTCCAGTGCACGCCGACGCTAACCCGTGGCATAGCAAGTGCAGTATCACCATGGTAACAGGCTCTTCATCGCTGTGAAGGGCTGGGGTAAGTGGTGACTGGCTAGAGCTTGTGGAGAATGATCACCAGAGACAGTGTTGATTGGAACCACAGACAATATATCATAAACATACCCCGTCAAGGGTGAAGAGACTGCGACGGGCAAAGCATAGAAGTAGTTATAATCAATGCATAAAAGTTATTACAGAACCCGCTTTAGATTTCTAAATTAAGAAAACATTTCAATATAGAAGAGTTATTTCCAAAACGCAGAAATATATAACTTTCATAAGCATTGACACCCCTGACTCAATACTTTGCAGAAGCAACTTTGGCGGCGATTACAGCTTTGGGTCATCCTGGGTATGTCTGTATCAGCTTTGCACATCTGGATTTGGGGATTTTCTCCCATTCTTCCTTGCAGATTTTCTCCAGCTCTATTAAGTTAGATGGCCTTTCCACAGATTTTCAATGGGATTCAAGTCTTGGCTTTTGGCTCAATTACTTGTACATTCTTGTTCTGAAGCCATTCCAGCATTGCTTTGGCTGTATGCTTGGGTCATTGTCCTATTGGAATGTACATATTTTCTCTAGTCTAAGTTTGTTTGCACTCTGAAACATGTTCTCATCAAGGATTTACCTGTATTTGGCTCCAGTCATTGTACCCTCTATCCTTACCAGTCTCCCAGTCCCTGCCATTGAAAAGCTGATAATAAAAATTGTTGAAAAGTATTTTTTCTGCTCATACAGGAATAATAATGGCCTAGTCCACTAATTTGGTGGGGGAAAACAATTTTCATTTATATATACAGTACCAGCCAAAAGTTTTGACACACCTACTCATTCAAGTTTTTTTCTGTATTTTTTCTATTTTCTACATTGTAGAATAATAGTGAAGACATCAAAACTATAAAATAACACACATGGAACCATGTAGTATCCAAAAAAGTGTTTAACAAATCAAAATACAGGTTATATTTGAGATTCTTCAAAGTAGCCACCCTTTGCCTTGATAACAGCTTTGCACAGTCTTGACATTCTCTCAACCAGCTTCACCTGGAATGCTTTAACAACTGCCTTGAAAGAGTTTCCACATATACTGAGCATGCGTTGGCTGCTTTTCCTTTACTCTGCAGTCTAACTCATCCCAAACCATCTCAATTGGGTTGAGGTCGGGTGATTGTGGAGGCCAGGTCATCTGATGCAGTACTCCATCACTCTCCTTGGTCAAATAGCCTTTACGGAGCCTGGAGGTGTGTTTTGGGTCATTGTTCTGTTGAAAAACAAATTATAGTCTCACTAAGCACAAACCAGATGGGATGGCGTATCGCTGCAGAATGCTGTGGTAGCTATGCTGATTAAGTGTGCCTTGAATTTATAAAAGATATCACAGTGTCACCAGAAAAGCACCCCCACACCCTCACACCTCCTCCTCCATGCTTCACAACGGGAACCACACATGCAGAGATCATCCGTTCATTGCTCATGTTTCTTGGCCTAAGCAAGTCTTTTCTTCATATTGGTGTGGTTTAGTAGTGGTTCCTTTGCCGCAATTTGACCATGAAAGCCTGATTCACACAGTCTCCTCTGAACAGTTGAAGTTTAGATATGTCTGTTACTTGAACTCTGTGAAGCATTTATTTGGGCTGCAGTCTGAGGTGCAGTTAACTCTAGTGAACATATCCTCTGCAGCAGAGGTAACTCTGGGTCTTCCTTTTCTGTGGCAGTCCTCATGAGATCTAGTTTCATCATAGCACTTGATGGTTTTTGCAACTGCACTAGAAGAAACTTTCAAAGTTCTTGAAATTTTCCACATTGACTGATCTTCATGCCTTAAAGTAATGATGGACTGTCATTTCTCTTTGCTTATTTGAGCTGTTCTTGCCATAAAATGGACTTGGTCTTTTCCCAAATAGGGCTATCTTCTGTATACCACCCATACCTTGTCACAACACAACCCATTGGCTCAAACGCATGAAGAAGGAAAGAAATTCCACAAATGAGCTTTTAACAAGGCACACCTTTTAATTGAAATGCATTCCAGGTGACTACCTCATGAAGCTGGTTGAGAGAATGCCAAGAGTGTGCAGCGCTGTCAAAGCAAAAGGTGGCTACTTTAAAGAATCAAATATAATTTTTTATTTAATTTGTTTAACACTTTTTTTGGTTACTACATGATTCCATATGTGTTATTTCATAGATCTGATGTCTTCACTATTATTCTAAATTGTAGAAAATAGTAAAAATTAAGAACAACCCTTGAATGAGTAGGTGTGTCAACTTTTGACTGGTACTGTGTATATATATATATATATATATATATATATATATATATATATATATATATATATATATATATATACACAGTGCCTTGCGAAAGTATTCGGCCCCCTTGAACTTTGCAACCTTTTGCCACATTTCAGGCTTCAAACATAAATATATAAAACTGTATTTTTTGTGAAGAATCAACAACAAGTGGGACACAATAATGAAGTGGAACGACATTTATTGGATATTTCAAACTTTTTTAACAAATCAAAAACTGAAAAATTGGGCGTGCAAAATTATTCAGCCCCTTTACTTTCAGTGCAGCAAACTCTCTCCAGAAGTTCAGTGAGGATCTCTGAATGATCCAATGTTGACCTAAATGACTAATGATGATAAATACAATCCACCTGTGAAATTGTATAATATCGTTCCCTAGATGTATGCCTCAATCACAATCCTATCTGGGAGATCTACTGACATTTACCTGGACTTTATGGTATAGTTTCTGCTCTGACATGTACTGTCAATTGTGGGACCTTATATAGACAGGTGTGTTTCTTTCTAAATCAATTGAATAGGCAACAGTTGGACTCCAATCAAGTTGTAGTGACTTCTCAAGGATGACCAAAGGAAATTGGATGCGCCTCAGCTCTATTTGGAGTGTCATAGCAAAGGGGTGTAAATACATATGTAAATGCAGTGTTTCTGTATTTCATTTTCAATAAATTTGCTAAAATTTATAAAAACATGTTTTCACTTGTCATTATGGGGTGTTGTGTGTAGATGGGTAAGATTTAAAAAAAATCAATTTAGAATTCAGGCTGTAACACATCAAAATGTGGTATAAGTCAAGGGGTATGAGTACTGTCTGAAGGCACTGCATATGGTAAAAAACAACTACCATTTAAAGGGGCAGTACACCAACATTTTAAATATACTTAATTTTATTGATTAAAAAAATCTTCATCCATTGATCCTGAGAGATAATGACCAAAAGTATGGCTTAGTTTTCTTTATTTACTTACTCCGCAGCCAGCATTAGCGTTGCTGCTTGTGAAAAGCATTCCCAAATCCTCAGTCACTTCAAACCAAAAGTCATGGTCAGGTCTGTGTTATACCACGAATACCAAAAGCTGCACATATAGAATATTAAAAGATATTATAGGAATTCTGGTATTCATATAATATTTTATTTTTCAGAGAATTACACACCAATACTGCACTATGTGTACAGTCAGAGGGTAGTTGTTTTCTGTTTTACAGTTCTACCAATTATTCACACCACTGACAGACTTTTATGATCTGTTTTGACGGCAACTAAGAATATATCTCACGTCATTTTGATTTTGTACATAGTCATATCTAGTTATAACCAGTTGTAACCATAGGTGAGTGCATATGGTGCTCCATCGCTGCAGGTGATCTGTCTATCAGATCAAGATGACTCCCAACAGGTCCCCCTACACCCTCTGAGGATATGTAAAACCTAATAGTATGTCCCCAGAGAAACCTGAATTGAAAACAAATACTTTTTTAGATTTGCCAATACAGCTGTATGTATAGATTCAGAGCATATCTGAGTTCTGTATTGCAGTTTTATCAGGAATTTTTGATTTTGTACACAGTCATATGATACGTGGTATAGAAAAGTACAATTTTAGGTGAGTACATTGGGAGCTATATCTCTTCAAATGATCTCTCTAGCTGGTCGAAATCTCTGATACAGGTCCCCCTCCACCCTCTGGTGGTATGATAATAACAAGTTATGTCTCCAGAGAAATCTAGATTTAAATAAATCTCCTATCTATCAAATCACTTTAGCCGGAATTGGGTGTTTTTTGCTGGGGTCAAAATGAGCCTCAAGGACTTGAATTTGGTTAATGATTTAGATTGATTAAGAACAAGTTGATTGAGAAAGTCCTGAAAATGTGGAAGAATTTAATAAACCACATTTGAGCTATCATAAAAAATATGCCTCTGGGGTCAAAATGACTCCAGTCAGTAGTTTGAGGGCTAAGATGACTGCACTAACTGTAAGTCACTTTGGATAGCAACATCTGCTAAATGACTAAAATGTCAAATGTACATGTTTACATACAGATCTCATAATACTATATTGATTCATTTAAACAAAATTATATTGATGTCACAAATGTATTATTTGTAAAGAAAGTTCTTTATGAAATATTTTGTTATTTGTTACATTTGAATGTGTAAAACCTAGCAGTACTACTTATTGTTCGGAGAGTGAGGAAAATGTATAGCGTTTTGCAAAAAAAACTGGTTATTTTTCTCTCTGAAATGAAACCATCAAGTGATACATTTCCAATAAATACATGTCTGTCATTGAACAACCCCATGCCATGATTAGATAGTGAAAAAAACACAAAACGTCTTTTAAACAACAAAAGCTAATTTACCAACATTTCTGAAAATGGATATAGCATTTTGGAAATAAACTTTTCATATCAAGAGTCACTTAACCCTAATCATGAATGCCTGAATCTTGACTGAAGCTTGTACAATCACAACATCCATCTAACCATTTCCTTGCAGCTGTTGTACTTAGAAATGCGAATGACATTGAGGCATATATTTCTATGTTTTAGCATTGTCTCATTCTCTTCATTCTTTAGGAGGTCAGAGTACACAATGTGCATGACTCGTTCTGCATGACATTGAGTTTTGATTCCAGATCCCCTTATCCTTTCTTCTGGTAAGGTCACCTGCTGTATATTGGGATGATAACTTGACTGTAGGGAATCTCTACAGGTTCTATGCTTGTAATGTGGAAATGTAAGATAACTAAAGTTCATGTTTAGATTTAATGATCAACATTTGTAGCATATTTATAACCCATGACATTGGCATGGATTATAATGTTGATATATAGGGCATCATCTGTATATGATAATGATAATCCTATCCCTACCCCATTGTACCCCCAAGTCCTACGGAATGGACATGCTATCTGATGTAAGACAATGCATCTACCCATATCTCTCTCTCTCTGTGCAATCATAATGAGGTAATGATGAGTCCCTGCTGCTGTCTTCATATATTTTTCTATATTTCTCTCACTCTTTCTCTCTCGAAGCACATGTCAATCTCATCCTTATTGTCCTTCATAGGTAGAATTAGTTGGCTATTTTCCACTGAAAATGCAGCCTTGAATCTCTCCAACTACTTTATGTGACCTGACAAATCAAAAGCAGGCAAACACACCATAAAATCCAAGACACCTGTGGGTCAGGCCAACATGAGTAAAAATCCCTATCAGAATATACCCATTTCCTCTATTTTCAACTTTCTTCTCTCCTCCACTCCCTTCGCTCTCTTTTGCTGTCAGACCAGTGGAACAAACAGGGTTGCTTTTGTCCGCTTTTAGCCTGTTTTGCAGCACTGCCTGTGTTATTTTTAGCTGCTATCTTATCTTTCAACGTGAATCCATCGATCCCACCTCACCATGTTCACACAAATGGCCTTTTCTGACGTAAGAGAGGCAGCAATTGCTGGCTCCCTGGGAGGCATGACGTCCTTTCCCACCTCTGCAGGAGGGTTCACAGTACTGTCAATATTGGTTTGTGACAGACAGACTGACGAGACCCCTCTTAAAATGAAAGAAGCAAGGGGGAGAGCAAGATGAGAAGGATGAGGGAAAGAGAGAGGGTGTCTGGTAAACCGGTGGGGTAAGGTGTGGAGCTGTGCAGTCAGGTGCATCCATGGCAACTAACTACACATGAACACACAGGAAACCAAACAGTAAAAGTGAGAGTGTAGGGCAATCTCTCTCCTTGTGCAGTAAGACAGTGCACTATGTGGCCAGAATAGATAGTGTGAGAACAAGAGTTTGAATGTATAAGGGGACATCACTGTGCAAATGCAAGGTCTACCACACTTGTGCAAGTGAAATTAAGTCTGTGAGAGAGAGAGAGAGAGAGAGAGAGAGACAGAGCTGGTAGTCCACCAAAGTACCGGGTGTGAAACAGGGTAGAGACTCATTTTGTATAAAGCAGACCTAACCCACTCCATCAATAAATTTATCAAAACATAATTTTACATCTGGTTAGCAACAATAATTAAGGAAATGATGTCTAAAGAGAAAAACATCCTCACCTGTGCTACCAACATTTCCAAATAGAATCCACATCCTATTTATTTTCCCTTTCTTACTTCTACTATTTGCACATTGCTACAACATTGTATGTAGCCAGTAATAGAAATGGCTCTATTCTTTTACTGTTCGTTTCTGTTTATTTCACTTTTATGATCTATTCCACATGCTTTGGCAATGTAAACATGTTTCCCATGCTCTAGTTCTAGCATACTCTGTAACTTGCTGTTCTGAGTTACCGTATATCTAACAGTGGCGCCCAAGATTCACATTGACAGTCTTCCCGAAAAGATGCGCTACACATTCTGCGCAACCAAGATTTTGGTAGGAAACTTGCAATCCTTTCCTACTCGGGCCGTGGTAGTAGTGGCTACCATTGTGACTGTGTTGGGTATCTGTCCTGCTGTACTGAGTTACTCATTGGGCGTATAATCTATTTTTAGCGCCAACAGATGGGGTCACGTGACAGGGGACAAACGTCATTAATGTTGTTGGTGGAGGAGCTGAAAGTATGGAGGAAAGAGAGTTGTGACAGTGAACATTAGACATTTCAACCCCCCAAAATATTATTAAACCGATCAAGAAGTGTAACGGTCGAAGAGGCAATCCCCGAGCAGCGAAAAGGATAACGACAATCAGGTACGTTATGTTTGCTGGGAGATAATGTATCTTTCGTCTACTGCTGGTAAGAAATGTTTTTATACCGCGATATTTTCATCTGATGTGTTTGGTTACTCCTGGCTAGCTAACAAGCTGAGCGAACGCTATGAAGTTTTGATAGCTAGTTAACGTTAGCTAGCAAGCGAAGTTGTTTTAGCTAATGTAAATGTGCACGAATGGATTGTTCTGATTTGGAAAATGTTAAGTTAACAAATTGACACATAGTATTGGCATCTGCTTTAAAGCGTCAGTTAGACAGGTTGTAATGATCCCAGACGTCTAGTTAGCTTGCTAGCTAACGTTAGCTTATCTGCAGCCTACTTCCAGATAGCTAGTAACGTTAGCTAATTTAGCTATCACAATTTTAAAACGTTTTTATTTAGGGTGGTTGCTAAAAGCAGTACCGCAGCCGTCGGTGCCCTCTCCATGGCAATTTGTGTCCTCCATGTTTAGCAAACTGTGTTTTTGTTCGAGTTTAAATGACTAGTTTGCCACTTCTGCAATCTCCACTTCTGGTTACCCCCATTGCAGTCGTTTGCGACGCCTCATTTTTTTTTAAAGGTAATGGTGCCACTTGAGTTGGGGTCCCACTCCCTGATAGTTGTTTCTATAGGTGTATACAGTTCCTATGCCGTGTGTGAGAGGATCCCACACAGTCAGTAGCCTGTGTTTTTGCATATTCAATATAACGTTATGCTAATTAACATGAGCTGCAACAAACACTCAAACTGAGAACTGTCCAATCTCGTCATTCAAAAACGCAATCATGGACACTCTTACTGACAGTTGTGGCTGCTTTGTGTGATGTATTGTCGTCTCTACCTTCTTGCCCTTTGTGCTGTTGTCTGTGCCCAATAATGTTTGTACCCTGTTTTGTGCTGCTACCATGCTGTGTAGTCATGTGATGCTGCCCTGCTATGTTGTCTTGGGTCTGTCTCTCTTTATGTCGTGATGTGTATTTGTCCTATATTATATTTTTCATCCCAGCCCCTGTCCCCGCAGGAGGCTTTTTGGTAGGCTGTCATTGTAAATAAGAATTTGTTCTTCACGGTCTTGCCTAGTTAAATGACATTTAATGCAACTAGTTTCACTGTGTAAAATAAAATGTGGATGAAAGTATAATAGCTTAGGCCAATTAACTCTCAGTGCCTCCCTTGCCCCCCAAAATACTAATTTGCATTACTGGAAGCACCTTTTGTACCTAGATGGTGAAGTACAGATGGATAGGTTTGCTCCTTATGTAGAAATGTCTGAATAGTTTCTTCATTTATGGTCCGTATCGGTTATCACAATGGATTGTCTGCTGACAAAGTTGTTTTTGCAGTTACTTTCATGATACGCATAACTTATGAAAGGAACATGGCATTTATTAAAGGTAGGCCAAGATACTCTGTGTACAAAACATTATAACACCTTCCTAATATTGTGTTGCACTCCCCTTTTGCCCTCTGTTTGTTGGGGAATGGCCTACATGGTGTCAAGTGTTCCACAGGGATGCTGGCCCATGTTGACTCCAAGGCTTCCCACAGTTGTCAAGTTGGCTGCATGTCCCTTGGGTGGTGGACCATACTCGATACCAACAGGAAACTGTTGAGTGTGAAAAGTACAGCAGTTGACACCATCAAACCAGTCCCCCTCGCACCTACTACAATAACCTGTTCAAAGGCACTTAAATATGTTACCTTGCCCATTTACCCTCTGAATGCCACATTCCATGTCTCAAGGCTTAAATTCGTCTTGAACCTGTCTCCTCCCCTTCATCTACACTGATTGAAGTGGATTTAACAGGTGACCTCAATAATGGATCATAACTTTCACCTGGTCAGTTTGTCATGGAAAGAGCAGGTTTTCCTAATGTGTTGTACACTCAGTGTATATTCTACAGTGGATTCCAAAGTAGGGTTTTGATTTGTGACTTGTTCTGTGTTTTTATACACGTTAACATTGTACCTGCAGGCCACCCTAAGCCCTATGAAAAGATGTGGCTTGTGGTTTTGGCTCGCAAGTTGGATGGAGCCAGAGGTCATGGTGAAGGATTTCCTCCTAAAATGAAATTAATGACAAATGCCTGTCTTTGATTAAGTGTCAAAGATTTGCTAGAGATCAGTTGATTGACAGATGCTGCTTCTCTCGTGTGTGTGGATGCCTCTCACAGTCCTCGAGTGGCCTTGCAAGTTTTTTTTTTTTTTAATTGATAATGGTTAAGTCCTTGTGCATGGAGTTGTACGGTTTGTTTAACTTTAATCATTGGATTTTGTTTAAAACGTATGCCAATGAGAAATATCAGCGTTGCTGTGGAATTGCCCTCATTTAACAGTCACTCCAAGTAAATGGTTTCGCTAGCATTTCTTCATCTCTAGCATCAGCTTTTTTGCTCAAAGGTTGCTTTGTCACACACTCCTGATTTCTGCCCTCTTGGCTATCTGCAAACATCTGGATGTGCCCAGTTGAATTACATGGTGACAGATGTCAAGACCTTAAAGGGTCACACATTGAGACCCCATGTTCCATAGGGGACCTCTTCCTTATGAGGGAGGATATAAATAACATTTGCTTCAGACCATGGCCACTGAACAGTATACATTTGAATGTGCTTTCTCTCTGCGGGTCACTGTCTATTTTTAAAATGTGTATCTTTTATATTGATTGCCTGAATTAAACTTGATGGGTCGAACTTTGCTTCTCTGATCTCGCACACACATAAATAAAATATTGCGTAAATGTACTAACGAGACTAGCAAAGTCTTCATCCCTCTAAACAGAAACTCTCAGCCAGTTTTGGGCTAGTCTATTTGCCATCCCACAGGCTGTCGACAGACGCTACTACCATTTTTATGTTACGTACACCTGTCCACGAGAGATTAGGCCTACTCCTTCATGAAATGGGTTCAGTATGTAAGATGGCAACTCCTTTTTATTTTTTTAAGACAGTTCATCAATGACGTGACGCAGAGTCACTTGTCCTGATGAATCACACAAGGTGTTGAAAAGGCTATTGAACAGCCCTGCCCATGTGCTGCCCTGAAGATACAGGGCCTTATGTTTGCCTATTCTGTTTGCAATGCAAAAATGCATGGAAACTTGGATTCATACACTGTAGAAAAGTGGTTAGGCTACAGTGTGAAGCACAAATAACCTCAGTTGTACAGTGGGGCAAAAAAGTATTTAGTCAGTCACCAATTGTGCAAGTTCTCCCACTTAAAGATGAGGCCTGTAATTTTCATCATAGGTACACTTCAACTATGACAGACAAAATGAGAGAAATCCAGAAAATCACATTGTAGGATTTTTAATTAATTTGCAAATTATGGTCAATAACATGTTTCTCAATACTTTGTTATATACCCTTTGTTGGCAATGACAGGGGTCAAACGTTTTCTGTAAGTCTTCACAAGGTTTTCACACACTGTTGCTGGTATTTTGGCCCATTCCTCCATGCAGATCTCCTCTAGAGGAGTGAGGTTTTGGGGCTGTTGCTGAGCAACACGGACTTTCAACTCCCTCCAAAGATTTTCTATGGGGTTGAGATCTGGAGACTGGCTAGGCCACTCCAGGACCTTGAAATGCTTCTTACGAAGCCACTCCTTCGTTGCCCGGGCGGTGTGTTTGGGATCATTGTCATGCTGAAAGCCCCAGCCACATTTCATCTTCAATGCCCTTGCTGATGGAAGGAGGTTTTCACTCAATCTCATGATACATGGCCCCATTCTTTCCTTTACACGGATCAGTCGTCCTGGTCCCTTTGCAAAAAAACAGCCCCAAAGCATGATGTTTCCACCCCCATGCTTCACAGTAGGTATGGTGTTCTTTGGATGCAACTCAGCATTCTTTGTCCTCCAAACACAACGAGTTGACTTTTTTTTACCTAAAAGTTCTATTTTGGTTTCATCTGACCATATGACATTCTCCCAATCATCTTCTGGATCATCCAAATGCTCTCTAGCAAATTTCAGACGGGCCTGGACATGTATTGGCATAGTGTGTTACTGATGGTAGGAGTTTGTTACTTTGGTCCCAGCTCTCTGCAGGTCATTCACTAGGTCCCCCTGTGTGGTTCTGGGATTGTTGCTCACTGTTCTTGTGATCATTTTGACCCCACGGGGTGAGATCTTGCGTGCAGCCCCAGATCGAGGGAGATTATCAGTGGTCTTGTATGTCTTCCATTTCCTAATAATTGCTCCCACAGTTGATTTCTTCAAACCAAGCTGCTTACCTATTGCAGATTCAGTCTTTCCAGCCTGGTGCAGGTCTACTATTTTGTTTCTGGTGTCCTTTGACAGCTCTTTGGTCTTGGCC
This sequence comes from Oncorhynchus masou masou, assembly GCF_036934945.1. Taxonomy (NCBI): domain Eukaryota; kingdom Metazoa; phylum Chordata; class Actinopteri; order Salmoniformes; family Salmonidae; genus Oncorhynchus; species Oncorhynchus masou. Next base: position 10,209,163 of record NC_088226.1, on the reverse strand, counting down.
ATAGTGGAGTTTGGAGTGTGACTGTTTGTTTGAGGTTGTGGACAGGTGTCTTTTATACTGATAACAAGTTCAAACAGGTGCCATTAATACAGGTAACGAGTGGAGAACAAAGGAGCCTCTTAAAGAAGAAGTTACAGGTCTGTGAGAGCCAGAAATCTTGCTTGTTTGTAGATGACCAAATACTTTTCCACCATAATTTGCAAATAAATTCATTAACAATCCTACAATGTGATTTTCTGGATTTTTTTTTCTCTCATTTTGTCTGTCATAGTTGAAGTGTACCAATGATGAAAATTACAGGCCTCATCTTTTTAAGTGGGAGAACTTGCACAATTGGTGTCTGACTAAATACTTTTTTTGCCCACTGTATGTTAATGATTGAAACATGCTTTCTGTGCTGAAATCTAAAATATATATTTTTTTTACCCTGGAAACCTAGTTACCAGTGTTTTGATCGGATAAAACCCACAGTTGACAGCCTCCACCCCAATATTCCATGCACGTTTACAATCCTAGCCCCCAGAAAAGCCTATTCTTGGAGAAATGGGCATGTGACTGGTTCAAATTCCAGAAGGAATAGGTGCCAGCCTCCTACCCTAGAGCAATGTGCTGACCCAAAATTGTTTTGATTGTATCATTTCTGTGAGGCACTTCAGTGTTGGGGAAAAATAATTTGACTGAAGTTAGTAATTTGGTGTCTGGATCCTAATGAAACATCCTTGGACCAGTTATAAGGCCATGGCCTAGACATACTTAGTTGATTCAAAATGTAGTCAAATTAACTAGGCATATCTCTCTCTGCTATTTAAGTAAACAATTTAGCTTCAAGGTAAATTAAAGGTGCCGCACTGCCATTGAGAGCCTGCATGTTCTCTGTATTTTATGTAAGGTGTGGCATCAAGGGGAGATGGGGCCATTTCGTCACTGCTGGTGGGAAAGGCTCTGCTGAGTGCAGTGTCCCTCCTTTCTCCTTGAGAATCTGCTGGTCGCTCTCTCGCCTTGACTTTGAGGGCTGGCTGAGGGGGATGTGCAGCAGCAGCACACATTTTTACTGGGTTAGTGAGTGTCAGACGCCATCTTTTGGTTTTGTTTATAAGAGCACAAAGGATCCTCCTTATGTGGTTCTGATTTTGGACCAGACCTGACTCTGTGCCACAGGCCTTTCTGTTGCATTGCCCGAAGGCCATTGCATTCATAAATGCTATGCAATAAAGTTTGACAGCAGCCAATTTCAACATGAAGCACATTTGATTGTTGCAAAATGATTTCCTCCTGCTTAAAGCTCTCCCTGCAATTCTAAGAATTTCTTGGTGTAAAATTTCTGTGCTTCATATGTTGAACCATTTTAAGTCATGGCTTCAAGCAAAGGCTGATGCTAAGATCTGAGGCCAGAGCATGTCACTTAGCAGCACTTCCTGGCTGTTGGAGGGACCGGTATTTTCAGTGATAATGTGAGGAGGTGGAGACCCCCACTTATGCTATTCGCTGGATGAGTCTTCTTGCACCATCACGCAGTGGTACTGCAAAGAGTAAAAAACAATGTTGAGCTGATATTTTTATCCCCAATGGTACGTCATTAGGCTAATGCAGCCAGTGAAAGTGGTTAAATTTTCTAAATACCCTGCGACAAGGCATCCCATTATCTCTGTGACACGGTTTCTATAACCAAGCTTCCGGTGAATGCCGTGATTAAGCCAGGCCCTGCCGGAGCATGTCATCTGACCGAGTGCCTTGGGATCCTGCAGGGGGAGAGTTGCTTACCAATTTCTGGAATATCACACAGAGCCATTTGCTTAGCCCCATACCACACCCAAGACATGTTTTCAGATTTAGCTGACATATTGTATGCAATTACAGGAAATGTCATCCTCTGTGGGTGCACAGGAGAAAGGCATAGGTTAATGGCACTTAGTCCCAGATGTTAGAAAGGCTGCATAAAATTAACAATTTCAAAAGTATAAATTCAATTTGAGCTGTTTCTTGCAATTGGTGCAACAATGCCTTCCTGTCACAAATTGGTCTTGGTGAGTTTGGTATCTAAATGGGTTAGTGAGTGACTGACTAAATTACATGTTCCTGTCGTTAGTCTAATCCTCATGACTGTTCCCAGATAACCTTGCAAAACCAAACAAAACCCTAGAGAAAGATGAATATATTTAGTCAATGTGTTAAACTGGAGGGGACATCTGAGGAGAGTAGTTTCAAGAGCATTAAATGATCAGCGACGCCTGAGAGCCTTGCTTCAGTGCGGAAGGCACAGGGACGGCGGTACTGCATGGGCTTTCAGCGCTAACTCCACTCCATTAAATCATATGGCTTAGAGGCGAGACTTCCGCGACTGAGTGGGACTTAGATCCGCTTTCCAGGAATTACACTGCAGTGGTAATAAGGGCTGGGCGATATGGCCTAAAAATCATCTACATTTGTTCACTTTTATGGCCAATTCACTTTATGTACCAGTCAAAAGTTTGGACACTTACTCATTCAATGGTTTTTCTTAATTTTTTTCAAATTTCTACACTGTAGAGTAATAGTGAAAACTATGAAATAACACATGGAATTATGTAGCAACCAAAAAGTGTTAAACAAATCAAAATATATTTGAGATTCTTCAAAGTTGCCACCCTTTGCCTCGACGAAAGCTTTGCACACTCTTGGCATACTCTCAACCAGCTTCACCTGGAATGCTTTTCCAAAAGTCTTGAATGAGTTCCCACACATGCTGAGCACTTGTTGGCTGCTTTTCCTTTACTCTGCGGTCCAACTCATCCCAAACCATCTCAATTTGGTTGAGGTCGGGGGATTGTGGAGGCCAGGTCATCTGATGCAGCCCTCAATCACTCTCCTTCCTGGTCAAATAGCCCTTACACAGCCTGGAGGTGTGTTGGATAATTGCCCCGTTGGAAAAACAAATTATAAGCTCAAACCAGACGGGATGGCGTAATGCTGTGGTAGACATGCTGGTTAAGTGTGCCTTGAATTCTAAATGAATCAGACAGTGTCACCAGCAAAGCACCATTCCCACCTCCCTGCTTCACGGTGGGTACTACACATGTGGAGCTCATCCGTTCACCTACCCTATGTCTCACACAGACACGGCTGTTAGAACCAACAATCTCAAATTTGGACTCATTAGGCCAAAGGATAGATTAGCACCAATGTCCTTCTGTTTGTGTTTCTTGGCCCAAGCAAGTCTTCTTATTGCTGTCCTTTTAGTAGTCTTTGCAGCAATTTGACCATGAAGGCCTGATTTCACGCAGTCTCCTCTGAACAGTTGATGTTGATGTCTGTTACTTGAACTCTGCAGCCAAAATAAATGCTACAATCTGAGGTGCAGTTAACCATAATGTACTTATCCTCTGCAGCAGACGTAAAACAAAGGCGATGGTCGTACACTACAGCTCCACTACGGGGCAATAGTGGAGCAGGTTGAGAGCTTCAACTTCCTTGGTCTCCATCACCAACAAACTATCATGGTCCAAACACACCAAGACAGTCGTGAAGAGGGCACGACGACGCCTATTTCCCCCTCAGCCGACTGAAAAGATTTGGCATGGGTCCCCAGATCCTCAACGTTCTACAGCTACACCATTGAGAGCCTCCTGACTGGTTGCATCACCGCCTGGTATGGCAACTGCTCGACCTCCGACTGCAAGGCACTAGAGGGTAGTGCATATGGCCCAGTACCTCACTGGGGCCAAGCTTCCTGTCATCCGGGACCTCTATACCAGGCGGTGTCAGAGGAAAGCCCCAAAAAATGCTAAAGAATCCAGCCACCCAAGTCATAGACTGTTCCTCACCTCCCCATTACCTCGACTAACCTGGTGCCAAGCACATTGACTTTGTAGCAGTACCCCCTGTATATAGCCTTGCTACTGTTATTTTATTGTTGCCCTTTAATTATGTTTCTTTTTATACATTTTATTTTATTTAACTTCAGTTTATTTTAGTAATTAATTTCTTAACACTTTAGTGTTGGTTAAGGGCTTGTAAGTAAGCATTTCACTGAGGTCTACACCTGTTGTATTTGGTGCATGTGACAAATAGTTTGCTTTGAACTCTGGGTCTTCCTTTCCTGTGGCGGTCTTCATGAGAGCCAGTTTCATCATAGCGCTTGATGGTTTTTGCACCTACACTTGAAGAAACGTTCAAAGTTCTTGAAATTTTCCACTTTGACTGACCGACCTTCATGTCTTAATGTATTGATGAACTGTCATTTCTCTTTGCCTATTTGAGCTGTTCTTGCCATAATCTGGACTTGGTCTTATAGCAAATAGGGTTTATCTTCTGTATACCACCCCCACCTTGTCACAACACAACTGATTGGCTCAAAAGCATTAAGAAGGGAAGAAATTTTAACAAGGCACACCTGTTAATTTAAATGCATTCCAGATGATTACCTCATCTGAAATGAGAGAATGCCAAGAGTGTGCAAAGCTGTCATCAAGGCAAAGGGTGGCTACTTTGAAGAATCTCATATATATATATATATATATCACACATTTAGATTTGTTGAACACGTTTTCTTAATACATGATTCCATATGTGTTATTTCATAGTTTGATGTCATCACTATTCTACATTGTAGAAAATAGTAAAAATAAAGGAACCCTTCAATGAGTAGGTGTGTCAACTTTTGACTGGTACTGTAAGTGCTGAAAACAATGTCTCCTGTCTGGTGACGTCCTGCCCCTGCAGTTGGTCCTTCTGCCCAGTAGGTGAGGCCGCAGGTCCAGGGAGGGACACTGCCCAAAACGCAGGGTGCTCCAGTGGGCTGTGGAACTGCCAGGACTCCTGTAGGATGCAGAGCAAACTGGGATGAATGGGGATTAAGCATAAAGCAGGCACTTTGTTATGTCTATTACTGTGTGATGTAATGGGGCCAACATCGTACGTTAAGGATTTAACCAGGACGTTATGTTCAAATCATCAAAGGTCATTGCTGTATATTAATGAGAGAGACAATTGGCGCTGCGCCAGTGTTCATCCAGCTGTGTGAATACAAAATATGTACATTTGTATGATGTAATTTGCTCTGGGTAAAGTGTGTGAATAACCTCTTTTGTAAAAACAATTTTAACATAATGCATGTAGCAATTTGCATCCATTTTATTGCATGTGATTAGGCTACCTTGACAGGAGTTTATTGAATATTTATTTAGAATATTTGCTGCTTTTTGTTCATCCGCTTAAGGTGAAATGGTGCCACTGCTCGCCCCAGCGCATTAATTGTTTTTGATTTGTTGATGAAACTGAGGAGTGGAGCATCTAACATGGCAACAAAAGAAATGTGCAGTACCTCTGCTCTTGTATCGTGCATGCAATGATGTCTGAGGGAAATTAACTGTCAGTTGTTTGAAGTAACTTCTGTTGTAACATCGCAAACGGGCGTGGCATATTCATTAAGTACGGATTCCAGATTTTAAAGGCTAATTGGAAGAGAATATAGATTTGCATTTATGTTGGGCAGAACCCTTGGATGGAATCAGACCTCCCATGGTGAAATCCCCTTGTAAAAATGTGTGACATGGCTTTAATAGTTAATCTAGGAAGCAACAACTAAGGTTTTATTTATTTTTCAACCTATGAAATAGACAATCATACATAAGTGAAACGTTATAGAGCAGGGAGATATTTACACAATTAAGTAATTTAGAATGTGTATTCACACAAATGACGAAGTAGCCTATAGATTTAGAACGGAGGCCCAGCTTAAAGACTGCACATATTGATACTGTCCATTTGTCCACTCACTTGGGGTCATTGAGAAGCATGGTGCGACTGGGGGCCAGTATGGGTATTGCAGCGCTATGCCTCTCCTCCATCCCCAGGGGGAGTGTGGGTATCGTAGTGTTGCTGTCTCTGCAGACCCAAGGCTGCATGACTCATCCCATTAACAGCTCGGCGAGTGCTTTTCGGCGGAGGCAAACTAACACCACCCCCCCCACCTTCCCTCAAAGCAAAACAATTTTCCACATTTCAGACAGTCTTTAGCAACTAGATGTTTTATTTATTAGTTAAATGTGTTTTAATGCTAGTCTGGAGTGGAATAATGTAAAATCATTGGTCATCTGTTTATCATGGTGGAAGTCGGGGAGGGAGAGTTGCAAATGGAGGTAGCCCAACTGCTTATTTGGCCTGTGTGTAACAACTAATCTTGACTGACCTACTCTGTCATTGCCTGACTAAGCAAAATGGGAGTCAAACTAACATTACTGAATTACTTGTGACTGAATGAATGCTGGCCATGCTATCTGCAGTGGCCAGGCGTGTGAGGAGTTACGGATACCAGGATCCTTGAATTGCAGCTGGCTAACTCCTGTTCATTTGTGACTATTGCAGTGGGATTGACTCAGAAGGGGAGGAGCCTACTGATCCACCATACCTCTGTGGACAAGTCATGGCCGACGCCGAAGACCCACTTTAGAACCTTCAGTCCATTCCCAAACACAAGCAAATACACACTTGCCTAAAGCTTTATCATCCTAATTCTTATTACCTTCAACTTGACTGAGTTTTGGAACAACAAAGACCACTAACGCAATCATCTCTGGCTTCTCCGTTCATCACTTCTGCCAACACCACAGGTAAGTCTGGTTTTCTTTCCTCCAGCTTTTTTTTTCTTCATGAAATGCAAAGAAAGCTCCCCGCCCCCGTGACCTCTTAAACCTCTGATCCTCTCTATGAACTCCCCTCAGGGCATTACTCGTGATGTAATTTACAAGTTTGTTTGTTTGTTTGACAGGAAACCAGCATCTCGAAGTCCGGTGCTTTATGGTGGCTGTATGGTTCACCATTGAACTTGTACACCCATCATTACTTTTATCTTAAAGAAGTCGGCAAACTGGAGTGATTATTCAGAATTATATCCAGTAGCAGGATGTGTTCATGGGTCTCTTAAACAAATTTGGTAAAATATGTTTTTTAGACTTGCTCTCATAATTCCAGTTGGTTGAAGTTCCTCTACACATGGGCTATCCTATATCAGAACAAATCCTAACAACAACCTGTGGATTCTCTTACTGGCTGCTCTCTTCTCCAATCTCTTTCTGTTTATATTTAGAACCGCTGACGACTGACCAGACCTTTATTAACCTCCCATCCCCCTAATGACGTCTTTGAATGTCACTGGGTGCCGTGGCAACCCTGACTGCTCTGTGAAAGGCCTGGAGGGTTGTCTGCTCATTGGACAGTACACTAGAGCAAACATGACTGCTTTTTTTTTGTGCAATGAGTACGAGTCGTGTAAGTAGCTTGTGTGTAGCTAGTATCTTTGGTGATATATATAGTGTTCGTGTTGTCTTTATGTTAATAGCATTTGAGGCAGGAAGGCCTTCCGATCGGTAGATGCAGCAAAACTGCAAAGCTAACTGGTCATGAAGATGAGCTCAGACGGGTCTTAGACTGTGACCACAGCAACAACAATGCAGACACGTTGTAGACTTTCTGCAAAAATTCTAACCATCCTCAGTGTCAGCTTTTTTTATGAGAGTTGGACATGCAGTACAATGACTGGACTTATTTTATCTGCAGATAGAAGTGCATTGACATTCAAAACACTGTTTGAAGTTACTAACTCCAACTGAACAGGTGTCGAACTGTGATGTCCACTGCTACATTTCTACACCGCCACATGAGAACAATACCTGAATAATCCCGAACACATTTACATTACATTTACATTTAAGTCATTTAGCAGACGCTCTTATCCAGAGCGACTTACAAATTGGTGAATTCACCTTATGACATCCAGTGGAACAGCCACTTTACAATAGTGCATCTAAATCATTTAAGGGGGGGGGGTAAGAAGGATTACTTTATCCTATCCTAGGTATTCCTTGAAGAGGTGGGGTTTCAGGTGTCTCCGGAAGGTGGTGATTGACTCCGCTGTCCTGGCGTCGTGAGGGAGTTTGTTCCACCATTGGGGGGCCAGAGCAGCGAACAGTTTTGACTGGGCTGAGCGGGAACTGTACTTCCTCAGTGGTAGGGAGGCGAGCAGGCCAGAGGTGGATGAACGCAGTGCCCTTGTTTATTATTCGAGCTCTTGGAACACCCAAAAGGGCCTTATGGTCAGGATGGCAACTTTTCCTTTTGTGTGACTGGCCCTGCACAGGTGATTAGGCTACTTGAGACGAGGAGCACAGCAGAGAATTTACTCTGTTCTCTGTATTGCGTCACCCACCTGTTCGATCAGCCAGGAACACGGAGAGCTCCTCCAAGAGCTCGAATCCTGCTAAGGCAAAAATGTGTTAAATTGTCCGGAAGTACCGGACTGAGGGATTTGTATAGCGTAAGGGCCTTTGTTAGCCAGGTAACGTTCTGTTTGGTGCTGTTCCAAGAGGCCAAAGAAGTCATGATGGCTGTAGAAAAGCACCCGTAAGTGGCCTGCATGAAGGTAATTGGTGACCCATTTTTAAGTGCATTGTGGAGCTGGCACGGTAAATTGACACCGACCATACCGATCACTTATCGCATGAATGTTGTTGATGGTTCATTACAATAAGTAGCCTATAGTAGAGAAATATGAAGTTTGAAATAACACACGTTTTTCTAATACAGTGCCTTCAAAGTATTCATACCCCTTGACTTATTCCACATTTTATTGTGAGACTGAATTCAAAATATATATTTAATCTATTTTTGAAACCCATCTACACACAAGTGTTTGCATTTTTAGCTATTTCATTTGTCGGGCTACCCGGTGGATAGCGCAACTCAGTGCCTTCAAGTTTGATACGAGCCTACCTGGGATTTCCTAGCTTTTAAACATGACCAGAGAGCCTCAAATAATACAGCAAAGAGGTGCTGTTTTTATAAGTGCGTTGAATTTAAAATTTATTCAGCACTGTCACATTTTTATTCCAAGCTATTACAAAACATAAAACTCCTACTTGCACTGCAATGAATGAGTAGCCGAGTGTATAGACAGCCTTGGGTTTTTATTATTATTATTATTATTATTATTAGCAGCTTGTCTATTTGAATATTTCACTTGGAATATTTCACTTTCTCTGGTCATAATTTGTGCTTGAGGCAGATGTGGTGCGACTCGTTTCACCATCAGGTTGAAGACTGTGTCCCCTCTCCTCTGATGATACTGACCAGAGAAAGGAAGGAGAGAGCAGGAACCGCCAGAGGCTTGACCCTCTGCTGCTCTTTCCCTCCCTCCGCTGAGTCTAATGCAGTGTTCAAAACAACTAGGAACTCGGGCATCTACAATGCGCTCAAGCCAACTGGGAACTCGTAATAAAACGAGATCTGACTGGGAAAAATATTGTGAAAAAAAAAAAAAAAAAAAAAAAAACGGTTATCTAACTTGGAATTCCAAGGCGGAAACTCGGGCATCTTTTTAGAGCCCTGACTTTCCGACCTGAACATCACTGATGTTGTGATTTTTACTTTTCCCCCCTCTTTTCTTCATTTCAGTTGTCTTAACCTCTTGAAACTCTAGGGGCGCAATTTCATTTTTGGATGAAAAACGTTCCCGTTTTAAACAAGATATTTTGTCACAAAAAGATGCTCGACTATGCATATAATTGATAGCTTTGGAAAGAAAACACTCTGAATTTTCCAGAACTGCAAAGATATTGTCTGTGGGTGCCCTAGAACGGGAGCTACAGGCAAAACCAAGATGAAACGGCAACCAGGAAACCAGCAGGATTTTTGAGGCTCCGTTTTCCATTGTCTCCTTATATGGCTGTGAATGCGAGAGAAATGAGCCTGCCCTTTCTGTCGTTTCCCCAAGGTGTCTGCAGCATTGTGACGTATTTGTAGGCATATCATTGGAAGATTGACCATAAGAGACTACATTTTCCAGGTGTCCGCCCGGTGTCCTCCGTCGAAATTGGTGCGTCTTTTTCAGCTGCTGGTATTTTTCCATGCGATTCTGAGGGGAAAGCAGGCTTCCACGAACTGCATATCAATGAAGAGATATGTTAAACACCTTGAGGATTGATTCTAAACAACGTTTGCCATGTTTCGGTCGATATTATGGAGTTAATTCGAAAAAAGTTTGACGTTTTGGTGACTGAATTTTCGGTTCGTTTCGGTAGCCAAATGTGATGTACAAAACGGAGCGATTTCTCCTACACAAAGATTCTTTCAGGAAAACTGAACATTTGCTATGTAACAGAGTCTCCTCATTGAAAACATCCGAAGCTCTTCAAAGGTAAATGATTTTATTTATTTGGTTATCTGGTTTTTGTGAAAATGTTGCGTGCTAAATGCTACTCAAAATGCTAAGCTAGCTTAGCATACTCTTACACAAATTAGTGATTTGCTATGGTTCAAAAGCATATTTTGAAAATCTGAGATGACAGTGTTGTTAAGAAAAGGCTAAGCTTGAGAGCAGGCGCATTATTTTAATTTTATTTGCGATTTTTCAGAAATCGTTAACGTTGCGTTATGCTAATGAGCCTGAGGCTTTATTCATGATCCCGGATCCGGGATGGGGAGTATCAAGAGGTTTTAATCACCATCAGATGCTGGTAGCTTAACATCTGTCCAGTAAAATAAATATTCAAATTATTTCAATTTATAGTCTACTGTGGCTAGCAAGTGCTACACCAACTGATTATCTATTTTTATCATCAAAGCTCGGGGTTTAAAATATCATGTGGTCTGAGATTAACAATATCGGCAGGCCAGGCATATAGCCAATATGCTGTGATAATGTATTATAGGCCTGCCTACTGCACAAACCTGATTCCTACAGAAGTTTTTATTAGGGTAATGTTAAAAAAATACAAGTGGTAGATCTCGGCATGCTTTTTTAAAAATGCGAAAATTATCTTTACTTAGGTTGGTGACCACGGCCTCAATGCCAAAATGTGTTTTGGCATTTTTGACCATTTTTATTGAAAAGGAAATGCAGAAATATCACATTTACATAAGTATTCACACCCCAAGTCAATACTTTGCAAGAACTTTTGGCAGCGATTCCAGCTTTGGCTTTCTGGGTAAATCTCTAAGAACTTTATAACACCTGGATTGTGCAATATTTGCCTACCATTCATGCTTTTTTCAAAATTCTTCAAGCTCTGTCAAATTGGTTGTTGATCATTGCTAGACAACCATTTTCAGGTCTTCCCATAGTTTTGACTTAAATCTACTTGAAAATCTAACTCAGCACCTGAACATTCACTGTGTTCTTGGTAAGCAACACCAGTATAGCTTTGGACTTGTGTTTTTAGGTTATTGTCCTGCTGAAAGGTGAATTCATCTCCCAGTGTCTGGTGGAAAGCAGACTAAGCAAGGTTTTCCTCTAAGATTTTTGTCTGTACTTAGCTCCATTCCTTTTATTTTTTTTGTCCTGAAACTCCCCAGTCCTTAACGATTACAAGCATACCCATAACATGATGCAGCCGCCACTATGCTTGAAAATATGGAGATTGGTATTCTGTATATAGCCTTGTTATTGTGTTACTTTTATTTTTAGTTTATTTGGTAAATATTTTCTTAACCAAGAATGCAGTTCAAGAAAGGGTTAATTGTATTTGGTGCATGTGACAGTTTGGTTTATTTAATATTTTGGATTTGACCCCAACAACATAACACTGCCACATTTTTTGCATTATTACTTTAGTGCCTTTTTGCAAACAGGATGCATGTTATGAGATTAACAAAAAAATCTGTACAGCCTTCTCTTCATTCTGTCAATTAGGTTAGTAACTACAATGTTGTTGATCCATTTGCTCCTATTACAGCCGTTAAACTATGTAACTGTTTTAAAGTCACCATTGACCTCCATGGTGAAATCCCTGAGCCGTTTCCTTCCTCTCCGGCAACTGAGTTAGGAAGGACGCCTGTATCTTTGTAGTGACTGGGTGTATTGACACACTATCCAAAGTGTATTTAATAACTTCACCATGCTCAAAGGGATATTCAATAGTCTCCTTTTTTACACATCTACTAATGTGCCCTTTGCGAGGCATTGGAAAACCTCTGGTTGAATCTGTTTTAAATTCACTGCTCAACTGAGGGACCTTTACGATTATCTGTATGTGTGGGATACAGAGATGAGGTATACGTTAAAGATGCACTATGCAGAAATCGCTCCACCTTTTCCTGGTTGTTAAAATTTAAATAGTTTGCATAATTTCTGTTTGACAAAACAAGTCGTATAGAAAATCATTGTACCATTTTTAAATCACTGTGAAATATATTTTCCATAACAGTATTGTATTTTCTGCTGTTTGAAGATAATGTGCAAAAACAAAACTTAAAAACAGGAAGCATAGAAATAGCTTGAATTTGGTCGGGTCTCCCAAAAAGTTACATATTGCAGCTTTTTAACACTTATTGCGCACAGTGGGTCCATGCAACTTATGACTTGTTCAGCACATTTTTACTCCTGAACTTAGGCTTTCCATAACAAAGGGGTTGAATACTTATTGACTGAAGACATTTTGTTTTTTTTAATTAGAAAAACATACCTCCACTGACATTATGGGGGGTGTGTGTGTGTGTGTGTGTGTGTATAGGCCATTAATCTCAATTTAATATTTTTTAATTGTGTCTAAAACAGCAAAGTGGAGAAAGTCAAGGGATGTTAATGAGTATTCCCTGAAGGTACTGTATGTGAGATTTGTTAATGGGACAATTGATGGCTGCAACCATCAAACAAGTTGTAGTAGTTTTAAAGGATACACAACATTAGCTGAACTTTGTTCTATTTATCATTATTCAGGTAGTTTATTGCAATAAGGATTTGTCCATATCGCCCAGCTGTAGTGCTTTGTACGTATTATATGACCAACCGCTCTCCAATAGATGGGCAAAGACCCAATCACAGCCATATTTACGTTCAGTTTCTCTGTATAATGAGTTAAAACTAAGGGTCTCTGTTCCTTTTTGAACATGCTTCTTTCCAGGAAGGTTTTGACTCCGTTCCAATATGAGTGGCAAGTTCCTATCTTGACTGCAGGAACGTATTGATTTGCACCAATCAACACAAGCTAAACCAGCCGCTTACACTCTTTTCTTTCATTCGTTGTCCTTCTTTCTCACAATCTGTTTTCCCCCAATTTTTATAGGCTTGCCTATCAAGGCATTCTTACTTTACCGTTTATTATCAGTAAGACCTTTCCACTTGCACAGTCCCGGTCATCCTGTATACATACGGGTTGAACATGGCAGTTTTTGTCATTGATCAGCGGATTGGAACGCAGTGGCTGTAGAGTAACATGCTATACATGACGTCAGAGCTCAGATTCTACGCTTCACAGCACTGTATCGGTTTTGACTGACAGCTATTATAAACTTGATCACTGTGCGTGACAGGTTTCCCTTATCCCGCCCCGCCTATAATTGGGCGACATTTGAAATTGTCTTGGTGAGGGGAACGCTGTAAATGAGAGGAGTTGATGTGTTCTGAAAGATGAGACATTGAGTGTTATAATATGGCTTTGATGTCATACAAGCAAACCAAACACCTGTGAGTCCAAATGTGCACTTCACATTTCCATATTTGAAAACATGTCATTTACAGTTAACGTTTATGATCGCTATGTTTGATCCAAAGTTACAAGGATGACGTGTTGCATGCTGAATAAATTGAGTAGAGAACACACGATTTTTGTGTGTTCAAAATGGGTCAAAATTATACAAAGATATCCAGCAAAAAGACCATATGCATTTCTGGTAAAATAACAACCCAGTGTTTATGTGTGTTTCATGTCTGTTTTCCCCAAATGTAATATTGTTTGTTCACCTGCAAAATTGCAATCTGTTTGTCTGAAGTGCCTTTTGAAAGCCTAACACTAAGATTGTATATTATGTTGGCAATATATTAAGCTTTCAAATGATTCCCCCCTGACCCAGATAGGGATTTATATTTAAACGTTTTGGGATTTCCTAAACAACAACTGGAATTGTGTGAAGGTGGGGACGCAGGGCAGTGTGCCTCAGTTCCTCAATGGTAAAGCTAGGAGAGTAAAAAAAAAAAAAAAAAAGCACCTCTATAGTTGAAGGGTCTTTCCTTGTTATAAAAGTGCATTTGGAGAGGTGTGGACACTAGTTGGACCTCTCTCTCAAACCCTTCTTGCACCTACTGCAATTAATATTCTTATGTAACAATTTTCAGATTTCGTTATTGACAAATGCTGTGAAAAGGGCAGTAAATGTACATAAAATCAACAGTGTAATGTTTGGATTCAGACCTGTACCAGGTGAACTGTTTCCCATTTTTAAAGTGCTCTTTCCATTTTCTACCATGCTTATGCTTTAAAAAATATTTCTTCTGTTAGAACAATGTCAATTTGTCCCTATCCATATAGGCCTAATCCCACAAGTTTAAGGGGTGAACAGTTGTATATTCCCCCAAATAAATTGAACTTAACAATGTTTTATTTTTCAATGACCTGATTTTATTCTAATTTACTTCTATCAATTAATATTCCAAATCATTTCTTATTTGTAACTCCTCCACATTTCTATGGCTATATTTAGCGTACAGTGTTTACAATATGACTCCCATCTTAATTGGAATCTCATTCAAGGAAGTAAATAGGGATGTCAATGCAGTGTGAAATATTGACAGTTCAGCCTCTTAGAACTCCAAGTGCGGTAAATAACAAAAGTTTTTTAGAATAAAGTTATCTGAACATTTATTTTAATAAATAAAGGTGTTATCTGCTACAGCAGAACATTGCAGTTGGTGCTGAGCAGAGAATGAGTCATCACTGCGTTCTATTTGAGGAAATTGAATCTCTGTGAATCCTCGTGTGTGTGTGTGTAGCTTCTATGTGAGCAAATTTGCACAATTGTAGTAAAAATGAACCTCTTTCTGCTTTTATGATGTGAGTCAAACTAATTTTAGATTTAATTTATTATCTATAGAACATTCAGAAATTATTCAGACTCCTTGACTTTTTCCACATTTTGTTACGTTACAGCCTTATTCTAAAATGTTTTTTTCCCCCCTCAATCAATCTACACACAATACCTCCATAATGACAAAGCAAATAAAGGTTTAGAAATGTTTGTAAATCTATAAAAAATGTATTGCATTAATCACATTTCATAAGTATTCAGACCCTTTTACTCAGTACTTTGTTGAAGCACCTTTAGCAGTGTATACAGCCTCGTCTTCTTGGGTATGACGCTACAAGCTTGGCACACCTGTATTTGGGGAGTTTCTCATTTTTTCTGCATATCCTCTCAAGCTCTCAGGTTGGATGGGGAGCGTTGCTGCACATCTATTTTCAGGTTTCTCCAGGGATGATCAAGTCCGGGCTCTGGCTGGGCTACTCAGACATTGAGACTTGTCCCGAAGCCACTCCTGCGTTGTCTTGGCTGTGTGTTTAGGGTCGTTGTCCTTTTGGAAGGTGATCCTTCGCCCCAGTCTGAGGTCCTGAGTGGTCTGCAGGTTTTAATCAAGGATCTCTCTGTACTTTGCTTGGTTTCTTTCCCTTGATCCTGACTATTCTTCCAGTCCCTGCCGCTGAAAAACATCCCCACAGCATGATGCTGCCACCATGCTTCACCATAAGGATTGCGCCAGGTTTCCTCCAGACGTGACGCTTGACATTCAGGCCAAAGAGTTCAATCTTTGTTTCATCAGACCCAGAGAATCTTGTTTCTCATGGTCAGAGTCCTTTAGGTGCCTTTTTGTCAAACTCCAAACGGGCTGTCATGTGCCTTTTACTGAGGAGTGGCTTCTGTTTGGCCACTTTACCATAAAGGCCTGATTGGTGGAGTGCTGCAGAGATGATTGTCCTTCTGGAAGGTTCTCCCATCGCCACTGACGAACTCTGTAGCTCTGTCAAAGTAACCATCGGGTTCTTGATCACCTACGGCCTCCTCCACGTCTCCTGATGTACTGGCCTGTCTCCTGGTAGCACCTCCATGCTCTGGACACTACGCTGACAGACACAGCAAACCTTCTTGCCACAGCTCGCATTGATGTGCCATCCTGGATGAACTGCACTACCTGAGCCACTTGTGTGGGTTGTGGACTCCGTCTCATGCTACCACGAGTGAAAGCACCGCCAGTATTCAAAAGTGACCAAAACATCAGCCAGGAAGCATAGGAACTGAAGTGGTCTGTGGTCCCCACCTGCAGAACCACTCCTTTATTGGGGGTATCTTGCTAATTGCCTATAATTTCCACCTGTTGTCTATTCCATTTGCACAACAGCATGTGAAATGTATTGTCAATCAGTGTTGCTTCCTAAGTGGACAGTTTGATTTCACAGAAGTGTGATTGACTTGGAGTTGCATTGTGGTGTTTAAGTGTTCCCTTTATTTTTTATGAGCAGTGCATTTTTTTTCTTTTTCTGCTCAATTTTTAAAGGAACAAAATGTGGAAAGAGTCAAGGGATCTGAATACTTTCCAACTGCACTGTATGTGTGCGGGTGCATCACTTAAACGCTGCATATTCCAATTCTGCAGAAATTCACATTTTGCATAATAACATGCCTTAAAAACCCTAAACGTTATAATTTAATGGTCCCTCCTATTCCATTTCCTAATTATAACAAAGCCATTACATTGATATGTATTTTTTATTAGTTGGTTATAAAATACAATCTAATTGGTCACATGCTTTGTAGACAGTAGGTGTAGACTAACAGTGAACTGCTTACTTACCCAGGTCCTTTTCCAATAATGCAGAGCTAAAGAAAAATGTGTATAAAATGGAAATGGTGATGTGAATAAAAATAACAAGTACAAATAACATGGCTATATATATGAGTAGAGAATAACATGGCTATATACAGGGAGTAACAGAACCGAGTTGATATTCAGGGGTATGAGGTAATTGAGGTAGCTATGTACTGTACATGTACAGTTGAAGTCAGACGTTTACATACACTTAGGTTGCAGTCATTTTTAACTCATTTTTCAACAACTCCACAAATTTCTTATGGTTTTGGCAAGTCGGTTAGGACATCTACTTTGTGCACGAGACAAGTAATTTTTCCAACAATTGTTTACAGACATTTCATTTATAATTCACTGTCACAATTCCAGTGGGTCAGAAGTTTACATACATTAGGTTGACTGTGCCTTTTTTAAACGGCTTGGAAAATTCCAGAAAATGTTATGGCTTTAGAAGCTTCTAATTGACATCATTGGAGGTGTACCTGTGGATGTATTTCAAGGCCTACCTTCAAACCCGGTGGCTCTTTGCTTGACATCCTATGGAAAATCAAAATCAGCCAAGACCCCAGATAAAAAATTGTCTGGGTCATCATTGGGAGCAATTTCCAAACGCCTGAAGGTACCACGTTCATCTATACAAACAATAGTACGCAAGTATGAACACACTGGGACCACGCAGCCATCATACCGCTCAGGAAGGAGATGCGTTCTGTCTACTAGAGATTAATGTCCTTTGGTGCCAAAAGTGCAAATCAATCCCAGAACAACAGCAAAGGACCTTGTGAAGATCCTGGAGAAAACCGGTACAAAGTATCTATAGCCACAGTAAAACGAGTCCTATATCGACACAACCTGAAAGGCTCAACCTGCTCCAAAACCGCCGTTAAAAAGCCAGATTATGGTTTACAACTGTACATATGGGGACAAAGATTGTACTTTTTAGAGAAATGTCCTCTGTTCTGATGAAACAAAAATGGGACTGTTTGGCCATAATGACCATCGTTATGTTTGGAGGAAAAAGGTGTATGTTTGCAATCCAAAGAACAACATCCTAACCGTGAAGCATGGGGGGTGGCAGCATTATGTTGTGGGGGTGCTTTGCTGCAGGGGAGACTGGTGCACTTCACAAAATGGATGGCATCACGAGGGAGGAGAATTATTTGGATATAATGAAGCAACATCTCAAGACATCAGTCAGGAAGTTAAAGCTTGGTCGCAAATGGGTCTTCCAAATGGACAATGACCCCAAGCATACTTCCAAAGTTGTGGCAAAATGGCTTAAGGACAACAAAGTCAAGGTATTGCAGTGGCCATAACAAAGCCATGACCTCAATCCCAATGAAAATTGGTGGGCAGAACTGAAAAAGCTTGTGCGAGCAAGGAGGCCTACAAACCTGACTCGGTTACACCAGCTCTGTCAGGAGGAATGGGACAAAATTCACTTGCGGAAGGCTACCTGAAATGTTTGGCCCAAGTTAAACAATTTTAATGCTAGCAAATACACCCAATTAGTATGTAAACTTCTGACCTACTGGGAATGTGATGAAAGAAACAAAAGCTGAAATCATGCTCTGCTGCTATTGACATTTCACATTCTTAAAATAAAGTGGTGATCCTAACTAACCTAAAATTGAATATTTACTAGGATTAAATACCAGGAATTGAGAAATTGACTTTAAATGTATTTGGCTAAGGTGTATGTGAACTTCCAATGTCAACTGTAGGTAGGGGTCCAGTGAATAGCAGCAGCTTATGTCGTGTGTAATCTGGGACAAATCAATAGTTACAAATCACAATATTAATTTTGGACGACATTGACTCAAGTATTATTTTTTTTTCTGCTGTAGGTAGTGTTAGCTAGCGCTAGTCCTCTGTTCCTGTGTCTTAACTCCTGTATTTGTATCCTATTTCTTGTTCTCAAGTTTATTGATAAATAGTGAACCAATATGTTTTCAGCACATTTTATTTCCCTGACTGATCAAAACTCGTTTTCTCATACTCTCTGCAGCAGACATAGTGAGCAATGTGTTTTGAACATCAAATTGCCATACATATATTGGCATTAAGTATCGTGATAATGTCTTATCGAAAGGTCCCTGACAATTTCCCAACCCTATTGGTTATGTGGGCAAAGAATTATTTTTGACCAAATTGGGAAATGACAAATTCATCCTCTGTTTCTTGCAGTTATCTGTTAGTAAAATATAATACTATGTAACCGTTTATTAAAAACTACCATTTATATTCAGGGGAGTGCCGCTCAGCCATAGAGCACATTTGACGTTCACCTCAGTTCTCTGACACTGGTGGTGTCGGGGTGCGCAAATGCAGAGCTGACGTCTGTGTTGGGTCAGGGCCCGGTCCTCAGCGGGGCAGTTATGATGCACACCTCTCACAGTAAACTCACCCACTGAGGAAGTGTGAATGGGAACGTCTCGTAAAGGATTTTCATGGAACGGACTCATTGGAGGCCTTTCCTGCAATTGCTCGCAGTCGGTCGTCTCGCGTGTTGTAAAATGATTTTTATTTAGGTTGTCCTCTCTTTGTGTTTTTTGTTACGGCTTGCATGACTATATTTCAGTGTCTCTCTGCTGCTTCGCTTTAATTTTGATATTGACATGCAGGAGGTTTCCACTGGTCTTTAGCTTTGGGATTCCGTGTGTGTGTGTGATAGAGATCTCGCTCTCATATAGAGATCTGTGAATTCAAGACCAGAAGTTGTCCTTCAGTCTTGAGCATTCTCTAGAACCTTCCCAGATTCAGGTTGAATAAGCTCCAGAACATGACCATTTTGTCTTTCGCACTGTTGAGGAGTTGTTGATACGGTCTAGCCCAGGGCTATTCAACTATATTCGCATGAGGGCCAGATGTGTAACAAAATAAAATAAAAGTGAATTGCAGGCAGGCCAGACATTTTCCACATGCGACTATTCTTCGGAAGAACTGTATTACAAGAGGGGAAAAAAGCAATGCGCGCACAACAATAAAGCACTTTTCTTAAAATTTAAATGTTGCAAAAAAGAAATTGGAAGAAGTGGAGGGCACTCAACCGACGACGTAAGTTGAGGTGCAACCAAAACATTTTTCTCATTGAAAAGAGAAAGGCGCAGCGCTCGCTTACTATTTTAACTACCAAAAGATAAGGATCTGCCACTTTAAAAATATAGATGTTTTAATTTCCATCTAAAATGAGAAACCTAAATCTAACTGCCTGTAACTCAGGCCCTCAAGCAATGATATGCATATTCTTGGTATCATTTGAAAGGAATTGCTTTGACGTTTGTGGAAAGAATGTAGGAGAATATAACGCAAAGAAAAGCGTATACCAAGAAAAACCAACCGTTCTCTTTTTTTTTTTTTTTTTGTACCATCTTTGAAATGCCATAATGTATTATTCCAGCCCCCTGCAATTTCAATTTTGGCCAGGTAGATGGCGGCAGTGTATGTACGACACTTTAGACTGATCAAATTAATCATTGTATTTCTGTTCAAAATTGTCAAGACTGCCCAAATATGCCAAATTTGTTTAGTAACTTCATGTTCAAAACTGCACTTTCCTCAAACAATAGTATGGTATTACTTTACTAATAGCTACTATAAATTTGACTGTGCCGTTAGATTAACAAAAATGGATGCTTTCTGACAATATCAGATATGTCTATGTCCTGGGAAATGTTCTTGTTACTTACAACCTCCGGCTAATGCGATTAGTATATGTTAGCTCAACCGTCCTGTGGAAGGGACACACCGATCCTGAAGAAGTTAAGATTGTCATTTTAAAATCTGAAAACTAAACATCTCAATAAATAACACAAACATATGTCATCAGGTAATGACAAATTCCATTCTGAAGGAAGTAGTCATCGGTGTTTTATTTTTTCCCCCTGACACTCCCTTCTAACGAGTACTTGTGAGTTTCAGAGGGAAACGGAAGGCACGTGTTCTTGAGTCGTATACTTCAGGAGTAGGGTCATAATATTTTGTAGTTTAAACTGTTCAAATGCTAGAGCCAAATTCATATGAACAAAAAATAGACGCTAGAAACTACACTATAGACATCCACCATAGTACTTGTCATTTTGGCACTGAATGTCTGTATTTTGGCAGGGATTTTTCTTCTGTTGCAAAAAAATTAAATGTTCAAAATTTATCACAGGGCTAAATTAATATATGGGCTGTATCTGGACCGCCAGTAGTAGTTGCCCTGGCCTTTTAAGACTGCAGAGGAAAGCAGTCTTGAGATGAATCTCCTCAGTTAGAGCCCAGCTTGATCCACAGCCCAAGATTTACAAAACCTCAGTTTGTTCAGTGTGTTTTGCCTCCCTCCAGGTTTCTTGCAGGTGAGGGTTGTCTATTTGGATTGGTTGGCTCTTAATTGGGTCAAGCCCAGCTTACGCCAAACAGAGGGCCTCTGTCAAACATAGTTAGCCGGCAAAGTCCTTGACATTAACTGCGCAAGTTCATCCTATGCCCAAAACATTTACAGAAGAAAACGTTGCGGCCTCTCTCCACTCCTCCATTTGCCTCAAGCTAATATAACCCAATGTACGTCAGGGAGCCAGAAAGATACATCCACCTATAAATAATGGGGGTGAGTGGAGAGTAATGGCAGGAGAAGGGGTTGGATGAGAGTTTTGGCAATGCACAAGACTGCTGCTCTACTCTTTTATCCAATGCTGAGATATCTCGCTGGACCCCACTCCTTTTGTCAGGTGGCTTAGAATTCTCACAAACTGCTAATTGTATTCATGGTAGTTTGGAGTGGCAGGTGGTGCATCCAGTCTATTCACATCTTGGAGAGCCACCGTTGGTCGGCGCTGGTTGCCCAATGGGGCAGCCCAGTGGCAGAAGTTCAAAAAATGCACTTGTCAATATTCCAAGCAGCAACTAACTTTCTCTTGACTTCTAAGTGAGACTGACTTTCGTTTTGAATCTGTGTTTGCAATGCATTTCAACAAGGCTTGTGGTCGGAGCTACTGGTTAAGGAGAAGGAGGATGTTTCTTAATATGCATGCATCACTATTAGAGGTCGACCGATTTTATGATTTTAACGCCGATACCGATTTATTGGAGGACCATAAAAGCTGATACCGAATTATTATTATTATTATTATTATTATTATTATTATTATTTTTTTGTGTTTTTTTTATTTTTATATTTCTTTATTAAATCGGCAGATTTTTATTTGTAATAATGACAATTACAACAATACTGAATGAACACTTATTTTAACTCAATATAATACATCAATAAAATCAATTTAGCCTCAAGTAAATAATGAAACATGTTCAATTTGGTTCAAATAATGTCAAAACCAAGTGTTGGAGAAGAACATAAGTGCAATATGTGCTATGTAAGAAAGCTAACGTTTCAGTTCCTTGCTCAGAACATATGAAAGCTGGTGGTTCCTTTTAACATGTCTTCAATATTCCGAGGTAAGAAGTTTTAGGTTGTAGTTATTATAGGACTATTTCCCTCTACCATTTGTATTTCATTAACCTTTGACTATTGGATGTTCTTATAGGCACTTTAGTATTGCCAGTGTAACAGTATAGCTTCTGTCCCTCTCCTCGCTCCTCCCTGGGCTCGAACCAGCGACACAATGACAATTAGCGCACGCTAACTAGCTAGCCATTTCACTTCGGTTACACAAGCCTCATCTCGAGAGTTGATAGGCTTGAAGTCATAAACAGCGCAATGCTTGACGCACAACGAAGAGCTGCTGGCAAAACGCATGAAAGTGCTGTTTGAATGAATGTTTACGCACCTGCTTCTGCCTACCACCGCTCAGTCAGATACTTGTATGCTCAGTTAGATTATATGCAACGCAGGTCACGCTAGATAATATCTAGTAATATCATCAACCATGTGTAGTTAACTAGTGATTGTTTTTTATAAGTTTAATGCTAGCTAGCAACTTACCTTGGTTTACTGCATCCGTGTAACTCCTTGTGGAGTGCAATGAGAGAGAGGCAGATCGTTATAGTTAATGTTGCAAGATTGGTTCCCTCGAGCTGACAAGGTGAATCTGTTCTGCCCCTGAACGAGGCAGTTAACCCAGTGTTCCTAGGCCGTCATTGAAAATAAGAATGTGTTCTTAACTGACTTGCAGAGCTAAATAAAGGTGTGAAAAAATAATAATCGGCAAATCGCCGCCCAAAAATACCGATTTCCGATTGTTATGAAAACTTGAAATCGGCCCTATTTAATCGGCCATTCCAATTAATCGGTCAACCTCTAATCACTATAGTGAAGGAGATTTAAAACACACACACACACACACACTTTGGCTACACATATTAATAGGGAGCATTTCAGTTGGCACAGATGGAAAGTCCTATCACATCTGCTGTGGTCAAGTGGGGACTGGAGAAACCCCCTCTTTGATGGGTCCCCGGCCAAGTCCCTCATAACCATTTTGAGTTTAAAATGGCACTGTGACCATCTGAGAATAAAGTGGCTAACATAGCCAGCAATGGCTGACTTGGGATTCCTGGTGCAACGTCATCCATTGTTTCACTCTCCAGTCTGAACACAGCAGGCCATTAACAGTTGTTTATTAGCCCAGCTGCTGCCCTTGGTGGAGTCAGACAATATTATGTAAGAAGTGTGTTATCAATTGCGGGTATTTTATTCTGAATCATTTGGCAGTATTGTTAATTTGTAGGTTACAATGTTTGCTTTGATTCTACACATTGATGGTACGATTTAAAAATGTTAAGTTGCAGCGAGCTGTTGACGCAGTTAGGCTCGATTTAATAAATAGATTTACTCCTAATGTGCAAAAGCATTTGGGTCTAGCAAAGCTTTTCCGATCATTTGCAGGATGTGAGTGTTTAACCGACTTTATCTGCCTACATTAGCCATTTTGCTTGTCAGTCCTTGCACTTCAAGGTTCCAATGGTGGCACTGTATTTCACCCCCCTCGGCACTGGGAACAGCGCTCGATTGGTTCAGTGCTTTTTTGAATGAACAAGGTCCCCTCCTTTCCTCCTCTCTCTCCCTGCCTCACCCTCAGCTCTCGTCTCTATTTATAGCCCTAGCCCTGCCCCTCCTCAGCTATTTCCAGCCGCCCTGAGCAGCCCAGTCTGTTTGTAAAATCAGTAGTGCTCCTCTTCTACCTCTGTGCTCCGCAACACAGCAGGGGGGGGCGTTGGGTAGAAGTTACCGGAAAAATAAACAAACAGGGAAAAAACAAAAGGAGATTTAGACTAGGGGACAAACCCTTTTTGGAAAGACGCTGCAGATTTCAATTTGTCTACCACTGGTTGAGGTGATGGGTGGTTCTGACTGCTTTCTCCTCTGTGGCAGATGCAGAGTGCAGCAGCGCTGCATTTGTGAAGAGAACAAGGAGGAGGACACGCTGCAGTAGGAGGAGAGACGAGGAGGCTAACATTCAATGCCGTCAACAAAAGTCTACCTCCCGAGCACAGTCTGCACAACCTCCTAGTGATCTATTTTCAGCTTCTCTCTCTCGCTCTCTCCCCCCTCTTCTCTATCTCGCTCCTCCTTCTCACTCTCCTCTCGCCATTCGCTGATCTCTCATGTGGCACTCAGATCTTCGCCGACGCAGTGACAGCCAGACTCTTGAGCTGACGGTGTCCATGTCTACTCTGCTTTCCAAACAGACAACTGGTGCTTTTTGGACGAGATTCACACTGCCTTTTTTTGCCTGCTATTTATTTTTCCCAGATTGACAGTTTTTCATACGTGGTGTTTTGAGAAGGCTACGTAACTCAGAGGGCGGTGTGTATTTTAACTTTGCTCCTCTGAGTGGTTCAGTGCTGGTCTTCTCGCCTCTGGCCAAACTACTTGTTTTGTTTCTTCTGTAGCCTGTGCTTGGAACATCTCTCTGTTCACCTGGAGACACTACAGTTATGTTTGAGCCATGGAACCACAAGGATCTCTCTCCTCCATCAGTTGTTTCATCTCTAGAAGAGGAATTCTGGGGTTTTCTTTAAAGATCTAAGAGGGATTTCGCAGTGTTCACCTTCTCATCTTGTCCAAGCTTTTCTCTCATTTTCTGCATCTGAAACTTGCCTGGATAGTGTTTCTTTTGTTTCCCCATATGTATTGGAAGGACACCCTTGCACTGGCATGCTTTTAAGGCCCACCGTGCCGGGGCTGTGCGCAATGTTGCAGACCATCTACGAGACCGAGTCCTGCTTCTCCTCAGACGCAGTATCCAGCAGGGAGCAACCTCTGGAGCTGCTGCCCCTGTCCCAAGTGTCGGCCATGCCCAGTGCTGGTGAGTCATACATGGGGGGGGGTTGAGGGAAGGGTGAGTGCATCTCTGAGCACCTGAGAGGATGTCATATTTTCTTTTTAGGACTGTTGTGACTAGAGGTGTAGTGTTTGTCTGTCACCCCATGTTATTGTTGAAGCTGCTTTTGAGGGAAGGACTTTTAACAGGAATGCATAGAAATTGACTGCGGCCACTCAAGTTTTGGACTGTCTTCTTCAGCTTCTATGTCCTAGTGTGCGCTGAGAGGACTGGGGATGGATTTACTGCTCACCCGTGCTTAAATCAACAGAGCAGAACGGCTATAGAGCAGCATGTGGGTGGTTCTCTTGCATATGCTCCCCTTGTTTACCCGACACCTGTTCAAATAAGTGGATGTGCGCATTTCCTTTGGTTTTCTAACCTTCATGAATTGTCCCATTGGCACTGACCTTGGTACGGTTAATTTGTGAAAAACATGACAGGATAGTGCTGACATTTTGACTTGGAAATGGTGATTTAATCATGTTTTAAAGAATCTGGGACAGGACCTTTTTTGGGGATTTTTGTGTGTTCATTTAAAATGGGTCCTAGATGGATGGGTAGATAATGGGCTTGGCAAAAGCTGTTTCTTTAATGTATGCTCATTGTTATAATAGGAAACACATGTTCTATCATGTCAAGGACTATGCTCAAGTTAAACTAGGCATCCAGATGTGCTCCCTACTTTACAGCTACAAAGTATTTCAGGATTTGACATTTAGTAGGTCAGCAATTTGGGTGGTACATTTTCCATTTTTAGTAATTTAGCTCACTGTATTCATCTTAAGATGACTAGGTTGGACAACCACATATCATACATTTTTCCTCAGAGTAGCTATCAGCAAAGTCGGCGCTAGTAAGGGGGGGGAAGTAGTGTGTTAGTTTACAAAAGGCACCAGGGATTTTCTGCTACCAGACTGTCTTGACACCTTGTACTTTAATCCTGTGAAAAGTTTTAGTAACTTTAGTAGAATTTCCCTTGAACTGTGAAGTGCTATTGGGGGTGTTTTGTTCAGGTTTGTTAACACCAGCCTGTTCCAAAAACTAGACCCTGTGAATGGAGATCTTTGTTGCCCACAGACTGAGTAGACAAGGCCTTAACACTTAACATGTTTATAAAAAGCTCCACCACTAAGACCACAGGAAATAGAAGGAATGCCAGGTCCTTTGATCGGCTCAACCAGGATCATAACGTGACGGGGACCTGACCTGCGGCAACAATGGTTACCCTCCACCGGAAGCTTCCTGGCTGCACCTGTTTTAGCAGGGTTACCGTTGCTCAGTCCAGACAGGTTTTATGATGATCCAACCTCACACGATATCAGTGGTTTGGTCCATCTGATATGGGCTTTGCAAATGTTACTGTTTCTCCAGACACACACTACCGTTCAAAAGTTTGGGGATCACTTAGAAATCACTTAGAAGAAAAGCACAAAAGAAAGTCCATTAAAATAACATGAAATTGATCAGAAATACAGTGTAGACATTGTTTAATGTTGTAAATTACTGTTGTAGCTGGAAACGGCTGAATTAATTTTTTAATGAGATATCTACGTAGGCGCACAGAGGCCCATTATCAGCAACCATCACTCCTGTGTTCCAGTGGCACGTTGTGTTAGCTAATCCAAGTTTATAATTTTAAAAGGCTAATTGATAATTGGAAAACCCTTTTGCAATTGTTAGCACAGCTGAAAACTGTTCTACTGATTTTAAAGAAGCAATAAAACTGTCCTTCTTTAGACTAGTTGAGTATCTGGAGCATCAGCATTTGTGGGTTTGGTTAGTCTCAAAATGGCCTGAAACAAAGAACTTTCTTCTGAAACGCGTCAGTCTATTCTTGTTCTGAGAAATGAAGGCTATTCAATGTGAGAAATTGCCAAGAAACATACAACGCTGTGTACTACTCCCTCCACAGAACAGAGCAAACTGACTCTAACCTGAATAGAAAGAGTGGGAGGCCCCGGTGCACAACTGAGCAAGAGGACAAGTACATTAGTGTGTCTCGTTAGAGAAACAGGTGCCAAACAAGTCCTCAACTGGCAGCTTCATTAAATAATACCCGCAAAATGGAAAAGAAAAATGTCCTTGTTTTCCAAGTGGCCCCAGACTTTTGAACGGTTGTGTATGATAATCCAACCTCATATCAGTGACTTGAAGGCTATTGGGCTCCATGACTGGTGCTGACCGTTCTAATCGGCTAGAGGTGAATCTATGCTCCTTCCATTATGCCCTGACGTATTGAGACTCATCTGCCATTTACTCCATGATGTGAACTGGTTCTATAAGTAGCAGACATCGACTGTCTACCCTATACCTTTTAATGGCTTGCCTTTGTTTCTGTGCCTGGCGTATTTGTTAGTGTGTCTAAGTTGCATGCAGTAAGTTGTTTTGTCACTGGAGAAAGTGTTTCATCGGGTGGCGTGTGTGTTGGTTTAACTATCACTGTGGACAACAGATGTCTGATTTTAAGCGGGCATTCTAGTTTACAGGGAAGGCTTTGTGTGCGACTGACACACAACCAGTTGACTCTTCCTGCATATGGCAATATTTGTTTTTGTCTTTCTCTCGTGATCACGATCATCTAGCTGCAACTCCTTAACGGACTCGGGAGAGGCGAAGGTCGAGTCTTGCGTCCTCCAAAGCATGACCCGCCAAGCCGCGCTTCTTAACACCTGCTTGCTTAACCCGGAAGCCAGCTTGCAAGCTCCCGGCCTGCTACAAGGAGTCGCTTGAACTAGAGGAGTCAAGTTAATCCCGCCTGGCCAAACTGTCCCCTTACCTGGATGACGCTGGGCCAATTATGTGCCGCCCTACGGGACTCCCGGTCACGGCCGGTTGTGACACAGCCTGGGAACGAACCCCAGGCTGTATTGACGACACAACTCTGCGATGCAGTGGCTAAGACCGCTGCGCCACTTGGGAGGCCTGGCAATATTTTGTATTAATCAAACCTTGATTTAGATAATGGAAAAGCAGCACTTACTGCTGCAGATCAGAGGGAATCATTTGGGATTAGATGGATTACAGATTTGCAACTGAATGGATGACTGAATGAATTTGCAGCAACCAGATACCTGACCCTGTTAAACCTGCCATTCTGTTTCAGACAAATCACACTGATATTCTTCAAAGAAAAAATCAACGATGAGTGAACTCCTTAGTAAGGTGGCAATTAAAGCTAGGTGATAGGTGAGCTAAATAAACTAGATCGATTTGTCACTGGCTTGGTCTCCTGAAAATCCTCCTGTAATTATATTACTCACGGAGTTGTCAACATATTTATGCACACAAACAAGGCTACATGTCCTGTATTTTAAGAATCAGCATCAGACATTTCATTGTTAGAAGTAAATTTAAGAGATGTTCAGACTTATTCAATTTTTACTGTATTTCAAGCTGATTTTCAAGTGATTTAACAGTAAACGGCACATTCTTCAGCACAATAACTCTTCAAATTATGTCACGTGCTGAATGCTGTGAAATGCGTGCTTACTTACAAGCCCTTAGCCAACAATGCGGTTCAAGAAAGAGTTCAAATATTTACTGAATAAAAAACAAAAAAACAAATTACATAACAATAACAAGGCTATATACAGGGGGTATCGGTACTCAGTCAATGTCCGGGTGTACAGGTTAGTCGAGGTAATTTGTACATGTAGATAATATGCAGCAGTGTAAAAACGAAGGGGGGTTCAATGTAAATAGTCCGGGTGGCCATTTTGATTAATTGTTCAGCAGTCTTATGGCTTGGGGTATAAGCTATTAAGGAGCCTTTTGGACCTAGACTTGGTGCTCCAGTACCGCTTTTTGTGCGGTAGCAGAGAGAACAGTCTGACTTGCCTAGTATAGTTTTTTGTTGTTGTAATAATGACAATTACAACAATACTGAATGAACACTTATTTTAACTTAATATAATACATCAATAAAATCAATTTAGCCTCAAGTCAATATTGAAACATGTTCAATTTGTTTTAAATAATGCATAAACAAAAGTGTTGGTGAAGAAAGTAAAAGTGCAATATGTGCTATGTAAGAAAGCTAACGTTTCAGTTCCTTGTTCAGAACATATGAAAGCTGGTGGTTTCTTTTAACAAGTTTTCAATATTCCCAGGTAAAAAAAATTAGGTTGTAGTTATTATAGGAATTATAGGACTATTTCTCTATACCATTTTGTATTTCCTTAACCTTTGAATATTAGATGTTCTTATAGGCACTTTAGTATTGCCAGTGTAACAGTATAGCTTCCGTCCCTCTCCTCGCTCCTCCCTGGGCTCGAACCAGGAACACTACGACAACAGCCACCCTCGAAGCAGCGTTATCCATGCAGAGCAAGGTGAACAACTACTTGAGGGCTCAGAGCGAGTTAGCGCGCGCTAACTAGCTAGCCATTTCACTTCGGTTATACCAGCCTCATCTCGGGAGTTGATAGGCTTGAAGTCATAAACAGCGCAATGCTTGACGCACAACGAAGAGCTGCTGGCAAAACGCATGAAAGTGCTGTTTGAATTAATGTTTACGTGCCTGCTCCTGCCTACCACCGTACCGCTCAGTCAGATACTTAGATGCTTGTATGCTCAGTCAGATTATATGCAACACAGGACACGCTAGATAATATCTAGTAATATCATCAACCATGTGTAGTTAACTAGTGACTGTGATTGTTTTTTATAAGATAAGTTTAATGCTAGCTAGCAACTTACTTTAGCTTACTGCATTCGCGGAACAGGCAGTCTCCTTGTGGAGTGCCACGAGAGAGGCAGGTCGTTATTGCGTAGGACTAGTTAATGTTGCAAGATTGGATCCCCCGAGCTGACAAGGTGAAAATCTGTCGTTCTGCCCCTGAACGAGGCAGTTAACCCACCGTTCCTAGGCCGTCATTGAAAATAAGAATGTGTTCTTCATTGACTTGCCTAGTTAAATAAAGGTGTGTATGTATGTATGTGTCTCTCTCTCTCTCTCTCTCTCTCTCTCTCTCTCTCTCTCTCTCTCTCTCTCTCTCTCTCTCTCTCTCTCTCTCTCTCTCTCTCTCTCTCTCTCTCTCTCTCTCTCTCTCTCTCTCTCTCTCTCTCTCTCTGATATAGTATATATGTATAGAGAGATAGATCTCTCTCGTGTCTCTCTCTCTCTCTCGTATCTATCTCTCTATGTGTGTCGGAACTGTGATCCAACCAGGAATCACTAGGGCCTTTCATGTGGCCCAGATCCTTATTGAGATGGAATGTTTGATATATTTATTTATTTAAATCGGTGCCCAAAAATACCGATTGTTATGAAACCTTGAAATCGGCCATTCCGATTAATCGGTCGACCTCTCGTTTGGACCATGATCGTTCATTGGTGATGTGGACACTGAGGAACTTAACTCTCGACCCGCTCCACAACAGCCCTGTTAATGTGGGCCTGTTCAGTCCTCCTTTTCCTGTAATCCATGATCAGCTCCTTCATCTTGCTAGACTAAGTGGTTAGACTTGAGATCAGCATACACTTGGATATCTGATGTAGCTGATATTGGCTTGGAGGTCTATATCATCATTAGGCTATATCGTTGTAACACACCATGTTAAGTCACTCGTATGCAAACATGTATCTGTTTCTCCCTCCTGGTCATTTCACTTGAACATGACATTCAGTGACCAGCCTGTGACTTCATTATGATATCTGCCTCTGCCTGCAGCTGGCTTTCACCACCCTCAACTTTGCCTTGTACTTCTGTACAGTGGTCAGATGTCTATGCTCACTGGATGAGGTAGAACATTGATTTGTTCAAGTTTCTTTGAATGATGCTGCGGTGACGTCAACAATGGATTGATGTGGCTTATATGGGGTCTAGAACAAGGTTGCTAGGACACAACACACTTTCACAGTCATGCCTTTTAACCAATTGGTTTAGTGGCACAAGGTGCTTTGTCACAGTTATGCCTCAGTCACTAGTCACTACCTTGTTCACTGCCCTGGTCCTCCTTTCGCCCATGTGTCACGAAGTGATCACAGTAATCACATGATGCAAATTGTACACGGTTGTAAAACGTTCATCTTTAAAAGACTGTCAATTAATCAGGCTGAGAAGGCAATAGGCTGGTATTGAAACTTGTTCAGTTCTTGCCAACTGTACCATGACTGTTGCAGTCCAGCTATACAGATAGTAATTTAAAGCCATGCATGGTCTTAGGCTCTGGGCCAGTTGCTACATCAAAACGGTTTTGGAGTTTGCAGATGTTTTTCTTAGAGCGGGGTATATGCTAGTGCGAGGCTACGCACTGCAGCCAGCTGCTGGGGGCTGCCCACAACCCTCACTGCAACAGGGACCTGTAATTATAAAGAGTCAAGTGCAGACGTATGCGTCGGAACTGTGATCCAACCAGGTATCACTAGGGCCTTTCATGTGGCCCAGATCCTTATTGAGATGGAATGTTTGATAGTCCCATTCACACCGACAACCCCTTTCTGAAACAACCCATGATCCCACCATTAGCCCTCATTCTTCCACTCTATGCAGGGAAGGTACTAAGCTTGGCTGGTTCCTTGGATATGGTGGTTGATATTTTGAATAGGAGCTAATTTAGTAGGCCTAATCTTTTTTAGAAATCCTTGATTTTTAGTTTCAATTTGCCATGTTCAAATTAGGTGTGCCTTGTGATGGGCCTAATTAAGGGGTTGTCTTTAAAAAAAGCCTCTTGTCGTTTAGTCATACTCTGCTTGATTTGTTGTGGTCCTTGTTCTGACGGATCCAAAATGGCTTAGTCCATTCAAACCGCATTGTGAATCATATGGGACCTTGGGTAACAGTTTTTATGTTGAATTTTCTGTGTACATTTTCAGTTTCAAGATGGATGCAAGAGTTATGCAAGGGGATGTGAGGGGTAAAAATGTATGGAGGGACTGACTGCAGAGCAGGCCTGCGGTTTTCCAGCTGTCCTGTACAGGAGTCTGTTATAGTCTACTCCCCACAAGTAGAGGCCCTTTGCTACCCACCAACAATGATGTGTGGGAGAACATTCACCGTATTAAGTTTGTTTCCTAGAGGCTGCTAATTTGGGACAAATTTAAATATAGAATTACTCCCCCCCCCCCCCATCACCACCAGGGCTTGTCAACCCGCAACACTCTCCCCCCTCTTATGTTCCAGTGCTATAATGAACGCCCAGGCATGTCACGCCTGTTTACCAGCCAGGTGCTGTGCTCCCACCCATATTTGGGGGGTGTGTGTGTGTGTGTGTGTGTACCTGCGTGGTGTGTTCCCAGACAATAATCTCTTACCTACCTACATTGCTACCTGCCCTGCACGCCATTATCAACGGGACGTGTCACAGATACTGTCCTGGAGTTGTCTTCACCTCAGCTGGCTGTCATGAAGCATTACCTACTGACCAACAGTCTCTGACAACCTTGGCTCTAGATATGCTATGTTGTTGAGCTGACTAGCGTATAATTAGACATCACGTAATAATAAAAAACGGCTTATTGTGTAACTTATTCCACCTGTCTTGGTCAAATAGAGGTCATATCTGCTGAATCCTTTCTCTTAATCAACTCTTATCTAAAATAATTTCAGATTTTTAGATTGTGATGGGCCCGTAACCGATCAGAAATCCTTATACATCAATAATAGGAATGTACAAACATTTTATCCCATACTAATGCTAAAAATAGCGCAATGGGAGTCGACTCCTCTTACCTGATATTGTTAGTGGTAGTAATTAGAGTGTAGTCCTATTTAGAGGCAGGATATTTTTGCAGAAAGCATTCTGAGTGTGTGCACACAACCGTTCAAAAGTTTAGGGTCATTTAGAAATGGCCTTTGTTTTCATACATGAAATGAGTTGCAAAATGAATAGGAAATATAGTCAAGATGTTGAAGGACAATTATTTATAACCTTGTCGAGCTTTGCTTTTGTCAAATAATCCTCTAGTTGCAGCAATTATAGCCTTGCAGACCTTTGGCATTCGAGTTGTCAAATTGTTGAGGTAATCTGAAGAGATTTCACCCCATGCTTCCTGAAGCACCTCCCACAAATTGGATTGGCTTGATGGGCACTTCTTACGTACCTGCTCCGACAACAGCTCAATAGGGTTGAGATCCGTTGACTGTGCTGGCTCCTCCACTATAGACAGAATACCAGCTGACTGCTTCTTCCCTAAATAGTTCAGAGCTGTGCTTTGGGTCATTGTCCTGCTGTAGGAGGAAATTTGCTCCAATTAAGCACTGTCCACAGGGTACGGCATGGCGTTGCAAAATGGAGTGATAGCCTTCCTTCTTCAAGATCCCTTTTACCCTGGACAAATCTCCCACATTACCACCACCAAGCACCCCCAGACCATCATATTGCCTCCACCATGCTTGATAGATGGCGTCAAGCACTCCTCAGCATCTTTTCATTTTTTTCTGCATCTCACAAATGTTGTTTGTGATCTGAACACAAACTTAGATTTGTCTGTCTATACCACTTCTTTCCAATCTTCCTCTGTCCAGTGTCTGTTCTTTTGCCCATCTTAATCTTTTTATGTGCCAGTCTGAGATGGCTTCTTTAAAAAAAAAAATTTAACGGGTACTATTTTAATGAAGCTGCCAGTTGAGGACTTGAGGCATCGTTTTCTCAAACTAGACACAAAGAATGTACTTGTCCTCTTGCTCAGTTGTGCACCGGGGCCTCCCACTCTTTTTTTATTCTGGTTAGGGCCAGTTTGTGCTGTTCTGTGAAGGGAGTAGTACACAGCGTTATACGAGATCTTCAGTTTCTTGGCAATTTCTTGCAAGGAATAGCATTCATTTCTCAGAACAAGAATAGACTGATGCGTTTCAGAAGAAAGTTCTTTGTTTCTGGCCTTTTTGAGCCTGTAATCGAACCCGCAAATGCTGATGCTCCAGATACTCAACTAGTCTAAAGAAGGCCAGTATTATTGCTTCTTTTAATCAGCACCACAGTTTTTTAAAGTTTTTTTTTAGCTGTGCTAACATAATTGCAAAAGGGTTTTCTAATGATCAATTAGCCTTTTTAAAATAATGATAAACTTGGATCACACAACGTGTCATTGGAACACAGGAGTGATGGTTGCTGATAATGGGCCTTTGTACGCCTATGTAGATATTCCATTACAAATCTGCCGTTTCCAGCTACTACAGTCATTTACAACATTAATGTCTACACTGTATTTCTGATCAATTTGATGTTATTTTAATGGACAAAATATATATTTTTCTTTCAAAAACAAGGAC
This sequence comes from Oncorhynchus masou masou, assembly GCF_036934945.1. Lineage (NCBI taxonomy): Eukaryota > Metazoa > Chordata > Actinopteri > Salmoniformes > Salmonidae > Oncorhynchus > Oncorhynchus masou. The sequence goes on along the minus strand of NC_088226.1, from coordinate 10,175,078 downwards.
CTTGCTAAGTGACCCCAAACTTTTGAATGAGTGTGTTTGTGAGAGGTCAGGTGATATTTTATAGACTTCTATGAAGCCCTAGGTTCCCCAGAGTTGTGTGTGTGTGTGTGTACATAAGCCTAAGATATTTTGGTTTCTAGACCAAATCTGGATACAACTATTGATGCTCCCCTCCTAACATTCAAAAGCCCCAGACGGGCCTATACAATAATGTGCAGCTTTGCCCGACACACCCGGGACAGGGATGCAGGACTACCTCAATAGGAAGTGTCCCATTGGTGGCGTGGAGGGGCTGTGGGTGGGGGGGTGGCGCACTGATGCATTCATCCTGGCTGACACCAGAGATACCCTGGCGGACCTGCTGTCCCCAGACTCTCCTTACCCACACAGAGTCCTCTGCCGCGGGCCAGGGAACTCCAGTTGGTACTCGATCTGCTCTCCAAATATTGATTCATGCATTTGTGCTGAAACTGTCACTGAGCGGAGCTCCCTCTGGGAGGGACCAGAGTCCTCTCAGCACGTTTTGCCTCCTGCATGTGATCCCAAGGACTGTCTTTTAATATCTGTTTGAAGGGCAACTGTTATAAAATGTATATCCAACAGAAAGAGAATGTTAGGGTGTGTTGATGTCTGCATGTGTTATTGTGGTGTTGGACAAATTCTTGGGAATCCAAGGTTAGTGGTTCGTAGCAATTGACTACATTACAAATCACTGTGGTGACGCTTCAAACCCAAATAGTATGGCATTGTATCGGTACGTTCCATGGGCACCCCAGATGCCAAGGACGGCAGAATGCTTTGCTGTTGAATCCAGCGGGAGGTGGCACACACTTCAACCAATCATGGTTCTTGTCTCCAGTACACTGGTATCACGTGTTTCTGTGTGTGAACATGTAACTTGATCCTGCTGCAGACTCCACTGTTGTGGCTGAGAAGCAGCGAGGCCACAGGGGTTCTATTTTAGCTCCGAGAAAGTCAGACTTCATTAAAGGCTGGCGCTATTTATATCGCTGACAAATAAAGTTGTGTGAATCCTGAAGGGGCCCATGATCACTGCTTTGAGGCCAGGGGGATTGGTGAGGGGGATGGTGCCCTTTTTTGAGCAGATAGGCAGCTGAAGGACTTTCTCTGGACTAGGCCACAATACACACACATTAATATCAAGAGGCCTTTACTGGCTGTCTTGGTTATGCCCAAGATAATTTGTTTCTAAGGTTGAGGTCTATGATTTATGAATAGAAATGTTTTTTAATACAAATGTTTTCCAGGGCTCCCTTAAGAGAGTATGACACTAGATTTTTGAGCTTCAAAACAAAAACTCACTTATGTTTCAGTGGCACACTTTGTAAAATGTGCCACTGCTAATACGCAGCTGCAGCTCCTCAGCGGGATCATATTATTACTAAATAATCACGTGCGTCACTATAATATGCTGGTCTGTTTTTTGGGGGGGTTGTATGTATGATCTATTTCAACTGGGATATGTTCAAACTGAGCCAAACCCTCCCATACCGCTAAAAAGTGGTATGAAATGAATTCCGCACCACACATAGAAGTTTACCCAGAAAACAACATTCCTCTCATGCAAGCGTTTGACGTCAATGCCGGATCATTTATAGAACATGTAAACAGTGGCAGACTCAGGTCAGTGCTTAGCGATGACATTTCATCGTCTCAATGTTTATGCTTTACATAATTTCCCCCTCCTCTTTTCAAAAGGAAGGCTATCCCATGTGAGTAACAGAAATCAACCCTTCAGGGATTGTATCCACCACATTGTGCACCACAGTGTGTTTGTGTAGGCTGCTTCATTTGAAAGGGACAGTGTTTGGAGTGTGCTGGAGTAGGGTGCCTTATGTCCAGGGATCAACATTCTTTATGGTTCAGGTAAAACGGGAGACAACAGGGGAGCTGTTTGCTGTTGGAAAACTCAGAATGCTCCCAGAATTTTCCTTTAAAATTCTTTAGTCTGGGTGAAGGCCTGAATTTCATCTAGCCATGTACCCATCCCATGACTATCCGGGCAGCAGCAATCTGTAATCCGCTCCAGGCCCATTACTACATGGCGATCACCAGTTGCATACCAAAGGGAGAATCAAAGGAACAGGCAAGCTACTGGGTAAATGTTAGCTTACATTTTTTTTTAACCTTTATTTAACCAGGCAAGTCAGTTAAGAACAAATTCTTATTTTCAATGACAGCCTGGGAACAGTGGGTTAACTGCCTGTTCAGGGGCAGAACGACAGATTTGTACCTTGTCAGCTCAGGGGTTTGAACTTGCAACCTTCCGGTCACTAGTCCAACGCTCTAACCACTAGGCTACCCTGCCGCCCCAATGCAAGCCATAGCAATAAGTTATAGACTGTCTCTCTGCCCCAAGTGTCTTTTTTGGGCTTCCTCAGAAGAAACTACTAGTTTCTTGTTTTCCCAGAGCAAGGAGCTACCCCTGCAGAAGGCCTGTCAAGGCTTTGGGGGTTCCTGAGGCACATAAATCACACAGGCTATTTGCAACCTCCTCTCCTATTAGCATCAGGATGAGGCTCCGACCGCTATAAGACTGTTCCAAAGGACGTAAATATAGGCTATCACCCTGCCTGTGCTCTCTCTCCCTTGTCTTTCCCACTTTTTAAAATCTGGGCACCATTTTTGTCCAAACTGAACAGATCAGGCCAGCTTCCGTTTCTCCCCTCTCTCTCTTCGCCATGTGTGGCTAACAAGGAAAGGACGCAAAGCAGATTTGTCAGGGCAGCCTACCTCATGTTGCTATGTGCTATTTCTGGAAAGCAATATTCATGCTCCCCCCCCCCCCCCCCCCCCTTTTTTTGTGTCTTGCTTTACTCCCTCTTTTCTCTGGTCTTTCCAAAGTGTAGTTGGTGTAGCCTTGCTAAAGAAAATAACCATGACGTAAGCTGCACCCTCTGCAAAACAGTCTTAAAAAAAGAGACGGGAAAGAAAGCTTGTAACAACTCAAATAATAAATGGCTGCACTTCAAACTGTAAGTTCCTAGCTGAGTGCTTTACTATTAACACAGCCGTGCATTTGACTCATGGACAGAAACGACACAACAGTGATTTGAATATCGTGTTTAGCTATAGTTATCCTAATAAAACTCTTAACAAGACCTGTACTTTTTGGAGTGTGTACAAAGTTTGACCATTTTGTCAAACAAGCAGATTGTACTTTTATTCCAGCACACTGTGGGCCAAGTCATTGTCACCCCCGTTTTTGTTTTTATGGTGCGATAAGCTTCGCCCATATTTCAGTGCTGTCTGAGAGCCTAATGAATGCACAGTTTGAAGTCCGCAGGGCGAGCGTGGTGTGATTTTTATTAATGGGTGTCCTTCAGGTCCCTCCCAGGGCCTCCCACCTCGCTGGTGCCACTCCGCTGGCCACCTTGAGTCCTGTCTGATAGAATAAAAATCAGTGTACCGGCATGCAATGAGCTCTCTATTCGGTGACATTGGTGTGATTAGACAGAGAACTAAGTTTCTGATGCTTATGTTCAATCACCATAAAATCGCCAGTCCACACACCTTGGAAACCAACAAACTGTTTTAATATCTGTAGGGATGTAACGATCGGTCCCATTTCAAATGTTTTAAGATACGACCGCATCGGTTTGCGGACCCCAAACCAAATGTAGCATGCATGTTTTCAGCATGTTTTCAACATGTTTTCAATGTTTCGAATCGCTGATTCACAAATTAGTTTTGCTCATGTTACTTTTTCTACCTTCCTAAAATACCTCATCTTTTGTGACAACTGATGCATCCTCTCCTTCAGTGTCGAACTAAGCATGTAACTGCGTTGGCAGTCATTGATCTACAAGTAATTTCGCATGTCGAACAATTCAAGGGAGTATCAGTAGCCTAGTGGAACTGCGCACTGTGCCAAGCTTTGCACTCTGACCAATTAAAGGTAGGAAGCCTGTTCCTGATCTTGCAACTTAAGCATTCATATTCTAAAATGGCTTGTGTGATATTGGGCTTTATTAGTTGAGTGACAGCCTATGTAATTTGCTAGGTTATTGTTATCTATGCACTGTTGAAAATGTGTTTTTACTGGAATAAAAGTAAGCTACTGTAGACACAACTCATCTGGGTACACCTGCTGAACGGGGCTTACAATAGACTTAATTTCGATTTGTTCAGGTTCACCGTCAGCAATATATTTTTTTATCAGTGTGTATGGTCTTTTAATTATTTTATTTTTTAAAGATATACATGATAAAGTTGATCATTTCATAACAAGGAATCACTTGCGAGGTGCACTGCATGGCCTAAGCAGGAGGCGAAAAGAAGCTTACTGAACTTCCAAATGGTCAAAACCATTTTGATTTTGAGATATGGGGTGAAATCCAAAATTGTGCTATATTCATTGGGTATGTCATAACTAAATTATAAATATTGATACATTACCAGCTCAAACACTTAATCTGCAAATATGACGACAAGTTAATTAGTGGGTGACTGTAATTTCATAACCAAAGTGGGGCGACATAAAATATGAAAGTGGTAGATGCCGAGTCTCCCTTAGGGCTCAGATCAGGTGCCTACATGACATTTTTTATATTTACCCTTTATTTAACTAGGCAAGTCAGTTAAGAACAAATTCTTATTTACAATGACGGCCTACCCCGGACGCCGCCCTATGGGACTCCCAATCATGGCCGGATGTGATACAGCCTGGATTAGAACCAGGGACATGCAGTGCCTTAGACTGCTGTGCCACTCGGGAGCCCGTACCGTGCCTTCAGAAAGTATTCACACCCCTTGACTTCTTCCACATTTTGTGTTAGAGCCTGAATTAAAAAATGTATTAAATTGAGATTATATTTTTTCACTGGCCTTCACACAATACCCCATAATGTCAGTGGAATTATGTTTTTCGAAAATGTTACAAATTAATTAAATGAAAAGCTGAAATGTCTTGTGTCAAGAAGTATTCAACCCCTTTGTTATGGCAAGCCGAAATAAGTTCAGGAGTAAACATTTGCTGAACAAGTCACATAATTGCATGGACTCAATCTGTGTGCAATAATGTTTAACATGATTTTTCAATGAATACCTCATCTATGTACCCCACACATACAGTTGTCTGTAAGGTCCCTCGGTCGAGCAGTGAATTTCATACACGGATTAATCCACAAAGACCAGGGAGGTTTTCCAATGCCTCGCGAACAAGGACATGTTATGGTAGATGGGTAAAAAAAAGCATACATTGAATATCCCTTTGAGCATGGTGACATTATTAATTACACTTTGGTGTATCAATACACCAGTCACTACAGAGATACAGGCGTTCTTCCTAACTCAGTTGCCGGCGAGGAAGGAAACTGCTCAGGGATTTCACCATGAGGTAAATGATGAATTTTTAAAACAGTTCTAGAGTTTAATGGCTGTAATAGGAGGAAACGGGGAATGGATCAAGATTGTAGTTAAGCCACAATACTAACGTATAGTTGATGGAGAGAAAAGGAAGCACGTACAGAATAAAAATATTCCAAAACATGCATCCTGTTTGCAACAAGGCACTAAACTAACACTGTAAAAAATGTGACAAAGCAATTAACATTTTGTCCAGAATACAAAGTTTTATGCTTGGGGCAAAATCCAATACTACACATTACTGACTACCACTTGCCATATTTCCAAGCATAGTGGTGGCGGCATCATGTTATGGGTATGCTTGTAATTGTTAAGGACTGGGTAGTTTTTCAGGATAAATTAGGAATGGAGCTAAGCACAAGCAGAATCCTAGAGGGAAAACCTGCTTTCCACCAGACACTGGGAGATGAATTCACCTTTTCAGCAGGACAACCTAAAACACAAGGCCAAGTCTAAACTGTTGTTGCTTACAAGAAGAAGACGGTGAGTGGCCAGGTTACAGTTTTGACTTAAATCTGCTTGAAAATGGATGATGATGATGATGATATTAGTAGTTTAACTAGCTTGTCCTGTGTTGCATATAAACAATGCGGTGCCTGAAATTGTCACTTCTCTTGCATTCAGTGTAGGCAGTCAGGCTATATGCAGCAGTTTGGGTCGCCTGGCTCGTTGCGAACTGTGTGAAGACCATTTCTTCCTAACAGAGACGGTCATTTATTTTCCATAATTTTCCATAATCATGACATTGTGCAATGTAACAGCAATATTTAGACTTAGGGTTGCCACCTGTTCGATAAAATACGGAACGGTTCCGTATTTCACTGAAAGAATAAACGTGCCTCTAAGAACATACAATAGTCAAAGGTATATGAAATAGAAATGGTATAGAGAGAAATAATCCTATAGTAACTACAACCTAAAACTTCTTAACTGGGAATATTGAAGACTCATGTTAAAAGGAACCATCAGCTTTCATATGTTCTGAGCAAGGAACTTAAATGTTAGCTTTTTTACATGACACATATTGCACTTTTACTTTCTTCTCCAACACTGTTTTTGCATTATTTAAACCAAATTGACCATGTTTCATTATTTATTTGAGACTAAATTGATTTTATGTATTATATTAAGTTAAAATAAGTGTTTGTTCCTTCAGTATTGTTGTAATTGTCATTATTACAAATATATAAAAACAATTGTCAGTTGTAATCAGTATCAGCATTGAAAAATCATAATCGGTCGACCTCTAGTCAAGGGGTATGAATACTTTCTGAAGGCACTATCCAGTATCTCTGGTTATACTCACGACCACCGGTCGTTGCACCTAGCGTTACTGGTGCAGACTTGGGGACTGACGAACTCCAAGCGCCTATTCCACATACTAGCTAGGTTCCTTCGGCAGGGCATGCAAACCATAGATTTTTGGCTGTGGAGGCATGGTCTAGCTGTGTAGGACACCTGATCCTTTGAATGTGTTGGGGGTGATGAAACAATGGCACCACATTTTAATGAAGGGAAGAGAATTGGTCGGCGGGCATTTTGCACTTGGAGCTTGGCAAAAGTGGGCATGATCTGTTGACAATTGTAATTCAAACCCAACCCTCATTTACTCGTGACGCACTGAGATTCCAAACAAGACAGATTTTATGACCAAATTATTCGATTTACACTTTAGTCAATTTTGACACGGGAATAAATGTTTCTGACTCTGTTTTCAAAGGGATTAGTTTATTTTTTTTTTTAGGGGCAGTCGCTCTTTAATGTGTTTTTCCACGTATACAGATATAGCGAGATCAAAGCCTGTACTCTGGAACGCCGTATTCCCTTTGTAGCTGCCTCTGCAGCATCAGCATCCAACACGAAGATGGCAGGGATGAGCTGGAAGCTAGAGCAAGCAGCAATCAAAAATGTGGAAAAACCCAAAATAGAAGCTTGCGCTTTTAAAAGCGCAGTGTGCTACCCCTTCTCCCCCCCCCGAGTGCATTATTAATCCAGGGTTATTTATAACCGACATTTTTCGCAGGCAGACTTTGTTCTGTCACTGCTTGTGTCTAATCTCTGCTGGGAGCGCGGGAGAGAGAGAGTGAAGAGGGAGAGAAGAGGGTTGGGGTGCTCTGAAAATGGTGGAGAAGAAGGGAAGGGTTGCAGGTGTAGGGAGAGTGCCGTTGGCTCGAACTATAGATGGAAGCCCAGAAGCAGATGTAGGCTTTACTATGATGCAGCCATTTTGCTGGATGAGAGGGGTTCCTCAGAAGGAAAATGTACAGTATCAATTGAAAATGTACGTACTTATTGCATGTAAAGCCGCAACTTGAAACTAATTGAACCCTTTTACAAGAAGACCAAAAGACACTTAATTACTGACAGGTTTATTGGGGCTCCTGAGTGGCGCAGGGGTCTAAGGCACTACAGACCCTGGTTCCAGGTTGTATCACAGTCTGCTGGGATTGGGAGTCCCATAGGGCGGTGCACAATTGGCCGGGGTAAATTGGTAGGTCATTGGTAGGTAAATTGGTAGGCCAACAATTGGTAGGGTTTGGCCGGGGTAGGTCATTGTAAATAAAAATTTGTTCTTAACTGACTTGCCTAGTTAAATAAAAATAAAAGTGCCAATGTCAAACACAGCAGGGGTTCCCACTAGATCCCCTGGAGTCTAAAATGCTAGTGCATCCGCTTAGCAGCAGCGTGCTCGCCTATTGGCTGACTTTAATGGATTGCATAATTCATGACGGCAACAAAATTCTCATTGATATTTTGGTCGCTGATTGGATGGATCAAAGAAGTCTTACACAGGGGACAGGGGGGCACCCTGGATGTCAAACTCGTTCCACCCTTATTGTACTGCTATGCTCTCCTGGCTTGTAGCTCTCCTCTCGTCCATCCTTGTCTGGCCAGGGCCTAATTCATTTGATTAGGAAGAAAGATTTCCTCTGGTCCTCTCTCCAGAAGACTCACATCCTCCATGAAAAAGGGGCAGAGGAGGCACAGTCCATGCCTTTGTGTGACAGCGTCTCGTATAACTAACGGCTTTGAGTGGAGGTTTAAAATGACGCACAGCTCCGGAAGAAAGGGAGTGGTTGGCATAATTAGGTGACACAAAGCTCGCAGTGGAGTGTGTAAGCTAGAATACTCCCTTGGGCGATGGATCTTTCTGTCTTAATTGGGAAAACTTTATGTACGAAAACCAAAGTCTGTGGCAAACCAGCACAGCCATCTACTCGTCTTCCTCTTCCCAATGATGGCACACAAAATAAAGCATTTAAATAGACATTTTTATTCAGTCAATTGCACTGCACTGTAAGGCCTCATCAGTCGTAAGAGTGTTGAACATAGTTTCAATATTAGGTCTACTCGTGTTGCCTGTTGGCAAATGCAGGGACACTGTGTGAATACAGTATGTTTTGATTTTTATCACAGACTAGATACATTGCTTTTGCTAAGTAAACATTGAGCTAGCCCTAAATCCTGTGTACTTTTTCTCCATCTCCCTCTAACGTGTGTGTATAATATACCCTTTATGCAAACCGCCATCATCACGGGGGGCAAGGGGATTGCTATTTTTTAGACTCTCTTTTCCAGGTGATTACTGTAATCCACAGTCAAATATAATCTGAGTAAATTTGAGTGCTCTGTTTCCTGTCCCTCCCCCAGGGTATCTACCCTTTCATTGATTAGGCCTAGTTGGCTTCCTTGTCCAGAAATGTCCCTCCCACCTCTTCCTCTGTTTCTGCCTTGAAACTCCACACAAGTGTTAGGCAATACCCTAGTTTATTTTTAACGAGGAAGTACCCCCACCCCTTGCCTCTTTTTTTTTTTTTTTCATCTTGTCAGGTTGCGAACACTTTGTTTTTTGTTTTTTTGTACTCTTTAAATTCTGAGGTATCTGTTTCTCCAAGAGCATCCTCCCTGCTTTCTGTAATTATTGTTTAAGGACTCTGTTTGGGTTCGTTTCCTTGTCAATCATTGGCTCATTGGTGAAATTAGCATAATGACAACATCTTTAATTAAATAATTCAAAAACCTTTATTAATGCAATTGCATACAGAAGTTGACAACAGGAACATAACGCATGTTTCCGGGTAAGTTCTGCATCAAAGAAAAGGTCCCATGTTATTTTATTAAACCCAAAGTCCAGCCCTTGAAGATGTCACTGCCTACGTTATCTTTTACTCATGAGACCAAAACCATGCCTACTCAACACTAAAACTCTTTTTATATAGCTATCTAAAAGCTTAGCAGTAAATGTCCAAGTTGATTTATAGTGGAATGTCTAAATCATTTCTTAGAACTCAGCGCAGTGTAAGAGATGTCTTCACAGTCACACATTTCTCAGAGGGGTCTCTTTTTATAAGCGGCAAAGAGACCAGAAAACAACTGTGGAACAATACTAAACCTCTATAATGAATATATATTGTTAATCTGTAGGCTAGGACCCTATAAATGTAAGAAGGGCAGGGTCTTATAACCCACCCCACCTTCATTTAAAACAACATAATCAATAATTATAATACATCAAACATTTGGTACAGGCCCTATCATGACCCCTAGGTGAACCCCCTTCAACTCGTGTGGCAAAGAATGGAGCTTTGTTGTAAACTAGCTTAGAAATTACAATACGTCTCTGGTTAGATTGTAGAATTCTTAGTGGAATATTGTGATTTTAACTTAGAATAAGGTGAGCACAAGCATAACTTAAACAATTCCTGGTGGATACTGTTACAGGATAGGGGGTGTATGCGAAAGCCATTTGGTTGTTTTTGTCGTAATATTTCTAAATGGATTGCTTCATCATGGACCATTTAAAGTGTGTACATTTTCATTGGTGACGTCTGCAGACACAGTCAAATTGCATCCATTTCGGTGTGTCTCGTCACTGTGGTTTAATTGGATATGGCCACAAATATAGTTTTTAGGGACCTGGAAATACATTTGGCATTGTCTCCATGTCTCTCAGCCACCTCCTGGCTGGCCCAAGTCCTCACTAATCACAGGGCCACCAACAGCTTCACCCAGATGACTGGGCTGTTCCTCCTCTCCTCTCTGCCCTAGCCTCCTCCCTCTCATCCTCTCTTTTCCTGTCAACACAAAAACAGGGCCAAGGATTTTACAAGCAACTTTTTGCCTCATTTAAAACGAGAGGCCATATTATTTTTATTTTCTTGGCTGTTCAAACTGACATTTTTAACGTCCCATTTCTGACTAAAAATAGTCCGTTGGTTCCTGTTATCTTTCACTTACCACCTTTTTTTTTTTTTTTTTTTTTTTTTTTTGTCGTCTGGTTTGTTTCTTTTGAAGTAGACTTCTGAACCAAAGTTGAAACCAGAAGTTTAGCAACCGTCTGTCTAGGACAAGGTGGTGGAGTTCTTGGATGAGAAATTAACGCCTCAAGCATATTATCACCTCGATAATCAATTGGGCTAGGAAGAAATGTATTATTCATCTATAATTAACCATGCAGCACCTCATAGAGTTTCTTTTTTTTTGCTGAAGAGTTAAAGCCACACCTGTTTGGCACATAGCTGATTTGCTATGGGACTGATGGTAGTTCCTTCCGCCTCAGATGCAACTCCCCTGTGAGTTCTCCTGGCGGCTGTTCCCTCGTTTGATAATTTGGGCCGATCATCAAAAGTATCATTTCTCAGACTGCTCTCGAAACGGAGTGGAGCAGGCATCACAATTATTTCTTTTGAATGCACAATTCACAGCCAGACAGTGTTATTAAAGTATTTTGTGTGTCTACAAATTCATTGAGGATTTGAACACTGCAAAGGAGCCCAATACCTCTGTGCACATTGGTTGTTGTCAGAGTGGTGCAATCATGTCACACCAATATTGGTGTAATTTTTATTTTATTTATTATTTATTTAACCTTTAATTAACCAGGTAGGCTGGTTGAGAACAAGTTCTCATTTGCAACTGAGACCTGGCCAAGATAAAGCATAGCAATTTGACACACAACACAGAGTTACACATGGAATAAACAAACATACAGTTGAGAATTTAACGATGTCTATATACAGCATGTGCAAATGAGGTAAGATAAGGGAGTTAAGCAATATTCATTATTGGTCATTATTGACGTATAGAGTTCAGATTTGTAAATAGATTTTTTTGAACGGAAGGCCTCGTGACTATCATTTGGAATACCTGGTACATCGCAATAGGCACGCTCCCTTTGGCTCATTCATTCAATGCCTTCTCCCCCATATTCTCTTTGACTGAGGTGTTTTGGGTGATCGATGTTAAGCTCATTTGGTTGGCTGGCACCCAACAACCAAAGCTTTCCTGGCGACTTAAGAAAGGGACGACATTATGTCAAATGGCTGACACACACACACACAATTGTCTGGAAGATTATATTTAGAAGCTGACTGATAAAGGATAGTAATCTTATTTGGAATAAGCTGAAAGCTTCCGCCAGACCTCCAACAGAGCTATTGGATCATTACCCTGTTAACTCTGCACGTTCCAATCAGCAAGCTCTAAGGTGAAAATCCTGCCTAATTCTGTGACATACAATGTGAATGTACACTGAGTATACCAAACATTAAGAACATCTTCCAAATATTAAGTTGCAAGTATCCTATTCTCTGGTCTACCTCGGAGGCCTAATCCCAAAGTCCTCCAAATCCTAAACCTCTGGCCTTAAGTACGAGAGGCAAGCTGCTATTGTGCTTTACAACTGTTATTCCACTTTACCGTTATCAATATCCATTTTATATTACCTGCATTAGCAGTTTTACAATCTTTATGGGTCGTGGCTAACTTAGGAGTGAACTTAATCGCTTGTAGAACAAAAAAAAACAGATTTAAGTATTTGTTTCGCTCCCGAAATCATTTGTTTTTGCATTTTGACAAAGGCCTCCCTCTAAAGCACAGTTATACCTACTCATTTACCATCCAGCCTGGCATAGCTATCCAACTCCGCACTCACCTGGGAGGGAGAGCAAGAGGAAGGGGGTGGAGGTGGTGATAGAGGGGCAAAAAAGGGAGACTGAGGAATGAAGGACAATGGGGAAGGTTCAGTTCCAGGGCAGGTTTACTTACATTGATACAGTTAAAATTGGATAAAATTTAGTTTCAAAGCATGCTGTTGCAGCCGCACTCGGCAAAGACCAAAAAACACATTCACCTGAGATGATGTCATAAATAGATTCAGACCCTAGTGGGGGGGGAAGTGTTAGTTACATATCGCAATATATTATATCGATATTTCTACCTGCGCCAAAACACAGGTATTTTTTTATCCTATAGCTTGTTTTCCATCTTTTTAAATAGTGATCTAACATGTTTTCAGCACTGACTGATCAAAATTTGTTTTTTCATGCTCTCTCTTCTATCTGCAGCAGTTGTATAGGGTGGGCTGCACCAACATGGATTAACTCTTAAACTGGCTTAAATCAAGGTTTATCATTTAATCTTGTTGCACAAAGTTTTTCAACCTAGTTTTAAATTAATCATAGTTACATTTAATCCTAAACTAAGTTTAATTTGGACTTATTAAAACAATATCAAATGTAATGTTGCTCCATTGTTTTCAAATAAATGTTAAACTTAGTTTAAGGATTAAATCAAAACTACCACAGGAGAAAGTTTAAGTTAATCAAATGTCAGTGTATGTGCTTTATTTTCAGTAAGATACAAACATGATAAAAAATGTATCACTCAACTAGCTGGCTCACTGACTGTGGCAGGTAGTCAAGCTGTTATGAGCTTTGGGCCAGTAACCCGAGCCGACTAGATGAGAATCTGTCTGCGCCCTTGAGCAAGGCACTTAACCCGCATTGCTTCTGTAAGTCGCTCTGGTTAAGAACGTCACCTAAATGACTAAAGTGTCAAATGTAAATGTTAAAAATGTATTTAATCATTAGCCTGAAGTGCAAACTCACTGTGATTGCTAGCTAACAAACTAGCAATGACCTGTGCTGGTTTGTTTCTGTAGAAATAGAATTTGAACATATTGCTTTAGTAAATCCATTATAACACGGGTCATTGGGTACGTTCGTAAATTCACTCTGGCTATCTGGTATCTTTTTGTGTTTTTATTAGGATCCCCATTAGCTGTTGCTAAAGCAGCAGCTACTCTTCCTGGGGTCCACACTAAACATGACACAATACAGAATGACATAATGCACAACATCATTAGACAAGAACAGCTCAAGGACAGAACTACATACATTTTTAATAAGGCACATGCAGCCTAAATATCAATGCATACACACAAACTATCTAGGTCAAATATGGGTGAGGCGTTGTGCCGGGAGATGTTTCTTTCTGTTTTTTGAAACTAGGTTTGCTGTTTATTTGAGCGATATGAGATGGAAGTTCCATGCAATAAGGGCTCTAATACTGTATTTTTTTCTTGGATTTGGGGACTATGAAAAGACCACGTGTGTGTGTGTGTGTGTGTGTGTGTGTCAGAGCTTTGTGTAAGTTGACTATGCAAACAATTTGGGATTTTCAACACATTAATGTTTCTTATAAAAAGAAGTGATGCAGTCAGTCTCTCCTCAACTCTTAGCCAAGAGAGACTGGCATAGTATTTATATCAGCCCTCTGATTACAATTAAGAGCAAAAATGTGCACCTCTGTTCTGGGCCAAATGCAGCTTAACTACATCTTTCCTTGTAGCACTGGACCACACGACTGGACAATAATCAAGATTAGACAAAACTAGAACCTGCAGAACTTGCTTTTTGGAGTGTGGTGTCAAAAAAGCAGAGCATCTCTTTATTACGGCCAGACCTCTCCCTATCTTTACAACCATTGAATCCAAATGTTTTGACCATGACAGTTTACAATCTAAGGTAACGCAAAGTAATTTAGCCTCTTCAACTTGTTCAACAGCCACACCATTCATTACCAGATTCAGCTGTGGTCTAGCACCTTAAGGAATGATTTGTACCAAATACAATGCTCCTAGTTTTAGATGTTCAGGACCAGTTTATTATTGGCCACCCATTCCAAAACAGACCAACTCAGACTGCAAGGGTTTCGATGACTTCATTAGCTGTGGTTGCTGATGCATATATGGTTGCATCATCATCATCATCATCATCATCATCATCATACATCGACACACATGCTATGTTTAAAGCCAGTGGCAGGTCATTGGTAAAAATATTAGAGTATCGGGCCTAGAGAGCTGCCCTGCGGAAGCAGAGCACTTTTCTGAGTGTGCCAGAGCACAGAATAACTGATGAATTTACAGACTCAACACCCGGTGTCTGTGTAAACGTGGGCAAAAAGCATAATTACATTTTTGCCAGCAGCACATAGTCACCAACGCTTCAGATAACGTGAAAACAGCCTAACCAGCTCTGTTAGCACCTCTGACCATTTTATTCACCCTTTATTCACCCTCTCATTTGTGTCTGGAAGTAGCTAGCAAGCGAGCCAACATTAGCCAGTTACCTTGGGTGCTTGAGTGCCGTTGAGGTCAGAACGCTCGGATCAACCCTACTCCTCGGCCAGAGCGTCCAGTGTGTGCTCTGGATGCTCCGAGAGTGAAACGCTCTGATTTTATGATTGCCCAGAGTGCATACTCTGGCACTCCAGATTGAATTTATGAACACTCCTGTAGTTTAGTGATTTATTCATCTAGTCTTTAAAAAGTAAATGGTGCAAAACATCAGCTTAATTATAAACCTAGTTACAAACTCTAGATTAGGTCTAATCTAGGATTAAATCATGAGTGAGCATTATGTTTGGAACATCAAATTGCAATAAAGTCACTATCATTCATATATATATATATATATATATATATATATATATACATACATACATACATACATACATACATACATACACTGCTCAAAAAAATAAAGGGAACACAACACATCCTAGATCTGAATGAATGAAATATTCTTATTAAATACTTTTTTCTTTACATGGTTGAATGTGCTGACAATCACAAATTATCAATGGAAATCAAATTTATCAACCCATGGAGGTCTGGATTTGGAGTCACACTCAATGAAAGTGGAAAACCACACTACAGGCTGATCCATCTTTGATAATGTCCTTAAAACAAGTCAAAATGAGGCTCAGTCGTGTGTGTGGCCTCCACGTGCCTGTATGACCTCCCTACAACGCCTGGTCATGCTCCTGATGAGGTGGCGGATGGTCTCCTGAGGGATCTCCTCCCAGACCTGGACTAAAGCATCCGCCAACTCCTGGACAGTCTGTGGTGCAACGTGGCATTGGTGGATGGAGTGAGACATGATGTGCTCAATTGGATTCAGGTCTGGGGAACGGGCGGGCCAGTCCATAGCATCAATGCCTTCCTCTTGCAGGAACTGCTGACACACTTCAGCCACATGAGGTTTAGCATTGTCTTGCATTAGGAGGAACCCAGGGCCAACCGCACCAGCATATGGTCTTACAAGGGGTCTGAGGATCTCCTCTCTGTACCTAATAGCAGTCAGGCTACCTCTGGCGAGCACATGGAGGGCTGTGCGGCCCCCAAAGAAATGCCACCCCACACCATGACTGACCCACCGCCAAACCGGTCATGCTGGAGGATGTTGCAGGCAGCAGAACGTTCTCCACGGCGTCTCCAGACTCTGTCACATGTGCTCAGTGTGAACCTGCTTTCATCTGTGAAGAGGACAGGGCGCCAGTAGCGAATTTGTCAATCTTTGTGTTGTCTGGCAAATGCCAAACGTCCTGCACGGTGTTGGCCTGTAAGCCTGGTACCAGCCTGTCTCCTGGTAGCGCCTCCATGCTCTGGACACTACGCTGACAGACACAGCAAACCTTCTTGCTACAGCTCGCATTGATGTGCCATCCTGGATGAGCTGCACTACCTGAGCCACTTGTGTGGGTTGTAGACCCCGTCTCATGCTACCACTAGAGTGAAAGCACCGCCAGCATTCAAAAGTAACCAAAACATCAGCAAGGAAGCATAGGAAGTGGTCTGTGGTCACCACCTGCAGAACCACACCTTTATTGGGGGTGTCTTGCTAATTGCCTATAATTTTCACCTGTTGTCTATACCATTTGCACAACGGCATGTGAAATTTCTTGTCAATCAGTGTTGCTTCCTAAGTGGACAGTTTGATTTCACAGAAGTGTGATTGACTTGGAGTTACATTGTGTTTAAGTGTTCCCTTTATTTTTTTTGAGCAGTGTATATCGTGAGAATCACAATACTTATCAGCACCTAAGTGTTGTGATTGTCCCTGGCAATTTCCAGCCTTATCTGACCCTAGATTACTTTTTTTAAATGATATTTTTTTATATATATATATCTCTTTAACGACATGCAACTGGAAAAATAACTGGTTTAGTTTTCCGGGCTTAGAGGTCCACTCATAGATGCCATTGCATTCAGAATCAAACTCACAAAGCAGTGCTTGTGCTTTTCAGCTAGTGCTAGCTGCTCCCTCAGTCTCCCATTTATTTTTTCCACAGGAGTTTGCCTATCTCTTCTCTCTCATTATCTGGTCACTGAGTGACTTAACCATCTGTGACACGGAATCGGTGCCTTCTCATTAGGTCCTAGCCTGCAGCTGGGATCAAATACTCTACATCCACCAATGCACTGGTGGCAGTCAACCTCTTTACCCTTGACCATTGTTGTAGACTGAGTGCTTCTCTGCCTGCCCACTAATCTCTTCCATTGTTTTTTTTTTTTTCATTTGTTTGAGATGTTAAACCTTACAGCGTCTTGTCCTACTGAGTTCTGACCCTGCACCAATGTCAAGCCTTGTGGCCATTAAGGTTTAATGAAAGGTGAAACAAATGGTTGGTGGAAACTGTCAGGTGCATTGGAAGCCAACTTTTGGCACACAATTGCCCCTTCCAATCCCTGATTTCCCTGCCGATTTTAAGGGAAGGTCGAAAACCGTAGAGTGGCCCTTGCCAGGTGGCTGTGCTTGACTGTTTGGCAGCAGCGCTTGCCAGTGGCTTTGCGGCTTTGGGATGCTGTGCGTCGTTGCCAGCTCTGTACTTATTGTATCAGAGACAAAGCTCTCGGACTGTCAGAGTGCCCTGGCTATGCCCCCATCCCGGTCTGGGCTCTGCCCCCGTCCAGGTGTGGGCTCTGCCTACTGTGGTCCTCCCAGGTTATATAATGGTGTGCTCTCTCTGTATCGATTGTCACCTTGGCTATTTTTAGCAAGGTCTGCTCCCATCCCAATACTGTCTCCGATTGAGCAAAAATGCATTCACCGACACACTAATATAGAGTTACCTAGCGTGATACAGACAGATGGATCCCTTGTAATCCATGGCGATAACATGCGCCATACAAAATGAATAACTAGTAAACCATGATTGATTCATCAGCTGATTAAGTGATGACTCAGAGTTACGCACAAACAGTCGCATTGAAACACTCTAAGACGCTCCTTCAGTCATTTAAGTATGTACTGTATAAACGTGTATATACTGTGATGAATTGTTCAGTAACCACAGGCACTCACACACTTCTGTGGAATCAGACTTTTAAAATAATGCACTTAGGAGTGTTTAAGTGTTCTAAATACAACATGCACCCTTCCAACTTTTGCCAGCGGAGAGAAGAACAGGCCCCAAACTTTATTCCTCCTGCTGTGTGTACTGTACGACAGTAGTTTGTCCAACTCCTCTGAACTCTGTCATCGTGGTGGAATTATGCAATGGCCCCAGAGAGAGCTAGCATGCCAAACATTATTGAACTCCTGGTCTGGTTTCTGAAAGCAGTAATACACTGAAAGATGGACCGGGTCAGTTGCCAGGGTCAGTCTATTAGATGGGACATATTTGTCCTTTATAGAAACTGGTTGTCATTGCAATGAATGTCTCTCTAACCTACTCGGTGTGCCCTTGTTGACTTCACTCAGTGAGATACAGTAGATCTGTGCCAAGCTACATGTCTAAAATACATATGTATTATGTTAGAAATGACATTTAGCTTACAGTTTGACTATCAAAGGGAATTACTTCTCAGCCCTTGAACTTTAACCTCAACGTTTCAGCAGTATCTGTTGAAGATGTTTGGTTTCTGATTGGTGAAAAAAAAGCCTATATTAAACTGTTGTACTTTGTCTTTATTTGACCACCATTTAACAAACTATTTTCTTCTTTGTCTGCTCCTTTCCTTTCCCCGGTCTCCCTCGCTTCTCTCTTTTTGCCCTCCTTTACTCTTCATTACCTTCTCTGTCTCCTCTCCACCCCTTCCTCCATCTAGCTGTGGAGGTGAAGACAACTCTCCCCTCGGGGATGCAGAGCCCTGTGGGTGGCAGTGAGCAGGGTGTTGGAGGTGGTCCCGTGGACCTGAGGACGGATCCCAGGCTGGGACCCCTGGGCGGAGGAGTGGACCCAGCCATGAGGGAGCAGCAACTGCAGCATGAACTGCTCCTCCTCAAGCAGCAGCAGGAGCTTCAGAAACAGCTTCTCTTCGCTGAGTTCCAGAAGCAGCATGAGGTGCTGACACGCCAGCATGAGGTTCAGCTGCAGGAGCACCTAAAGGTAACGGGGATCCGCTTTAGGAATGCTGGTGGGTGGGTGGGGTTAGAAATGTCTTTAGCCACACGCCACTGGACCGGTCAGTTTCAGGGAGACAGTTTGAGCTTCATTTGACATCCCCTCTCTCTGGCTTTCCTTCCCCCTGGCGTCCCTGCAGCAGCAGCAGGAGATCCTGGCGGCCAAGCGGCAGCAGGAGCTGGAGCAAAAGAGGAAGCTGGAGCAGCAGAGGCATGAGGAGCTGGAGAAACAGAGGCTGGAGCAGCAGCTCCTCATGCTACGCAACAAGGAGAAGGGCAAAGAGAGTGAGTAGTACACAAAAGTCACACACTGAGCAGTATATATCTGGTGTATGAGGAGAAGCTTTCAGGAAGTGAAAACGGATGACATATCTACTGTATATTTCAATCACACTTTTACTTAGTGATACAGTGCTGCTGTTATTGCTCTAGTTTAGATCCTCCTACTCCATAGCTGTTGATCTTTGTTAGCGTTATAATAGCTTTGTGTTGTGATGGTTTGTTCCGGAAGGTGCCATTGCCAGTACGGAGGTGAAGCTGAAGCTCCAGGAGTTCCTCCTGAGCAAAAAAGAGCCTGGCACACCTGGCGGACTAAACCATTCCTTCCCCCAGAAATGCTGGTGAGCCTAACCATCAACATCTAATTTGAGTTCTGAGGCTGGCTAACATTAGCTGGCAGACTGGCCAAGAGCCATGGAAGTGAATGAATATGGAGGAAGGGCTATACCTCAGCTAGGACTCTTAGAGCTCCTACACTGATGTATTGACCCGGAGTGAACTGTTACAAATACTTAACTCCAGACAGTGGTATGTCTTGTTTACCTTCCTCAGCGGGTGTCATGCCAAATGGATAGAGGTTTTAATCTAGTCAGCGAATGTCTTGTCTACACCACAAGTAGTATCAACTCATTCTGGTACCTTAACTGTTATGGCTTCATCAGGGGGGCCCACCACACCTCTCTGGACCCCAACTCCCCCCCTCAGAGTAACACTCCGGGAACGCCGCCCTCCTACAAACTGCCCCCACTACTGGGGTCCTACGAGGGCAGGGACGATTTCCCTCTCCGGAAAACTGGTGAGTGGATGCACTGTGTGTGGTTGCATGTCTGCATTACTTTGAAGTGTGTGTGCATTTAGTGTTTCTCCTTTTCTGGTTTGAGTCAGAATGAGTCACCGCAGCAGTGTTTGAAGGCTGGTGGGCAATAGCTACATACATACACACTCACTCATGTAGATAATTAAGCCCACCCACAGACAAGCCGATGGAGTGGGGTGGTTCACTAAATGGAGATTGGAGACTTTCCAATGAACGTGTTTTAGTCCAGCAGTAAACTTAATCTGGGTCTGAGAAGCTGACCCATGACACATGCTTAAATATATGCTTGCTGTGTCTATATCCTGAAGGATCCCATGTATCTAGATCTAATTATATTGCTTGTTGTTTGGTATTGTTTCCATAGACTTGTTAGCTCATGCTTACTGGGACTTATGACCAGTGGAAAGCACCGCTATTAGATGCTAATTAAATTGAACCCGGGGCTTTTGCTTAATTGCCCCAATTCCTATTTTTTCCCCTCCCTCTATATTGGTTCATTTGGATCCCCATTAGCTTTTGCCAAAGCAGCAGGTATTCTTCCTGGGGTCCAATCTCTGTTTTATTTACTTCCATTAGTCTAATTTGGTATGTCGTTCATTGCATCAACAATGGGCTGAAAAAGCAGTTGCGTGAAGGAGGGGTTAGTTGCAAATGGACATTTATTTCAGTCTTAGTGTCCCCAGTCAATAAGATATATAAATATCCTCATTTTGAGCCGTCCATAGTGCTTTTGGATATGAGCTGTTTGTTTATGGTTTCTGTTGTATGTCTTTTTGATTTAAACTCACTGCTTTCTCCTCTCGCTCTCCTCTCGCTGTCTCGCTCGCTCTCCTCTCGCTCGTCTCTCTCGCTCTCCTCTCGCTCTCCTCTCGCTCTCCTCTCGCTCGTCTCGCTCGCTCTCGCCTTCCTCTCGCTCTCCTCTCGCTCGCTCTCCTCTCGCTGTCTCTCTCGCTCCTCTCCTCTCTCTCCTCTCCTCTCGCTCGCTCCTCGCTGTCTCGCTCGCTCTCCTCGCTGTCTCGCTCGCTCCTCTCGCGTCTCGCTCTCTCTCTCCGCTCTCGCTCTCCTCTCGCTGTCTCGCTGTCTCGCTCTCCTTCGCTGTCTCGCTCTCCTCGCTGTCTCGCTCTCCTCTCCTCTCGCTGTCTCCTCGCGCTCCTCTCGCTCGCTGTCTCGCTCGCTCCTCGCTCGCTGTCTCGCTCGCTCTCCTCTCGTCTCGCTCGCTCTCCTCTCTCGCTGTCTCGCCGCTGTCCTCTCGCTGTCTCGCTCGCTCGCTCTCTCCTCTCGCTGTCTCGCTGTCGCTCTCCTCGCTGTCTCGCTCGCTCTCCTCTCGCTGTCTCGCTCGCGCTGTCTCTCCTCTCGCTGTCTCGCTCGCTCTCGCTGTCTCGCTCGCTCTCGCTGTCGCTCGTCTCGCTCTCGCTCGTCTCGCTCGCTCTCCTCTCGCTGTCTCGCTCGCTCTCCTCTCGTCTCGTCTCGCTCTCCTCTCGCTGTCTCGCTCGCTCTCCTCTCGCTGTCTCGCTCGCTCTCGCGCTCGCTGTCCTCGCTCTCCTCTCGCTGTCTCGCTCGCTCTCCTCTCGCTGTCTCGCTCGCTCTCCTCTCGCTGTCTCGCTCGCTCTCCTCTCGCTGTCTCGCTCGCTCTCCTCTCGCTGTCTCGCTCGCTCTCCTCTCGCTGTCTCGCTCGCTCTCCTCTCGCTGTCTCTCGCTCTCCTCTCGCTGGCTCGCTCGCTCTCCTCTCGCTGTCTCGCTGTCGCTCTCCTCTCGCGTCTCGCTCGCTCTCCTCTCGCTCTCGCTCGCTCTCCTCTCGCTGTCTCGCTCGCTCTCCTCTCGCTCTCGCGCTCGCTCTCTCGCTGTCTCGTCTCGCTCTCCTCTCGCGCTCGCTCGCTCGCTCTCCTCTCGCTCGCTCGCTCGCGCTCTCCCGCTGTCTCGCTCGCTCTCCTCTCGCTGTCTCGCTCGCTCCTCTCGCTCTCTCGCTCTCGCTCTCCTCTCGCTGTCTCGCTCCTCGCTCTCCTCTCGCTGTCTCGCTCTCTCTCTCCTCTCGCTCTCTGCTCTCGCTCGCTCTCCTCTCCGCTCCTCTCGCGCTCGCTCTCCTCTCGCTGTCTCGCCGCTCTCCTCTCGCTGTCTCGCCGCTCGCTCTCCTCTCGCTCGCTCGCTCTCCTCTCGCTGTCTCGCTCGCTCTCCTCTCGCTCTCTCGCTCTCGCTCTCCTCGCGCTGTCCTCTCGCTCGCTCTCCTCGCTCGCTGTCTCGCTCGCTCTCCTCTCGCTCTCGCTCGCTCTCCTCTCGCTGTCTCGCTCGCTCTCCTCTCGCTGCTCTCGCTCGCTCTCTCCCTCGCTGCTCTCTCTCTCGCTCGCTCTCCTCTCGCTGTCGCTCTCCTCTCGCTATCTCGCTCGCTCTCCTCTCGCGCTCGCTCGCTCGCTCTCCTCTCGCTGTCTCGCTCGCTCTCCTCTCGCTGTCGCTGTCTCGCTCGCTCTCCTCTCTCGTCTCGCTCGCTCTCCTCTCGCTGTCTCGCCGCTCTCCTCTCGCTGTCTCGCTCGCTCTCCTCTCGCTGTCTCGCTCGCTCGCTCTCGCTCGTCTCGCTCGCTCTCCTCTCGCTCGTCTCGCTCTCGCTCTCGCTCTCGCTCGTCTCGGCTCGCTCGCTCTCCTCTCGCCGTCTCGCTCGCTCTCCTCTCGCCGTCTCGCTCGCTCGCTCCTCTCGCTCGCTCGTCTCGCTCTCGCTCGCTCCTCTCGCTGTCTCGCTCGCTCGCTCTCCTCTCGCCGTCTCGCTCGCCGCTCCTCCTCTCGCTCTCCTCTCGCTCGCTCCTCTCGCTCGTCTCGCTCGCTCTCTCTCGCCGTCTCGCTCGCTCTCCTCTCGCTGTCTCGCTCTCTCCTCTCGCTGTCTCGCCGCTCTCCTCTCGCTCGCTCTCCTCTCGCCTCTCGCTCGCTCTCCTCTCGCTGTCTCGCTCTCCTCTCGCTGTCTCGCTCGCTCGCTCCTCTCCTCTCGCCGTCTCGCTCGCTCTCCGCTCTCTCTCGCTCTCGCTCTCCTCTCGCTCTCCTCTCGCGTCTCGCTCTCCTCTCGCTGTCTCGCTCTCGCTCTCGCTGTCGCTCTCCTTCGCTCGCTCTCCTCTCGCTCTCTCGCTCCTCGCTGTCTCTCGCTCCTCTCGCTCACTCGCCGCTGTCTCGCTCGCTCTCCGCCGTCTCTCTCCGTCTCTCTCGCTCTCCACTCGCCGTCTCTCTCGCGTCTCTCGCCTCTCGCTGTCTCGCTCTCGCTCCTCTCGCTCGCTGTCTCCGCTCGCTCTCCTCTCGCGTCTCGCCGCTCTCCTCTCGCTCTCGCCTATCTCGCTCTCGCCTATCGCTCGCCTATCTCGCTCTCGCCTATCGCTCTCGCATATCTCGCTCTCGCATATCTCGCTCTCTCCTATCGCTCGCCTATCTCGCTCTCGCCTATCCCTCGCATATCTCGCTCTCTCTCGCCTCTCTCGCCCTCTCTCACCTATCGCTCGCATATCTCGCTCTCGCATATCTCGCTCTCGCCTATCACTCGCATATCTCGCTCTCGCCCGCCTATCGCTCGCATATCTCGCCTATCGCTCGCATATCTCGCCTATCGCTCGCATATCTCGCTCTCTCGCCTATCGCTCGCCTACCTCGCTCTCTCGCCTATCTCTCGCTCTTGCCCGCCTATCTCTCGCTCTCATATCTCGCTCTCGCCTATCTCTCGCTCTCGCCTATCTCTCGCCTATCGCTCGCTCTCGCCCCTCTCTCTCCTGCCGACAGCCTCAGAGCCCAATCTGAAGGTGCGTTCACGGTTAAAACAGAAGGTAGCTGAGAGGCGGAGCAGTCCTCTGCTGAGGAGGAAGGACGGGACAGTGATAAGTACCTTCAAAAAGAGAGCCATCGAGATCTCTGGTGAGAGCACACACACACACACACACACACACCATGCATTTACACACTCTTCCATTATGCATTTACATACTCTCATACAAATACAAATACATTGTACACTCAACTGGAATTCCACACCCTGTGCCATTTCATAGTTGTAAACCAACCCCAGTGAGAAGCATCCAGTTGGGTGAACCATAAATCATCTGAAGTCACGCCCTACTTAACATAAAACAGTCATTTCAACACTGGCCTGATGGTAAAAGTAGACATCCGGAGGGGCCACGACACTCTACAACTCAAGCTAATTTCCCAGAAGGACCTAGTTACATAACCCACTTAGTCAGGTTGGCTATATACACATGCCACACAATGCCTTTCCAGACCTAGTACTGGAGCTAGCCACCGTATGTTAGGTTTAAGGGTTTTCCCTATTAGCCGTTTTCATGTCACATGTAACTACTATGTAAACATAGGAGATCGTATAAATGCTGGTTGTTCTCGAGACCACAACAGAAGCTATGCTTATGATTTAACTCACCTGTGTCATCTGCTAATGAAAGCAGAAGCTTTTCTGGGACTAAATATAGGTGCTTATTGGAGACAAACAAAAATAGCAGGGACTATAGGGTAGGGTGTGGATTAATACATAAGGCTTGAATAGGACAAAAGGGGATGGGTTTGGGTGGGTTAGCTGACAGTGGAGCAGGGAAAAAGAGAACAGGGTTTTTGTGAAAGTTTGGAATGGGACTAAGAAGGTTGGCCTCTTGAAAGAGTCAAAGAAACGTTGGGAAGACCTTTTTCCTAGTTCTCTGATTCCATGTATATGTTACCAATGATAGTTTATTCTGTTTCTACCTTTCTGGATAGAAAACAGCCTGATTTAACCTAGACATTTCTCTTCACACATTTGTAGAGTTTGATGCAAGCTTGGAGAAAGGCCGTACCACACAGAGGTTTTGGCGGTGGTGTCTGTCTGCCTGGGATGCTGGGTTGGTTCTGTCTCTGAGTGGCCTGTTCCATTGTCATTGCAGTGTCCTCCATGTGCAGCAGTGCCCCTGGCTCCGGGCCCAGCTCGCCCAACAGCTCCAACAGCGCCATCGCAGAGAACGGCTCCAGCGGATCTGTCCCCAACATCCACGCAGAGGTAAGAGAGGGGAGGGCTGTGGGAGGATGCTAGGGGGTCAAGGGGTGCCTCCCCTCTGCACAAAAAAACAAATTCTACCTTCTATAGAACTTAATAACCCCTGAAATGTGTGTTGCTGTTTGTCTGTGTTGATGCATTTTTATAACACCCCATGCAAAATCCATAACCTACTGCTTGGACAAAAGGTACCAGGAACCAACAGAGTGCATGTTTTATAAAATGTCTCATCGCATTAGTATAAAAAGTGTTGCAAGATAGAGAGACTCAAATGGAGCCCATTCTGATTGGGTAAGGGGGTACCAAGTCAGTTGTACAACTTAATGCCTTCAACTGAAATGTGTCTTCCCCATTTAACCCAACCCCTCTGAATCAGAGTGGTGGGGGGTTGCCTTAATTGACATCCCCGTCTTCGGTGCCCAGGGAACAGTGGGTTAACTGCCTTGCTCAGGGGCTGACAGATTTTTACCTTGTCAGCTCGGGGATTCGATCCAGCAACCTTTCGGTTACTGGCTGAACTCTCTAACCGTTAGGCTACCTGGTGGTTTGGTTTAGTTTTGATCAACCCTGCTGTTAGTTATAGATCAAATGCAATGGGGACTTATGAGGAGTGTTACATGACTAGGTTTGATAGGGCCATGTTCTTTAGGGCTAATAGTAGCTTATTCTTTATGTGTGTATGGTCATTGTGCTTGGCTGAATTGTAAACTAGGGGTGAGAGGATAGTGGCTGACTGCAGTGAGTAAGGCCTGAAAATAAGCTTGGATAGACTAGGGGGGGGCGGAAGGTTGGTCTGATGCACTGAGCATCAAGTGGCCCCAGGAACATCTTAACCTTGAGGGAGAGAAAGCAAGAGAGATGAGAAGGGGGATGTAGGAGGGAGAACGAGCTAGCCATAGTGTTTTGAATGACTGCGATCCTCCATTTTGATAATAAAACCTGATCCATTGTTCATCATGTAAGATAAATATAGGCCTAGCTGCCTTAGCTATTTCATTGCAGAACATACTGTAAGTTCACTGATCAGAACTGCCAGTTCTTGTCCCTGGGACTTGAGTTTTTCCTGGTAGTCAGGCTACTTACAGAACAGCTGTAGCTGGAACACTAAAGCCCTCAGGTACTCGGTCTTACTCTCCATATCTACCTCTTCAAATATCTGTTTTAGAAGACCTGTGTTTTAATGGATAAATGTTTTTTTTTATTTGGTCGAACAAATCATTTAATTGTGTGTGTTCACACAGGGTTGACGATTTGAATTCAAATTAGCATTTTGTCCTCTCATTCAGACAGGTCTCTCAAAACTCAATTTACAGCCATCTTCCACCTGCCATTTTATAAGACCCAAAAATACTTCATCTCTCTTCTCTCCAAAAGTAGGGCAACAAAAATAAAAAGCATTAGTCAATCTCTGAGACCATTTAATTTCCCTCCCCTCCCTCCCTGAAAATACTTGATTACTGCCATTCTCTCGAAGCGGAGAAACAGTCGACCGCTGATGACATAACAAGCGCCTTGTTAGCCTGCTGTGTGCAACTTTCCAAAATAGCCACCCCCATCAAGAACATTATTGCGTCATCGCCGCCCCAGCAGATCCGGGCTGATAAATGGTCAGACGCACACAGAAAGGAGAGTGTGACATTGTTTTAACAACAAATAGGGCAGTTTACCATGGATCAACACCTTGTTTGGGATGCGTGGTGACTTTCTTTAAAAAGCTATTTTCCCTGTTATTAAATAGTGTTTCTGTTGCGTTAGTCTTCCCCCGACAACGTCATTATCAGTGAGAACCTGTGGAAAAGGCTGAAAAAGAGAAGGGTCCTTGTTGAGAAAGTCGAGGCAGGGAGAAATATGGCTGTGTCTGAATACCCATATTGCTTTTTGTATTATGCTTTAAAATCTAGGATGTAATAATCATTTAGGAGTAAATAGAGTAAAAATCGCTGCACACTATTGAGGAAGAGACTGGTCTTTTTGCACGTGTTTGACAACGGCTGATAATCAGAATATGGCCTACTAAATTGAACAGCTTGCAGGGGAACAAGCGTGTTCGGACATTTGATGATGCCTTCTCATAATGCGGGTGATTCTCTGATCCACCTCTACGCAGACGACACTGCCCGACTTGCATCACTACTCTGGATGGTTCTGACTTAGGCACTTGTAGTTGTCCACATATTCTATGTGTCTGGCTAGACTGTAAACTCTCCTTCCAGACTCATTAAACATCTCCAATCCAAAATTAAATCAAGAATCGGCTTCCTATTTCGCAACAAAGCCTCCTCCTCTCATGCTGCCAAAGATAGCCTCGTAAAACTGACCATCCTACCGATCCTTGACTTCGGCGATGTCATTTACAAAATAGCCTCAAACTCTACTCAGCAAATTGGATGCAGTCTATCACAGTGCCATACGTTTTGTCACCAAAGCCCCATATACCACCAACCACTGCCACCTGTATGCCACATTCGTCACCAGACCCACTGGCTCCAGGTCATCTATAAGTCTCTGCCAGGTAAAGCCCTGCCTTATCTTAGCTCACTGGTCACCATAGCAGCACCCTCTCTTAGCACGCGCTCCAGCAGGTATATCTCACTGGTCATCCCCAAAGCCAACACCTCCTTTGGCCGCCTTTCCTTCCAGTTCTCTGCTTCCAATGACTTCAGCGATTTTTGCTATTTGTTCCAGTTGGAGACTTATCTCCCTCACTAACTTTAAGCATCAGCTATCTGAGCAGCTTACCGATCGCTGCAGCTGTACATTGCCCATCTGTAAGTAGCCCATCCAATCTACCTACCTCATCCCCACATTGTTTTTATTAACTTTTTTTGCTCTTTTGCACATCAGTATTTCTACTTGCACATCATCATCTGCACATCTCACGCCATTGTTTGTTTAATTGCAAAATTGTAATTACTTTGTTACTATGGCCTATTTATTGCCTTACTTCTTTACGCTATTTGCACACACTGTATATAGACTTTTCTATTGTGTTATTGACTGTTTGTTTATCCCATGTGTAACTGTGTTTGTCACACTGCTTTGCTTTATCTTGGCCAGGTCGCAGTTGCAAATTAGAACTTGTTCTCAACTGGCCTACCTGGTTAAATAAAGGTGAAATAAAAAATAAAATGGATTATTAGTATGTTGATATTCGTTGCTTACGGCATACGTTTTTACTAAACAGTACATTCTAAATAGTATGTAGTGCTATTAGTACACAGTATGTATTTTTATTAAGTAGTAGGCAAGACCGATTTCAGACACAGCCGAAACAGTTTCTGTACAGTGTTAGCCAGGTGAAGTCTAAATGGCAAGTTAAAAAAGCTCAGGAAATGGTACAGGCGAGCACACCTGCACAAACCTCAAATAACAGCCGTTTGTTCAAAGGGAACTGGAAGCCTCGGCGGCATTTGGAGAGAAATGTTGTGCGAGCTGAAAGAATGAGTCACACTATGGTTCGAGCTCCTGTCCTGACTGTTTATACTGCAGAGGGTCAGATAGAACACAAGATGGATTCCTTTCTTCCTCTCTCTCGTTGTTGCAAGGGTAGATTAAATATACATGCACTGATGGGATGTTTTAGTGAGCTGGAAGACTTCACTCTCCCTCTCTGGAAAATACCTCCTCTCTCTTGCTCGCTCGCCTCTCTCTTGCTCGCTCGCCTCTCTCTTGCTCGCTCGCCTCTCTCGCTCGCTCTCTCTAAACCACTTTTTCCTATTTTCTGTGCAGCAGCTGCGGTCCCTCCACCAGACCCTGAGCCTCTACACGTCCCCCTCGCTGCCTAACATCTCCCTGGGCCTTCCAGCCAACTCGCACCTCACCGTGAGTACTCTACTGAAACTCTGAACACTAGCAACTAGGGATGGGCATGAGTACTCGAACAGACACCATCTTTAACCAGAAATCAAAAGGTTGTCTTGAAAACAACATTTAATTTGCTTTGACTCTAGTGTTCCAATTGTACATGTGCATTTGCGGGGCACAACAAAAAGAAAACCAAGCTAATCATCACACAGTTCCTCTCCCTAAATTCCCTTTCCCCTCCTTGTCTCACTCACTCAGTTGTGTTCCGACCGCTCTGTCTACACGCACACACAAGCTCCCGTTAGGCCTACAGAAACAAGTGCCTATTAAAAACCGATCTAATTGATGGGATACACAAGCTTCATTCCTTGCCAAATGACGACAGTTTTATCACATTCTTAATGGACTGCTGGGCTGAAGTAGGGAAATATGTTCCAACAACGAGCGCTGCAGTTTTGGAAAGATTGTCCTGTCTATTTTCCACTTATGCTACTTTGTGAATGCCATTTAGAATTGGTTAGCCTAGGCTATAGCCGCCCTAAACATTTATCAGAATCATTACGCCTAGGCCTACTCACCAAACAGATGTCATGGCCGTAATTCATCCCCATGCAGTATTCAATATGGAATTTTTAATCCATTTGGAAAATTCCAAAGAACAGGCAGAATAAACCAAATTGAACGTCTGTATATGGAAAAGATGGGTTTTGGTTTGTAACCCGGAAAAAATGATTTCACCTCGTCGCCAAATTGAACCCCGTTTTTTAAATGATCTGAGAAGGACTGTTCCACATGTGAGATCACTTTGTACCGGAAACCTTTTTCATTTGGAAAAATATTCTGTTCTATATTATTTAGTTTTTGTTTTGTTTTTTTTACAATAAAATATGTCTCTTGATTGTGATAAGGGTTTGGGAAATAAGAGCAATTTGCCTGCTGAAATAACAAAACAAAGCTATGCCATTGCACAGCCATAGGCTTCTACAAGCCCCACTGTTGAGGTTGCTTTTTGAAGATTGTGTTCCACAATATAATATCAATAGTTGATATTACGGTTTCAATAAATTAACTTTAAATAGCAAAAAAATATGTGTATCTCTAAGCAAAAAAAGAAATGTCCCTTTTTCAGAACCCTGTCTTTCAAAGATGATTCTTAAAAATCCAAATAACTTGACAGATCTTCATTGTAAATTGTTTGAACACTGTTTCCCATGCTTGTGCAATGAATCGTAAACAATTAATCAACATGCACCTGTGGAACGGTCATTAAGACACTAACAGCTTGCAGGCGGTAGGCAATTAAGGTCACAGTTACAGTGGGGCAAATAAGTATTTTGTCAGCCACCAATTGTGCAAGTTCTCCCACTTAAGATGAGAGGCCTGTAATTTTCATCATAGGTACACTTCAACTATGACAGACAAAATGAGGGGGAAAAAACCCAGAAAATCACATTGTAGGATTTTTTATGAATTTCTTTGCAAATTATGGTGGAAAATAAGTATTTGGTCACCTACAAGCAAGATTTCTAGCTCTCACAGACCTGTAACTTCTCTGTCCTCCACTTGTTACCTGTATTAATGGCACTTGTTTGAACTTATCAGTATAAAAGACACCTGTCCACAACCTCAAACAGTCACACTCGAAACTCCACTATGGCCAAGACCAAAGAGCTGTCAAAGGACACCAGAAACAAAATTGTAGACCTGCACCAGGCTGGGAAGACTGAATCTGCAATAGGTAAGCAGCTTGGTTTGAAGAAATCAACTGTGGAAGCAATTATTAGGAAATGGAAGACATACAAGACCACTGATAATCTCCCTCGATCTGGGGCTCCACGCAAGATCTCACCCCGTGGGGTCAAAATGATCACAAGAACGGTGAGCAAAAATCCCAGAACCACACGGGGGGACCTAGGGAATGACCTGCAGAGAGCTGGGACCAACGTAACAAAGCCTACCATCAGTACCACACTACGCCGCCAGGGACTCAAATCCTGCAGTGCCCAGGGGGGTTTCACCCTGCTTAAGCCAGTACATGTCCAGGCCCATCCTGAAGTTTGCTAGAGAGCATTTGGATGATCCAGAAGATTGGGAGAATATCATATGGTCAGATGAAACCAAAATATAATTTTTTGGCAATTCAACTCGTCGTGTTTGGAGGACAAAGAATGCTGAGTTGCATCCAAAGAACACCATACCTACTGTGAAGCATGGGGGTGGAAACATCATGCTTTGGGGCTGTTTTTCTGCAAAGGGACCAGGACGACTGATCCGTGTAAAGGACAGAATGAATGGGGCCATGTATTGTGAGATTTTGAGTGAAAACCTCCTTCCATCAGCAAGGGCATTGAAGATGAAATGTGGCTGGGGCTTTCAGCATGACAATGATCCCAAACACACCGCCCGGGCAACAAAGGAGTGGCTTCGTAAGAAGCATTTCAAGGTCCTGGAGTGGCCTAGCCAGTCTCCAGATCTCAACCCCATAGAAAATCTTTGGAGGGAGTTGAAAGTCCGTGTTGCCCAGCAACAGCCCCAAAACCTCACTCCTCTAGAGGAGATCTGCATGGAGGAATGGGCCAAAATACCAGCAACAGTGTGTGAAAACTTACAGAAAACGTTTGACCTCTGTCATTGCCAACAAAGGGTATATAACAAAGTATTGAGATAAACTTTTGTTATTGACCAAATACTTATTTTCCACCATAATTTGCAAATAAATAAATAAAAAATCCTACAATGTGATTTTCTGGAATTCTTTCCCTCATTTTGTCTGTCATAGTTGAAGTGTACCTATGATGAAAATTACAGGCCTCATCTTTAAGTGGGAGAACTTGCACAATTGGTGGCTGACTAAATACTTTTTTGCCCCACTGTATGAAAATTTAGGACACTAATGAGACCTTTCTACTGACTCTGAAACGCACCAAAAGAAAGATGCCCAGGGTCCCTGCTCATCTGCGTGAACGTGCCTTTGGCATGCTGCAAGGAGGCATGAAGACTGCAGATGTTGCCAGGGCAATAAATTGCAATGTCCGTACTGTGAGACGCTTAAGACGGCGCTACAGGGAGACAGAACGGACGTGTAACAACACCTGCACAGGATCAGTACATCCGAACTTCACACCTGCGGGACAGCAACAACTGCCGGAGTTAAACCAGAAATGCACAATCCCCCCATCAGTGTTCAGGCTGTCAGCAATAAGCTGAGAGAGGCTGGACTGATGGCTGTAGGCCTGTTGTAAGGCAGGGCCTCACCAGACATCACAGGCAACAACGTCGCCTATGGGCACAACCCACCGTCGCTGGACCAGACAAGACTGTCAAAGTGCTCCACAGCCCGTCTGGTGTTCAACCTTCCCAAGTTCTCTCACGTCACCCCGCTCCTCCGCTCTCTCCACTGGCTTCCAGTTGAAGCTCGCATCCGCTACAAGACCATGGTGCTTGCCTACGGAGCTGTGAGGGGAACGGCACCGCAGTACCTCCAGGCTCTGATCAGGCCCTACACCCAAACAAGAGCACTGCGTTCATCTACCTCTGGCCTGCTCGCCTCCCTACCACTGAGGAAGTACAGTTCCCGCTCAGCCCAGTCAAAACTGTTCGCTGCTCTGGCCCCCCAATGGTGGAACAAACTCCCTCACGACGCCAGGACAGCGGAGTCAATCACCACCTTCCGGAGACACCTGAAACCCCACCTCTTTAAGGAATACCTAGGATAGGATAAAGTAATCCTTCTCACCCCCCCTTAAATGATTTAGATGCACTATTGTAAAGTGGCTGTTCCACTGGATGTCATAAGGTGAATTCACCAATTTGTAAGTCGCTCTGGATAAGAGCGTCTGCCAAATGACTTAAATGTAAATGTAAATGCTCTTCTCTGACGAGTCGCGGTTTTGTCTCACCAGGGGTGATGGTCGGATTCACGTTTATCGTCAAAGGAATGAGCATTACACTGAGGCCTGTACTCTGGAGCGGGATCAATGTGGAGGGTCCGTCATGGTCTGGGGCGGTGTGTCACAGCATCGTCAGACTGTGCTTGTTGTCATTGCAGGCAATCTCAATGCTGTGTGTTACAGGCAAGACATCCTCCTCCCTCATGTGGTACCCTTCCTGCAGGCTCATCCTGACATGACCCTCCAGCATGACAATGCCACCAGCCATACTGCTCGTTCTGTGCGTGATTTCCTGCCAGACAGGAATGTCAGTGTTCTGCCATGGCCAGCGAAGAGCCCGGATCTCAATCCCATTGAGCAAGTCTGGGACCTGTTGGATCGGAGGGTGAGGGCTAGGGCCGTTCCCCCAGAAATGTCCAGGAACTTGCAGGTGCCTTGGTGGAAGAGTGGGTTCACATCTCACAGCAAGAACTGGCAAATCTGGGGAAGTCCATGAGGAGGAGATGCACTGCAGTACTTAATGCAGCTGGTGGCCACACCAGACACTGACCGACTTTTGATTTTGACCCCCCCTTTGTTCAGGGACACATTATTCAATTTCTGTTAGTCACATGTCTGGAACTCTTTCAGTTTATGTCTCAGTTTAATCTTGTTATGTTCATACAAATATTTACACATGTTAAGTTTGCTGAAAATAAACGCAGTTGACAGCGAGAGGACGTTTCTTTTTTTTTTTGCCGTGTGTGTGTGTGTGTGGCAATTTAGCAATTAAGATTTTATCTGTAATGGTTATAATACATTTGCCATAGCTGCTGTTTGTTAAATTAGAACCTGAGTGAAAAACTCAACTATGACAAGCTCAAATCAAGTTTATTCACCCAATGAGTCAGACAGCTGAACAGCCAAAGACATCTTGTGTGTGTGTGTGTGTGTGTGTGTGTGTGTGTGTGTGTGTGTGTGTGTATACCCCAATTTAGGTGAAGTCTCCTCCGTCCCTCTAAACATTATATATTTTTTGCTAGGCTCGAAGTTAAGTGATGTGGTTAATAAACTGTTCCTTCTCCCTTACTGTGACCTGACTTGACCTCGACCCCCCCCCCCCCTCCCCCCATTCCTCACTAATCCACAGCTCTCCACCCTTATCAGTGACCACAACCATGTGATTGCCTTTCCTTAACTCAGTACATTCCAAGCCCCTGGCTCATATTCAACCTTAATTGACTCCACCATATACATTCTCCTACAGATAACCATTCATTTATGGTGTAACAACCAGACTGTGGCCCTTCACCTTTCCATAGGATACTTGATGATTAACAATTTTTCAAGTTTAGAAGTCAGAACCCGTCACTGTTGGCATAAAGGTAAACGTGCACATTTTTTTTTCCAGTGCGGGCCTTGTGTTCTAAAAATAGCTTCTTTTAATATATATTTTTTTAAGTACTCGTAAAAAAAACTGCCTGAACCTGCTCCATCCAACTGAGTTGAGGTCAAATAGAAACCAGCACACACTCCCCTGAACCAGAGTTGTCATCTGATGTAGACATTCTGACTTAGTTAACCCCCCTTCTATCCTCAGGCCAATCAGAAGCTGTTGCAGGAGGCGGAGAGGCAGGCCATCCAGACCATGCGTCAGGGTGGGGCTCTGACGGGCAAGTTTGTCAGCACCTCGTCCCTGCCGGCATCATGCCTGCCACCTGGGATGCAACACGACTTAGACTCCACCCAGGCCCCCAACAGCCACAGCAGTCACTCCTCCCTACTGCAGCACGTCCTCCTGCTGGAGCAGGCCCGCCAGCAGAGTGCCCTCCTCTCAGGTACATCTACCAACATATATTTATACTCTTATATCCCTGCCAGCAGAGCGTCCTACTTGCAGGTAAATATAGATTCAAATACATACGGCCTCTTCTGAAATGCGTCTCTCTGACTCCTCCTCCCTCCAGTCCCCATGTACGGTCAGTCGCTGTTGGTGACGGGGGACCGGGTGTCCAACAGTATGCGCACGGTGAACAAGCTACCGCGCCACCGGCCCCTGAGCCGCACACAGTCTGCACCCCTCCCTCAGAGCCCCCAGGCCCTGCAACAGCTCGTCATGCAGCAGCAGCACCAGCACTTCCTGGAGAAGCAGAAGCAGTACCAGCTCAACAAGGTAGGGGGTGCCACAAGGAACACTACTACAATATTAGAGGTTATGGTTGTGTTTGCAGGTTAAAAAAAAGTATTGCATGCCATTTGACTGGACTGAGGGGGTTGTAGTATACTGTACATGTGGCAGGGAGAGTTAGCAGTGTCTATCTGTCAACCACACCAGATTCTGTCAAAAGGGGTGGAGCTTCCTCGCCAACCGCCCACCCACCCCGAGGAGACCGAGGAGGAGCTCACAGAGACACAGGAGATGCAGGAGGAGGGAGCGGAGTCTGAGTGTCTGGGGGAGGGGCGTCCTCAGGAGCAGAGGCTCCAGAAGGAAGAGTCGGGGGAGACGTCACCCCCCTCAGAACGCCTGCTGACCCCCCTGAAGGGCGATAGCACAGAGAGCGAACTGGAGGAAGAGGATGATGAGGACGAGGCCATCGAGCTGAGGGAGTGTGATGAGGAGGGCGTACCTTACGGCCAAGTAAATACTGAATTTTTTTTAAAGACATTTTGCATTTAATTTTACTTTGATAGAGAGAAACTTGCAGGGCAATACATGTTTTTAACACTAAGATGACTTTCTGTAAGAAAATCAGAGCCAATAAGAGGTGCAAATTGTTTATTTATAAACCATGAGTTTTGTCTTTCCTTGTACTATGATTAATTCTGCTGGAATCAAATCAAAGTTTATTGGTGTTATAGCGGGTGCATTGAAAGGCTTGTTACTTGCTCCTAACAGTGCAGCAAGAATATTCAGACCCCGTTTGTTGTTGACCTTCCCAAATCTGTTCTGGTGACGTCTGTCTGATGACTAAACCTTGTGATTTGATTCATCATTGTACCTCTTATAATGGGCCATTTATGACTTAATGGCAAGAAACTGTCTAGAATGACCAATCACTCCAGGGAGGGGTGTAGATTGCAGAAATGACCTTTTTATTTTATTTATTTATTTCACCTTTATTTAACCAGGTAGGCTAGTTGAGAACAAGTTCTCATTTACAACTGCGACCTGGCCAAGATAAAGCATAGCAGTGTGAGCAGACAACACAGAGTTACACATGGAGTAAACAATTAACAAGTCAATAACACAGTAGAAAAAAAAGGGGAGTCTATATACAATGTGTGCAAAAGGCATGAGGAGGTAGGCGAATAATTACAATATTGCAGAATTAACACTGGATTGATAAATGATCATGTACAGGTAGAGATATTGGTGTGCAAAAGAGCAGAAAAGTAAATAAATAAAAACTGTGGGGATGAGGTAGGTGAAAATGGGTGGGCTATTTACCAATAGATTATGTACAGCTGCAGCGACCGGTTAGCTGCTCAGATAGCTGATGTTTGAAGTTGGTGAGGGAGATAAAGGTCTCTAACTTCAGCGATTTTTGCAATTCGTTCCAGTCACAGGCAGCAGAGTACTGGAACGAAAGGCTACCAAAAGATCAGTAGCAAAGGCTATGCAGTTGAAAAGGTAGGAACGTCATCATTAGCGATGTGGCTACATAGATTGGCGTTCACACCCAGTTCAAGTGGTGGGTTGAGTTTTGCAGGGGCCTGGTGATTTAGTAAAGGGTATCCCCTCTTGGAGGGCAGATTGGCTGCGCTGTGCGAGGCATCATCATCATGGCTCCCTACAGAAGAACGAGAGCCTTAATTCCCACCCACCTGTGAGTCATCCATTGCACTTAGCAGGAAATAAAGGAACAAGCTTTTGTAGATTGAATCGCCTGCAGTTCTTTCACAAATTACCAAGAGGATAAGTGGCTCCAGTTAAAAGTTGTTAAACAAAAGTTGTGAAAGGGCAAGTGGACGATTTAAAAACAAATATATATATGTATATATATGTGTGTATTAATTACCTGTAGTAATTTATTTATATATATATATATATAATTAATATATATATATAATTAATATATATATAATTAATATATATATAATTAATATATATATAATTAATATATATATAATTAATATATATATATTAATATATATATAATTAATATATATATATATATATATATATATATTACTAAAGGTAATTAATATATATATATATATATTACTAAAGGTAATTAATATATATATATATATTACTAAAGGTAATTAATATATATATATATAATTAGGTATATATATATATATATTACTAAAGGTAATTAATATATATATATATTACTAAAGGTAATTAATATATATATATATATATATTACTAAAGGTAATTAATATATATATATATATATATATATTACTAAAGGTAATTAATATATATATATATATATATATTACTAAAGGTAAAGTATGTGTATATATATATATATATATATATATATATATATATCTAAAGGTAATTAATATATATATATATATATATAACATTACTACAGGTAATTAAGATGGATTGGATTTAGCTGTCATTGGCCGAGACAGACTCAGTAGTTGATGACATGCATTTGGATCCTCATCAGAGCCTCATATACTTTTTGAGGACCTAAACATTACAATATAATACAGTAAACGGCCACAGTTGGCTATGTTGCTGTTCATATTTGTCTCTAAATTATGGTCATTGACAGCAATTAATACATAACGTTAAAAAGAGGCGAAAAATAATGGACATGTTTTGTGGTCACGTTCCTCTAAGAAATGCTGTTTGTGCATTGGAGGGAGGAAGAACCAATGCAGCGAGGGAGATTATAAAATAAACCTCTCTCTCCTACTCCCACACACCATTGACAAAAAATATCAGAGGAGAGAAAAGCATCAGAATTCGGGCTGTGTCTTCTCCCCCTCGATGCGCGCTCACACACCCTCCCTTCCCTTGCTGCTTTTTCTCATTTCAGTGAATGGACTCATCTGTGACTCATCTCTCCTTGGTGAATCATTCCCCTCTCCCGCCCACCCCCTCTCTTCACCATGCCAGCCCTTCTCTCCCCCCTCTCTTCACCATGCCAGCCCTTCTCTCCCCCCTCTCTTCACCATGCCAGCCCTTCTCTCCCCCCTCTCTTCACCATGCCAGCCCTTCTCTCCCCCCTCTCTTCACCATGCCAGCCTTTTACACCAATTCCCCACCCACCAGGAAGTAGGCTGCTGCAGTACTATGTATGTTGTGATGGGCTAGGGGATAGGAGTTTAGGGTATGGGGGCCATAGGGAGGGAGCATGGGAGTATGCAGTCATTCTGTAGAGACGACATCCTCAAAAACCTATTTTGGCATTTGAGTCGGTGACACGGAAGCCCCCCCCCTACACACACAGCCTGCCTGCTGAACTTTTTTTTTCCCTCTGACTCTGCTCTACTTATCTGCTGTGGTGCCTTGAATACAAATGGATCTGAGCCGCCCTCGACAATGGAAAGACATGGGAAGTGAAAAGACCATGAGAGAGACTCATAAGAGAGCCCGCATTGTCTTAGGATCTCTCATGTTAAAAGGGGTTAGCAAGGTGTGGGCCTGCCGTACCTGTGTGAGTGTAAATGTCAAGGTCTTGAAACAAACCGTCCGCAGTTTAAAAAAAGATACATGTGAACCTTGTCATTTGATCTCTGTTAGAAGGAGCATCTATCGCGTTAGGAGCTGTGTGAGCTCTAGTAAAACTCTGTCTGGATGTGTAGTGCTTCTCCCATTGACAGAAAGCAGAGCCCCGTTAGCTCAGCCACTGTTTACAGCTGGGGAATTGTCAGAGTAGTCTTTTGGCTGTTGGGAAGGCTCGGTCCTTGTCCTGCCCTGCCTTTTGAGGCTCGTATGGGGATAAGTGTTTGCCTTTGGGTTTCTACCCAGGGCCCATGTTTAGTCTATAACAGGCTTAATTTAGCTCCACCTCCCTCCCATTTTCCCCTTGTTCCATTGGCCTGAGGTGGTAGCTTCAGTTTGCAGCTATTGTGAAATGTCACTTCTCTCTCAAGGTTGCAGTATTTCTGATGTAAACAATGAAAGCCACAGAGCTGATTTTATATAGTAAGTCCATTCCCTCACACTGAAGTCCAGTCAGTGTCTCATGATGAGATATTATTAAAATCTTTAGTTGGTATTCAAAATGTCTCTCTTTGTTATTTTGTCCCCAATTTTTTTTTCTTTTTTTTCCGGACCAGCATCACCTGCAACAGCTCAATGTGTTCCAGGCATCCCTGTCCATTTCGGGCATGCCCCACAGACCTCTGGGAAGGGCCCAGTCTTCCCCTGCCACTGCCAGCGTCAAGGGGGCTCCCATGGGTGAGGTCCCCATCAAGCACCTCTTCACTACAGGTACGCTTCTTTTGGGTTTTGGAATAGATGACATACAAAGTGAGACGATCAGGACCTATTGAACAATATGAAAGAAGCTGTCTCAACTTTTATCTATCTGAATCGCTGTATTTTTTTTTGGTCATAGTGGTAGATAGTAGAGCTTTAGCAATAAATCCCTATTAGTTAAACACTAACGAAAGCCATTGGCCTTTAGAGAAGACACTTTCAGAAAACAAACACTTCCCTAGCCAGTCCATGGTCAAATGGCCCTGCAGAATAGGACGTGTTGACTAAGTCAATGGTTCCCAAACGTTGGGGCATTAGAAACGAAACACGCGGACAAAAACAAGAATATGGACATGGAACAAAGGCTACAAAACTCAGTCCAGGCTCTTTCAACTTACGCTTGAAAGTTGTAATAGTAGAATGCACAAGGTGCAATTTCGAAATTGGGTAGTGTATCATCAGTTCCTCTTGTCATGTCGGTGATTGAATACCTTAGAGCTATTTATAACTTTTCAGAAATGTCCAGATCAGCTAATGTTTTATTTCGTTTTTTTAGCCCATAGATATTGTACTTTTTTTAGTCACTCTGCTACCACAAATACACATTAGAAATGTATAGAATTGCTTTAAAACTGAAATTGTCTTTGCAACCAATAACAAAATGTGTAGAATTGCGGGAAACAAGCTTTAAATAGATGTGGTTGGGGGCGTGGGATGTTTCCCAATGCTGGAAGGGGGCCCCCCTGAGTGAAAAAGTTTAGTAACCCCTGTACTAAGTGATGAGTCCAATAAGGGCTGCCTGGGTGTTATTATTTCAGCAGAGAAAATAATAGCAAGAGCCTACAGGGTTGGATCTGATGAAACCAGGATGGCAGGATGACATGGAGCAAATCCTCCACCATGGAATAATTAACATCTCCAAAGGTCCTAACATGAAAAAATACATTTGAGATGATGATCTTATGCTCTGGCCTGCTGTGTCATGGGGTCACCATTTTGTTCTGAGAGAGAAGTTGGAGAGAGGTTGCCCTGTGCTTGGTCTTCTTCCTACCCTGCCTTGAAAAGCTACGTTTTTCTTCTTTTTCTTTCCCTTCTTTCATTCTTTCCATCTTTCTCTTGCACTCTTGCCTCTCCTATCATCTCCTTCTCAGGGTTGGTGTACGACACCTTTATGCTGAAGCACCAGTGTATGTGTGGGAACACCCACATCCACCCAGAACACGCCGGCCGCATCCAGAGTGTGTGGTCCCGGCTGCAGGAGACTGGGCTCCTGGGCCGCTGTGAGGTGAGGGCAGACTACAGCTAGAATAGCGACCAGCTCCGTTCCATATTTCCAAGAGAATTTCTTCTTAGTAACTTAAAAAAGCGAGTGGTAGCTATATTTGGAGATGAGAATGAGCTTTGTTCATTTTAAAAATCACCTCCCAATTAGCAATACAACATAACCCTGAATGAAATTGATGTATTGTGTGCTACGTGTGTTTTCCTTTACGGTGTACAGAGGATTCGGGGGAGGAAGGCTACTTTGGATGAGATCCAGACTGTGCATTCAGAATACCACACACTGCTGTATGGAACCAGTCCCCTCAACAGACAGAAACTAGACAGCAAGAAGCTCTTAGGTGCCTAACCTCATCTCATGTCTTTACGCCTCAGATATATTTGTGTGTGAGAACCCATGCATGTGTGTTTCCCTAGTCATTTTGCTCGAATGTTGGAAACAATATTTGCCCCAAGCATCCTTGAAAGTAGTTACTTCCCCTCTCCTCTCCATCCACCCACACACACACTCACACGCAGTCAGGTGGATTGTTTGAAGGCTCAGCTCCCTGACAGGCGCAGGAGGGTATTTTTAGACCTGCTGGTCGAGGGGAAAGGGCCCCAGATGCCCGTCCACCCCCGTCTGGGTGACTCATAGCTAGGCTGGGTCTCATAGAAGAGGGGGGGGGTGTGTGACTGGATCAGCTGCAAAACAGCACCGCAGTGACTGAGCCGTTGACTACACACACACACACTTCAAAGTGAGTTCACTCTGTGTGGTGCTGAGCAGAACAGGACTTGCAGACATCGATGGTATAAACCCCCGATTAAACCGTGCATTCAGGAAGTATTCAGACCCCTTTGACTTAATCCACATTATGCTATGTTACAGCCGTAATCTAAAATGGATTTTAAAAGCTTTTCCTCAATCTACACACAATTCTCCATAATGACAAAGTGAAAATGTATTTTATTTTAATTTTTGCAAAAAGGATACCTTATTTACATAAGTATTCAGAGCCTTTGCTATGAAACTCAATTTAGCTCAGGTGCATCCTGTTTCCATTGATCATCCTTGAGATGTTTCTACAACTTGATTGGCGTCCACTTGTGGTAAATTTAATTGATTGGACATGATTTAGAAAGGCACACACCTGTCTATCTATATAAGGTCCCATAGTAGACACTGCACGTCAGCAAAAACCTAGCCATGAGGTCGAAGGAATTGTCCATAGAGCTCAGAGACAGGATTGTGTCGAGGCACACATCTGGGGAAGGGTACCAAAAAATGTCTGCAGCATTGAAGGTCCCCAAGAACACAGTGGCCATCATCATTCTTAATGGAAGAAGTTTGGAACCACTAACACTCTGAGCTGACTGCCCAGCCAAACTTAGCAATCGGTGGAGAAGAACCTTGGTCAGGGAGGTGACCAAGAACCCGATGGTCACTCTGACAGAGCTCCAGATTTCTCTGTGGAGATGGTTGTCCTTCTGGAAGGTTCTCCCATCTCTGCAGCACTCCACATGTCCAACCGGCACTCCACCAATCAGGCCTTAATGGTAGAGTGGCCAGACTGAAGCCACGTGATGATGGATGAATGGAGTGAAGTACAGAGATCCTTGATGAAATCCTGCTCAGGATCTCACTGGGGTGATGGTTTACCTTCCAACAGGACAACGACCCTAAGCACACAGCCAAGACAACACAGCAGTGGCTTTGGGACAAGTCTCTGAATGTACTTGAGGGGCCCAGCCAGAGCCTGGACTTGAACTCGATTGATAATCTCTGGAGAGACCTGAAAATAGCTGTGCAGTGACGCTCCCTATCCAACCTGACAGAGCTTGAGAGGATCTGCAGAGAAGAGTGGGAGAAACTCTCCAAATACAGGTGTGCCAAGCTTGTAGCGTTATACTCAAGGCTGTAATTGTTGCCAAAGGTGCTTCAACTAAGTAAAGGGTTTGAATACTTACGTAAATGTGGTATTTCTGTTTTTTTAAAATCTATTTTCACAAATGTGAAACTTTTTGCTTTGTCATTAGGGGTTATTACGTGTAGCATGATAAAGAAAAAAAAAAACATTTCATCAATTTTAGAATTAAGGCTTTAACAAAATTTTGAAAATTCTAGGGGTCTGAATACTTTCCAAATGCACCATATCCCGAGCATCTTGGGAAAATAACTCTCTGCTAGGAAGGCTAAAAGGTGTGTCTGTGTGTGATACAATGTTGAAATATGGCTAAATAGTGTTTAACTTATTTAAACTACAATCTAACCTTTGCTCCCTGTCCCCATTGGCTCCTTAAGGTCCAATCAGTCAGAAGATGTATGCTGTGTTGCCCTGTGGAGGCATTGGGGTGAGTCCTCGATCTATCCATCCATCCATTTAGAATGGAGTTACATTGACATTTCAGTTAGAGGTTGAGATTGGATAATAATACAGCTTCAGAAAATGTCATGCAGTTTAATTGTAGGATATTCATTCAACATAAGCAGCACAAAGCTGAGCATTACATCACCTACAGCAGTGTCATGTTATCAGAGTTAAAAGAACAGTAGCGGGGTGGGGTTGAGTGTTCTCTATTGCCGTCTGCAGGTGGACAGTGACACTGTGTGGAACGAGATGCACTCCTCGGGCGCTGTCAGAATGGCTGTTGGCTGCGTCATCGAGCTGGCTTTCAAAGTGGCCGCCGGGGAACTGAAGGTAACATTACCTTGCCTCTCTCCGTTCCACTACTGTTTGATTGAAAGTTGTCAGGGGCAACCTTGCACCTTAATTTAAAATGAACAATATGTAATATACCTTGTGGGTTTGTTCATGGGTGGTAGTAGTACAGTAGTACCCTGATCAATAAGCACTTAGTCACTTGATTTTGTTGGTGGATAGGCATACTCAACATTTTCTCATGAACTGTTTCTCTCTCTCTCCTCTCCAGAACGGCTTTGCCGTGGTTCGTCCACCAGGCCATCACGCTGAGGAATCCACTGCCATGTGAGTACACCCAGGGAATCATGGGTAGAGCCGGGGTGGGGGAGTGGCTCTATGGGGGCTTCAAAGGAGTTGGTTGAAGTTCCATAGAGACATGACGTGTGCGATGGTTGATACAATAATTGGTAAAAGCGTCCATTTTGAGTAGCTACTGGGCAGTGCCCTTAAACATTCTCCCTGTTTCTGCTGATAATTATTTATTTTTTTGTGTCTGCAGGGGCTTCTGCTTCTTCAACTCAGTGGCCATCACAGCCAAGCTGCTACAGCAGAAACTAGGAGTGAGCAAGGTCCTCATCGTGGACTGGGTGAGTGGGAAGTATGTTGTTAGCGAGGCCCTATATGTGCTAGTGTTGTCATGATACCAGAATATATACCATACATTATGTGATCAATGCAGGTCATGTATTATTGTTCACATATCCGTTCTCTGTGTCCAGGATATTCACCATGGTAACGGGACACAGCAGGCTTTTTACAACGACCCCAATGTACTTTACATTTCCATGCATCGCTACGACGATGGAAACTTCTTCCCCGGCAGTGGGGCTCCTGAAGAGGTGGGGGTTAGACCTGGTATTGGCTTCAACACAAACATCGCTTGGACAGGGGGCGTAGAACCGCCCATGGGTGACGTGGAGTACCTGACTGCCTTCAGGTGAAGAGACTGTTGTTGGTCATTAGCTGAACGGGCAGCAACATTTGCACTGATCTTTCATTCATATGAACAGGCTCTGCTTATTTAGTGATTTCCACACTGCTTAGTTCTTGCAGATGATCTTGAAACATTAGAAAATAAAGTATCGTTCTCCATCTTGTCTGTTAAACAGGACGGTGGTGATGCCCATAGCCAACGAGTTCTCCCCTGACGTGGTCCTAGTGTCCGCTGGGTTTGATGCCGTGGAGGGCCACCAGTCCCCTCTGGGAGGATACAACGTCACTGCTAAATGTAAGTTGAACATTACTCCATCTTTACGTGTCAGTTTTTCTGCTAAGCCTTTTCCATAGTGTGTGCATTTATAGGAGGGTCCTCTAGCTAATTGTATATACACTACTACCCCCTGCTGGAAGAATAGTACTTAACCACTAGAAGAAACGCCAAGAGACTCCATAGGAATATTGAAGTACCTGAATTATTTCCTATCATATGGGGCCTTTACTTCATAAACCTGCACAAAACTAAAATTCCTGTGCAGACCTCTCCTATTTACATAAATTCATGATTCACTCAGAAGATTATACTCAGTACAGCGTCAGTACAGTGTTGAACCATCCTCAGGTTTCGGCCACCTCACCAAGCAGCTGATGAAGCTGGCGGGGGGACGTGTGGTCCTGGCGCTGGAAGGAGGTCACGACCTCACGGCCATCTGTGATGCCTCAGAGTCCTGTGTGGCGGCCCTGCTCGGTGATGAGGTATGACATCATCTGCTGTAGGAGGGGACAGTGGCGTGATGTCACACACTACATGTCATTTGGTAGAGATGGATGTAATTGTTCAGAGAGGTAATTCCTTGTTTTTACATCCCAATCTCTCTCTCACACTGTTTCTCTGTCAGTTGGACCCCTTGCCACAGGCTGTCCTGCAACAGAAGCCCTGTCCAA
This sequence comes from Oncorhynchus masou masou, assembly GCF_036934945.1. NCBI lineage: Eukaryota > Metazoa > Chordata > Actinopteri > Salmoniformes > Salmonidae > Oncorhynchus > Oncorhynchus masou. The sequence goes on along the minus strand of NC_088226.1, from coordinate 10,130,212 downwards.
AAGCTGCTGCCTCTCTAGAGAGGGTCATCGAGATACAGAGTGCGTTAGTTTGCTAAAATCAAAATGATCATTGTGTTTTACCTGCACATATGCACTTAGTTGTGTTTGCGTCATGTGTATCACGTCACCCTTAAAACTGACTCCTTCTCTCCCTGCAGGTAAACACTGGAGCTCTCTCCAAAGGTTGGCTCCTACGGTGGGCCAGTCCTTAATGGATGCCCAGCGGAGAGAGAAGGACGAGGCCGACACGGTCACCGCCATGGCATCGCTTACCGTGGATACTGAGCAGGCCGCCGCTTCCACCGTCTCCACGGAGACCAGCAGGTAAACACCTGCACCATTCACTCTTTTGGGGATTTTATGTGGTTTTGGAATGGCTTTTTTTAAGACATCAGATTCATTCACAAGGCTGTGGGCCTGAAGTCCCACACTTATCATATACGTTTTGACCAAGCTTCGTTGGTAGGGGCTTTTATTTTGGCATGACTAAGAGGCTAATGTCATGCTGTTTCCTATTTGGTGTACCTGCAGGTCTACAGAAGAGCCAATGGAAGAAGAGCCTGTCTTGTAGGAGGAAACAGTTGTCACGACACCTTTGTCTCCACATCCTTCGGCACTAGCCTTCTCCTGTCATCCTCTCCTCTTTCCAGCCCTCGCCTCACCTCTTTCCATTTTCTGAGGATTGATGGACTTGTGATAGCCTCCCTTTCCAACTCACTGAGGTGAGTTTGTTAAAGTGTGTGTGTGAGAGGAGAGGCGTAACACACACACACACTGACCTAAAGGGGGCAGCGGCAGGTATGCGTGATTGGTGGAGAAGCAGGAAGAGGCGGGACCTTTTGAGGAGCCTGTGTGTCTTGCTTTTTTCTTTCAATCTTTTTTGTAAGCAGAAGGCAGTGGATCCAGGAGGGTACCTCGGCTCTGGGGCCCGAGAAGCTTTGTACATTTCTTGTCATACTTTATACTTTTCAGGAACATTAGGACTGAAAAAGCCAACAAGCAGCAAAAATATTTCAACAGCCACAAATACACTCAAACACACCCGCATTATATTATACACACTAAGTTCCCAACAGCGTAACAACAATGGGGTTGTATCAATGAATAATGCTCTTCCTTTCAGAGCATGTGTACCTCTGTTCCTATTTTGTCTGTCATTTGGTATTATCATGCATCTATTCAATAATCTGTTCAAAGAAGCACACAAACATATGATATGTATATTTGCATATATATTACTGTATATTCCTTTCACTGTATCCGATATCAGCTGTGGTTGTGGAGTGGAGGTCGAGCTGTGGATCCTGCCAAGGGGGACTTACTGGCTGAAGGGGACATCCCTCCAATTCAGTCTTTTCTTTTTTTTTCTTCCCTCCACTTTGTATGGGACAGAATGCATTTTGAGGTGGTTTTTACCCTTCTACTTTGTTTGGACTATCAAAAAAGGACACATACATACCCACAATCAAATTTACCGCTTGGTGCAATGGAAGCCCACGGATTGGACGAGGAAGGATTTTTGTGGAATAATACTTGGATTATGAACTTTTTGTCTCACGCTTGCTGCTGCGACTGGGTGACTTGTGGTGGTCATGAGACTGGAGAAAGATGTTTTTAGAAGAACTTGGTGCCTTTATATTAAATATCCCTGTTAACACCAACTACACCACCACTTAGCAGAACACAGGACAGAAAGACAAATCCACACACTTGTTACTCTCATGTCTGTTTTGTTTGTATATTTGTTTGCTTGTTTCTTTCAAAATGCCTTAATTTCCTCCAGAGAATGCACCATTTTAGCCATCTCTGCAGAGATGGGATTCTAATCCTATGTCCTCTCTCTTTCCTCTTTCTGGGTTTGTGTAATACTCAAGGTCAGTGTGGCCTTAACGGATTTATTATTTTATTTTTTGCATCCTTTATCAATTCCGACCCGTACAAATGCGGCTGACGGTATGATTGTGAGGAAATTTGAACGCTACAACGACCAACTTTTTGCCATGTCACTTCCTGTCACTTGTAAATACTGCATCCTGTCCTGCTCTGGCAAACCCCTCAACCTGAGACGGTTCAATAACGAACTCATTGTTTTTCCATTTATTTAGAGAGGAAGGTCTGAACTTGGTCACTTTTTTAAACAAACGTTTTATTTTGTAAAAAAAATCAAATATAAGATGTATATGAATAATGACAATAACAGTGTTAATCCAATCAAATTGGATATGAATATTATATTTGAGAAGAGTTTAAAAAAATAAAAATAATAATAATAATGTATGCTAAAGCCACCTTAAGCACACATCGTTTGCAATCAATGTTTTGTCCTAAGTGCCATTTTGTTTTTTCCACACAAAAAAAAGAGACAACAGAAATTGTGATAATGGGTGGATCTCATTTGGCAAATAATCATGAGCAAGCACCACTTTAGATGTTTACACTGCAATACCCCAATCCCTTGAAACTGTTGCCCACTTGTCAGCTGCCATAAACCCTTTGTTTGACTTAGTGTCCAGGTGCTGTGTTATCTGGCCTCCGTTGTTGCCATCAATATTTATATTTCTCAATCAATGAAGTGTTTTCACTTGACACCTATATGATCACACAAATTAAATACTTTGGAAAATATATATATTTACAGTTGGAATTAGCACAATCATCATGCTTGAGGAATTCATACAAATCAAGTATATCTACTAGAGAATGGTAACCGACACCTCCCTTAAAGACATGCTCTGGAACTTTGGCGACTACTAAGTATTATTATTTTTTTTTAACCTCTCGCTTTCGGCTGGATGTGTCAGTCTGTCGTTCATACATTAATAATCTATGAGCAGAATTACGGTCTTACCTCAATTAGCTACGCAATCCCTAGTTTAAAAGCCACTGTTTTTTGGATGCTGTGCTGCGGCATTTTCCTTATTTTCCCCCACCTAGGCCAGCCCTCTAGCAATTTGAGTAAAACCAATGAGCTTCTGCCCCTTGCCAGCTAGCGAAATGTACATGGTACATCAACAGCAGAAAAAGAGGGAGATCTAGGACATGGTGCACGTATGTCACGTAATACACAATTGTTGGGGCCCACTTTTTGCTCGTGACCACAACTTTCAGAACTACCGGCTAAAAAGTATACAAAAGTACCACTTTCACCAGCATCCTCAGAAGATAATGTGTGCTGCAGAGTGCTGGTCTCCATTGATCATTTTGTTTTATTTCAAGCAATGTAACAAAACACTGACCAAGTCTTCTGCATCTCATTTGTCCTCCTTTATTGAGGTAAAAAAAAAACTATCATTACGTAATAGGATATTTCTGTAGAGTTGTTCCCTCTAATCATAGTCAATTCTCTAGCGGTCCACTCACCATCGTAAGGTACTTTTGTCCCTTTGTCACACAACTGTATATTGAACTTATCTACATACTGTAATAACTATACAGTGACGATGTTTTCATAAGTGTTAAAGGGGTGTCAACGCCCAACTCCCTCACTAGTTACCCTTCTTCATATGGAACACAAAGGGCTAGCTTAGTTCAATCCAAAATGTAAGTTTTAGAGGTTTTCAGCCCTGTCATTTGAAGTCAATATGACTCCATGTCCATCTCAAGTAGATCAAGCTTTATGCTCCAATCCCAAATGAATGGGAAGGTTGGACACTGGCGCTGTCTAAAATGGTGAAATCAGATCATCTTTCCCATTTATTTGGGATTCAGGCATATCTGATTTCAACATTTTAGACAGTGCCAGTGTCCAACCTTCCCATTAGTTTGGGATTGGAGCATACTGTGCATTCTGGAAGTATTCAGACCCCTTGACATTTTCCACATTGTTACGTTACAGCCTTATTCTAAAATGTATTTAAAAACTAATTCCCACCAATCTACACACAATACCCCATAATGACCAAGCAAAAACTGTTTTTTAGAATTTTTGCAAATGTATCTAAGATTTTTTTTTATTTTTTAAACAAAAAAAACAACCTTATTTACATATGTATTCAGACATTTTGCTATGCGACTTGAAATTGAGCTCCGGTGAATCCTGTTTCCACTGATCATCCTTGATGTTTCTACAACTTGATTGGAGTCCCACAGTTGAGTGTATGTCAGAACAAAAACCAAGCCATGAGGTCGAAGGAGTTGTCCGTAGAGCTCAGAGACAGGATTATATCGGTACAGATCTGGGGAAGGGTACCAAAAAATGTCTGCAGCATTGAAGGTCCCCAAGCACACAGTGGCCTCCATCATTCTTAAATGGAAGATGTTTGGAACCACCAAGACTCTTTCTAGAGCTTGCCGCCCGGCCAAACTGCGCAATCTGGGGAGAAGGGCCTTGGTCGGGGAATAGTTACTCTGACAGAACTCCAGATTTCCTCTGTGGAGATGGGAGAACCTTCCCGAATGACAACCATCTCTGCAGCACTCCACCAATCAGGCCTTTATGGTAGTGGCCAGACAGAAGCCACTCCTCTGTGAAAGGCACATGACATCCCGCTTGGAGTTTGCCAAAAGGCACCTAAAGACTCTCAGACCATGAGAAACGAGATTCTGGTCTGATGAAACCAAGATGGAATTATTTGGCCTGAATGCCAAGCGTCATGTCTGGAGGAAACCTGGCACCATCCCTCCGGTGAAGCATGGTGGTGGTAGCATCATGCTATGGGGATGTTTTTTAGTGGCAAGGACTGGGAGACTAGTCAGGATCGAGGAAAAGATGAATGGAACAAGTACAGAGATCCTTGATGGAAACCTGCTCCAGAGCACTCAGGAGCACTCAGGATCCAAACACACAGCCAAGACAACGCAGGAGTGGCTTCGTGTAAATCTCTGAATGACCTTGAGTGGCCCAGCCAGAAACGGGACTTGAATTCGCTCGAACATCAGGAGAGACCTGAAAATGGCTGTGCAGCGACGCTCCCCATCCAACCGGTCAGAGCTTGAGGCTCTGCAGAGAAGAATGGGAGAAACTCCCCAAATACAGGTGAGCCAAGCTTGTAGCATTATACCCAAGAATACTCAAGACTGTAATTGTTGGCAAAGTTGCTTCAATAAAGTACTGAGTAAAGGGTCTGAATACTTATGTAAATGTGATATTTACATTATAATTTTTAAAATCTAAATACCTGTTTTTGCTTTGTCATTATGGGGTATTGTGTGTAGATTAAGGGGGAGAACTATTTAATCCATTTTAGAATAAGGCTGTAATGTAACAAAATCTGGAAAAAGTGAAGGTGTCTTAATATTTTCCGAATGCTCGGTACAGCTGGATCTACTTAACCAATGGTGTGGGACTTCATGTTGACATTAGAGCACCTTCGAGGTCTGAAACTTTGAATTGTGAGTGAACTACCCCTTTAACGTCATACAGTTCCCTTATAGCTCCTATTGTCATACCGACCATGGTATGCTCTTTCGGTGTTGGTTTTCAGTGGTACTACTTCCCAGGCGGAGCACGTGACCTGATGTCACAGAGAAAAACAGGCATTTGCCATTTGACTGAACTCTAATCACGGTGTTGTCACAATTGTGTCACCGGAGTAGGAATTGAAACACTCATCACTTGCAAAATTGTTGGTGGATGCCACTGTACTCACATGTAATATACACAGTGGTTCCTACTTCCTTTTACATGTGGCTATGGTGTGGGGGGGGGTGTACTTGCAGTACATGGGACTGCTGTAACCTTGTTTTGTAATGTTTTCATTTAGATCATTGACCATTTTGAAATTTGGTGCATAGTTTTGTACCTCCATGTTGTATGGCATATATAAGGTTTATTGGGCTGTCCCGTGGGTGAGATGGCATATGACATAATTACCCTTTAATTGAACTGACGTGTGTTTTGTAGGTCAGGGCTTTTATCCTGTGGGTATGTTGGAGGGGCAGCAAAAAAAACAACTCAAACCAAGAAAGTCTACTCAGAATAGAGGAATGTTTTTGTGTGTTGCCTTAGTCAAAACAACTACTACAAGTGGCAACCATGCAAATGTGTTATTTCTGTCTAAACAGATATTGGAAGACATCCAAGTCTGTAAATTGTATTGACTTATCCACCATTGAAGATAGCTTTATTGTTGCTGCCACACTATTTTGCTATTCAGTAAATGTATATTTATTGATATTTCATACGTTGTGTATATGTAGTGACCTATGATCGTCAAGGTTCAAAGAGTAATTGTATATTTTTTTGACTTTGGAAAGAGAAGTGTGTCTCTTACATTGAAACACCAGCGCAGTGGAAGGACACAATCTCCACTTTCTGTGGTTGGATGTTTGAATGTGACTGTCTTTTACCTTATATTTTAAATATATTCTTTCTCTCTTCTGGTCATAACTAATGCAGACATTTTGAATTGATCAAAGCACATTCCTTAATGTCATGTGTTCTTTCAAATGCTTTCCTGTTGCGACAATACAAATGTGTTTATACTAATTGCTACTCACGTGTATACGTGCATATATGTGTACACATGTGCATATATGTGTACACATGTGCAATACACGCTATTTGAGCAATCTATTACTGTGACTATTATTGATAAATCGCTGTCCCTTTGACCTTTTTTTTCATGAGTTGCATTGTGCACAGCGCCACCTTGTTGGTTAGCAAGGAACTTAAAGGGAATGTTGAGTCTGATTACTGTTTTATTTCAGGTTGTGTAAATTTTAAAAAAAGCCCTTTTTTATTACTCATTGTAATGTTGTGACATCCTATTTGAGTATATTTTTTTTTTTTTTAAATGGGCCTGTTAATTGTCAAACTCAATAAAGCGATTCACTGCTCCAATACAAAGGAGTAAAAAAATATTTAATTTACAGTGTTGGTGGTGGGATAACATACATGGCTTTGAATAGTGAAGTGGATGAGTGGTTATTTTAAAGTGTGTATATTTCATTTTTTTTCTCAGTTTGCAGTTTTAAAGTGAATTTCCTGCAATTGTACACATTTTGTTATGGCTTATGACGTTTTATATGCTATATGGTGGGTCCCCAGGGCAAGTGTCCAGTCCGTAATCGGGCCCTGGTCAGAATCAGACCAGTATTATTTCTATACTAGCATCATGAAATTAGGCTTCACGCTTGTAACAGGGAAGTCAAAAACATATCTTTAGAACTGTCAACTCCACATATACATTTATGGTGGAAAAAATAAGATTAATGTGAAATGCCAAGAGCATGGATGTTTTACTCTGGTGCTTGTGATGAGGGATGTTTATAAGTATGGTAAAAGCAACCCTCAAGTTCAGTCTCCAAACAGTGTGAGTGAATTAACTAAATGTTTTTTATGCATAGGCCTACTCACAAATATTGCAACATCTTGAGAAGTACTATTGCCGCTGTTCGTGTGCCTAGTAGTCGAACTCGGAAATGTCGGACTTGATAACTGGTTGCAGTAATACATGTGCCGCGTTCAACCAGTTAGCACGTCGGATATTTCTTTCTTTGACATGGACAAACCATATGACTTTTATTGTGGCGAGAAGGACTTCTAATAAAATATTACTAGATCGGGACAATTTAAGGGTCCAGATCGGTTAAACTCGATCAACCAGTCATGAGGTGGAGAATTGGACCGCCCGGGGAAGTGTGATCAATCTATGACAACGCCCATCAACATTCCCTATCGGTAGTCAGTGACGCCACGGCGTATATTTACGTAAATCTGGCGCTCCCGTTTCCTGGCGGAGAAGATGGCGGCTCCTGGACCGGGGGAGTATTTCAGTGTCGGGAGCCATGTCTCCTGCCTCACCTGCTTGGGGCAGCAATTGCAAGGAGAGGTCGTTGCCTTTGACTATCAGTCCAAGATGTTGACTTTGAGTATCCTTTTTACCGTTTTCCGTTGTCACTAAATCGGTGGTCTTCCAGGCTGCAAGGGGCCTGGGGGTAACTGGTCGCGCTTGCCAAATTGAGATCCGCGCAAGCGTAGTCAGGAGACTAGCTAGGGAGCTAACTAGCTTACTCTTGATCAAAACGTAGCTAACCACACGATGTAGATATTGTTCCGTTCAGTTACTTTAAACCTTGTTACTTTATATTTCAAGCCAGGTATGTCAAGTTTAGAATCGGCATGATATTGAGTTAATGTTTGTTGTTAGCCAGCTAGCTATCGAAGTTGGCATGGTATTGTGCCATAATGCTACCTAACTTGCTAACCCAAGCTATTGTGGTCAGCGTTAGCACAGTCGGTCCTTGTATGGATCACTATCTGGCAGCTCCAAGGGGCGTTATGCCTGGCAAATTCTTAGCATGCAGCTAGAAAATGGGCTAACTGTTACTAACTAGAAGACCACGCTTAGAGTTGTAGTATGCTCTAAAACAATGGTTATTTAATGGCTAGTCATGCAATGATGTAGGTAGCTACCCACCCCAAGTTAGCTTACGTTGTCGAAACTGACACGCCATGATTCACTGGTGACAGTTTTAGAAAGGAGTGACTGTCAAGTTCTTGGGTTAGCTAGCGTTAGCTAGTGTTAGCTCGTAACTGTCTACCTCAGTACTTTGACCCCTGTCAAGTGTTTTGTAGCGAACTTGAGAAATACATTAACTATATGCAAGTTCTTAGTTGTAGCTATATTGGAAGATGGCCAACGTTACCTAGTTGCTGTGAAATTTGTTATGTGAATGTGCAGACTTGTATTTCATGACATGAGGGATGTTGATGGGATAAAGCCAGGTGGATTTCTTACAGGCAACATTTGGAGAAGACCTATACAGTATAGGTTGGGTGAAGTTGAGGTATTATACACCTCTTGCGCTTTTAGCCCAGAAATTTATTTTCAGGCCTGCACAGAGCACTGCTTAGAGAAATGGGCAGTCATGAGAAGTGCAACATTTGATATGCTGCAGAACTCTTAGGAAGCCATTGGATTTGGACTATATGCTCACACAGACATACATTGCAGAGCACTAAGAATTCTGTTTGCGTGGTTGTGCGGGCCAATCTTCCACCTCTGCCTGGTATAGGGCAGAAATGCCCAGAGTCAGGCCACCCTGTGATAGTGAAATAACTGCAGCCACAGCCAGGGAAAGGAATGTGATTTGTCTGTCAGTCAGCTGTTATCACACTGCATCAGCATTGTGGATTTCAACCGTGTGCATTCCATACCTTCACGGTCCGGTGGATGTCAAACAGGTCTCTCTTACCTGGCTGGAAGGTAGTACTGCCTCAATCCTCAGACTTTGCTCAGGTTAGAGGCATTTTATCAATGTTAGTTGATGACTCGCCCTTGTTTTTAAAATGTTTTTATTGTTTTTTTTATACAGATCTACAATGTTATGGTTAAATCTAGTCTACTTTTTTGTGGATGTTGTGAGATGCATAGAGGGCATGTTCCCAATACTCTTCAAGATGTGTATCATGTAGGCCTCTTCACTTGAGGTATTTTGCTTATGGAAGCACACTGTGACATGTTTTCAGGGTGTCACAATAGCATAGTATAGTGCAGGGGGTAAATAAAGCTTCTAGATCCAGTCATACCCTCATGGCATGTTAGGTTGTTTCCCTTGAGCCTGGTGAGTCACTGAAAGGTCATGATGTCAGACAGGAAATCCACAGCCCTCTATTACTGTTATGGAGGAAGTGCAGCAGCCATAAAATGAAGGAACCTGAATGAGTTCAGCTCTGAGCACTTTACCTCTGTCTGCCTTGTAATGAGAACTTTTCTGACCATAGTAAAGACATAGGCCTTATTCCAAAACTTTTACTCATATCCAACCTGTTTTTTATTTGAGAAATAATTAGCTTGGCTCAGGGTTTAGTCTTTTTGGGAAATCGGTTGAAGTGCAGGTTCTGTGCTGCCTTCGGTTGTTGTGAGGTCAGAGTCTGTGAATTTTGTCTGTCGCCAGACTATAAACCGTGTCAAGGGGGGTGAGCAGGCTGCTACTAGATAGTATCCTTTGAGTTTTCTTTAACACAGTTGGGTGTTTGTGAAGGCTACTCTTGGCAGTTGTGCTTCAACCGTATGCCCCAAAAAATGTTTTCTGCCTTGTAGGCTATTTGCCCTCTTTCGCTCCACAGTATTTCTGATATCCATATGAATTGTGGCTCGTTCATACCCAGCCTCCTCCCTTACAAACAATGCATTGGACTCTTTGTCCCCTCACTTAAGTTAGCGGAGTTGAAAGGGGATCTCCTGGTGGAGTCTATACACCTCATGCCGTCTTCAAATCAAATGTTGTATTTGTCACATGCTTCTTAAATAACAGATATAGACTAACTGTGAGATGCTTGCTTCTTAACATCTCATTTGAGAAGTTCTGAGTGGGCTATTCATTTTGTTTAGCTGCTGGTGATTTGTTAGGCTAAGCTCAGGACTTACCAGTCAATGTTTAGGACTTCTGTTATGGGTTGTAACAGTCTGCATTGTTTCTTGGGCAAGAGGCTGTTCCTGGACTGCAGTGGTGAACCCTGGACCTGTTTCCTAGGTAATGGGCAAACATGATCCCAGGATGTTCTGTTGTGCGGAGGCTGTTGAATGACAGAATAGAGGGGGGGTGACAAAATTTCCATCAGGGGATCTCCAGCACATGGCAAAGTTGGATTGGTGCTGTGCTTGGATTTTGTGTTCTACTAGAGTAGAATATGTTGTGCTCACTTTATTAGGCCTATTTGGTCAGTGGTTCACTATTGAGCGACTAAATTGCACTATTGTAACTAGCTGAAGTATGCCATTCAGAATGTGTGCTCTGACTTCTCCTTAAGCTCAATAACTTACAAATGTTGTTTTACCTCAGGTCTGGAATAGCCTAATGTTTGTTGAAGAAGTGATAGAATTATGATTCCAGCTGATCCATTGTTTCCCTCACATACAAGTCCTGCATGTATATTTAGTCTAATACGAACTGCTGCTTATTTGACCTCCATTCTGAATGTGTCATACATCCTATTTGCCTTGACCCACTGACCTTTCAGAATGCGCCCCCTCCAGTGGAAAGGCAAACGTCAGCGACGTGATTCTGATTAACTTAGCCTATGTGTCTGAGGTGGACATCATTAATGACCGCACTGAAACTCCTCCTCCACTAGCATCTCTGAATGTCAGCAAGGTAAGACCAGCCAATCACCACTCCTCACACCCTCCTTGACACATCTCCTTCTCATACCAAGTAATGACGAATCATCGGACATCTGGTCATTTTGTCATTAGCTTTATCAATAAGTCCTGCTCTAACACGAGTCAGCTTATTGTGGTTCAGTCAGACTAAAGACTGTAATTAGTTTTGTCAAGCTGATTATTCTAGTTGAATCAGGTGTGTTTATGCTGGGCTGAAACAAAAACTTGCACACCCATTGGTTTTCAGGACTGGAATTGGGAATCCCTGTCCCAACACGGAGTCAATGAATTGTATAATTTTGGGTGCTTTCACATGTTGATTGGAACCATATGTTTAACCTGAATGGATTGTTTGTCTATTTAAAGAATGAATTGCCATTGTCTTGCCCCCCAAAAAATCCTGAAATGTTCCATCACCATATCATTCAACTTTGGTCGGCATCAAACAAAACCCACCTGTTCCACATTTGACTAAAATGATCACTAAGCAGTTTCTAATATTTGTTTGTATTGCTAACAGGTGGAAATTCCTTAAAGTTCCTTTCAATGCCAAATACATTTTTTTCTTTTTACATTAACTTCCAAGGGCTTTTGGGGTTCTCAGTTGAGAATGTTGGCTATTGTGAACAGCTCTAATGTTTTGGTTCTCCTTTTCCAACACGCCTGCAGCTTGCCAACAGAGCACGGTCGGAAAAGGAAGACAAGTTATCCCAAGCATATGCAATTAGTGCTGGAGTCTCTGTGGAGGGCCAACAGCTATTCCAGACTATACATAAAACGTGAGTATTGTCTCTTGTCTCTAATACTGGGGATCTGCTGCCTCCATCTATAGAAACATCCGTTATTTACTTACTATGATGGTCAGAAAAGGCTGTTTTAATGAAAATGTGCTACCCAATGCATTTAAATAGTCTCAATGGATGTTGAAGTTGCCTTCACTGATTAGTTGACCAGTTTGAATGCCAGTCTTTGATTCAGTAATGTTTTGTTTTAAACCCTATCAAATAGTATGAATTCCATTATACCTCTTGGTTCTAGTGTTGATCCCTGATTTGGCCTAGACTATGACTGTAAGTCTTACAGTACCAACACTGATTGACCAATTTCTAATGTAAGCTGTTAATTCTGTAATCTTTTGTTTTAATTTGTTTGTAAATTTTCTTCAGCGTTGTTGATGTTCGATATGCACCTGTCCACCATCCGATACCTGCTGCATGGAGTCATGTCTAAATGTGTGACCTGAAACCTTTAACCTCAGTACCCTGACTAAAGGCAGCTACTGGGTGCTTTTTTTCAAAAACATTCTCCATCTCTCTGTAGCATCAAAGACTGCAAATGGCAGGAGAAGAACATCATGGTGATGGACGACGTGGTCATATCCCCACCTTACCAGGTGGAGAACTGCAAAGGCAAAGAGGGTAGCGCTTTAAGTCACGTACGCAAAATAGTGAGTATGCCTTCCCACCATTCATCCACCATTGAGGGAATACAGGAATTGCAATACTAGAAAGTTGATTGAGGATAAAATGTTACTTGTCTTGTCCCCTGCAGGTGGAGAAACATTTTAGAGATGTGGAGAGCCAGAAGTCTGTGCAGCGGCCACAAGCACAGCAAACACAGAAAGACTCCACCTTATCATCTTGAGCCGGAGGTTCAGTCCGGATAGGGGGTGTGGGAGGGGAATTGGTTGGGGGAGGTCACAACGTCAAAGGCAGTTTTGGTTTGTTCTTCTCTCTTCCCCCTCCCTTCAACATCAGAGGTGTCCAACATTTTGAACAGGACAAAAGGGGTCCCAATCGAGAGGGAAATATCCAGTTCATTTTTAAAGATAATCTAACAAAAGTAATCTCAATTTGCCATCATTCCCCACCCACACCTCTTACCTTCCCTTCTGTTTCTTCTCTCCTCCTGCCGTCAAGCCTGCTCCTCACTTCCATTTCACAGAGAAAAGTCACTTGATTTCTATTCATTGGTTGAGCTATTTTCTAGTCAATTCTCATAAATTTGAAGAGTAGAAATTTATGGTAAGAGATAAAGGACCTTTTCTAATATTGAAATACTCTTTGACAAGAACACTAATTTTAATAGCTTTCTTGAAAGCACATGGTTATTTTTTTAACAGCTGACTGAAAGGATGCCAATAGTGACGCGTGTGAATGGGATGAATGGGAACTCTCACAATCTTACAAACATGCACCCAGTAGGTTATTGAAATTGCTGTTTTCCCTCAATGGGGGAAACACTCAAATCGTGTTAACATTATTCATCTGACATAAAATAGACTTGAAATACCTCCTCCAAATTGTCCTTTCAGAGAAAATACAATTTGTAAACACCCATTTTGGTTCTAGTAGCTTGAAATATTTTCATGAAATGCTTTCCTTTTTTCCAAACAGACATGACTGTCTGCTTTTACCCATAAGCTCTTGCTGCATGGTCCCACCTAAACTAAATATGCTCTGTTTTTCTGTGTATAGTTTTAAGTCTGGAAGATAAAGGGCATGTGTTATTTTAGAGTAGAGGCTGGGCTGTTTTCCTCTTCCCTTTCATCCTTGTCCCTCATGGTCTTTGATTCTACAATACAGTACCTCTTCCACGATGGGACCACATTGAAATCCAGCTCTTTTCTTACACTCTCCATCTCCCACTCCTATTGTCTACCGACCATTGACACACTTTGGCAGGTGAAATCTGCTCTTCCGCCCGACTCAATGCATTCCTCCCATGTTCGAACAAGAAAAAACAAATGAATTAACCACGTTGGCCAATATCATATGGCGTGCCACTGAACCGTGTGCGATGAGATCGATCTCAGTTCTGTATGGGATGCTTTGTATTCACTTTTGGAAAAAATGTACTTAAAGATATCTTGCCATGTTTGAGACTGGGATGGGGAGCAGGTTTTCCAAATGGCCCAAAGGCCCCTATCCCAGCCTCGTGTTTATAACAATGTAGCCTGATTGGAGGCTCGGCCAGTGGGGTTAAGTTGTGACAGGCATCCGCGTTGTTTACCCGTCCACCGTGTGTCAACGAGGCTGCCGTTGCCAAGGTTTCCTTCCCAGTATTTTATTTTTTATTTTTAAATAGCTAGTAACATGGAAATAAAAAAAGGAGGGAAAAAAACGAAGTTTGCAGTTTGTCATGTTTCTTCTTTTGGTCTTTGGTGTTCATGGTTTTCTACTTTGGGATGTAGCAATCAGTCTTTCGTTCACACTCATATCAAAATATTCCTCTCTCAGGGGAAAGGAATTCATCTTCAACTACTAATTGTTTTGTTAAATGCATTATTTCAATGTTTTATTGAGCTGGGTCATCTGGGATCGATGAAATGCAAACCATTTTTGTTCTCTGCTATGCCTTCAAATTGTCAGCAGAGGGCATTATTGAAATGTAAATGAAGGTGAGATGTATGGATGTGATAAACATGCAATGACCATGTCCATTCAATAGGTCATATCAGACAGTATCCAAGCTCTAAGGTCTTGCCTTCATTAAACAATAAGTATCAACATAACAAAGAACCGTGGCACATTGTCAGAATTACACGTAATGACATACCTACAAATCAATTTGGTGAAATGCCACAAATGAGTGTTGAAATACTGTATGTTCCCTATTCACTCACTCAATGAATTAGAGTAGGCCTGCCGACCTGTCATGCGAAATTGAGGGCCTCTAGGGGCATTTGTGGGCTGCTCCACAATCAAAAATACAATGGAGATGCACTCAACCAATTAAAGGAGCCTATTCTTCCCTATAGAATGGCATGCTTAGTCACTCATATTGTAGTTTCACTCTGGCTTTGGTTCTGACTTTTTTTTGACCTCAATTAAATCATTAATTCAGGCTGAGAATAGTTTTCCTTTGTCCAGGACTCCATGTACAGAGGTGAAACAGATCTGAAACCGTACGCTACATAAATCAAATTTTATTTGTCACATACACATGGTTAGCAGATGTTAATGCGAGTGTAGCGAAATGCTTGTGCTTCCAGTTCCGACAATGCAGTAATAACCAAGTAATCTAACAATTCCAAAACTAATATCTTATACACAGTGTAAGGGGATAAAGAATATGTACATAAAGATATGAATGAGTGATGGTGCAGAGCAGCATAGGCAAGATACGCGTTGGTCAGCGGGAACATGTATGAACCTATTATTCACAGTTTCCCCTTTATTACCATCTAGAACCCCTCCAGGTGCAAATAATTGTCCATCTATTAATTAATGTTCAAACTCTGATGGTGTAGCAACTGGTGGCATGTTAAACTTGTTGAGAAGAATATTGTTTCAATGGATGCCTTTACAGTAAGAAAATGCTGTGGTGTGGCAAGTTTGGAATATGTTTGCGAAATGTATGTGTATATATAAATCTATTTACGTAAGTATTCCGATCCTTTACACAGTACTTTTTGGAAGCACCTTTGGCAGCAATCGAGTCTTCTTGGGTATGTCGGCACAAGCTTGGTACACCTGTATTTGGGGAGTTTCACCCATTCTTCTCTGCAGATCCTCTCAAGCTCTGTCAGGTTGGATGAGAAGTGTCGCTGCACAGCTACTTTCAGGTCTCCAGAGATGTCCGATTGGGTTCAAGTCTGGGCTCTGGCTGGGCTACTCAGACATTCAGAGACTTGTCCCGAAGCCACTGCTGCGTTGTCTTGGCTGTGTGCTTAGGGTTGTTGTCCCGTTGGAAGGTAAACCTGTGCCCCAGTCTAAGGTCCTGAGCACTGGAGCAGGTTTTCCTTTGATCCTGATAAGACTCCCAGTCCCTGCCACTCAATAACATCCCCACCGCATGATGCTGCCGCCACCATGCTTCACCGTAGGGATGGTGCCAGGATTCCTCCAGATGTGAAGCTTGTCATTCAGGCCAAAGAGTTCAATCTTAGTTTCATCAAACCAGAGAATATTTAGGTGCCTTTTGGCAAACTCCAAGAGGTCTATCATGTGCCTTTTACTGAGGCTTCCGTCTGGCCACTCCACCATGAAGGCCTAATTTATTGTGCTGCAGAGATGGGAGAAACTTCCAGAAGGAAAACCATCTCCAGAGAGGAACTCTGGAGCTCTGTCAGTGACCATCGGGTTCTTCGTCACCTCCCAGACCAAGGCCCTAATACCCCGATTGCTCAGTTTGCCCAGGCAGGCCAGATCAAGGAAGTCTTGGTGGTTCCAAACTTATTCCATTTAAGAATGATGGAGGCCACTGTGTTCTTGGGGACCTTCAATGCTGCAGACATTTTCTGGTACCGTTACTCAGATCTGTGCCTCAATACAATTCTGTCTTGGAGCTCTATGGACAATTCCTTCGACCTCATGGCTAGGTTTTTGCTCTGACAGAAATGTGCGTTTTCAAATCATGTCCAATCAATTGAATTTACCGCAGGTAGATTCCAATCAAGTTGTAGAAACAGCTCAAGGATGGGATGATCAATGGAAACAGGATGCACCAGAGTTCAATTTCGATGTCTTAATACTTATGTAAATAAAGGTATTTTTAATACATTTGCAAAAATGTCTAAACCTGTTTTCTTTTGTCATTGTGGAGTATTGTGATTACTTTTATTTATTTAATCAATTTCAGAATAAGGCTTTAACGTAACAAATGTGGGGACAGTCCAGGGGTCTGAATACTTTCCGAATTCACTGTTTAACTATTGGACACAATTTGATGGATGCACCATGTAAACTCTGCGTGAATGTGATTTTAATACGACGCAATGACATTTGTTCAGAAAATCACAAACTGCATACAGTGGGGCAAAAAAGTAATTAGTCAGCCACCAATTGTGCAAGTTCTCCCACTTAAAAAGATGAGGCCTGTATTTTTCATCATAGGTACACTTTAACTATGACAGACAAAATGAGAAGAAGAAAATCCAGAAAAATCACATGATTTTTAAAGAATTTATTTGCAAATTATGGTGGAAATAAGTATTTGGTCAATAACAAAAGTTTCTCAATACTTTTATATACCCTTTTTTGGCAATGACAGAGGTCAAACGTTTTCTGTAAGTCTTCACAAGGTTTTCACACTGTTGCTGGTATTTTGGCCCATTCCTCCATGCAGATCTCCTCTAGAGCAGTGATGTTTTGGGGCTGTTGCTGGGCAACACGGACTTTCAACTCCCTCCAAAGATTTTCTATGGGGTTGAGATCTGGAGACTGGCTAGGCCACTCCAGGACCTTGAAATGCTTCTTACGAAGCCACTCCTTCGTTGCTCGGGCGGTGTGTTTGGGATCATTGTCATGCTAAAGACCCAGCCACGTTTCATCTTCAATGCCCTTGCTGATGGAAGGAGGTTTTCACTCAAAATCTCACGATACATGGCCCCATTCATTCTGTCCTTTACACGGATCAGTCGTCCTGGTCCCTTTGCAGAAAAACAGCCCCAAAGCATGATGTTTCCACCCCCATGCTTCACAGTAGGTATGGTGTTATTTGGATGGAACTCAGCATTCTTTGTCCTCCGAACACGACGAGTTGAGTTTTTACCCAAAAATTATATTTTGGTTTCATCTGACCATATGATATTCTCCCAATCTTCTGGATCATCCAAATGCTCTCTAGCAAACTTCAGACGGGCCTGGACATGTACTGGCTTAAGCAGGGGGACACGTCTGGCACTGCAGGATTTGAGTCCCTGCTGGCATAGTGTGTTACTGATGGTAGGCTTTGTTACTTTGGTCCCAGCTCTCTGCAGGTCATTCACTAGGTCCCCCGTGTGGTTCTGGGATTTTTGCTCACCGTTCTTGTGATCATTTTGACCCCACGGGGTGAGATCTTGCGTGGAGCCCCAGATCGAGGGAGATTATCAGTGGTCTTGTATGTCTTCCATTTCCTAATAATTGCTCCCACAGTTGATTTCTTCAAACCAAGCTGCTTACCTATTGCAGATTCAGTCTTCCCAGCCTGGTGCAGGTCTACAATTTTGTTTCTGGTGTCCTTTGACAGTTCTTTGGTCTTGGCCATAGTGGAGTTTGGAGTGTGACTGAGGTTGTGGACAGGTGTCTTTTCTACTGATAACAAGTTCAAACAGGTGCCATTAATACAGGTAACGAGTGTAGGACAGAGGAGCCTCTTAAAGAAGTTGTTACAGGTCTGTGAGAGCCAGAAATCTTGCTTGTGGGTGACAATACTTATTGTCCACCATAATTTGCAAATAAATTCTTTAAAAATCATACAATGTGATTTTCTGGAATTCTTTCCCTCATTTTGTCTGTCATAGTTGAAGTGTACCTATGATGAAAATTACAGGCCTCTCTCATCTTTTTAAGTGGGAGAACTTGCACAATTGGTGGCTGACTAAATACTTTTTTGCCCCACTGTATTGTGTAATATTAAAATTGGGGGATTGCAGGGCAGATGTTCCATCGTCAGTTTTTCATATTAGAAAAACGAGGGTTCTTCAATGGGTAACTGGGATGTTTATTCTACTCTTGCTAATATTAGGCCACTGGATAAATTGAGATGAAATAAAGGGAGGGGTCTGTGAAGGAGTACGAAAACAAAAACTCTATGAGATGGGAACATCTGTAGGGCGGATGATTTGTGGATTATGTCTCGACGGAAAAAGCGGGAGGGAGCGTGACAAAGAGATGACGAAGGAGTTGCTTTACTGATGTGGCACCTGCGCTTCTCATTATTGATTGGATATAAAGATTGTAGGTAAAGTATTGTTTAATTTAATTACGAGGTACTTACCGTTGCTCTTATCGTTCGTTGAAAAGGCGTGCTGTTTTGTAGGTTTAAAAAAGTAACCTTTTATTTACATTGTAATGTATTTAAAAACGCAATTGTTTCTGCAATTACCAACAATAGGCTATGCGTAAAACCTTCACATTAAGCGCAACCGGCTCACTGCTGGTATTGTGTACAGTAACGGATTCTGAGTTTTGTAACTTGTATTTTAGAGATGTCGACTAGTTCAAGCTATTAAAAGCCTACAGATGAATATATATAATATGTACATGTTTCTTTATCGTACCGAATACTCACTACTCAGCGACAGCATCTCCAACCCATAAGTATAATGGTTGTTTGCCTTATTTTGCAGATATTCCTCAGATATCTGGATTCTGACACTCAACTCCAAACGTCTTCAAGCCTTGTGATAAAGCACTTTGGGTGCACATTTTTGCAAGTAATATGTTATTTCCTGCTCTGCTGGCGCTGTCTTCAGTGGTAGGTTCAAAAGAGTGCCCTCACCACTGCCTCTGCTACGAACACTCGGATTTGGTTGACTGCCGAGCGCGCGGGTTCCTCCAAGTGCCCCATGGCACCTGGCTGCTGGACCTGGGTGGCAACTTGATGATGGAAGTGCGGAGCCGTGCCTTTGCCGGACTTTGGTCACTGCGTGTCCTGGTGCTGTCTGATAGTGGAATCCAGCTGCTGCAGCCCGAGGTAACACATGCGAAACCCATAATGTCATATACTCATGGGGGACCTACTGTGTACATTTTTGTTCTAGCCCAACACTAGTAATGGATTGAGAAACATTGTGATAGCCTATGCATTAGTGGCATAGTTTAGCATAAGGATTTGATGGTGGATATGAGGGTTTGATGCCAATGATTACTTTTTCATGTTCATCATTTATTGTACCCTCCTCCGCTCCCAGGCCTTCTACTCCCTCTCCTTTCTGGAGAAGCTGGACATGAGCCGTAACAAGCTGCCCCGGCTGCCGCCGGACTTCTCCCACAGTCTGTCCTCAGTCCGGGAGCTCCGGCTGGACCACAACACCCTTGAGTGGCTAGAAGTCTCCAGCCTGGAGCACCTGGAGAGCCTGGAGAAGCTGGATCTCAGCCACAACCACATCACCTTCCTCCAACCAGGAGCCTTCCGGGGCCTGTCTCGACTGCGCCACCTCTACCTCCATGCCAACCAGCTGGGAGCTGTGCGCCATGGTTCCATGTCCATGCTGCCCGTCCTGGAGGCCCTGCAGCTGGGCCCGAACAACATCACTCACATCGACACGGAGGCTCTGGCTCCCCTGCACAGCCTCACCCTGCTGGGCCTGGAGGGAAACCAGCTGCAGTACCTTAAGTTCAAGACCTTCCTGAGCCTCCACACGGCCGGCACCCACCTGCAGCTAGCTGGTAACCCATGGAACTGCGACTGCGACCTGCACCGGGTCTTCAGCAAGCTGCTGAGTGTACGCCACTTGCACGTTGACGACTACCACAACGTGACGTGCCACAAGCCTCTGCAGCTGGCGGGTGCCTCGCTGGTGTGGGTGGACAGTCAGTTGTGCATGGCAGAGACGGCCACCGTACTGGTCATCACTGTGACGGTGCTGGTTACCGTGTTGGCAGCTGTGGTTATGGCTGAGCACACCCGCAAGAAGAACCAACATGGCAAGAGCTGGGACGCTGAGTCGCAGTCCCAGGAGAGGTGACTGTCATGGGGGAGGGACACTGAGTGAGTGAGTAATCAGTTCGGTAGATGCATTTTCCCTCACTGATCTAGGATCATATTTCACACCATGCTTCCTGGTCATTTTATGTTTGAAGATAAAAAAGGGGCCATTTCTCATCTACAGCAAACTGACTGTGAGGGTTTATAACACGCCTCAGGCTCAGAATGCTCCTTAACATTCAGTTGAACTTGTTGGAGGCATTCATTCTCTCTTCTACTTCATCATGGTCATAATGCATGACCCAATCTGGTTCCAAGAGTCTGAGAAACAATATTTTAGAGTATGAGCAGTTTTGTATGATGTATCTAGAGGTCTGTGACTTGAGGAACTGGAGGACTTGGACATTATTTTTCAGTGTATCATTTAAGACCTACCTGAAGTGTTTGACTGCTTACAATTTATCCTGTTAATTTATTTCTTGAAACACCAGTACAGTGTTTGTCTTTTTCTGTTCAACATTTTCTCTTCAATGTCTATTCCATTTCTGCACACTGTTGAGAAAAAACTAGTCATGTTTCAAATGTAGGACCAAGTACAGTAGTTATTTTTGTTTTCATGAATGATGATGATTATCTTCAAACACATGGATATGTTTGATAGGGAATTTATTGTATACAGATGGTAATAAAGTATGATTCTTTTTTTGACTATCTTGTGATGTACCTGGATTAAATCTTTGCCAGATTTGAGTATAGTGGTCTCCACTTTCCCTATTCCATGCACTGTACTAGAGCTAAACACTCCCTTAGATGATCAGCATCTGCTTTAGTCAAGGTCAGATTATTCACCAATTAATCACCACTATTCCAGCATTCCACTATTCACACACAGATTAAAGCCGGTTTCAATCTATCTCGGTCTGCCATGATGTAACAAAATGTTCTCCCCTTTTAGATGAAAGTGTGCATTTGGTAACATACATTTTGCTTGTGGGTTTGGCCTCCAGCCTGGAGAAGCCGGATCTCGGCCACAATCACATCGTATTCCTGTGGGTTTGGTGATATTGAAAAAGAGAGCACAGATGAAACACTTTGAAGTACTTAATTTTAGGAAGTGCACAGTTTTGCATTCGATTCTGATAAAGGACATGGAGGATTTCAGATTCTGACACCGGTCTTTGTCCAGAGACAAATTGCTGCAGGGTTTAAAAGGCTTAGATCCAGGTCACAGGGAGAATGATGTGGCATATGGGCCTGGCCTCTAGAGCAACATCAGCAGATTACGGCTCTGATTAAAAACCAGAGGAGAAAAAGAACTGCCACGGGTAGAAAACAGACAGCCACCCAGCTCAAATCCCCTGGGAAAACCTTATCTAAGAGGAGGATAATGTCCAGAAGTTGAACCTGTATCGGTACTGAGGCTGTTTCTGCTCAGCAGCCTTATAAATGGATCTGGATAAGGAGAAGCGATTCAGCAATGGAGATATGGGCCAGCCACCCATATGACCAAAGCTATTATCAGATAAACCAGATAACCATGATATGACATAACAATGGCATAATAACCGTCTACTACCAGCAGGTGTGTATTACAATGTTTTAGTTGTCAGAACCCAGTGCAGACAGATCTATGAGATTGACATAGGGCATTTTAATACAAACTAGCTCTCATCCTTTACTTAAAAACACAAGACAGGACAGACAAAGGTATAAATTACATAATTAAATTCCATTCGCTCACATTGCACAACAGAAACCAGATGCCATTGTCTCTGAAAAAAACTCTAATTTAGCCAAGAGAAAATAGTATGGGATTTTATGACATTAAAGTATTCATAATCAACCCAGAGGATTTCCTTAGCTTCCTACCTTCAACACCCCAGTTCAAACCTAACTTAGCCTC
This sequence comes from Oncorhynchus masou masou, assembly GCF_036934945.1. NCBI lineage: Eukaryota > Metazoa > Chordata > Actinopteri > Salmoniformes > Salmonidae > Oncorhynchus > Oncorhynchus masou. Next base: position 10,107,904 of record NC_088226.1, on the reverse strand, counting down.
AACCACAACCCTAACCCTAGATTCATGTCCACATCCCTGTTCAACCCTGAACCACAACCCTAAGCCGAATCAAAACCTTTATGTCCACACCCTGGTCCACAAACCAAATAATCTGTAGTAATTTAATTGAGTTACACATTTTGAGATATTATAGGATGATCTGGACATAAAGTGTGCAGATGCTAATATAGGAACCATTGACTTAAAAGTTAGCATTTGAATCAGTGGCCAGTTAAACCAAAGCATGGATTGTTGTCATACCTTGTCCATGGGGTAAGGAAACCAATATGTAATTTTGGTGAACAATTCCTTTAAGTTTTCTAATGTGTGTTCCTATTTTTTTAAATTTATTATTAACGTGTCTTTGTCATTCTTGTTAATAGATCTAATGTGCTGTTGAAGATTAGCCAGGAGGGCATTTCTTGTTTCCCACAAGTTGCATGAAACTATTTAAAATAGATTGTGTGGAAACTGTTGACAGTTGGGGGCGCCAAACCCACCATTTGAGATGATTTTGTCGTTTCCCAAATGTACAAAGTAGAGCGTACACCGTGGTGGAAAAAGTACCGAATTGCCGTACTTAAGTGAAAGTATAAATACCTTAAGTTACTCAAGTAAAAGTGAAAGTCACCCAGTAAAATAGTACTTGAGTAAAGTCAAAGCATTTGGTTTTAAATATACTTAAGTATCAAAAGTAAAAGTATATATTTCAAATGTCTTCTATTAAGAAAAGCAGCTGGCACCATTTTCTTGTTTTAAAAATGTACGGAGAGCCAGGGGCACACTCCAACACTCAGACATGATTTACAAAAGATGCATTTGTGTTTAGTGAGTCCGCCAGAACATAGGCAGTAGGGGTGACCACATGTTATTTTCATAAGTGCGTCAATTTCACAATTTCCCTGTCCTGCTAAGCATTCAAAATGTAATGAGTACTTTGGGTTGTCAGTGAAAATGTATGGAGTAAAAAGTACAATATTTTCTTTAGAAATGTAGGGAAGTAAAAGTTGCCAAAAATATAAACAGTAAAGTACAGATACCCCCCCCCCCCAAAAAAATACTTTAAAGTACTACTTTTAAAGTACTACTTTTAAAGTACTGCTTAAGTACTTTACACCTCTGAGCATACATAAAGGCATCATAAGGACTACATAAATGCTTCACAAATAATCGATAACTGTATGTCATAATCAATAAATGCACTATGTATGTTTATACACCATTTATAGAGTATGACATATGCTTATATATGATTTGCTAAGCCTTTATGTAGTGCTTATAAAGCCTATATGTTAGCTTAGTACTTAGTAGGACAACTCCACACAGGCATCTGGGCTAGCTCCCAATTGACTCCGATTCACTCCTTGAAGAAGAGCTTTCCTTGTCCCCGAATCGCCCAGAATGCACAGCGCTTCACACTGACAACGCATGGACTACGCACATAATGGGCGTTAATTCGATTCAAATGTAGTTTCCCATCTCAAAAATATATCTGAAAGAGTCGAGGACATACTTTTCCCAGTGTGTATCTGTTGATTTAAGGTTACTATGGTTTTGAAGATTCTGTCTCCATCTATTGGGAAAAAGGAAAACAGTCATGTCCAGAAAAGCAATAGAATCAGTGTATGGTGTATTTATGTGAGGAAGATTTGTGTTAAAAATGTGAATAAACTTAGTATTTTTACTGTGGTGCTAAACACCAAAGATGTTATCCTAATAATGGAAGTAGATCAAGGACAGGGTTGGAACACTTACTAAATATGGTTTTCCCAAACATCTGGCCATTAAAGTGAGAATCCTTTGTTAGAGCTGCAGGATCTTTGCTTGGGTGGAAGACATCTGGATTAAATAGTATTTTTAACTGCTTTCAAACCCTACTTCTGTACTGATGTTGGTGTAGAGACGATTGATATTGTGGGCCTGGAATGGGATGTGTGATATGTTTTAGACTTTTATTTTGACTCGCATTCGAAATAGTTGATAAAAGTACACGCACATTTTTGTTTTATCATTTGGGGAAAACAGTTTAATGCGAACAAATATCATATAATTATTTTTACTTAACTGGTATAAGATATATCGATTATTAAGATATTGTCCATAATTATTTTCCTTATTTAATCATTTACACTTAAAGACTTCAGGACAGAACTCTTATTCTGAAGGATTGTTATTCTTGCTGGTTTGACACTCGTTTGAGTGAGCAGTTTGTTGTTATTGAATGTTGTTGAACGTTATTAGCTAGCTAGCTTTAACAACGGTCAGTAAAGTATCGATTTGATTGAAGACCAATGGAAATGCGACGAACATGTCGACCATAACTTTTCTGCGGTCACCGCTCGAATGCTTGCGGTCTCGGTTCCATACCACCAGCACTGCAGCAGCGTGTGTCTCTTGCGAGGTGAGTTGAATCGCTAATGTTAGCAACTAGGTAAACTATCAAATAATCGCAATCAGACTCGGGAGCTGGCCAGTGATTAGCCAGTTTAGCAACAGTGCACCCACACACATCTGGCTACGCGGGGCTAAAATCTGGTTTATGGCTGCTGCACTGGCACGAGCCATGAGTCTATGTACATAGCATCTAGCGAGCGCATTACGTAATAGTTACAGCACAATTACCACAATGGTTAGATAGTGTTTGGTTTGATGGCTAGTTCCCTAAAGTTAACTATCTACCTAGTTGTCAATCACAATGGTAGCCTAAACACTCACCGCTGCTAACGTGACTTGCTAGGTAAGACATTTTGACATCTGGCCTTATCGTTTTTCAAGATTTGCATAGCTATATGACCAGCAGGGTAAAATAATCAGTGGTTATAGAAGATGCAACAAGTAAAGGTGAGTTGGTTTTTCATAGTCGAGCATTCAGAGGTCGAGACTACAGGTCGACCGATTATGATTTTTCAAAGCCGATACCGATTATTGGAGGACCAAAAAAAGACGCTATCGATTAATCGGCCAATTTTTATTTTTTTATTTGTAATAATGACAATTACAACAATACTGAACGAACACTTATTTTAACTTAATATAATACATCAATTAAAATCAATTTAGCCTCAAATAAATAATGAAACATGTTCAATTTTGTTTAAATAATGCAAAAACAAAGTGTTGGAGAAGTAAAAGCTAACGTTTGAGTTCCTTGCTCAGAACATGAGAACATATGAAAGTTGGTCGTTCCTTTTAACATGAGACTTCAATATTCCAAGGTAAGAGGTTTTAGGTTGTAGTTAATATAGTATTTATAGGACTATTTCTCTATACCATTTGTATTATATATACCTTTTGACTATTGGATGTTCTTATAGGCACTATAGTATTGCCAGTGTATTAGTATAGCTTCCGTCCCTCTCCTCGCCGCTACCTGGGCTCGAACCAGGAACACATCGAAAACAGCCACCCTCGAAGTAGCGTTACCCATCGCTCCACAAAAGCCGTGGCCCTTGCAGAGCAAGGTGAATAACTACACCAAGTCTCAGAGCGAGTGACGTTTGAAAAGCTATTAGCGCGCATCCCGCTAACTAGCTAGCCATTTCACATCTGTTACACCAGCCATTAGGCTGATAGGCTTGAAGTCATAAACAGCATTGTGCTTGTGAAGAGCTGCTGGAAAATGCACTAAAGTGCTGTTTGAATGAATGCTTACAAGCCTGCTGCTCCCTCACACCGCTCAGTCAATGCTCTATCAAATCATAGACTTAATTATAACATAACACACAGAAATACGAGCCTTTGGTCATTAATATGGTAGAATCTGGAAACTATCATTTTGAAAACAAAACGTTTATTATTTCAGTGAAATACGGAACCGTTCAGTATTTTATCTAACTGGTGGCATCCCTAAGTCTAAATATTCTTGTTACATTGCTCAACCTTCAATGTTATGTCATAATTACGTAAAATTCTAGCAAATTAGTTCGCAATGAGCCAGGCTGCCCAAACTGTTGCATATACCCTGACTCTGCGTGCAATGAACGCAAGAGAAGTGACACAATTTCACCTGGTTAATATAGCCTGCTAACCTGGATTTCTTTTAGCTAAATATGCAGGTTTAAAAATATATACTTCTGTGTATTGATTTTAAGAAAGGCATTGGTGTTTATGGTTAGGTACAGTCGTCCAACGATTGTGCTTTTTCGCAAATGCGCTTTTGTTAAATCATCCCCCAGCGTTGCATCGATTATATGCAACGCAGGACATGCTAGATAAACTAGTAATATCATCAACCATGTGTAGTTATAACTAGTGATTATGATTGATTTGATAGTTTTTTATAAGATAAGTTAATGCTAGCTAGCATCTTACCTTGGCTTCGACTGCATTTGCGTAACAGACAGTCTCCTTGTGGAGTGCAACGAGAGGCAGGTGGTTATAGCGTTAGACTAGTTAACTGTAAGGTTGCAAGATTGTATCCCCGAGCTGACAAGGTGAAAATCTGTCGTTCTGCCCTGAACAAGGCAGTTAACCCACCGTTCCTAGGCCGTCATTGAAAATAAGAATGTGTTCTTAACTGACTTGCCTAGTTAAATAAAGGTATTTTAAAAAATAATAAAAAATAGTTTAAAAAATCGGTGCCCAAAAATACCGATTTCCGATTTGTTATGAAAACTTGAAATCGGCCCTAATTAATCGGGCCATTCCAATTAATCGGTCAACCTCTAGTCGAGACAGCAGGTGCAGTAGAGGTAGATGTGTAGCTAGCTAAGTATACATATTTCAACTCTGGCAAGCATGAATGTCTGACTGAAAACTTGTGTGGCCTCACAGCTTGTTCTAGCTAATCACATATTCTGCGTGGTGCCGAGTAGTGATGGGCATTGAGCCGGCTCATTGGCTCGGTTCATGTAAAAGAGCCGGCTCATTTGGCTCCCAAATGGCTCTTCGTTCAAAAATATTTAAATTGATATAGAACCTTGAAAAAAAGTGCAAATCTCCAATGTAAAGCCAAAAGGGTAGGCTACCATAATGTGAAATGCACGTTCAATACATTTGTACCGGGACAAATTATTAGATGGCCTGCGGCAAAAAAATAATTACGCACTGAAGATCAGCGTCGACCAGTTTGATGCGCCGTTTACACTGTTTACCGGTGTTATTACTGTTGTCGCCCCAGCCCCTTCTTTGGGAGGACGGAGGCTAGCATCCAACGTTATTGTGCATTAACGCCGCCGCATCCTGCATGTCCTATCTTAAAAATAGAAGTATAAAGAGGGATTCCTGCAAATGCAAGAACGCCCCGAATTGCAGTCTGCAATTTCACCCTTCTCAACTGAACTGGGTTAGTTAAGCAATAAGGCACGAGGGGGTGTGGTATATGGCCAATATACCACAGCTAAGGGCTTTTCTTAGGCACCACACACTGCAGAGTGCCTGGACTATTGGCCATGTACCACAAACCCCGAGGTGCCTTATTGCTATTATAAACTGGTTACCAATGTAATTAGAGCGGTAAAAATAAATGTTTTGTCTTACCCGTGGTATACGGTTTGATATACCACGGCTGTCAGCCAATCAGCATTCAGGGCTCGAACCACTAAGTTTATAAATTAACATTAATATTGCCTGTAAAAGTGGAGTGGGCTAGTGTTGTGGATTCACCACCTGCCTGTTATCTTTCTCAAGGCTTAGTGTCGATTTGTCAAAAAATATAAACCTATCCTTGTGTCAAATCTCTTATCTTTTATTTTCCGGCCATGACATAAGTGCTTCATATTTATTTGGCTCACAGATAACCCTATTCAGGCTGATCCTCTCCACTTGGCCTACTGTTTCTGTTGTCAGTGCCTATAAACAGGTGGATTATCTAAATGCTGTATTATACTTACGTGGGGTGGGTCTACCTTGCATCTAATCTCTATCAAGCCTGAGCTTTGAGTAAATGGGAGACCTGAAAACAGTTGGCCTGCTCCTTGGACAGGAATTAGGATCTAAAATAAATTGTATCTAAGGTTTAGAGATTAAGATATTTATGTAATCTGTTTACATGTTGTATCTCTCTTTTATCCTCACTACCCCTCCCCTCTCCTTTCACTTTTTCACAATGAGAGCAGCCCCATTGAAATGGAAACACCCAGGACCTTGTTAAACAGGAAATAGACCAGGTATGCTATGCACAAACGCCTCTCGTAATCTCAGGATTACACACTCCATTTGGTTGAAGTCATACTGTTCTTATGATCTATGTTACTGCTGTCATCATCATGTTGCTGTGCCTGTGCTGTGAATCTCTTTTCTTCTATCATGAAGGTCTAGTTAGTTTGTTTTCATCTTGTTTTTCATCTTCTTTCATCTCCTCCACTTTCTTTGAATCATGGCTTGAGTTCATTTAGCTCATTCATGTTCAGTTCATATGTCACTTCAAAGTGAACAGAATTATAGGTAGTTGAAATACAATCTGAATCTTGGCATAGAAGTGTCAATCTCTTTGAATCCTAATGTTTCATTACCGGGGCTGAAACTTGTAACAGTATTGATTGATATATTGCACTGTACACCTGTACTGTGTTTGCACCATAATAACATTAATGCTAAGAATAAGAACCCACTTTCTGAATTAGTAACTGTTCCACACACACTGTAATGTACAACTTGGTACGTAAACACAGCATGTACTGGGCTAGTTTTGGTTAGCTAATTCCATGTAAATGATCAGTGTGTTGGTTGTAGATATGATTGACAGTTCTGTCAGTAGTGGAACTGGACCATCAGGCAGGGATTACACACACGTGTAATTAAGACGTCGGGCAGACTCCGTGGCATTGTGACCCAGTGACATCATCAGAGACAGCAAGTCCTCCGGCTACTCCCAAAAGGGGCCTAGGAGGGAGGGCTTTAGAATGCCATGCTGTCTACATGCTGCCCCAATGGTCCCATGCATCACAACAAACAGTGAACCCTAAAACCTGATTTGAATTATTTAACCTGATTTGAATTATTTCTCGACTGTGAAGGAAAATAAGTGCGGATCACGTGGTGGTGACGCAGGACTTTTTCTGTCTGAACATGAGGGCTGCAGAGAGGCCTGGGCTCTGATGTCATTGCTTTGGCAGGGGAAATGATTAAGGTGTTGAATCTCAGACCGTGCTCTTCAAATTCAGTCCAGCTTGTTCTCAGTGCCGACTGTAATGGATCATTGAACAAACTGTCATTAACGCCGCAGCATCCTGCATGTCCTACCCTTCAGGTTACCATGTCACTTTCACTAGAGCTTCCTGGACAGTCCCTGCGGCATCTTTTGGCTTAGTTAAATATTAGTGAAACTATTTCCATTTAATTATGGACAGTGTTGATGGTTTTGGTAGAAGTGTATTTGATTAAAGCACTCTGTGTAATACCTTTCTGGGAAATTACAGGTGAGTCACTCTTATAACACTCGTCAGCAGCTGACTTGACTCATTTCATAAGAACCAAAAGTGTGACAGTTTGTAAAAGATGGATAACTCATTTTCTGCTCGCTACTAATAAGCAGCACCCTTTCAGCACATAGCCTAGGCCTACATCTATCTATGGAAAGAGGTGGACAAGGGCAGTGGAGCAAGTTTGTCGAAAGGGGTTGGGTTGCCATGGAAACTGGCATAGTATATTACGAACCTGTTTTTAGAAAGAGCCCGGTTTGAAAATAACCTGTTTTCTTGAAGGATTGAAAAGCCCTGGGGAAGGTCACGAGTCAGGACCAGTGGAGTTCAAAGGTTGTGTGAACTCAGACGTCCCATGCAATGCTTCTCTTGTGACCTCTCCTTCAGCTTGAAAAGTGTGGAGTGGTGGCGCTCCCTTGTCCTAACAGCATAATATTTTTGTATGTGCTCCAACAGTTGTAGCTAGATTGTGTAAAGGTGGAAGCCTCTGGAACATGGCTGGAGTATCAGGAGGCTATTGTTGTGATTTTGGTTCACAGAAGGCAGCTGTAATAATCCACCCATCGGGCTCAGGTTTCTGCCATGTTGACTTAAAGGTCCCACACAGTCATCCTATTTCCCAAGTAAAAATAGCCTTTTAATGACCAAACATACTCAGAATTTAATACATTTTACCTTCTCTCATCTTAACGATCAGTAAGCCTGAAAGAACTGTATGAGTGGGCAGGGAGTTTATATTCATGTGCTCTCCTTGACTGACATCTCTTTCAAACATCCCTGTGTACATTGCTAGGTAACAAGGTAAATGGGCCACAAGTTATTGATGACCAGGTAAACAATGGACCACGTGTCATTCTGAGCCAAAACAGTATGCACCAACTCATTTTCTCAGCAAAATGCTCTCATGGTTGACAGAGCTGATCATGGACTGTTGAATATCAGCAGCAATACACAATTGCATTTCTATTGTTTTGTAACTAATTACAAAATACAGTTCACTGATACACTTCTTCACCAGAATTAGTAAAGCCTGAGTCACCTTAGACATAAGGGGAATGTACATGAAAACAGCATACAATAAGTGCAATTTATTGGTGCCCTTGCATTAGCATTATAAAGAAAAATATGTTCAGAATTGTATGTATTGATCAGATCTTTATTGGATTATTTACAATAGGCCAGCATAGCTGAAATATAGATATCCATGAACATGAGAATAATAAAGGTGGGAAATAATGGTTAGATGTCATTTGACCGGGCAGACGGGTTTGGCCGTGCACTTTTTAGTGAAACTTTTCAATGTTTTGTATTTGGAGTTTTTGTGTGCCTGAAATGAAAATCTGTGGCTTACACTATGTTGGGTCTGGCTTCACAGCATATCCCCCTTTCTTTTTCTTGCTAAAGCCGATTTAGTATTCCAGCATTCCTGCCGCGGTGGTTGCCTGGGAAGCAGTGCAGACAGAGTAGATGTTGGAGTTTCTCCAGTGTCTTACTACAGCTCGATGAGTGGAAAGATAAAAGGAGATGGAAATAATACCCCCCCCCCCCCCTAATCATCACGATGAGCCCCAATGACACAAGCTACATTAACTGTAAGACAACAACCCACACAATAGAATTGCAAAAATATGATTATCCAATGTTCAATTACAAATGCTATAGAACAAAAACCATATAGTGACGATCAGGTGTGTTACTGAAGTTTACAGTCAACACAACCACAGTTACAGCCACCGTGTCAGACTCCTCAACCTCTGTCACGTACATTATGGTCAGAGCTTGTAACGTCCACTGATCCACTGTCCATGATGGTACAGCAGCCGTCTTCAGGATTAGCTTCCTGGCAAGACCCATCCAATGTTCTCCCCAATTGATAAAGCATCTTCGCTCTAAATTTGCTCTGCACACGTGTGACATGATCGTAATTCTCGGTGAAGCTGGTCCCCCTGAAATGAAAAGCAGCCACTGCTGTCAGATGTCTTCATTCTTCGGACAATAGTGTAACGGTAATTAACACTGGCATCCAGCCACAACACAGGGTGCTTTTTCCAGCATGCTGGTAAGTAGCTTCCTTGATAAAAGTCACAGTTGACAAGGGTTATGTATCGTTCTGCTTGAGCCATCTCACGGTTCGTAAACAAAGCCATATGATGTGCTCATGTGATGACTGTTCAGGTTTTACATATTTAAATGAGTTAGGATTATAAGACTACCATAGGTGTATGACATTTCCAGCGTTACGTGACGTTGCGTAAAGCTGTTAGTAAATCCTGCCTCCTGGATCCAAATCACATTTTATTTGTCATATACACATGTTTAGAAGATGTTAAAGCGAGTGTAGCGAAATGCTTTGGCTTCTAGTTCCGACCATGCAGTAATATCTACCATGTCATCTAACAACTTCACAACAGTTACCTTTTACACACAAGTGTAAATTAATGAATAAGAATATGTACATAAAAATATATGGATGAGCGATGGCCGAACGCCATAGGCAAGATTCAGTAGATGGGAACAAGTACAGTATGCACATATGAGATGAGTAATGCAGGGTATGTAAACATTATATAAAGTGGCATTGTTTAAAGTGGCGAGTGATACATTTATTACATGCAATTTTTAATTATTAAAGTGGTTAGAGATTGAGTCAGTATGTTGGCAGCAGCTACTCAATGTTAGTGATGGCTGTTTAACAGTCTGATGGCCTTGAGATGGAAGCTGTTTTTCAGTCTCTCGGTCCCTGCTCTCGGTCCCCACCTGTACTGACCTTGTCTTCTGGATGATAGCGGGTTAAACAGGCAGTGGCTCAGGTTGTTGTTATCCTTGATGATCTTTTTGGCCTTCCTGTGACATCGGGTGGTGTAGGTGTCCTGGAGGGCAGGTAGTTTGCCCCCGGTGATGCCTTTGTGCAGACCTCATTACCCTCTGGAGAGCCTTACAATTGTGGGCGGAGCAGTTGCTGTACCAGGCGGTGATACAGCCCGACAGGATGCTCTCGATCTGTAAAAGTTTGAGTGTTTTTGGTGACAAGTCAAATTTCTTCAGCCTCCTGAGGTTGAAGAGGCGCTGCTGCGCCTTCTTCACCACGTTGTCTGTGTGGGTCGACCATTTCAGTTTGTCCGTGATGTGTACGCCGAGGAACTTGAAGCTTTCCACCTTCTCCACTAATGTTTGTTGATGTGGATAGGGGGCTGCTCCCTCTGCTGTTTCCTGAAGTCCATGATCATCTCCTTTGTTTTGTTGACATTGAGTGTGCGTTTGACCAGTAACTTTATGATCAACTTTGTCAACGTACCAGCTAGTCATTTTTCATAATTGGGTCAACCTACAGTACTATTAACTGGTTTCATTTAAATATCATCAAATTTCACCGTTCTCTATCTTTTAAATTGCATTCAAACAGCCATCGATAAAATGCAATTGTGTCCGTAGCTTATACCTGACCATACCATAACTGCACCGCCACCGGGGGGCACTCTGTTCACAACGTTGACATCAGCAAACCGCTCGTCCACACGCCATGCAGCCCGGTACATTTGAAACCGGGATTCATCTGTGAAGAGCACACTTCTCCAGCGTGCCAGTGGATATCGAAGGTGAGCATTTCCCAACTGAAGTGGGTTTACGACACCAAACTGCAGTCAGATTAAGACCCCGATGAGGACTACCAGCATGCAGATGAGCTTCCATGAGACAGTTTCTGACCGTTTGTGTCGAAAGTCTTTGGGTTGTATAAACCCACAATTTCATCATCTGTCCGGGTGGCTGGTCTCAGACAATCCCACAGATGTGGAGGTCCTGGACTGGCATGGTTACACGTGGTCAGTGCAGTTGTGAGGCTGGTTGGACCTACTGCCAAATTCTCTAAAAGGATGTTGGAGGTGGCTTTTTGTGGAGAAGTTAATAAATAAATTAAATAAATTCAACAATAAATTCTCTGGCAACAGCTCTGGTGGACATTCCTGCGGTCAGCATGCCAATTGCACCCTCCCTCAACTTGAGACATCTGTGGCATTGTGTTGTGTGACAACTGCACATTTTTTGTGGCCTTTTATTGTCCCTAGCCCAAGGTGCACCTGTGTAATGATCATGCTGTTTAATCAACTTCTTGATATGCCACACCTGTCAGGTGGATGAATTATCTTGGCATAGGAGAAATGCTCACTAACAGGGATTTGAGAGAAATAAACTTTTTGTGCGTATGGAACATTTCTGTGATCTTTTATTTCAGCTCATGAAACATGGGACCAACACTTTACGTGTTGCGTTTTGTATTTTTAAAACACAGAAAAATCAATGAATGCATTATGATTAAAGATCACCACATGACTAATGCAAAAATGGTATGTGGATACAGACTGCATTCCATTAAGCCACATTGATATTCAGTGTAGGAGACCATATCGCTACACACTCCGAAGTGACAGATTAGCTGGAGGTTTGCAAGAGCACCTTTGTAGCCCATCAGTAGCAAGTTGAGCTCTCATTCCAAGGATATGTCCGTTTTAGGCTTCTCCTCTGAATCCGTTAGCATGTGATTTTTGTACATTTATCTGCATTGGGCGGTGTTTATGTAAGGCGTTGCCATGGCAAGGAGCTGGTCCCCCGCAGTATTGGCTGGGCCCAGTGTTTCATCTGCGGTCCTGCCTGTTATAGTGGGTTGCCATGGGGATGGGCTGGTCCTTCTGCAGCAAGACCCATTAACCTATTGGATTAGGGCTCATACACTCTGTCAGGCTAGTGAACTGGAGGGGAGCCCTGGGAATGTGTCAGGCAGTTGTGGATACAAGTAAAGGAGGGATGTTCTAACCAGTTTAGTAAGATGGTGAGATAGTTCTAGGCATTTTTGATGAATGTGTTATTTTGTTTATCTCTCAGGTCTGTCCGTCAGCCACCCTCCGTCACCCCTGCGATCATGGAGGCCCAAGCAGGGGAGGAGCCAGGCCCAATTGGTTCGACTCCTGCATCGCCTGACTCCGCCCCCAGCCCACATAGCGAGGCAGTGACCAATGAGCTGCAAGAGCTGTCGCTGCAGCCCGCCCCCAACCTGCTGCCCCTGACAGACAGGAAAAACGGTGAGTGCCTGTTCTGATTCCAGGCAACTGTCATCAAGCCCACCGATGAGATTAAAACCCTGGTGGACTGATGCTATATGGCGCGAAGACTATCCACTTCCATCAGAAAAAACTACTGGTATGAACTGTAGAAAATGAAAACCAAGACTGCAGCTATGAAGCATGGACAGGTTTTTCAGTCTGAGGCTCTGTGTTGTGTAAACACTTCTATAATGCAGGTAGAACTGTACAAACGTTAGTTCGCTCTCATACTTCCTCTCACTTGGCACAGTACCCACAGTGGTCTCTGGTCAAGGAGGGAGAGTTGTATGGCAAAGTTGTTAGAATTCCAGCTGAAAGAGCTCAATGAGGAGGAGGAGAGTAGTATCTTACCCATGTGCACTCTGGGTCAAAGGGTACCTGGAATGCAGTTTGCGAAAGTGCACTTGAGGAGTAGAAGCTGGTGTGCGGGAATAAAACCCAGCTAAACTTGAGCTTCTCTCATTAAGTCATGAGGAGGAAGAGCTTGTATATGAAATTATTTTTACAGACATGAGGAAAATAGAAATGTGTGTGTGTGTGTGTGTGTGTGTGTCTAGGCGATAAAGTCTAAACATGGGGGCTACTCTCTCCTTTTCAAATCAAACCGGTGTAGACCTTAGAGTGAAATGCTTACTCACAGGCCCTAACTAATAGTGCAATTTAAGTAAAAAAAATAGGTATTAGGTGAACAATAGATAAGTAAGGAAATAAAAAACAACAGTAAAAAGACAGTGAATAATAACAGTAGCGAGGCTATATACAGTAGCGAGGCTATATACAGTAGAGAGGCTACATACAGTAGCGGGGCTATATACAGTAGTGAGGCTATATACAGTAGCGAGGCTATATACAGTAGCGGGGCTATATACAGTAGCGGGGCTATATACAGTAGCGGGGCTATATACAGGCACCAGTTAGTCGGGCTGATTGAGGTAGTATGTACATGTAGGCACGGTTGAAGTGACTATGCATATATAATATACAGAAGGTAGCAGTTAGTGTAAAAGAGGGGTTGGTAGGTGGCGGGACACAATGCAGATAGTTCTCGTAGCCAATGTGCGGGGGCACCGGTTAGTCGGGCTAATTGAGGTTGTATGTACAGTGCCTTGCGAAAGTATTCGGCCCCCTTGAACTTTGTGACCTTTTGCCACATTTCAGGCTTCAAGCATAAAGATATAAAACTGTATTTTTTTGTGAAGAATCAACAACAAGTGGAAAACAATCATGAAGTGGAACGACATTTATTGGATATTTCAAACTTTTTTAACAAATCAAAAACTGAAAAATTGGGCGTGCAAAATTTCTCAGCCCCTTTACTTTCAGTGCAGCAAACTCTCTCCAGAAGTTCAGTAAGGATCTCTGAATGATCCAATGTTGACCTAAATGACTAATGATGATAAATACAATCCACCTGTGTGTAATCAAGTCTCCGTATAAATGCACCTGCACTGTGATAGTCTCAGAGGTCCGTTAAAAGCGCAGAGAGCATCATGAAGAACAAGGAACACACCAGGCAGGTCCGAGATACTGTTGTGAAGAAGTTTAAAGCCGGATTTGGATACAAAAAGATTTCCCAAGCTTTAAACATCCCAAGGAGCACTGTGCAAGCGATAATATTGAAATGGAAGGAGTATCAGACCACTGCAAATCTACCAAGACCTGGCCATCCCTCTAAACTTACAGCTCATACAAGGAGAAGACTGATCAGAGATGCAGCCAAGAGGCCCATGATCACTCTGGATGAACTGCAGAGATCTACAGCTGAGGTGGGAGACTGTCCATAGGACAACAATCAGTCGTATATTGCACAAATCTGGCCTTTATGGAAGAGTGGCAAGAAGAAAGCCATTTCTTAAAGATATCCATAAAAAGTGTAATTTAAAGTTTGCCACAAGCCACCTGGGAGACACACCAAACATGTGGAAGAAGGTGCTCTGGTCAGATGAAACCAAAATTGAACTTTTTGGCAACAATGCAAAACGTTATGTTTGGCGTAAAAGCAACACAGCTCATCACCCTGAACACACCATACCCACTGTCAAACATGGTGGTGGCAGCATCATGGTTTGGGCCTGATTTTCTTCAGCAGGGACAGGGAAGATGGATGGAGCCAGATACAGGACAATTCTGGAAGAAAACCTGATGGAGTCTGCAAAAGACCTGAGACTGGGACGGAGACTGGGACGGAGATTTGTCTTCCAACAAGACAATGATCCAAAACATAAAGCAAAATCTACAATGGAATGGTTCAAAAATAAACATATCCAGGTGTTAGAATGGCCAAGTCAAAGTCCAGACCTGAATCCAATCGAGAATCTGTGGAAAGAACTGAAAACTGCTGTTCACAAATGCTCTCCATCCAACCTTACTGAACTCGAGCTGTTTTGCAAGGAGGAATGGGAAAAAATTTCAGTCTCTCGATGTGCAAAACTGATAGAGACATACTCCAAGCGACTTACAGCTGTAATCGCAGCAAAAGGTGGCGCTACAAAGTATTAACTTATGGGGGCTGAATAATTTTGCACCCCCAATTTATCAGTTTTTGATTTGTTAAAAAAGTTTGAAATGTCCAATAAATGTCGTTCCACTTCATGATTGTGTCCCACTTGTTGTTGATTCTTCACAAAAAAATACAGTTTTATATCTTTATGTTTGAAGCCTGAAATGTGGCAAAAGGTTGCAAAGTTCAAGGGGGCCGAATACTTTCGCAAGGCACTGTATATGAATGTATAGTTAAAGTGACTATGCATATAGGATAAATAGAGAGTAGCACAGCGTAAAAGAGGGTTTGGGGGGTACCATTTCATTACCTGTTCAGAAGTCTTATGGCTTGGGGGTAAAAGCTGTTGAGAAGCCTTTTGGTTCATGGATTACCATTCTGAGCAACAAACACAGTCAGCAGCACTGGAAACATTGAAAAGCACTTTGTTCCACCAAATCACACTAGCGTCCTTAACCACGAGCATCTCAGCGAGGGGAAGCTGTGAGACAAGCACATTTTAAAAAGAGCAGCATGATATCATGAGCAATACAAGTCTGAGTTAATCGTGTTCACTTTTTCCACCCTCCTCACCCTTTCCACTCATGCTATCATCAGATGCAGTCCCATTCCCTGAGCTGTGTGAGTTTACATAGTTAACATTTTATTACCGCAGCCAAAGCAGCAAACTGCAGCTCTTACTTTGTGTTATCCCTGTGCGTACACGCCCATGCTCAGTGTTGTAGTAGTGAACTACATGTAGTTCAACTAGGCATTTAACTCTGTTTTGCAGTAGCTTGGTGGTAGTTGAACTCAATTCAGATCTTGGTAGTGTTTTCAGTAGGTCATAACTTTTTTGCCTTGAGGCTAGCTACTGGAACTACATTACTTTTTCAGCTGAAAGATAACATTTGTGAAGTAGGCAATTTCCTTTATATTTTGGGATCAGGCTTGTCTAATTCTCACTTGAAACACAGTTTGTGTGTTTAATAGGCTAATTGAAACATTCTGTTAACTT
This sequence comes from Oncorhynchus masou masou, assembly GCF_036934945.1. Lineage (NCBI taxonomy): Eukaryota > Metazoa > Chordata > Actinopteri > Salmoniformes > Salmonidae > Oncorhynchus > Oncorhynchus masou. The sequence continues at coordinate 10,091,950 of NC_088226.1, read as the reverse complement.
CTGACCCCAGATTAATCTGTTCTTGCAATTTGTAGTCTGATATTTCAGATTTAGATATGATTATTTATCACAAAGTACTTTGGATGTAATTAACCTCTTGTTCGAAGTAACTTTAGTTCAGTATACTATATTTTTCTTACGGGTAGCTTTAATGTAGCTTATCTTCTTCCAGTGTGAAGTAATTGGTAGCTTGATAAACTATATTTTCTGAGTAGCTTCCTCAACACTGCACATGCTCAGTTGTTTTAGGAATTTAAAGGTTACATACTTGTCCCAATATTTCACTGAAGGTGCAGGCAGCTCAACACGATTGTTTAATGACAAAGTTGGCCTGGATCCAACCACTTTGCCAAGGAGGAGGCCTGAGAGATCAAGTGTGTAGTGGATGTCGAGGAACTGCACTCACACCCAGATCGCAGTTGTAATTCGAATCACAGCAGGGCTCGACACTGCTGCCCTGACACTGTGTTCTACTCCACTCTGATCTCCATCTTACTCTCTGACTGAATGTTCACCAATGGATAGCATGCTAATTGGGGTGTATGGGTCAGTGCACGTTTGCCGATAAGCATGCACACACAGGCTCCATAATGAGTGAGCATGCTCTGCACCTTTAGTCTGCTGTTCTGACAGGTGAGGGGAGGAGTGTGAAGTGTCTGTAGGGAGTCAGGTGTGATAAGGTACCTGGGTCGTGTTTAATAGGTCACGGCACACCACAGATAAACGTTTCCTAATGGGAAGCAGACATCTGTGCTCTTAATGAACTAGTTCAGCTAGTTCCTCCACGTTTAAAAATGTTTTGTCTCCTGCTGACACTGTCCACACAGAGCACTGAGTTGATTCTCAGCATAGACACACACACACACACACTGTTGTTTTTTAAAATTGAATATCCGAAACATACCATATACTTGCAGTGAAGCCGCTCAACAACTACATCATACCAGTCATCCAACAGAAGCATCCGGGGTCAATGCCCTGCTCAAGGGCACGTTGATAGATCCCCCACTAGGCCAAAAAACGTTATCCCGAACCCTCCAAGACGTCTGTTGTTAACATGGAAACAGAAATGTCTTCCTGACGTTTATCTGAAATACTCATGCTCGAGGAGCCTTACATAGCAGAGAATAATAAACCAATTGAGTGATGTGTGTTTTTCTATAATCGTGTGGGTGTTGGCATGTGGATTTTGGGATAATAGCCGCCGGAAGTTATGTTCTTGACATAGATATATCCTCAATTCCTTATCTGTTCATATTTTGATATGTTTACACATCTATGGTAATCAAGGCTGTCAAACGAGAGAAGGGAGGCGAAGGGAGAACAGAGGTTAATGGAAGGGGGTGATGGGAAGGGAGGAAAAAGATTATGAACGAGGGGCAGCAAAGAGTGAGAGAGAGATGAGATCAAGAGGCATATAAAGTCCACTGTTATCAGTCCAAAATGTGTATTTTTTTTCAACTGTGAAATATTAGTGGAAAACCTTGACACCTGAACCATATAGCTGACCTCATGTACTGTGAATGTGATTGACCAGGAACGTGACGCGCGTGACAGTAAGGATGACTGCACGAAGAGTTCATAAGAGTTCAATCACCCTGAAGTCCTACGAACCCTACTTGCTCTTTCATATCTGGCCCTGAACAACACATGCTGCCAGATGTACACATCAGCTGGATTGATCATCGTGGACTATTAGAAATATCAATGTCGCTTGGGATGATACACACTGCCATCTATTGGCTGACAGATACACTACAACTGGCCATACAGCATTAGAGGAAGGACAGGGAACTGAAGTACTGTGGCACATCACATATATATTGACATTTGCATGTGTGCATCATGTCCTATGAATCAGGAGATGAGGTTCATTTTCAAACCTTGGAAAATCTCTTAATGTAATTGAAATGGCTGTTTCAGTGTAAACTTGGGTTTTTATGTGTTCAAATGCACTGAGGATATTGAACAGGTTCTAGATCCCTAACCCAAGATATGTGTGGAGTCGGGTTGTGTGTGTGCAGGGATATCTGTGAGTAACCCTAGCTGCCGCCTGCACCAGTTAAGGGTAGCTGGATATAGCCCTATATAGCCCATAGCCAGCTGGCCTACTATTTAAAACAGTCAGCCCGGGGGGGTCTCACATTCTGGAGCCCAGGCCCAGTAGGGAAGGAGTTAATTTGAGACTTGTTTATCGCACCCTTCCTCCTGAGTAAGACCTCAATGAAGAGGTGTGAAGGCAGCAGCAGTAACTGTTTGAATGTGGACTCCATCTTGTTTCAAACACAGTAGGCCCACCAGATATTGAGACGCCAGGGCCCAGTTTCCAAAAAGCATATTAGGTTCATCATTAGAACCTTTTGTAGTAGCATGGTTAGATTTCCAAGCTGTTTCCCAAAAGCCTTGTTACTAAAGTTGCACCTCAAAGCGCTCTTTATTTACCGACGGCCTCATACCACTCTTAACAGCTAAGTGCGTCGTTAGATGCTTTTGTTGCCCTTCGGCTTCACTTTATACACAGATCTCCGCTAAACATAGAAACAAGATGTTTATCTGTCTCTGTGACCGCAGATAACATCGGAACAAAGTTGACTACAAATACAAAGTTGCCAGTGTTTTTGTAATTGTTACAAACAAGTGAAGGATAAAACGATGCTTCAAATGAACACTGAGACGCATACAGTATAGGCTCTAGGGCTATATATTGAAATCGTATTGAGTTTTATTTACAGTAGCTAATTGTAGGCTACTTTCTGTCATTTTTGACTCAATATATTTTGATGTGTAACAATGTGCGCAATTATATTCCCAAACTGATTTAGTGCATTATTATCGGGTTAGCATTAGAATAAGCCGCCTCATTATTTGCAGCCATAATGTGGTAATATATCTCTCAAGCAGCTGATCCGTCATCAGTATTTAGAAATAATTAGAATGTTAAGGTAAGATTTGAATGGAGAAAGCTAATCTGAGAGCAGCGCTGCCTTTCTTTCAATCCTATCAGTATTGCCACATGCTCTAACGACCCACTTAGCGAATGTTCTCTCTCTGTGGTGTTTTGGGAAACTCATGTTAGATATTCTGCCGTTGTAGGGATTCATCGTTAAAATACTCATTAGTTCCATCGCTATAGGGAAACCAGACCCAGGCCAGTATCAGATACCCTAGCGGTACCCTGATTACACGCAGTTAATGATGACAATTATCAGTGTCTGTTGCCTCTGGCTCTGAAGATCATCATTTCTCCTCAGCGATGTCCTAGCACTTCCATTCAAAGTGAATACCAATAATAATCAACAAGAGCTTTCCTGGGGATTTTCTCTACCTCACAGTTCTTTGACCCCAGGCTAGTTCTTGACTTTATTTTAGCTCACCTGATCCACCATTTAAGTGAATACAAATGGTAACTTTGGCAGTACACATAGCTGTAGGCTGCATTTCTGTTTTTAAATGTCTGTTTTGACAGTTTTTGTACTTCATCTTTAGAAAATGATTTTAGGGCTTTGATTAGCATTGATGTTTTAATGAGATGTGGCAGACCATGTTTTAATGAGATGTGGCAGACCACAACGTGTTTCACATTTTAAAGTTCTCACTCTCTGTCACTGCCTTCTTGTATTAGCAAATGTTTTGCTTACAAAAGTCAAACGGTGAAGACTGAAACCGTCAAAGACCCAGTCTTGGCTTTGGGACACAACACATGTTTCTGTTTGGGGATCTGTGTGGTGGCAGCTTCTTCCCTGGGGCCATTATGGTGTCTGCCTACATCAGGGGTACTGTGTGGGGCCATTATGGTGTCTGCCTACATCAGGGGTACTGTATGGGGCCATTATGGTGTCTGCCTACATCAGGGTACTGTGTGGGGCCATTATGGTGTCTGCCTACATCAGGGTACTGTGTGGGGCCATTATGGTGTCTGCCTACATCAGGGTACTGTGTGGGGCCATTATGGTGTCTGCCTACATCAGGGTACTGTGTGGGGCCATTATGGTGTCTGCCTACATCAGGGGTACTGTGTGGGGCCATTATGGTGTCTGCCTACATCAGGGTACTGTGTGGGGCCATTATGGTGTCTGCCTACATCAGGGGTACTGTATGAGGCCATTATGGTGTCTGCCTACATCAGGGGTACTGTGTGGGGCCATTATGCTGCCTGCCTACATCAGGGGTACTGTGGGGCCATTATGCTGTCTGCCTACATCAGGGGTACTGTGTGGGGCCATTATGCTGTCTGCCTACATCAGGGGTACTGTGTGGGGCCATTATGCTGTCTGCCTACATCAGGGGTACTGTGTGGGGCCATTATGTTGTCTGCCTACATCAGGGGTACTGTGTGGGGCCATTATGCTGTCTGCCTACCTCAGGGTACTGTGTGGGGCCATTATGCTGTCTGCCTACCTCAGGGTACTGTGTGGGGCCATTATACTGTCTGCCTACATTAGGAGTACTTAAGTACTATTTGAGAAGTTCCGGCCCCACAAATCTCCTAGGGGGCAAAGGTCCGGATGGATATTGTCATTTATCGGCATTGTAACAAACCCCCACCTTGCAACCCATGTGGAAAATCTTGCAGTTTTAAAGCTAATTTCCCACAATTCTACACATTTTGCATGGGGCAGAGCATTTTATTCTGTTGCTTTTTAAAGCAAATTTTCTGCAATTCTACAAATGTTTCCATGTTTTATGTGTGTTTATATGATACCAGGGGTCAATGCCTGACCTACTTCTAAAAAATAAACTCAGCAAAAAAAGAAATGTCCCTTTTTCAGGACCCTGTCTTTAAAAGATAATTAGTATAAATCCAAATAACTTCTCAGATCTTCATTGTAAAGGGTTTAAACACTGTTTCCCATGCTTGTTCAATGAACCATAAACAATTAATGAACATGCACCTGTGGAACGGTCATAAGACACTAACAGTTTACAGGCGGTAGGCAATTAAGGTCACAGTTATGAACACTTAGGACACTAAAGAGGCCTTTCTACTGACTCTGAAAAACACCAAAAGAAAGATGCCCAGGGTCCCTGCTCATCTGCGTGAATGTGCCTTAGGCATGCTGCAAGGAGGCATCAGGACTGCAGATGTGGCCAGGGCAATAAATGTGTAACAACACCTACACAGGATCGGTACATCCGAACATCACACCTGCGGGACAGGTACAGGATGGCAACAACTGCCCGAGTTACACCAGGAACGCACAATCCCTCCATCAGTGCTCAGACTGTCCGCAATAGGCTGAGAGAGGCTGGACTGAGGGCTTGTAGGCCTGTTGTAAGGCAAGTCCTCACCAGACATCACTGGCAACAACGTTGCCTATGGGAACAGCCCACCGTCGCTGGACCAGACAGGACTGGCAAAAGGTGCTCTTCACTGACGAGTTGCGGTTTTGTCTCACCAGGGGTGATGGTCGGATTCGCGTTTATTGTCGAAGGAATGAGCGTTACACTGAGGCCTGTACTCTGGAGCGGGATCGATGTGGAGGGTCCGTCATGGTCTGGGGCGGTGTGTCACATCATCATCGGACTGAGCTTGTTGCCATTGCAGGCAATCTCAACACTGTGCATTACAGGGAAGACATCCTCCACCCTTCCTGCAGGCTCATCCTGGCATGACCCTTCAGCATGACAATGCCACCAGCCATACTGCTCGTTCTGTGTGTGATTTCCTGCAAGACAGGAATGTCAGTGTTCTGCTATGGCCAGTGAAGAGCCCGGATCTCAATCCCATTGAGCACGTCTGGGAACCTGTTGGATCGGAGCGTGAGGGCCATTTACCCCAGAAATACCCGGGAACTTGCAGGTGCCTTGGTGGAAGAGTGGGGTCACATCTCACAGCAAGAACTGGCAAATCTGGTGCAGTCCATGAGGAGGAGATGCACTGCAGTACTTAATGCAGCTGGTGGCCACACCAGATACTGACTGTTACTTTTGATTTTGTGTTCAGGGACACATTATTCAATTTTTGTTAGTCACATGTCTGTGGAACTTGTTCAGTTTATGTCTCAGTTGTGGAATCTTGTTATGGTCATACAAATATTTACACATGTTAAGTTTGCTGAAAGTAAACGCAGTTGACAGTGAGAGGACCTTTCTGTTTTTTGCTGAGTTTATATTTGTTTATTTTGTAGTCTGGACCGCGGCCTGTATTGACCCCGTTCTGGGACCGGATCCAGACCGCAGTCCACCAGTTGAGTATGGGGCGTCTAGATCGTGCACAAAGCTCACAGGTGTGCTCTCTTATGTTGTCACTAATGAGCAGAGGTCCCAGGTGCCAAGGGGGAAGTATTTGATTGTGGTTAGGAGGAAAAGGTTTAGCTGAAGTGTGTCAGTGTCTGTCAATGACAGAGTGAGTGGGTGCAGCAACAGCTGTGACAGTGCTTGATCAAGGATTCACAGGCATTTGACACACACTCACAGACCCACACACTCACCTCACTCACTCGTCTTGCTGCAGTAGATACTGGCTCTTGAAACTAGCAGCTGTACATTTCCACTTCAAGCCAGTGTTTCTTTTTTTCAATCTTTTTCATTTGTTTTTGGGGTTTTTTCAATAAGATTTGGCCATTTTTCTGAACTATTTGGAACTTTGTTTGCTAAAAAACGAGAAAGAGGAGAGGTCAGCGAGAACACAGTTGGAAAACTTCAATCTTCTCATGATTTTTGTCACTTGCACAAGGACCATTTCTATTCTAATGCTCTTATTTTGGTCCATCGGACGATATCCTGCATTAATATATTTAGCAGAATCTCTGTGACTTTTCCAAAAGATATCACAAACGTGATAATCCATATTGACTGGACTGTATTGGACTGAGCTGAACAGAGAATTCTATTTTTGTTACATTTGAATGTTTTTGGACACTGTTTTAATGTATTTATTTGATGGGACCACCATCTTTCAGTAATAATTATTTATTGTTTTGAACCTGATCACCATGCTGGACACCAATCCGACCCTTCACACAGACCCCACCTCTTTTGGGCCCCCTCCAATCAGCAACAGCATGGATAAGCAACGCATACGATTGGAGTTAGAACGCCGGGCTTGTCAGAGCCTGAGGGAAGGTGGGATTCATATTACGCACACATACACACAAACTCTTTATAATATGAGATGTGGAAGATATGGTTTCATTGATATCATTGTTTGGTTATATATTTTCTTCAACAGAGCTTTTTGATATAGCATCATTATGGAGAATTATTATCCTTACTCTTCCTTACTTGGCTTTTGTTTCATAGCTCCCCATAAAACACACCCAGCTATACAGTTGAGTTTTTCTCAGTGAATCGTGTGTATTGAGTTATGCTGCTCAGGCCGGCTGAGTGGGTGTCTGGTGTCTTCTGGGCTGCTGGTCAGATACTAAGTGGACCTTCTGGCCCCGGTACAGATGGGGCAGCGCCAGGACTCTGTGCCCAGTGGACAATGCTCAGGCACCTGTGGGTGCTGCCAGGGCCGTGACACCAACTGAGTTGGAGCAAAAAGAGCCTGAACAGACTTAGTCGTGACACACTGAGAATCTCTCAATGACTTTTAGAGAAACATAAATGTGCTGTGAGGCAGATATGCTGGCCCACTGAGTTAAGGTGAGGAATACTGAGACTGATGAAGATACTGTGGTGTTTAGTGTTACAAACAGAGACAGATTTAGATACTAAGACACAGATGGACACTGAGGGAAAACAGGGACAGGCTTGAGACACTGAGATGGACTTGGAACCATTGAGACAGACTGTGATTTACCGAGAAGTCATTTGCACTGAGATGTGCAGTCTTCCAGAGACACTGTACGATGAGGTAACCCACAGGCACCTGCCTTGGCAGCCGGTTTGACTTCAGAGTTTCAGAGGTGGACAGCATACCTTGACCCTGATTGAGGAGGGTGTCTGTTCACATCCCTTCATGCAGCCAGGCTGAGCCCAGGCCTTAGATTTCTGCTTCGGAGCAGTTTGAGTGTCGGGTGATTTTACAGTAATATTCCCTGTAACTCAACAGGCTGGGCCGGGCAGAGAGATCGAGTTCCCAGACATTACAGAGTGGTTCACAAATAGAAACCAGCAGGGAGAGGATGTGTTTCATCTCAGGGTTGGGATGGAGGGAATGGAAGGTTTTGAAAATATTTTCAAAGAAGTAAACGATTGAATAGGCAATGTAGAAAAGTGCACAGGAAGCTTTGTAGTGACGCACAGAGAAAGGTGACAATACATAAATTGAGCACAAAGGGAGATATGGAGAGGGGCAGGTGTTAGGAAAATGTAATGTTCTCGTTTACATCACATTGAGGTACTGAGAACGGTAATGAATTCAATGAATTCGGTAATGAATTCAAATTTCAGAGTGAGCATGTCCCTAGAGCATTTGCCTAGAAAATAATCTGTATAAGCAGCTGGCATCATCCCCCTGTCAGTCCTTGGCAGGATCAAATCATCTATCGCTGGAGGAGTGTCTGTGTTTGTGCGTGCCCCCCCCCCCCCAAGCCCATTTAATCTTGTCTCCTGTCGAGGGGACTATTGGGAGTCCTACGTCAAGCGGCCATATAAGAAAAAATAGGATGATTTGGCCAAGGCGGCGTCAGCCAGGACTGTCAGAAATGTTGACGCTGGTCAGAGATGTGATAAACGCAGAGGCTGAGCTCAGAGAGAGATGGAAACCATGAGAAAGAAGTCCCACATCGCCCACAATGATCTCCCTCTGACCTATTAGTCAGTATGCTTCCCTGTGGTTCACATGTAGGCAGCAGACCAGCTACAAACACAACTACCTAAGGAGGTGCACACAAGCATCACTTTGTGTACAGTCTAATGGACTGGTCCAACAATCATACTCTCACACATGAACACCAGGCCACATACTGTATGGATATGTAGTACACTGTAACAGCTTAACTTCCCCTTGCATGTACAGTATCACATCTCGAATTTCATGAAAACTGCTAATGCGCGTACTGAGATGTAGGTTTACTTTACCTCACATCTGACAGGAATCACTTACATGAGTCCACTCAGCTCGCTGTGGCTGAAGTGTAAACACGGGATAGCAATGATGTGATGCAGAGAACATGGTCTCCATCACTAGCTTTCTGTGTTCCTTCTATTGGTCGAGCTGAGATTAGGCAGCTGTTAGCAAGACACATTTATTCATGTCATACACATTTAGTCAGTACAGAAGTGTTACCATTTATCTGTACACATACTCCTCTCAATATAACACCTCATTCTATTTTGAATTGTGAATGGTGAATGTGGGCCTTCCTGTTTTTACAAGAATCCCTCTGCATTAGCATTGTTCAAGCCATGCGGAAGTGTCGTCCTCTCTATCTCTCTCTGTGTGGTAGAAGTTGTCAAAACGCGACAACCCGGCTGCTGTGTGAATGTAGAAACAGGAAGCGCGTGTGTGTGTTTGTGTGACAGGGACCGTCTGCCCGCTATTTCTCCTCCTTGACTCTGATAATAACCTCTGTATCGGCTGTCAGACGACTCTGTGGGAGGGGGAGAGGAGGGAGCGAGGGCCAGAAGAGCAGTGAGTAGGGTACTCTTCAACTCTAAGGCTTCAACCTCCCAGAAAGATGCACTATATTAATTTACAACACGGCTGTAACCGGCCTTGTATTTCCTCCCAAGGAGAAGAGCACGGAACGGAAACTGACTGTAGGGCGTTTAAGTTTTCACTATTGGTTGTTGCCCTGGCTGCTTCTGTCTGTAGTGTACTCACCTGACCTCTTGCTGTCCCTCTTATGCAGTGCTCCAGCTCAAACTCCAGCAGAGACGGACCCGTGAGGAGCTGGTCAGTCAGGGGATCATGCCACGTAAGTAACTCTCTCCCGTCCGTTAAACTACCTCATCCCCAAACCAATCTCCCCTTCCTCTAGCTGCTACCTCACCTCATTAGCTTGCTTTTTTTCAAAGTGAATGGATAGCTTGTTGACCTATCCTCACGCCCATAAGAATCAGTACAGCTACTCCTATTGTAGTCACCTCACTTGTTTCATAACAGGCACTTAATATACATGGCTATACGTATCTCAATGCTTTGCTTCATGTTCTAAGGTTCGAGAGATCCTGATGATTATGCTAGTGGTTAAATCGGCGGCGTCTTTTTTTCTGAGAAATGCCATTGTCAGTCTTCAAAGCAAAGTGGATCGAGCTCCTTCCTCTGCTTCTGACTTTTGAATGCTAAACTCATTCAGTGTGTACTGGGGCCTGTGCGTTTAATTCATTGCCCCATTTAATTTTTAGCTGTTACACTTGTTATATTCATTGCACAGTCAATGAATGTTCACATTACTAAGATAGACTTCCTCTCTGTTTCACACGGGTTAGTTCCAGGAACCTTTTTTACCTTTACGAACCCATTTACGTCCTCTAACTATATTTAGGACAATATCAGAATGCGCCACAGAACACATTTGGTTGGTATAAATGCATGAAATTTGGTATCAACATAGTAAATACAGGTGCCCTGATCTTAGCACAAATATGACAAATATATGATTCAACTCAATGTTTATGAACTACGGCTGTTTCTGTATTGTACTATATTTAGTCTTTGGACACATGGGGTTACTGTTTTTTACACAATTCATGAATAAAATCATGTAAATATGTTCAAATTATCAGATCTTAATAGTTGTATAGATTGCCTTGACCTTATATTAGGGATGCACGATATATCGGTGAACATATTGTAATCGGCCGATGTCTAGTTTAACGCCCGATTGTACAAAACCCATGTCAAAGCTGACGTGCATACCTATATAATGAAGGTACATGACGTAATGACACCACAGCATTCCTAAACTAGCCCACAATGTCTGTTGTGTGGATCGAGCAGTCAACAAGTCAAGCAGTCATTTGAAAGAGTAACAAAATTTCAGCGAGACGACTCGAAGGCGAAATCCATTAAAGCCAAGATAATATAACCTCTATATTTAACCATTCTCTGCCGTGGGTAATGTTGGCTTTCGTTTCCAATACCGCGTTGGTAATAAAGCATCATTTGTTTGACTGCAACTTCTGGGGTAGCGAGCTTTAGCTTGGTACCTAGGTAGCACCAATACAACCAGCCTGAAAACAATGACCAGTAAATGCCAACCAAATCACCTTTTGTGTGTGTGACCTTTTTATTTAATTAGGCAAGTCAGTTAAGAACAAATTCTTATTTACGATGCTGGGCCAATTGTGCGCCGCCCTATGGGACTGCCAATCACGGCCGGATGTGATAGAGCCTTGATTCAAACCAAGGACTGTAGTGACGCCTCTTGCACTGAGATGCAGTGCCTAATACAGCTGCGTCCATGTGTGTGTGTGTTAACTATTTAACTCTACTAGAATGCTTAAAAAGCCGCTAAAATTTGTAAAAGCAGTTATCGGTATCGTTTTGGGGGTTTTTGCAAGGAAAATATTGGATATCGGTATCGGCCAAAAAAGAAACATCCTCTTACTGTCAACTGAGTTTATTTCCAGCAAACTTAACATGAAAATATTTGTATGAACATAATATTCAACAACTGAGACATATATTGAAAGAGTTTCACAGACATATGACTAACAGAAATGGAATAATGTGTCCCTGAACAAAGGGGGGGTCAAAATCAAAAGTAACATTCGGTATCTGTTGTGGCCACCAGCTGCATTACATACTGCAGTGCATCTCCTCCTCGTGGACTGCACCAGGTTTGCCAGTTCTTGCTGTGAGATGTTACCCCACTCTTCCACCAAGGTACCTGCCAGTTCCCGGACATTTCTGGGGGGAATGGCCCTAGCCCTCATCCTCGGATCCAACAGGTCCCAGATGTGCTCAATGGGATTGAGATCCAAGCTCTTCGCTGGCCATGGCAGAACACTGACATTCCTGTCTTGCAGGAAATCACGCACAGAATGAGCAGTATGGCTGGTGGCATTGTCATGCCGGAGGGTCATGTCAGGATGAGCCTGCAGGAAGGGTACCACATGAGGGAGGAGGATATCTTCCCTGTAACGCACAACGTTGAGATTGCCTGCAATGACAACAAGCTCAGTCTGATGATGCTATGACACACCGCCCCAGGCCATAAAGGACCCTCCACCTCGATCCCGCTCCAGAGTACAGGCCTCAGTGTAACGCTCATTCCTTCGAAGATAAGCGCGAATCCAACCATCACCCCTGGTGAGACAAAACCGCGACTCATCAGAGAAGAGCAATTTTTTGGCAGTCCTGTCTGGTCCAGCGACGGTGGGTTTGTGCCCATAGGTGACGTTGTTGCCGGTGATGTCTGGTGAGGACCTGCCTTACAACAGGTCTACAAGCCCTCAGTTCAGCCTCTCTCAGCCTATTGCGGACAGTCTGATCGCTGATGGATTGTGCATTCCTGGTGTAACTCGGTAGTTGTTGTTGCCATCCTGTACCTGTCCCACAGGTGTGATGTTCGGATGTACAGATCCTGTGCAGGTGTTGTTACATGTGGTCTGCCACTGTGAGGACAATCAGCTGTCTATCCCGGCTCCCTGTAGCGCTGTTTTAGGCATCTCAAAGTATTGACATTGCAATTTATTGCCCTGGCCACATCTGCAGTCATCATGCATCCTTGCAGCATGCCTAAGGTACGTTCATGCAGATGAGCAGAGACCCTGGGCATCTTTCTTTTGGTGTTTTTGAGTCCGTAGAAAGGCCTCTTTAGTGTCCTACATTTTCATAACTGTGACCTTAATTGCCTACAGTTGAAGTCAGAAGTTTACATACACCTTAGCCAAATATATTTAAACTTACTTTTTCACAATTCCTGACATTTAATCCGAGTAAAAATTCCCTGTCTTAGGTCAGTTAGGATCACCACTTTATTTTAAAAATGTCAAATGTCAGAATAATAGTAGAGAGAATTATTTATTTCAGCTTTTATTTATTTTTATCACATTCCAGGTGGGTCAGAAGTTTACATACACTCAATTAGTATTTGGTAGCATTGCCTTTTAAAATGGTTTAACTTCTTATGGTTGCCATCCCGTTAACGGGATAATTGTCATCAACAACCGCTGAATTGCATAGCGCCACATTCAAATAATATTACTAAAAATATTTATATTCATGAAATCACAAGTGCAATATAGCAAAACACAGCTTAGCCTTTTGTTAATCCACCTGTCGTGTCAGATTTTGAAAATATGCTTTACAGCGAAAGCAATCCAAGCGTTTGTGTAAGTTTATCAAATGCTCGACCAAACATTATGTATACCTAGCATCAAGTAGCTTGGTCACGAAAATCAGAAAAGCAATCAAATTAATCATTTACCTTTGATGATCTTTGGATGTTTTCACTCACGAGACTCCCAGTTACACAATAAATGTTCCTTTTGTTCCATAAAGATTATTTTTATATCCAAAATACCTCCGTTTGTTTGGCGCGTTATGTTCAGAAATCCACAGGAAAGAGCGGTCACGACAACTCAGACAAATTCCAAATTGTATCCGTAATGTCCACAGAAACATGTCAAACGTTTTTTTATAATCAATCCTCAGGTTGTTTTTAAAATATGTTATCGATAATATATCAACCGCAACTGTCTTTTTCAGTCGGAGAGAGAAAGGCAATGGCTGCCCAAACTCTGTTACGCATACAAAACGCTGCTGGCACCCGGCTATAAAATGACGCGATGTTATCTTTCTCGCTCATTTTTTCAGAATAAAAGCCTGAAACTATGTCTAAAGACTGTTGATACCTTGAGGAACGATAGGAAAAGGAATCTGGTTGATATCCCTTTAAATGGAGCAAAGGCAGGCTATTGAACATGGAGTTTTCAAAATAGAAGCCACTTCCTGGTTTGATTTTCCTCAGGGTTTCGCCTGCAATATCAGTTCTATTATACTCACAGACAATATTTTGACAGTTTTTAAAACTTTAGAGTGTTTTCTATCCAATACTAATAATAATATGCATATATTAGCAACTGAGACTGAGGAGCAGGCCATTTAGTTTGGGCAACTTATTCATCCAAGCTACTCAATACTGCCCCCCCGCCATAAGAGGTTAACTTGGGTCAAATGTTTTGGGTGGCTTTCCACAAGCTTCCCACAATAAGTTGGGTGAATTTTGTCCCATTCCTTCTGACAGAGTTTGTTTAAGTGAGTCAGGTTTGTAGGCCTCCTTGCTCGCACAAGCTTTTTCAGTTCTGCCCACAAATGTTCTATGTGATTGAGGTCAGGGCTTTGTGATGGCCACTCCAATACTTTGACTTTGTTGTTCTTAAGCCATTTTTGCCAAAAACTTTGGAAGTATGCTTGGGGTCATTGTCCATTTGGAAGACCCATTTGCGACCAAGCTTTAACTTCCAAGCTTTAAACTTTAACTGTCCACATAATTTTCCATCCTCGAGTGCCATCTATTTTGTGAAGTGCACCAGTCCCTCCTGCCGCAAAGCACCCCCACAACATGATGCTGCCACCCCCGTCCTTCACGGTTGGGACGGTGTTTTTCGGCTTGCAAGCCTCCCCCTTTTTCCTCCAACATAACGATGGTCATTATGGCCAAACAGTTCTATTTTTGTTTCTCCAAAAAGTACGATCTTTGTCCCCATGTGCAGTTGCAAACCATAGTTTGGCTTTTTTATGACTGTTTTGGAGCAGTAGCTTCTTCTTTGCTGAGCGGACTTTCAGGTTATGTCGATATAGTACTCGTTTTACTGTGGATATAGATACTTTTGTACCCGTTTCTTCCAGCATCTTCACAAGGTCCTTTGCTGCTGTTCTGGGATTTTTTTCTTAGGTCTTGGCTGATTTCTTTTGATTTTCCTACGATGTCAAGCGAAGAGGCACTGAGTTTGAAGGTAGGCCTTGAAATACATCTACAGGTACACCTCCAATTGACTCAAATGATGTCAATTTGCCTATCAGAAACTTCTAAAGCCATGATGTCATTTTCTGGAATTTTCCAAGCTGTTTAAAGACAGTTGACTTGTATTTAAGTGTATTTAAACTTCTGACCCACTGGAATTGAGATACAGTGAAATAATCGGTCTGTAAACAGTTGTTGGAAAAATGACTTGTCATGCACAAAGCAGATGTCCTAACTGACTTGCCAAAACTATAGTTTGTTTTCAAGAAATCTGTGGCGTAGTTGAAAAACGAGTTTTATTGACTCCAACCTAAGTGTATGTAAACTTCCGAATTCAACTGTATATACAAAAGTATGTGCATCGTTCCTGACAGGTGTATAGAATCGAGCATAAACAGCTATACAAACATTGGCAGTAGAATGGCCTTACTGAAGAGCGACCAGTGACCTTCAACGTGGCACCGTCATAGGATGTCACCATTCCAACAAGTCAGTTCTTCAAAGTTCTTCCCTGCTTGCCCTAATGCCAACTGTAACGTTTGGTGGAGGAGGAATAATGTTCTTGGGGCTGTTTTTCATTGTTTGGGCTAGGCCCCTTAGTTGCAGTGAAGAGAAATCTTAACAATACAACATACAATGACATTCGAGATTATTCTGTGCTTCCAACTTTTTGGCAACAGTTTGGGGAAGACCCTTTCCTGTTTCAGCATGACAATGTCCCGGTGCATAAAGCGATGTCCATAAATAAATGGTTTGTCGAGATCAGTGTGGAAGAACTTGACTGGCCTGCACAGAGCCCCTGACCTCAACCCCATCAAACACCTTTGGGATGGATTGGAATGGTGACCTCACTAATGCTCTTGTGGCAGAATGGAAGCAAGTCCCCGCAGCAATGTTCCAACATCTAGTGGAAAACCTTCCCAGAAGAGTGGAGGCTATTTTCAGAGCAAAGGGGGGACCAACTCCATATTAATGCCCATTATTTTGGAATGAGATGTTTGACGAGCAGATGTGCAAATATACAGTGCATTCGGAAAGTATTCAGGCCCCTTGACTTTTTCCACATTTTGTTACGTTATAGCCTTTTTATAAAATGGATTAAAACAATTATTTCCCTCATCAATCTACACAACACCCCAATTTATTCTAAATTCAAATGGATATATCTAATTTACATAAGTATTCAGACTCTTTACTCAGTACTTATTTGAAGCACTTTTGGCAGTGATTACAGCCTCGGGTCTTCTTGGGTATGACGTTACACGCTTGGCACACCTGTATTTGGGGAGTTTCTCCCATTCTTCTTTGCAGAGCCTCTCAAGCTCAGTCAGGTTGGATGGGGAGCGTCACTGTACAGCTATTTTCAGGTCCAAAAAGTGCTGTAATTTCTAAACCGTTTTTATTATTTTTACTTTACCTTTATTTAACTAGGCATGTCATTTAAGAACAAATTCTTATTTTCAATGACGACCTAGCAAAAATAAGAAAAGATGCTTCACTGTCCCAGTAATTACAGAGGGCACTGTATATACAGTACCAAAAATTAAGATCTGATCATTTGAACAAGACAGTAACCCCATGTGTCCAAAGGCTAAATATAGTACAATATCAAAACCTCATATTGTAGACAAATGCTTTGGCCGGTAAAAAATGTCCATCAGTAAGCTCAGAGAACAAGTGTACCAAAGGAAATGATACATTTCCGTTATGGACATGAATGGGTTCAATCTGATTGGGTTTATGAGTAATAAACCAGTTGCATACATGTTTTTCTTTTGGCATTTCATTCATTGAGGATGCACGATCCTCCTCAGTCAGGGTTTTGAACCGCCAATAGAACGCTTTCTCTCTTCACTTTCTGTGGAGATGGCAGAGAACAGTAGAGGATAGGAGAGGGTGTGAAGAGATGTGAAGAGAGGGATGGTGAAGAGATGTGAAGAGATGGCAGAGGATAGGAGAGGGTGTGAGGTGATGGCAGAGAATAGTATAGGAGAGGGGGTGAGGTGATGGCAGAGAACAGGAGAGGGTGTGAGGAGATGGCAAACAACGGTAGAGGATAGGAGAGGGTGTGAGGAGATGGCAGAGAATAGGAGAGGGTGTGAGGAGATGACAAACAACGGTAGAGGATAGGAGAGGGTGTGAGGAGATGGCAGAGGAGAGGAGATGGCAGAGAATAGGAGAGGGTATGAGGAGATGACAAACAACGGTAGAGGATAGGAGAGGGTGTGAGGAGATGGCAAACAACGGTAGAGGATAGGAGAGGGTGTGAGGAGATGGCAGAGAATAGGAGAGGGTGTGAGGAGATGACAAACAACGGTAGAGGATAGGAGAGGGTGTGAGGAGATGGCAGAGGAGAGGAGATGGCAGAGAATAGGAGAGGGTATGAGGAGATGACAAACAACGGTAGAGGATAGGAGAGGTTGTGAGGAGATGGCAGAGAATAGGAGAGGGTGCGAGGAGATGGCAGAGAATAGGAGAGGGTATGAGGAGATGGAAAACAACGGTAGAGGATAGGAGAGGGTGTGAGGAGAGGTTGTGAGGAGATTGCATAGAATAGGAGAGGGTGTGAGGAGATGGCAGAGATTAAGAGAGGGTGTGAGGAGATGGCAGAGAATAGGAGATGGCAGTGAACAGGAGAAGGTATGAGGAGATGGCAGAGAACAGGAGAGAAGAGGGTGTGTGGAGATGGCAGAGAACAGTAGAGGAGAGGGTGTGTGGAGATGGCAGAGAACAGAGGATAGTAGAGGGTGTGAGGAGATGGCAGAGGACAAGAGAGGGTGTGAGGAGATGGCAGAGAATAGGAGAGGGTGTGAGGAGATGGCAGAGAATAGGAGAGGGTGTGAGGAGATGGCAGAGAACAGTAGGGGAGAGGGTGTGTGGAGATGGCAGAGAACAGTAGGGGGGAGGGTGTGTGGAGATGGCAGAGAACAGTAGAGGATAGGAGAGGGTGTGAAGAGATGGCAGAGGATAGGAGAGGGTGTGAGGTGATGGCAGAGAATAGTATAGGAGAGGGGGTGAGGTGATGGCAGAGAACAGGAGAGGGTGTGAGGAGATGGCAAACAACGGTAGAGGATAGGAGAGGGTGTGAGGAGATGGCAGAGAATAGGAGAGGGTGTGAGGAGATGACAAACAACGGTAGAGGATAGGAGAGGGTGTGAGGAGATGGCAGAGGAGAGGAGATGGCAGAGAATAGGAGAGGGTATGAGGAGATGACAAACAACGGTAGAGGATAGGAGAGGGTGTGAGGAGATGGCAAACAACGGTAGAGGATAGGAGAGGGTGTGAGGAGATGGCAGAGAATAGGAGAGGGTGTGAGGAGATGACAAACAACGGTAGAGGATAGGAGAGGGTGTGAGGAGATGGCAGAGGAGAGGAGATGGCAGAGAATAGGAGAGGGTATGAGGAGATGACAAACAACGGTAGAGGATAGGAGAGGTTGTGAGGAGATGGCAGAGAATAGGAGAGGGTGCGAGGAGATGGCAGAGAATAGGAGAGGGTATGAGGAGATGGAAAACAACGGTAGAGGATAGGAGAGGGTGTGAGGAGAGGTTGTGAGGAGATTGCATAGAATAGGAGAGGGTGTGAGGAGATGGCAGAGATTAAGAGAGGGTGTGAGGAGATGGCAGAGAATAGGAGAGGGTGTGAGGAGATGGCAGAGAATAGAAGATGGTGTGAGGAGATGGCAGAGAATAGGAGATGGCAGTGAACAGTAGAGAATAGGGGATGGCAGTGAACAGTAGAGAATAGGAGATGGCAGTGAACAGTAGAGGAGAGGGTGTGAGGAGATGGCAGAGAATAGAAGAGGGTGTGAGGAGATGGCAGAGAATAGAAGAGGGTGTGAGGAGATGGCAGAGAATAGAAGAGGGTGTGAGGAGATGGCAGAGAATAGGAGATGGCAGTGAACAGTAGAGAATAGGATATGGCAGTGAACAGTAGAGAATAGGATATGGCAGTGAACAGTAGAGAATAGGAGATGGCAGTGAACAGTAGAGGAGAGGGTGTGAGGAGATGGCAGAGAATAGGAGAGGGAAAGAGTAGCAGTCACAGGAAAGGCATTGGTCTGCTAAACGACCACCTGACGACAGGTGAGTCATCATGTCTCCTGACTATTTCTTTCGCTATCCCTCGTCCTCTCGCTTCCCTCCTGAATACATATTTAACCTCTAGGTCTGAGTATCACTTCAAAATAGGTCCTCCTTGCTGGTACTGTCAGTGTGCAGACAGCCACTTCTCTTTCCTCTCATTCCCTCTTAGATTTTTGGTGTAGTGCACGTTGTATAGAATAGGGTGCCATTTGGGACACATTCTCTGTCTTATGCAATCCCAGGGTTGCACCACTCCATCCAATCAGAGAGCAGTGAGGAAGCAATGTTTTTGTTTGAACCACAGAAAAAGAGAAGAGCTAAATGAGTGTTAACTGTAGGGGCGATGCTCAGTCTCAGGCTCCTCTGATCACTGCTGACCGCAGGACTTGTTCAATCGGAGGCCTGCAACATTTTTACTCACCACCTCAGAGATACGTAACTACATGACCAGAAGTATGTGGACACCTGCTGTGCAGGCCAGTCAAGTTCTTCCACACCAATCTCGACAAACCATTTCTGTATGGAACTCTTTGTGCATGGGGGCATTGTCATGCTGAAACAGGAAAGGGCCTTCCCCAAACCATTGCCACAAAGTTGGAAGCACAGAATCGGCTACAATGTGACTGTATGCTATAGCGTTAAGATTTCACTTCACTGGAACTAAGGGTCCTAGCCCGAACCATGAAAAACATCCCCAGACCATTATTCCTCCTCCACCAAACGTTACAGTTGGCACTATGCATTGGGGCAGGTTGCGTTCTCCTGGCATCCACCAAATCCAGATTTGTCCATCGGACTGCCAGATGGTGAAGTGTGATTCATCACTCCAGAGAACGCATTTCCACTGCTCCAGAGTCCAGCTGACGCTTGTGACTGAAATAGTCCACTAATT
Source organism: Oncorhynchus masou masou (assembly GCF_036934945.1). Classification (NCBI taxonomy): domain Eukaryota; kingdom Metazoa; phylum Chordata; class Actinopteri; order Salmoniformes; family Salmonidae; genus Oncorhynchus; species Oncorhynchus masou. The sequence goes on along the minus strand of NC_088226.1, from coordinate 10,072,169 downwards.
TGAAGGAGTGTCCACATACTTTTGTATTAATAGTGTTCAGCCAATTGGCTCTTTGTCCAGACAAACATTAGCCTGAATATGCACTGTTGGGTGGATAACACAACATTCTAGGACATTGGCTAACAGTCATACGTTTGGCTAACAGTCATATGTTTTCTTACGCACATTGTTACGAGTGTATGAAAATGAATTACTAAGTCAAGATAATGGGATTTTCCATAGCGTATACGCTCTAACCTAGAAAGCAATGAAGCATATTCAGGACGCACACACTCATGTCTCTGTGGAGAGACATTTTGATTTTTGCAATTTAAAGCATTTGTCTAATTCAAGATAACAATGGAACGTATTGTCAAGCCTTCAATTACAGGAATCAAAATGACCTTTAAAATAGAATAGATACTTTATTGTCCATTTTGGACAGTTTAATGACGGTTGATTATTGTTTTATATGATTGACATGAGCTGTTTTTATTAGATGGCTGTTATAGCGAGTGAAATCACATACCGTGTATTGAATTAAATAACAATCATGACTGTTTCTCATGGTTGGAATCGTTAACAATATTTGCGCGACTGCATGCATGGTTAGCCGGCTGTGGTGTAAGGGTGTGTTTGTGTCACACTGTGTGAAACTGGGCTATAATAAGCAGACCTGGTGATAGCTTACCTTACATGTTATTTATATCCACTTTTAAGACATTGCGCGCTGCTACTAGTAGAACTGCAGAGAAGACGTGATCCACACACCACCATGCATGAAACACTCGTCCTCACGCTCACAGATGCACTTAGGTGACTCTCGTTATTCTGGATGCATAAATCCATCACGGTCCATGATGTTCGTAAGCTTAGCCACAGATATAGACCCAGTCAGTCCATTTAGGAGCGCAGGGGAGGACTGAGAAGGATTCTTTCCCCATGTGCATTTCTTCAGTGGCGAGTGGTCAGGATATGCAGTGTTTTGCTCAAGAGGCTAGATATATTTTTCGCAGTCATGTTGGTTGATTATTTGGTGGAGGAAGGTTCAGAAAACACTTTCAACAATGAATATCTAATTAACGAAGATTAGGGTGCTATGAGACCAACAGCAATTATTGTTTTATTATCTTTCATTAAATTCAATTAGAAGGTGTAATGAGGATCAATTTGTTCAGCCCATACATCTTGGTTACATAATGGGGTGTTGTGACTAGAAGGAAGGGGAGGAAGCCAGACAGGAAGTGAAAAAAGAGAGTGAAAGTGGGGTTCATGTACAGTTAGTTGCACAGACAAACACCCAGCATCAGACTAAACAGGTTCAACTCCACTATAAAAACACAACTCAGACTTCAACCAGATATAAATTACTCAGGATAACACCTAACTCTCAAAGGCCTCCTGACTTCAGATCCTGGAATGGCTCTTTGATGTTGTCAGCACAATGCCTCGATAATAAAGGGGGCTGTGCTTTTTACTGGTTGGCTCTCCTCTGTCTTTCTCACTTAAACAACCACAGCCCCTGAGAGCCACCCCCTTCCATTACAATAGTTGGATTTTCAAATCAACCTCCGAGGAAGAATAAACAAACGTTTGAGATGGCTGTAGCGTTGCAGGGCCGTTACATGTTATAACTGCTACGTAGCAGTCCCTCTTGTACCTTAACAGCAGGGCAGTGTGTCAGCAGCGAGGGGGTTGGAGGCCGGTGATGCGGGCGCTCACGCAGATAAATGGGGCTTTTGGCTCTGACCTCATCATCGCCCTCCCGGTCCTCTCTCCTCACTGACAGACAGGCGCGCTGTAACCGCACCGCCCGAGGCAGTCATGTACCCGTCCAGGAGGCTAGGGGGCACCCATCCGGTCAGAACACACACTGTGCATTGCAGGGAGGGAGGGAGAGGGGGGGGGGGGGGAGAGGGAGAGCTAATGTGTGACTGACAATCTAGCTAGCACTCTCTTTATCGCTGTCTCTTGTCTGCTCTGACTGCAGAAGCAGGTTACATGTCACTTCTCCCCACAGAAACAAGGTACTGCAGGTACCTATATGAAGGCTCAATAAACAATACATGCATTACTCTATAGACCGGGACGCAACATCTATTGGCTGGAGTAATTCTCAAACAGTGGAAAATCACATTCAGGGAGAACCCTTCGATGTCTCCATTCCATTCCCACCTTGTGACTATGCCAGACCATGAAAATGGAAACCTGCTATTTGACTCATGCAGGACTAGAGGCATACTGATATGCTATTGGTGTTGAGTACTCAAGTGTAAAATGTAAAGTACATTATGAAGTCATTGCCTGGTACAAGAGGACATAAGTTTCTAGACACTTGTTTTTTAAACATCAGCATGAACATACACTTTGCCGTGTTAATGTCTTCTCTCTCTCCAGCGCTGAAAAGTCCAGCTGCCTTCCACGAACAGAGACGAAGTTTAGAGCGAGCGCGGGTGAGTTTCTCTTCATACTCCTCTCACTCTTTGTGGTGTCTGTCAGATGAACACTTTTAAACTGACCCTCAACGGTGAACTGGTTAAAAAGTGAATCATTTCTCCCCTTCTCTCTTCCTCTTTTATCTTCCTCTTCTCCCCTCTCCCAGACTGAAGACTATTTAAAGAGGAAGATCCGAAGTCGGCCGGAGAGGTCGGAGCTGGTCAGGATGCACATTCTGGAGGGTGAGTTTCTCAGACAGCGCCCCCTCCCTGAGCCATAGGGTGCTGCAGCTGAGAAATGTAGGCTACAAAATAAATTCCCTCAATTGTTTGCTCTTCCATTCCATTAGCTGATATTGAGTGCCATAACTGGTAGCTGTGTGCTTGTACCTTCGTATCTGCATCATTACTTAAGCATTGATGTTGAAACTCACAGCTTTGATTTCCTGGTTCCCTGATAAAGAACACGTGCCTGATGGTTGTTGGCTGGCTAACCCGCTGTGTGCTGTGTGTTCAGAGACGTCGGTGGAACCCTCCCTCCAGGCCAAACAACTGCAGCTGAAGAGGGCCCGTCTGGCTGACGACCTCAACGACAAGATCTCCCACCGGCCCGGCCCCATGGAGCTCATTCACAAGAACATCCTGCCTGTACACAGCAGCATCAAACAGGCCATCATAGGTAACTAAAGCAGCAGTATCAAGCAGGCCATCATAGGTAACTAAAGCAGCAGCATCAAGCAGGCCATCATAGGTAACTAAAGCAAGCATCAAGCAGCCATCATAGGTAATCAAGCATCAGCAGACCATCATAGGTAACTAAAAAGCATCAAGCAGGCCATCATAGGTAATAAAGCAGCAGCAGACCATCATAGGTAACTAAAGCAGCAGCATCAAGCAGGCCATCATAGGTAATAGGCATAACAGGCCATCATAGGTAACTAAAGCAGCATCAAGCAGGCCATCATAGGTAACTAAAGCAGCAGCATCAAGCAGGCCATCATAGGTAACTAAAGCAGCAGCATCAAGCAGACTATCATAGGGAACTAAAGCAGCAGCAGTATCAAGCAGGCCATTATAGGTAACTAAAGCAGCATCAAACAGACCATCCTAGGTAACTAAAGCAGCAGCATCAAGCAGGCCATCATAGGTAACTAAAGCAGCAGCATCAAGCAGGCCATCATAGGTAACTAAAGCAGCAGTATCAAGCAGGCCATCATAGGTAACTAAAGCAGCAGCATCAAGCAGGCCATCATAGGTAACTAAAGTATCAAGCAGGCCATCATAGGTAACTAAAGCAGCAGCATCATCATAGGTAACTAAAGCAGCAGCATCAAGCAGGCCATCATAGGTAACTAAAGCAGCAGCATCAAGCAGGCCATCATAGGTAACTAAAGCAGCAGCATCAAGCAGGCCATCATAGGTAACTAAAGCAGCAGCATCAAGCAGACCATCATAGGTAACTAAAGCAGCAGCATCAAGCAGGCCATCAAAGGTAACTAAAGCAGCAGCATCAAGCAGGCCATCATAGGTAACTAAAGCAGCAGCATCAAGCAGGCCATCATAGGTAACTAAAGCAGCAGCATCAAGCAGGCCATCATAGGTAACTAAAGCAGCAGTATCAAGCAGGCCATCATAGGTAACTAAAGCAGCAGCATCAAGCAGGCCATCATAGGTAACTAAAGCAGCAGTATCAAGCAGGCCATCATAGGTAACTAAAGCAGCAGCATCAAGCAGGCCATCATAGGTAACTAAAGCAGCAGCATCAAGCAGGCCATCATAGGTAACTAAATCAGCAGCATCAAGCAGGCCATCATAGGTAACTAAAGCAGCAGTATCAAGCAGGTAAATTAGCTCTCATGATCACTACACTATTCTATCATTTCAACAGCATCAAACAGGTTATTGTAAGAAGTCCTCCATTCCACAAGCCCCATGTTTCCAATTGCCACAATTCACTAATTTGCTCACTCGTGTGACGTGAACATCTGCTGAATAAGCAAAAATAGTCCACCCAGTGAAACTCTATTTGAAGGTCATCAGGAACAGGTACTGAATAAAATCTCATATGAACTCTGCTCACTTCGGACCCAGTCACACGTCATTAATACTGTGCATCTGTGTCTGTCTCAGTGTGTGTGTATGTACAGTGCATTCGGAAATTATTCAGACCCCTTGACATTTTGTTACGATACAGCTAAAATGGATTCAATAGTTTGTTTTTTATGCTGCCACCACCATGCTTCACCTTAAGGATGGTGCCAGGTTACTTCCAAACATGACACTTGACATTCAGGCCAAAGAGTTCAATCTTGGTTTCATCAGACCAGAGAACCTTGTTTTTCATGGTCTGAGAGTCTTTAGGTACCGTTTGGCAAACTCCAAGCGGGCTGTCATGTGCCCTTTACTGAGGAGTGGCTTCCGTCTGGCCCCTCTACCATAAAGGCCTGATTGGTGGAGTGCTGCAGAGATGGTTGTCCTTCTGGAAAATTATCCCATCTCTACAGAGGAACTCTGGTCACCTCCCTGACCAAGGCCCTTCTCCTCCGATTGCTTTGTTTGGCTGGGCAGCCAGCTCTATGAAGAGTCTTGGTGATTCTTAACTTCTTCCATTTAAGAATGATGGAGGCCACTGTGTTTTTAGGGACTAGAAATATTTTGGTACCCTTCCCCAGATCTGTGAATCGACACAATCCTGTCTCTGAGCTCTACGGACAATTCATTCGACCTCATGCCTTGGTTTTTGCTCTGACATGCACTGTCAACTGTGGGACCTTATATAGACAGGTGTGGGCCTTTCCAAATCATGCCCAATCAATTGAATGTACCACAGGTGGACTCCAATCAAGTTGTAGAAACATCTCAATGATGATCAATGGAAACAGGATGCACCTGAGCTCAATTTTGATTCTCATAGCAAAGAGTCTGAATACTTATGTAACAAGGTATTTCTGTTTTAAGTTTAATACATTTGCAAGCATTTCTAAAAACCTGTTTTCACTTTGTCATTATCGGGTGTTGTGAGTAAGTTGATGAGATTTTAGAATAAGTCTGTATTGTAACAAAATGTGGAAAAGTCAAGCGTCTGAGTGCTTCTCGAATACACTGTGAATGCACTGTGAATGCACTGTGAATACACTGTATGTGTGTTAAACGTGAGAACCTCTGCTTGTCCCTCCTGGCCATCTCCTCTTCCAGCCAAAATAAGCATATTGATGTTCAAGTTGGCGTTCTCCCACCATGCCCATCTAGAAGGGCCTTGTCTGCCTTCAGATGCTTCAAAGCTGCTGCCAAGCATGGAGATATCATTCTTAACCGTAGATATGCATTTACACACATACTGTAAATGCATGACTTTCTGATGAACAGGGGCCAACCTCCACACTGCGGGCCCTTCATGGGTGCACATTTGTGTTAATCATACTAATGTTTGTTCGCATTTGTGCATTCACGGTTCACAGAAACATGTTGATTTCAATTTCACACATCACTATAAAATGTGAGAGTGTCCGTTTGTGTGTGGGTGTGTGGCTGTGTTTGTGCACGCATCAAGACATGACTTGGCACAGTTGGTTGGATTAAATGTAAAGGAAATGCATTGCCACACCAGAGATCACGTAACAGGTATTCTCTACTGTGCTGTTAAACCGTGAGATAAATGAGATGATGGAAAGTAGATTGATTGCTGTGAAGATGAACGTGAACATGTCTGCGAGTCAGGTTCCAGCATGGTTCAATCTCAGGGGATTGCCCTGGCAGTTGGTGGTTCTTAATAACAACAATCAAATTACAGGCAGTCATATCCACACAGAGAACAGGGACATGACCTCAACCTGTGCTGCTTTCCACACTCTCAGCCACACAAACACACACACACACGGTGGTGCAAAGAGGAAGCCATCACATGATTGGTTCAGAAAGAGAATGAATCAAACCCCATATTGGTTATTCATCATCTCCCACTGATGGGAAATTAATAGCCAACGGTGCTCGCTGAGCGCTCCAACTGCCTGCCTGCCGTTAGTAAATAAAAGATCCATAATAGTCTTTGTCAAAGGCATGGGGATGTACCAGCCATATACAATGTGATGATAAAGCCCCGGGCCCAGCAGGCCTCCACCTCCTCCTGCTTCCACTGCAGGAACCTCTGTTGATGCTGACTGACTGATTAACTGACTGACTGGCTGCTGAGAGGAATGATGGCACGGCTAATGTTGACACAAAGGCTTCTTTTTACATGGCTCTCTCACACTGCATCACAACAACGATGACAAGGCAGATTGTTGCTTTGTACGAACTGTCACTGGTGGCTCATTATTCTACTTTAACTATTTATCTCCCTCTTTTCCCCCTCTTCTCTCCTTTCACTCTTTTGTTCTTTCTTCTTCATCCCTCTTTCTCTCCCTCAGAGACAGACTTCCCCAAGGTTGCTGGGGAGATATCCTCCTTTGATGAGGACAGTAGTGATACTCTCTCTCCTGAGCAGCCCATTGGTCAGGAGTCTCCGCTGGGCCACGGCCCTCTGCCCTCTCCCCCTGACGTCCTAGCTTGCAACAGCACCCCCACACAGTTTCTCACTCAGGTTCCTCCGCCACCCCCTCCTCTTTCTCCCTTCCATGGGCCCTGCCAACCAGTGAAGTTGAGCAATGGGACAGCAGTTCTGAGAACCGGCCCTGCACTGATCAAGGTTAGTGGCAGCTGTCACGGCTAATTCTGAGTATTGTACCGAAGCCCATTGTATTATTAGTTTATCATTACTTCTGTTGTTAACAGTAGACTAGTCCAGTGTTTAATCCACCACGTCTCAATGATTCTTCCCCCTGCAGTCCCAGCCAAAGCCCACCTCAGAGCGCCCCCCTCAGCGATCCAAGAAGCCCAAGGACAACAAGCCCAAGGTGAGGAAGCTGAAGTACCACCAGTACATCCCCCCGGACCAGAAGGCCGACCACGAGCCGCCCCCTCAGCTGGACTCCACCTACGCCAAGATCCTCCACCAGCAGCAGCTCTTCCTCCAGCTGCAGATCCTCAACCAGCAGCAGCAACACTACAACTACCACACCATCCTTCCTGCACCACCCAAGTGAGTGAGTGAGTGAGTGAGTGAGTGAGTGAGTGAGTGAGTGAGTGAGTGTGTGTGTGTTTGCGCGTGTGTGTATACAACTGCTTCACATAGCCATCAACTCCAGCCTGTATCCTATCATCGTTTTGACTCATGTTTTTTTTTCTCCAGACCACTAACAGATCAACCACCTCCCACCAATGGCCCCTCTCCTTCTCCGGCCGTGCCCGCCCCCTCGACATCCTCCTCCAGTCAAAGTGCACCAAGCCGGCAGAATGTCACACATGTAGGAGGGGTCACACTAGGTTGTTTGCCTCCTAACCTGGACGACCTGAAGGTCAGTAAAAGCCGTTGCATTTATCAAGAGTTGACTATGTTGAAAAAATCAACTGTGTGTCTAAACATTTCACATTCTGACACCTTCTTTTGTCCTCCAGGTGGCTGAACTGAAGCATGAGCTCAAACTGCGGAGCTTGCCTGTATCAGGCACCAAGAATGACCTCATCGAGCGGTTGAGGAACTACCAGGCTCAGCAGGACAGTCGTGGTGGTGGTAGTGCAACAACTACAACAGCAGGGGGTGCCACAGGGTCTGGGGCCGGAGCGCCCAAAACCAACCACCCAACACAACAACAACAAAAACAACTACTACTACTACAACAACAGCAACTTTCCCAACACCAGGCCCTGTCCTCTGTGGTCCACCAATCAGGAGAAGCAGGTGTGGTAACCTTGGCAACCTTCCCGTTCATGACCACTGCTCCACAGCAGATCATGCACTTTGGCAGCACTAGCTCCTCCCCGCCAGTCTCTCCTGCCCCCTCGGACCGCTCGCTAGCTGGGATGAGCCCAGACGAGACGAGCTGTAATGGAGACTCATTTGGGGAGATGGTAGGTCTCTTTCTTCATCAGCTGTGTCCTTGCTTTTAAAAAAATATGTTTTTATAGTGCCCAGATATCCGGTTTTATAGTTTGAATCTTGAGACTACTTTTCTCTTTCCAAATAGGTAAGCTCTCCACTCACCCAGCTAAGCCTCCATCCCTCCCCCCAGCACCTTGGCACTATCAAAGAGGAGTTGAGCGGCTCGGCCCCAACAGCCTGCCAGTTCCCCATGGCTGCTCTGCAGAAACGCTTGCAAGTAGCACCCCCGTTTGTGAACAAGGACCAGATGCTGCAGGAGAAGGACAAGCAGATTGAGGCGCTGACGTGCATGCTAAGACAGAAACAGCGGCTGGTGGAGACCCTGCGCGTCCAGCTGGAACAGGGCAAGAGAGGGGGCCGGGACGCCCCCCCAGAACCCCTGGGCCTTGTCAGGGTGAAGGAAGAGCCCCCAGACATCCCCAGCATCCCCTCCACATTTTGCCCCATTGCCCGCTCCCCGACTCCTTCCCAGTGCCACATGGAGGTCACCATCAAGCAGGAGGTCGGAGATGTGGAAGAGGCCGTGGAGCCGTCCTTGGAAGCCCCACCTCAGCAGGTGCAGCTGGAGCAGATCCAGGCGCAGCAGCGGTCGCAGCTCGAGCAGCTGAAGCTACAGCAGATGCAGCAGATCAACGCGCTGCAGCTGGCACAGCAGCAGGCCTTGCAGCAGCTGCTCCTCCAGCAGAATCTGCAGAAACACCGCTCACAGCAGAGGAAGAAGAAGTCCCACAAGCAACAGCTCAAGCAGCAACAGCAGCAGCAACAGCTACTGTCCCAACAACAACAGCAGATACAATCAAAGAACCAACAGCTATTACAGTCAAAGCATCAACAACAGCAGATATTGCAGGCACAACAACAACAACAGCAGATATTGCAGGCACAACAACAACAGCAGCAGCTGAAGTCACAACAGGTCAGTGGCAGTCAAAACAGCTCAACGGTTTGTCACAACAAGAGCTGCAGACAGTGACAGCAAAACAAATGTGATCCCAGTCAAAATAGTCAGTGTGTCACCTTGTGTGTGTCGCTCACTGACTAATGCCTTTGGTCTCTTCCAGGTGTCTCAGATGTTCCTCAATCAGCAGTCGCGCTCCACCACTTCCTTCCCCTTGGATCTCCTCAAGACACACTCCACACCTACCCTGGTGACAGACAGCAACGGCAACCATTTCCTCATCGCACTGACCAATCACTGTGCCGAGAGCCAAGGGAGTGAAACGCCACAAGGCACTCCACAGGGCAAAGCATCCAATCGCATCATACTGCAGGTAAACATTTAAATCCCTCTTTCACTCAAACCTAATATTTTTGTTTAGGGACTCCTTGTGCTGCTTACTTTTCTTCTCACGCTTTTTCTCTCCTTGGTTTAACCAGAGACTGCAGTCAACTCCCACCAAGCTGCCCAGCCAATCCCCTCTTCAGTTGTCCAGCAGTGACACCCAATCAAAACCAAAAACTCAACCAGGCCTCGTGAAACAGCCAACCAGAAAGGTCAGTGAAAGGTTCCAAAAGCCTGATTTGTAGGATGTCCGTTGAACAGCGGTCAATGGAGCTTCAATTATGGTGGTGACTGGCTTGTTGCTAATGTCCCATTAAGTGAGAGAGTCATTTAGAATTGCCTCGGTGAATCCAATAATCGCCTGTGTTTATGTGAATTAATGATGTAAACCCTGTAATACACGGACAGCATCCTTTATGTAAGAGCTGATAACTAAGGCAATGTAATAGTGATTATTATTCTGGTAATTACTGTAATGATATACCTCATCTTTGTGATTTATGTTTTAAAGAATGAATCTTTCAGCTCATTTGCATCTCAGCTAATTAAGATTTATCTCCCATTTTGCTTAGGGACAGAAGGCGGGGCTGCAGGTGTCAACCAATCACTCCCCAGGGGTCGAGCTCTCCTTCTCTGCCCCACCCAATCTCCAGCCTTTCTTCCCCAATGATGACTCCTCCCCATCTGAAAAAGACGCCTCCCCCTCTCCTCCAGCTCAAACGGTAATTGTGAACTTGTTAAAACTTGTACTGTAGTTGCGGTTCTTTAAAGGGACAAGTTAATAGTATACATATTTAAGACATGAGAACATTGTTCTATTTCCATCAGGAGGATTTGAGTCCAGGTCTTGACCATGAACCCCTGTTCAGCCCTCCTTCTCCCAAACAGACGCCCTCCCCTAACCCACCGGATGACAAGGTAACCCACGCCACCTGGCTGCCTTTCTGTTTCTATGTTTGTGTCTCAGAGGTCTCATTATGGACAACCATGCCAAGGCTCTTCTGTGTTCATCTCTCAACTCAGTGGCTGTGTCAGGACTTACTATTCTCCCTGTGTCTTGCTCCCAGGATAATGGATCCACCCAGCATATGGACGACCTCTTCGACATCCTGATTCAGACAGGAGGTGAGTGTTGAATGCCGATAGAGAAGGAGAGCTCCTCCTGGTTTCCTGATTCAATATTTGTCTCCTACTGGTTGACATTTCTTCTCTCTCCTCCTCTCCCAGAAATCTCAGCCACCTTCAAACCAGCACCCGACCCTTCCCTGGCGCGATTGCGCCCCAATACCCCTTCCCCTTCCCGCTCTCAGGCCCCCTCCCCTCTCCAGCTTCAACTCCACTTCTCGCCCCCCACCCCTCCCGAACCCGAGACCCCCAAGCCGAGCCCAGGGGAAGAGGAGCTGCAGGCGCCGGCCACCATTGACCAGGACGTAAGCAACACCGGAAGTGGACGTCTGGAGGACTTCCTGGAGAGCACCACGGGCAAACCCCTCCTGGGAGTGGAGCCTGGCGGGCCCCTGACCCTGATTGATGACCTTCACAGTCAAATGCTGAGCACCCCCAGCATCCTGGACCACACATCCTCGCCCATGGACACCTATGAGCTGTCGGGCTACACGGCCAACCCCCCTGGCCTGGACTTCGAAGACCATGCCCTGGACAGCATGGATTGGCTGGATATCACCATGGGAGGGGCGAGCAACGAGATTGCAGGGCTCGCCCCACTGGGTCCCCTGGGCCCCCACACTCCCCCCAGCGTCTTCTCAGCAGACTTTCTGGACAGTTCAGACCTGCAGCTCCACTGGGACTCCTGCTTATAGCCCTGGACAGTCTTAGTGTCATCCACACGGATAGATGCTGATGTTACGTTGTCCAACTCTTTCTCTCTTTTCTCAACGTACGGTACAACAACTCAACTCATGGGCTCTACTGCACTCTGAACTCAGTCCCTCTTACTGAATAACACTTTGATAGATTTCTTATGTATACCCATATGTTCTATAAGGCAGGCCCTCTTACACACGTAGCTTATACAGTAATACCTTTGTTAACAAACCCGGTGGACCGTAGTTGATGATGCTCCTTCATCTGAGCCAGTCAGCAGCTTACCGTAGCCACCCATCTAGACTATTGTCTACGTTTATTATTGCCCTTAGTAGTATTAGGATGGTAATAGTGTGGGGATATTGTAACAATGTTGAACCAGTAATGTGAGAACAAGACGATAATCACATCTGTCTAGCAGCTTTAGGGTAAAAAAAAACACAACCTACTTATTTTCATGAGAACTTTAGAGGAGATGATCAGGGAAGCCAAGGTGACGAAGAATCAAATAGCTGTTTGTTAGCATGAATGCATGCAGGTGTCAGACCGTGGCTCCAGTGTAGCAGTCTGGTGACCGCAGTTCTGACTGAGTTGGAGAACTGCAGGAGGAGCCTGGTACAGAGGAGAGACACACAGACAGTGATATTTGACTATAATGTATTTTTGCCCATAATATGGGGTGTATTTTGGAATATATTTGAAAATGCCAGGAAACATGGTTCCATGTTTTAGAACACGTGGTCTTACTCTCTTAGCTTTAATGATATTGCTCCCGAACATTATGACAGACGTGATAGGATTTGATATATTTGATAAAAAATGAGAACCTGCTTTTCTTAACAGAGGTATTGCTGCTACGTAGTGTACTTGATCTCCCTTGGACATAGGTTCATTTTCATAGATGCGCAGAACCATATGTCAGCCAGTACTGTAGCTAAAGTAAGTTAGGGTTAAGCGATTGCAAAGATGGAAATGTTTGTTTCATTTGAACCTATACAAGCAATTAAGTATGCGGAGTATGCGGTTTCGTGTATACTGTAGTGTATACTCCATCAATTATACTGATGCCTACTGAACCAGGAGCTGCGTTGGTGAATCACGAATGCTGTGTTATTATTTTGGGTGCCCCTTAACATCACGATTGTATTATTATTAATATGTACTGTATCAGTACCTTTGCCAAACAATTTTTTGATAAAGTCCTCCCTATAAATTCTTGCTGTGATATACCAATTTAGACACTGAAAATGTATTATAATGCACAGTTCTTTTTTTTGACTTGACTCTATTTTAGGCAATGGAGCACTACGAAGTACATGGTTTACTGTGACAAATTCAACGGTGTGAACTCTGTATCCAGAGTTAGAAAACCCTTTTTTATTTATTGTTATTTTTACCTTTATTTAACTAGGCGAGTCAGTTAAGAATAAATTCTTATTTACAATGACGGCCTACCCCGGCCAAACCAGGACGACGCTGGGCCAATTATGTGCCGCCCTATGGGACTCCCAATCACGGCCGGATGTGATACAGCCTGCATTTGCACGGTCTCAGACTCGCAATCATGCAACACTGCACACACACGTGCACATGCTCAATTTTGAGCATCGCTTGCTTGTTTGAATGTATTATCCTTTTCATGGTTTGTTGCATATCACCACAAACATGCATTCAATATATGCTTCTCTCTCACTTCTCCTGTGTGTGTGTTTGTGGTGGGGGCGGACAGGCAGTTTCTGTCCAGTATATCCTCCTCTTTGACTTTGCCCTCATGGTGGCCTGACTGGTGCAATGCCATGGTAGATGGATTGTAGACCAGTCAGCCCCGGTCTGCTGTATTAGGTATTCTGAAATGCTCCATTTTAAGTTGTCAAAACTTGAGGGATTTGGGGATTGCTCGGGGGAGGGAAACTGGTTGGGCTTCTTCATGATTTGGACATTTTATTATGTATTTTCTTTTTTTTAGAAGAGTAATTGATTAAATTCAATTTGATAACTTGTGGTTTGCAACATGGATGTTTGGGGGACACAGCATGGAATGAGGTTTGGAGATTAACATTTTGAAAAAGCGGATACTGTGAAGTAATCATTTAGCACCAGAATCCCCGTAGAGCACGTTTCTCCAACTGGCGGCCCTTGTCCCGAATTTGGCCAGTGGGTGATTTTATTTGGCCCCCCAAATTTTCTGAGCAAAACAAAATACAATATATAATTGTTTTATTGTTGGACATAAAAGACTAAAAACACGAGCAAATCGGCTTCAAGTTATTTTAATTTTGGAAGTCAGTCCCGTAGAATCTGTGCATAAGAGATATGAAATGATTACATCTGTTTTGTCAATAATTTGTAAATATGTTCAAGCCCCCTGACCTTCTGCTCAAGAGAAAATTGGTCTGCAGCTGAATCTAGTTGCTGATCCCTGCCCTAGAATGACCAAACTACTGTATTACAACTTCTGTATTACAACTGGCCAATAGATATAGACCCTGCTTTGCAACTGCCCACTTTCATGTGTCTTTCACTTTCCACTTTTTGTTGTTGTCTGTGTTTCATCAGGTATACTGATGAGGAGAAACACAAAGGTGTATATACAATTGGTATAGGTTTTCCACATGTTATGTAGATCACATGTATCATCTTTGTATTCATTGTTTTATTTCATGCTTTCTCAAAAACCTTTACAGGACTCAGTCACAGCAGCCACTGTCCTCTTCCCTTACCTCGTCAATGAAGATCCAAGGGGCTTCTGGACGCTTGTCAAAACTGACTGGACGCTTGTCTAAACTTTTTAAGGAACCATTTAAAGGATTCTTTGAAAGCTCTCTAGTTCTCCTCTAGCCCCTCCCATATTGTCCCTTTCATTTAATTAACCAATCTGGAACCCCAAATCATTTCCCAGCCAATTAGCAAAGTTAATCTGTTTTTAAGCTTTTATTTTCTCAGTGAAGTGTCCCGTCTTTCCAGTTCCTCTTGCTACTTTATTCCTGACTGTAATTGAAGCTGAAACAATAGTGTGCAGGACTCTGAGTATTGAGTAAGGTATTTTATTTCTGCCAACTAATTGAAAATGTCACTCGAGACCCCCCGCCACCCCATCCACCCACATCATGCCCCCTCCCATCCCACTTAAGTCATTCCGGATGCATCCAATCGCAATGAATTCCTCTGCATTTAATTAATTTTCTGCTCTGAAATAGTCCATCAGATTTTATGGGCTGTCCAACCCCACCCACTACTCCATCACAGATCACCCCTCTTAAATCATACATATTGATTAGGGTCACTATTGTTTTATGAAGTGGTGGGGGTACCTACCTGCCATTGTTGGGGGATTGAAGCAATCTCTCTCGGGAATTATTTTGACAAATGACAATCTGTCATCTGTTTGACATTATTGGGGTTAAAAGAGTCCTGTAGAGCTGCAAATTGAGTTGATTGACGGAGGTACAGTACATACTTGGAAGGGAACCAAATGCTTTTTTCTTTCCTGCGTTACCTCTTCTGGCCACCAGGGTGTGATGTGACCTTCAAATAAAGGGTGCCTGAGAATAGCAGTGCAGGGGGACTATGCAGCTCTTCGGGAGTGCTCGAATTTAATTGAGTTTATGAAACGGTGAATGGGAAGATCGATGGAGCCCATCCATCTAATATACTGAGGTCGCTGTCGATGCCCCTCTGCAGATAGACAGGGTGTCCAGCCATCCACAGACCATTACAGGACCACCGCGCCACTCGGAGCACGGCGCCTGTATATGTCAGTTGTTTGACCCATGTCTGCTCTTATCTATTTCTCTTCGTCCTCCATGTTTTCCATCCACACACTTCCCTCTCTCTCCCTTTTCTTAAGCCTGTCGTTGCAGCCTGGGACCTCCCTGCCTGTGCACTGACAGCTGCTGTGTGCAGACACTGAGCCAATGAGTTTGATGGAGCTGTCGCTGGATTGCACTGTGTGTGTGTGTGTGTGTGTGTGTGTGTGTGTGTGCGTGTGTGCGTGCGTGCGTGCGTGCGTGCGTGCGAGAGAGCATGTGTCGAGAGGGAGGTTTGAAAGACTCAATATCCTCCGACTGCAGTCCAATCGCCCCTTACTGTTGTGCCAAACTGTTGCCTGTCTCAAACCCCCTATTCTGCTCCCTCCCCTCAGGCCCAGCCACCCCTCAAGGCCCCCCATTCTTGCCGCACAGTTAACAATCAATCAGCAGTATTACAATCACAATGCTGGTTCCTCATGTGGTAGGCTTATCTCTCTCTTCGTCAGCTCTCTCTGGTTTTGCTGTCGCTCTTGTCTCTGTTTCTTTTAATCTAGTGCTGTCTGTCTTTCTCTGTCTCTCTCATGTTCAATTCCTTCAGTTCTGCTTCCGTCTTTCCTTCTGGAAACAATCTCCTTTTTCCCCCACTTCCATTCGTCCTGCTCCTTCTTTCAGTGTCCCGTCCTGTCTTATTCTTGCTCTCTTTCCTTTCCTCTCCCATAGCTTTATGATTTATTCATTTCCTTCATTATTGACTGCAGTCCCTTTTGTGTTCATGGTCTCCCTTATCTACACAGCCTGGTCTCACAGACTAGGGGTAACATAGTAAATGTAAAGCCTGGAGACTGAAATTAGTATGAATTGTTGCGTTTGGTATGTTTGCATAAGGCAAGAAACAAAAGGAGGAAGGGTGGATGGGTGGGATAATGAGACCGTCTAGCAACCCAAAGGTTACGTGTTCGATTCTCATCATGGACAACTTTAGAATTTTAGCTCATTTGAAACTACTTACTACTTTTGAGATACTTTGCAAGTATTTAGCATGTTAGCGAACCCTTCCCCTAACCTTAACCCTTTAACCTAACTCCTAACCCTATCCCAGACTATTTGCATTGCCCCCCCCCTTTACGCTGCTGCTATTCTCTGTTTATTATCTATGCATAGTCACTTTAACTCTACCTACATGTACATATTACCTCAATTACCCTGACGAGGCGGTGCCTCCGCCCATTGACTCTGTACCAGTACCCTTTGTATAAAGCCTCGCTATTGTTATTTTACTGCTGCTGTTTAATTATTTACTTTTATTTCCTGTTTTTTTACTTATCTATTTTTTACTGAACACATTTTTTTCTTAACTGCATTGTTGTTTAAGGGCTTGTAAGTAAGCATTTCACTGTAAGGTCTATACGTGTTGTATTCGGCGCATGTGACATATCAAATTTGATTTGAACCCCTAGCCTAGCGAACTTTAGCTAGCTAGCTAGCTAACGTTAGCCACAACAAATTGGAATCAAATCAAAGTTTTATTTGTCACGTGCATCGACTACAACAGGTGTAGACTTTACAGTGAAATGCTTACTTACAGGCTCTAACCAATAGTGCAAAAAAGGTATTAGGTGAACAATAGGTAAGTAAAGAAATAAAACAACAGTAAAAAGACAGGCTGTATACAGTAGCGAGGCTATAAAAGTAGCAAAGCTACATACAGACACTGGTTATTCGGGCTGATTTGTTATTTTACTGCTGCTCTTTAATTATTTACTTTTATTTCGTATTTTTAACTTATCTATTTTTTACTTAACACATTTTTCTTAACTGCATTGTTGTTTAAGGGCTTGTAAGTAAGCATTTCACTGTAAGGTCTATATGTGTTGTATTCGGCACATATGACAAATCAAATTTGATTTGAACCCCTAGCCAAGCGAAATAAAACAACACTAAAAAGACAGGCTATATACAGTAGCAAGGCTATAAAAGTAGCGAGGCTACATACAGACACCGGTTAGTCAGGCTGATTGAGGTAGTATGTACATGTAGATATGGTTAAAGTGACTATGCATGTAGGATGAACAGAGAGTAGCAGTAGCGTAAAAGAGGGTGTGGTGGGTGGCGGGACACAATGCAGATAGCCCAGTTAGCCAATGTGCGGGAGCACTGGTTTGTCGGCCCAGTTGAGGTAGTATGTACATATGGTTAAAGTGACTATGCATATATGATAAACAGAGAGTAGCAGCAGCGTAAAAGAGGGGTTGGGGGGGGGCAATGCAAATAGTCCGGGTAGCCATTTGATTACCTTTTCAGGAGTCATATGGCTTGGGGGTAAAAACTGTTGAGGCCTTTTTGTCCTAGACTTGGCGCTCCGGTACCGCTTGCCATGCAGTAGCATAGAGAACAGTCTATGACTGGGGTGGCTGGGGTCTTTGACCATTTTTAGGGCCTTCCTCTGAAACCGCCTGGTCTAGAGATCCTGGATGGCAGACGATTTAGCCCCAGTGATGTACTGGGCCCGTACGCACTACCCTCTCGGAGGCCGAGCAATTGTCATACCAGGCAGTGATGCAACCAGTCAGGATGCTCTCGATGTTGCAGCTGTAGAACCTTTTGAGGATCTCAGGACCCATGCCAAATCGTTTTAGTCTCCTGAGGGGGAATAGGCTTTGTCGTGCCCTTTTATTGTCTGTCTTGGTGTGTTTGGACCATTCTAGTTTGTTGGTGATGTGGACACCAAGGAACTTGAAGCTCTCAACCTGCTCCATTACAGCCCCGTCGATGAGAATGGGGGCATGCTCGGGTCCTCCTTTGCCTGTAGTCCACAATCATCTCCTTAGTCTTGGTTACATTGAGGGATAGGTTGTTATTCTGGCACCACCCGGCCAGGTCTCTGACCTCCTCCCTATAGGCTGTCTCGTCGTTGTCGGTGATCAGGCCTACCACTGTTGTTTTGTCTGCAAACGATGGTGTTGGAGTCGTGCCTGGCCATGCAGTCGTGGGTGAACAGGAGGGGACAGAGCACGCACACCTGGGGAGCTCCAGTGTTGAGGATCAGCTTGGCAGATGTGTTGCTACCTACCCTCACCACCTGCGGGCAGCCCATCAGGAAGTCCAGGATCCAGTTGCAGAGGGATGTGTTTAGTCCCAGGATCCTTAGCTTAGTGATGAGCTTTGAGGGTACTATGGTGTTGAACGCTGAGCTGTAGCTGAGCTGTAGTCAATGAATTCTCACATAAGTGTTCCTTTTGTCCAGGTGGGAAAGGGCAGTGTGGAGTGCACACTGCATCATCTGTGGATCTGTTTGGCCGATATGCAAATTGGAGTGGGTCTAGGGTTTCTGGGATAATGGTGTTGATGTGAGCCATTACCAGCCTTTCAAAGCACTTCATGGCTACGGATGTGAGTGCTACTGGTCTATAGTCATTTAGGCAGGTTGCCTTTGTTCTTGGGCACAAGGACTATGGTGGTCAGCTTGAAACACGCTGCTATTACAGACTCCGTCAGGGACATGTTGAAAATGTCAGTGAAGGGCCTCCCGGGTGGCGCAGTGGTTAAGGGCGCTGTACTGCAGAGACTCTGGGTTCGCGCCCAGGCTCTGTCATAACCGGCAGCGACCGGGAGGTCCGTGGGGGCGACGCACAATTGGCCAAGCATCGTCCGGGTTTGGCAGGTAGGGATGTCCTTGTCTCATCACGGGCCGGGCGCAGTGTGCGCTAACCAAGGTTGCCCGATGCACAGTGTTTCCTCCGACACATTGGTGCGGCTTCCGGGTTGGATGGCACTGTGTTAAGAAGCAGTGCGGCTTGGTTGGGTTGTGTATCGGAGGACACATGACTTTCAACCTTCGTCTCTCCCGAGCCCGTACGGGAGTTGTAGCGATGAGACAAGATAGTAGCTACTAAAAAATTGGATACCACGAAATTGGGGAGAAAAAGGGGTAAAATGTAAAAATTGAAATTAAAAAAGAAAGAAAATGTCAGTGAAGACACCTGCCAGTTGGTCAGTAACATATCATACGTTTTGCAAATTCGTAACAAATTGTACATTTTTCAAATTTGTAACAAATTGTACATTTTTCAAATTTGTAATATATTTTACATTTTGCAAATTCGGAACATATTGTATTCGTAACATTTCATATGAAATGGATGATGGATATCCACAAATGAATAAATACCATACTAAATGGAGTGTCTCGGTTTAACGTACAGAATAATATGAAATGCTCCGAGACCAGGTTGGTCTAGACAATGTCAGCTGCTAGTAAAACCTTTTGAGAGCAGGAAGCAGAAATGTACTATGTGTAACAATATAGCTTCCGTCCCTCTCCTCGAACCAGGGACCCTCTGCACACATCAACAACAGCCACCCTTGAAGTATCGTTACCCATCGCTCCACAAATGCCGCGGCCCTTGCAGAGCAAGGGGAACAACTACTTCAAAGTGTCAGAGCGAGTGACGTCACCGACGCACACCCCGCTAACTAGCTAACCGTTTCACATCGGTTGCATATGTACCATTTGGACTATACCACAGTATTGGTTTAGGAATAGCTATAAGAAGGCCTCTTTCTCTTTTTTTACTCCCTGTCTGACAGACACACTCACACAAACATACCCAGACACAAGGTTAGTCTCACCATTTTAATTTTTTATCAAGTTCATACAAAGAACACTTAGTAAGGTTTCCTCTAAAAACAGATGGTTCAAAAGCCAGACAATAAGTTTGACCTTGACTCTTCCTCAAAAATTATTTTGTAATTAGTGCTGTAAAAACGGAAACAATCTTCATCATCATTATCATCGTCGTCATCAATGATGACCTCTTTTAAAATGTAAGTAAACAGCTAGGGAATGAAAGGACCCTGTTGATGTTATGAGGGTGTCTTTATGAGACTGATTGATCTGCATAGAACTAAAGTGTTAAGCTTGGGTGGGAGGGTTTTTTAATTCCCCTCATATTAATGTCCTCTGTCTTTGTGGAAGGAGCTCATTGGAACTCTCTAATCAACTGATCTGCTGCCCAAATGCAACATCCTGTAAACCTTTAGTGTAGTTATATTAACGCTCTATATCAGGAGTATGCTGCTATGTATTTCAGTCTTTTAACCTGAACATTTAACATTCCTAATTCAGGACATTGCCTCAGGTTGTCCACTACTGGAGTGGGAGGATGCGAGAGAGGGATGTGGTTTGTGGCGTTTGGCTCTTTGCTCTCTCTGATGGAGTCAGTCCAGACCCTGTAGACATTTAAATGAAGTCAAACATCAGTGACAGCTGGCCTGGGTCTCCGTGGGGATGCGGTGGCAGAACAAAACAAATGCAGGGCACTAGGAGAGAGGGATGCCCAGATGAATGCTGAATTCATGGAGTACTTGCCCAGACCAAAGGGTTCCATTTTTTTCTTCTTTTGACAGTGCCTGCCTTCCTTATACAATGTGAATGATAGCCACCAAATTAACATAAAATATGCTTTTCATTTGTCTTGCCTGTTCTTCTGGAATTGTATTTACTGTGTCAGTGTGTACTGTACTGAATGCATGTGTGTTCGTGTGTACACTTTTATTCACATGTAGGCCTACACATTTTTCTAGACATTAAATATACATTTTTAGCTCCATTTCTCGTGGCCTTTAACTATGAGTAAAGAACTGCATAATCAAAACCACATGTAAATAGAGAACATAAGAACACCTGCAACAACAAATATTATTTTTAGATGTCAGGGCAGTATAATTAGTACAGGCCCGTCAGCTAAATTAATATAATTTCTGGTCAAAACATGCAATGTTCCAGCACCTTAATTACCTTTTATCTCCATTCTATCTAGACAGCCTGGGCATATTAAGAGGTGTCCAAACCAATTTTAGGGTTCATTTAAAGGCCATAGACCTTGAACATAAATCAAATTAGATGACAATTTCATTTAAAACAATCCAATTGTACATTTATAATTGGGCTATTTTATTGACCAAGTCTACAGGTATTGCAACGGTATTTGATAGATGCTTGGTTAGGGAAGATTTTAATTGACGTCCTTATGGTTTCTTCCTTGTCTAAAGAGTTTACGCACCCACTGATACCTTTTTCATGATGCTGAGGAAGAGGTGGGTATGGCGGCCTAATGGTAATGAAGTCTTGCTGATACTGGGCCCCCTCTTAAGGTTAAGATTAAAAAAGAGTACCAGTATTTGCCCTGCTTTACGGAGCAGAGTATGGGAAAGGTGTGGTAAGAAGTGGGGACTTTTAGCTGATAGAAAAAGGAGTAGTCCTCCCCTCTTTAGCCTCGCATGTTGTCAGATAACTTCACATACTCCAGGGGTTTGGAACGCTTCTGCCAGCTAACAACCAAGAGAAACAGATTCAGCCAAATCGGAGATGTCTGAAAAAATTAATTTGGACACCGCAATCTGGGTGACCCAAACACTGGTAGCTCTCCACTCAACGCAAAACAAGAGAAAGATGTGTTTTTCTTGTTTAAGTCTATAAAAAGCCCTTATATAAACCAAGTATTTAACCATTTTTTAAAGCAGACAAGTGGTACAATATATATACACAAGTACATAGCAATCAAAGGTAGTCGACTACCAAAAGTATGGAACAACACATGATTTGCAGATATAAGCTGCACAGGAATCACAAATCTTCAATCGTCATTGTTAATGTGTTGCCAAAGCACTTGAATACAATGCATTTTTGACATGAATACACAAGTGTATGTACCATACATAGTATCCGAAAAAGCACAAGCTTCAAACACAGAACGTTTTCTGTTGGGAAGAAGCGCGTGGCCAGTTTTGAATCTGAAAGCACTTCATCTCTCATCAGTCAAAAGCTACTTTTTTGAAAGGACTTCCAATCTGAATACAGTACAAAACAAATCATACACAATATATTGCTAAGGATGAAACCCAAGTATGTCTACCAGGTTGCATTCAGATAACCTGTTGTAGAATAGTTGCGTTTAAGGAAGTTTTACAAAGAACAGTCATTCAGCTCTTTTAGGGTGCTGTATATACAGTGTAATCAGTAGAGATTGAGTATGCATACTAAGCTGATGGTCCACAGTCTGACATTCCCACTTTGTGCGATCAGTTACGTGTACTCAATTTCTCCTGATAAGAATTGTTTTGGTCCAGCACCTACAACCACAGAATGGGCGACTGTGAGATATACATGGCTCCTCTGTCCTGCTGTGGTATATAATTTACATCATCCAGTGTTGAGAAACTGAGGCAAAACTTTGAGCCAGTAAGCCTTCGTCAGCTTTAATTCACTTTTGACTGTCCAACATAGACTGAGGCAATCCAAAACCAGCGGGCTTACTGTGACGGTATTGGTGTAGGATTCACTGTATGGAGGCCCGAGGCAAAAAGACTCTGGCATACCTGTGGGCCAAAAAGGCCCTTCACCGGGTAAATGATACTCACGGAGGGTGTCACTATTTAGAACAGTCAGCAGTGTTTGTCTCCCGTGGGTCAGATATACCTGCGCGTCAACATTTGCTCAGGACTAGGATGGGAAGAAGAGGGACATTAAGGTGGAATCTCAGCCAATTACATTGCTTCATTCCACTATAGGAGGCAAGCCAAGGTGCTAACCTGGCGACATCCTGGTGCCTCGCTAGCTGTCAGCTTGGCCCCAGGCTGTGTTTGTCCTTGAAGCCTCAGAGGCTCTCCCTCCTCATGGAGACTCCCTGGAGCCTGAAGGATCCATGTGTCACAACGTCAGCATCGTTCAGCTAGCATTAGCAACACTATCCTAGTGCTTGCAGCCTGTAGAGCTCAGATGGGGTTTCAGAGGTGTCCAATCTTGCAGGCCAGCCCTGATAACTGCTTGTAGGTTTGTGTTTCCTTTAGTATGGCCTTGCTGGAATTGTGTCTGTAAAATAACATTTGAATCCGTCCAATAGTAAAAGGTCATG
This sequence comes from Oncorhynchus masou masou, assembly GCF_036934945.1. Lineage (NCBI taxonomy): Eukaryota > Metazoa > Chordata > Actinopteri > Salmoniformes > Salmonidae > Oncorhynchus > Oncorhynchus masou. The sequence continues at coordinate 10,049,010 of NC_088226.1, read as the reverse complement.
GAGAGCTAATCAAGCTTTTATTCTGAGTGGATAGGGTTCTCAGAGTTCTGATTCGCTAATGCAACTTCCTCTGCCGGAGAAGCGCAGGAGGAGAGAGAAGAGAGAATTAATAAAAGCTCAGTGGTCTGATTTTTGAGAAAATAGTCCTAAATATCTTTCAGAAGAGCCTGAGATTGCAACAACAACAAAAATTCTGGGTCTATGTAGCTCTGCTTCCACCTCAGCTCCCCACATTTAAAGGACTCTGGAAAGGTGCAGAGTCAGACTCCAGAGAGAGGGTTTGCAGATAGATGGGTACTTATTGCTTTGCAGACAGAACTTATTGCTTGTTACTTGCACACATCCATTGCTTGTTCACAACCACTAATGCATCCTGAACGATAGAGGAGAGAGTCCATAGAATACCTTATATGGCTGGGATGTTAAGCTAAAAATCATTGTGTGTAACCCCCCCCCCCATTTACGAATTGAAGTTGGAGAAAGCTAAATGGTGACCGTGCATGCTGCATACGGTAGCTATGAGTGCAGATGTGCATGATGCATATTTATACATGTACTGTGCATAACCCAACACTTCTCTATTTCTGATGTACTTTTATTCAACCATATCATAAAAACAACAACTCCAAGTGGGTCTTATGTAGATTACATAACAGCTTTAGAAATCCTGAAGTATGAACCTTGGACAGATAAATCAAATCTCCAATGAAATGTAACATAAACCCATAAATGTAATAGTCTGCACCTAGTTTAAATCAATTCAAATGTCTTATATTACATATCATGCTGCTACAGTGAAACCACTTTTTGTCTGTCCGTAACACAGAATGGCTCGACAATAGCAGCCGAATGAATCTCCAAATCATTTAACACTGTGAAAGCCCTGCTCCACTCCATGCATGCCTAGTGTGTGAGGGGCTGCCATGCTGGGGATTGGGTATCATTAGTTATGGCTGCACCCCCCGTGAGGAGGCATGGTGTCCCCTGGCTGGGAACAGCTTGGAAGACCATGCAGGGGTTGGATGCTGGAGGCTCCCACCGTAAGTCAACCCCACTGGGAAAGGGAGAGCAGAGGAAAGGGGGTCTGGTGGAGCTCAGGAACAGGCTGGAAGCTGGTTGGTGGGGAGGAGCAAGCAGCAAATGGTGAATGACTCTAGTAAACACAACTGACTGGCTGCCATCCGTTGATACGGTTCCACCTGTCTGGAATACGCTGGGCGTAGGTATGCACTGCGGCGTAACCTGTTTACTTAAGATAATACATTAAGCTTGAGGCTTGGGCTAAATTGCAGCAAATGTATGGTGAAGGACGGCGCTTGTGTGAACTTAGACATATCAGGTTTCCATGCAAATAATGTACCTTGCGGTCAAGTGTAAAATGATAACGTGCCAAGAGGAGTTGCTTGCTCTCCTGTAGCTGGAAATAATCCTTGTGGTTGGGAAAGACTTACTGTAATGTCTATGTTTAGCCACTAGCTTCAACCCAGCTGCATTTACAGTGACTCATTATACGTATAGATGAACCTTACACCTGCATTCAACAAAATAATCATATTAAAGCCTATTTTAATATTACAATAATATATGCATGCATCACATGAATTGCTGCCAGTCTGGAAGACATACTTTTATAAAATACTCTGCGTATGAGTTTTCTTTCTTCCTGACTTTTGTGCGTTCATGTTTGGATAAATTCTTCAACAGCAAGCCAAAGCTAAGATAAAATAAAAAAGCAATGACCTTTACTTCACACCTACAACTTTCCACCCTTGCATTGCCTTTGGCACCATATTACCCGGGACAGACACGGTGGCCTGTCCTGCCCTCTAGCAGGCGCCTATTGTCCCTTGCGATTTGCGTTGAAGCTTCACTAACATAGACCGTACCATTTAACACGACTGTGGTGACCTTGCTGATACCTGTGCTGTTTGCCCTTTCCGATGCATGCATCACCGGTTAAGACAACAACAAACAACACATCGCTGAGAGACGTGGACGCTGACGATCCCCAGGGAGTCTCCAGACACAACCACTGTGTGAGATTCCCCAGCTTTGACGACCAGGGGGCCTGAAGCTTCAGGGCTCTTCTCCAGTAGGTGACGAACAGGAGGTGCCTGCCGCACCAAACCTCTGTCCGGCTTAGTTCCTCATCCCTTACGCTTCAGGATGAATAAACAAGCACCTCCTTTCCCGCTGTTTCTCTCTCTTCTCTCTCCTCTCTCTCTCTCTCTCTCTCTCCCTCTCTCTCTCTCTCTCTCTCTCTCTCTCTCTCTCTCTATCTCGGTGGTACAGATTTGCCAGAATGGTATCTCACTCTGTTCTGGATGGAGAGTGATGGGAGCTGACAAGACAATGGCATTGTCACTGCTGTTGTTCAGGGTCCTGGGGGTGCTTTACCCATGTGTACCACTCTGACAGGTTGCAAAAAGTAGGAGAGTGTGTAAGTGTGTGTGTGTGTGTGGGGGGGGGGGGGTTGTAGAGTAGTGGTGCCAGGGGGGGCAAAGGGGAGATTGACCAAAACAAAACAGGGGGGACGCTGAGGACGCTGGGACAGAGAGGGAATTTAGGGGAACCAGGTCTAGAGAGAGCGAGTCACTTCATGTGATCGTTACCTTCCGTTTTGGGTGTTACATTATCAATAACGAAGAAAACCTGCAATTAAAATAGCAAAAGTAGATGTTCCTTGTTCCTGTTCGTCCCCCCAGCCATCAACACGACATTGATTCATACAAAAAGCTCTCGCTCCCAGTCCTATAGACTCTTTTCTTGCCCTCCTGCTCTCCAAACATTCATGCTCAGACTGTGACCTCTGTCTTGCTGTTGGTGGGCAGCCCCTTGTTTTTGGGGTGCATGTGGGGCGACTGTCCATAGCCCAGAGGCTGGGAGAAGAGTTCGGGAGCGTCTCAATGCTGAACTTCCGCTTGTTGGAGTAGGCCTGCCGGCGGATGTTGGGCTGTTGATGTAACTGCTGTTGATGTTGTTGATGTTGCGGATGCTGCTGATGCTGCGTATGCTGCGGATGCTGCTGCAGTGCCTGCCCGATGTGGGAGGCCGTTGGATGCTGGACATGGCCCTTACTGGGGTCCCAGACTTTGAAGGCCGAGCTGGAGGTAAGCGGATGGGTGTTAGTCTTGGAGATCTTGGGCTTGGGGAGTTGGGCGGCGGTGATGGTTATGGCCAGTGGGGCGTGGATGTCTGGAGGGGGCAGGAAGGGCTTGTCCTTGTGAAAGGCGATGGGCTGGAAGGTGGGGGGTGAGGAGTGATGGCGGGAGTAGTCCACCATGGGGTAGCCCTTGTAGTAGTCTCTTGCTGCCGTATCTGCTGCGAGAAAGGGGAGGAGACAAAGGTGGGGGAGAGAGAGAGAAGAATGTGGTTAGTGGTATAAAGGTCAAAATACCTTACAAATACCTTTAATCTTTTCCTTTGACATGGTATCCACTCAACCTGTGGGTCCACAATGAGTTATATGGGTCAGAATATCTACCTGGTACCCCCAGAGACCTCAACAATGTCCTCCTTTGTTCAGATACAGTAAGAGCTCTGTTATCCAGTGGCCAAACCCCTAAACCAAGTTAAAACAAACAAAACAACAATGAAAATCTTTAATGATCTGCTGCACAAGCATCTCCTCCCTACTTTATCATGTTGTAAAGACAAGTGTGATTCCAGGTAATTACATTGTACACATTGTAATAGCAGTGTAATAGACCCCATCAATAATGTGGCTGTAAAAAATGCTGGAATTGAAGAGCACAGGTTAATAAAATTCACTGAGTTACCCCACTCATATCACTTCAATAGCTTTGAACCTCACCCAACCTCTCTGTTTTAATTAAATGTACACATGTAGGCAGGTTATACAAGACACTGTGTCCCTTTCTGGAGTCCCTTGTATGCTATTCTGCTGCCAAGGGACGAATTAAGGTGAGACACCTCTCCCCCTGTGTTAATCCCTGTGCCGTTGGCTGTGTATTATATACCATGAAAGGAACCAGTAGCTTTACACCATCATCCCTAAACCGGCCAACCTGTCAGGTAAACCTACAATGACATGGAGGTAGAGCTGCACAGTGTACAGCATCTTACACCCACAGGGGCTTGCATCTGTGTCTGTGTGTGTGTGTGCTTGAGAGGGGGGTTAAAAAGCCTGAAGCCCCGTACCGTTAACGTTGAATGAAAACAAATAAGAAAAAAAAGCAACAGCAACTGGCGGATATGCTGGAGTTTTGAGGGGAGTAAAAATAGAGTGGGTTTAGAGTGTCGTGTCGTATTAGTGAGGGAGCCCTGAGTGCTGCTTCATGAGGTCACAGCCGCAAACCCCTCAGCCCTCAGACACTAACAACCTTGTTCGCCCCACTGTTGTGTCATTTAGGTTTTTCTTCCCCTATTCTGTTTGAAAAAATCATCCTGGTTGTTGTTGTTTCTTTCCCCCCTCAGCCTCTGAGTGTGTGTGTGTGTGTGTGTGTGTGTGTGTGTGTGTGTGTGTGTGTGTGTGTGTGTGTGTGTGTGTGTGTGTGTGTGTGTGTGTACGTGTGTGTGTGTACGTACGTGTGTGTGTGTATATGTGTGTGCGTACATGCGTGCCTGCACGCACCATCATAGATGCAGTACATGTACGAATGTAGATATTGGCAGAGGGTATGCCCAGGAAGTTATAGCGTATGTAAAAAATAAAACAGAATATGCATAGATTCTAGAAGTGTCTGGAGCTCAATTGGTGGGATGCAACAACATTCTTCCACGAGAAATTCCATCAGTTGGTGTTTTGTTGAAGGAAAATGCTGACTCAGGTGCTGCTCCATAATCTCCCCTAAGTGTTCAATTGGGTTGAAATCTGGTGACTGAGACACACACACATACTTGCGTCCGAAATAGTAGGCCGTTTGAGTATTTGAAAAAATCTGTTTTATAGTATCTCAAAGTGCATCAAAAGCAAAAAACAAACAGGCAATACATCATCATGAGTAGCCTATCTATAGCTGGCTAGATCGACCAGGCCAAGTCTTTGAGTGCATACCTCCTCCAAAGATGGAGAGTGAGGGCTACAGGCTATCCTTTCCGGTTCATATGTACAGCCGTAACTGATGGTGCATTGAAGACAACAGGGAAAACCGACTGAGAAAAATACTTTTGAATGGTCAGCCACCTCGGAACTACAGGTCAGAAACTCAGCCGTTATCCTACAGCTCGGACTTCTCCAATCTGAAGATCACAAAGTTAGGATTTTTCCCACTGTGAGCTAATTTTGTTTCCGAATTCCCAGTTGTCTTGAACGTACCAAAAGTAATATGTTTCAGCCATGGCATACTTCATTTTTTACAATACAGTATGGGCTAAATAGCATGTAGTGCAATTAGTACACAGTATGCAGTTTAACTAAATAGTAGGCAAGCCAGATTTCGGCCTATGTGCATATTGTTTTTTGTTGTTTGTTTTTTAACCTTTATTTAACTAGGCAAGTCAGCTAAGAACAAATTCTTATTTTCAATGACAGCCTAGGAACAGTGGGTTAACTGCCTGTTCAGGGGCAGAACGGCAGATTTGTACCTTGTCAGCTCGGGGGAGAGGAGAGAGAAAGGAGAGGAACTACAGATGTATAAAGCTGCTTTAAATGGACAAATCACTGAAATTATTTTACGCAAGGCCTTAAACGACTATTATGCTGATAATGACAGTGCTCTTAAAAGGCCTGCTTTCATGTTGTGGCATGTGCCACGTTTGGCAAGTCATGGGAGGATTAAATGGCTATGTTGCCAATGCAACTGTATACAGGCATGTGTTTATACATTCTAAATATTCTAAAGGACAAGCAGCTTGATTCCAGCAGACCATGTGACAGTGTAAACCCTGTCACATGGCTTCTCTAAAGAATAGCAGTCTAGCAGGTGCCAAGTCATTCATGCTGAAGACTTCCATTGATCCCCACAACACAGCCATTTTGAGGCCAAGTAGGGGTGTGCTGTAATTAGCCAAATGAAAAAAATGACAACAACCGACATTGCACCAGACGAGACCGACATTTTATCTCTTTATCTTTACTAGTGATGCTCGAAACCCATGCTATCCAACTACTACCATGCTTGCTAAGAAAAATTTGAACGAAAGTGACCTCGGGGTTGCAGCAGCATGCGTTTTGTCACGGGGAAACACTGACGTTCTCGGCCGACGGCACAGGAAGTGCACGGTGAGAGAGCATATGCGCTGAAGGCGGGGGACCGGCAACGAGGCCTCGCTGCCCCCTCCGTCCATTTCTCGCCTTCTCCATCACTTTTTCGCACGACCCCTTTGTGCCCTAGCAGAAATTCTCAGGTCGTTAGTGTTTAATTAAGATACAGGGCTACAACTACATCCTGGTCCAAGGACCTGCTGGTACACCTGGCAGAAGTTGGCTGACGCCTGAGCCAAAGCCGCTGAACTACACTCTGTCCTCTCAATGACTTTGCCACCACAGTGAGTGGTGACGTGCCGTGTTGTTTATTGGCTTGCTGGGGGTTACAATCATGTGTGAAGAGATGAGAGGGCTAAGCCTGTATCCCAAATGAGTTGCTGTGTGTGAGTGTGCCCTTATGAGTGTGTCTGTGTGTGCCCTTATGAGTGTGTCTATGTGTGCCCTTATGAGTGTCTGCGTGTGCCCTTATGAGTGTCTGTGTGTGCCCTTATGAGTATGTCTGTGTGCCCTTATGAGTGTGTCTGTGTGTGCGCTTATGAGTGTGTCTGTGTGCCCTTATGAGTGTGTATGTATGTGCCCATATGAGTGTGTCTGTGTGTGCCCTTATGAGTGTGTCTGTGTGCCCTTATGAGTGTCTGTGTGTGCCCTTATGAGTGTGTATGTATGTGCCCATATGAGTGTGTCTGTGTGTGCCCTTATGAGTGTGTCTGTGTGTGCCCATATGAGTGTGTCTGTGTGTGCCCATATGAGTGTGTCTGTGTGTGCCCTTATGAGTGTGTCTGTGTGCCCTTATGAGTGCCTGTGTGTGCCCTTATGAGTGTGTATGTATGTGCCCATATGAGTGTGTCTGTGTGTGCGCTTATGAGTGTGTCTGTGTGTGCCCTTATGAGTGTGTCTGTGTGCCCTTATGAGTGTGTCTGTGTGTCCGCTTGTGAGTGAGTGTGTCTGTGTGAGCGCTTGTGTGTCTTTGTGTGCCCTTGTGAGTGTGTCTGTGTGAGCGCTTGTGTGTCTGTGTGAGCGCTTGTGTGTCTGTGTGTGCGCTTGTGAGTGTGTCTGTGTGAGCACTTGTGTGTCTGTGTGTGCACTTGTGAGTGTGTCTGTGTGTGTGCTTGTGAGTGTGTCTGTGTGAGCACCTTTGTGTCTGTGTGTGTGCTTGAGAGTGTGTCTGTGTGAGCGCCTTTGTGTCTGTGTGTGTGCTTGAGAGTGTGTCTGTGTGAGCGCCTTTGTGTCTGTGTGTGCGCTTGTGAGTGTGTCTGTGTGAGCACTTGTGTGTCTGTGTGTGCGCTTGTGAGTGTGTCTGTGTGTGTGCTTGTGAGTGTGTCTGTGTGAGCACCTTTGTGTCTGTGTGTGTGCTTGAGAGTGTGTCTGTGTGAGCGCCTTTGTGTCTGTGTGTGCGCTTGTGAGTGTGTCTGTGTGTGCACTTGTGAGTGTGTCTGTGTGAGCGTTTGTGAGTGTGTCTGTGTGAGCGTTTGTGAGTGTGTCTGTGTGAGCGTTTGTGAGTGTGTCTGTGTGAGCACTTGTGTGTCTGTGTGTGCGCTTGTGAGTGTGTCTGTGTGTGTGCTTGTGAGTATGTCTGTGTGAGCACCTTTGTGTCTGTGTGTGTGCTTGAGAGTGTGTCTGTGTGAGCGCCTTTGTGTCTGTGTGTGCGCTTGTGAGTGTGTCTGTGTGTGCACTTGTGAGTGTGTCTGTGTGAGCGTTTGTGAGTGTGTGTGAGCGTTTGTGAGTGTGTCTGTGTGAGCGTCTTGTGAGACTTGTGTGTCTGTGTGTGCTTGTGAGTGTGTCTTGTGAGCACCTTTGTGTCTGTGTGAGTGTGCACTTGTGTGTCTGTGTGTGTCTGTGTGTGCACTTGTGAGTGTGTCGTTTGTGAGTGTGTGTGTGCTTGTGAGTGTGTCTGTGTGAGCACCTTTGTGTCTGTGTGTGTGCTTGAGAGTGTGTCTGTGTGAGCGCCTTTGTGTCTGTGTGCGCTTGTGAGTGTGTCTGTGTGAGCGTTTGTGAGTGTGTCTGTGTGAGCACTTGTGTGTCTGCGTTTGTGAGTGTGTCTGTGTGAGCGTTTGTGAGTGTGTCGTTTGCGCTTGTGAGTGTGTCTGTGTGAGCGTTTGTGAGTGTGTCTGTGTGAGCACTTGTGTGTCTGTGTGTGCGCTTGTGAGTGTGTCTGTGTGAGCGTTTGTGAGTGTGTCTGTGTGAGCGTTTGTGAGTGTGTCTGTGTGAACACCTTTGTGTCTGTGTGTGCGCTTGTGAGTGTGTCTGTGTGTGCACTTGTGAGTGTGTCTGTGTGAGCGTTTGTGAGTGTGTCTGTGTGCGTTTGTGAGTGTGTCGTTTGTGAGTGTGTCTGTGTGTGCACTTGTGAGTGTGTCTGTGTGAGCGTTTGTGAGTGTGTCTGTGTGAGCGTTTGTGAGTGTGTCTGTGTGAGCGTTTGTGAGTGTGTCTGTGTGGGCGCTTGTGAGTGTGTCTGTGTGAGCGCTTGTGAGTGTGTCTGTGTGAGCATTTGTGAGTGTGTCTGTGTGAGCGTTTGTATGTGTCTGTACCTCAATGTCTTTCCATGTTTCATTAACATTGTTTAGATTCTCGTGCATCAACCTGCTTTTCTGCTTTTGTGGCCATCTGCAAGCATTTGTGTGTGTGTGTGTGTGTGTGTGTGTGTGTGTGTGTGTGTGTGTGTGTGTGTGTGTGTGTGTGTGTGTGTGTGTGTGTGTGTGTGCGCGTGTGTGTGTGTGCGTAGGCATGTGTGTGTCCACAGGACCATACGGCTGTCTGCTCCATTCATGAGGAAATAACAAGTAAAATACCCTAGAGGTGTAGATAGACTCCCGTCTCTTAAAATCAATGGATTCAAATGAGATGCAGAGATGTAAATACAAAGCAACTGCCCGTGGTAATGCACCAGCCGTGAGGTGGGCCCTTCTCAAGGGCCCGATGAGCCGGCATGCCAACCTGCTGTGCCACAGGACCCGTGCCCCGGCTGGCACCACGGATGGCAGCCACGCCATTGTCTGTACAACCTACAGCTATGTGTGAGTGTGTGTACGGTGTGTGTGTGGTGGGTATAGTGTCTGTGTGGTGTGTAGAGTAGCTCTAAAAAATGACTGCTGTTTAAAAGTGACTACATTAAAGAGCGGACCAAGTCATCCACATACGTATTCGGTTTAGGGTCCTCCTGGTGACAAGGGTTGGGGATTATAAAATGTGCTTTCATCAAACAGAAAGGAATATGACCACGTATGGAGAAAAAGAGTGTTGCATCACATTCGGATGAAAATGTTAATTTAAGTATTTTACTGCAAATGTCAATGACAACGTCATATGAATCTATTGTCTTTTCTATTGACGGTCCTTTGGTGCAATCACACTTATTCACTCAGTGAGCAGCAAAATCAAGTGGACTCCTCCATCCCTGCCATTAGTGGTTTTAGAATAGGAAGGGCTAGTGAGCAGTTCTAATGCCATGCAATGATCTCATGGCGCAAGCATGTCTGTGTCGTGCTGTCTTTCCAAATAAGCATCAGTGTGTCCTTGTATTTCCAGAGTGATCCGTAACAATCATGTACGGTTATGTGTGTGTATATTCGTGTGTGCGTGTGTGTGTGTGTGTGTGTTTGTGTGTGTGTGTGAGTGTGAGTGTGTGGCATCAGTATGCATGTGTGTGTGTGTTGGGGCCAGAATGCATGTGTGTGTGTGTGTGCGTGTGTGTGTTGGGGTCAGTGTACTGTAAGTGTGTGTGAGTGTGTGCTTTTGTGTGTGAGGCCATGGGGCCAGCCAAAGGGGACGGCTCTGACCCATCCAGACCCATCCAGTGCTTGAGCTACAGGCAGGGTTACTGCACCGTGTGTCTGTGTTCCACATGTGTCTGTGTCCATATGTGTCTGTGTTCCATATGTGTCTTGGAGGATATGTAGTAGCATCAGTATGTGGGTTAATGAGTTAGTCATGATAGAGTAGGGCAGTGAATGATGTGTGGGAGTAACATCATTGTTGTTCATATACAATATACACCCTCTACTTCAGGGCTGCCCAACCCTCTTCCTGGAGATCTACTGTCCTGTAGGTTGGACTGAAGACCCACAGGACGGTAAATCTCCAGGAAGAGGGTTGGGCTGAAGACCCACAGGATGGTAGATCTCCAGGAAGAGGGTTGGACTGAAGACCCACAGGACGGTAGATCTCCAGGAAGAGGGTTGGGCTGAAGACCCACAGGACGGTAGATCTCCAGGAAGAGGGTTGGACTGAAGACCCACAGGACGGTAGATCTCCAGGAAGAGGGTTGGACTCCAGGAAGAGGGTTGGACTGAAGACCCACAGGACGGTAGATCTCCAGGAAGAGGGTTGGGCTGAAGACCCACAGGACGGTAGATCTCCAGGAAGAGGGTTGGACTGAAGACCCACAGGACGGTAGATCTCCAGGAAGAGGGGTTGGCTGCCCTGCTCTACTTGATTACTCACACATGCTTTTGTAATGTTTCACACAGTCACACATGTTTTTTAGAGCAAAGTATAGGCATTAAGCAATAAGGCCCAAGGGGGTGTGGTATATGGCCAACATACCACAACTAAGGGCTGTATCCAGGCACTCTGACGTGCTTCGTGCCTAAGAACAGCCCTTAGCCATGGTATATTGGCCATATACCACAAAACCCTGAAGTGCGTTACTGTTATTATAAACTGCTTACCAACGTAAATTAGAAGAGTAAAAATAAATGTTTTGTCATACCTGTGGCCAATCAGCAAGTGTTTTGTTTATGTGTGTGTGTGTGTGTGTGTGTGTGTGTGTGTGTGTGTGTGTGTGTGTGTGTGTGTGTGTGTGTGTGTGTGTGTGTGTGTGTGTGTGTGTGTGTGTATTTGTGCATACGCATGTGTGTGTCCGCAGGACCATACGGCTGTCTGTTCCATTTATGAGATAATAATAGGTGAAATACCCTAGAGGCTTATAGGGCACCAACATTAACATACAGGAAGGGGCTATGGAACCCTGACCTGTTTACCGGACATGCTACCTGTCCCAGACCTGCTGTTTTCAACTCTCTAGAGACAGCAGGAGCGGTAGAGATACTCTGAATGATCAGCTATGAAAAGTCAACTGACATTTACTCCTAAGGTGCTGACTTGCTGCACCCTCGACAACTACTGTGATTATTATTATTTGACCATGCTGGTCATCTATGAACATTTGAACATCTTGGCCATGTTCTGTTATAATCTCCACCCGGCACAGCCAGAAGAGGACTGGCCACCCCTCATAGCCTGGTTCCTCTCTAGGTTTCTTCCTAGGTTCTGGCCTTTCTAGGGAGTTTTTCCTAGCCACCGTGCTTCTACACCTGCATTGCTTGCTGTTTGGGGTTTTAGGCTGGGTTTCTGTACAGCACTGTGACTTCAGCTGATGTAAGAAGGGCTTTATAAATACATTTGATTGATTGAGTATCACAGGCATGGTGTCTCACGTAATAATGACAGCAGTTCTTCAAATGCACATATGTAGAAATATCCAAATATAAAATGCATAAAATATGTCTATATTATTTATGTTTGCATGAGTGGATAGGTTTTAGTTTATTTCTGTCTATGTGAACTGGTCTGTTGATAGATAGTGTATGTGAAAGGATGTCTGTAGTGAGCGGTGCGTTACTTACCCACAGCCTTGAGGGAGGCGCACTTGTTAAAGCCCAGACCAAGGTTGTTGTGAGGGTGGGAGAGTGCCATCGCTGGACCCAGGGGTGAGAGGGCAGCGTTATTCAGGTGGTTGTGATCTGAGAGAGAGAGCGAGAGAGCAAGAGAGAGAGAGAGAGAGAGAGAGAGAGAGAGAGAGAGAGATTTAGTCCCAACACTTGGTATTGAAGATACACAGTTGATAGAAATTGACAGAGACCACCATGTGTACCACCTTGTGTACCACAGTGTGTACCACCGTGTGTACCCTCATGTGTACCAGCATGTGTACCACCACGTGCACCATCACATGTACCCTCATGTGTACCCTCATGTGTACCATCATGTGTACCACCATGTGTACCCTCATGTGTACCCTCATGTGTACCATCATGTGTACCATCATGTGTACCCTCATGTGTACCCTCATGTGTACCATCATGTGTACCACCACATGTACCACCATGTGTACCCTCATGTGTACCACCACATGTACCATCATGGGTACCATCATGTGTACCCTCATGTGTACCCTCATGTGTACCACCATGTGTACCCTCATGTGTACCACCACATGTACCATCATGGGTACCGTCATGTGTACCACCATGTGTACCATCCTGTGTACCACCATGTGTACCACCATGTGTACCACCATGTGTACCACCATGTGTACAACCATGTGTACATTACATTACATTTACATTTAAGTCATTTAGCAGACGCTCTTATCCAGAGCGACTTACAAATTGGTGAATTCACCTTCTGACGTACCATCCTGTGTACCACCACATGTACCACCATGTGTACCATCCTGTGTACCACCATGTGTACCACCATGTGTACCATCCTGTGTACCACCACATGTACCACCATGTGTACCACCATGTGTACCCTCATGTGTACCACCACATGTACCATCATGGGTACCATCATGTGTACCGCCATGTGTACCGTCACGTGTACCGCAAAGTGTACCGTCACGTGTACCGCAAAGTGTACCGCCACGTGTACCGCAAAGTGTACCGCCATGTGTACCGCAAAGTGTACCGCCATGTGTACCGCAAAGTGTACCGCCATGTGTACCGCAAAGTGTACCGCCATGTGTACCATCATGTGCACCCTCACGTGTACCACCACGTGTACCACTATGTGTACCATCATGTGTACCAGTATGTGTACCATCATGTGTACCACCATGTGTACAACCATGTGTACCACCATGTGTACCACCATGTGTACAACCATGTGTACCACCATGTGTACCACCATGTGTACAACCATGTGTACCACCATGTGTACAACCATGCGTACCACCATGCGTACCACCATGCGTACCACCATGCGTACAACCATGTGTACCACCATGTGTACCACCATGTGTACAACCATGTGTACCACCATGTGTACCACCATGTGTACCACCATGTGTACAACTATGTGTACAACCATGTGTACCACCATGTGTACCACCATGTGTACCCTCATGTGTACCACCACATGTACCATCATGGGTACCATCATGTGTACCGCCATGTGTACCGTCACGTGTACCGTCACGTGTACCGCAAAGTGTACCGCCACGTGTACCGCAAAGTGTACCGCCATGTGTACCGCAAAGTGTACCGCCATGTGTACCGCAAAGTGTACCGCCATGTGTACCGCAAAGTGTACCGCCATGTGTACCATCATGTGCACCCTCACGTGTACCACCACGTGTACCACTGTGTACCACCATGTGTACCACCATGTGTGTGTACCATCATGTGTACCAGTATGTGTACCATCATGTGTACCACCATGTGTACAACCATGTGTACCACCATGTGTACCACCATGTGTACAACCATGTGTACCACCATGTGTACCACCATGTGTACAACCATGTGTACCACCATGTGTACAACCATGTGTACCACCATGTGTACCACCATGTGTACCACCATGCGTACCACCATGTGTACAACCATGTGTTGATCACCATGTGTACCACCATGTGTACCACCATGTGTACCACCATGTGTACCAGTATGTGTACCACCATGTGTACCACCATGTGTACCACCATGTGTACCAGTATGTGTACCACCATGTGTACCACCATGTGTACCAGTATGTGTACCACCATGTGTACCACCATGTGTACCACCATGTGTACAACCATGTGTACCACCATGTGTACCACCATGTGTACCAGTATGTGTACCACCATGTGTACCACCATGTGTACCACCATGTGTACCAGTATGTGTACCAGTATGTGTACCACCATGTGTACCACCATGTGTACAACCATGTGTACAACCATGTGTACCACCATGTGTTGATCACCATGTGTACAACCATGTGTACCACCATGTGTACCACCATGTGTACAACCATGTGTTGATCACCATGTGTACAACCATGTGTACCACCATGTGTACCACCATGTGTACAACCATGTGTTGATCACCATGTGTACCACCATGTGTACCACCATGTGTACCACCATGTGTACCAGTATGTGTACCACCATGTGTACCACCATGTGTACCAGTATGTGTACCACCATGTGTACCACCATGTGTACCAGTATGTGTACCACCATGTGTACCACCATGTGTACCACCATGTGTACCAGTATGTGTACCACCATGTGTACCACCATGTGTACCAGTATGTGTACCACCATGTGTACCACCATGTGTACCACCATGTGTACAACCATGTGTACCACCATGTGTACCACCATGTGTCCACCATGTGTACCACCATGTGTACAACCATGTGTACAACCATGTGTACAACCATGTGTACCACCATGTGTACAACCATGTGTACCACCATGTGTACCACCATGTGTACAACCATGTGTACAACCATGTGTACCACCATGCGTACCACCATGCGTACCACCATGCGTACAACCATGTGTACCACCATGTGTACCACCATGTGTACAACCATGTGTACCACCATGTGTACCACCATGTGTACCACCATGTGTACAACTATGTGTACAACCATGTGTACCACCATGTGTACCACCATGTGTACAACCATGTGTACAACCATGTGTACCAGTATGTGTACCATCATGTGTACCACCATGTGTACAACCATGTGTACCACCATGTGTACAACCATGTGTACCACCATGTGTACCACCATGTGTACCACCATGTGTACAACCATGTGTACCACCATGTGTACCACCATGTGTCCACCATGTGTACCACCATGTGTACAACCATGTGTACAACCATGTGTACCACCATGTGTCCACCATGTGTACAACCATGTGTACAACCATGTGTACAACCATGTGTACCACCATGTGTTGATCACCATGTGTACAACCATGTGTACCACCATGTGTACAACCATGTGTACCACCATGTGTTGATCACCATGTGTACAACCATGTGTACCACCATGTGTACCACCATGTGTACAACCATGTGTTGATCACCATGTGTACAACCATGTGTACCACCATGTGTACAACCATGTGTTGATCACCATGTGTACCACCATGTGTACCAGTATGTGTACCACCATGTGTACCACCATGTGTACCAGTATGTGTACCACCATGTGTACCACCATGTGTACCAGTATGTGTACCACCATGTGTACCACCATGTGCACCACCATGTGTACAACCATGTGTACCACCATGTGTACCACCATGTGTACCACCATGTGTACCAGTATGTGTACCACCATGTGTACCACCATGTGTACCACCATGTGTACAACCATGTGTACCACCATGTGTACCACCATGTGTACAACCATGTGTACCACCATGTGTACCACCATGTGTACCACCATGTGTACAACCATGTGTACCACCATGTGTACCACCATGTGTACCACCATGTGTACAACCATGTGTACCACCATGTGTTGATCACCATGTGTACAACCATGTGTACCACCATGTGTACCACCATGTGTACAACCATGTGTTGATCACCATGTGTACAACCATGTGTACCACCATGTGTACCACCATGTGTACAACCATGTGTTGATCACCATGTGTACCACCATGTGTACCACCATGTGTACCACCATGTGTACCAGTATGTGTACCACCATGTGTACCACCATGTGTACCACCATGTGTACCACCATGTGTACCACCATGTGTACCACCATGTGTACAACCATGTGTACCACCATGTGTACCACCATGTGTACCAGTATGTGTACCACCATGTGTACCACCATGTGTACCACCATGTGTACAACCATGTGTACCACCATGTGTACCACCATGTGTACAACCATGTGTACCACCATGTGTACCACCATGTGTCCACCATGTGTACCACCATGTGTACAACCATGTGTACAACCATGTGTACCACCATGTGTACCACCATGTGTACCACCATGTGTTGATCACCATGTGTACAACCATGTGTACCACCATGTGTACCACCATGTGTACAACCATGTGTTGATCACCATGTGTACAACCATGTGTACCACCATGTGTACCACCATGTGTACAACCATGTGTTGATCACCATGTGTACCACCATGTGTACCACCATGTGTACCACCATGTGTACCAGTATGTGTACCACCATGTGTACCACCATGTGTACCACCATGTGTACCAGTATGTGTACCACCATGTGTACCACCATGTGTACCACCATGTGTACCACCATGTGTACCACCATGTGTACCACCATGTGTACAACCATGTGTACCACCATGTGTACCACCATGTGTACCAGTATGTGTACCACCATGTGTACCACCATGTGTACCACCATGTGTACAACCATGTGTACCACCATGTGTACCACCATGTGTACCACCATGTGTACCACCATGTGTACCAGTATGTGTACCACCATGTGTACCACCTTGTGTACCACCATGTGTACCAGTATGTGTACCACCATGTGTACCACCATGTGTACCAGTATGTGTACCACCATGTGTACCACCATGGGTTGATCACCATGTGTACCACCATGTGTACCACCATGTGTACCAGTATGTGTACCACCATGTGTACCACCATGTGTACCAGTATGTGTACCACCATGTGTACCACCATGTGTATCACCATGTGTACAACCATGTGTACCACCATGTGTACCACCATGTGTACCACCATGTGTACCACCATGGGTTGATCACCATGTGTACCACCATGTGTACAACCATGTGTACCACCATGTGTACCACCATGTGTACCACCATGTGTTGATCACCATGTGTACCACCATGTGTACCACCATGTGTACAACCATGTGTTGATCACCATGTGTACCACCATGTGTACAACTATGTGTACCACCATGTGTACAACCATGTGTACCACCATGTGTACAACCATGTGTACCACCATGTGTACCACCAATGTGTACAACCATGTGTACCACCATGTGTACCACCATGTGTACCAGTATGTGTACCATCATGTGTATGAGTAATGCTTAATGACCTGTAAATTTATGCATCTAGTCTGTGCATAGTGGGGGCTGGTGAAGATAAAGATGCAAGCTGAAAAAAAACATGTGACCACACTGTCCTTTGTAATATTGAGGCAGTCAAATATCCTCCCCTATACTAGAAAAAAAGGTGTTATCTAGAACTTAAATGGTTCTTCGACTGTCCCTACAGGAGAACCCTTTGAATAACCACTTTTGGTTCCAGGTAGAACTCTTTTGGGTTCCATGTACAACCCGTTCCACAGAGGGTTCTACGTGGAACACAAAAGGTTTCTACCTGGAACCAAAAATGGTTATCCTATGGGGACAGCTGAAGAACCCTTTTGGAACCCTTTTTTCTAAGTGTACAGGAGGCATAGTGGCTAAAATCCCGTCTTCCGGACATCAAATAGTCTATTTCCCACAGGTGTTTTGACAGGAACTACAATCACAACACAACACAACCACACAACAAGCCCACTGTACAGTACTAGCTTTAACTATATCATGTCAAAATTGTTGTGACCCGACATTAACCCTCATTCAACCAGACCCCCACAGTGGTGCCCCCTGGGTCACAGTGAATGGGGGGTTAAGGACGCTAATGTGGCCCAGTGGTTGCAGTCACGGATGTGGCGCTCATTGGCGTGCATGAGCACCGCCTCTCTATCTGCCCCGTGGCGGTGTGAGGCCGGATGGTTTGTTGTGGTGCACACATGCAGAGCATCGACATGCAGATGGAAACTCTGCCCAGAGCCATACTTTTAGAGAGTTATGCTTTTAGAATGTTGAATATTGTTATAATTCTAGACATTCAGTTACAAAGCATTGTTTAAATATTCCCTAAGGTATATTTAGATTGTACATATTTTTTTGTTTTTAATATCTTGTTGATAGATGAACTGTAATATCTGGTGGTGACCCACGGAGTTGCAGGACTGATTATGTCACGTCTAGCTAATATGATTTGAATGATGCAGCAACACCAGATCAACACCGTCTTACTGGAGCTTTTACAGTCGCTGAAGCATCACCCAGGTGGATGCTACATTTCAGTACTGGACAATCTAGTCTATCCACGGAGGAGGAGCTGTGACTATCGAAGACGACTAGGTTCCCGATGAAGAGCTCTGTGGCCTGTCTGTCGGATGTCTCTACCTCCCTGCCTGGCTGTACCATCTATGTTCCCTCCTCTTAAGATACTTCCTTTTCCGAACTGCCATTCATCTTAAGCTATGGAAGACAATTTTATTTATGTATTTATTTAATGTAATGTCTTATGTTGTTCTTCTCTATTATTTACGGTGGGAAATACACATGCGGAGATCATCCGTTCACCCACACCACGTCTCACAAAGACACAGCGGTTGAAACCAAAATCTCTAATTTGGACTCTCGACCAAGAACACATTTCCACCGTCTCTTCTTATTATTGGTGTCCTTTAGTAGTGGTTTCTTTACAGCAATTCAACCACGAAGGCCTGATTCACACAGTCTCCTCTGAACAGTTGATGTTGAGATGTGTCTGTTACTATTTATTTGGGCTGCAATTTCTAAGGCTGGTAACTGTAATGAACTTATCCTCTGCAGCAGAGAATGTGGGTCTTCCATTCCTGTGGCGGTCTCATGAGAGCCAGTTTTATCATAGCGCTTGATGGTTTTTGCTACTGCACTAGAAGAAACTTTCAAAGTTCTTGAAATGTTCCATATTGACTGACCTTCATGTCTTAAAGTAATGATGGACTGTCGTTTCTCTTTGTGCTTATTTGAGATTCTTGACCTAATATGGACTTGGTCTTTTACCAAATAGGGCTGTCTTCTGTATACCAACCCTATCTTGTCACAACACAACTGATTGGCTCAAATGCATTAAGAAGGAAAGAAATTCCACAAATTAACTTTTAAGAAGGCACACATGTTAATTGAAATGCATTCCAGGTGACTACCTCATGAAGCTAGTTGAGAGAATGCCAAGAGTGTGCAAAGCTGTCATCAAGGCAAAGGGTGGCTATTTGAAGAATCTCAAATATAACATATTTTGAATTGTTTAACACTTTTTTGGTTACTACATGATTCCATATGTGTTACTTCATAGTTTTGATGTCTTCACTATTATTCTACAATGTAGAAAATAATCCAATTAAAGAAAAACCCATGAATGAGTAGGTGTTCTAAAACATTTGACCGATAGTGTACACTGAACAAATGTGACAGTCAGAGGCTTGTTCACTCTGGCCCTCTCCTATTTTCACAGCACTGAAATGGAACCCCGCAGTCATCAAGTTCTAACAGGTTCACCAATCCAGTGAGGTGATGCTGGTGTTCAGGCCAATGACGAGAGAGGAAGCTCGCTAGTGTGACAACAACAGCAACCTGACCTGAGATGACTGACAGTTGGCCAAATGTAAGCACCAGAGGGTGACAAAGGGTTAAATGTTTGTGCCGCTTTAGATGCATCTTTGCAACTCAGAATATAATTGATTCACACATTATTGTCAGACTCTCTGAAAGGTTACTAGTCATTGGATGCTCATTTAAGTTATATAAAGCTTATATAGCTACTGTACATTGCTGTTGTGTGTGACCCTGGTGGGGACATTTAAAAAAGTCATGTAGTCATGTTTCACATTTCAATTAATAGATAGAATACCTTTTTGTAAAATAACCATGTGTGCTTCAAGGGTCATTATGTAACATAATGTACTAAATGTTTGGAAGGCATTGTTATGCCTAGATCACTTAGTGGCACGAAAAGTTACCAAACACAGAGCAATACCGTGGCCCTGGATGGGGTCTGAGTCGTTCGAGCCACGTTATGTATCGCATTGATGGAAACCATGCAGGAGATAAAAGGAGCGGTAGAGAAGAGCGGAGAGGGAAGGATGACACTGAAGTTGACTGATTGAATTAGAAATGTATCTTCACGTCCCCGTGTAATTGATATGTGATTATGACACGCTGAGTGAGCCGTGCGGAAAATGAACTGTCTTTCGTGCCACAGTGCACCACTGCTCTACACTCCACTCCACCCCAAGGAGAAAAGTGAAACTGGCTCCGGCCACCAAGGCTTACTCGCTCCCTGGCTGATGAGCTGTGAAGCGTTTGATTCTGGCGAGCAGGACATTTCCCACCAGTTCTCCCTCTCAAGAGGGGCCCGTCTCTCTGCAATCCCAGCGGTCATCTGAGCTGGCACCCCTAATGAGCTCTGTCTCTCACAAAGATTCCCTCGGAATCCCTTTCCCCTCCGCCTCAGAACTCCGGAATGCAATTTGACTGTCTGGCTGGCCAGAGCTATGCCCCACTCGGAGTCTTCCCAGCTTGGTGCTAAATCCAACTCTTTTTCAGTATTATTTTGTTTGTATCTTTTTTCCCCCTTTTTTTTAGAGATTAAAAGTACATTTACATTGTAATACTACTGACAGCTAACTTTCTAACTCTGCCCATAACTTTAGGACTTTAGAGCATTCACAGAAGGCATGAATTATTGAGTCACTATTAGTTTTACACTTAAGACATGACTCTGCCGTTATGCTGATATATCAAACTCTAACTGACTAATCAGCAGTGGAAAGAGGAGAGGCCAAGAGAGAGAGTGGAAGAACTAGAGAGAAAGAAATCAACTAATTGCATTGATGAAAAAAAATCCTTGGCTTCTGTCCAGTTTGACCACAGGGTTATGTGCTGGTGACATGGGGTGGTGGTGGTGGTGGTAGTCGTGGTGTGTACAGAGCTGGACACTGTGTCCACACTGTGTGTGATGGCCATCTGTGCTGCAATGATGGGGTTGAATATTCACAGATATGAGAGCGTTTTTTTTCTTTACGAAGTTTGTGCGTAGGTTCCTTGAGTATGTGCACACAGAACAATGTATAAAGAGAGTTCACGGTTTTGATGTGGGTATGAGTGTGAGTGTCTCTGCGAATAAGGATTTGTATGTTGATATGAATTTCAAATTGTGTGTGTGTGTGTGTGTGTGTGAGAGAGAGAGAGAGAGAGAGTGAGATAGAGAGAGAAAAAAATAAAGAGAGAGAGAGAGAGGGGGAGAGAGAAAAGACAGAGAGAGAGTGCAAGGGAGAGATTTGGATTTGTGTGTGTGTGTACACATTGTGAATGAGTCGGAGCTGGTGTGCAGTACACTGCTGGGCGATGGCCTAATTCAGCAGGGCTGAACTTCAAAGGGCCCTAGTGCTACAAGGGCTTCAGCAGAGCTGCCACTGATATGGCTCTAAAACACAGAGACAGTGGGGGCGAGAGACTACACCATCAATAGATTAAATACTGATATCGCAGAGCAAGAGGCATTTTACACTTGATGAGAAAAGATGAGAGTGTGAGCAGGCAAGCAAGTGAAAGGGAGAGCATGAGAGAGAGAGAGAGAGAGAGAGAGAGAGAGAGAGAGAGAGAGAGAGAGAGAGAGAGAGAGAGAGAGAGAGAGAGAGAGAGAGAGAGAGAGAGAGAGAATGGGGAACTCCACAGGGAGGATGTTAAAAAGACAGAGAAAGTGGTGGTAAGAGAGACTTCTGTCACAGGCAGTCTGTTCTGCCATGTTGCAGCAATGGAGAGGACCCCCCCTCTCCAATAAACAGAAAATATGCTTCACTTAATTTAAACACATCCCTCACTCTCTCTCTCTCTCTCTCCTCAGTCTACCCCACTCTCCATCTCTCTCTTCCTCTACCCCACTCGCCATCTCTCCCTATCTTTATTTTCATCTACCCCATCTATATCTCTCCATCTCTCTCTCTCACTCCCTGCCTCTTGTTCAGCTTCACAGATCTCTTTCCCTCTATATCTCTCCATCTCTCTCTCACTCCCTGCCTATCTTG
Source organism: Oncorhynchus masou masou (assembly GCF_036934945.1). Lineage (NCBI taxonomy): Eukaryota > Metazoa > Chordata > Actinopteri > Salmoniformes > Salmonidae > Oncorhynchus > Oncorhynchus masou. Next base: position 10,026,934 of record NC_088226.1, on the reverse strand, counting down.
CTTCACAGATTCTTTCCCTCTATATCTCTCCAGCTTCACAGCCTCTCTTGTTCTTTCCCTCTATATCTCTCCATCTCTCTCACTCACTCCCTGCCTCTCTTGTTCAGCTTCACAGATCTCTTTCCCTCTATAACTCTCCATCTCTCTCTCTCACTCCCTGCCTATCTTGTTCAGCTTCACAGATCTCTTTCCTCCTCTCCATATCCCTCTCTCCAGCTTCACAGATCTCTTTCTCTATATCACTCCATCCTGCCTATCTTGTTCAGCTTCACAGATCTCTTTCCCTCTATATCTCTCCATCTCTCTCACTCACTCCCTGCCTCTCTTGTTCAGCTTCACAGATCTCTTTCCCTCTATATCTCTCCATCTCTCTCACTCACTCCCTGCCTCTCTTGTTCAGCTTCACAGATCTCTTTCCCTCTATATCTCTCCATCTCTCTCACTCACTCCCTGCCTATCTTGTTCAGCTTCACAGATCTCTTTCCCTCTATATCTCTCCATCTCTCTCACTCACTCCCTGCCTCTCTTGTTCAGCTTCACAGATCTCTTTCCCTCTATATCTCTCCATCTCTCTCTCTCACTCCCTGCCTATCTTGTTCAGCTTCACAGATCTCTTTCCCTCTATATCTCTCCATCCCTCTCTTGTTCAGCTCACTCCCTGCCTATATCTTCCATTCAGCTCTCACTCCCTGATCTCTTGTTCCCTCTATATCTCTCCATCTCTCTCACTCACTCCCTGCCTCTCTTGTTCAGCTTCACAGATCTCTTTCCCTCTATCCATCTCTCCATCTCTCTTGTTCACTCACTCCCTGCCTCTCTTGTTCAGCTCTCACACTCCCTGCCTCTCTTGTTCAGCCTCTATATCTCTCCATCTCTCCATCTCTCTCCCTGCCTCTCTTGTTCAGCTTCACAGATCTCTTTCCCTCTATAACTCTCCATCTCTCTCCCTGCCTCTCTTGTTCAGCTTCACAGATCTCTTTCCCCTTATAGCTCTCCCTCTAGTGCAGTTTGGTGCAGTAAGCTGATTAGCCCTGAAAAGCGTTCACATGCCCTTACACTGCAGATTAAGACACCTAGCCGTGAACTCCTGTGCTGTGACAAAATGACCCTGTCTCTCCTCTCAACTACATCTGGGGCACTGAAATCACAGTGTCTCACACTCACATGTGTGAGCACACTCACATACATACTGTACACACTTTGTCTCTCTCTCACAGAGACACATTCTCTTTCTCTCAAGCACACACACACGCCTTGTTCTCTAATCTTACAACTAAAACGTAAGTAATGAAATCACTCTCTTTCTCACACAGACATATGTTACTATCATTAGACTCTCCCTTTCTGTATACTGAAATTACTCAATTTAAACTCGCACAAATGTGGCTTGGGTTTGGCAGCTGAAGGAAGCCCTCCCTATTTAAACATGAGAAAATTCTAATTTCCAGAGCGCTAAGTACCCTGCCTGCCTGCACTTGTGATGGAGCGTGCATTGGGCCATCTGTTGTGCTCACGTGAAAAGCTTTAAAGGGATGTGTTTGGGAGATCGGCCATTCCTTTCGGCTGCTCATTCTCACTCTCTCTCTCTTTATCACTCTCACTACCACTCCCCACTTCCTTCTCTATTCATGTTGTTATTTTTGTCTTTTAATTTCTTTCTTTTTTATTTATTTTTATTTAAGGGGTGGATCATCTTTAATAATGCAGATAGATTGTTGCTTCCATCAATGTAATTGTATGCCTAATTTCCAACCGCCCTTATATTTTTGTGGTAAATATATGTATCTATATATATACATAAACATACCCACACACACATATATATAAACATACATACATACACATACATACATACATACATACATACATACACACACACACACACACACACACACACACACACACACACACACACACACACACACACACACACACACACACACACACACACACACACACACACACACACACACACACACATACATACATACATACATACATACATACATACCCACACAAATATACAGTTGAAGTCGGAAGTTTACATACACCTTAGCCAAATACATTTAAACTTTTTTTCACAATTCCTGACTCTTAATCCTAGTAAAAATTCCCTGTCTTAGATCGGTTAGGATCACCACTTTATTTTAAGAATGTGAAATGTCAGAATAATAGTAGAGAGAATGATTTATTTCAGCTTTTATTTCTTTCATCACATTCCCAGTGGGACAGATGTTTACATACACTCAAATAGTATTTGGTAGCATTGCCTTTAATATGGCTGCGGTCCCTGTACAGGGATCAAAATCAGCGGAAATTCCAGAGCGCCAACTAATAGTACTCGATACAACTCAAACTTTCATTAAAACACACACGCAGGGTACTCAATTAAAGCTACACTCGTTGTGAATCTAGCCAACATGTCAGATTTTTAAAATGCTTTTCGGCGAAAGCATGAGAAGCTATTATCTGATAGCATGCAACCCCCCGAAATACACGAAGGGGACGTAAACAAAATAATTAGCGTAGCCGGCGCTACACAAAACACAGAAATAAAATATAAAACATTCATTACCTTTGACGAGCTTCTTTGTTGGCACTCCTATATGTCCCATAAACATCACAATTGGGTATTTTTTTCGATTAAATCGTCCATTTATGAAATGTCCATTTATGAACACTGTCAAATCCAGGAAAAAACTCAGTTTCAAAACGCAACGTCATTTTTTAAAATTAAAAAAGTTGCCTATAAACTTTGACAAAACACTTCAAACTACTTTTGTAATCCAACTTTAGGTATTAGTAAATGTTAATAAACGATCAAATTGATCACGGGGCGATCTGTATTCAATAGCAGCAAGTCTTGAAATCATCGTCCATTTTCTCCCTTTCATAACTTCCTCCGGTATACTCGACGACAGGAAGTGCCTATTACTCATTTGACCAAGGATTAACTTCAACACAATTCCCAACACTGGCGACATCGTGCAGAAGCTGTAGGAACTGTAAACCGGACGCTATCTATTTTCCCTTGCCATAGACAATCAGAGACTGTCAGATTGATATTTTTTTCGTGTTTTTTGTGAACAGTTTTCCTTGGGATTTTGCCTCCTACACACGTTCTGTTATAGTCACAGACATCATTTAACCGGTTTTATAAACTTCAGAGTGTTTTCTATCCACACATACTCATCATATGCATATACTATATTCCTGGCATGACTAGCAGGACGTTGAAATTTTGTGCGATTTTTAACAAAAAGCTGCGAAAATTCGCAGCCTACTGCTGTTCACAAATGCTCTCCATCCAACCTCACTGAGCTCAAGCTGTTTTGCAAGGAGGAATGGGAAAAAATTTCAGTCTCTCGATGTGCAAAACTGATAGAGACATACCCCAAGCGACTTACAGCTGTAATCGCAGCAAAAGGTGGCGCTACAAAGTATTAACTTAAGGGGGCTGAATAATTTTGCACGCCCAATTTTTCAGTTTTTGATTTGTTAAAAAAATTTGAAATATCCAATAAATGTTGTTCCACTTCATGATTGTGTCCCACTAGTTGTTGATTCTTCACACAAAAATACAGTTTTATATCTTTATGTTTGAAGCCTGAAATGTGGAAAAAGTTCGCAAAGTTCAAGGGGGCCGAATACTTTCGCAAAGCACTGTATATTAAAAACGGAGAGTAGCAGCAGCGTAAAAGAGGGGTTGGGGGGGGGGGGCAGTGCAAATATTCCGGGTAGCCATTTGATTACCTTTTCAGGAGTCATATGGCTTGGGGGTAAAACTTTTGAGAAGCCTTTTTGTCCTAGACTTGGCGCTCCGGTACCGCTTGCCATGCGGTAGTAGAGAGAACAGTTTTTAGGGCCTTTCTCTGAAACCGCCTGGTCTAGTGATCCTGGATGGCAGACGGTTTAGCCCCAGTGATGTACTGTATCGTCTTGCGGTTGGAGGCCGAGCAATTACCATACCAGGCAGTGATGCTCTCGATGTTGCAGCTGTATAACCTTTTGAGGATCTCAGGACCCATGCCAAATCTTTTTAGTTTCCTGAGGGGGAATAGGCTTTGTCTCATCATTGTCGGTGATCAGGCCTACCACTGTTGTGTCGTCTGCAAACTTAATGATGGTGTTGGAGTCGTGCCTGACCATGCAGTCGTGAGTGAACATGGTGGTCCCATGGTGTTTATACTTGCGTACTATTGTTCGTACAGATGAACGTGGTACCTTCAGGCATTTGAACATTGCTCCCAAGGATGAACCAGACTTGTGGAGGTCTACAATTTTTTTCTGAGGTCTTGGCTGATTTCTTTTGATTTTCCCATGATGTCAAGCAAAGAGGAACTGAGTTTGAAGGTTGGCCTTGCAATACATCCACAGGTACACTTCCAATTGACTAAAATTATGTCAATTAGCCTATCAGAAGCTTCTAAATCCATTACATAATTTTCTGGAATTGTCCAAGCTGTTTAAAGGCACAGTTAACTTAGTGTATGTAAACTTCTGACCCACTGGAATTGTGATACAATGAATTCTAAGTGAAATAATTTGTCTGTAAACAATTGTTGGAAAATTACTTATGTCATGCACAAAGTAGATGTCCTAACCGACTTGCCAAAACTATAGTTAGTCAACAAGAAATGTGTGGATTGGTTGAAAAATGAGTTTTAATGACTACAACCTAACTTCCGACTTCAACTGTATATATACATATACACACTTCTTTTATATATACCTTCATTTATTATTCCCTCCAAACCCTACCACCCGGCAAGTAGCCTAGTGGTTAGAGCATTGAGCCAGTAACCAAAAGGTTGCAGGATCAAATCCCTAATGTAAAAATCTGTCATTTTGCCCCTGAACCAGGCAGTTAACACAGTGTTCCCTGGTAGGCCGTCATTGCAAATAAGAATTTGTTCTTAAACTGACTTGCCTAGTTAAATAAAGGTTAAAACAATTGGAGTAAACTAATAAACAATAACACCTAGTCTTCTACTTCAGGCTTATACACCTTTTACAGACACAATCTATTTTACAATAGTTATATTTTGTTTGTTTTTAGTCCTGGCCTTCCTCTATTTTTGATGTCCACCCAGTTTGATTTCTACTTGTAACTGTGCTATTTCACAAAAGTTGAACCTATATACATTTTACAGACCCTGTATGTTTTACATTGGTTATCTTGTTATTAGTCCCACCCTTCAGCTCCATTCAACCCCTCTCATCTATCTCTTAACACCATCCATTTTGGATTTCTATTTGCCATATATTTGCCACTTCCTTCTCTTTATCTTACTCTATATCTCTTCTTTCTCTCAGTTCCTGTCTTTCTCTCCACCTGAGAGGAAGACTGAATTGAAGGCTTAGCCAGGACAATGGGTTTGCTGCGGTCAGCACAGTCCAGCCCAGCTTAGTGATTTAAAAGGCCCCTCTACCTACTTTCTCTCGTGTACACACAAATACACGCCTTGCTGAATTATGGTCTATTAAAGTCAATTCCCCCTCATTGCACCATTGCGAGTCAAAAGTCATCAGTGTTGGGCTGTGCTGAGATATCTTTCTGTACTACAGTTAACAATGCACATAACACACAAGTTGTGTACATTGTTCGTTGCAAGGCTATTCTCATGTGTAGACCTACAAAGCAACCAATTCATTTTACACTGGTACATCTGATACATACATTCAGTTTATTATGTACAACACCCCATTCATGGAAATAGTTTGTTCCTGAAGACAGTGAGTCACGTGGCCATGGTTTGCTATATAAAGCAGGCAGACAGGCATTCAGTTACTGTTTGATTGAACGTTAGAATGGGAAAAATGAGTGACTTAAGAGACTTTGAGCGTGGTATGATCGTCGGTGCCAGGTGCACCAGTTCCAGTATCTCAGAAACGGCCTGGGCTTGTCACACACGACAGTGTCTAGGGTTTACAGAGAATGGTGCAACAACAAAAAACATGCAGTCAGGGGCAGTCCTGTGCGCGAAAACAGCTAGTTAATCAGAGATCGAAGGAGAATGGCAAGAATCGTCCAATCTAACAGGTCACAAGCAGGCAAATAACGGCACAGGTACAACAGTGATGTTCAGAGTGACATCTCGGAACGCACAACTTGTCGGTCCTTGTTACGGATGGGCTATTGCAGCAGACGACCACACGGGTTCCATTCCTATCAGCTAAAAACATGAAGAAGTGTCTCCGGTGGGCACGTGATCACCAAAAAAAAACATTGCCTGGTTCAACAAATCCCAGTTCTTGTTGTGTCATGCTGATGGCAGAGTCAGGTTTAGCATGAGTCCTTGTCCCCATCCTGCCTGGTGTCAACAGTACAGGCTGGTAGCAGTGGTGTAATGGTTTGGGAAATGTTTTCCTGACACAAGTTAGGTCCCTTGATACAAATTGAGCAACGTATCCATGCCCCAACGAATTCAGACTGTTCTGGAAGCAAAGGGGGGTCCGACCCGGTACTATATGTACCTAATAGGGTATACCTAATAAACTGGCCACCGAGTGTCATCAATAACGTCCTAAGATCCGGTCACTGTTTGTGAGTAAGATAATGCGCTTGTCTGAATACATGACGTGGTTGAGTGTTTCCCACTGGGCACAGACGTCAGTTTGTCAACTAATGTGAATTCAACATGAAATCAGCAAAACATTTCTCTATGACATTGAATTTAGGTTCCAATCAGTTTTCCAAGTGGATTCAACATCATCACATAGATATTTGTTAAGTGATAAGTGAGTCTGCTCTCTCTCTCTCTCTCTCGATGCATAATTCACCCTGAAAGTAACAACACACCAAACCTCTGGGTGCTCCCTTTTAAGTTCAAAATACTTAATAATTTAAAATAAGTAATTGAATAGCACAATAATTTCAAGCTTCACTTACAGACAGTTTATACAGGGAAGAACTTGAAACCCCAGTTATGCAACAGCCTCTTATTAGGTTCCCTTTTTTTGGCTGGATAAATATTTTATTGAAATTTTAGAAACACCTTTTCATTTTGGGATTAATTAGCAAGAGAAGCCAAAGAGGGCCTAGTGTTGTTATTTTAATGTTTTAGCCTTTCAACGTATTTTTGGACAATTATTCCAACAGGAACAGGGACTTAATTTAGGGATTGCAAGAAGTAGCCCAGGCTATACATTACAATATTAAATATCCTTAAGAGTCTAGTGACGCACCTGTGCTTCAATCCCCATCAAAATCCGTCAGTTTAATTTTGAGATATCGTTTTTTTTAATGGGTTGCATCTCAACCCATCACATCCACCTATGTCGACTGTCCACATCTGCAGTGGAAGGTGGCCGAGCTACAGTGGTGTTTGTCAGACCATGAGACATCCCAAAAATCGGTCTTCTCACAAAAACATCTATAGGGTCCGAACGGTTTGGCCTAAAAACTATTATTCCACTTTATGGAAAGGGGAGACTCTCAAAAACACAATGAAAAAACATGAAAAATATGTGTACTTTTCATAAAACACAGTTTTCCACCACGATGCTGGAGTGGCTTATGCTACTTCCTGATGTTCAGCCAATCAAGTAGAAGCAGTATGTTGTTTACCACCGGCTGAACACCATGTGCAACATCAGGAAGTAGCATTAGCCACTCTAAAGTTAGTATGATGGTGGCAAACAGTTATTTTCTTTTCATACTCATATTTTTCCAGATAGTTAAGGAGGAAACCGACGCCCTTGCAGCCTGAATGGAGGATGTTTTATGTACGAGGCGGTCGCCGGGGGACATGAGTGTATAGCCAACTGCATACATTCCAGTGGACGCAGATGACAAACGACGTAAAAGGAATAATAGCGCCATCTGCCGGCCGTCTACACCGGATGTTTGTTGCAAGGCCAAGGCCGGTAGGTAACTGCAGGGTATTAATCAATTGTTGATGAAGGACTTTCATGGGCCCTGGAGCTCAAAAAGGCCCACGCCCTTGGGCTAACCCTGTTTACACCGACAAGTAGGCTAGCTAGCCTAAGTAGCACAGAGTCCTAAGGGTAACGCAGCCAGTTTCAGACAGAAATAATCTATCTTTTTAGATGAATGTCAAATGTCTACTTGATGTCATGCCAACATCATTTGGCGACAGATACTTTAATAGAGGATAATGAGAGAGTCATTTCAGGGCAAAAAGACTCAAGAGGACATGCTTCCTCCTAATCTTCTAGAAGTTCTACAAGCAAGAAACATTGAGCTGTTAATTCATTATTCATGGGTTCACACAAGAAGAAAGAGCAGTCAGTATGCATATTCATGTTTATATTAAATATTACTAGCCAGACCTTTGAAGGCAAAGGAAAGTACTCAGGGTGGAGAGGTGTAAAGTGGACTAGAGAGAGTTTTGCAGTACCCTATGTAAGGCCTACTCCACAACTTGTTGGTGGTGATGGTGGTTTTCTAGTCCACAAATTGTTCAAATGGGCTGTCTAGTGTTCACAGTGTAAATTGTGAACGTGGTATATTGTTATATAAGAGCTGTCAGCTCTCCTTTGCCTTTTGGCTCGTCTCATTGGCAGTGAGTTGGAAAGGTTTTGTTGTGATGTAATTTGATGCTTAATGGTAGATGACAGTGATATGTGGTGTCTGTGTATAGGGTATCCCTCAGTCGAGTAGTGTTTGTTTCCTCCTATTGCCCCTTGCTTGTTAGTGAGGGCCTTTCCCCCTGCTGGCAATTGCTTCTCCATAGTAACAATTATGTCACTGTCATGCACATCCAGCCTCTCATAGCCACATTCACACACACAACACAACAGAGAAAGAACACACACACAAACACACACATCTAAAAAGAATGACACAGTGTCATGGTTTCCCGAAAGATCACTAGATCTCACAAAGTCTGTACAACAAATCAAACTAATTTATGTAGAATACAATTTGACAGTCATAGATGAAGCTATGTTTGTATCCTGAACAAAATAGATAAGCCTAATATTACATTTAGTAATGCAATTGTTGACAATGTCATGCCACTACCATTTGTAATTCTGGTGGTATGGGCAGGTAACAACACAACACATACGCCACGCTGATCCTCATCACAACGGCCCCTCAGGGGTGCGTGCTCAGCCCCCTCCTGTACTCCCTGTTCACTCATGACTGCACGGCCAGGCACAACTCCAACACCATCTTTTAAATTTGCTGATGACACAACAGTGGTAGGCCTGATCACCGACAACAACGAGACAGCCTATAGGGAGGAGGTCAGAGACCTGGCCGTGTGGTGCCAGGACAACAACCTCTCCCTCAACGTGACAAAGGAGATTATTGTGGACTACAGGAAAAAGAGGGCCGAGCATGCCCCCATTCTCATCGACGGGGCTGCGGTGGAGAAGGTTGAGAGCTTCAAGTTCCTTGGTGTCCACATCACCAACAAACTAACATGGTCCAAACACACCATGACCGTCGTGAAGCGGGCACGACAAAACCTATTCCCCCTCAGGAGACTGAAAAGATTTGTCATGGGTCCTCAGATCCTTAAAAGGTTCTACAGCTGCACCACCGAGAGCATCCTGACTGGTTGCATCACTGCTTGGTATGACAACTGCTCGGCCTCCGACCGCAAGGCACTACAGAGGGTAATGCGAACAGCCTAGTACATCACTTGGGCCAAGTTTCCTGCCATCCAGGACTTTGATACCAGGCGGTATCAGAAGAAGAGAGCCTGAAAAAGACTCCAGCCACCCTAGTCATAGACTGTTCTCTCTGCTACCACATGGCAAGCAGTAGCGGAGCGCCAAGTCTAGGTCCAAGAGACTTCTAAACAGCTTCTATCCCCAAGCCATAAGACTCCTGAACATCTAGTCAAATGGCTACCCAGACTATTCACATTGTCCCCCCCCCTCTCCACACCACTACCACTCTCTGTTGTAATCTATGCATAATCACTTTAATTAACTCTACCAACATGTACATACTACCTCAACCAACCGGTGTCCCCGCACATTGACTCTGTACCGGCACCCCCCTGTATATATTGTTATTTTTTTACTGTTCCTCTTTAATTACTTGTTACTTTTATATCTTATTCTTATCCATATTTTTTGAAACTGCACTGTCGGTTAGTGGCTCGTAAGTGAGCATTTCACTGGAAGGTCTACACCTGTTGTATTTGGTGCATGTAACTAATACAATTTGATTTGACTTGTAATTCTCATACAGTCCCTGGTGAAATGATGCCGTGTATCCATGTCTCTGTGTGTCATGTATGCTTGGGAGCGTCTGTTTATGTAATGTCATGGATGTTTGATAGTGCAGTTGTTAACCTTTCATGCTGTCGCCATGACTGGAGCATGCTACCGTACTTTGAGCTGTGAGCTTCACAGACGTGTTCTGGCTAATTGTAGACCTGATGTGAGTGTGTGGGCAAATGTGCAGAGCTAAAGCTACAGATGAGGTGGAAGACACAAGCTCTCCATCATGCTATCCCCCAGAGTGTGTGTGTGTGTCGCCAGAGCCCATCAGAGGATTAGCTCATCCGTATTAGCTCAATCTGACGCCATCATGCATTAACTATACTGAAGTAAAATATAAACGCAACATGCAACAATTTCAAAGATTTTTACTGAGTTACCATTCATATCAGGAAATCAGTCAATTGAAATAAATTCATTAAGCACTATTCTATGGATTTCACTTGACTCGGTATACAGATATGCATCTGTGGGTCACAGATACCTTAAATAAAGGTAGGGCCGTGGATCAGAAAACCAGTTAGTAACTGGTGTGACCACCATTTTCTTCATGCAGCGCGACACATCTCCTTCTGCATAGAGTTGATCAGGCTGTTGATTGTGGCCTGTGGAATGTTGTCCCACTCCTCTTTAATGGCTCTGCGAAGTTACTGGATATTGGCAGAAACTGGAACACGCTGTTGTATACATCGACCCAGAGCATCCCAAACATGCTCAATTGGTGACGTCTGGTGAGCATGCAGGCCATGGAAGAACTGGGACATTTTCAGCTTCCAGGAATTGTGTACAGATCCTTGGGAAATGGGGCCCTGCAATATCATGCTGAAACATGAGGTGATGGCGTCGGATGAATGGCACGACAATGGGCCTCAGGATCTCATCACAGTATCTCTGTGTATTCAAATTTCCATTGATAAAATGCAATTGTGTTCATTGTATGTAGCTTATACCTGCCCATACCATAACCCCACTACCACCATAAGATGGGGCACTCTGTTCACAATATTGACATCAGAAAACCACTCGACCAAGCCATTCACGTCATCTGTGGTTGTGAAGCCGGTAGGATGTACTGCCAAATTCTCTAAAAAAGGTGGCTTATGGTAGAGAAATTAACATTAAATTCTCTGGAAACATCTCAGACAGACATTCCTGCAGTCAGCATGCCAATTGCAGGCTCCCTCAAAAGTTAGAACATCTGTGGCACTGTGTTGTGTGACAAAACTGCACATTTTAGAGGGGCCTTTTGTCCCAGCACAAGGTGCACCTGTGTAATGATCATGCTGTTTAATCAGCTTTGTTTAATCAGCTTCTTGATGTGCCACACTTGTCAGTTGGATGGATTATCTTAGCAAAGGAGAAATGCTTTGTAAATTTGTAGACAAATTAGTGCACAAAATTTGAGAGAAATAATCTTTTTGTGCTTTTGGAAAATTTCTGGGATCTTTTATTTCAGCTCATGAAACATGGGACCAACACTTTATATGTTGCACTTATATTTTTGTTCAATATACATGAGCTCTTTTAAAACCGGCCATTAAAGAATGGTACAAAAGAATAGTACGAGAGTAGGTGTTCAAATCCATCTGGGGTTAACCAGTAGATTCAACATTGGGACTTTTCATTGTTCTATATTGCACCACACTGACACTCACACACACACACACACACACACTGTCTGATTTGAGGCAAAGCCCTCAAGCATGTGCAAGGCGTGTACACTCTGTCTGCACAACCACCCACCATTACAAACTGTGATTGATATACTGCAGACGCATTAACAGACAGCCCAGTCTTTTGACCTTCAAATCACCTACCTCGCCATCCCCCCTATTTCTGTTCCTGACTTGGTATGTTCTGACTAGAACCTGGTTTGTGTGGTGTTGGAATGGGTCACCGAGCTGGGGGGCTTGGGGGCTGGGGTGGGGGTTGGGGTTTAACAAGCCCCCATGCAGATTAAATACCACACTGTACATTCTGCTAGTGTCTGTGAGGAGAGAGGGAAAGGGTGAGAGGCGCATTGTGAGAGAACGGCGGAATAGCACAAGGCATAAAAATGTGTACTGGGAGAGGGACACTACATGGAAAAAGGGAGAGCAGATGGCTAACAGAGACATTTAAAAAGAGAGGAAGACAGAGCGAAATGTATATCACAGCGTCCAGCTGCTCTCTTGTCACTGAGAATAGCGATCACTCTCTTTTCATGTTTTTCCCCTTGTTGTAATGGTTCCCTTCTCATACCTTGCTTCTATCCCCTTCTCTCTCTCCCTCTCCCTTCCTCTCTCTGTCTGGTGTATGCTCAACCTGTCTCTATTTCTATCATGCTTTCTCCTGGACTTACATGTCTCTCTCTTTTGACCTTTCTCCATCTTTCACATTTTGTTCTGTCATCTCTCTCTCTTTCTCGTTCTCTTTCTTCTCCCTCTTCTCTCTCTGTTTCCCACTCTCCCTTAAAGAACCAATGCAGTCAACCATGATTTTCCTTGTTTTTAAAAAATATTGGAATAATATTGTAAAAATTATGATAATGCCCTTTTAAGTTTAAGAGGTGTTTAAATAGACCAATAAGAAAGAGAGTTCCAAACATCTCTACCAATAACAGCTAGTTTTCAGTTTCCCACTCCCCACACCACTCCCAGACAGTCCTAGCTAAATTCTTGCTTGAGAAATTGCTCTTTTTGTTTCTCTTTGACCATTTTAATTGAAAGCAATCCCCAGTAGGGCACTTAATTGTTACCCAGAAATGATTTGATATGGCGATAAAAACAGCTGCATTGAGCCTCTAAGGCTCTGATTCTGTCACATTTCAGCAGCTGGAATCACTGCTCCATCTCATAGTGAGGCTTGGGAAACAGGCTCTGTGCACCGCATAGTAATTACGTGTTTAATGTCTCTAATGAGATCATTGTACATTGTGCAACTGTTGCCTTTCTAACATAACATCTGTATTTATTATTATGCATCCTTGATAATAAAAAGTAGAATGAGGCATTGCAATTAAGATAAACAAACCTTCATATCATAAAAAGCAGCATTAATATTAATGGGACATGTTTTTACAACAACATCCTTATTTAATACCTACAGCTGCTATAATAGCACTATTTTTCTGACTTCATAGGCCAAGGTCTTGCCCGTGACATTTTTAATCAGTGATTCAGCTCCCTTTTGACGAAAGCAGATGAAGCGTACAGCTGCAGGGTTTATTACAAAACATAGACCTACACATGTCTCAAGTAAAGACTCCCTTGGAACCTTATATTGCCTATCCACATGCTCTCACACACAGAATGATACGAAGGTACACAGATAGAATACTACATGAATTCACACTTAATTAAACACTCCTTGCATGTGGCAAATACATGCACTCTCACAAACACACAGGCACACACATGGCACACACACTATGACACACAGGCACGCCACCCTTTACCATGCTTGACATTTCACCCATTTTTCACCCACCACATGTAAGCTGTCCAATGACATTTAAGCAGCACTGCAGCAGAGAGCAAGGGACAGAGAGAGCGAGGGACAGAGAGAGCGAGGGACAGAGAGAGCGAGGGACAGAGAGAGCGAGGGACAGAGAGAGCGAGGGACAGAGAGAGCGAGGGACAGAGAGAGCGAGGGACAGAGAGAGCGAGGGCCAGAGAGAGCGAGGGCCAGAGAGAGCGAGGGCCAGAGAGAGCGAGGGACAGAGAGAGCGAGGGACAGAGAGAGCGAGGGACAGTGGGGAGAGGGGGGTCGAAGGGGTCTCTTTTCCAGAACACTGACCAATGGCTCTATAAATTCTGTCCCCCACATTTCCCTAAATGTTCCATGCCTCCCTCTCCCAACCCTCCTGCATGGTCTTCCATACCAGTTTCTATTACCTCTGCCACTCTTCATTCTCGCTCTTTATTTCTATTTTCTTTCCAATTTTACTCCCTTAGTCGCTCTTTGTTTCTCACCTTCTTCTGCCACCTCACAAACCCTCCCCCCTCCATCTCTCTGTCTCCCCATATCCCTCCTGTCACAGCAGCGTTTCTGCATCTCTTTATGTTGATCTCACTTTCTTTGTTCCCTCTCTCTCATCCTCCACTCTTTCCCTATCTGTCTCCCCACCCTCCTCTGTGTTCGGGTGAATGATTGAGAGGCTCCATTCGACGACAGCCGCAGGATTGGAACGTCAGTCAACAGGAAATTCTCACTCCTCCCTTGCTGTCGTCAGATCACTGGGAGGCCAGGGGCTCTTTGATCCCCCATAATGCTGCCTGATCGTGGTGTCAGCTCCGACTCTCTACAAACATCTCTCTAGGCACTGTGTGCTGAGATCAATACCACTTCCACGAGGGGGCTTCTCTCCCTGCACCATCTCCTCCGAGCGCTTGTATGGCTCAGAGATTTGATATCTGAAAATCCACTCTGTACACCCTTATCAAAACAGTGGAAGTCTGAGTAAGCACTCTGTAGTTTAACACTGTGCCACTTGACTGTGATTGACACTGGCTCTCCATGTGTCACCAATGACTCTTGCTGTTCTGTCCCATGTGTTTTGACAGGTAGCCCCTCTTAATCACCTTCACCTTGGACAAGACTGCCTGGTAAATACAATCAAAGCAATGAATGTTCCTTCCATTCCTAGGGGAGGCTAAGCACAAGGGCAAGCATGGGCACTACCCTTCCGGTTGTGGTTTTGGAGATCTCTCCATCCTCTTCTCTTGACTTAAACCTGGGTTGTCCACAGTCACTTCCTTTGTTCCAGAGCTCTAGTGTTGTAGCAGAGGCTTGTTGACAAATGATGTCTCTCTCACACAGCAGTGCACCTGCAGCACTTTGATGGACTCCCTCTGCATGGGTTCTGGAGCAAGCCCTTCCCTTCCTGTCACTCTCCAGTGATGGATGGATGGGTCCTGGACCGTGGTGCTGTATGCTCCAAACATCATTCTCCCTATAACTGGTACTGGGATCGATCATTTTGGCACTGAACTATAACCTCCCTGGTGGTGACTGTAGGTGCATCCTCAGTCTAGACGGGACTGGGATCTCATGAAACAGAGAAACAGATGTCCTGTGCCAGTTTAAGTTAAAGTCACAGTGTCTTTCATTCCCCCATGGGGCCTCCACCCAAGTTCGCCATATTTTCAATGGGCAGAAGATGAGCGTCATGTCGTGACAGACATTTCTGCTTTTTTTCTCTTACAACTTGGTTGCGCAATCTTTACCCATGATTAAGTCTAAAAGGTATCTGATCCGGTCAGACGTCTTAATTAGGGGATGCCAGCTATGACGCATCGTAAGCAGTGTGCACTGGCTTTTAGTTATGGGATTGCTTCCAATCAGAAATGTTTCAGCTACAGAAATGAACACAGCAGGTATTCAAACAGGAGAGTAGATCTATTAAAGCACACAGTGTGAGTGACATTCAGCGAAACGACGGAATATACACTGCTCCAAAAAATAAAGGGAACACTAAAATAACACATCCTAGATCTGAATGAATGAAATATTCTTATTAAAAACTTTTTTCTTTACATAGTTGAATGTGCTGACAACAAAAAATGTGCTCACACAAAAATTATCAATGGAAATCAAATTTATCAACCCATGGAGGTCTGGATTTGGAGTCAAACTCAAAATTAAAGTGGAAAACCACACTACAGGCTGATGTAATGTCCTTTAAACAAGTCAAAATGAGGCTCAGTACTGTGTGTGGCCTCCACGTGTCTGTATGACCTCTCTACAACGCCTGGGCATGCTCCTGATGAGGTGGCGGATGGTCTCCTGAGGGATCTCCTCCCAGACCTGTACTAAAGCATCCGCCAACTCCTGGACAGTCTGTGGTGCAACGTGGCGTTGGTGGATGGAGCGAGACATGATGTCCCAGATGTGCTCAATTGGATTTAGGTCTGGGGAACGGGCGGGCCAGTCCATAGCATCAATGCCTTCCTCTTGCAGGAACTGCTGACACACTCCAGCCACATGAGGTCTAGCATCGTCTTGCATTAGGAGGAACCCAGGGCCAACCGCACCAGCATATGGTCTCATAAGGGGTCTGAGGATCTCATCTCGGTACCTAATGGCAGTCAGGCTACCTCTGGCGAGCACATGGAGGGCTGTGCCCAAAGAAATGCCACCCCACACCATGACTGACCCACCGCCAAACCGGTCATGCTGGAGGATGTTGCAGGAAGCAGAACGTTCTCCACGGCGTCTCCAGACTCTGTCACGTCTGTCACATGTGCTCAGTGTGAACCTGCTTTCATCTGTGAAGAGCACAGGGCATCAGTGGCGAATTTGCCAATCTTGTTGTTCTCTGGCAAATGAAAAACGTCCTGCATGTTGTTGGGCTGTAAGCACAACCCCCACCTGTGGACGTCGGGCCCTCATACCACCCTCATGGAGTCTGTTTCTGACCGTTTGAGCAGACACATGCACATTTGTGGCCTGCTGGAGGTCATTTTGCAGGGCTCTGGCAGTGCTCCTCCTGCTTCTCCTTTCACAAAGGCTGAGGTAGCGGTCCTGCTGCTGGGTTGTTGCCCTCCTACGGCCTCCTCCACGTCTCCTGATGTACCGGCCTGTCTCCTGGTAGCGCCTCCATGCTCTGGACACTACGCTGACAGACACAGCAAACCTTCTTGCCACAGCTCGCATTGATGTGCCATCCTGGATGAGCTGCACTACCTGAGCCACTTGTGTGGGTTCTAGACTCCGTCTCATGCTACCACTAGAGTGAAAGCACCGCCAGCATTCAAAAGTGACCAAAACATCAGCCAGGAAGCATAGGAACTGAGAAGTGGTCTGTGGTCCCCACCTGCAGAACCACTCCTTTATTGGGGGTGTCTTGCTAATTGCCTATAATTTCCACCTGTTGTCTATTCCATTTGCACAACAGCATGTGAAATTTGTCAATCAGTGTTGCTTCCTAAGTGGACAGTTTGATTTCACAGAAGTATGATTGACTTTGAGTTACATTGTGTTGTTTAAGTGTTCCATTTATTTTTTTGAGCAGTGTATTATCAGATCATCTTGGTTCTTCACTAAGTTCTGCTCTCAGCCATTAAGTGGTCTCACTTTATTTTACAATGGGTAACATTGCGTCTGATAATGACTCTCAGGCTGGACATGACTCAGTCTAACACAGAACAATTTGTGGTGTTTATTTCATGAAAATGCTGTGACCTTCAAATATACACAAAACATTAGGAACACCTGCTATTACCATGACATAGGCTGGTCAGGTGAAAGCTATGATCCCTTATTGATGTCCCTTGTTAAATTCACTTAAATCAGTGTAGATGAAGGGGAGGAGACAGGTTAAAAAGTGATTTTTAAGCATGTCAACAATTGAGACATGGATTGTGTATGTGTTTCATTCATAGGGTGAACAGGCCAGACAAAAGATTTAAGTGCCTTTTTTTTACCTTTATTTAACCAGGCAAGTCAGTTAAGAACAAATTCTTATTTTCAATGACGGCCTAGAAACAGTGGGTTAATTGCCTGTTCAGGAGCAGAACGATAGATTTGTACCTTGTCAGCTCGGGGGTTTGAAGTTGCAACATTCCGGTTACTAGTCCAACGCTCTAACCACTAGGCTACCCTGCCGCCCCTTTGAAAGGGGTATAGCAGTAGGTGCGGGGCACATCGGTTTGTGTCAAGAACTGCAACAGTTTCCCGTGTGTATCAAGAATGGTCCACCACCCAAAGGACATCCAGCCAACTTGACACAACTGTGGGAAGCGTTGGAGTCAACATGGGCCAGCATCCTTGTGGAATGCTTTCGCCACCTTGTAGAGTCCCTGCCCTGATGAATTGAGGCTGTTCTGATGGCAAAAGGAGGGGTGCAACTCAATTTGAGTAAGGTGTTCTTAATTTTTTGTACACTCAGTGTATGTTGAGGATTCTACCACTTGATCTTCACCACACATCACCCCACTGGTAATGATGGGCTTGAGACTTGCAGGGGTTAGGTGGAAACTGTAGACTCATTTTGGCTCCGGAGGCTCATCTATGAAAGGGTTAGGTCTCATTATGACGGAATAACAGAGCCAGAATGGAGCCACATCCCCACTCAACTGCCCGGAAGCCATAATATCAGTACGTCAGCAGCCTGGCTTATCCCAGTAATTTAATGTATAGCCACGCACATCTCTGAGGGGCTCAGCTTCCCTCCTATCAGCTACACACAGACATACTGGATCGACGAAAAGCCTGCTTCAGCCCAATCACCATTACAGCCTTTTTAAGGTCAAGCTAAAACTGTGTCAATCCATAACTGTTGGAGCCCAAAGCTACAGTGGAGAGTGGGGAGGAGGCGATAAGGTTAAGAGCATGTCCATATTGTGCCCATAGCCCCATATCCATAATATCTCTATATTGTATCACTTAAGACAGTGTCATCCGTAGCCCGTAGTGTGAGGTGTCCTTGAGATGACAGAGTGAAACGACCCCGGTCGCTGGATCTACGCGATGCAAATCCCCTCAACCACAGCTCAGTGGCAGTGCATTACTTTCAGTCTAAATCCTTAACAGGGCACTGAGAGACAACTTAGCACTGGTCCAGGACCTGCTGCTCCATGCTAATCTACACCTCATTGGCTGAGAGGGTATCCAAATAGAACTGACTTAGGGGCACTGTTTGTCTTAGCTGCACTCCAAAAGCCCTGTGCACATTATAATCCTATTCCCCTCTCCAACCCTCCTTAAACTGCACAGTCTAGCCTGTTGAGACGTAGCAGAAGCAACCAGCAGATATAGCCTGCAGACGCCCCTGGGCAGGACTGAAGGGGGAGGAAGGGGGGAGAGATTGAGGGGGAGAGTAGGAGGTCTGTGGCTTTGTAAAGACAGCTGGAGGGGTCAGACGAAGAGCGCCAGAGGCGTTGGAGAGAAGCTGTGCTGTGATCAAACACATCTGCCTCGTTTGACACATACGAGAACACACACATGAACACAGCCAGGCAGCCAGTATATCAACTCACAAGCACAGTAATTGAAGTTGAGGCTTCCGTCAAACAAACACCAACCGACACACTCTGACAGAACAAACACCAACAGACACACTCTGACAAAACAAAAACCAACAGACACACTCTGACAGAACAAACACCAAAATACACACTCTGACAGAACAAACACCAACAGACACACTGACAGAACAAACACCAACAGACACACTCTGACAGAACAAACACCAACAGACACACTCTGACAGAACAAACATGAACAGACACTCTGACAGAACAAACACCAACAGACACTCTGACAGAACAAACACCAACAGACACACTCTGACAGAACAAACACCAACAGACACACTCTGACAGAACAAACACCAACAGACACACTCTGACAGAACAAACACTAACAGACACTGACAGAACAAACACTAACAGACACACTGCTTTTCCACCAAATTGATTTGGGTTAGTCTGTAGTGGTGTGAACACTATCCACACTAGGGAGCGCACTAAGCAGTGCACTGTGGCTCTCTCAAAAAGGATGTTCTCAGTCCTATTTCATTCCTAGTGTGGTGCGGTTCGCTGCAGGTGAGAAGGCAGTCTGGACCAAACACAGGAAAAGAACCAGAGGTGAGCGGTATTATTGGTTGTTTGACTGAGAGCATTTGATGAAATGCACACAGTACCAGCTGTGGCTGCATAAAGCATTCTGTGAATAGCAGCCCATTTATGAGCACATCCGATGCAGGTTAGGGGAGACTGGAGCTGAATATAGTTGGAGCGGCTATTCCGCTGTCCCCCCCGCATGTTGTTCGAAGACCAAAGCGAAAGTAATATGAAGTTTTGAGACACACAAGTTATTCTTCCTGATAATCAGGGATGGAGTTAACGTGAGTATTTGTGCCCAATAAACAAATGACATGCATGAACACGTGGTTTTGTTTTGGCATTTTAGTTTGTTTGACATTTGGCAATGTGAGAACACCCGGACCAAAGGAAAAAAATGACAATGTAACAAATAATCAAACCCTTATTCGAACTATAGCTCAGAACTAACAAACACACTCTGACAGAACATACACTAAAAAACAATGACAGAATCACAAACATGACGGCATGCAGGTAGGTAAACTCAAGTACACACAGATGCACAAATACTGTACATACAGTGGATTTGGAAAAATTCAGACCCCTTGACTTTTTTCACATTTTATTCTAAAATGTATTACATAGTTTTTCCTCATCAATCTATACACAATACCCCATAATAATTTTTTTGCAAATCTATAGAAAATAAAAAACTTTATCACAGTTTCATAAGTATTTAGACACTTTAGTCAGTACTTCGTTGAAGCATCTTTAGCAGCGATTACATCCTCAAGTCTTCTTGGGTATGACACTAGAAGCTTGGCACGCTTGTATTTGGGGAGTTTCTCCTATTCTTCTCTCAAGCTCTGTCAGGTTGGATGGGGAGTGTCACTGCACAGCTATTTTCAGGTCTCTCCAGATGATCGATCGGGTTCAAGTTCAGGCTCTGGCTCGGTCACTCAAGGACATTCAGCGACTTGTCCCGAAGCAACTCCTGCGTTGTCTTGGCTGCGTGCTTAGGGTCGTTGTCCTGTTGGAAGGTGAACCTTTACCCCAGTCTGAGTGCTCTGGAGCAGGTTTTCATAAAGGATCTCTCTGTACTTTGCTCCGTATATCATTCCCTTGATCCTGACTATGTGGCTCCAGAGTGACGCAGTGGTCTTATATACTGCATCACAGTGCAAGAGGCATCACTGCAGTATCTGGTTCAAATCCAGGCTGCATCATATCTGGCCGTGATTGGGAGTCCCATAGGGTTGGCGCACAATTGGCCCAGTGCCGTACAGGTTTGGCTGGGGTAGGCCGTCATTGTAAATAAGAATTTATTCTTAACTGACTTGCCTAGTTAAATAAAGGTTAAATAAAAAGTATCCAAGTCCCTGCTGCTGAAAAACATCCCCACAGCATGATGCTGCCACCACCAAGCTTCACCTTAGGGATGGTTCCAGGTTTCCTCCAGACGTGACACTTGGCCAAAGAGTTCAATCTTGGTTTCATCCGACCATAGAATCTTGTTTCTCATGGTCCAAGTCCTTTAGGTGCCTTTTGGCAAACTCCAAGCGGGCTGTCATGTGCCTTTTACAGAGGAGTGGCATAATTCTGACCACTCTACCATAAAGGCCTGATTGGTGGACTGCTTCAGAGATGGTTGTCCTTCTGGAAAGTCCTCCCATCTCTACAGAGGAACTCTGTAGTTCTGTCAGAGTGACCATCGGGTTCTTGGTCACCTCCCTGACCAAGGCCCTTTTCCCCCAATCGCTCAGTTTGGCCGGGCGGCCAGCTCTAGGACGAGTCTTGGTGGTTCCGAACTTCTTCCATTTAAGAATGACGGAGGCGCCTCCCGGGTGGCGCAGTGGTTAAGGGCGCTGTACTGCAGCGCCAGCTGTGCCATCAGAGACTCTGGGTTCGCGCCCAGGCTCTGTCGTAACCGGCCGCGACCGGGAGGTCCGTGGGGCGACGCACAATTGGCCTAGCGTCGTCCGGGTTAGGGAGGGCTTGGCCGGTATGGATGTTCTTGTCTCATCGCGCACCAGCGACTCCTGTGGCGGGACGGGCGCAGTGCGCGCTAACCAAGGTAGCCAGGTACACGGTGTTTCCTCCGGCACATTGGTGCGGCTGGCTTCTGGGTTGGAGGTGCGCTGTGTTAAGAAGCAGTGCGGCTGGTTGAGTTGTGTATCGGAGGACGCATGACTTTCAACCTTCGTCTCTCCCGAGTCCGTACGGGAGTTGTAGCGATGAGACAAGATAGTAGCTACTACAACAATTGGATACCACGAAATTGGGGAGAAAAAGGGGTAAAAAAAAAGAATGACGGAGGCCATTGTGTTCTTGGGGACCTTCAATATTGCAGACATTTTTTGTTACCCTTCCCCAGATCTGTGCCTATACACAATCCTGTCTCTGAGCTCTACGGACAATTTTTTCAATTTCGAGTCTCATAGCAAAGGGTCTGAATAGTTACAGTGCCTTGCGAAAGTATTTGGCCCCCTTGAACTTTGCGACCTTTTGCCACATTTCAGGCTTCAAACATAAAGATATAAAACTGTATTTTTTGTGAAGAATCAACAACAAGTGGGACACAATCATGAAGTGGAACGACATTTATTGGATATTTCAAACTTTTTTAACAAATCAAAAACTGAAAAATTGGGCGTGCAAAATTATTCAGCCCCTTTACTTTCAGTGCAGCAAACTCTCTCCAGAAGTTCAGTGAGGATCTCTGAATGATCCAATGTTGACCTAAATGACTAATGATGAGAAATACAATCCACCTGTGTGTAATCAAGTCTCCGTATAAATGCACCTACACTGTGATAGTCTCAGAGGTCGGTTAAAAGCGCAGAGAGCATCATGAAGAACAAGGAACACACCAGGCAGGTCCGAGATACTGTTGTGAAGAAGTTTAAAGCCGGATTTGGATACAAAAAGATTTCCCAAGCTTTAAACATCCCAAAGGAGCACTGTGCAAGCGATAATATTGAAATGGAAGGAGTATCAGACCACTGCAAATCTACCAAGACCTGGCCGTCCCTCTAAACTTTCAGCTCATACAAGGAGAAGACTGATCAGAGATGCAGCCAAGAGGCCCATGATCACTCTGGATGAACTGCAGAGATCTACAGCTGAGGTGGGAGACTCTGTCCATAGGACAACAATCAGTCGTATATTGCACAAATCTGGCCTTTATGGAAGAGTGGCAGGAAGAAAGCCATTTCTTAAAGATATCCATAAAAAGTGTTGTTTATAGTTTGCCACAAGCCACCTGGGAGACACACCAAACATGTGGAAGAAGGTGCTCTGGTCAGATGAAACCAAAATTGAACTTTTTGGCAACAATGCAAAACGTTATGTTTGGCGTAAAAGCAACACAGCTCATCACCCTGAACACACCATCTCCACTGTCAAACATGGTGGTGGCAGCATCGTGGTTTGGGCCTGATTTTCTTCAGCAGGGACAGGGAAGATGGTTAAAATTGATGGGAAGATGGATGGAGCCAAATACAGGACCATTCTGGAAGAAAACCTGATGGAGTCTGCAAAAGACCTGAGACTGGGACGGAGATTTGTCTTCCAACAAGACAATGATCCAAAACAAAGCAAAATCTACAATGGAATGGTTCAAAAATAAACATATCCAGGTGTTAGAATGGCCAAGTCAAAGTCCAGACCTTAATCCAATCGAGAATCTGTGGAATGAACTGAAAACCGCTGTTCATAAATGCTCTCCATCCAACCTCACTGAGCTCGAGCTGTTTTGCAAGGAGGAATGGGAAAAATAATTCAGTCTCTCGATGTGCAAAACTGATAGAGACATACCCCAAGCGACTTACAGCTGTAATCGCAGCAAAAGGTGGCTCTACAAAGTATTAACTTAAGGGGGCTGAATAATTTTGCACGCCCAATTTTTCAGTTTTTGATTTGTTAAAAAAGTTTGAATTATCCAATAAATGTCGTTCCACTTCATGATTGTGTCCCACTTGTTGTTGATTCTTCACAAAAAAATACAGTTTTATATCTTTATGTTTGAAGCCTGAAATGTGGCAAAAGGTCACAAAGTTCAAGGGGTCCGAATACTTTCGCAAGGCACTGTATGTAAATAAGTTATTTCTGTTTTATAGTTTTAATACATTTGAGAATGTTTAAAAAAAACCTGTTTTCACTTTGTCATTATGGGGTATTGTGTGTAGATTGATGAGAAAAAACATATTTAATACATTTTAAAATAAGGCTGTAACGTAACAAAATGTGGAAAAAGTCAAGGGGTCTGAATACATTACAAATACACTGTACCTACAGTACACAACATAGCTCAAAGCACACACACACAGATGGCAGAGGACACATGCATGAGCATGTATGTCATACAGTGTGACTGTTATTCCCACAGCATCCTCTCTGTTTCTCAGAGTATCATTACCACAGCGTCATATGTTGACTGGTAGGCAAGCACAGAACGTATGTAATTGGCGCTGGCCCCATGTGGATTTTAATCACAGTGAATATACATAGAAATTAACATACATATACAACCCCCCCCTTTCACTTAACACTACCTCCGCCCGTCCAAATTCCCTCATTTCCTTGTTTTGATTTCAATGTCACACTGATGCTATCGCTCTCCCCCTCACAGACTGCCTCTGCAACATGCAATTACACACGCTCCACAGATGCAGATCCCCCTTATCTACAAAGAGAGCAGGAACAGTGCCAATATAGAACTTTCACACAGTCCGCCCAGCCAAGATTATTCAACGCAGGGGTATTTTCCTCTGAACATGTTTGTTTAGATAACGGTTAGCCACTGTATGAGCAGGATCAACTTCGTCATCACTACAGTATCAGCATCATCAACAACATCAGGGGCATTGTCTTCATCGTGTTCAATAACAGTAGTGTAACTGTCGTTATTGGCAAAACATAAAAAAATTATAAATGTTGAGATCGGTCTGTTCAAGCATATAGTAAACCTTAAATAATTCATGGTGCAGTTCTAAGGAGTTTAGACCAGTCAGTCCCCTGTATTGTAATGAACCATTAGCTCTGTCCATGGTGCTCGAACACAGCTCACAGACAGCAGAAACAAGTGGGATGAGGATAGGCTAGGCCTTGTGCTTTGTGCTCTCTCAATCATTCTCTTTCCATCTGTTAGCCTCTCACTTCCTGCTTTCATTCCCTATGTCTCTGTCCTTACCCAATTTCCTCTCGTTCTCTTCATGTTCTCGTCTTTCTCTCTATTCCCCAAAATCGATATAAAATGTCCTCAGTCTCTTTATTTGTCATTCTGTCTCTGACTCTTTCCCTCCGTTGTTTCACAGAGGAACACGCACGGCCTGTTCACTGGGAGATGTTTGACCCTCAGGGCAGCTCTCCACACAGAGCAGCTCTGTCCAGCTGTTCCACTCACTGTCATGAGAATGCTCTCATACAACACACACACACACACACATTCACATAGGCACATTCACTATAGTACATATAATACATGCCAAACACACTCGAACATAGACACACTCACAGGAACACCAAATTCCAAAAGGGACACTCAATTCCATCACATCTCATGTAGATACTTCTACACTGTAATTACCAGCTTATAGCCACTCACTGACAAGAATAATACACACATGCAGAAACGTTATAATTCTCAACCAACATTGGCCTCACATATGGTACATACTGTGGTACATACTGTCTCAACACTCCGCACAGTATATTCAATTGTTATTGCAAAGGCACTAGAACACAGTTGCACACACTTACACACACACACACATACTGTGCACACACACACACGCTCTCTGCCTGGATTGTCCCCTAACCCCAACCTCACACTTTCAGACACTGATCTAGATGCAGCCTTAACCATATCATGTCAGATAAAGCACTGAGATTATAGGGCAGAGCAGTATTGGGTGGAATAGAAATAATGAAAACATGTGCAGAGCCAGAGGTTTACACTCTCATCCACCTCAGTAGACTTGGCAGCACCTGTATGTCCTCTCTTTAATGTTCATCATGACACAATGTCACACCCCAGTCAATGTCCTTCTTTCATCTGGTATTATTTGATCCGTTTTTTTACCCATATCTTTCTGGGAATTCCTCAATGGCTATGTCACCCCATCTTTCATCTTTTTAAATGTTTGCATGTTTTTTTTACCCTTATCTATTACAATCCCTACGTTCCCTCATTTCCATCCCATTCTTTCACCTTGTCACTTCTTTCCTGCCCTCTCCTTTGATATTTGTTCCAGAAATCCATCTCCCCTCTTATGTCTCTGCCAATTCCTCCTTCCCTTTCTTCCACCTCTTCCTCTTCCATCCTCTGCACTCCATCTTTCTACTTCTACCTGCCCACCTTTCTCACACACATGCTCTCTGTCCCCATCCATCTCTTTCTCTCTCTCTCTCAAATGAGCCCCTTCTCTCATCTTGCTCCATCTCCCCCTCTCCCCCCCCCCTCTCTCTCTGGTCTGTGGTTCTTAATGAAGGTCATGCGGGTGGTGGCAGGTTGTGGTTGTGTGGCCAGCGGACATACCATGCTGAGAGCTGAGGGGGGGACAGGGGGACAGGGGGCACACAGACGGGTCTCTCTGGCCTCCACGTCCCATTGTATCAGCCCTCCACAGATAATGACCACTTAATTAAAGACTAATTTAATGGTCAACGCTAGTCAGAGACAGGAGAAAGGAAGGACAGATGGGGAGTGAGTGTTGTTTGGCAAAATAATAAAGAGGAGTAGAGATGAAGGGAAGGTGGAGACTGATGGGTGTAGGTTGGCATGAACGTGATGGAGAAAGGAATTGTTGGAATAGAGTGAAGATGAAAGCAAAGCGTGTGTGTGTGTGTGTGTGTGTGTTGGATGGGTGTGTGTGTGTGTGTGTGTGTGTTGGATGGGAATGGGGTTCAGAGGGATTTGAGGGGATCTAATTAGTAAACAGATGAACTGCTTGGTGCTATATCAACAGGTCCCAGACCAGAACAAAGATAATTACAAATTCATTAACTTCTTTGGGACTGGGGGGCAGTACTGAGCAGCTTGGATAAAAAGGTGCCCAGAGTAAACTGCCTGCTACTCAGGCCCAAAAGCTACAATATGCATATAATTTGCATATATAATTTGGATAGAAAACACTCTAAAAGTTTCTAAAACTGTTTGAATGATGTCTGTGAGTATAACAGAACAGCTGTCTCATATGAGGTTTGTAGTTTTTCAAGTCATTGCCGATCG
This sequence comes from Oncorhynchus masou masou, assembly GCF_036934945.1. Classification (NCBI taxonomy): domain Eukaryota; kingdom Metazoa; phylum Chordata; class Actinopteri; order Salmoniformes; family Salmonidae; genus Oncorhynchus; species Oncorhynchus masou. The sequence continues at coordinate 9,999,970 of NC_088226.1, read as the reverse complement.
AATATACAGTGTCTATGGGGTCATATTGCACTTCTTAAGGCTTCCACTAGATGTCAACAGTCTTTAGAACCTTGTTTGAGGCTTCTACTGTGAAGGAGGAGAGAATGAGAGCTGTTTGAGCCAGAGGTCTTGTAGAGTGCCATGAGCTGATCACGCGCATGCCTGTGAGAGGTAGCTGCATTCCATTGCATTTCTAAAGACAAAGGAATTCTCCGGTTGGAACATTATTGAAGATGTATGTTAAAAACATCCTAAAGACTGATTCTATACATCATTTGACAAGTTTCTACGAACCGTAATATAACTTTTTTGACATTTAGTCTGACAAAGTGATCACGCATTATGCATTTGGATTACTGGGATAAACGCGCAAACAAAAAATGAGGTATTTGGACATAAATGATTGACTTTATCAAACAAAACAAACATTTATTGTGGAACTGGGATTCCTGGGAGTGCATACCGATCAAGATCATCAAAGGTAAGTGAATATACCTCCCGGGTGGGGCAGTGGTTAAGGGCGCTGTACTGCAGCACCAGCTGTGCCATCAAAGACTCTGGGTTCGCGCCCAGGCTCTGTTGTAACCGGCCGCGACTGGGAGGTCCGTGGGGCGACGCACAATTGGCCTAGCGCTGTCCGGGTTAGGGAGGGCTTGGCCGGTAGGGATGTCCTTGTCTCATCGCGCACCAGCGACTCCTGTGGCGGGCCGGGCGCAGGGTGCGCTAACCAAGGTTGCCAGGTGTACGGTGTTTCCTCCAACACATTGGTGCAGCTGGCGTCCGGGTTGGATGCGCGCTGTGTTAAGAAGCAGTGCGGCTTGGTTGGGTTGTGTATCGGAGGAGGCTTGACTTTCAACCTTCATCTCTCCTGAGCCCGTACGGAGTCGTTGCGATGAGACAAGATAGTAGCTACTAAAAACAATTGGATACCACGAAATTGGGGAGAAAAAGGGGTAAAATTAAAACATTTATTTTCTGACATCTCCTTTGGAAAATGGCTGGATGTTTTTCTGTGACTAGCGCTGACCTAACATAATCGCAAGGTGTGCTTTCGCCGTAAAGCCTTTTTGAAATCTGACACAGCGGTTGCATTAATTGTTCTTGTTATGTCAGACACCTGTCTCTGCACATACATAACACTTTTATCAATGTTTATTATGAGTATTTGTGTAATTTGATGTGGCTCTCTGCACTTTCACCGGATGTTTGTTTGAGACAATGCATTTCCGATCATAACACACCAATTTCAAATGAGGTTTTTGGACGTAAAGATTAACTTTATCGAACAAAAGACACATTTATTGTGTAACATGAAGTCCTGTGAGTGCCATCTGATGAAGATCATCAAAGGTTAGTGATTAATTTAATCGCTATTTCTGATTTTTGTGAGCCCTCTCCTTGGCTGGAAAATGGCTGTATGGTTTTCCATGACTAGGTACTGACCTAACATAATCGTTTGGTGTGCTTTCGCCGTAAAGCCTATTTGAAATCGGACACTGTGGCTGGATTTACCAGAAGTGTATCTTTAAAATAGTGTAAAATACTTGTAGGGGAATTTTAATTATGGGATTTCTATTGTTTTTGAATTTGGCGCCCTGCAATTTCACTGGCTGTTGGTGAGGTGGACGCTACCGTCCCACATATCCCAGAGAAGTTAAAGATGACCAGCCTGTCCCTGCACTTCTGCTCAGCCATGGAGGGAGAAAGCAGGGGCTGCTATGGAATTAAAGATAACCAGCCTGTCCCTGCACTTCTGCTCAGCCATGGAGGGAGACAGCAGGGGCTGCTATGGAATTGAGCCTTCCTCCTAGCTCAATAACAAGTGTCTGCATGCGTGCGTGTCAAATCAATTTTGATTTGTTACATGCTTCGTATACAACAGGTATAGACCAACAGTGAAACATTTACTTACAGGCCCTTCTCAATAATGCAGAGCAAAAATTGAAAAATGCCAGAGTCTGAAATAGTCTGTTGTACCCTATTCAGAGTTACTAGTGTCCTCATTAGTACATTGAGTGCTAAAAGAGCCCTCGTGAGAGTGCTTGCAACGCGTTGCTGGATCAGTATCCGATATGCTTAATTACACTGAGAGACATCTCCTGTAATAACCACTGTCGCTCCCAGAGAAACAGATTTACCATTGTTGCTGCGCGGTGACCTGCCAGATATCCCATTGGTCCCTATGGTGTGGTGACCCCCGGTCCCATCCACTCCACCCACCTCTCCTGGCTGCTTCAACAACTCTGTCAAGGCCCTGCAGAGAGAAAGACAAGTGTTAGGTTAAAGATCACCCATCAGGAAGACGAGAGAACATTGTGTCAAATCGATTGAGATCACCATAGAATAAACTCCTTCTACAACATCAAATCAAATGGAAGTGTGCTGCCATAATTCCCTAATCTGTGTGATTTGATCACAATAAAAGCCCTCTTATATGTGATGTCCATTGGTGTGTAAAACAAACACTTTAATCATAGTGTAGTATGAGTCACTGACGTGATCTTCCTGTCTGAGTTGGCGCCCCCCCCCCCTTGGGTTGTGCCGAGGCGGAGATCTTTGTGGGCTATACTCGGGACTTGTCTCAGGATGGTAAGTTGGTGGTTGAAGATATCCCTCTAGTAGTGTGGGCGCTGTTCTTTGGCAAAGTGGGTGGGGTTATATCCTGCCTATTTGGCCCTGTCTGGGGGTATCATCGGATGGGGCCACAGTGTCTCCTGACCCCTCCTGTCTCAGGGGGATAGGGTCGGTCTGTTATATCTGGAGTATTTCGCCTGTGTTATCCGGTGTCCTGTGTGAATTTAAGTATGCTCTCTCTAATTCTCTCTTTCTCTCTCTCGGAGGACCTGAGCCCTAGGACCATGCCTCAAGACTACCTGGCATGATGACTTCTTGTTGTCCCCACTCCACTACTGCTCCAGTTTCAACTGTTCTGCTTGCGGCTATGGAACCCTGACCTGTTCACCGGACGTGCTACCTGTCCCAGACCTGCTGTTTTCAACTCTCTCGAGACAGCAAGAGCGGTAGAGATACTCTTAATGATCGGCTATGAAAAGCGAACTGACATTTACTCCTGACGTGCTGATTTGCTGCACCCTCGACAACTACTGTGATTATTATTATTTGACCATGCTGGTCATCTATGAACATTTGAACATCTCTGCCATGTTCTGTTATAATCTCCACCCGGCACAGCCAGCAAAGGACTGGCCTCCCCTCATAGCCTGGTTCCTCTCTAGGTTTCTTCCTAGGTTTTGGCCTTTCTAGGGAGTTTTTCCTAGCCACCATGCATCTACACCTGCATTGCTTGCTGTTTGGGGTTTTAGGCTGGGTTTCTGTACAGCACTTTGAGACATCAGCTGATGTAAGAAGGGCTTCATAAATAAATTTGATTTGATTTATAGTACTGACAGCTGGAACTTTTCAAAGAAATCGGTTGAATTTAAATGGTACATGCCTGCTGACAGCTCAGCTGGCTAGACATGAGCCCCGGACAGTAGGTCAGTAGTGTTGTGATAGGAACGAGGGTTAATATGTAGATCGTGCTGACAGACTGATGACAGCAGGTATAGACAAGGATTAAGTCCCGAGGCCGTGCTGAAATACTGCCCCTCTGTATTTCATGCTTTTCTTTTCACTTGTTGGGTTTCTCTCTAAAATGCCCTCCAGTCACCCATTCAGCAGTACACAAACATACACTCTACTCCTTAACGCATCACCACCAGTGAGTGTCTGTCTTTCTGGCTAGTTTCTGACTTTCTCACTCATTCCCTTTGTTTCATCCGTCTCCTATTTGGCTAAAGCATTTCTCTCTCTTTCTCATCCTCTCTCTGTTTTCTTTCTCTCGGGCGTTGCTGAGGGTGCTGTTATTGTGGAGTGCTGGTTGTTCCACCTTCTCAATACAGCTGTCAGCTCTCTGAACCCGTATTCTAACCCCCCAGGACCGTCACATCTCCTAGCTAATGTAAAGATGTAAAGGGATGATGTGATTTGATGTGAGAACATTGCAACACTTTTCAGAAAAATTCCCAGAGCCCTCTCTTAGGCTCAGACATTACAAGGGCAAGGAAATGTTTAAACCACGATGGCAGCCAAATGCCCTGGCGAATCCCATGCACAGATACATTCCCATGCACAGCCAATCGGGATCTGTCTCTTTTATCATAAGAACCTGGGGAAAGGGTTTGGTTGGATGAGCCAGTGTTCCTCAAACACAATTCTCGGGGCTGACAGAACTATTTCCCTGGGTGTTGTTTCAAACATTACGTTCTCACTGCCAGAATGTTACAAAGGAAATTGTGTTAGATATCTCTGCCAGTCCTACTGCAGTGGTCAAATGTCAACTGCTTAGAAAAAAGCTCGGATTTTATGGCTTTGTACATTTCAAAAAGCCCTTGTAGTTTGTCACTGAAGATGTTCATTGAGGAATTAGTCTGTTTAGTCTCTCTATTTCTCTCTCGCTCTCGTTCTCTCTCTAGCACACATTGTGCCACTGTTAAGAGAGGGGGCAACATTGTTTTCCAGATTGGATACATTACAGGGGTTATCTTGAGGTTGCATCAGATAGGGCCACAGATGAGATTCATTTGCAGTTGAATTACTTAAAATGGATTGTGTGCTGTAATACAAGAAAGGAAATGAATCGATTAATGAATTAAAGATAACCATAAAGTTTTGTGCTCCCTCATCAGCAGTTGTGTGTCAGCAGAAAGGAGAAAAGTTAAGTTGGGAAAGTTTATGTTCGACCTGAGGGGCTTTACTGTATGAGGCAAGATCCTGGAATGTCTTGAGGCATATCGTTGCTATTTCCTCCATATGCTGGTTGGTCGGTCCTGATGATGATGACTTCTGTAGGACTGCAGTGTCTGAGGGTTCCACAGGGTTGACTTGTCAGTTGCTATGAGGGACATTTGAAGGGAACGAACACGTGAAAAAATTGACAGGTGGAAACTCAGCACTTACTGGGCTGGTAAAATTCATAATGGTTACAAATTGAAAGAGTTTAAAGCCTCTGTGCGAATGTGTTTTTTTGGCGCACCAATTAAATATGGATGGTAATTACATCAAATTGATTTCATAATCTATCTATCATCTTCTCAACCAAGCGCAAATCTTGGCTGTTCTAGGAGAGGTGAGGCACGGACTTGTTTACACGACAAACAACTAGATTGAATGATTGAACAAAGGACATAGTTAAGTTACACTGAGTTAAGTTTGTGAGTTGCTTCACTCATTGATGTATGCTACAGTGTAGTGCATGCAGGTTTGCAGAGTAAAATGAATTAGACTGTAATAATGTCTGATACTCAAAGCTGGATTCCTCTGGTATTGTTCAAGCATGAATCAAATTATGCTAATGATAACTTCTGTTGTGATTTCAACCATCTGTAGCTAATTGTTTAGTTTCTTGCTGATGCACTACACAAGAACAAAGGCATGAGGCAACGGTACTTCTATGTTAAGGAATTTTTTTTATCAATAATGACCAATTATGTATACATTTCAATCAGGACTGACTAATCAGAATACTATTATGTTACTGTATAGATGTATGGATTTTCTTTTAATCCTAGTACTGAATATAATGTGTGTAATTATAATCAAGAATTAGAACAATGACTGTCTGTTCCTTGGTAGAAATTAATGAACTTATAGCCAGACTGGCTAGAATGCTTATCTACACAGGCAGACCTTGGCTTGGGTCGTAAATTATCTTAGTAGGGAGAGACGATGTGGGAAGGCTTGAGAACTATATAGCCATTGTACTGCTGGTTGATGAGACGGGGTAGTACGAAAACTAATAACATCATTTTCAGTTTATAATCTGTGGTAAACTGTATCATGTTCAGTACTCTCGAGAATAAACGCTGCTGGTTGATTTTTGAGACTGGTCATCCATTTTATGCAAATAAGAGTCTTACAAATTCTTAGGAATTGACAGAGTGTTTAATTTTAATTGGGTATTAAAACATAGAGGAATATAATTCCTGTAACAATACTTCTATTACTTTTCTTAGATCAATTATATTAAATTATAAACGGCTCTGGGATCGGCATGAAGGTCCTGTTACTCTGAGATTGTAGCATCACCCTAGTGGAGGCAGTGGGGGTTCAGGTTGGAGTTGAAGCCTGCCTATCTCCGCTGCACTCCCTGTGGGTGGTAAGGGTGAGGCCTGCCTATCTCCTGGTGCACTCCCTGTGGGTGCACTCCCTGTGGGTGGTACTCCATGTGGGTGGGGTGAGGCCTGCCTATCTCCACTCACCATGTGTGGTCTGCACTCCCTGTGGGTGGTAAGGGTGAGGCCTGCCTATCTCCTGGTGCACTCCCTGTGGGTGGTAAGGGTGAGGCCTGCCTATCTCCTCTGCACTCCCTGTGGTGGTAAGGGTGAGGCCTACCTATCTCCTCTGCACTCCCTGTGGGTGGTAAGGGTGAGGCATGCCTATCTCCTCTGCACTCCCTGTGGGTGGTAAGGGTGAGGCCTACATATCTCCTCCGCACTCCATGTGGGTGGTAAGGGTGAGGCCTCCATAACTCTCCACTCTCCATGTGTGGTAAGGGTGAGGCCTCTTTATCTCCTCTCAACTCCCCATGGGTGGTAAGGGTGAGGACTCTGTCTCCTCTGCACTCCATGTGGGTGTTAAGGATGAGGCCTGCCTATCTCCTGTCCACTCCCCATGGGTGGTAAGGGTGAGGACTCTCTGTCTCCTCCACTCCCTGTGGGTAGTAAGGGTGAGGACTCTCTGTCTCCTCCACTCCCTGTGGGTAGTAAGGGTGAGGACTCTCTGTCTCCTCCACTCCCTGTGGGTAGTAAGGGTGAGGAGTCCTACACTCCCTGTGGGTGGCAAGGCCACAATCAAAGTGAGTGTATTAGTTCATTACCACCAGACAGCTGGAGCCCACTGAGCAGAAGAGGCCTGCTGTGACCCCCTGCAGTCCCAGCCAGGAGCCAGGGTGTCTCACTGTTTACCTCCAGCTGCTGTCCACTACTGCACAGTACAGTAAAATAGAATATAATTCAGATTTAATCATTTTGTTTATTGTCCTTTCAAGGCGGAAATTGCAGAACACTTCTGCATGTTTATATCACCTTTACTGTCCACTGCTCTGGGGTATGTTTGAAACCCTTTGTTCTTGTCACACCAGTGTGACCAGTGCCACACCACTGTCACACCAGGTTAGTGTGTTTTTGCTTGCCTCTACCATCCACCACTAGCTATAGTGTTTGTTATTACGCTTTGTCTTATTTCTACGTGGGGTTTTATCTGTGGCACCCCACCTCGTGTTCAGTCCACCGGGGTTATTATGAGGACACCCCACTGAGTCACCCCCAAATCCCACTGAGGGTGTGCTGCCGAGGCTAAGTGTGGGTGGGGAACTTGAGCTACCAGAAAAGTTTCCCAAACAAAAAGATAAAATAAACCCTCCAGCGCAGAAAACTAATTCTGGACTGCATGGTGCGACAATGGCTTGGTTCACATTATTTCACTCCCTAAGTGATTTGATTTGATTTGATTTGAAGTGCCATCATAGAGCCCAACAGCCAGCTTCACTCACCAGGCGTAAAAGTTTAGTAATTTTGTACACATTCCTCATCTGTAGCTCTGCTCTTTCTTTGTCTTGGTGTTCTAGGCTGTCAGAACCAACAGCTCTCTCTGAACCCTGTCTCCCTTGATCAATAATTCAGGCTGTGTCTCCATGGTGCTCGCTAAGGGAGGTATGTAGTAGCAGAAATGATACCCTGTGTTTTGGGTACTGAGTCTCCCACCCCGCGGTGCTCAGAGCTGAGTTCCCTCTCAACCAGGGAGGCTGACACTGTAGCTACCACTGCCAGATAGTGAGCCCCACCAGTATTAGTGCCTGCAGCTGCCTGCCACTGTCTTCCCTACTTTGGTATTGGACGCGACAGCTGCCAAATAGTGCCTCTTAGCATGGCTGTGTGACTATGCCAGGGTATGTTTATGTTTGTATGTGGGTGGGCATGACTGTGCTGTCTGCAGTGGCCTAGTTCTCTTCTATAGTTGCTGAAGCTACTTCTCCAAAAAACACACACACACACCATTTGTTACACCCTTCATCATTCCTAGGATGAAAAGTACCTCATTCATATTCAACCATTGGATAGGCTGGACTCTGGAGGAGCACCTCTTAGATCAAGCTAGGCTTTGGGTAAAGATGTCATGGGAGCTTGGGTTGAATATATTCGCTGTATCTTAACAATGTTCCATTCCGAGAATAAATCACATTTCTCCCGGGAAACCCAATATTTTCCGCCAAAACCGAAATGTAATTCAAAAGCATTATAAAGCATATAAATAGGCCTGTGTCTGGATTTGATTAGAGTTTGATAGAAAATTCAAGCCTGATGCTACCTGAGCCTGATGAGCCAGACATGAATACATTTTATGAGCGCTACATGAACAACATGCAATGAGCCCAAAATAATAAAAATCACAAGTGATTGTGCCATTAACCAATGTTTTACCTTTATTTTACTAGGCAAGTCAGTTAAGAACAAATTCTTATTTTCAATGATGGCCTAGGAAAAGTGGGTTAAATGCCTGTTCAGGGGCAGAACAGCAGATTTGTACCTTGTCAGCTCGGGGATTTGAACTTGCAACCTTTCGGTTACTACTCCAACGCTCTAACCACTAGGCTACCCTGCCGCCCCCAATACATAGGCCTATATGAAATAGAATACTGCTCATTATGTATGATAAAAAAAATAAAAGCCCATAGATAGCTGTATGCTCTCTTGGGTAAATACATGCAACTAGCTCCAGTAGGCTAATCTGTTTGAGTGTGAACTGTATTACTGTATTACTGTATTGTATTATACTGTATTATATGGACTGGAATTACACACCTCGTTCAAACCATGATAAAGCAGGGAGAGAACATGCAATTCTGGTGCAGCACATCTGGCCTACAAAGTTACAATTATAGGCTAGCGAAAATTATTTGAATGTCTAAATTTAACAGGGCCTATTTGTATAATTCATAATATTTCCCCTAATGTTATTAGCCTACTTCCTCTTTCTCTCTCTATTGTTACATCATTCCTTCATCGCTTTCAACAGTTAAATGGAATATGTTTTGTTGTCCTTATCCTCATCATTCTAATGGCATGCTTGAATAATATGGGACTAGAATGAAATGCAGAAGGCTTTCACTTCTATTCACAAAGATTGAATGGTTAGCTGCAAAACATTTAAAAAATAAAACATCTTTACAGTAAAAAAAAACAAGGTGACCCCGAAAGCCAGCTGGAGATGGGTAAATTAGATGCTGCAGCAAATGAAGGCCTACCTGTCACTAGAAAAAAAGTGACCATGGTGAGACGAGAGGTCTACATGCATTATGAACTGCTCTCAATAATGTCTCCACCCTGTGCGTTGATGATTCATCATGTAGAGGCCGTAGAGAAGACAGATTTAGACATCACATATAATTCAAGTTCCATTTCACGCATGCTTTTCATATAAATCATTTATTATAATTTACCTGTTTCTCACAGTTATTTATCCCAGGAAAAGGGAGTGGTTCTGGGCAGGAAAAATCGTGTTAACCGGGTTCCTGCCATTCAACCCTAATGGGAGATAATTCATTTCAACCACTGACTCCTACTCAAATGAAAGTTGGGTCTTTAGGACACACAGACCCTCTCCCAGGGATACAGCCATCCCAGGAGGACACACTAAGGTCCACATGGACCTATCTAAGTGACGCCACAGACTGGTCATCGTCTGACCATCATCCCCATGACAACCTGCCCCAGCACATAGCCTTATCGCTTCATGACCCATCATCAGCTCTATCACACACATCCATCTCCACTGTATGGACAAGCGATCAATGCCACCCCTGACATTTTCCTATGGAACTGCTCCAGTCCCATACTGGCCGTGTCATGCCTAAGATGTCACTGTATATTACCGACCTGCCACGGGGCTCAGGGTTTTCATGACTTAACAATAGCATCGTTCCATTCGCCATGTCAATGTAATGGCCCTGTAATAGCCTGGCTAACGGACCTGCTTTTGACTGCAGGGACACATGGTGTAGTGGCCATGTGCTCTGCCGAGTGCTGTGGCTGTGTCCTGTTCCCTGTGTCCGGCCCGCTTGGTCCATCCCCATTTCGTAAAGCCCATTTAAAGAAGATTGTTATCAGTCTCCTGCATGGTATCAGGGGGATGTTTTGTCACGCCGCGTATCATAATGAATTTTGGGAGAGCAAATAGCGGTGTTCCTAAATGCTCTGTGGTGATTTATTACACCTCCCACAGGGGAATCTCACGTATGTAATTAGTCACACCTCTGTCCTGACCCTCCTGCCATCAACAGACAAACACGTTCAAAATCCTATTGTCCATAACCCCGTAACCTAACCCTAACATTAACCCTAACGTTAATCCCTAACCCTAAGTCTTAAATATATCGTTAAGCCTAACTTTAACCCCAACCCTAAACCTAACCCTTAAGCTTACAACAGCATATGAAAGAATTCAGGCCATGGAAAAATGTCCAGACTTTTCAAAAGGGTTATTGCTTTCCTACCTTGCCAGGACATTCTGGTGACTTGTCAGGACATTGTAGTCCTAATAATGTAGGAAAACATGTACACACACACACACACACACACACACACAGGTCACTACATAAGCTCATAGCTTACACACACACACACACACACACACACACACACACACACACACACACACACACACACACACACACACACACACACAGATGGATATACCTCTTACAATACATAAGATCAAAGTATTTCCATGCATGTACAGAGTTAGGATACTCTCAGAATACAGAATGTCACAATGTTTATTCAAATACACCCACATATATGAGTACACTTTCCTCTAAGCACTTTACCCAAAAGCCTAAATAAACACTTCAATGCTTTTCACGAACAATAAAATAACTTCCCTCCCGCAGTGCAGAGTGAAATCAAATGATGTATCTTATGAGCCCCCACATTCAGTGTAGCTGAGCAAAGGATGACTCCAACTTTCCGCCATTATTAACGCATGGGCGCTTGAATGGAGCCATGTGTCGTCTGTGGCTGGCCTTGTGGGACCGAAGCCACTGTCCGTCACTTCATGTCAGTCACTGCGGACTGAGTGTACTTTGGTGTTCGATAACGCTCTATTGGAAAATATGAGACCTTAGACAGTGGTTCACTGACAGCCAGGAGCTCGTCTGATTTGTGGATCTACTCAGTGAGCAACAGCAAACCAACAGAGACAGTGAGGGCATCCTCGGATGGGGCCACAGTGTCTCCTGACCCCTCCTGTCTCAGCCTCCAGTATTTATGCTGCAGTAGTTTATGTGTCGGGGGGCTGGGGTCAGTTTGTTATATCTGGAGTACTTCTCCTGTCCAATTCGGTGTCCTGTGTGAATCTAAGTGTGCGTTCTCTAATTCTCTCCTTCTCTCTCTCGGAGGACCTGAGCCCTAGGACCATGCCCCAGGACTACCTGACATGATGACTCCTTGCTGTCCCCAATCCACCTGGCCGTGCTGCTGCTCCAGTTTCAACTGTTCTACCTTATTATTATTCGACCATGCTGGTCATTTATGAACATTTGAACATCTTGGCCATGTTCTGTTATAATCTCTACCCGGCACAGCCAGAAGAGGACTGGCCACCCCACATAGCCTGGTTCCTCTCTAGGTTTCTTCCTAGGTTTTGGCCTTTCTAGGGAGTTTTTCCTAACCACCGTGCTTCTACACCTGCATTGCTTGCTGTTTGGGGTTTTAGGCTGGGTTTCTGTACAGCACTTTGAGATATCAGCTGATGTACGAAGGGCTATATAAATAAATTTGATTTGATTTTGATTTGAGGGTTTGAAATATTGTTTACTGGGGACAAACACTGCCATCCATCTTTTGAGGTTTGAACACAGAAACTCTACAGAGGAATACATACGAGGGCACAGCCATTATGGCTCTGATGTGGACACTGTACTCAGAGATGCCAACAGATGAATGACTTTTAAGGCCTCAATGCAGAAACTGGGTTTAAGCATGGACGCAGGTTCAAATCCATAATGGTTCCAGTGTGGAGCAGTCATGCACAATCTTCTATTTACCTTCTGTGGACACCCACCTGCTCACACATGCACACATGCACACACAAACACACGTGTTCATAATAATTGATTCTGTGTGCACTTCACACAAACATTGGCAATGCACCACTTACATAAATACACCAGCCGGAGACCTATGAAGTCATGGTTGCTAATGTGTACACACACACACACACACACACAGATGGGTATACCTCTCACAATACATAAGATCAAAGTATTCCCATGCATGTACAGAGTTGGGATACTCTCAGAATACAGAATGTCATGATTTTTATTCAAATGCATCCACCCAAATACCAATATGAGGGGGAGAAATAGTGTAAGCATACTCTAACAATGCAGGACAATATCCTATTGCATGTTACACTCACATCAAATTGTTGCTTCTCATTTTTCCTAATAGCAAAAACATGCCTTATCTGTACTACTCTTTCTACATGAGTGAATGTGTATCTACTGGGTGGGTCACATCAATGACTGTAATTTATCAACCTGTCCAACCTTCTCTCTCTCTCTCTCTCTCTCTCACACACACTCTCTCTCTCCACACTCTCTCTCTCTCTCTCTCTCTCTCCTCTCTCTCTCCACTCTCTCTCCACACTCTCTCTCTCTCTCTCTCTCTCTCCACACTCTCTCTCTCTCTCCACACTCTCTATCTCCACACTCTCTCTCTCTCTCTCTCGCTCTCCCTTCCCCACTCTCTGGTCTTCCATGCAGTCCTTGAGCTATGTCCACTGACTGTATCGGTTTGCTGCAGTCATTCAGCAATTAAATTTAGTATCCGTCCTCTGTGTGACTCCATTCCCCTCATAGTGACTGATTGGCATGGCAATAATATTCATGCCTTGACAAATGAGTTTAAAGAGACAATAACAGAAAGCCACGGCAGAGAAAATCTAGCCATGAAAAATGAACATCCACCAGATAACCTCTGATAACATGCCAATTAACCTCTATCTCCTTCTATAGTTAATCTCCACGTTCCCACAGACCCTCCCTCTCTCTCCCTTTCTCATGCTCTCTCTCTCTCCCTCCTTCCCCGTTACGTGTGCTGTTTAGCTGCGCTCAGCTTCACCTGTCAGCTTGGATCAGGGCTCTCTGGAGCAGCAACATGACAAACTGGCCTCTGATTCACACACACACACACACACACACACACACACACACACACACACAACGCACACACACACACACACACACACACACACACACACACACACACACACACACACACACACACACACACACACACACACACACACACACACACACACAGAGGACATTATTGGGCAAACCTCACTCACAGACAAACACACACTCACAGATTTGGCCTTTTACACACAGAAACATACATTGGCTTAAAAAGTTGTCCATTTCTACAGAGGCACACAAAGACATAGTTTTAGACAGATGTGGCAGCAAACTGTAGGATCATTAAAGAGTTAGACATACACATACCTACATTCCTACATTTGCACACATATTTTGTGTACTGGCATCTACTGTATACTGTAAAACATACATTTAACAAGCAACGCTTAAAGTCAAGATGTGTGAAGGCAGCCGGCACATTTTGTTCTATGGCAGGCATGGCCACTCACAGCCAGGAGATCATAAAGCAATCACTTTAGTGCTTTAAAATGCTAATATATGCAATATCCTGCTAAAGGGGCTGAACCAGCTTTACCGTACTCTACCGTACACTGCTTGTGTCAAATATCCCAGAGCACACCCCCTCCGCTATATCTATCTATCTATCTATCTATCTATCTCTCTCTCTCTCTCTCTCTCTCTCTGCCATTCCCTTTTCATCTCCTTGTCCCTTACTCCATCTCTTCCATATTATCCCTCGTTCTTTCATTTCTTATCTTTCTCTCCTTCCTTTCTCTCTACCTCTCTTCCTCTAAGTGATGACTGTCCCACCTGCTAAGCCATTGATAATGTATCCCGTCATTAAGGGGATTTATGGCTAGTCCCTCCCGCAGCATGCTGACATCTCCCACTCACAATCAATACTCCTTTATGCAGTCTTCTCGCAGGGCTGTCCTGCTGTTTACCCAAACACAACTCTGCGTAGCCAGGGTCAGCTCACACATCCTCCCACACCCAAATATTCAACCAAACGCACAGAAACACACTTACAGACGGCTACACCAAACTGGGCCGAGGCCAGTCCAGCCAAGCCAGACAGAGTCATTTGGGCCAACGGTCCCCAAGCTCATAAAGAGGTGGCCAGCCCAGCGTGTCACGGCGGCACAGACAGCACATACACAATTGTCAAGTGCTCTGCGTCACACAGAGCGAGGGATCACGGTTAGAGCAGTGGTTAAATAAAACAGCACCACTGGCAGAGGAGCAGTTCATATGCTTGGTCTAGTGACCTGCTGTAATGCAGAGCATCCATCTGTTTGCTGAGGAGACCGTGCGTGCGTGCGTGCACTTTAATAATGTGCCCGTGACGACTGTGTACGTAAGTTGTGTGCATGTTAATTTGCATGAAGGTGCTGTATTTGTCCAGTGATTTAGTGTTAAGTGTGTTTTTCTTCCTGCGTGTTTTTGTGTTTGCCCCCGTGTCAAACTAAGTGAGCACATCATACACTCATCGCTCTTCAGGGCTGCAGACGTCAGAAAGAGTTTTGGGAGAAAGCAAAGAGACACGCTACATCAGACAAGAGAGGGGAAAAAGAACCACTCCAAATGGGAGAGGAAGGAGGGACTTGTTGTTTTTACACGTGCCACAGTATTGTCTGTTCATGTTTGTGGTGGCGAGGGTATTTGGAGCAGATGGAATGCACTGGGATGAGAGTAGAAAACAATCATGTCTGTCGAGCCACACAACAGACACTTCCTATTTTTGTACAGACTTGTACAGTCTTTGCACCTGCCAGAAATCGAGGATTGGTTTTGAATTGAAGGCTGCTGCATCTAGAGGAGGACGGCTCTCAGAAGTGTGTGAACAGGGTGGTGTGGAAGACAGAGGGCTTTTTTTGAAAAGTCTCCCACTGCCAGAGAAAGAGACAGAGCAGTCCTTCTCATGGTTTATCATTATATTTTCTGCAGAGGGCAGATCTATGTACTCCGAATGCGAATGCCCCGCAACACATGTCAGGGTGACTCACATTCTTTTTGATGCTTTGTGAACGTAAGGGGGATCTGGGTAGAAAGGGGTGAGGGAAGGAGGGGGTGAGGTCGGTGGAGGAGGGGGGGGGTTAGTCACATTGAGAGCCGGCAGCAAAGGACACAAGACGCACAACTCCTCTTTGGTAATCAAAAAGCATGTGCTTTAGCTCTGCCAAAGAGAGGGAGGAAGAGGAGGAGGAAGAGGAGGAGGAGAGGGAGGAGGCGTCCTCTGGGCTTGATCTCTCATACAGATGTAGGATCTTAATTTGAGCCAGTTTGCTACAGCAGGAAAACAATCCTGCACTAACAGGAAATGTGAATTATTATGTGGATTATAATGAATGGACATTTTTGTAGAGGTTAATACACTTATTCGTAAGGGGCGAATCAAGTCTGGCATTTCAAAGTGGAAATTACAAACTTCAGAAGCCTTTTTAAACCTCAAATACACTACAAGCTTGACATGTTCTCCTGCAACAGAGTGATCAAAATAAAAGTCATGTCATCTCTCCGATGGTGCTCTCCCTCTCTCTCGTTCTATTCCGTTCTCTCTGTATCTAGTCCTCTCTCTTCTTCTCACTGAAGCCAAGTCCCATGTTATGTAACACAGTATCTCTATGTGCTCTTCCATTTAAGGATCAAACAGCAGCATATGTACAATGGGGTTGGCCATGGTGCTGTTGGGGTGGGGGGTGGGGGGGTGTTGTCATTGGTGTAGTTGTACTTGGTCATCTACTCCACATGCAGAATCTCAGTTTTCATGTCACTTCTCATTGACTTCTTATTTTTCATTGGGCCAATGGGAGTATTCTATTGTGTCCTGTGTCTAGCTCAAGGGCACATTGTCTCTCTCTCTCTTTCTCTCGTTCTCTTTCTCTCTCTCTCTCAAACACACTCATACACATACAGTAGATATCAGTGTGGGAACCCTCTGTCACTGATCTGACTGTTGCGTCATTGTGACACTGTGTCATTGGCTACATTGATATGGCCGCAGAGTAATTAGTATGCATAACAGTATTGACAGTACCACTTTTGCTGAACGTCACTGTGTGTACAATGTACAATGAACTTCCGGAGTTAGAAAGCACTATTTTTTTATGGCGTGTGAAGGGTAGTGTTTACATAATATTTTGAATTAAAAGAGTCGAGGTAGTAGAGTTAGTATTATAATGACAAATCATTGAAGTGAAAATGGTTGTACTTCTAGTAAATTTCTTGCAGGTGTATTGGAATATAAAACTTGATTAAAAATACATTCCTGAACACTGCTGAAACCCGTGGGCCCTGTGGTTCTGAGTTGACCCGTGCATCACTATTGAGGAGGTGCTTAAGGATTTAGGTGCAGTGGTGTACAGTATATTTAATCATTATCACACTAAGGAAGTCTTAATCGTCATTAAGAGCCCTGAAACAGATGAAAGGAGTGATTAAGATCAGAGAGATAGTGTTTTGACCCCTTAACTACATTGAAGCTCTAAGAAGTGTATCAAATTCCTTTTAAACTGAATGCACAGAAACGGATGCCTTCCGCCCGCCATTCAGATCTCATAAAATACACCATTGGATGGAACTGAGTGCTATTTTTAACCACTTGGATCCCCCATGCTAACGCTTGATTGTCCAGACCTCCTCCATTTGATATAGGAGATATTAGAGATACCTCAAACATAAGTGCCCCCTGGGTGACAAGGGACCATCTCTGGGAGCGTCTCCAGACCGGCTGGAGAGACTATGATTACCGGGGTTGTCTGCAACAGCCGTGGGTTTGCCTGGCCATCAATCACAGTGCACCAAAGCCTCAGCAAACATCAGAGTGAGATCGTGAGGGAAATCTAGTCCAGTCAAGATGAATGACTGCAGCTTTCCAGCAAAAAAGTGAGAAACTGCCGGGGTGAATATACCAGACAGACAGGCATTACTCTTCAAGGCCTTTTGAGAGTGGACATCCGCATTCAGGTGAGGCTTTAGGCATTGAAAGAGAGATTTTGTTGAAGCCTATATATTGAAGCCTACTATTTCTCAATGTGTGCTTTACAGCCCATGCTCTTCTTTCATTCTGTACATTTAGCTTGAAATGAGAATGCGGTACAGTGGACAAAAGATAAATCAGTACCAGTGTACAGATCTAGCCATGGCCGGTCCTACCCCGGGGTCGTTATTCCCTGCAGTGGGGTCAGTCAGTCTCTGGTCTCTCTCCACCACAGCAAATTAACCCTAACGGGTCTGTCACTGCGGCCGTTTACACGGCATTTGGTCTCACAAAGGCCTTCAGTCACACTGCCGTCCCTAACACCACTGAAGAGTTCAGGATGAATGAACAGTGGAGGAGGGTAAGGGAAGGGAGGGTAAGGGAAGGGAAGGGAAGGGAAGGGGGAAGGGGGAGGGAGGGGAAGGGAAGGGAAGGGAGGGGAAGGGAAGGGAAGGGAAGGGAAGGGAAGGGAAGGGAAGGGAAGGGAAGGGGGAGGGGAGGGAAGGGAGGGAGGGGGGAAGGGAAGGGAAGGGAAGGGAAGGGAAGGGAAGGGAGGGGAAGGGAGGGGGAGGGGGAGGGAAGGGAAGGGAAGGGAGGGGGGGATGGAAAGGGAAGGGTAGGGTGGGGAAGGGAGGGGGAAGAGTAGGGAGGGGGAAGGGGAAGGGAAGAGTAGGGAGGGGGGGGGGAGGGGAAGGGGGAAGGGAAGGGAGGGGGGGAAGGGAGGGGAAGGGAGTAGGGAAGGGAAGGGAAGGGAAGGGGAAGGGAAAGGGAAGGGTAGGGAGGGGAAGAGTAGGGAGGGAGGGGAGGGAAGGGAAGGGAGTAGGGAGGGGAAGGGAAGGGGGAAGGGAGGGGAGGGGAAGGGAAGGGATGGAGGGGAAGGGGGGAAGAGTAGGGGGGAAGAAGGTAGGGAGGGGAAGAGTAGGGAGGGAGGGAGGGAGGGGGGAAGGGAGGGTAAGGGTAGGGAGGGAAGGGAAGGGAAGGGAAGGGAAGGGAGGGTAAGGGAGGGAGGGAGGGAGGGAAGGGAGGGAGGGAGGGGAGGGGAAGGGTAGGGAGGGAAGGGGGAAGGGAGGGGAGGGGGGAAGGGGGGAAGGGAAGGGAGGGAGGGAAGGGAGGGAGGGAGGGGAAGGGGAGGGAGGGGAAGGGAGGGAGGGAGAAACAGATGAAAGGAAAATAAAGAAGCACGCTGCTTTGCCCGGTTCCCCCTCGAGGCCCAAGCAGAGTTTCACTGATACTCATCTCTCTCTTGTTTTTTCTTGTGTCTGCTGTGTTTTTTAGGCTCTAGCCGATGGTGTGAACGATAAGGGTCTAGGTGATTACTGAGAGGATGGTGAGAAGGTTGAGGATGGATGGGAGGGTAAACTGATGGGTTTGTGGTTTGCTGGTCAGATAAAGACTGAGGCTCTGATAGTGCTTGGTACTGAGTCCGCTCCAACAAATCGCTACAAGTTAGCTGTTGATGTTCTGTCACTGTGGCTTGGGCACTGTGTCAATCCTCCCTGGTCTTTCCCATTACCCAGCCCAGTCGAGTGAAAACAGGACCCGGGCTGTACTGCATGTCCCAGCCGCCGGTGTACACAATCATATGCACTCTCTACACACACACACACACACACACACACACACACACACACACACACACACACACACACACACACACACACACACAGACACACACACACACACACACACACACACACACACACACACACACACACACACACACACACACACACACACACACACACACACACACACACACACACACACACACACACACACACACATAGCGGCAGTTTGTAATCCTCACTATTTACAAAGCCTACATTGAATTATTACTGTAGTGTTGTGTTACTATGCACATGTCCCATCTACTCAAACGGCTTGTCTCACAACGGAAAATACAGTATTTTAGCAGTTAGTCTCGAGTTACGTAAACAAAAAGCCTACTATCAAGAGTTATCTACTGACATTCAAATTCAAGTCAAAACCACGTTGTAGTGCAGTTTTAGTACATGTCATGTCTTATTTGTGCCAATATCTATGCTGTGTTTGTTTGTCTTTAGGATAATGTGTGTGAGAGGTAGCTTTGGAATAATGCAGCAACAATTGAGCTGTGGTCCTCAGTATTCTGCAGCTCTCACTGTGAGGCTCTGCACTGGGGTGTGGTGTGGCCTTCTAAGTGATGTCACTCCCACAAAGCCTGGGATGTGTGGTTGTAAGATGAAACGTTCTGGGGTTGTTTCTGTATAAAATCTCAATGTAGTAAAACTGGGAGCATTTAACAGTGTCTAGCAGTGGAGGCTGCTGAGAGGAGAACAGCTCATAATAAAGGCCTGGAATGGAGCAAATGGAATCAGACCATTCCACCTATTCCACTTCAGTCATTACCACGAACCTGTTCTCCTCAATTAAGGTGCCACCAGCCTCCTGTGGTGTCTAGGTGTTCTAGGGCTTATTAGTGTTAGCAGATAGTTTGAGTTTAGTTTTATTGGACTATAACACATTTGGTTTGTATTGTATGTTCATGTGCGCGCGTGTGTGTGTATGTGTGGATAAGACTGTAACTAATGCGGTGCACATAGCACATCTGAGCGTCCCCGCCTGCACTCATTACCTACACCCTAGAGGTGGTCCCAGTCCCACCGTATCCAGGACACACCTAATGCAAAATCCACTTTGGAGCAGCAGCCTCTCCCATCTCTCCTGACTGCTTTACGGACCGCTCCCCCGACCTGATCTGGAGCGACAGACAGAGCACAGGGGGCCACCAGAAAGGGGTGGGAGAGTAGGATGAAGGGAGTGAAGGGACAGGACCATTTCAAGTGTGGAGTGCTACTCCAGAAAAGGCTAAAGGAAAAGCCTGGGGACCACCTGCTGTCAAAAGTGTTTTATCAGTGTGTGTGTGTGTGTGTGTGTGTGTGTGTGTGTGTGTGTGTGTGTGTGTGTGTGTGTGTGTGTGTGTGTGTGTGTGTGTGTGTGTGTGTGTGTGTGTGTGTGTGTGTGTGTGTCTGTGTGCAGGCATATGAGTTTGTGTGCATACATCAGGGCTTGACATTACATTTTTTAGTAGGACAGATTTTTTACTTGTTCAAAAATGTAGGCTACACTGCCTGTTGGCTTCTTTGCATATTGAAGCCTGTCTCAAAATACAACAGTGCCCCTTTAAGGCTCTCCTGGAGGATGGTTGGCCACACTTGGAAGCCTATAAAATATTGCAACATTACGATTACAACCAGGGCTCAAAATGAAGGGCGTCCCCTCATCCCTGGACAATAGAAACATGTCTCTGGTTCAGACTCTGGGACAGGTTTGGGATGACACACATGACTGTAGGCTATGTGTGAATGTTCCAAAATGCAACCAGGAAAACACTGTTCTCAAAAGCGCATGTGACAGAGATGAAAATATCCATTAGAAATGAAGAAAGAGAGGAGCTCTAAAGATGCATCAACGAGCATGGGTTAGGGTAGCTTGGGGGGAAATGCCCCCCTTAAAGGAAAGGTTCACCCATTTTGGGTATTATATTGTTTTTGTTTGTCTCTGAGCGATGTTCTATCGATTTCCTGGGTCATTTCATGTTTTCATGTGTATTGGCGTTCAAGCATGCAGGAATCTGTCCGGTATGACATAGCACTGTGATAAAGTCGCTCCCACTACACAGGAAGCTAATAGGAATACGACTTTTAGATTGTGAAAACGTCTATCATACATGTCAGATTTCAATGCTGGCAAATATCAGAACTCGAGAGGAAGCCTTCTCTGGAATAAGCCATTGAACATATTTTTGCGATATTCCTACCTCAAGAAATGTCTAATTTAGGGTCTAGCACATTTATCCTAATTGTCTGCCTCTTTAGTCTAGGGTGCGTAGAAAGGAGATAGGAATCCAATGTATAGTGCCCCGCCCCACCCATTCACGTTGTCATGCTGCTAAGCTAATCGCCACGCAATCCCTTCTCAAAGTCAGTGTACATGCCGATGTGCCTATTTTCCTCGAAAGTACATAATATCACAATTCCAAAGCTATACGATATTACAGATAGCAAGTTAATTATCTTACATAATATTTGTAATGTTGTACCTCTTGTTGTGCTAATGTTGTGCTAATGTTGGGTTTTTGAGAAAAACTCCCTAGAACATGAAAATAATATTTGAATATTATTCCAATGTTGGCTTCTTATCCAATTCTGATTGGAGTAATTCATTGATTTTGTCCATTTGGACAACTTATCTACACTGAGTATACAAAACATTAAGAATACCTGCTCTTTCCATGAAATAGACTGACCAGGTGAATCTAGGTGAAAGATATGATCCCTTATTGATGTCACTTGTTAAATAGAATTGAATGTGCACCATTCAGAAGGTGAATTGGAAAGATAAAATATTTAAGTGCCTTAGAACGAGGTATGGTAGTAGGTGCCAGGCGCACTGGTTTGTGTCAAGAACTGCAATCCTGCTGTGTTTTTCACACTCAACAGTTTCCTGTGTGTATCAAGAATGGTCCACCATCCAAAGGACATCCAGCCAACTTGACACAACTGTGGGAACCATTGGAGTCAATATGGGCACGCTTTTGACACCTTGTAGAGTCCATGCCCTGACGAATTGAGTCTGTTCTGAGGGCAAAAGGGGGTGGGGTGCAACGCAGTATTAGGACGGTGTTCTTAACGTTTTGTATAGGACCAGCGTTGAGCCCTGATACATGTTAGCAACCATGTCTTTCTTCATAGGTGTACGGCTGGTGTATTTATGTAAGTGGTGCATTGCCAATGTTTGTGTGAAGTGCACACAGAATCACTTATTATGAACATGTGTGTTTGTGTGTGCATGTGTGAGCAGGTGGGTGTCCACAGAAGGTAAATAGAAGGCTGTGCATGACTGCTCCTCACGGGAACCAGTTTTTTCCCTCAAGCCTTAAATCGGTCACCTGTTGGCATCTCTGAGTACAGTGTCCACACCCGAGCCATAATGGCTGTGCCCTCGTATGTATTCCTCTGTAGAGTTTCTGTGTTCAAGCCTCAAAAGATGGATGGCAGTGTTTGTCCCCAGGAAACAATATTTCAATCCCTCACTGTCTCTGTTGGTTTGCTGTTGCTCACGGAGTAAATCCACAAATCAGACGAGCTCCTGGCTGTCAGTGAACCACTGTCTAAGGTCTCATATTTTCCAATAGAGCGTTATCGAACACCAAAGTACACTCAGTCCGCAGTGACTGACATGAAGTGACGGACAGTGGCTTCGGTCCCACAAGGCCAGCCACAGACGACACATGGCTCCATTCAAGCCCCCATGCGTTAATAATTGGATAAAGTTTTATTCTTTCTTTGCTCAGCTACACTGAATGTGGGGGCTCATAAGATACATCATTTGATTTCACTCTGCACTGCGGGGGGGAGGTTATTTTGTTGTTCAAGAAAGCATCAAAGTGTTTATTTTGGTTTTTGTGTTAAGTGCGTAATGGAAAATAATAGGGCAGAGAATGTCGTTTTACTGCATCAGGGACCTCTGTGGAGAAAGAGGTGACAGTATTCATAATGTTAAATCCCCTGTTGAAGACTATACTGGAGGAATATACTTCACATCAATTGTTGCCCTTCTAATTTGTGAAGGCAACCACACATTAAAAAAAATCTGTGTTCAAATATTTGCATATTTTCTTCTGTCCTTCAAAGCTGACATTGGTTTTGCCTGATGACTCACCATGAATTTAATTGCACTGCTCTATCGATCACTACATACATTCAGTTTAAAACCTCCATCCTAAAGTCATTTGTGTGACTTCAAAATGAGGGGCCTTGTACAAAACAAATTCATCAGCCATTGGATCGCCTCTAACGGGTCTAACCAATCAGAGTATCAAATTTGATAATGCCATCATGTAGGCCGGCTCTGGCCCAACCAATCGTTGTCTGGGACCAATGAAAGCGGTCAGATTTTTTGGGCATTCTAGAAATCGGCGGGGAGGGAGGCAAATCCAGACTCATTGTGGAGAAGAAACATCCGTTGGGCGGCGCGATGTGAATGGGTAGCCAGGCAACCATTGGCTATGAATGATCAAGAGCAGTGATGGGAATTGTTAGAATAGTATTCTAAGTATTGGCTGTTTAGATTCCTGGTGGGTCAGGCTGCTGCCGTGCCCTTGAGGATAACACTTAAGCTCAATTGCTCAAAATGAGCATCCAGCCGCATTCATGGAATAGTGGATTTAAACAGGTGAGCCACTCACTGATAAGTAAAAGCATCTTGTAAGCACACAGAACATGAAATTACATGTTTTAAAGCTTGAGACAGAGCTGAAATATCTCACCCTTCAAACTATGAAATGTTCTGTCCTCAGTGAGGTACTAAGCCTGCTGTGCTGCACATACAACCTGTTAGAAACGTCAGGAGCTAATGGCGTGGGCCATAAATCCCCTCCAGTTCGATATCTGAATCTGGAGGGAAACGCAAAGCACTCTCTCCCAACTCATCCACATCAGACTAAGCCATGCACAAGATTAGCTGAGTTGAAGGTGGCTTGGCACATGAATAATTCTCTACCCGAGCAGGAATCAGCGCATTAAAGGACTTCATATAATAACCAAAAAAGTGTTAAACAAATCAAAATATATTTCATATTTGAGATTCTTCAAAGTAACCACCCTTTGCCTTGATGACAAGGTTTCAGGTTTCATGGTCGAATTGCTGCAAAGAAACCACTACTGAAGGACACCAATAATAAGAAGAGACTTGCTTGGGCCAAGAAACACGAGCAATGGACATTAGACTGGTGGAAATGGGTCCAAATTGGAGATTTTTGGTTCCAACCTCCGTGTCTTTGTGAGACGCAGAGTAGGTGAATGGATGATCTCCGCATTTGTGGTTCCCGCCGTGAAGCATGGAGGAGGTGGTGTGATGGTTCTTTGCTGGTGACACTGTCAGTGATTTATTTAGAATTCAAGGCACATTTGACCAGCATGGCTAGCACAGCATTCTGCAGCGATACGGCAACCCATCTGGTTTGTGCTTAGTGGGACTAACATTTTGTTTTTCAACAGGACAATGATCCAACACAACTCCAGGCTGTGTAAGGGCTATTTGACCAAGAAGGAGAGTGATGGAGTGCTGCATCAGATGACCTGGCCTCCACAATCACCTGACCTCAACCCAATTGAGATGGTTTGGGATGAGTTGAACCACAGAGTGGAGGAAAAGCAGCCAACAAGTGCTCAACATATGTGGAACTCCTTAAAGACTGTTGGAAAATCATTCCAGGTGAAGCTGGTTGAGAAAATGCCAAGAGTGTCATCGAGGCAAAGAGTGGCTACTTTGAAGAATCTCAAATATAAAATATATTTTGATTTGTTTAACACTTTTTTTGTTACTACATGATTCCATATGTGTTATTTCACAGTTGTGATGTCTTCACTATTATTCTACAATTTAGAAAATAATTAAAATAAAGAAAAAATGTGTGTCCAAACTTCTGACTGGAACTGTACATACTGTATACATCACACTTACATTTTTAATCTTAGGAACATGTCCAATTTAGAAAGGTTGAATTCAATAACATTCAGCTCTTGAAAGGCATTTTGAATTATTAAAATCAATTACTCCTTGAATGCACAACAAAACACCAGACATATTCTGTTACACTGTAAGAAAGCTTTACCGCAGGATGCACACACACACACACACACACACACACACACACACACACACACACACACACACACACACACACACACACACACACACACACACACACACACACACACACACACACACTGAGAAGCAAATTACAGATACAGTACCCCTGTGATGAGCCACACAGCACAACTAAAGGGAATGGTCTTGAATGTCATTTTCCCACAGACAACTGTCTCCTTCCCTCTAATATATCACAGATCTAAAGGCCCTGTTTCATGTTCATGAAGACATTTGATTACTTTTCTCATACAAGTGATCATACCCTTTCTGATATCAAATCATATCAATCAGCTTAGGCTAAAGAGATACATTCAGGAAAAGCTAAAACATTTTGGAAAGTCAGAGTTTATTAAAGTATGTTATTGTTCAAGTAACGTAATTAAAACTATCCCCAGGCATCTCCAATGTTTGTGTGCGTGTTTTAGCCACCCACAACCTTGAAATTGGGGTCTCAGTGAATCAATGGGCCCAGTGACTGGGACAACTGGCTGACTGACCTGATTGGGTTTCTCCATGCTGATCAATAAGATACCACCCTCTGCCCCTCTCTCTGTCCCTCTCCCCCCACTCCCCACCCGTTGTAGGATGGCAGGACGCCTTCATCGAGGCTCGTAAAAATCCTGCGCACTACGGTAAATCAGGGGAAATTATGGCTGCCCAGCCTTGCGCTCCAATGGATTTCCCTTCCATTCCCCCCCCCCCGCCTTTGTCATTGGGCTCATCAATACAGCAGATGACTCGGGCATTGGAGGCTCCTGTCTCTCTCTCTCACCCTCTCAGCCCTGCAGCTCGTCTCCTCTGAGAAAACAGAACCTGCGAGGGTGTGACTGGGCCCTCTTTTCTCTCAATAATAATACTGGTGTGGTTGAAGTCCCCCTCCCCCAAATTGAGAGATCCGGTAATGACTTGTAT
This sequence comes from Oncorhynchus masou masou, assembly GCF_036934945.1. NCBI lineage: Eukaryota > Metazoa > Chordata > Actinopteri > Salmoniformes > Salmonidae > Oncorhynchus > Oncorhynchus masou. The sequence goes on along the minus strand of NC_088226.1, from coordinate 9,974,165 downwards.
TAACGCCATCCCTGTGGTCTCGTTATTAACAACCAATAGTACGGCCAGTCACACCCAGCCCTCCCTTCACTTTCACTGAACTAGAATTAGCCCTTGGCACTGCGCCAGCCAGCGCATGTCAATAGTCCACCAAAAACCCCAGCTCCGATTCCCTCACAGTGTACTAGAAGCCATAGTCTGGGCTCTCCACAAATAGCTTTACGCAAACACTCCATGGTCACGCCTATTATCGCTTGTGAGAGCACAACCACATCCACCCTGCCACCCTGTCCCACTGGCCCATGACCCCTGCTACTCTCTTACCTAGAGTTGGTCATGTCTGTCTGGCCACCTCTGCTCTTCTCCAGGCCCAACTTGGTGAAGATGCCCACCAGCACCATAATGGCCACCACGCCACAGATGATGTAGACGATCATGTGGGTGCGGTCTCGGTCGGGCTCCTCCTGCACCTCAGTGACGGGGGCTGCCGGCTTGCCGGTGTTGGCCCAGACGGGCGTGTCGTAGTTGGAGCAGGACTCCTGCTCCAGGCTGTGCACCTTGAACTGGCAGCAGAAGCGGTAAAAGCAGGAGCCGCAGCAGAACAGGTAGACGCCCGCGTTGCAGTTGAACGGTGGGTCCCATTGGCCCATGACATCATAGTAGCCCCGGCAGCGGCTGCCTATCATTGGGATGGTCTGGTCCTCCGCCACCGGAGTGACCAGCGTAGCCTCCGGAGAATTAGAGGTGGCTGCCGTCTGGTTGGTGGCCTGGGCATCTGCCCCAGCCTCTCTAGAGTTCTGACCCAGTGAAGTGAAGCCCAGCAGAAAGCTGAAGGTGAGGCAGATTAGCACAGAATTGGCAGCCATGTTTGATACCTGTGGATGCTGCTTCTGTTCAGTTGCTGAAGTGTCTCAAAGCTGGTGCAAAAACACCAACTTCAGAAATGCAGGCTTCTCACTGGCCCCCAAAAAATGACATGAAAATAGCCTTTTAGGTATTTCACACACTGGAGACTTGAAAAGGAGTTGAGCTTTCAATTACTTTGCTGAGAGTTATTACAGCACTCAGGTACAGGAGGCTCAGTGTGAAGTAATAAATTGCCATCAAGAAGGGGGATGAGCAAGTAAGTGAAACAAACTAACCCCAAACCTCAACCTGCTCCTCACAAATGAGTCCCCAGTGATTCAGTCCCAGACTCAGACACACAGTTCTGGCAGCGTTGCGAAAATACAGCCCTTTTCTGCCAAATGTCAATAACAGATGTGATCTGAAATCTGGAGCACCACCAGTTTAGGAGGTGTCACCCAGAAATGAACTGGCCCGTGGCATTTAAAAAAATCTCCCCCCAATAAAGAAAGTGTTATCCGTAAATCAGAGAGATTGGAATCCCAACAGCGCCAGCGGAAAAGCAGATTCCTCAAGGCTCCAAGCTCCTTTCTGTAAACATTTAGGAGAGGGACACACAGATTTTGATAATTGCCCTGCCAAGCATTAATCAATGCTGAAGTGGGGGAAACGGCAAAGCACTGGAACTTCTAGATAATCCACTTGTCATAATCTATAATTATGGGAGTTGTTGATATTCCCCTCTCAGATTATCTTGCCTCGAGCAACTGCCTGGTCTCCAACTGAATGTTCATTTGATTCTTTGTTATTTTTCTTGCAGCCATTTTTAATCCCTTTGCTAAGTGAAACATGATGCTCTCATTCCTTTCCTTTCCAGATGTGCAATTCCAGTTTGATGTTATTCTACAATTGGTCTTCAATATTATGCCAGAAAAAAAGGTATATTGGTTTTTGCTTCCACTCCCTCTAGCGAAAGCACAGCCTGCAGTTCTTCAATATAGTCCTATGAGATCTGAAATGATGATTTAGTCCAGATTTAAAAGAGGTCCTCAGAACCTGAGGCAGGCAGCCTTTCTCACACACACACACACTCACGCACGCACACACACACTCTCTCACAGACACACTCTCTCACAGACACACACACATTCTAATCCATAGGCGACAGCGCTCCGTCAGTGTCAGTTTGGCTTAATGGGTTTAGAGGGATGGGGGTCCAGTCACTCTCTGTTGTTGTGGGTTTCTCTTGGTGCTGTCGGATCGGCTCCACACCACACCTGAGAGGGATTCTAAAAGGATGGGGTCACCAATACAGCTCTGCTGCCAGACAACTACAAGCCCACAAGTGCTACCAAGCAGGGGATAGGGGAATGACAAGGGCAGAGTGCTGAACAATCCCCCCCAGCCTGTGGAGTCTAGTCCAGTCCTCCCTAGTCTAAATTTATGAGAAGCTCACTTTTGAGCGAACATGCGGTGTAATTACATTTCTGCGTAGTGTCCCACTTCTTTATTGTAGTCGGTTAGTTGCTTTATTTGTTTTGGTCCCTTCCTTGTTTTCCTTGTCTTCGTTTATTTACCACGACTCCATAATCCCTCTCTGCTGCTTTTTGTTGTTTCTTGCTCTCTGCTTTCTTCTGTCTTCCTCACTTACCTCTCCCTCTTTCAGACACAACTAAAGAGCAGGCTTTCTGCCGCGTTAATGCTGTGAATACAGGAGGGTATTACTGAGCCTGTGGACTGCGGTCCATGCAACACACCCAAGCCTCAACTCCCCAGCCTGTTCCAAGGGCAGGATAACTGGAGAGGCGACAACAAAAGGCAATGCAAAATCCTGTTTTCAAGAAGCCTTCAAAAATGGGAACTGCAGCAAAGCTGTTTGTGTTGTTTGTGGTCTTTTATCACGCTCATTTGCAAAAAGCATTAATATGCAACAGTTTTACCAAATGTTGCACATTAAAGCAGTCTTCCAATTGTTATGCAAGGGACCTCAACACAGTCCTTCCCCCAAAGCAGCTTCTGTGAAAACAGGCATAATTTGATATATATGTATAGGAATTTTAGATATATATCACATGTATGTGTTTTCTCTGTTTCTTTGCTTATGGAATTCTCCAACAGAAATTGGATGAAACAGGATAACCAACAGCAGTAGGATGCTTTTTTTCATTCCATCCCCTCTTTGTTTTTCTTCAGAAGTGTATTCCTCTGTTTCCCTTGTCCCTCGCACAGAGCTTCTTTATCCCGTCTCCGTTGATGTTGCACTACTGTGCTCTGGCAGGACTAAATGCTCACACGCTCTCTCCCTCGCTCTCTCTCTCTCGCTATCTCTCACTCGCTCTCGTGAGCGAATGAGCGCACCTCTCTTGGTGACCCCCCCCTCTCTGTCACTGACACCCTCCTCCCTAGGCTGTGTCCCATGTTTTTGTACTCTCTCCTTCCAAATCTCTCTCTTTAAATCTTTCCACGTCTCTTCCTTTCTCTCGTTCTGCTCTCTTTTCTTTTTTTATCCCCTAATTTATTTTTACCCCCTGTCTAACCTTTTCTGTTTACCGTGCCTGCATCCTCTATCCCTATCCATTCCCCCTCTCTCTTTTTAAACCCCCCTCGGTTCAACAGATGAGTGCAGTGGTGCTGACTGCATGTGTCCATGTGTGAGCATGCTTGTGCTAATGCCTATGTACCCTCCTGGTCTTTATGTGAGCATGCTTGTGCTAATGCCTATGTACCCTCCTGGTCTTTATGTGAGCATGCTTGTGCTAATGCCTATGTACCCTCCTGGTCTTTATGTGAGCATGCTTGTGCTAATGCCTATGTACCCTCCTGGTCTTTATGTGAGCATGCTTGTGCTAATGCCTATGTACCCTCCTGGTCTTTATGTGAGCATGCTTGTGCTAATGCCTATGTACCCTCCTGGTCTTTATGTGAGCATGCTTGTGCTCATGCCTATGTACCCTCCTGGTCTTTATGTGAGCATGCTTGTGCTAATGCCTATGTACCCTCCTGGTCTTTATGTGAGCATGTCTCTAACGTGTGCTGCAGGATTTGATTTACTGAGGCAGTGAGAGAGGGAGAGAGGAGAGGGAGGGGAGTGAGCAAAAGAGAGAGAGAGAGAGAGAGAGAGAGAGAGAGAGAGAGAGAGACATAACGTAACAGGGACTGAAGAGCAGGGGAGAGGGGCGGGCGGCTTTGAAAGGGAAGGAGAGGGAGAGGAATTATTAGATTGCAGGAGGGATGGAAAGGAGTAGGAATAGATGGAGAGTGAGAGGGAGCAAGCCAGGTAGTAGAGGAAGGGGAAGATAGATAACAGGCGAAAGAGTGAGAGACAAGGTGGCGTGGGGGATGAGAGAGAGGGAGATAATTGAAGGCTAGGAAAAGGATATTCTGCAGGAAAGGCAGAGAGCAAGACCTGAGCGATTAGGATGAAAAGAGAGTGACAAAGAGAAAAGAGAGAGAGATGCAAAATTGTATGAATTTGGAATAATCCCTGATTTAATGTTGTACATGAACTAGATTTGGTAGAAAAAGTGCCGTTGGGCCTTCTTTGTGCGTTCTAGGCGAATATGCATCCTCATCAGAATACATAGCAAAATAGCGAAGGGATGCTGCTAAATATTTTATTATGTTTCAAAGCTGTTGACATTATACTCCTTTTGAATATTCATATTTTCATTTTTTTCTCTTATTTTGTTTAATTTCACTGCCCTAGTCTTCTTCTCTCTCTCTCTGTATAGCTGCATCTCTCCATCTATTTCTTTCTCTCTTTTGAGCCACTGTTGTTTCGCCTACCCATCACTATTCCCTGCACAGCATCTCCTTCTGTCTAACCCTTACCAACCCTCTTTCCCAAATTCACATGCAGTCATAAACCCTCTTTCTCCAAGTCTCACATCTCCTCCATCTCATCCCCCTCTCATCAATATTTGTTTTCTTCTCTGACTTCCTCCCTAACTGCAGGTCTAGTATGAAACTGCCTGCAGTAAGAAAGTATACTGTTGATAAAGATGTCAGGCAATGTTGCTGTTCTGTGAAGTATTGCACTCGTGTATACTGCTGCCTACAATTATCTATTGAGATGGAGGGGGGAGAAGGAGTGAGGGAGGAGTGGAGAGGGAAAGAAAGATGAGATGGATGGAGCGGCAGAAAGAGGGGATGATGGGAAATGTCTTGGGGGGTAGAGGGCAGGGAGGGTACAGGCTAGATGAGAGTTCTGTCTTTAATCATTTTATTATTTCCGTTCACCGGGCCTGATAGCACCCCTGTGGCACTCATATTTCTTTTAGCCTGGTTTCACCTTGGCAGAACACATTGTACCAATCTGCTCCCATCAAAAAAAACTCCTAAACAGAGAGTGGAGAGCTGTTCCTGTTGCATGCTGGATCTCCCCCTGTCATCCCTCTAAATAAAAGATGAACGTCAAAATATATTACATGTCATCATCATTCCTTTTTCCATCCCTCTGTATTCATCTCTCTCCCTCCACCCGCTGTCCCATATGTCCACTATACGGTACCTCTTAAACCTCCCTATCCTCTCTCTCTTTCCCCCTTTCTCTCCCCTCTCTCCCTAAGTCTCTGTCGCTCTCCCTCCCTCAGTCTATGTCACTCTCCCTCTGTCTGTCTCTCTTTCTCTCTCTCTCTCTCTCTAGCCAGGGACAGAACATCAGTCCTATAGCCAGTAACTGTCACTCACTCTAGATTTGTTTTGGTTCTGGTCTCTTGGATGTTGGGTGTGAGAGGAAGAGATGGCAGGAAACAGATAGATAGAAAGATTAAAAAACTAAGAGAGACGGAGAGATGGACAGGTGGAGAAAATTGAGAAAAAGAGGTGGGCTGAACCCAACTCTAATGACAACTCTGCCTACAGTCTAGACACAGAGAGAGAGGAGCATATTGTTTGGTTAAGAGGCCCTAGCTGCTAGGCTGAGTTCAGGGAGGAAACAGTGGGAGTTTATTGCCTAAAATACTGTTACGTCTGGATGCTGATTGATGTATTTGGCTAGTCTACCATTTTTCCTGATCGCTCTGATACCTCAAGCACCGATGCGAGCGAGTGGCCCCCCGACACATTGCACACCCAGCATTGATCTGGTCCACTCCAGACATTCTTATCTTGTTTGTTTTTTGAAGGAGGTTGTGTCACTCCTAGGATGATTGGAAGGAGGGGTTGAAAGTTAGAGGTGACATGGATATAGTAGATGGAGATTGTGAATAGCTTAATGTTACATTCAGAGCACTTTCAGTATTTGTTTATTCCTGTGCATATGCAAGAAAAGTGTTTGCGTGTAAATGCATGGTGTGTACATACATACCTTTGTGTGTGTTTGTTTAAAGACACTGATTTGCCCTATCGTTAGGAGTGTTTGGTCTTATAAACAAGAGAGCTTGCCAATGGCCGAGAAACTCTCTCATGGTAATGAATGGAGATTTCATTCCTTTGTTAAATGTACACACTCTGGATACATTACCTCCGCCCACTTATTGCCAGTACAGAAATTTGCGACAGGTCAGGCCCATTTGCTCTAATATCTCAGTCTTCCGGCCCAGTGTTTTTCCAAAGAGAAAGACTGGGCTTTGGAAACCGCCCAGAAACCCAATCTGTTGTGAAAGGTGAGTGAATTTATTCAGGTTGTAAGATAATGTGGGACAAAAATCTTTTGTACATCTTGCATTTCTGACCAATAACCTTGAAGAAGTTGTTAGTATTATTTGTGGTTGTTATTATACTTCAAGCTAATTGTGTGTCATTAACCTTTTGTTTTGTAGCAATTCTTGTGTAAAAGAGTATGTTATTAAATGTCTTCCTTCAAAACTTCCATCACTTCCTGACATCTCATCATCATTGACCCTTTGCATGTTCACTCTCTCTGTCCTCCCTTTTCTCCGTATTTCAACCAACCATTAATCCGTTTTATCCCACTCATCACCTCCCTCCCTCCCCAGCTCAATGAGAACAGTGCAGTGCTAATGTATTGCAGTATTGATGCACCTCGCCAGTCAGTCAGTCAGTCTCTCGTCACTTATAGAGTTGACTTACCTCCTGGCCAGGCCATGAGATCTGTCTGAATCCGTCTCTCTCCTTGTGGTCTTAATGCCCCTGCGAAGCTGTCTTACTACCCCTGCATGGCTGGCCCCATCAACGGTGTTGGCCCCAGTAACCCAATCAGCCAAAAAAGAGATGGGTTCTTTCACCAGCCTCCCCACACACAAAGAAAGAATGGTCGGAGAGGACGAAAGAGAGAGAGGCCCAAGGTGGCAGTGGAGATAGGGAGGAACACACAGGGAGATTGTAACGGCTTTCGTCTGGTGAAGGAGAAGCGGACCAAAATGCAGCGTGGTATTTTTGAGACATGTTTAATGAGGAATGAAAAAACGAACTATACAAAACAACAAACGGAACGTGAAAATCTGGTGACAACAAACACAGAGACAGGAACAATCACCCACGAAATACTCAAAGAATATGGCTGCCTAAATATGGTTCCCAATCAGAGACAACGAAAATCACCTGACTCTGATTGAGAACCGCCTCAGGCAGCCATAGACTATGCTATACACCCCCAAGACAAAACACACCACAAAAAACCCATGTCACACCCTGGCCTGACCAAATAAATGCAGACAAACACAATATACTTCGACCAGGGCATGACAGAACCCCCCCCCCCTAAGGTGCGGACTCCCAGACGCACACCAAAACAATAGGGAAGGGTCCGGGTGGGCGTCTGTCCATGGTGGCGGCTCCAGCTCCGGCACGGGACATAGACCCCACTCTATCAATGTCTTAGTCCCTCCTCCTCGCGTCCTAAGATAGTCCACCCTCGCCACGTCCATGGCCTAGTAGTCCTCACCCAGAACCCCACTGGACTGAGGGGCAGCTCGGGACTGAGGGGCAGCTCGGGACTGAGGGGAAGCTCAGCACTGAGAGGAAGCCCAGCACTGAGAGGAAGCACAGCACTGAGAGGAAGCTCAGGCAGGTAGTTGGATCCGGCAGATCCTGGCTGGCGGTTCTGGAAGAGTCTGGTAGACTGGCGGTTCTGGAAGAGTCTGGTTGACTGGCAGATCTGGAAGAGTCTGGTTGACTGGCAGATCTGGAAGAGTCTGGCTGACTGGCAGATCTGGAAGAGTCTGGCTGACTGGCGGATCCTGGCAGACTGACGGATCTGGCTGCTCCATGCTGACTGGCGGCTCTGGCTGCTCCATGCTGACTGGCGGCTCTGGCTGCTCCATGTAGATTGACAGCTCTGGCGGCTTCTTGCAGACTGGCAGCTCTGGTGGCTCCTTGCAGACTGGCAGCTCCTTGCAGACTGGCAGCTCCTTGCAGAATGGCAGCTCCTTGCAGACTGACAGCTCCTTGCAGACTGACAGCTCTGGCTGCTCCATGCAGACTGGCAGCTCTGGCTGCTCCATGCAGACTGGCAGCTCTGGCTGCTCCATGCAGACTTGCAGCTCTGGCTGCTCCATGCAGACTGGCATCTCTGGCTGCTCCATGCAGACTGGCATCTCTGGCTGCTCCATGCAGACTGACAGCTCTGGCTGCTCCATGCAGACTGGCAACTCTGGCTGCTCCATGCAGACTGACAGCTCTGGCTGCTCCCTGCAGACTGGCAGCTCTGGCTGCTCCATGCAGACTGGCAGCTCTGGCTGCTCCATGCAGACTGGCATCTCTGGCTGCTCCATGCAGACTGACAGCTCTGGCTGCTCCATGCAGGCTGGCAGCTCTGGCTGCGCTAAACAGGCAGGAGACTCTGGCAGCGCTGTAGAGGCGGAAGGCTCTGGCAGCGCTAAACAGGCGGGAGACTCCAGCAGTGCAGGAGAGGAGGAAGGCTCTGGCTGCGCTGAACAGGCGGGAGATACTGGCAACTCTGTAGAGGAGAAAGGCTCTGGCAGCGCTAAACAGGCGAGGCGCACTGTAGGCCTGATGTGTGGTGCTGGCACTGGTGGTACTGGGCCGAGAACACGCACAGGAAGCCTGGTGCGGGGAGCTGCCACTGGAGGACTGGTGTGTGGAGGTGGCACTGGATAGACCGGACCGTGCAGGCGCACTGGAGCTCTTGAGCACCGAGCCTGCCCAACCTTACCTGGCTCGATGCCCACTCTAGCCCGGCCAATACGAGGAGCTGGTATGTACCGCACCAGGCTATGCACCCGCACTGGAGACACCGTGCGCTCCACAGCATAACACGGTGCCTGCCCGGTCTCTTTAGCCCCCCGGTAAGCACAGGAAGTTTGCACAGGTCTCCTACCTGGCGTAGCCATACTCCCTGTGAGCCTCCCCCCAATAAATTTTTGGTGCTGACTCTCGGGCTTCCTTGCCAACCGTGTTCCCTCGTATCGCCGGCTCCTCTCTCCAGCTGCCTCTGCTCTCCTAAGTGCCTCCACCTGTTCCCATGGGAGGCGATCTCTTCCAGCCAGTATCTCCTCCCAAGTGTAACAACCCTTGCCATCCAAAACGTCTTCCCATGTCCATTCCTCCTTTCAACGAAAATCACCTGACTCTGATTGAGAACCGCCTCAGGCAGCCATAGACTATACTATACACCCTCAAGACAAAACACACCACAAAAAACCCATGTCACACCCTGGCCTGACCAAATAAATGCAGACAAACACAATATACTTCGACTAGGGCGTGACAGAGATGGATAGAGAGAACAGCAAGGGAGCAAGAGGAGTTCAAGGCAGAGAGAGAAAGCTGAGAAAGTGAAAGAGAAAGAGAGATCAATAAAGTGAGATTGTTATTTTAGCGATATAAGTCTGTGCCTATAGCAGCTCCATCAAGACGGGCTCTCAAGCCCTGCGGCCAGAATAGCACTGCTACTGAAGCGCTTTGACACAGCATGGGGTCATGACACAATGTAACCCTATGTTTGCCACAGGACAACACCAGATCTGGGTGTCTGACTCTGCCACCCTGGCACCATTTAAATACTCTGTGTCTGCAGATTGTATCTGCAATACGGCAAACGTATCTGCAATATGCATATTATTTGTCTAGAACTTTTGGAATATGTGTTTTTTTAATTGCTATTTTCTTTTTTCAGTTGATGTTTTATGTGATTTATTTTTGACATGCATCACTGGCCTGTTTATGGGAATGATGTTTGTGTTTGTGCATTACTGGATTAGTCTATTTGAGTCAGATTTCTTGTTTTAGTCCTTGTGTCTTAAGCTGGTTGATGACTCATACATCTCTGACAGTGCTGTGGCTGGTGACATCACACATATTTTTCCCGCTGCTGCTGTAGGCTGTTTGTTTTGCTCTGCTAATTACAGTACAATAACTGTTTCATGAACTATAATAACTGGTGGTTATAGATGAGTAAACAAACACTTCAAGGGTCAGTCAGTCTGTGTTACCAGTTTAAAGGGGGAAAAATATTAGTTTTCACAAACACATAGTATGAGAGAAATGTGTATGTATACAGTGGGGCAAAAAGTATTAAGTCAGTCACCAATTGTGCAATTTCTTCCACTTAAAATGATGAGAGAGGCCTGTAATTTTCATCATAGGTACACTTCAACTATGACAGACAAAATGAGAAAAAATATCCAGATAATCACATTGTAGGATTTTTAATGAATTTATTTGCAAATTATGGTGGAAAATAAGTGTTTGATTAATAACAAAAGTTTATCTCAATACTTTGTTATATACCCTTTGTTGGCAATGACAGAGGTCAAACGTTTTCTGTAAGTCTTCACAAGGTTTTCACACACTGTTGCTGGTATTTTGGCTCATTCCTCCATGCAGATCTCCTCCAGAGCAGTGATGTTTTGGGGCTGTTGCTGGGCAACACAGACTTTCAACTCCCACCAAAGATTTTCTATGGGGTTGAGATCTGGAGACTGGCTAGGACACTCCAGGACCTTGAAATGCTTCTTACGAAGCCACTCCTTCGTTGCCCGGGCGGTGTGTTTGGGATCATTGTCATGCTGAAAGACCCAACCACGTTTCATCTTCAATGCCCTTGCTGATGGAAGGAGGTTTTCACTCAAAATCTCACGATACATGGCCCCATTCATTCTTTCCTTTGCAGAAAAACAGCCCCAAAGCATGATGTTTCCACCCCCATGCTTCACAGTAGGTATGGTGTTCTTTGGATGCAACTCAGCATTCTTTGTTCTCCAAACTCGACGAGTTGAGTTCTATTTTGGTTTCATCTGACCATATGATATTCTCCCAATCTTCTTCTGGATCATTCAAATGCTATCTAGCAAATTTCAGACGGGCCTGGACATGTACTGGCTTAAGCAGGGGGACACATCTGGCACTGCAGGATTTGAGTCCCTGGTGGCGTAGTGTGTTACTGATGGTAGGCTTTGTTACAGCTCTCTGCAGGTCATTCACTAGGTCCCCCCGTGTGGTTCTGGGATTTTTGCTCACCGTTCTTGTGATCATTTTGACCCCACGGAGGGAGATCTTGCGTGGAGCCCCAGATCGAGGGAGATTATCAGTGGTCTTGTATGTCTTCCATTTCCTAATAATTGCTCCCACAGTTGATTTCTTCAAACCAAGCTGCTTACCTATTGCAGACTCAGTCTTCCCAGCCTGGTGCAGGTCAACAATTTTGTTTCTGGTGTCCTTTGACAACTCTTTGGTCTTGTCCATAGTGGAGTTTGGAGTGTGACTGTTTGAGGTTGTGGACAGGTGTCTTTTATACTGATAACAAGTTCAAACAGGTGCCATTAATACAGGTAATGAGTGGAGGACAGAGGAGCCTCTTAAAGAAGAAGTTACAGGTCTGTGAGAGCCAGAAATCTTGCTTGTTTGTGGGTGACCAAATAGTTATTTTCCACCATAAATTGCAAATAAATTCATTAAAAATCCTCCTATCCTATGTGATTTTCTGGATTTTTTTTCTAATTTTGTCTGTCATAGTTGAAATTACAGGCCTCTCTCATCTTTTTAAGTGGGGGAACTTGATTTATTTATTGATTTGCCATAGTTTCTGAAACTCTTTCCTTCTCTCACATGAGCCATTCCTTAAATCACTCTCTCACATAAGCCAAACCTTATATCACTCACTCACATAAGCCAGTCCTTATATCACTCTCTCACATAAGCCAGTCCTTATATCAAACTCTCACATAAGCCATTCCAGCATTTCTTGAACTTTAGAAAAAACATCTTAATCTAATTTGGGATTCCTAGGGAAGTCCAACAGTTTTTATCTAATGGTTCACTTTTCACTTTTCACTTTGAAATATTCAAAATTAGGCCAAATAATTCATTCAGTCTATTGAAATATTTATTCCAAGTTGAAAACTTCCATTCATAATTCACATGGATAGCCATGTTTTGGTTGAAATATGTGCAATAAGTTGTGATGGTAGATTAAAATCATACACTTCGTCTATGTATGTGGTTTCATAGGGAGTGAGGGCATCTTTGCGCTAAGCTAGTTAGCAATGCTGTACCTGAAGCACGCTAAGATAGCACTAACGCTAGTTAGTATTAATTGATTTGCGAAACTGCCTCTAACTTCCTTCCTACTGGACACAGAGTCATAAAAATGGTACCTGCGAGTTTATCTGACTCCATGGAACTATCCCTTTAATACACTCACTCCCTATGCTGACACATAGAATAGCTTGCAGAGTATATCATTTCATTTTACCATCACAACTTATTGCACACGTTTTTCAACCAAAACATGGCTAACCATTTGAATTGTGAATGGAAGTTGGAACACATATTTCAACTCATATGAACACTTAAAATGAGTTTTGGAGAAAATGTTTACCTTCTGTAAGTTTAAGGAATATTGGCCCATGCCTTGTAATTCTGTTACCAGAAACCCACATACACTACATGATCAAAAGTATGTGGTCATCTGCTCATCAAACTTCTCATTCCAACATCATGGGCATTAATATGGAGTTGGTTCCCTCTTTGCTGTTATAGAGCCTCCACTCTTCTGGGAAGGCTTTCCACGAGACGTTGGAACATTGCTGTGGGGACTTGCTTCCATTCAGCCACAAGAGCATTAGTGAGGTCGGGCACTGATGTTTGGTGATTAGGCCAAGCTTTGTGCACATTGTCATGGCAGGGTTGCCTAGTGTTTAGAGCGAAAGGTTGCAAGTTCAAATCCCCGAGCTGACAAGGTACAAATCTGTCGTTCTGCCCATGAACAAGGCAGTTAACCCACTGTTCCTAGGCCATCATTGAAAATAAGAATTTGTTCTTAATTGACTTGCCTAGTTTTAAAAAATGCTGAAAGGGGCTTCCCCAAGCTGTTGCCACAAAGTTGGAAGCATAGATTTGTCTAGAATGTCATTGTATGCTGTAGCGTTAAGATTTCTCTTTACTGGAACTAAGGGGCCTAGACCAAACCATGAAAAACAGCCCCAGACCATTATTCCACCTCCACAAAACTTTACGGTTGACACTACAGGTAGCGTTTTCTTGGCATCTGCCAAATCCAGATTTGTCCGTCGGACTGCCAAACGGTGAAGTGTGATTCATCACTCCAGAGAACGTTTTTCCACTGCTCCAGAGTTCAATTTCAGCTAGCTTTACACCATTCCAGCGCGTGGCTGAAATAGCTGAATTCCCTAATTTGAAGGGGTGTCCACATACTATTGTATATAATTTCTAATTTCTCTCCCTATTGAGGAGGGAGAATAATGAAAGTTCATCGAAGTAACAAGTAATGGTAGACCTACCAATCAGTTCATGTAATTTGTGTGTTTATTAGTTAAATGATAAAACTCGTAATTTAGTGATTAAAACTCATAATTACGTTACCAAAAAATCATTAATGGAATTACTGCAACTGAATTGGTTACAATGGGAAATCATAATATTCACAAACCACAGTTGGGTCACCTGCTACTGTCCTCCCTTCCACTGGTATACTGTTATGTTCAGCAACCCCTCCCTCTCTCTATCTGTCTCCCTCTGCCTCACTCTCTCACTCTCCAGTTCATCTCACCTCTCCCAGATCTTACTGATGCCTACCCATGAGCCCCCTCTCATTGCCAAAATCCTGAACTATCCCTTTAAGACTAAACTATTTCTTACTCAAGAGACTTGGTTAACGGGACAGATTCCAAATATATACATTTGATCTGTCTCCTAAACCATGGCAGTCTTATCGAAAAATGCATACGGTTTAACAAAGCATTCATGTTGAATTCAAATGTTACTATTTACTGTCAGTAATAGCTGACCTATACAGCTAGCCAAGCAACCCCACAGTTACACCTCCTACCTTGAATGTCTTGAGTTACAGTTTCAGTTTCATTTCCACAATGAGGCTGAGGACAGGTTTGGTCCTCCTGTCATGGTTACTGCCGTGAAAGCAGAAAGCTGTTGATCAAAAATGATATCCCTCCATAGAGGACAGACTTTGTCACACATGTCACTACGCCACTTAATTTAAAAAGGAGCCAGTCCAGTGGTCCACGTGTTAGACGAGCTGCTCTCGGCTGGTTCAGTGTGTCTGGTTACAGTGGCCTGAATATCATGACCCCCCATCATGAATATCATGACCCCCCTCAAGAATATCATGACCCCCCCCAAGAATATCATGACCCCCCCCAAGAATATCATGACCCCCCTCAAGAATATCATGACCCCCCTCAAGAATATCATGACCCCCCTCAAGAATATCATGACCCCCCTCACGAATACCATGGCCCCCCTCATGAATATCTTGGCCCCCCTCATGAATATCATGACCCCCTCAAGAATATCATGACCCCTCTCATGAATATCAGGGGCCCCCTCATGAACATCATGGCCCCCTCATGAATATCACCCCCTCTATGAATATCATGCCCCCCTCATAAATATCATGGCCCCCTCATGAATATCATGGCACCCTCATGAATAACATGGTCCCCCTCATGAATATCATGCCCCCCCTCATGAATATCATGGCCCCCCTCATGAATATCATGCCCCCCCTCATGAATATCATGCCCCCTCATGAATATCATCATGAATATCATGGCCCCCTCATGAATATCATGTCCCCCCTCATGAATATCATGCCCCCCCTCATGAATATCATGGTCCCCCTCATATCATGGCCCCCTCATGAATATCATGGCCCCCTCATGAATATCATGGCCCCCGCATGAATATCATGCCCCCCCTCATGAATATCATGCCCCCCTCATGAATATCATGGCCCCCCTCATGAATATCATGCCCCCTCTACCTGTGATTACAGAAGTACAATGATTAATGTTTTGTCTTCGCTTGAGATTAAGAATCAGTGATGGACCTTGCAAGTGCATGACAAGGTGAACTGTACAAAGTGATATGTCTGTGTGTTGAAACTATACTTTGAGTAACAGATGGATAAAGGGAACCAAGAGTTCCTGCTGTTGCTATGTTCCAGTTTTACTTCTGCTGACATATGATAGCAATAAGGGGAAAGGTGATTGGGAACTAACTGCCAATAACACAATAAGCTCAACTCCGCCTAGCAAAGACATCTTTGTATTAGCAACTATGAATTTTGAGCTTATATGGTATTACAGTTTTTAACAATCACTTTGGCACTAATTTCAGAACCTTGTGGTCATTTTTCAAAACTCTAGACACAAAACTCAAAACGGTCATCACGTGTAACACAGGCTGTCCAATGTCCAAAACATTGCATTGTGCATTCATATCTTTAAAGAAACCTTGCACTTGCAGAATCATTGGTTCAAATAACTAATTTATCATGAAATACCATAGGAACATTCATTTAGATCACCCACACACAAGATACCGATAGTTTCACTGTGTAGTTGTTCATACAATCATTAAATATTGTAGTACAAAATATGTGATACATGTTTCATTATGCTACTACACGTAAATACATCACTGTAACTAGTAGAGAGAATACTACAGACACAGTGGAATCATTGAACAAAATATGACATTTATTGATGAAATACAATAAAATCACAACATAGGTTTCTTTGAATCAAATTAAAAATATTTAGCTACAAAAAGAAAAGAAACTGAAAAGAAAAGAAAAAACTGTTAAAGGTCAACTGCAGTGTTCCTCACCTGGCTTACTGTAAAACATCATTGCAGTGTTCCTCACCTGGCTTACTGTAAAACATCACTGCAGTGTTCCTCACCTGGCTTTCTGTAAAACATCACTGCAGTGTTCCTCACCTGGCTTACTGTAAAACATCACTGCAGTGTTCCTCACCTGGCTTACTGTAAAAAGAAAAACAAAAGATTGATCAAAAAAAGAAAAAAACAGTTAAAGGTCAACTGCAGTGTTCCTCACCTGGCTTACTGTAAAACATCACTGCAGTGTTCCTCACCTGGCTTACTGTAAAAAGAAAAACAAAAGATTGATCAAAAAAAAAGAAAAAACAGTTAAAGGTCAACTGCAGTGTTCCTCACCTGGCTTACTGTAAAACATCACTGCAGTGTTCCTCACCTGGCTTTCTGTAAAACATCACTGCAGTGTTCCTCACCTGGTTTACTGTAAAACATCAATGCAGTGTTCCTCACCTGGCTTACTGTAAAACATCACTGCAGTGTTCCTCACCTGGCTTACTGTAAAAAGAAAAACAAAAGATTGATCACTGTACATCTATATTTCCCTCAACCCTGTCTTGTGGATTTGTCCACAGGTTATCATCCACATCACAATGGATGTTTTCATTAGCCAAACATCTTGGGAAGAATCTTCGGGCATGGCGAATCCAGGCCTGACACTGGTCTGCCGTGATGTCATTGCATGCGTCATCCATGGCCTGGGGAAGGGCGGCTTGTTCGTGAAGGCGCCTATCATATACCTTCCACCTCCAAGTGGAGAAAAATTACAGGGTGGTAAATTGTGGATGGGCCTGAAACCATGCTTGCACCATTTGAGCATGGTGGAACCTGACATTATCCCACACAATGACATAGGTCATGCCATCATCTCTACAGCCCTGATTTAGCTCATCAAGGAAGGTTACATTCAAACAGCGAATCATGTGGCTGCCTGCAGCTCAATATATAGAGTATATAGAGTAGAGAGCTTAAGATGTTGTTTGAAAAGTAGTACATGGGACCATAGAGACAGTGATAAAGAATGGTTATGAAATATTACATCCATAGATAATGTAGTCCAATTGGTTCATGTTCCACTGTAATTGGTGTCAATGGATCTCGTTAACCTGAAACTTTCATGATCTAAACATGGACTATTGTTCGTCAATTTCCACAAAACTATGCATTAAGAGTAATGCAACAGTTACTTATCATGTTGAGCAGTTGTATCAATTGATAGTTAGATCATTGTAATGAAATGAGTAGACAATCATGTGTGAATTGCCTTTTGAAATGGTAATACTTTGATGTTATGTTGTGTAATTTTGAACAGGTATTTTAGTTCAATGAACAAATCCTCACCTGGCTTACTGTATGTTTTAATACACAATGCTTTATGTGTATTGTATCCAAGCAATTGGAAAAAGTGTTGGAGTTTTGAAAAATTTGCATTTTGATCATTGGTTGTGAGTTTTGTGTCTAGAGTTTTGAAAAATTACATCAAGGTTCTGAAATTAGTGCCAAAGTGATTGTGAAAACTGTAAAGTTAAGGGACATCAGCCTGGGCGGAGTGAACCATAGTAGGGGATAAAAAAGGAAAACACCATCTTTTGTGCTGAGTGTGTTACTTGCAAATGACTGTAAGTGTAAACTCTGGCTTGCAATCCTTATTAAACAAACTAACCTCTGATCAAAGAGGTTTCCTGTGGTCTCTTGTATAACATAGGGCAGAATTTTCCTTACAGGTCAAACAGTGTCTCCAGCCTCCCCTCCTTGTCTGACTCTTACCTCTCTAAACTCTGTTACTAGTCAAACATACACCATCCATCAATGGAGAACTGTCGTCTTTTCACCACTACACCCTGATGAAGATGATGTCTGTGGAATTCATTTACGGCGCGATTAGAATGTATTAATATAATGAATACAGTATTATTTTTCATTATCATTCATACTAGTATTGTAATGGAAGCCCACTGGGCACACACTGGTTAAATCAATGTTGTTTCTACGTCATTTCAATGGAATTACGTTGAACCAACGTGGAACAGACTTTGAATTGACGTCTGTGTCAAGTGGGAGAAGTCATTATCGATATTGACGTAAGTGACTGGTGACTTAAAGCAAAAAACAAGTACTGATTTTCCAGACTATTTTCTCCAAGAGCCTCCACTTCCAAGAGTGTCCAATTATATGGATGAGCAAGCTGCTGGCATTTTACTCAGAGGATGAATGTGTGTCTCTTGGTAGAATGACCCCTCTGCCTATAAAATGTAGCTGCTATGTGTGTGCTATGTACTTAGCCCCAGCTTTGTATTGATGTAGACCGTGGCTAAATGTACATGTCATGTGTTTCTATGACAGACCTGTCAGATAGGATCAGCAGAGCAGTCTGTGCCTCGGCATCTATCCTACACTTGAATCAACTCTGGTTTTTTTGACGAATCGGTTTGTTGCATCAAATGAACTAGTAAACCATTCAACAGGCACAGTATAGTATTTTTTATAGTATTTGTTTATGCTACAGTAGATGCAAACATAATAACAGTGTCTCTCTTAGCCTCGGACACTCACAAATGCATAGCAGTGGGATTGAATGTGATTCTATTTGACATTTGTTTAAAAGCTCCTTGTAAGAAACCATTTAAGTGAACAAATACCAGGGTATTGTACTTGGGGAAAGCTAAACGATGAGATCAGTTGTCTGCTACACCAGCGCCTGGGAACAAGTTACTGAGTTTGTCATCTAAAGTGTTCAGGCGAGTGAGACAAAAACAAAGAAAGATAGAAAGAGAGGGGGCCCTGAATGGAAGGTGCCTCTGTTTAATTAGAGGTGGCAAATTCATTAGAGCCAGAATAGGAATTCATTAGCAGTGACTTGATTTACTCCAGTCAAAGTTGTGTGTGTATGTGGATCTAAAATGCTCCATAATTTTAGTGTTTTGTTGTTATGCTTTTGTTGTGTTTTTGCACTTGCAATAAAAAAGCTGATGTTTTGAATGCCTCAACTAAAGGTTGGGAAGAGGGTTACGGGGCGGGAAGTCATTTTCTAAGGTCTTACGGATTTCAATGGTCTGTTGAAGCTATTTAGTGCCCAATCCTGTCATCATTTCTGTATAGTTTTATACCCATTATATTCATCCAACAGGTTGTGAGTAATGAAGTGAATAAGCTTCAGTCACAGGTTCGCTGATCAGCTCTGTCACTGGGGATCTGGACCTGATGGTAACAAGTACAGTTCCTCAAGTACACCACATCATACCACTGACCATAACATCATAATGGGTCAATGACTTCGTTCATGTTATTTTGGCATTCATTATTGTTTGTTTAATTAGTGGTGGCAAATTAATTGGTGCCAGAATAGGAATGAATTAGCAGTAAAAAAGCGATATAAAGAAAGTGCCATAAGGAGAGACTGGAGGTCGGAACACACACTAGGGTTTTGTCACAGTCAGTGAACGTGATCCCATTATTTTTGCAATTAAATATATTTTCCATTTATGCAGAGCTCAACTTAGTGCAGTTAGTGTACACTCCACCACCTTCCTTCAAACAGCTGTGAAGTAGTGACTGTTGTTTTATGTACTCCTCAGCTTGATTTACTCCAGTCAAAGTTATGTGTGTGGCTCTAAATTATTCCAGAATTTTTGTTGGTCTGTTGTTTTAGTTTTATTTGTGCAGTCACCGTGCCCCTGAGGCGCACTTGCAATAAAAAGGCTACATTGGGAAATTCTGATGTTTTGAAAAGGGAAGGGGGACGGGTGGTCATTTTAAGGTCTCGCAGATTTTAATGGTTTTAAACACTATTTAGTGCCCAATCCTGTCATCATTTCTGGATAGTTTTATACCCATTATATTCGTCCAACAGGTCGTGAGTAATGAAGTGAATAAGCTTCAGTCACAGGTTCGCTGATCAGCTCTGTCACTGGGGATCTGGACCTGATGATAACAAGTACAGTTCCTCAAGTACACCACACCATACCACTGACCATAACATCATAATGGGTCAATGACTTGGGCCTACCCACACCTTTTTATTGGTGTTCTTGACAGAAGCAGTGGACGACTGTACCGTCTGCCCTTCACAGTGTCACGTGATTGGTAGTGGCCCTGGTAACCGTGTAGTTGTCACCATGGAGACCAGGAAGAGGTGGTAGGAACAGGGTTAAGCCCCAGAGTATTTACCCAGCCAGCGGGGGAAGAGGAGGAGAGGAGATGAGGAGAGAAGAGAGGTAAAATAAAGTGTGGAGGAAAGAGAACAGAGCTGATGAGAGTGGAAGCAAGATAAAGAGTAAAATAGGAGAAGAAGTAAGATTGTGGCACAGGGAGCCAAACCTGGGGTCAACACTGATTACATAACATGGTGGATAGGCATCGATTCTTCCAGCAGCCTGTGTGGAGTCATGCGCGCTTCTCATCCCATCCATCGACCGGACAGGCCCAATCAATGCTAATGACAGTGAACGTCCAACGCACAACTTATTTTGACACAAACTTCTGATCATAATCCCATACTGTGAGATGAAATGTGATGGGAGTTGGTTTGCAAAGGGTCTGTAACTTTCGGTAAATTTCCCAAAAATTTCCTCTGGAAATTTTTATGTTTTTTTTTATATTGGAAGGATTTAATCATTTGCAATTATGTCTACTTATGATAAGATCAAATGTTTATGTTTCTGTCTCCATATGATATGGCAAATATATCCAGTGCAAAAAACATCTACATTTAAATGGTATCACTGTAACAGTAATATATTTCCATTAATTCCCATGGAAGGTTTCCACCTCTGAATATTCCCCAAAATGTGCAACCCTAGATGGGAGGTTGTATTGTAAGCATCAACTAGCAAATAGGCCTCTGACTCAGTAACACAACGTTGCAGGTTGACTTCCCAATTTGGATTCCCAAGATTATCTGTGTAGATTATCTGTGTAAACTCCTGTGTGTGCTTGACCAAGGTACTTTTTGGGGATGGCCATGGTTAACATTCAACAGTAAACTGTCACAAACCACTTTGCCTAGGAGAAAGGTGCTGCCAGCCAAACAGCGGGTGGATAATAATAGAGTATATCATAGAGAATATATTTGCACCCATACATCACTTTGAGATAAGGTCGTCTGCTAAGCGTCTGAATAATGATCATAATAATGCGATGCGCTGCGGCTGTTTTTTGAAGCTTAAAAGCCAAGAGAGGAGCACAGTCTCATGGGGGATGGGGGGGGGGCGATATGATCCGTTGGATAGCTTTACTGTCTGCTCTGAGCTGCAAAATGCTGGTTCGCCAACATCCCCCCCCCCCCGCCTATCCCCTCCAACCTGAAAACAATAGCGCCGCTGCTAAATTTAGAGCCCCTGTGTTTTGTCTCCTCTCTTCTAAGACACATTTCAGTTGAATTCATTCAATTGTAGAATGGACTAGATATCCCCCTTTCCCATTCTCACATTCCCCCTTTCTTCTCATGCTCCCCTTTTTCTCTATACCTCCTTCTCTCTCACCTCAGATCACACTTGTTTCTCTCTTCCTACCTTCTCTGACTATCTGTTACGGAGCTCTTGTTATTGTTGTCTTCGTACTATTTACCGGCAGCAAGGCTGTTTTGGGGTCATGTGTGAATGCAAATTGTGTTGATTAGTGTTTTTGATCCCCCACTCATTCACTGTCCTGTTATTATGCTTCCCGTGTCTTTGTGTGCATCTGCATTTTCACTGTGTGTGCTGCTGTGATAGGATGTGAGAGGATGTGATAGGATGTGATAATCTGTGATAGGCTCTGTGTGTGTGTGTGTGTGTGTGTGTGTGTGTGTGTGTGTGTGTGTGTGTGTGTGTGTGTGTGTGTGTGTGTGTGTGTGTGTGTGTGTGTGTGTGTGTGTGTGTGTGTGTGTGTGTGCGTGCGTGTGTGTTTGTTGCTGGATAACTGTCGATGTACATTGATTTTTGGGCCATGTCATTAGCATTTTGTTTGTCTGCATGAGAGCAGGAGTCAAATAATTGTATGTTCTTAAATGCTGCAGCTTAATTATATATGGTTCTTGGCTATGTTGGTTCGCAACAACACCACAATCTCCTCCCCGTATATCTTCTTTTATGATCTTCAATTCCACAATACGAAGACACCCCACTCACCATCTCCTTCTCTTTACCTTCCCCACTAAACCATCCTTGCTCCTTCACGCACCAAACCACCCTTGCTCCTTCACGCACCAAACCACCCTTGCTCCTTCACGCACCAAACCCTCCTTGCTCCTTCACGCACCAAACCCCCCTTGCTCCTTCACGCACCAACCCACCCTTGCTCCTTCACGCACCAAACCACCCTTGCTCCTTCACGCACCAAACCACCCTTGCTCATTCACAAACCAAACCACCCTTGCTCCTTCACCCACCAAACCTTCCTGCTTAAAATACCAAAGCTGCAGTTTAGCGTGTGATGTTTTGATGCTATGGTAATAATCAGAATAACAAGCGTGGAGGTGATAGCTGAGTCTGAGCCGCCAGTGTTTGTGACTTCAAACGGCCTGCACCGTGGGAGAGACGCATGGAAAACGGGCGTCTTGTCGCCGCCAGGGGGCTGCTGGGAAGGGAACCCACTGCTCCACTCACACTAGGATCAGAGGACCGAGAGTCAGAATGTTGAACACTGTTCTATGTTCTGTTCTGTTCTCCACATAGCATGTACATGGGCTGGATTGTTGGTAGGCTGGGACTGGGGATGTGTTATTTCTGGTTTCCTGTGTGCTGTGTGGGGAACACTCATTAACTGATTATAAATGAGTTTGAAATCGTTTATTAACCATAACATAACTATTTACCATTAGTATCTACACTGAGTATACAAAACATTAGGAACACTTGCTCTTTCCATGACATAGACTGATCAGTTGAATTCAGGTGAAAGTTATGATCCCTTATTGATGTCACCTGTTAAATCCACTTCAATTAGTGTAAATGAAGGGGAAGAGACAGGTTAAAGAAGGATTTTTAAGCATTGAAACAATTGAGACATTTGCTTGTGTGTACCAATTAGAGGGTTAATGGGAAAGACAAAAGATTGAAGTGCCTTTGAACGGAGGATTGGTAGTAGGAAGAACTGCAACACTGCTGGGCTTTTCACACTCAACAGTTTCCCGTGTGTATCAAGAATGGTCCACCACACAAAGGACATCCAGCTAACTTGACACAACTGTGGTAAGCATTGGAGTCAACATGGGCCAGCATCCATGTCGAACGCTTTTGACACCTTCTGGTGTCCATGCCACTGCTGTTCTGAGGGCAAAGTCAATATTAAGAAGGTGTTTTTAATGTTTTGTACACTCTGTGTATGTCTCGTTTTGTTTACGTATCATGTTTGACTCACTAGTGCTTTAGTTCTCTAAATGTAATGGCTGTAGATTGCTGGTGTATATTGACTCAGTGTGCAGTAACCATGTATTTCTATCTTCTAAAGGCATGGTCAGTAGAACACCTGCACAACAGTATCCATGGCTGCATGTTTTGTGTACTGATTGGTTGGCATATGTGTTTACTTGTTGTGGACAGCAAGTACCAGTGAGTTGGCACAAAGAACCTGGTCTGCTGACGCATATATTGGAAATCAATTCTGTGCATGCAAGCCACCAACAGCCTCTGTAATATGTTACTGCAACTCCCTGGAAAGGAAAATGCATGATTAGCATGCAGATATTAGTCATTATCGTTTGACCTAAACATGTTTGACCAATGACCATACTTATCTTGTGACCTCTTGAGGGTTATTCAGGAAATTTGGCTGACATGAAATTGGCTCAAGTGTTTTTTCAATGTAAAGTAAATTGACATTGAATGAATGGATGCATATGCCCACGTTCAGGATGCTGACAATTTACAATGGGTTTAGTCAGGTAATTCACTTTTTCCATGGCTTGATCAAAACAATGAGTATGTTTCCTGTAATGTCAAGATGTAATGAAATACTCCCTGTGGTTTAGGTTCTTGTTTTAATAATGTCTTATTCAATCTGTTGATAAGCGATTCCACTGCCATGCTCCGTCTTAACATTAGCTATGGCGAAGACGTAACACTTCCCGTCCCGTTTGGATACTGAAAGACTAAGACTGCTGATACTCTTCCCGCTAAAATGAACTTCTCTCACAGAGCTTCCTTTCTTATCTCTATGCAAAGCGGAAGGATTTAAAGGGGCCTTTCGTCTTTTGTCTGTGACGACGGTCATATCTATGATGTCAGATGGGATTCAGTGCTATTGTTGAAGAGGGATTTGAAAATGCCAGTGTAACACATAAGAAATCATTCAAATGTAATTTCCACCTTAAAACAGTGTTAGCAGTCACACAATTGAAACAAGATCAACGCTTCCTGTGTCTAATTGAGATAATTTATCTTCAAGCAACGAGTTACTGCTTCTTAATGCAACCGCAACCACCTGTATCTTAAAAATGTATTATATCCAATAGGGCTGAGAAATGCCAGGGTCCTCACGAAAATATATTATCACGATACTTAGGTTCCAATTCTATACGTAATTGCGATTCGATGTTCCAAACAGATTGCTCACCATTTGTCTTCTGCAGAGGGACAAGAGAGCGCCATGAGAAGGCAAGTTTGATCAGTCATGGAAAAAAAAGTGCTGAAGGCGAATTTGCTCCATATTTAAAAAGAAGATGGAGAAAGCTACAGTATTAAGAAAACATACTGGAGTTTTTGTGCAGTTACAGCCAACTAGCCAAATATAATATTACGATACTGTCAAAACAATACGATATGAAATATCATCAACAATAATATTGTTAACTGTATTTATCCCCCCCCCCCATCACCAATATCCACAATTATTGATTTCAATTAGCTCATGCTAGTGCCCAGAGCTGCCGTAGTTAGATACAGTATCAAAACCCTGACAATGCTGCCACAGTTACAATCAAGCTTTGAATTCTAGTTGTGTTTTTCAGTTCCGTCATGCCACCTGTACCATGAAAGGATGAGCTCTTGGAGGCTCCAGGCACCCCGTCGGCCCTCCCGGTTGGGATGTCTCCCCAATTACTGTGGTGCTGGTGAGGACGGCCTACACCTGGCTGGTGTCTCAGCGAGTTTTCCCTAGTCTTCATCATCGGTACCCAGAGTACATTAGAGGTGGTGAGAGGCTAGCAGGGTGGAGGTGGAAGGTTGGAGAGAAGCGGTTTTAGAGCCACACTGCGCCACTCCACATGGGGCCTCTCTCACACAGGCTGGCAACAATAAAGGCCTGTGCCATGTTAGTCCTGAGAACACATGTCATGGCCTCCCCATGTAGACATAATAATAATAATAATAAAAGTAATAATAAATGTTAAGTGCTTTTCATGACACCCAAAGGTTCTGAGTTCCAGAGTTGGGGCGCTGTACTGCTAAAAGCCTGTATTCCCATTGAGCGGAGCCTGGTAGGAGAGATGGTGAGGAGGCCAGTGTCAGAGGAGCGAGGTGAACAGGTGGGCGTGTAGGGGTGCATGAGGTCAGTAAGGTATGTGGGCACCAGTCCATTGAGTGCTTTGTAGGTGAGCATGAGTAATTTGAAGATGATCCTGTATTGAACTGGGAGCCAGTGGAGTTTGACAAGAGTGGGGGTGATGTGATCCAAGGTCTGTTGTGTGTGAGTACTTGTGCAGTTGAATTTTGAGTATGTACCCAGTGTTTTGGCAGGGAGTCCGTAGAGAAAGACGTTGCAGTAGGCCAGGCATGATAAAACAAAGGCGTGAATGAGGGTTTCAGCTGTGGGGTCAGTGAGAGAGGGCCTGAGTTGTAAAATGTTTTTGAGGTAGAGAAACGCTGACTCTGGGATGTTCCGGATGTGGGGTTCAAATGAGAGTGGCTGTGTAGTCGGAGTGTGGATGCTGCAGCCATCGATTGTCATGTTGAGTTGACCCAGTTTTTGATGAGGGAGTTGGGGACCATGAGCATGATCTCTGTTTTTTCATCGTTTTGTTTTTAAAAGTTCTAAATAGCATGTCCTTTATCACTCTGTATCTCTCCCTCACTCCCTATACTATATGTCACTCACTTTCTCCAGGCTTCCTCAGACTGTCCCCTCTCCTTCCATCTTACTATTAATACTGCTCTCTTTACCCATTTCTATTTGTCTTCCTATAACTGTCTTTCCCTCCACTTTTGTTTGCTTTCTGGCAATAGATGTGCTGTGTGCTGTGTGCTGTGTGCTGTGTGCTGTGTGCTGTGTGCTGTGTGCTGTGCTGTGCCAGTCTCTAAGACTGAGGGATTTTGCTGTGTGTGTGAACCTGCCTCCAGTGCCTTGGAGCGAGTGCATCTGTTGTGCTCAGGAACTATAAAGAGAATAATGGATACATTAAGGGAGATGGAGAGAGAAAAAACAAGGGGGTGTTAATTGTGTTGGACGGGTTGGGGAGTGCTGTTAATGGAGGGGGTGTGGAGGGGGAGAAAATAGATGGAGAGGAAAATAAGGGCAGAAGAAGGTGGAGAGAGAAGAGGTGGAGAGAGAAGAGGTGGAGAGAGAAGGTGGAGAGAGAAGAGGTGGAGAGAGAAGGTGGAGAGAGAAGGTGGAGAGAGAAGAGGTGTGAGTCCAATCATGACAGAGGGAGAGGATAGTGAAATGGGTGAAGTGGAAAGGCTCATTGCCGTAGTGATTTCCTGTGCGTGTTCGGCAGCAGGCATCACTACTCAGTCACATTGTCTCTTATCTTTTGGCAACACTTGAGAGGCTCCTCCCAGGCCTGTGAAAAAATATTTGAATTTGAAATTGGGGTTCTGAGAGGAAAAGGGAGGAAAAGGGAGGAAATGAAGGAATGTGTAGAAGGAGTGAGAAGGACCTCCTATATATCCTCCCACCCCAACCCCCTCCCGCCCAACACACACACATAGTGAGATCCACACGTTTCCACATATAGCCAGACAGTACACACCATACCTTGTACATACACTGTATATGTTCCTGTTATTGTGTATCTAGACAGGCATACATGAACAATCATTTACTACTTCTGTCACTCTGAAAACTGTGTGCGGATCTTGAACTCCCGGCCCATAAAGTGTTTTAGAGGAGGGTCCAACATCTGATTGACAGTAATCTGCATTCTCTGTTCCACATTCAGCTTTAATAAGTCTCAACAAGAGCTTGTTGTTGCCCAGAGTGGAATATTTGCTTTAAGAAATTTGGACGGCATGCAAACAGGGAGCCATCTTAAAAGCATTTCTCTGTTGAACATCAGTGCTTCCACACTTGACAATGCTGTCATGTTGTAGGGTTTCGGTTAGCCGTGGTCTGAGTTCAGCTGAAGGAGCGCCCTACTAACGTAAAGAGCTGGAGGGAGCACAGCTTCTACACAGTACTTCACATGTCAAGTGGGACTACTGCTTCCCACGCCATCACTAATCACACAGCCCTCTGCCAGGATCCTGTGGGAGCCAGAATGGACATCAGTTATCTGGCTGAGTGGAGGTACACCTGGATTGTCTAACACGTCACATGACTTAATAGGGGTCTCTAGCATGATTCTCACTGGAAAGATTGATAAACTATGAGGTCAAGATATGTCATGGAATGAAAAGGATTGGCATTATTCCATTAGAGGAAATTATCTGTGTAGAGAAAGGTAGACTGAGAAGGGGGGGGGCTGTGTCTTTTTGCGGAGGTGAGGGAATTCAGGGAGACACCCAGAAACAAATGAGAGCTGTCACCCAGCATATGATGCTGCCTCTGCTGTTTACCAAGGATGGGGAAAGATTGATGGTGAGGACATTAAGGTTTTCTCTCTCTCTCTCTCTCTCTCTCTCTCTCTCTCTCTCTCTCTCTCTCTCTCTCTCTCTCTCTCTACTCTCTCTCTCTCTCTCTCTCTCTCTCTACCTCTCTCTCTCTCTCTCTCTCTACCTCTCTCTCTCTCTCTCTCTCTCTCTCTACCTCTCTCTCTCTCTCTCTCTCTCTACCTCTCTCTCTCTCTCTCTCTCTCTACCTCTCTCTCTCTCTCTACCTCTCTCTCTCTCTCTCTCTCTCTCTACCTCTCTCTCTCTCTCTACCTCTCTCTACCCTCTCTCTCTAAATCATTATATTTCTCTTCCTCCATCTCATTCCTTTATATCACTCTGTGTATTGTTAGAATAGGTAGGTTGAGGGTTTCAGGTCAAGTTGGTTATTTTCTGTGTCACACCCACTTGATAGCTAACAACTCTCTGTATCTTACTTGTGAGTGTATTTCCATGTACTGTACATTCACATTTTACATTTTAGTTATTTACTGCAGCAGGAACTCTTATCCAGAGCGACTTACAATAAGAGCATTCAACCAAGGGAGGTGAAACAGCCTCATAACACAAACATCGCAAGTAAGATTATAGTAACAAAGGCTAAAATAAGAAAGTGCAGTTAAAAAATTAAAAAGACACCAAGTTCAAAATGTCAAAGTATACAAAGAGCAACATTAAACTAAATATGTTAAATCCGATGTTTGAAAGGAAATGATGAAGATTAAGCAAAGTTGTAGGCATGTGATATGTGTTGTGGATCGTAGCACCCTGTTCGTTAGGGGTCATATACTGTCACATTAACTTAGCTTATAGGCTTAGCAGAACATAGTCATATTACAAAGCAATAGAGACAAAGCACTGAAAGAAAAACAAACTGTAAATATGCCCTTAAGTAAGCTCTCACACACAACTTCATCCTAGAGCATCACTCTAGTTTGTTACAGGGAATAACAAGATATATGTAATGTCATCAGAGATGATGAAAGTAATTTAGATGGTTGGGAAGTTGATGTGATTGATGATTTCGAGGATCTTTATAGGAAGGTATAAGACAGTAGTAAAGCAGTAGTTAATCATGAATAAGAGAGAAGTCAGACTCATCCTGGCAGAGAGTCACAGGTAGACAGAGACAGACCTGGGCATAGCTCCTGTTTGTCACACGCCCTGATAGCCACACGCCTCCAGACAGCACTCGGGCTGATCCTATTTGTGTGTCTAAAGGTCAGTGCTGTCTCCACCATAAGGCTGACCTAGATACGATTGGGCCTTACGTGTGTGAGCGTGCGCTTGTGTGTGCGCTTGTGTGTGTGTGTGTGTGTGTGTGTGTGTGTGTGTGTGTGTGTGTGTGTGTGTGTGTGTGTGTGTGTGTGTGTGTGTGTGTGTGTGTGTGTGTGTGTGTGTGTGTGTGTGTGTGTGTGTGTGTGTGTGTGCGCGCATGCCACTTGTGTGTCTGTATAATCTTGTTTAGTGTTTCAGGCAAAAGTAAGAGAACAGACTCACAAATTGCAGAGTGCCTGACCTACATTGCTCTCAGTAGCTGCTTAAGCAGACACACACACACATTCAAGTACACACTTGCAAATTTCAGACATGCTCAACAGTTTAATAATGATGCCAGTTTCAGAGAAATCCACCCGTCGTATTAAGACTGTGGATTAGATGCTCTGTAAGCCCTCTCACCAGGCTCCTGCTCTTTTGGGCGGTTTAATGTATGAGTTATAATCTCAGCACACATACACACATATACAGAGAGACACACACATACATACAAACACAGATGTAGGATCTTCATTTGATCACTCTGTTGCAAGAGAACATCCCTGCAATGCAGGAAATGTAAAACTTGTAGTGTATTTGAGGTTTAAAAAGTCTTCTGAAGTTTGTAATTTCCACTTTGAAATGTCAGACTTGATTTTCCCTTGTATCAACCTCTACAAAAATGCCCGTTAATTACAATCCACATAATAATTCACATTTCCTGTTGCTGCAGGATTATTTTCCTGCTGTAGCAAACTGACTCAATGTAAGATCCTACATCTGTAAAGACTTGCAGAAACATAAACACACAGCCCACCTCTGAATGTGTCATTCCTGCCGACTCTCAGCAGTAATTAGAAGCCAGGGAGACAGCCAGGTAGTGGAGGTTATAATGGGCCGGGGTTATTTTAGTTTCCTCTGTCTGTCACGTTAACAATGCCGTCAGCCCGTCAAGCACTGCAGTCAGGTCGAGGTGGAATTAAAATGTTCCTGCCCCCGTCTTCCCCATTACACCTTCCTCTCCCATCCCATCTACCCCCCCCCCCCACCCCCCACTCCACCTCACATGTTATCTCTCTTCCTTCTTTCTTTTTGTGGGAGTACATGGAAAATAATGATCTGATTACAGCCAATCAACATGCTTATCGCAAAACCCAGTCCACTACCACTGCATTGGTTGACATGACTAACTATTGGGAGTGCAGCTAGACAACTATATATTAAAACAGCATGCATAATCATAAGGACAGATAAATATTTACCAGGAAAAAATATTCAGCAAATAACACAAGCATTAATTGAGAGTCAGGTGTAATACTGTTCGGTGGTCTGGGGAAATGCATTGGTTGACATGACTAATCAGTGGCTCAATGCTATGGATAATTTGTAGGTTTACTATTTTTAGATTTCATTGCAGCATTTGATTTAGTGGATCATGAAATAATCTTGACAAAATTAATGCATTATGGTTTTAAGGAGGTAGCATTGAATTGGGTACAGTCATATCTAACTGACAGGAAACAGTCCACCTATATCAATGGTTCATTTTCTTCCCCTAATGTGTTAAACTGTGGAATACCGCAGGGCAGCTGCCTTGGGCCACTTCTTTATTTAATATATACCAACAACCTTCCCTATGCCTTGGTTGAAACTCAATCTACTATATTTGCAGATGATACTACAATTTATGCAGCAAGACAATCAGTTCAACAGGTACAGCAGGCTTTACAAGGAGATTTGGAGAATATCAGGAAGTGGGTTTGCCAAAACAAACTTGTTTTAAACACCAAGAAAACCAAAGTTATGTTGGTCTGTTCAACTAGGAAAAGGCCAAAACAGCATGGGATACAATTAAGTATGGGAGGAGTACAAATTGAAGAAGTGGCAGAAACCAAACTATTGGGAGTGCAGCTAGACAACTGCTTATCATGGTCGTCTCAAATAACTAATCTATGTAAAATATATATATATTAAAACAGCATGCATAATCAGAAGGATAGCTAAATATTTACCAGGAAAAATTATTCAGCAAATAACACAAGCATTGATTGAGAGTCAGGTGAACTATTGTTCGGTGGTCTGGGGAAATGCATCATCAAGTGAAATTAGGAGGCTGCAGAATGCACAGAATAAAGCAGCAAGGATTGTTTTAAAGTGGCGATATGGTTCTTCTGTTGCAGTCATGCGCAATGTTCTTGGTTGGTCATCAATCGACAAGGTAATTGAAAAAAAACATGCTTATTTTATTTTATAATATACATAATTTAAAATGGCCAAGTTCTATTCACAACGGTATTCAGTTGGTAAGAGACAGACATTCTGTAAATACTAGGAATAGATTGTCCACCATCTATGCGTTGTCCAGACAGAAAAGAGAAATAGGCAAAAGAACATTTAGATTTAGAGCAATACAGAAATGGAATAAATTAACTGAGCAAACTAGAAACCTTTCAATATAGAAATGTAAACATTATTTTAAAACCATTTAAATATAGTATATAGAAATGTTGTGGGATTATAGTAGATGAAGAATCAATATTTTTTTTTTTTTGATTGAGTATTTATTGGGTCATTATGCTAGTATTATGTATGTTTGTAATAGTGTGTTATATGTGAAAGTGTGTTTATATTATAAATTGTATTTTAATGTTTAAGGACTCTTGGAAGATTAGTCCAAATGGGGACTAAAAGAGATCAAAATCAAATCTAAATCAAATCAAATAAATCTTTCCCCTCGTTCTCGCTCTCTCTCTTTCTCTCTCTGCATGGAATTGAAGTGACATGGCATCAGCATTTACATTGCATGTACTGTCAGTATCTTTGAAGACAGTAACACGATGCACTCTAGTAGTTTAGAGGAGGCAAGATGATGGCAAATTTCTATCTGTGGTGGGGATAGTAGGGTTGTTCTCTCAATTGGTGTATGGGGAGACTTTAACCAGTCTGTAGCAGCACTTTTTAATCAGTTCATATCAATAAAAATAAAGTAGCACACTCTAAATATGCTCCCAACAATTCAATGGGTACACCTAACCAATGTTTAGACAATGCAGTTTCTTCTTCAGTTCCCATCAATCCATACATCTCAAGCTGGATATGAGAATTAGGTATAAGCTTTCGAACAGAGTAGGCCTCGCTCCGGCATTGCAGGGATATTTCAGCATGATATTTGCCACTTTAAACTGTTTCTGTCATTTTAAGCCAGATGATAGTGACCCTGAGGCTGTCTGCCTGTCATTCTCCCAAAAGGGACTTGAACAGATTCAGCACAACAAGAATAATCTTAAACCCCTTTCTCACCCAGATTACATTTCACACTCTCATCATCATCAGCGGAGGTGGCATATTTCTTGTCAGAAATAACGACAGTTTGCACACGCTACTACAAAGCAGAACATCAACGCTGTCAATGTCACCCCCATAAGGAACATGAAGGCCCACACGTCAACTCCAGCTGCAGCCTCCCAGCTCCTCCCTGTGTGTGCGTGTGCATATGTTGTAGACACACTGGCGTGCATTGACGTCACTCTCAGATGGGCTTTGAGGCCCCCCACTGATTCCACCCAATAGCATCAAAGCTCCTGGAGATTCACTTTTGGCTGCTTCACGGCGTGTTGTCTCGGGCCGGCCTCATGGTGCTGAGAAGCTCTGGGGCTGGATTTAGTAAGTGTGTGTATGCGAGTAGAATTTGCATACAGGGAGACACAGTTGTCGTGTAAGAACTTGTGCATGCAGTGTGTGTGAGCATGTCACCTGAAGGGGTACGGCGCTGTTAGAGAGAGAGTGAAAGATTGAAGGAGTTGTGAGAAAGGGAGGTGAGAGATGGAAAGTAGAGCATTGGAATGGGAGAGGGTAGCTGAGGAACTGAGAGGAAAGGGGAGGGAAGAGAGGAGAGTTAGCTATATAGTGTGATGAGAGAGAGAGAGAGAGAGAGAGGGAGGGATGGAGTGGGAGATACTGTGGAGACAGAGAGGGCGAAAAGAAGCTGACAGCTGTACCCTATTTTCCATGTTTCATGTCACTGAGTTAATCAGGTGTCTCCTCTAGCAGGTTAGTCCTCTGAGAGTTTTATTCACAGGGCTCAGGCAACACGGATTTCAAACCCAGCCAGACTACAGCCACACCTTCCACCCTACTGTATGTGTGTCTGTATGAATACACTTACACTAGTGAGCACTGGTATACTTTTAAAATAATGTAGTCGTACAGGACTCCGAGGTTCAGCGTGGGCTTCGATAGCTTTAGTCAATGGTGATTGTGTAATACTTGTGAGGGTGTCATCTCTCCATTGCTATAGCTGTGATATATATTCACAATGAATGAATATTGGCCTTAAATGCCTACACAGTATATATTTTTATCTTGATATCCATACACCCCCATGTGCCTGTCAGCTAGTCTTGAAGGCCCCTCTAATAGGCCCATACATACGTCTTTGTGTGTGTACACTGCCGCTGCTTGTGTATGCTCTGCTCTGCTTTGTGCTGTACCCCACAGTTGTCTCCCAAACATCGTCACCCTCCAGTGAGTCACTTTCAGAGCGCTACACATTAATCATCCATCATCTCACTGCGCCATTTGCTTCCCAATTGTGTGTATGTAGGTAGGTGAATTCTTGATTCAGATTTTTTCACATCAACCACTTGTTGCCAATGTTGTACCACATCCACAGTTGGGTGTCATAAGCGTTGCATAACCTTAATGTAACCTAGGAGCTGTACTATAAAAGGGTTTTCTTACATAACCAGTCAATGGCTGCCAAAGAGGGCAGAGCCCTCTAGATGGTGAGTTATCCTGCACTTTTTTAGGGTTTTAAGTCATTGACACTGGAGGGCAGTGTCTGTGACCAGTGAGTTATTTCATTCTGCATTGCAATGTCCATCATCTAGTAAAGGCTAATATATGTTATGATCGATGGGGGTGGATTGTCACGTTGGCATAAAGGGTCGGGAGACAGGCGCAGGAAGGCGTAATAGTTGTAAAAATTTTACCCAAATTACGGCGTGCCATGTAAAGGCACGGGGACGAAGACCATACAAACATGTATACAAAACGCAGGGTTGAGACCCACACAAAAGAGTGAGGAGAACCTAGAATAAATACACAAGCACACAATGATACCAAACGGGACGAGACCCGTAATCATCTGCTCAATACAAGCAGCACGAAATCCAAAACAACAAAGCATAGGTACTCTCAAGACCAACGGACATTGTAACAATAATCGACAAGACCATGGTGAACAAAGGGCACAATTATACGATACTAACCAAGGAAATGGGGACCAGGTGTGTGTAATGACACAGTTCCGGAAGGATCCGTGACATGGACTGGGCATTGACTCTCTTCAGTAAACAATACTTAAATAGATGCTTCAAGCAGGGATCCCATAGTGGAAATACATACTTTTTTTAAAGGTCAGCACTTTCTGGTGTTTCGTTGATTTCATTATTATTTTCATAAGAAATATCCAAACAATCTCACACAATGGACATGTTCAGATTGAAACACCCTCAGCACCTTTAAAATACAATTCAACATAACATGAATTTTAATGGATCAACATACCATGTCATGTCTTTATGTCATCCTGTACATCATATTCCATAGGCACATACTGGTAGAATCAGTGTTGTTTCAACGTAGTTTGTCAATTTATTGTGACATGGAATCAACGTGGAAAATACTTTGGATTTGAAAAAAGTAATCATCCTGTACTGTTTTCATCTACAGTGGGGCAAAAAAGTATTTAGTCAGCCACCAATTGTGCAAGTTCTCCCACTTAAAAAGACGAGAGAGACCTGTAATTTTCATCATAGGTACACTTCAACTATGACAGACAAAATGAGAAAAAAAAATTGAGAAAATCACACTGTAGGATTTTTTTATGAATTTATTTGCAAATTATAATGGAAAATAAGTATTTGGTCAATAACAAAAGTTTATCTCAATACTTTGTTATATACCCTTTATTGGCAATGACAGAGGTCAAACGTTTTCTGTAAGTCTTCACAAGGTTTTCACAAGGTTCACAAGGTTGCTGGTATTTTGGCCCATTCCTCCATGCAGATCTCCTCTAGAGCAGTGATGTTTTGGGGCTGTTGCTGGGCAACACAGACTTTCAACTCCCTCCAAAGATTTTCTATGGGGTTGAGATCTGGAGACTGGCTAGGCCACTCCAGGACCTTGAAATGCTTCTTACGAAGCCACTCCTTCATTGCCCGGGCGGTGTGTTTGGGATCATTGTCATGCTGAAAGACCCAGCCACGTTTCATCTTCAATGCCCTTGCTGATGGAAGGAGGTTTTCACTCAAAATCTCACGATACATGGCCCCATTCATTCTTTCCTTTACACGGATCAGTCGTCCTGGTCCCTTTGCAGAAAAACAACCCCAAAGCATGATGTTTCCACCCCCATGCTTCACAGAATGCTGGCGGTCATGACAGAAGTCAAACATGAGTTTCTTTCCACCACCAAGACACACCATCTGTCAGGACTTTGGTCGCAGCTGTTCCCCCCACTTAACCCCAACAAACAAAACATCCTGCAGGTTGAGTTCAATAACTACAAGCAGAAGTGTGGTGAGATGAAGGAAGCTTTGAATAGGTCAGTAGCCTACAGAGTAAGTGTTTTTCTAACCTTCATATTTAGTAACCGGTCCATGTAGAATAAACAACTTTTTTTTATTTATTTTTATTTACTTTTATTTAACTAGGCAAGTCAGTTAAGAACAAATTCTTATTTTCAATTACGGCCTAGGAACAGTGGGTTAACTGCCTGTTCAGGGGCAGAATGACAGATTTGTACCTTGTCAGCTCGGGGTTTTGAACTTGCCACCTTCTGATTACTAGTCCAACGCTCTAACCACTAGGCTACCGCCCGAAAACTCTTGATATAGTACCATTGAAGCAGTGTTCTGCTAATATAACAATATGCACATTTCATCATTCATTGTCATTCCCAGCCAACACAGATACCGTGCCTATCGGCATTTTGTCTGGTGGTAATGTGGCCACCTTGGCAAACATGTCAGTGTGGTCATACCTTCCTGTGTGGTGTCCCGTATACAACAGGAGTTCCTTGATACTGTTGCAGAATACACAGGGTGTCTCCCTCCCCATATTGACTGATACCATTACATTCAATCATTAAAAAAAGACTATACATGTAAAAGTTGTCTCTAGTAAAATGTTAATTCTGAGTGCCAGACATCAGCATCAAGCCTGTCTGTCAGTCTGGATTTCACAACATCATCTTGCAAGTCTCTATGTGCTTGCTCCATACATGTTTTTGTGAACACATACACGCATTGTCACTGTTCTATTACCAAAGTCAGGATAAGTTGATCTGACACACAAACAGGTACTATGTTGAAGTTTGAACAGGTCAGATAGAACCTACCCAGTTATGGTCTCCACATCAAATGAGTGAGGTTGCCATCTGGCAAAAGTATCTCCAGTCCATCTGTAGAAATAGGCAGAGTTGAAGCAGAGTTCATCAATGACACATGGAATGAAAAGGGGGTTATGACAAGCAGTTTTGTTATGACTTTAACTACGCTATTACTAATATAGAGATAAGACCTAGGTTCTATCAGGTTGGGCCTATATAGGTAAGTAGCAGTAATAGACTAGGTGGTGTTTACAGGTATCATGTAGACCTACAGGACACTATGTGTATTACCATGAGTCAGTATGCCCATGAACGATACAGAGGGAAGATATACCAGAACATATACCACAAGACTGTATATGTACCATGTATAGAATAATGTGGTGGATCCACCTAATAAGCATAGACACATTAAATGTTATAACTGGGTTATTGTGAAACTATATGATACACCCACACAATGGCAAACACAAGTACCCTTTTCCTCAATGTTAGTGGAATTTATTCAAACTGAAGATAACTGTCAAAAATAAATTAGAATGTAAAAGTAAAAAAGGTAAGGATATAGCAATTATCACAAAGGACACTGAACACGTCAAAAATATGGATGAAACTCTGTAAGCAGGTGAAACCGGGGGAACACGTTACTTTCCAGAACCCGAGAAAGTTGAAGCTAGTTTAAAACTGGTAGAAATATTCTTAAAAGATAGCGAACTTAAAAAACATTTTATAGCAGTATTTCTGATTGTATTCTCAACTCACCATCATATACGTTTAATGTGGGGCAATGACAGTCTGACATAATTTATCTTACAGTATCTCACCACCACTAATGAGATGAGCGTGCTTGATACATGTCACGTCGGAGCTCCTTAAAGTTAGGGGGTGTGGTCGACAGTGCACAGCTCTCCTCTCACATCCAACCTGGATCGATATTTGTTTATAATGCAGACGAGATCACTGAATCAGTGTACCATGAGTTTAAATGCTCGGCGGGAGACGGCACAGTATTCCCTTTGAGTCAGGAACCAGAACTCGTCCATAGTGACCTGTGTATGGGTGGTCTGCAGCATTCAGTCACATGACAGCTCGATCAGCTGTTCAATTTTACTTACCTGCATGTCAACTGAGGCAGGAACACAGTCAAACGGATTTTTGCTAATTCAGTCACTCACCTGTAGAATAGTTTTCTATTTCCCCCGCATGCTTGAATTCCGTTGAGCTTATGTCTGTTACATAGGCAAGAAGACACATTTTCTTTTAATTACACAGAAAGTCAACAGTCAGTTTTTTACATCCATAGCGAATGACAACAGTTCCTCTCTCGAAAACCACCAAGCCTCGGTGTGAAATAGAACATTGTCATGCTCTGATCCCATATTTCCACATAGTTTTGCGAACAGGAGTGCGCAATGTAGTTCACAATCGAAGTTCTGTGCTCAGCTGTTTTGCCATCAGTTGTTCCGGTGTACACATTATAGATCAGTGGGTGTGTCATACAATGTGTTCATATGGCAGAGGGAGACACATTCATAACTATAGTGCAGAGACCTGCCCGCTGTCCTGTGATAGACAGAGTCAAATCTGTGGATAAGTCCACCATTCGATCCCATGGAATCTGTATTTTCGTAAATATAACCATGCAACACACTGAACATCCCCTGTGCCGTTTCATGCTCGGGAATCGTGAGACAGAACAATAAGTCCTTGTGAATAGTATCACCCAACATGTAGCAAACAAAAGTCAATACATAGGCATCGCGGCCCTCACGTCTAACGTCCATTTGGAGAGCATAATCTGGGGGGTTTATGAGTTTTTCAGTCAATGTCCTCTTGATTATTAGCTATAGCATCAATTCTTAGTTTAACAGTGTTTCTAACAAAGGTATTGATGTGAGTTTCTGTGCCTCTGCCTCCCCTCACATTGTTTTTACCATATCAATTGCGGCCGGTAATATCTCTGTAATACTGTCTGGTTTCATAGCGTAGCGGGCCTTGCCATTCACCGTGGAAATGATTCAAGTGCAAAGGTCAAGTGCGGCCTTTTCCCACGTTCTAAGGGCGCTCTCTGGTTGAATTTTTACTTTCAGATTTGAATCATTTTAATTTTAATTTTTAAGGTTAACCACATTACAATGATTTTGAGAGACAAAGACATTATTATAATAGATTTAAAAACATTTGGGGGGGGGGTTGGGAAATTCTCCCGTGACCCCACTTTCATATCAGGGACCCCTAGTTTGGGAACTTCTGAATTAGACACCTACTATTAAAACCATGCAGTAAAGCACAGGCATATAAAAACACACCCTCAAACCAAACAACTTTCAGAAGTATGAGATGTGTGTGGTGCAAGAAAACACTCTGTAATGAGGGGAAATGTGTTGCAAAAGACTAAGTCTCCTCTGTGTCTGACTGACAGCTGAGTGTATTGAGACATTGCTAGCTGGTCATAAGTGAGTCTAACGACTGGCTTAGACTGTCTGTTCTCTGAGGGAGCAGGGACTAAAAACTCATCTGAACTAGGGCCAAAGGCTAGCTGAAGCAAGGGACGACTGACACTTCAGAGCTAGGGCCTGGGGCTAGTGACTCCTCTGAACTAGGGCTTGAACAAGGGCTTAATACAAGACACTATTGCACACTAGGGCCATTAAATTG
Organism: Oncorhynchus masou masou; assembly: GCF_036934945.1. Classification (NCBI taxonomy): domain Eukaryota; kingdom Metazoa; phylum Chordata; class Actinopteri; order Salmoniformes; family Salmonidae; genus Oncorhynchus; species Oncorhynchus masou. The sequence continues at coordinate 9,935,288 of NC_088226.1, read as the reverse complement.
TTCTTCAGAGGTCACTGGAGCTTCTGCTGCCAGTTCAGGAACTTATTCACTTTCCTCTTCAGAGGGGCAGTCTAGTTCAACTTGCTCCGAATGAGGGCTTTTGTACTAGCACTTGGTCCTGGGACAACTGTGTCCAAAAAATCCAACACTGGAGGTTCAGAGAATCCCATTTCCTCATTCGAGCTCCCTTAGCGAGTTCCAGAACTGTCTCCTTATCTTCGTCAGATGGTGGGGCAGAAACTGATGGACCATTGATGCTTTTGATTACGTGTCTCCATCCTATTTTTAGGTTCTATACTCTCCCAACTACTGACTCCATGTGGACTTTTATTTTGATACAAGAGTTGAATCTCTCCGGCTGTGGGTTCCCTTGAGGATAGTATGGCGATGTATGGGACTTCTTCACACCAGCCAGCTGAAGGACCTCCTGGATGAGTCTACTTTGAAAGTCTCTGCCCTGATCAGAGTTTATGCGAGAAGGCAGGCCATAATGGACAAAGAACTTCTCCCAAAGCACCCTGGCCACAGTGCTGGCTTTCTGGTCTTTAGTGGCAGAAACTGAAAAGGGCCGAAGATGCTTTTGATGACGTGTCTCAATCCTCTTTTTAGGTTGTATGGTCTCACTGTCATCTTCACCAGTCAACTGGCCAATGGGAAGCAGGTGATCTCGGTAGAGTGTCCTCATAGGTCCTTTTGGGCTGTACTTGATACGTGGACAGTCCAGATAGCCTCTGCACTGTCACATGGGATTCTGGTTTCCACCTGTTGGCAATTTTGTGCTTTTCTGGGACTCCCAAGGACATGATCGCCAGGCTTTTGCTCTTGATGTCTCACCCGTTTTGTCATATCTTGTTTTATTCGCCTTATTTCTGGCCGAAGCTGCTGTGGAGGCTAGTTGATAGGCTTCCTTTAGCTGTTCTGTTAATGTGGATGTGTAGTTCAGGTAGTCTTGGTTGGAGCTGCCATCATAGAAGCACAAATCAATGGGCAGTCTAACCTCCCTCCCAAACATCATGTAGAGGGGGAGAGTTGTTTCGGGTGCAGAAAGGCAGGCCATAATGGACAAAGAACTTCTCACAAAGCACCCTGGCCACTGTGCTGGCTTTCTAGTCTTTAGTGGTGTAAGCTTGGGCATAGCGAGTGAAGTGATCTGTCACTACGAGGATGTTAGTGATGTTCTTTGTGTCATTCTCCAGAGAGAGGAAGTCTATACACACCAACTCTAGTGGGACCATAGTGGTGATTTTCACTAAACCTGCTAATCTAGTGGGCAGTGTCTTCTGCTGCATACACCATACACATGACTTGCAGTGAAACTCAATGTCTCTGGACCTGAAGGGCCAGTAGAGCCAAGCACGGGCTAGATCAAGAGTCCTCTCAGCCTAAATGTCCCATATCATTGTGGACAGACTTCCTCACCGTGGCCCTGAATTATTTGGGGAGATCCAGCTGCTTTCTCTTGACCTGATTGAGGTCTCTAGGGCAGCGGTTCCTAAAATAGGGGTTGTGACCCCATGTGGAGTCACCTGATATGAATATTGGGTCGCGAAGAATTTCCAAAAATCATGAAAAATATATGCAGTGCATTCAGAAAGTATTCATATGCCCTGGACTTTTTCCACATTTTGTTGCGTCACAGCCTTATTCTAAAATTGAATAAATAAATGAAACATCCCATCAATCTACACACAAAACCCCATAATGAGAAAGTGAAAACAGTTTTTTGACACTTTTGCAAATGTATTAAAAACAAAAAACAAAAATACCATATTTACATAAGTATTCAGACCCTTTGCTATGAGACTCGAAATTGAGCTCAGGTGCATCCTGTTTCCATTGATCATCCTTGAGATGTTTCTACAACTTGATTGGAGTCCACCTGTGGTAAATTCAATTGATTGGACATGATTTGGAAAGGCACACACCTGTCTATATACGATCCTACAGTTGACAGTGCATGTCAGTGCAAAGATCAAGCCATGAGGCCGAATGAATTGTCCACAGAGCTCAGAGACAGAATTGTGTCTGGAGAAGGGTACCAAAAAATGTTTGCAGCATTGAAGGTCCCCCAAGAACACAGTGGCATCCATCATTCTTAAATGGATGAAGTTCAGAACCATCCAGAATCTTCCTAGAGCTGGCTCCCCGGCCAAACAGCAACCGGGGGAGAAGGGCCTCGGTCAGGGAGGTGACCAAGAACCCGATGGTCACTCTGACAGAGCTCTAGAGATCCTCTGTGGAGATGGGAGTACCTTCCAGAAGGACAACCATCTCTGCAGTACCAATCAGGCCTTTATGGTAGAGTGGCCAGACGGAAGCCACTCCTCAGTAAAAGGCACATGACAGCCTACTTGGAGTTTTCCAAAAGGCACCTAAAGACTCACAAACAAGATCTGGTCTGATGAAACCAAAATTTAACTCTTTGGCCTGAATGCCAAGTGTCATGTCTGGAGGAAACCTGGCACCATCCCTAAGGTGAAGCATGATGATTTTTCAGCGGCAGGGGCTGGGAAGAGATTAAGGGGGAAAAGATATACGGAGCAAAGTACAGAGATCCTTGATGAAAACCTGTTTCAGAGTGGTCAGGACCTCAGACTGGGGCGAAGGTTCACCTTCCAACAGGACAACGACCCTAAGCACACAGCCAAGACAATGCAGGAGTGCCTTCGGGACAAGTCTCTGAATGTCTTTGAGTGGCCCAGACAGAGCCTGGATTTGAACCCAATCGAACATCTCTGAAGAGACGTGAAAATATCTGTGCAGCAATGCTCCCCATCCAACCTGACAGAGCTTGAGTGGATCTGCAGTGAAGTGAAATACAGGTGTGCCAAGCTTGTAGCGTCATACCCAAAAAGACTTGAGGCTGTAATTGTAACGGCGTTCTTCGTTTGTTGAAAGAGAGTCGGACCGAAATGCAGCGTGGCGGTTACTCATGTCTTTAATGAAGAAGATAGCGATACATGAAATAACTTAAATAAATACAAAACAACAAACGGAACGTGAAAACTAATTACAGCCTATCTGGTGAACACTACACAGAGACAGGAACAATCACCCACGAAATACAAAGTGAAACCCAGGCTACCTAAATACGGTTCCCCATCAGAGACAACAAGAATCACCTGACTCTGATTGAGAACCGCCTCAGGCAGCCAAGCCTAAACTAGACACACCCCTAATCAACCACAATCCCAATGCCTACAAAAACCCCAATACGACAACACAATAAATCCATGTCACACCCTGGCCTGAACAAATATATAACGAAAACACAAAATACAATGACCAAGGCGTGACAGAACCCCCCCCCCCCCTAAGGTGCGGACTCCCGGACGCACCTCAAAACCATAGGGAGGGTCCGGGTGACTGGCAGATCTGGAAGAGTCTGGCTGACTGGCAGATCTGGAAGAGTCTGGCTGGCAGATCTGGAAGAGTCTGGCTGACTGGCAGATCTGGAAGAGTCTGGCTGACTGGCAGATCTGGAAGAGTCTGGCTGACTGGCAGATCTGGAAAAGTCTGGCTGACTGGCAGATCTGGAAGAGTCTGGTTGACTGGCAGATCTGGAAGAGTCTGGCAGACTGGCGGATCCTGGCAGACTGACGGCTCTGGCTGCTTCATGCTGACTGATGGCTCTGGCTGCTCCATGCTGACTGGCGGCTCTGGCTGCTCCATGCAGATTGACAGCTCTGGCGGCTTCTTGCAGACTGACAGCTCTGGCAGCTCCTTGCAGACTGGCAGCTCCTTGCAGACTGGCAGCTCCTTGCAGACTGGCAGCTCCATGCAGACTGGCAGTTCCATGCAGACTGGCAGCTTCTTGCAGACTGACAGCTCTGGCTGCTCCATGCAGACTAACAGCTCTGGCAGCTCCTTGCAGACTGGCAGCTCCTTGCAGACTGGCAGCTCCTTGCATACTGGCAGCTCCTTGCATACTGGCAGCTCCATGCAGACTGGCAGCTCCATGCAGACTGGCAGCTCCATGCAGACTGGCAGCTCTGGCTGCTCCATGCAGACTGGCAGCTCTGGCTGCTCCATGCAGACTGACAGCTCTGGCTGCTCCGAACAGGCAGGAGGCTCCGGCAGCGCTGTAGAGGAGGAAGGCTCTAGAAGCGCTGAACAGGCGGGAGACTCCGGTAGCGCAGGAGAGGAGAAAGGCTCTGATATTGCTGAACAGACAGGAGACTCCAGCAGCGCTGTAGAGGAGGAAGGCTCTAGAAGCACTGAACAGGCGTGAGACTCCGCCAGCGCAGGAGAGGAGAAAGGCTCTGATAGCGCTGAACAGACAGGAGACTCCAGCAGTGCTGTAGAGGAGGAAGGCTCTAGAAGCGCTGAACAGGCGGGAGACTCCGACAGCGCAGGAGAGGGGGAAAGCGCTGGCTGCGCTGAACAGGCGAGGCGCACTGAAGGCCTGGAGCATGGTACTGGAACTGGTGGTACTGGATCGAGGACACGCACAGGAAGCCTGGTGCGGGGAGCTGCTACCGGAGGACTGGTGTGTGGAGGTGGCTCTGGATAGACCGGACCGTGCAGGCGCACTGGAGCTCTTGAGCACCGAGCCTGCCCAACCTTACCTGGCTCGATGCCCACTCTAGCCCAGCCAATACGAAGGGCTGGTATGAACCGCACCGGGCTATGCACCCGCACTGGAAACACCGTGCGCTCCATAGCTTAACATGGTGCCTGCCCGGTCTCTCTAGCCCCCCGGTAAGCACAGGAGTTTGCGCAGGTCTCCTACCTGGCATAGCCATACTCCCTGTAAGCCCCCCCCCAATAAATTTTTGGGGCTGACTCTCAGGCTTCCATCCGCGTCGCCGTGCTGCATCCTCATACCAGCGCCTCTCCGCTTTTCCGCCTCCAGTTCTTCCTTGGGACGGCGATATTCTCCAGGCTGAGCCCAGGGTCCTTTGCCGTCTAATATCTCCTCCCAAGTCCAGAAGTCCTTTGATCGCTGCTCCTCACGATTAACAAGGAGAGTTGGCTCAGGTCTGTCTCCTGACTAAGCCACTCTCCCTCTGAGCCTCCCCCCAATACATTTTTGGGGCTGACTCACAGGCTTTCCTCTGCGCCGTCGTGATTGCCTCTCCAACTCCATTCTCCTATAGCCCTCTTCGCACTGCTCCAGCGAATCCCAGGCGGGCTCCGGCACTCTCTCTGGGTCGACCGCCCACCTGTCTATTTCCTCCCACGTCGTATACTCCATACTTCTGCTGTCCATAACGTCCTCCCTTCGCTGCTCCTGCTGTCGCTGCCTGTTACCACGCCGCTCGGTCCGTGTGTGGTGGGTGATTCTGTAACGGCGTTCTTCGTTTGTTGAAAGAGAGTCGGACCGAAATGCAGCGTGGTGGTTACTCATGTCTTTAATGAAGAAGATAGCGATACATGAAATAACTTAAATAAATACAAAACAACAAACGGAACGTGAAAACTAATTACAGCCTATCTGGTGAACACTACACAGAGACAGGAACAATCACCCACGAAATACAAAGTGAAACCCAGGCTACCTAAATACGGTTCCCCATCAGAGACAACAAGAATCACCTGACTCTGATTGAGAACCGCCTCAGGCAGCCAAGCCTAAACTAGACACACCCCTAATCAACCACAATCCCAATGCCTACAAAAAACCCAATACGACAACACAATAAACCCATGTCACACCCTGGCCTGAACAAATATATAACGAAAACACAAAATACAATGACCAAGGCGTGACAGTAATCACTGCCAAAGGTGCGTCAACAAAGTACTGAGTAAAGGGTCTAAATACTTATGTAAATGTGATATTTCATTTTCATTTGTAATAAATTAGCACAAAAAAAATGTTTTGCTTTGTCATTATGGGGTATTGTGTGTAGATTGATGAGGGGAGAAAACAATTTAATCAATTTTAGAATAAGCCTGTAAACTAACAAAATGTGGAAACAGTCAAGTGGTCTGAATACTTTCCAAAGACACTGTATATATACACTGAACAAAAATATAAACGCAACGTGCAACAGTTTTAAAGATTTTACGGAGTTAACAGTTCATACAAGGAAATCAGTCAACTGAAGTAGAGTAATTTAATTATGCTCTAATGGATTGCACATGACTGAAAATACAGATATGCATCTGTTGGTCACAAATACTGTACCTTAAAAAAAAGTAAGTGCTGGGGCTTAGATCAAATAAACTGTCAGTATCTGGTGTGAGGAAGCTGAGGAGTGGGACAACATTCCACTAGCCGGATGAACTCTATTCAATAAAGGAGATGTCATGCTGCATGAGCTTCTTCATGCTGTACAACATCTCATTTGAAATAGAGTTGATCTGGCTATTATTATATACATCTAATATGTAGAAAATAAGCTACAAATAATGTCAGTTTACATATTATGTTTTACAATTGGGCTCTCAAATGTATCAAAGTAATGAAATGGATTACCTTCTGTATTTGTACAAATGATTATCCTGTGAACGCTGTTGCCACTGAGAGGTGAAGGTTGCTGGCTGGATACTTGCCAACATGTGGCTGACCGTTACATTCATAGGAATGCTCACAGTGAGGGCATGTCTGCATGATGATGCTGATGAGTGCCCCATTTGCTGGTCTTCTCTATGCTGCATGTTCGGCTGCAAGCTGGACATCTCTTGAACAAGTGAAGCGGGCAATCGTATGAGGTGATGTTGACTGGGAGGGCCTGTGACAGGGTGATATGATAAAGCCTTCCTCAAACCATGGTCTGTGGACCGGTGCCGGTCTGTGGCGGTATGACTGCTGGTCTGCAGCATATTTGTCTTGAATATGATTGGAGAGTTTTTTGGTCCACGTCATAAATAAATACATGTATTTACATCAAATAAATACTTGCTGTAGGCCTACTTGCGCAATGCACTGAACTATGCATGCTGCAGTAAACAACTTGTGTTGCCATGACTAAGTATAGCTGCACCAAACACACACACAAGCTAGCCCTGCTGCGCAGGCTGCACGCTCTCAGTCTCCCTGGATTTGTTTCAAATGACAGCTGCCTGCCAAAACCGGTCTGTGTGATATGTCAGACTTGCCTCAGCAACGATGCTATGAAGCCATCGAAAATAAGCATTAATTTATAAACAGACCATCCAGGTCTCAAGGATAAACCAGACTTCTTCTTTTTTTACAAAAAAGAGATGACCATACCAAACAAAAATGCTGCACAATAATTTCACAAACTATGAGAATTTACTGAAGGGTTCATACTCTCTCATAGCATTTTCCAAGTGCCAGGCTCCTTTCACCATAGTTGAAAAGCTGTTCATAGCCTCAGTCGTGGATGCTTGCCGAGAGGTTTTAGGCCCAACTACAGCTACAAAGATCAGCATCATCACACTTTCTAATGACACGTAGGATCCAGGATATGGTAGACGATATTAAATCACAGGTTTTAAAAAGAACTTGCACATCAAATTGGTTTGCAATCCTATTAGATGAGACGACTAACATAAATGCCCGCTTTTGTATATATTCGATACATACACTATCTGAATATTTGTTGCAAAGTGTTGCCTCAGAATACAACCGCAGGTGAAATATTCTGTCTTCTGAACGAGTACGTAACGGGACATGGAATAAGGTGGGACTGTTGTGTCTGGATCTGTACGGATGAGACTGCTGCTCAACCTATCCATGCAGGGATGCGCATGTGTCATTTTCCAAACAAAACGACTAAACGATAAAATAGTAGATTTCATTGACAAAACAAAAACATTATTTAGTCATTATACACAATCACATTACCTGTGCTGTCAATAAAACAATGTAACAACTGAATCTTTATAATTATTTCTATATACGTTGTTAAAAACAAGATGTTGTACAAGATGTTTGACACACCCGAGTGGCGCAGCAGTCTAAGGCATTGCATCTCAGTGCTAGAGGTGTCACTACAGACCCTGGTTCAATCCCAGGCTGTATGATCAGGATTACCATAGGGCGGTGCACAATTGGCCCAGTGTCATCTGGGTTAGGGGAGGGTTTGGCCAGGTATTGTAAATAAGAATTTATTCTTAACTGGTGTGTCTGTCTCTTGGACACCAACATGTCAGAGGAATGGAGGAGAGGGACACTCAAAGTGTCTTCAACAGCCAGTCTCATAGCAAAGGGTCTGAATACTTGTAAATATGGTATTTCTGTTTTGTATTTTTTTTAAATAAATTTGCAACAAAAAAATACTTTGTCATAATGGGCTATAGATTGATCAGGGAAAACATATTAAGTAGTCAATTTTAGTATAAGGCTGTAACGTAACAATGAAAAAGGGAAGGAGTCTGAACACTTTCTGAATGCACTGTACAAAACCAGTAGTGTATGGTCTAGCTACCTGTATATTTACCACCGGGGACCATCCAACTCCAATCACCTCATTTGTATGACAGGATCCTTCGCCAGGGCATGAAAACCATAGCTGTTGGCTGTGCATTCTGCTGGAAGCATAAATTGCATGGTCGTATAGGGCTTTTCAGTCTCAAATGGTTTTGATCCTTTGAATGTGTTGGTTGGGCTCCTGAGTGGCGCAGCGGTCTAAGGCACTGCGTCTCAATGCAAGAGGTGTCACTATAGTACCTGCTTCAAATCCAGGCTTTATCCCATCCGGCTGTGATTGGGAGTCCCATTGGGCGGTGCATAATTGGCACAGCGTCGTCGGGGTTTGATTGGAGTAGGCCGTCATTGTAAATAAGAATTTGTTCTTAACTGACTTGCCTAGTTAAATACCCTTTTAAAAAAATGAAACAAAGGAGCCCCATTCAATGAAGGGAAGCAAAGTGGGCGGAATGGCGATTACCAGTAGGAGTCACTGTTCAGTCAGGAATCTTTGGACTGTGGCTTCACATTTTATTTAAATGTTGATCACCAGGTTGATCGCCAGGTTTTTACGTTGATTTAAACATACCATTTTATCAACCAGTTCAAATAAAGTACATCTAATCAAATATGAAATTCAACATAATTTCAACTACCCAATAAGATTTTTTAAGTTTCTAAATTGAATTTTCAACGTGTTTTTATACATAGCTATATAGATGATTATGTTGACATTAGACTGATGCAACAACAGGTTAGTCAGGTTAAGTCAACATATTTAAATTGAAGTTTTACCCTAATTTCAATGTTTACAATGCGGGTTGAAATTAGATGACAACAGTACTGGTTTATTTCTTTTTTCATATCCAATGTACATTTAGTGGCTAAAAGTATGTGGATAAATTGTTTACCCTCTATAAGTTTAAGGAGTATTTTTTTTCTTCTTCATTTAAAAAAAAAAATATATATATTTATTTTTTATTTTCAAGGGGTGGATCAGCTTAATACTGCGGAAAGATTGTTGCTTCCATCAATGTAATTGTCTGCATTTTTTCCAAATCCTCATATATTTTTGGGGTAAATATATATATCCATATGCATACACATATGTATACATATACACATATATACATACACATACCTATATAGACATACATACTTTTTTAAGAATATACCTTTATTATTCCCCCCAAACCCTACCACCCTTCCCCCAATTGGAGTAAACTAATAAACACTTAGGCGTCTACCTTCAGTTTATACACCTTATACACATTTTACAGACACAATCTATTTTACAATAGTTATATTATGTTTGTTTTTAGTCCTTCCTCTATTTCTGATGTCCATCCAGTTTGATTTCTATTTGTAACTGTGCTATTTCACAAAGTTTCTGAACCTACATACATTTTACAGACCCCGTATGTTTTACATTGGTTATCTTGTTATTAGTCCCACCCTTCAGCTCCATTCAACCCCTACCATCTATCTCTCAACATCATCCATTTTGGATTTCTATTTGCCATATATTTTTCAACTGTGCTGTGATGCCTCACAAAAGTACTGAGCCTTTCTATTCTCATAGCTTCTACAGATTGTAAATTAAAAATGAACATTTTTGCAAAAATAATAATTATATTATTTATTGACTGACTATGGTTTTTCAAATCACCCAGTATTGGTATCTGCAGTGTTAGTTCTAGGCAAATGTTGCAATTCTTCAGCCATTCCTGGACCTGTGACCAAAAACGAGCTACATATGGATAATACCAAAATAAATGATCTAATGACTCTGCCTCCTCACAGCAAAATCTGCAGAGCTGGGAAGATTGTATCCCCCATATATATAACATTCTATTGGTTGCAAGAATTTTGTATTGTAATTTAAATTGAAAAATTTGAAGTTTTGAATCTGGCGTTGTTTTGCGTGTCAATTCATAAACCATGTGCCATGGAATGGGTACATCGAAAATCTCTTACCAACTATTTTGTAATTTATGTGGCACAGCTGTCAGTTTTATGGTCCTTAAATGAAATTGGTATATGTTATTATTTATCACACTTTTCTTTAACTATAAATGGTCTTTAATACCCAGGTCGACATACAAGTTCCTTACCTTTGTCCCCTTCTACTTGCCTCTTCCATTTTTGTGGTAATGCTGCAATTAATTGGTTGTAATTTTGGGTAGAGCAGACATTTCCATATGTCTGTGTTAGCTGCATGTGTGACATAACTCCACCAGTCCTATTTACGATATCATTCACTAAAATTATACTTTTTTAAACATTTCTTCAAGAAATATGTTTTTTTTAATCAATTAGTTTATTTGAGTTTAACCACAATATCAAATCAAATCAAATTTTATTTGTCACATACACATGGTTAGCAGATGTTAATGCGAGTGTAGCGAAATGCTTGTGCTTCTAGTTCCGACAATGCAGTAATAACCAACAAGTAATCTAACTAACAATTCCTAAACTACTGTCTTATACACAGTGTAAGGGGATAAAGAATATGTACATAAGGATATATGAATGAGTGATGGTACAGAGCAGCATAGGCAAGATACAGTAGATGGTATCGAGTACAGTATATAAATATGAGATGAGTATGTAAACAAAGTGGCATAGTTAAAGTGGCTAGTGATACATGTATTACATAAGGATGCAGTCGATGATATAGAGTACAGTATATACGTATGCATATGAGATGAATAATGTAGGGTAAGTAACATTATATAAGGTAGCATTGTTTAAAGTGGTTAGTGATATATTTACATCATTTCCCATCAATTCCCATTATTAAAGTGGCTGGAGTTGAGTCAGTGTCAGTGTGTTGGCAGCAGCCACTCAATGTTAGTGGTGGCTGTTTAACAGTCTGATGGCCTTGAGATAGAAGCTGTTTTTCAGTCTCTCGGTCCCAGCTTTGATGCACCTGTACTGACCTCGCCTTCTGGATGATAGCGGGGTGAACAGGCAGTGGCTCGGGTGGTTGATGTCCTTGATGATCTTTATGGCCTTCCTGTAACATCGGGTGGTGTAGGTGTCCTGGAGGGCAGGTAGTTTGCCCCCGGTGATGCGTTGTGCAGACCTCACTACCCTCTGGAGAGCCTTACGGTTGAGGGCGGAGCAGTTGCCGTACCAGGCGGTGATACAGCCCGCCAGGATGCTCTCGATTGTGCATCTGTAGAAGTTTGTGAGTGCTTTTGGTGACAAGACGAATTTATTCAGCCTCCTGAGGTTGAAGAGGCGCTGCTGCGCCTTCTTCACGATGCTGTCTGTGTGAGTGGACCAATTCAGTTTGTCTGTGATGTGTATGCCGAGGAACTTAAAACTTGCTACTCTCTCCACTACTGTTCCATCGATGTGGATAGGGGGGTGTTCCCTCTGCTGTTTCCTGAAGTCCACAATCATCTCCTTAGTTTTGTTGACGTTGAGTGTGAGGTTATTTTCCTGACACCACACTCCGAGGGCCCTCACCTCCTCCCTGTAGGCCGTCTCGTCGTTGTTGGTAATCAAGCCTACCACTGTTGTGTCCACAATGTTGATGATTGAGTTGGAGGCGTGCGTGGCCATGCAGTCGTGGGTGAACAGGGAGTACAGGAGAGGGCTCAGAACGCACCCTTGTGGGGCCCCAGTGTTGAGGATCAGCGGGGAGGAGATGTTGTTACCTACCCTCACCACCTGGGGGCGGCCCGTCAGGAAGTCCAGTACCCAGTTGCACAGGGCGGGGTCGAGACCCAGGGTCTCGAGCTTGATATGACGAGCTTGGAGGGTACTATGGTGTTGAATGCTGAGCTGTAGTCGATGAACAGCATTCTCACATAGGTATTCCTCTTGTCCAGATGGGTTAGGGCAGTGTGCAGTGTGGTTGAGATTGCATCGTCTGTGGACCTATTTGGGCGGTAAGCAAATTGGAGTGGGTCTAGGGTGTCAGGTAGGGTGGAGGTGATATGGTCCTTGACTAGTCTCTCAAAGCACTTCATGATGACGGAAGTGAGTGCTACGGGGCGGTAGTCGTTTAGCTCAGTTACCTTAGCTTTCTTGGGAACAGGAACAATGGTGGCCCTCTTGAAGCATGTGGGAACAGCAGACTGGTATAGGGATTGATTGAATATTTGTTGTATTATTTGTTCTGTCTTTTCAGGTGGTTTAACTGAAATTGTAACCAACTTTCTAAGGCTTGTTTAAAAAATAATGATATTTTGGAGATTATTTCCTTTTCAAACAACCGAAAGTGAGCAGGTGTAATCTGAATGAGCGAGGTGAGGTAAGGGAGAAGGTCCCGGAAATGGTCTGGAAAGGGAATTAGGCCATTCTTGAACATAGGATGAGACATTCCTACCAATTTACTAAAGAACCAGTTTGGATTTAAGTTTAACTTTTGTATGACTGATGCCTTTAGTGAGAGGTCTAATGCTTTAATATTTAATCATTTCTCCCCTCCGAATTCATATTCGTTATATAAATAGGCCCTTTTAATTTTGTCTGGCTTGCCGTTCCAAATCAAATTTAATATTTTTTGTTCATATCATTTAAAAATCAAGCCACGAGGTGTAGGTAAAACCATAAGCAAATAGGTAAACTGTGATATGACAAAAGAGTTCATCAGGGTGATTTTTCCGCAAATAGACAGGTATTTTCCTTTCCTTGGTAGCAAGATCTTATCTATTTTTGCTAACTTTCTATAAAAATGTATTTGAGTGAGATCATTCTTTTCTTTTTGGATTTGTATACCGAGTATGTCCACACCTCTGTCAGACCATTTAATTGGTAAACTACACGGTTATGTAAAACTTTTTAGTGCTCCAATACGTAATATAGTACACTTATCATAATTAGGTTTTAATTCAGAGTGGATAGCAAAAATATCTTGATCCTCTATGATGCCGTGGAGAGATTCTAATTGTGGTTTTAGAAGAAAACGTGAATCATCAGGGTACAATGACACCTTAGTTTTTAAGCCACGGATTTCTAATCTCTTAATATTATTATTTGATCTAATTTTAACAGCTAACATTTCGATGGCAATAATAAATATATATGCCGATAGTGGACAACCTTGTTTTACTCCTCTAGATAGTTTGAAACTTTCTGAGATGTAGCCATTATTTACTATTTTACACCTAGGGTTACTATACATAACTTTAACCCATTTTATAAGAGATTCCCCAAAATTGAAATATTCTAGGCATTTATATGTAAACTCCAGTTCTACTTTATCAAAAGCCTTTTCAAAATCAGCTATGAAAACCAGGCCTGGTGTCCCCGATATTTCATAGTATTCTATTGTTTCCAGTACTTGTCTTATATTATCTACAATGTATCGTCCATGTAAAAGCCTGTTTGATTAGGATGAATAATATCTGACAATACTTTTTTAATTCTATGCGCCAAGCATTTTGCTAGGATTTTTGCATCACAACACTGAAGAGTAAGAGGTCTCCAATTTTTTAAATGGACTGGATCTTTATATATATATCACTTGAGTCCTGTTTCAGTAATAATGATATCAGACCTTCTTGTTGCATGTCTGATAATCTACCATTTATATAGGAGTGGTTAAAACATGCTAATAAAGGTCCTCTTATACAAAAAAAGTTTTGTATAAGTCCACTGGTATGCCATCCAGCCCTGGAGTTTTCCCAGCCTTAAAAGCCCCAATTGCATCAAGAGGTTTCTCCTCTGTAATTTCGCCTTCACATGAATCTTTATAATATATTACACTGGATCTTTCTTGAATAACTTCCTCCATTTCTTTTTGTTTATCCTCTGACTTATTCTGTGCCTCTATGGTACAGTTTTTATTGCTATCTAACTGTACTGTTAGTCCTTCAATTTCCTTTGTTAATATGGACTCTTTTGATCTAAATTGCTTTAGTTTTATAGATGAGTACTGAATTGCATGGCCTCTAAAGGCACATTGAATTTTTTTTTTTCACCTTTATTTAACCAGGCAAGTCAGTTAAGAACAAATTCTTATTTTCAATGACGGCCTGGGAACAGTGGGTTAACTGCCTGTTCAGGGGCAGAACGACAGATTTGTACCTTGTCAGCTCAGGGGTTTGAACTCACAATCTTCCATGTTACTAGTCCAACGCTCTATCCACTAGGCTAACCACTAAGTGTCCCATACAATAAGGGGATCTGCTGTACCTGTGTTAAGTCTGAAAAAGTCAGTTATAAATTATTCTCTCCTAGTTCTAAACTATTTTTCATCTAGTCGGGTTTGATTAAGTTTCCAATATCATCGCCCACGTGGAAATTATGTAAGAGTAATATATATGCCAATTATGTGATGATCAGACCACATTCTGTCCCCTATCAACACTTTTTAAACTGTTGGTGCCAGAGAGAATGGCATAAGAAAGTAGTCAAGACAACTAGCTCGATTAAGCCTCTGCCATGTATATCTCACTAGGTCAGGGTATTTAAGTCTCCATATATCCACTAATTCCAATATATCCATGACAGTCATAATTCCCGTAAGTGCCTGAGGGTGATAGTTTGTAGTGTGATTTCCTTTCCGGTCCATAGAGGTATTTAATTAAGACCGTATTAAAAACTCCCACCATAATAATAGAGTCTAGTGTTGCTTGTAGAGTTGATACATTCTTATATATATTTTCAAAGAAGCTTGGATCCTCATTATTTGGACCTTATAGGTTAATAAGCCATATCTGTTTATTGTCCAATAACATATTAAAAATAATCCATCTACCTTGATGATCTGTTTGGACAATTTGCACATTTGGATCAAAATTGCTGTTAATTAAAACTATCACCCCTTTTGAATTTCTTTCCCCATGGGAGAAATATATTTCGCCCCCAGTCCTTTTTCAACAAAACTTAATCTAAAGTTTTTGAATGAGTTTCCTGTAAACAATAAATATTATATTCCTTCTCTTTAGCCAAGTAAATACTGATGGTATGTTTATATATATATATTTTAAATCCTGTTTCTTATTTTCCATATTTAGCTATTAATATTTGTAGTTTACGGAGTATTGCCTTGTGCCTTGTAATTCTGTTACAAGAAATCCACATACATTACATGACAAAAAGTATGTGGACACCTGCTCCTTAAACATCTCATTCCAAAACCATAGAATTAATATGGAGTTGGTCTCCCTTTGCTACTATAACATCCTCACTCTTCTGGGAAGGCTTTCCACTAGAAGTTGGAACATTGCTGCTGGGACTTGCTTCCATTCAGCCATAAGAGCATTAGTGAGTTGGACAATTAGCCCTGGCTCGCAGTAGGCATTCCAATTCATCCAAAGGTGTTTGATGGGTTTGAGGTCAGGGCTCTGTGCAGGCCAGTCAAGTTCTTCCAAATTGGTCTCAGCAAACCATTTCCGTATGGACCTCGCTTTGTGCAAGGGGACATTGTCATGCTGAAACAGGAAAGGACCTTCCCAAAACTGTTTACACAAAGTTGGAAGCACAGAATTGTCTAGAATGTATGTATGCTGTAGCATTAAGATTTCCCTTCACTGGAACTAATGAACCATGAAAAACGGCCCCGGACCATTATTCAAACTTTACAGTTGGCACGATGCAGTCGGGGTGGCAGCATTCTCCTGGCATCTGCCAAACCCAGATTCATCCGTTGGACTGCCAGATGGTGAACTGTGATTCATCACTCCAGAGAACGCGTTTCCACTGGTCCAGAGTCCAATGGCGGTGCGCTTTACACCACTCCAGCCGACCCTTTGACATTGCACATGGTGATCTTAGGCTTAAAGCTCCCCACAAACAGTTATTGTGTTGACGTTGCTTCCAGAGGCAGTCTGGAACTAGGTAGTGAGTGTTGCAACCGAGGACAGTGCTTCAGCACTCGTCGGTCCTGTTCTGTGAGCTTGACAAGCTGACAAGGTACAAATCTGTCGTTCTGCCCCTGAACAGGACAGTTAATTGAAAATAAGAGTTTGTTCTTAACTGACTTCCCTAGATTAAAAAATAAAATGGATATGGGCTTTAAAAAAAGAAGACAACTATAATATGTCAGATATCCAGTTGAAGTGGGAAGTTTACATACACTTAGGTTGGAGTCAATAAAACATGTTTTTCAATCACTCCATAAATGTCTTGTTAATAAACTATAGTTTTGGCAAGTCGGTTAGGACATCTACTTTGTGTATGACACAAGTAATTTCCCATCTATTGTTAACAGACAGATTATTTCACTTACAATTCACTGCATCACAATTCCAGTGGGTCAGAAGTTTGTGCATTTAAACAACTTGGAAAATGATGTCATGGCTTTAGAAGCTTCTGATAGGCTAATTGACATAAGTTGAGTCAATTGGAGGTGTACTTGTGGATGTATTTCAATGCACTGGGAATGTGATGAAGGAAATAAAAGCTGAAATAAATCATTCGCTCTACTATTATTCTGACATTTCACATTCTTAAAATAAAGTGGTGATCCTAACTGACCTAAAACAGGGAATATTTACTAGGATTAAATGTCAGGAGTTATATATTTGGCTAAAGTGCATGTAAACTTCCGACTTCAACTGTAGAGTAAAATTTATTCAATTTTGAGTTTGCATCCCAACATATTACTTTACATACTTTTTATTTATTTTACCTTTATTTAAGTCAGTTAAGAACAAATTCATACATCACGGAAGATTGAAATAAACTCAGCAATAAAAGATAATTCATAAAAATCCAAATAACTTCACAGATCTTCATTGTAAAGGGTTTAAACACTGTTACCCATGCTTATTCGATGAACCCTAAACAATTAATGAACATGCACCTGTGGAACGGTCGTTAAGACAGCAACAGCTTACAGATGGGAGGCAGTTAAGGTCACAGTTTTGACTTGAAAAACACCAAAGGGAAGATGCCCGGGGTCTATGCTTTTCTGCGTGAACGTGCCTTAGGCATGCTGCAAGGAGGCATGAGTACTGCAGATGTGGCTAGGGCAATAAATTGAATGTCCGTACTGTGAGACGCGGGATCGATTTGGAGGTGGAGGGTCCGTCATGGTCTGGGGCGGTGTGTCACAGCATCATCGGACCGAGCTTGTTGTCATTGCAGGCAATCTCAACGCTGTGCATTACAGGTAAGACATCCTCCTCCCACATGTGGTACCCTTCCTGCAGGCTCATCCTGACTCATCCTGACACCAGCCATACTGCTCGTTCTGTGCGCGATTTCCTGCAAGACAGGAATGTCAGTGTTCTGCCATGGCCAGCGAAGAACCCGGATTCCAATCCCATTGAGCATATCTGGGACCTTGTGGATCGGAGGGTGAGGGCTAGGGCCAGGGCCACTCCCCCCAGAATGTCTGGGAACTTGCAGGTGCCTTGGTGGAAGAGTGGGGTCACATCTCACAGCAAGAACTGGCAAATCTGGTGCAGTCCATGAGGAGGAGATGCACTGCAGTACATATTGCAGCTGGTGGCCACACCAGATACTGACTGTTACTGTTAAGTTTGCTGAAAATAAACACAGTTGACAGTGAGAGAACGTTTGAGTTTATAACAAAACCTTTTGACATAGAAACACTGGATTTTTGTCATAAAAAAACGTATCTTAATGAATGAAGAAATTTAGAAAAAATATTAATAACAAATCCACCCATGAGGTCAAAGAGGGCGCTTTTGGTCTTTAAGTGTTGGAAAAGGCTACAGTACTAGAAGTGGCTTCAGTGTATATAAGAGTGTCTAATTAGTGAATATACTGAAGATCCAGTACAATGTGAATGTATGTCAGGGCTGAGATGTGAAATGGTATTTTAGTAGAGATGAGCTGAGATGTTTGGTGATTGGGAGTGGAGAATGAAGGGTTGATGTTGTGGTGAGGCTGATGAGTGCGAGGCCGTGCATTGCGATCTGTCTCTGGTACACTCTTCGCTCGGGGGCCCTCCCGTTCACTCAGAGCACCCACAGAGCTCTGGGCACAGAGCAACAAACAAGCCCATCGCCATCCATCCCTCCATATATCCATCCATTCCAGCACTGCTGCCGGGGCCCTGGAGAGCTAACGTGGGCCACACACAGCGGCTCATGGCTCCCATGAAAAGCGAAACAACTAACTCTGACTGACTGTCTCTTCTTTCTTCCTCACCCTCTCTCTCTTGCTCCTGGTTTCGAGTTCCCATTTATTTCTCTCTCTCTCTCTCTCTCTCTCTCTCTCTCTCTCTCTCTCTCTCTCTCACTTCCTGCCTCCCTCTCTGCCAGCTTGTTAGTGTTCTGGGGTCAGGTTTTCTTTTAATGGTTGGATCCAATTAAACAACAACATTTGACAACAGTAGTATCTTCAGTGGTAGTGACGTCCTGAAGTCAGAGGAGTAGGCCCATTAGTTAATCCTCATTTCCTCTCTATCTATCGCCCTCTCTCTCTCTCTCTCTCTTTCTATCTCCTCTCTCTCTCTCTCTCTCTCTCTCTCTCTCTCTCTCTCTCTCTCTCTCACTCTCTTTTGCTCTCTGTTGTCACGTTTTGGCTCAAGGCTACTCATTTGGAGTAATCAAAATAGTTAAACATGTTGTATCATGACAATACCCCTGCCTTGCTTTTCTAGTTCAGTTATTGACTGAACCAATATGTCATTCTCTCCCCCGGCCTTCTCATTTCTGTTTTGTTTCAGCACATACAAGCTATGATTATGAGCTAAATAGTGGTGGAGATTAAATATCTTGCTAATATCTTTTTTAAATTCACAGTCATTTAAAATCCTGGATTCCCTCAGATGTCCTCTGTCAAAAGCCTTTCATCGAGTATAGAGAAACTCAACACCAGTAAAGCATCTCCAGTGCCTCAGTAAAATTCTTAACAATGTTTGACTATGGACAGAATGCAGGTGTCCACTGACACACAGATAGTTAATACATGTTTTGGATGAGTTTTTGCGCAGAGACTATGGGATTGCTTCCCCTCAGTTTTAAGCTCCATGAAAATGCCCACTAAGCATTTCTTCCTCTCCTACTCACTCTGTGTTCTTCTCATCTAGTTCCTCTTCCTTACCCCCCATTCTCTCAGGTCACCCCAGTTAATGTCCTATTTACAGAGGGCATCTGTCAGCCTCCCTTTATGGGTCAAGCCCCTCTCTCAAACTGAGACGCACCGCGCTGCTCTGCTACTCATCAGCCCATACAAATGGTGACCCGACGACCCTGCTGAGGACACACTCTGACCCTGCCACAGCTGGATCCGCCAGAAGTTGCCTTCTTCATCAGAAAGAATTCCTCTGCAAGTAAGTCCTTCGGGTCATAGAGAACTGCAGTCAACGAGTTCATCAACAATTCTCACAGATTGTAGGCGTGGTTAAACCCTGTAGCTCTCCACAGAGAAAGCAGGAATGGTATTGGTACCACTACGGAGTGACTGTGTCGGATGCATATGTTTTTTAAAGTTGAGAGAGAGGGTGTTGAATTCAATAAATAATTTTCAGCTGTGGTATTTCTTGTGTCTGAAAGCACAATTTTGTTGATTCAGAGGTCAGCAGCTTCCCTTGGGTTCCCGTGTCGCCGTCATGCAGGGAGAGAAAGACATGTCAGGAATCAGTTCTGCAACACAGTGTTGTTACTCTTCACATTCAATGCAGGGTTAAACATTTAAGTGACATTGAGGGAACTCTCATCATAAATCTGCCCAAAAACAGAACAAAGGGAATATTATTACAGATGCTCCCATTCGCTAAGTTGAGAACATGAATTGATGTCGTATACACGATGTACTGTGTGCATCAATATATTCTGTAACCTGTGTGTCTCTCACAACCCATTAAACAAGGGTGAACGTAATCACTTCATAAAGTATGTCACTTCTCCCTCCATTCAAATTAAAGTAAGAGAGATGCAATGGAAAGCATGAACTTTAGTAACACTATAGCAACCATAAAGAGTGTTATGTCATTCTGGACTACTTGTATCAAACAGATCCAATAGTCTTGAGATCGCTCCATTAAAGAGCCTCATCAGTGGCTCCCCCATTACAACTGCTCTCAAGTAGCGCCACCCAGTGGCAGCCAAGCATACTCATTGTAATCTAAATGGGGTGTCATAGTGGAATTTTAAACAGACATATTTCAACTAGCTGAAATCATTGAAACCAGACCCAAGTCACTGTGTTGCCTAGTCACTGTGTTGCCTAGTCACTGTGTTGCCTAGTCACTGTGTTGCCTAGTCACTGTGTTGCCTAGTCACTGTGTTGCCTAGTCACTGTGTTGCCTAGTCACTGTGTTGCCTGGTCACTGTGTTGCCTGGTCACTGTGTTGCCTGGTCACTGTTGCCTGGTCACTGTGTTGCCTAGTCACTGTGTTGCCTAGTCACTGTGTTGCCTAGTCACTGTGTTGCCTAGTCACTGTTGCCTGGTCACTGTGTTGCCTAGGGTTGGGTTTTCAAGATTAGGGTTTAAGCCATGGCAACAAGGGGGAAATTCCACATACTAATTTGTTCACATACACAAACAAAGGCTGGTGTGTCAATCCCATCATCATTAAGCATATCAATGAATGTTACTTCTGCCAGAGACAGAGAGACAGAGAGAGAGAGAGAGAGAGAGAGAGAGAGAGAGAGAGAGAGAGAGAGAGAGAGAGAGAGGAGAGAGAGAGAGAGAGAGAGAGACAGAGAGAGAGAGAGAGAGAGAGAGAGAGAGAGAGAGAGAGAGAGAGAGAGAGGGTCTGTGTTAGTTTTGTAATGTGTCTTGTGCAGGGGTTCCCAAACATTTTCACCCAGGCCCCCTCCAGTGTTGGGGAACGTTACTACAAAATCTATGACCTAAAAAAACCTAGCTAAAACCTAGCTGACATGGGCTAGTTGATCTGGACATTTCTGACAAGTTATAAATACAGGGCCTTCGGAATATATTCAGACCCCTTGACTTTTTCCACATTTTGTTACGTTACAGTCTTATTCTAAAATGGATTACATACATTATTTTACCTCAGCAATCTACACACAATACCATATAATGACAAAGTGAAAACAGGTTCTAGCAAATTTTTGCAAATACCATATTTATATAAGTATTCAGACCGTTTGCTATGAGACTCGAAATCAAGCTTAGGTACATCCTAAGCAAGATGTTTCTACAACTTGATTGGAGTCCACCTGTGGTATATTAAATTGATTGGACATGATTTGGAAAGGCACACACCTGTCTATATAAGGTCCCACAGTTGACAGTGCATGTCAGAGCAAAAACCAAGGAATTCGAAGGAATTCTCCATAGAGCTCCGAGACAGGATTGTGCCGAGGCACAAATCTGGGGAAGGGTACCAAAACAAATCTGGGGAAGGGTGCCAAAACCAAATACTTATTTTCCACCATAATTTGCAAATATATTCGTAAAAAATCCTACAATGTGATTTTCTGATATTTGTTTTCTCATTTTGTCTGTCATAGGTGAAGTGTACCTATGTTGAAAATTACAGGCCTCTCTCATCTTTTTAAGTGGGAGAACTTGCACAATTGGTGGCTGACTAAATACTTTTTTGCCCCACTGTACACATTCTCCGGATGGGACAACCCAAGGGCATTTCAGGAAATGGCTCAATGATGGACCCACCAGACGGAGCCGAGGACAAAGATGCCTATATTTATGTATGTATGCAGGTGCATGGGAGTTTAGAGTATCTGCCTTGACTCAGACTCTGAGGTCAGGCAGGTCTGTTTCTCATGGGATCTCCCATATGGTGACCCTGACAACTGGGCGCTTCCTGAGGTGGAAAGTTAGAGAGAGAAAGTGGAGAGTCAAGGTTCTTCCTATTTAAACAATTAGCATTTGTTTTGTCATGATAAAAGCAACATTTCTTTGAGACTAAATTTAACTCTCACACATTGAGACAAAGCGTAAATTGAATGTTGGATTTGAGAGGACACAAGGGTAATAATAATAATACCGTATATGTATTTTATATAGTGCGTTTCATTACAAAATTGGCAGTCATGTAAACTGACACCTAAGATAGATGAAGAGATGTTTAAACAAGCTTGATTGGACAGTATAAACATTACATCAAACTAAATGTGATTGCTAAATGGTGGAGTACTTGCGTGATGGGGTGCTTGGACTTGGCCAATTAAAATGTGTATAAATTCAAATTATTACAGGAGAGAGTGCCATGTACTTGGGTTGTGCCGTGGAGGAGATCTTTGTGGGCTATACTCGACCTTGTCTCAGGATGGTAAGTTGGTGGTTGAAGATATCCCTCTAGTGGTGTGGAGGCTGTGCTTTGGCAAAGTAGGTGGGGTTATATCCTTCCTGTTTGGCCCTGTCCGGGGGTATCATCGGATGGGGCCACAGTGTCTCCTGACCCCTCCTGTCTCAGCCTCCAGTATTTATGCTGCAGTAGTTTATGCGTCGGGGGCTAGGGTCAGTTTGTTATATCTGGAGTACTTTTCCTGTCTTATTCAGTGTCTTGTGTGAATTAAGTATGCTCTCTCTAATTCTCTCTTTCTCTCTCTCAGAGGACCTGAGCCCTAGGACCATGCCTCAGGACTACCTGGCATGATGACTCCTTGCTGTCCCCAGTCCACCTGGCCGTGCTGCTGCTCCAATTTCAACTGCTCTGCCTGCGGCTATGGAACCCTGACGTGCTACAGACCTGCTGTTTTCAACTCTCTAGAGACAGCAGGAACAGTAGAGATACTCTTAATGATCAGCTATGAAAAGCCAACTGACTTTACTCCTGAGGTGCTGACCTGTTGCACCCTTGACAACTACTGTGATTATTATTATTTGACCATGCTGGTCATTTATGAACATTTGAACATCTTGGCCATGTTCTGTTATAATCTCCACCCCTCATAGCATGGTTCCTCTCTAGGTTTCTTCCTAGGTTTTGGCCTTTCTAGGGAGTTTTTCCTAGCCACCGTGCTTCTACACTTGCATTGCTGGCTGTTTGGGGTTTTAGGCTGGGTTTCTGTACAGCACTTTGAGATATCAGCTGATGTAAGAAGGGCTATATAAATACATTTTATTTGATGTACTCTGTACTATATTGTAGTATTGTGCAACAGTGTAATTTTATCCATTTTTTAATCCTTCAAATGTAAAATTTATAGCTGCAGGAACAAGCAGTAGGAATTGTGTGTGTGTGTGTTACTTTTAATTAAAATCCTAACCTTGGTTTTGAGTTAATTAATCCTAAATGTATTAGTGCAATCTGCAAACTCAAATTACTTGACCTGACGTTTTAATTATGAATCCATATTTTGTATTAACTATTACCACAGTGTCACACCTGCTCCCGCTCCCCCTCTCTGGCGTTCGAGTTGGTCAGTCTGCCCATCATTACGCACAGCTGTCACCATCGTTACGCGCATCAGCGCTTCATTGAACTCACCTGTACTCTAACACCTATTGCTTGCCTCCTCTATATCTGTCTATTCCTCAGTTTGATCCCCGTGTCAGCATTGTCGTTATGTTTCCCTTATCCAGATGCTGTCCGTGTTTTGTTTCATGTCTGTCATTTATTAAATATTCACTCCCTATACTTGCTTTTCGTCTCCCAGCGTCTGTCCTCACACAGAATATTAACTAGCAACACCTACATGTACTTATGCAAACATAGCAGTCCAAGTCAAGTTCCTAATACAGTGGCTCCTCCTAGGATTCATGACCAGAACTCCAACTCCAACCACTGTAGGTGGTGTTTACCTAGAGTTGTCTCTTCGTCACCACCTTCCCTCCCATTGGATACTCATCCAAGACCCCTTTGAGTCACATTAAAGGAAGAAAAAAAAAGGTCTGTCATATAACGGTTCGTCACTGGGGAGGGTGAGTGTGACTCAGAGTCTCCCTCACAGAGGTAGTGCCATGTTAACAACTTTACACCCCCCCCCCCAACATTTCCGACACCAGTCTAAGAAGTTGGTGTAGAGAGCAGAGATGGGGGGATTGAGGTGAAGATAAATAGCCATAGCACCTCAAGGTAGCCTTCCCCAGAACAGCACCAAGCCTCATACCTACTTTTGTGTTCCCAAAATGCAAACACGGTGTTATTTGTCTTGACAGGTCTGTCATCAAAGCACAGCCCAAGTGCTCTCTCTTCACATGCACTTGAATTATCCATGGGTGCTTTGTGTCTTCAGCTCTTACAAGGATGGAGCAATGAGGTAATAAAACAAGGACTATTAGATCATGACTTGTAGTTTCCCCAACAACATTTTCTACATAATATCATCCATATTCTGCATTAAAATAAAAACCATTAATGCTTTGTTATTCCACTGAACTGTTGATTTCTAGGTTCAGATAAGAAGCAGATATAAACGCAATCTTGTTGACAGCTGAACTTTCATATAAAGTTTAACTAACACTTAGAGACAGGGCCATGACAACAGAACAACTACTATGACACAAACATAACAAGCATGCAAAAAGTATGACTGAAGACTTTGTCCTCTAACACACTGTGACAGTAGCCTGAGCAAATGATGCTTCAGTCAAGGTCACTGCAAGTACACTGAAGTTCATTTGGACAATTTATCCTTCACATGATTACTAGTGATGGGGTTGGTCCTGCTGACAACAGCTGTGTGACCGTCAACATCTAATCAACATAAAAACAGGAAGAAGTCAGTCTAAAATTGCACTTTAGACCATGTATCTAATGAACTGTAGTTCCTTTAATGGATCAAAAACATGTTTCAAATCCAGCTTGAGGGACCAATACTTTGCATGCCTAACAGCCTAACACTGGGAGAGTAACACAGACACTCTCGCAGAACTGCGCACATAGTAAAATTTGGAGTGAATGGCTTTATTTAGATACAATTACAAAACAAGCAAACAATGTGCAAAAACAATATCATCCATACATAAATAACCATACATAACTAATATAGTATTCATAAATATCTACTGAAATCATTACATTTAGCAGCCAGCAACTGATCCTGAAATAAATAAAACAACAAAAAGGATGAGGTGTACAATACATTTAATTGGTCAGGTTGATTGTTGAAGGTGGTTACGTGAGCAACATACCAAGGTGAAGGGCCTTGTCTCCTTCAACATACAAGCACCTATTTGTGGTCATTCTTTTTATAAAACATGCTATGCTGTAATTACCTGTCTGATGCGATACCAGGGGTGCTGTCTTTTACAGAACATACAGTTTACTGTACTGTTCTACTGGATGATGCTATAGTAAACCAGTGCCAGGAGTTGCAGTGAATATGTGCATTTAATAAAAGGACTTTACACGTTTCATGCCTTGTCTAATAAGTTTAGATATGTGAAGAGTTATTGCTCCTACTGATGACCCAATGAAAATGCAAGAATATGTATGATTTGATCCCAAACTTGACCCCAAAATTGTACAAACCTTTCCATAATAAATTACATTTCTGAGATGGTTTCAAACACATACAAGATACGCATGGTCTGTTTCTTCATCCAGAGAACTAATGGCAGATTTTGTGCCCTTCAGCATTCATATCACACTATCAGCATCATTAACACTAAGGTGAGAGAGGTGAAGGCATAGAGGTGTATATAGCACACACCATCTGGTGGAAAGTGGAGTAGTTCATTGGAAGTCATGCTGAAACGCTGACTTGAGTTACATGCTAACCTTCTTATAAATCATTTTGATGATATTGGAAGATTTGTGAGAAAGTTCATGTTGTGCAACTTTCCCTCAGATCAGGATCATACCATTAGAGGCAATGAGCAAGGTCCGTAAACAAAAACTGGAAACTGAAGCAACATTTTTTTAAACATACAAAAGGCAAGAGCATTGCTGGTGGGGAGTTACAAAACAATCATACTAAAACCAAGCACACGCAGTACAAAAGCAGTGTGACTGACTAGACTCACTGAGATTCACCCTCCACGGTTTCGTCAATAACCCACCTCCATTTTGAAAATGTAAATTAAAACATGTCTAAATACTACTGTGTGGAGTTCAGGCAGTTTAGCTGTGGCGACCGTTGATGATGTTCCCTCCAGGAGGAGCGATGTGGATGGAGTCCAGTATAGGCCGGAGTATCTGACCAAAGGGTCTAAATGGTTAGACAGAGGAACAGGTCAGAGAGGTACACAAGTCAGTAATGCATTACTAGTATCTGTCTCTCAGCTACTAAGTATGTAGACTCACGTGGAGAGCACTTCGGAGGGCAGGTCTGTGATGTAAGAAGGGATCTTCCGGCCTGTTAAGAACTGGGCCACCTCATTAGTGAAGGTGTTACAGTTGTGCTCAAACAACCTATACTTGTCACCTCTATGGAAGAATAACAACAGAAAGCAATCTCAGATCTAAATCAGCTATCACTGCTATGTTGTGTTCATGACTGATGTGTCCACCAAAGTGGTGGTGTATGAGGTGAGTTACCCAAAAACAACACTTTTTTTGTGACAGATACACACACACACCTGTATGTGTTCTCTCCTAGCGAGGACAGGTAGTCCATGAAGATCTCCTCTGTCACCTCTGTGTTTCCCAATTCCACCACAGTGTCTGGGGAACCAAGCATTGTTCCCCCCTAAAACACATAAAGTCCATATTATCCTACAAAACACCAACCCCCAAAACTTCTCTGTATATCCGATGCGTTAAACTTCCCTCCTCTTTGAAGGTCATACCAATGTAGGCCTAGTCTTACTGTCAGCTAGTGCAAACCCATGCTAAAGAGTAGAGGGAACACTGAAGTAGGTCTTATCAAATATTAGAAGGATATTAGCCAATACATCATTTTAGGCTTACCGGTGAGCAGCTGGAAATACCCACTCCTCCAAAGTAGAACTCGTCTCCATAAACCACAATGGCTGAGTGCCTGTGAGAATTGAAACACACGACTGAGTGTACAGTAATGGATGGTTACAATATGGACATGAAAATAATCCTTCGAAAAATTGCAGTGACAGTAAAGTCAAAGTTGTGTGGATAAATTGTATTGTCACAAAATTATAGGTGGGAGATTTCTTACCAAATGCCATCAAGTTGTTTTCCTGTAACACATTAAAATATATATATGTGTGTGACCGAGGCTTGACGCTGCTGATGAGCATACATGTCAATCAAGCTCGCACAAACCTGTTTTACTCTTGTCTTGTGTGTAGCTAGCATTTTAGCTAACGTAAACGTTGCAATATTGTTGAGCTGAAATTCTGAAGAATACGCCTTTGAATAGCTAGGCTATACTGTATAAACCAAGCTCAAACGTACTTCTATTGGCAGGTTGTAACGAACTAGCTTGCAAGTTAATAACAAACAAAGAATGATGCATTGCAAGAGTAATGTTGGCCTACCCAGCGAGCTAGCTAGCTAGCCAGCCATCAAAGGCTTTCCGACGTGCTCAATCAATCTCAACCCGCAGCTAACTACTAAAGCTACACAGCTTCATTATCTGGAGAAGTTGTCGAGACTGAGCTTCACTTACCTAACATGATTGGGCTGAGATTGCGAGCCATTCCTCTTGACAGGTCGTATATATACAGTTGTACACTGTATGTTGTTGTGTAATTTTTATCCATTACGTTAAACCCCCAAATATGTGTTTATGTTAGCTAGCTAAGCTAACAGTAACGTTAGCTATTTTGCGGTTAGTTTGCCTTTCTACTGACTGCTGGTTTTGCAAGGTTGCTGTCTACTGAAAAACGAGATTATATTATCAGCTAAATTACCTAAATTACCTGAACGTTGTACCTATGACGTTAGATATTTAGATGTCTGATTACAATCTACAAGTACCCTGGCTGCCAGAGACAGTTGTCCCCCATAAAATTGCAGATTGGCATCTCATGAGCTTGGTAGTGCATCAGCGCCTCCATGCGTCCACATAGCACTGTAGAGGTTCTGTGGAAGAATGTCTCTGTTATATAAAAAAAGAAGCATTGCCATGATATTCTCTATCAAATCCCCAACTACAGCTCCTCGCATCAGAACATCATCAATAGTCTTTCTAGCCTATTAAATGGGATTCCCCCAGTGTGGATGGGGAGTGACCATTGCGCGAGACAGTCGCTCTCCACTGTTCAGGTGCTATATTTCGGATTTACTATTCCCGCCGCTGTCCATGGTGCTGAATCTAATTTTGCTGCTTTTAGCCTGTTTGTTTACTTGAACAACATCGTTTCTACACTCATGACAAAGTTCACGAAGACTTAGCCCTATCTTCAAACACTAATAACATGTAAGACTTATCCCAACCAAAATCCAGGCAGCCTTTAGTAATGGGCTAGCTAGTATGAGGTGAAAATGCATCAGCATCTTCATTCCTCCGCATAGTGCAAAGGTTTGTTAGGGGTGATGTGATTGTCCTCCACCAAGTCTAAAGCAAGTAAATACAATACACCCATATTTCTGTGCACTTGAGTCTTCAAGCTTCAGATCCAAGGGCATAGTGATTGTAGTTTTGTGGCCATCAATTATGGAATTGGACAGCAAAACCAACATTGATTGCATTTGGAGACTTCACAAGGTTTGACAGGTGAGTTTAGGGTTCTAACAAGCGTCTCATATAAAACTATTTTTTACTTTTGTATACTTTTGGTTGGCATAACAAAACCCTTTACATGTTCGGTTATGATCCATCAGGAGCTTGTAGTTCACTCCCACTTTGTTCACCTACAGGTTTACTCACTAACTAAGTGTCTGAAGGTTGTTGTCACATACAGTGCCTATCATAAGTATTCGTTCCCTTGGATTTCTTCACATTTTATTGGGTTACAAATTGGAATAAAAATGGATTTAATTGTAATTTGTTTGTCAACGATCTACACTAAATACTCTGTAATGTCAAAGTGGAAGAAAAATCCATTTAAATGTTTTATTTTTATTAATGAAAAATAAAACACTAATTTACTGTATCTCGCCCCCTGAGTCCATACATGATAGAAACACCTCTGACAGTGATCACAGCTATGAGCCTTTTTAGGTAAGTCTCTAAGAGCTTTGCACACCTGAATTGTTTGCCCATTTACCCATTATTTTCTCAATTGTTCAAGCTGTGCCATAGATTTTCAAGTGTTGCCGTAGATTTTCAAACAGATTTAAGTCAAAACTGTAACTTGGCCACTGACTTCTTGGTAAGCAACTCTAGTGTAGATTTGTCCTTGCGGTTTAGGATATTGTCTAGTGTCTGGTGTAAAGCAGACTGAAGCTACTCCCCAGTCTTTGCCGATGTCAAGCATACCCATACCATGATGCAGCCACCACCATGCTTGGAAGTAAGGAGGCAGTTACTCAGCGATATGTTGGATTTGCCACAAACATAAGACTTTGCATTTAGGCCAAAATTGTATTCCTTTGCCCTACTTTAGCAATGCTTACAGGATGGATGTTTTGGAATATTTGTATTCTGTATATTTGTATTTTTGTGGAGACACTACAATGTTGTTGATCCATCTTCAGTTTCTCCCATCACAGCCATTGAACTCTGTAGCTGTTTTAAAATTACCAATGGCCTAATGGTGACGTCCCTGATCAGTTTCCTTACTGTCCTGCAGCTCAGTTCAGAAGGATGACTGTATCTGGGTGGTTTAATATATAATCCACAGCATGCTTAAAGAGATATTCAATGTCTGATTTGTTGTTGTTACCCATCTACCAATCACTGCCCTTCTTTATGAGGCTTTCGAAAAGCTCCCTGATCTTTGTAGTTGAATCTGTGCTTGAAATTCAATACTTGACTGAGGGAACTTACAGATGTTGTATGTATAGTATGGGGGACAGAGAAAGAGTTAGTCATTAAAAAATCACGTCAACCCCTATTATTTCATGTACATTTTACTCCTGAACTAATTTATGCTTGCCTAAACAAAGGGGGGAATACTTATGCAACGACTATATTTTAGTTATTTAATTGTTGTACATTTTAATTTTCTTTTCACTTTGAAATGAACAAGTATTTTGTAGAGATCAATGACAAAAAAATATCACACAATGAAATATATTTCAATCAAAATGTGTAACGCAACATACTGAAAAAAACAAGGAGGTTGAATCAATCAATCAAATGTATTTATAAAGGCCTTTTTACATCAGCCGATTTTTTTTTTACCTTTATTTAACCAGGCAAGTCAGTTAAGAACAAATTCTTATTTTCAATGATGGCCTGGGAACAGTGGGTTAACTGCCTGTTCAGGGGCAGAACGAAAGATTTGTACCTTGTCAGCTTGGGGGTTTGAACTTGCAACCTTCCGATTACTAGTCCAACGCTCTAACCACTAGGCTACCCTGCCGCCCCATGTCACAAAGTGTTATACAGAAACCCAGCCTAAAACCCCAAACAGCAAGCAATGCAGATGTAGAAGCACGGCTAGGAAAAACTCCCTAGAAAGGCAGGAAACCAGGAAGAAATCTAGAGAGGAACCAGGCTATGAAGGGTGGCCAGTCCTCTTCTGGCTGTGCCGGGTAGAGATTATAACAGTACATGTCCAAGATGTTCAAATGTTCATAGATTACCAGCAGGGTCAAATAATAATAATCACAGTGGTTGTAGAGGGTGCAACAGGTCAGCACCTCTGGAGTAAATGTCAGTTGGCTTTTCATAGCCGATCATTCATAGTTCGAGACAGCAGGTGCGGTAGAGAGAGAGTCGAAAACAGCAGGTGCGGGACAAGGTAGCACATCCGGTGAACAGGTCAGGGTTCCATAGCCGCAGGCAGAGCAGTTGAAACTGGAGCAGCAGCAAGACCAGGTAGATTAGGGACAGTCTCTTAAGTGAATACTTATGATACCCACTGTAAAGGGCTCTACAAGTCTAAGCAAACGGATCCGACCAAGGTCCGTTTGCATCGCATTCCAAAAATGCAGACACATAAATGTACATAGACTACGTAGAGAGTGACACAAAAGGACTCCGTCAGCTCTGTTTGCGTGGACTGTTTAGACCACTTAAATATTTGCGATGTAAATTTACTCACTCTTGAAAAGCGACTGCCCACAGCCAGCCCATAAGTCATATTGGAACCTGTGATTGAAAAATGCTGTATATCAGCGTTATACTATATCACAAAATGAATATTTTGATTTACAAGATACATATAGATTTTAATAGGGGTGCCAATATAGCACTGTGTTTGTGTGTGTGCACATATTCGCTTTCGCTTGCATGAGTCATGCGTATGTGTGTCCTGCCTGTTTTCATTTACATGTTCAGTCCAGTAGAGCAATCAACGCAATTTTTTCAATTTTCAATTTTGGAACAATAAATACAGTCGTTTTTTTATGCTCTAGCAAAGGTCACAGGTTAAAGTAGAGAGGTTGATCTACCAACACCTCCTTTTGCCTTTTATTGGTCACCTTGGAAACAGTTACCATGACATCTGGAGATTGTCGATTATGCAAGAGACCCAGGTGCAGAGATGAGGCTGTGGAAGGGGTATGTAGGCGTTTCAACAATGGGGCAAATCCTGGGACAAAAGTGGAATACAGCTTGGGGCTTCCCCAATAGAGATGCATATCAAATCTAACATCTAATTGTATTTGTCGCATGCTTCATAAACAACAGGTTTAGACTAACAGTGAAATGCTTACTTACTGGTCCTTTTCCAACAATGCAGAGTTTAAAAAAATAAGTACCACAACCAAGTTGATGTGCAGGGGAACAAGGTAATTGAGGTAGCTATGTACTGTAGATATAGGTAGGGTTAAAGTGAAAAGGCAACAGGATAGATAAGACAGTAGTAGCTGTGTGTGTGTGTGTGTGTGTGTGTGTGTGTGTGTGTGTGTGTGTGTGTGTGTGTGTGTGTGTGTGTGTGTGTGTGTGTGTGTGTGTGTGTGTGTGTGTGTGCGTGTGTGTGTGTGGAGCATGTTTGGGCATATGTAGTGTGTGTTTGTTGGGGTGTCAGTGTAAGTATATGTGAATGTGTGGGTAGTCAGAGCAAGAGAGTTAGAGTAAAAAATGGTCAATGCAGTACTCTGGTTATCCATGTGATTAGCTATTTATCAGTCTTGTTTAGCATTCTTATGGCTTGGGGTAGAAGCTGTTTAGGACCCTGTTGGTTCCAGGCTTGGTGAACAGGTACCGCTTGCCATGTGGTAGCAGAGACAACAGTCTATTGCTTGGGAGTTATTTACAATTTTTTGGGCCTTCCTCTGACACCGCCTGGTATAGAGGTCCTAGATTGCAGGGAGCTTGGCCCCAGTGATGTACTGGGCCGTACTCATCACCTTCTGTAGCGCCTTGCGGTCGGCTGCCTTGCAGTTGTAGAGGTTGTTGTCCTGGCACCACACTGCCAGGTCTCTGACCTCCTCCCTATAGGCTGCCTCATCGTCATCTTCTATCAGTCCTACCACCGTCTTGTTGTCAGCAAACTTGATGAGGGTGTTGGAGTTGTGTGGGGCCTCACAGTCATGGGTGAACAGGGAGCACAGGAGGGGACTAGGTTCGCACCCCTGAGGGGCCCCCGTGTTGTAGGCTGAGTATCTTGCACTGACCCTACGCACATTCACTGGACTTTATATACACACCATATACACACTCACACACACTACACTGTTACTCCCACACAAATCTCCCATATGCATAGCCGCAGGAAGATGTTTGGTGGTGGAGGGTGCTGTGAATTGCCTGCGCTACAGATGGTCCGCTAATACAGGACTAGTAAAGGCCCAGTGCCCTACTTTTCTACAACAACAAAAAAGGGTGCAGGAAGACCCGGGTGCTGTAGCACCCTCAGCACCCCTACTTCCCGTGACTATGCTCACACATTCAAACCATACTTACGCACAAACTCAAACAGAAATAACACACACACACATGACGACACAACACAAACAAATATACATACGTACACACACTCACACACACTCACACACACTTGGAACTGGTACTCCTTGTATATAGCTCCATTCTTGTGTATTTCATTTTATTTGTATGGTGTTGGTTAATAGTATTTATTTAGTTTACTCTGCATCATTGGGAAATGTTTGTAAGCAAGCATTTCACTGTAAAGTCTATAACAGTTGTATTCGGTGCAAATGTGATTTGATGGTCAGCGTGGCGGATGTGTTGTTGCCTACCTTCACCGTCTGGGGCCGGCCCGTCAGGAAGTCCAGGATCCAGTTGCAGAGGAAGGTGTTCAATCCCAAGGTCCTGAGCTTGGTAATGAGCTTGGAGGGGACTATGGTGTTGAATGCTGAACTGTAGTCAATGAACAACATTCTTAGATAGGTATTCATTTTGTATAGGTGGGTGAGGGCAGTGTGGAGTGCAATAGAGATTGCATCATCTGTGGATCTGTTGAGGCGGAATGCGAATTGGAGTTGGTCCAGGGTGTCTGGGATGATGGTGTTGATGTGAGCCATGACCAGCCTTTCAAAGAATTTCATGGCTTTAGATGTGATTGCTATGGGGGCGATAGTCACTTAGGCCGGTTACATTAACATTCTTAGGCACATGAATATGATGGTCTGCTTGAAACAAGTTGGTATTACAGACCGGGTCAGGGATAGGTTGAAAATGTCAGTGAAAACACTTGCCAGCTGGTCAGCGCATGCTCTGAGTACGAGTCCTGGTATTTCGTCTGCCCCGCAGCCTTTCGAATGTTATCTGTTCATCTGTTCTTACTCACATTGGCTACGGAGAGCGAGATTACACCGTCGTTTGGAATAGCTGGTGCTCTCATGCATGGTTCAGGGTTGTTTGCCTCAATGTGAGCTTGTCTGGTAGGCTTGGGTCACTGGGCAGCGTCACTACTCCTTGTCATGTATTGTACTTGTATCAATGGGACCTATGCTTACAGAACTATAACTCTTTTCAGGACAGGGAGGGAGCTGTGAGGACATCTACTAGAGGTGAGTGATGTCTCCCAGAGGCCCACATACAAATTACAGACTTCACAGTCAATCAGCCAATCATCATAACTCTTGGATTTAAGCCATGTCAACCGAAGGTAAACACTGCATCCGTGCATGTGTGTATGCATTTGTTTACTGTTCATTGCATTTGCGTTGGTCTATTATAGCTGAACTGGGGCCTTGTGGTTTGGCAGCTTGTGGATATTGGCTTCTATACTCAATAGTGCTACTGTGTATGTTATCTTTGTTATCAGTGGAGATTTTAGAATATACATCTTGGTGGGGTAAACTAAAAAAAAATGTTTTAGATGCATGCCAGCAAGGCCACCACACAACACAACACTAAACAATACATTAATTGGTCTTTAACGGTGACAAACGGTGCCCACAAACTGTTAGGGCCTACATAAAGCTGTACCAACAGCAGTCCCAACACCTTAAAACTGCTTCACCTGGCTATCAGTGAAGCCTTGTCTGGCAGTGAAACAGTTCATTCAGACTCATTTACTGCCTTTAAAAAAAACACACTACCGTTCAAAAGTTTGGGGTCACTTAGCAATGTCCTTGTTTTTGAAAGAAAAGCAAATTTTTTGTCCATTAAAATAACATCAAATTGCTGATAATGGGCCTACAGTGTAGACATTGTTAGTGTTGTAAATGACTATTGTAGCTGGAAACGGCTGATTTTTAATGGAATATCTGCATAGGCATACAGAGGCCCATTATCAGCAACCATCACTCCTGTGTTCCAATGGCACGTTGTGTTAGTTAATCCAAGTTTATCATTTTAAAAACTGAAGCTTTCGTACAACGCTGTTAACTACTCTTTTCACAGAACAGTGCAAACTGGCTCTAACCAGAATAGAAAGAGGAGTGGGAGGCCCCGGTGCACAACTGAGCAAGAGGACAAGTACATTACATTGTCTAGTTTGAGAAACAGATGCTTCACAAGTCCTCAACTGGCAGCTTCATTAAATAGTACCCACAAAACACCCGTCTCAAAGTCAACAGTGAAGAGGCAACTCCAGGATGCTGGCCTTCTTGGCAGAGTTCCTCTGTCCAGTGTCTGTGTTCTTTTGCCCATCTTAATATTTTCTTTTTATTGGCCCGTCTGGCTTTTTCTTTCAAACTCTGCCTAGAAGGCCAGCATCCCGGAGTCGCCTCTTCACTGTTGACGTTGAGACTGGTGTTTTGTGGGTACTATTTAATGATTTATGTATTATTTATTTATTCAGCACTTTTGAAATGTACAGTAACAGAATTCAGAACATGGGCCGTTCTTACAGTATTCCAAGTCAGGGGGCATATAAGCAGACACATAGGCACATAGTCTAACAGCTTACTACACAACATACGCTTAGAATTTTTTCTTCGCTACAGTATACATATATCCCTGGCATATTACATCATTTATGCAGCAGCATACAATAAAAAAAATGTCTCACCTTGTTGTGCTGTGCTCACTTGAACAGGAAGGTGGCGCGGCAGTCCTTTGTGGGCAAATTTTATCATCAAAGTCTGGCATTCTCTGGATTTATGGTGCTTTCAAGACAACTGGGAACTCGGAAAAAAGGTCTAATCATGACGTAAGTGATCTTCAGGGCGGAGCTCTAGAAAGAGGCCTGAGTTCCCGACTTGGAATTCTGAGTTGGATGACCGTTCAAAATGTATTTTCCCAGTCAGAGACAGTTTTTTTAAGAGTTACCAGTTGTCTTAAACTCACTGAAGTCTGAGATTTCCCAGTTCCGAGTTTCCAGTTGTTTTGAAAGCGGCAGAAGTCATGCTGGATTTGACAGCATGGCCAATGTTGAATGTTTATCCTTTTGAGCTTGGAAAAGAGACCCTTAAACCTAGACTTGGATCACACATCCACTCCCCTGAATAGCATGCTAGTGATTGCTTTGCAATGCTTGCAGTTAGCCACCGATTCCTCCCAAACCACTCATTGTTGAATTTGCGATTTCCAACTTGTTGTGTATGGTTTATGTCCAATGGCCGATGAGCACCAATATGTATTATCTATCATTTCTCTTCATAATTTCTCTTCGTATGACAAGAATTGAAAAGGATTTGCCAGTAGATTGTCGACTTAATTCATGATGATGACTGCTGGCTTGCTAGCTAAGATTTTTTAAATATGCTGTAGACATTATCAGTCCAATCAAAGCTACTGTAGATATAACATGATTTGACGTAATTTTATCCGTGGCTAATAACCTTGAGACTTCTTGGAAGGGCACTTCTAATGTAACTCTATGGCAGCACCCAAGGGGCTTGAATTTTTGAGCTCTCCCCGTAGATTTTGCAATACAGGCACACAAAAAATAAATAGATGGCCTGTCGGGAAGAGCGGGTCACCACTGTGTGTTGTACAATGGCGAAATGAAATAAACATTCTATCAAATTACCCTACAATAAGAGTGTGGTTGGGGCAAGTCTGTGTATGCAAATGATTTGTGTTATCAATTAAATTATTATTTAATGAGGCTATACATATTTTGGTTGAAAAACATCATCCTATTTCCTTTAGAAACCATTGTCGTTTTTCCAATCTTGTACTTATCTTGTTTGTTTTTTGGTTACATGTACTGTAGAAGAAATATGTCTTCTTTTAGCTATTTTAGAAGCCCCTTGCTGTGTAATTAATGGCCGGAGTGCCATATTTGGAACCATTTTTGCATACAGCTGGAGGTGTAGACATTCCCCAGCCAAACTGCAGAAGGCTTTCATTTCCAATTCAGATCTTTCCTGTCCATTCAACTGTTACATAAAACTACACTGTCCCAGTCCCAGATTCTTGCAATATACTATATAATTCCCTAACCATCACACAAATAGGTGCACAGACACCTTCTGGATATTAGATCCCCAATTATTTTAAGAGATTTAAAGCATGTTCTCTGTTGGTTCAATGTTGAGATGAGCCTATGTTTCATGCCATCTGTTGTGTAGATCAAGTTACAGTTTATGCATCAACTTGAATATGTGGACACCTATAAGTACCTAGGTGTCTGGCTAGACTGTAAACTCTCCTTCCAGACTCATATCAAACATCTCCAATCGAAAATCTTTCTATTCCGCAACAAAGCCTCCTTCACTCACGCCGCCAAACTTACCCTAGTAAAACTGACTATCCTAACGATCCTCGACTTTGGCGATGTCATCTACAAAATTGCCTCCAACACTCTACTCAGCAAACTGGACGCAGTTTATCACAGTGCCATCCGTTTTGTCACTAAAGCACCTTATACCACCCACCACTGCGATTTGTATGCTCTAGTCGGCTGGCCCTCGCTACATATTCATCGCCAGACCCACTGGCTCCAGGTCATCTACAAGTCCATGCTAGGTAAAGCTCCGCCTTATCTCAGTTCACTGGTCATGATGGCAACACCCATCCGTAGCACGCGCTCCAGCAGGTGTATCTCACTGATCATCCCTAAAGCCAACACCTCATTTGGCCGCCTTTCGTTCCAGTACTCTGCTGCCTGTGACTGGAACGAATTGCAAAAATCCCTGAAGTTGGAGACTTTTATTTCCCTCACCAACTTCAAACATGTGCTATCTGAGCAGCTAACCGATCGCTGCAGCTGTACATAGTCTATTGGTAAATAACCCACCCATTTTCACCTACCTCATCCCCACACTGTTTTTATTTATTTACTTTTCTGCTCTTTTGCACACCAGTATCTCTACCTGTACATGACCATCTGATCATTTATCACTCCAGTGCTAATCTGCAAGGTTGTAATTATTCGCCTACCTCCTCATGCCTTTTGCACACAATGTATATAGACTCACCTTTTTTGTACTGTTTTATTGACTTGTTAATTGTTTACTCCATGTGTAACCCTGTGTTGTCTGCTCACACTGCTAAGCTTTATCTTGACCAGGTCGCAGTTGCAAATGAGAACTTGTTCTCAACTAGCCTACCTGGTTAAATAAAGGTGGAAAAAAAACTCCATATGAATAGGGAAACAAAATAGGTGCTAAAATTATTACATGAGATGGTGCCTATCTTTCCTATTAATTCGGGATAGAGGCATGTAGCTTGATAACAGATAGCCTAGCATCACATGGGACCTGGAACTATTTTGACATTAGATAATTCTCCTTGATATTTTAACAAG
The DNA here is from genome assembly GCF_036934945.1 of Oncorhynchus masou masou. Taxonomy (NCBI): domain Eukaryota; kingdom Metazoa; phylum Chordata; class Actinopteri; order Salmoniformes; family Salmonidae; genus Oncorhynchus; species Oncorhynchus masou. Next base: position 9,897,124 of record NC_088226.1, on the reverse strand, counting down.
ATGGAAAACAATCATGTGCCAAAAATTCGACAGATGTTCCTTAATGGTATTTAAAGAAAACAACCCATAAAACGCATTTAAGAGTTTATAGAATAATACTAATATTCTTGAAATACTGTGTTTTGCAATAGTGAAAGACCCAGGCGTGCTATTGACAAGATAGTCGAGTGACCACTCCAACAATGGAAATACATGTCCTCAAAAGATGGAAGGCAGCGGGAGGAGGCGCGATCAGGTGGGGCCATTCTAGCCAATGAGAGGGCAGATACGCGTGTGAACAAGAGGCACAACTCCAATATAAAGTCGTCTTTTAAAAGTTGACGGAATACCACGTGTGTCCACTTATATCAGTGCATTCGCAACAACCTAACCATTACGAAAGTTAAATTCTATCAAATAATCCTCACGTAGCAAATTAGCAAAAAATACTCGCTTCGTGGTCTGATTTTCGTGGGACAGATTTTGAGCGAAGTAAACCCTCTCGCTTAGCCTCTTCTTCTCTGTCCATTATTGGGGGCTCGGCGCATCGTACCAGAGTCAGAGGGAGCGCGCTTGACTGAAGCACGCGCCAGGCAGTGATGTGTCGCAGATTTTTAAAACTCAGAAAGAGATCCTAAAATACCGCTCAACTATATAATACTTGCATGTGAGTAAGTGATAAAGACTCCGAGAATAGAATATGGTTGTAGAGTAGGTAAAAAGCTTGTTTTAGCCGCTGCAGTGAGTTTGGGGGGATTTGTCTTGGAAAGAACGAGAAACATTCCGCGTTCCCTGTTTTGAGCGTGCGACTAGCAGCCTGGGAGCGATGGAACTGTCATCTCTAGGCGAACAAGTGTTTGCAGTTGAATCAATAACCAAGAAGAGAGTCAGAAAGGTAAGCAATGTAGCCGTGCTTCCGAATAGAAATGTAGTCTACCTATCATTGGTGTCTTATGTTCTACCTGTACTCTTACAGAGTCTATATCAGCCATTACACAAAAGTATTGCTACGCACTTTCCGTAGTTTACGCAATATATTAATATTGTCATTCTGCTGCGTGAAAGCTGCTAATTATAACACGCAAAAAGTTGATAATATATTCTGCACAGAATGTTGCCTGTTGGCTACATCATTTTGAATAAAGAGATTGTGGAATATTTTCGTTTTCCTTGGTTTGTGTATGTTGTATGTTCTGAATATACACTACTACCTCAAGTAGTAAAATGTAGAAGGGGTGTGTTTACCAAAATCGGGTCTCCATCGTGGGGTATCACTGGTGGGATTGTCCGCGCGTCCAATGTGTGTGAGCTACGCAGTTTTTTTGTACGTTACGCCAACAGGAGGAGAACAGAGGACGGGATGATGGATTGGGGTATCTGCGTGAGAACAAAAACTGCTGCGTAATGTTACACCTCGCATGATCCATTCAATATAGTCCTATTATGTTGTTGTAGTATTATCATCACAATGAGCCTATGTTTTTGTTTTTTTTATGGTATGAATCTTACTATGCATTTACTTATGCTTTAATGTGGTAAAGTTGGTTTGAAAATTGAAGATTATAATTCAGTAATGTTTCATTCTATGTATTGAGTATTCTATACACGCACGCCGTACAATTATATTTTGTCAATGGGTGGTCCAAAGCGGAGACCTTCGATGTGCAGCACGTTGCGCAAATACAAGTTGTTTACATGTAAAGTCCTCCCTATTTCCATCGCTTTTTGACGTTCAATAAAACTATTTTACATAAAACCCATCCATGTGCGATCACGTCATCACAATAGTAGAGTTCGAGGCCTTTACATTGACGTCATCTCGTACAATCTCCATTTGAAAATTAAAAATTACCCCAATGATCTCGACACCGACCCTTTAAAGCGACAGTCATCTTTTTATGCTCCATGAACTACCGTGCAAATAGTACTAATTGTGTTATTTGCTCTCTTGCTGAATGTGCCTTTCTCTTTTGCTTCTTAGGGTAATGTGGAATACTTATTGAAGTGGCAGGGATGGCCACCAAAGTAAGTATTCTTCTTATTAATTAGTGAATGCATTACAAATGTTTATGAGTCATGTATGTATGACTGATGTTTTATCCTCCCACTGACCTAGGTACATATAGTGCCATCAGAAATTATTTGCACCCATTGACCTTTTCCATATTTTGCTGTGTTACAGCTGAATTTACAATACCCCATAATATCAAAGTAGAGTTATATTTTTAGAAAAGTTTACAAATTAATAAAAAATTAAAAGCGCAAATGTATTGTGCCAATAAGTATTCAACCCATTTGTTATGGCAAGCCTGAGTTGCTTGGACTCACTCTGTGTGCAATAATAGTGTTGAACATTTATTTATTTATTACTACCTCATCTTTGTACTGTACACATACAATTATCTGTAAGGTCCTTCCGGTGAGCAGTGAATGTCAAACACAGATTAAACCACAACGACCAGGGAAGTTTTCCAATGTCTCGCCAAGAAGGGCCCCTATTGGTAGATGGGTAAAAAAAATGTAGGTGTCCTTCCTAACTTAGTTGTTGGAGAGGAAGGAAACCGCTCAGGGATTTCACCATGATGCCAATGGTGACTTTAAAACATTTTAATGGCTGTGATAGGAGAACACTAAGGATGGATCCACAACGTTGTAGTTACTCCACAATACTAACCTAATTGACAGAGTGAAAAGAAGGAAGCCTGTACATAATAGAAAAGATTCCAAAAACATGCATCCTGTTTGCAACAAGGCACTAAAGTAACACTGCAAAAAATTTTGCAAAGCAATTAACTTTTTGGCTGGAATATGAAGTGTTATGTTTGGGAAAAATCCAATACAACACATTAATGAGTAAAACTCTCCTAATTTCAAGCATAGTGGTGGCTGCATCATGTTATGTGTATGCTTGTAATCGTTAAGGACTGGGGAGTTTTTCAGGATTTAAAAAATGGAATGGAGCTAAGCACATGCAAAATCCTTGAGGAAAAGCTGGTTCAGTCTGCTTTCCACCAGACACTGGGAGATGAATTCACCTTTCAGCAAGACAATAACCTAAAACACAAGACCAGGGGCCGAGTTACAGTTTTGACTTAAATCTATAGCAAGATCTGAAAATGGTTGTCTAGCAATGATCAATAACCAATTTAAATAATTTTGAAAACAATAATGGGCAAATTTTGCATAATCTAGGTGTGGAAAGAGACTTACCCAGAAAGAATCACAGCTGAAATCGCTGCCAAAGGTGATTCTAACATGTATTGACTCAGGGGGTTGAATACCTATGTAAATTAAAATGTCTAAAAACATGTTTTGTGGGGTATTGTGTGTAGATGGGTGAGAAAATATATTTAATCCATTTTGAATTCAGGCTGTAACACAACAAAATGTGGAATAAGTCAACGGGTGTGAATACTTTCTGAAGGCACTGTAATGTTCCCTCTGCTTCTGATGTCTTAGTAAAAACCTCATATCATTGGTTAAAGTGCATCTTATATTTAACACCCCTAATTCCGATTTCCTTAATCAAGGAAGTACACTGACAGGAGAACTGGCAACCACCGTACGCCATTTGGTGCATTTTCGTAATGTGAAGAGTCCGTCCAGATCCAGCGTTAATCCGATTCCGCACGCATCTAAAACTGAAGGGTACCCTTGTTTACCAACACTTTCAATAGAAATAGAGGGGTATTCTACGACGCTAGCTAGGTCTACTCAGGATTTTCCAAAGCTAGCTAGCTTCACTAAGCTTCACTAAGCTTCACATTCCAGCTCAAGCTTCATCCATGTTACGACCATGCATTTAGATTCTTCAGCTGCTGCTAACTCCAGCCAGGTTTGTAACTGCGCTTGCAAGTCGCACGTGACTAGTCGAACGCCGAAATCTTCATTGATAAAATGCTGAAACAGGAATCCATCAGCAAGTCTGTGCCACATTTAACGTTTTTGCTGAAATTAAAGAACTTATCCTGCAAATTCAGAAGGCTATGGTGTGAAATAGGTTATTAGAAGTGGTGTCTTTTATTACACAATTGTTAATGCTGTCTTTGTGTGCACAAGCACCTTTTTTCCCCCCACACCTATCGATAAAATTATTGTATTAAGTCATATGAAAATTGTACTGTGTGACGTTTCAAATTCTCACTACACATTACTAAATGTGTAGTGAGATACTGTAGGGTATTTGAATATTATTAACACAATAAAAAATTTAAATCAGTCCTCTTAAATGGTTTCGGAGAATGAAGGGGATGATGACTCGCTCTTTGCAAGAGGGAGGGAATCTGATTTGTTTGGTCCTCAACTCTCAGCTCAAGCACTTCATTTCGGATAAAGTGAAGTTAGCCTGCCCCAGAGCAGGTTAGAGCTAAAGTATTCGTTGCCATATAAATTTACCTGGCTAAAAGGTGAGCCACCTTCGTGTCAACAGTTATCGAGAGTTGAACTGACCAAAGTTAGCTCGCTAACTCCTCTATCCCGCTTAGCAGTATACCCCTCAGGAGTCAAGACAAGTGGGGAAACCATAACAAATTCCAGAACGACTCACTTGCACAATAGAGGTTGACATTTAAATGTGTCTGGTGATTGATTTGGTGTATTTGTAATGATATCTATTGACAATTTACATTCTGCCAGGGTTTTAAAAGGTAAGGTATAACCGCTAGCAGTCTCTATACATAAATTCATTGAAAGTACACATATGATTCTATATCAACTCCTGTCATTGTACCTCCTTGCCTTATTCAAGGGTATCATGCCATGATGATCCTGCATAAACGGTGCTTATAGAGCGTGATTGTTTTACAGGTACAGCACCTGGGAACCAGAGGACCACATACTGGACCCACGCCTGGTGCTGGCTTATGAAGAGAAGTGAGTAGTGCTGAGAGTGCTGTTAGTATGAATACCGCATACTACTTTTGCTCCAGCCATTGCAATTTCATATTCTCTGTGTCTTATCAGGGAGGAGAAGGACCGAGCCCTGGCATACCGCAGGAAAGGACTCAGACCACGGAGACTCGTCTTGCGGGTACAGCGCTTACCTTTCTCCTTGTCCAGAACATCCACTTTTTTAATCCATTTTTATGTCCCTTACATTAACATAGCAATTACAAAAATGACTAAACTTAACTTAATATACTTTTATCTTAAGCCTGTGGCACACAAAGCAATTTATGTGTCATCTCAAGCAACTTTGCTGATACATGAAGCAGTTCAAACGCAATTGAAATTGCATGCATTGTCCAATCTTGTCATCATGGTTGCATAAATTATTTGATAATCCAAATGTTTACTAATTGTAACAACATCGATATACAGTGCATTCAGAAAGTATTCAGATCCCTTGACTTTTTCAACATTTTGTTACGTTACAGCCTTATTCTAAAATTGATTAAATAAAAACATTTCCTAATCAATCTACACACATACCCCATAATGACAAAGCGAAAACCGTTTTTTAGAAATGTTTGCAAATGTAATAAAAAACAGATACCTTATTTACGTAAGTATTCAGACCCTTTGCTATGAGACTAGACATGTTGCTCAGGTGCATCCTGTTTCCATTGATCATCCGTGAGAGGTTTCTACAACTTGATTGGAGTCCACCTGTGGTAAATTCAATTGATGGGATATGATTTGGAAAGGCACACCACTGTCTATATAAGGTCCCACAGTTGACAGTGCATGTCAGAGCAAAAACCAAGCCATGAGGTCAAAGGAATTGTCCGTAGAGCTCTGAGACAGGATTGTGTCGAGGCACAGTTCTGGAGAAGGGTACACAAAAAAATGTCTGCAGCATTGAAGGTCCCCAAGAACACAGTGGCTTCCATTATTCTTAAATGGAAGAAGTTTGTAACCACCAAGACTCTTCCTCGAGCTGGCCGCAAGGCCAAACTGAGCAATCGGGGGAGAAGGGCCTTGGACAGGGGGGTGACCAAGAAGCCGATGGTCACTCTGACAGAGCTCCAGAGTTCCTCTGTGGAGATGGGAGAACCTTACAGAAGGACAACCATCTCTGCAGCACAATCAGGCCTTTATGGTAGAGTGGCTAGATGAAAGCCACTCCTCAGTAAAAGGCACAACAGCCCACTTGGAGTTAGCCAAAAGACACCTAAAGTACTTTCAGACCATGAGAAGCAAGATTCTCTGGTCTGATGAAACCAAGATGGAACTCTTTGGGCTGAATGCCAAGCGTCACGTCTAGAGGAAACCTGGCACCATCCCTACGGTGAAGCATGGATGTGGCAGCATCATGCTGTGGGGATGTTTTTCAGTGGCTGTGGGGATGTTTTTCAGTGTAGCGACTCTTCCCATCCAACCTGACAGAGCTTGAGAGGATCTGCAGAGAAGACTGGGAGAAACTCCCTAAATACAGGTGTGCCAAGCTTGTAGTGTCATAACCAAGAAGACTCAAGGCTGTAATCGCTGCCAAAGCTGCTTCAACAAAGCACTGAGTAAAGGGTCTGAATACTTATGCAAATGTATTATTCCCAAAAACCTGTTTTTGCTTCCTCATTATGGTGTATTGTGTGTAGATTGATAAGGGGAAAAAACTATTTAATACATTTTAGAATAAGGCTGTAACATAACAAAATGTGGAAAATATCAAGAGGTCTGAATACTTTCTGAATGCACTGTATATTTACAGCCCTCTTTTCCCCAATAAAACGAAATGTGCAACGTTGATTCAAAGTCTCTGAGGTGACCAGGACATGGGTGTGTCCTAACAGGGTGAGGAGACAAAGTAGCCAGTGGTGGTTGTAGTTCTGGAGCCTGACCAGCTTGCACAATATCCTTCCTGTATGACTGGCGGGGTATTGGGGCTGTGGGGGGGATCAGTTTCCATTTCTATAGTTCAGTATAGGCAATCAGCAAATGCAGCTTGCATGCCAATGAGACCCATTGACTAACTGGATATAGCACAGCTCCAGACACATGTACATGGGCATTGATGGACAGTTGGTGGGTTGCAGAGGAAGTGGAGCTGATCAAGCATGGTGCACAAAGACCACTATCTCAGTCAATCCCCAGCCACCATAAACAATCACATACAGCAAGTTTTACCATCCTGATGTGCCTCTTGTTTGCCATAAATGGCATATTTTCTGTATAGGTATGTTGGAATTACTGCACAGTTTTCCAAACCAATACATATGTCACCCCAGCATAAGAGCTCATTCTTTACGATGCAGCCCATTTCAGGTGTCACATGGGCTGGCCAGCCATGGTTGGTAGCTAAATAGGTATGAGTACAATGCACGCCATCAATTTCCAGACAGCATGTTGGCTGTTGAATGGCCTCCTGACATGAGGCAGTCCAGTTCCATGGTGTCTCTGTCTCTAGTAACTGCCTGAGGAGAGGACTGATGGTGGAGTGGGCCTATCAGTGCAATTCCTATGACATGCCCACTAAGTTGATGGTATTTATTGTCAATGTCAGGTTGTGTTGGTTCATTGTAGTGAACCTTATGCGCTTGTGACGTGTGGTTGCATCCTCCCCATTCACCATAATGTCAAAAAGTCAACATATACGGCAACTCCAGGGCAGACAGCCAGGATGGTGGACATGATTGTCTGGAAGAAGCAGCTCAACCTGAACAGTATAAGAGTGCACTGGAACATCCCAATGTGCATCATTAATGCAGTGAGCCAGAGGAAGGTCATGTTCGATTCAGGCAACGTATTGTACTAGCAATGAATCAAAGCTCACTTCTAAATGATAAGGATGTGACTTAAGAGCCCAATCCTGGAGGTGCAAGTTATGAGGGCAAGTTGTAGAACTAGGGAGAGGGTGCTAGAGTCCAGGGTTGGATGATTCTCTTTCCTTTCATTGGAGCCTCCCAGTTGCCTCATTGACACTCATAGGCTTGTGGTGTTGCCATCCCAAGCAGTCTGCTGCCTTTTTATACAGTGCCTTCAGAAAGTATTCATACCCCTTGATTTATTCAACATTTTGTTACAAGCTGGATTCAAAATTGATTTTTTTTCTCTCACATATCTACACACTACCCCATAATGACGTGAAAACATGTTTTTAGAAATTGTTGCAAATATATTGAAAATAAAGTACAAAAATATCTAATTTACATAAGTATTGACAAGGTCAATACATGTTAGAATCTCTTTTGGCAGTGATTACAGCTGTGAGTCTTTAAGAGCTTTGCACACCTGGATTAGCACATTATTTATTTGTTTATTCTTCAAGCTTTGTCAAGTTGGTTGTTGAATTTTGCTAGACAGCCATTTTCAAGTCTTGCTATAGATTTTCAAGCTGTAACGGGTTTCTTGTGGTGAAGGAGAGCCGGACCAAAACGCAGCGTGGTGGTTATTCATGTTTAATTCAAAAAGACACTATACATGAATAAACTAACAAAACAAGAAACGTGAAAACTCAAAACAGCCCTATCTGGTGCAGAGACAGGGTCAATCACCCACAAACACACAGTGAAACCCAGGCTACCTAAGTATGATTCTCAATCAGAGACAACTAATGACACCTGCCTCTTATTGAGAACCATACTAGGCCAAAACATAGAAATACCCAAATCATAGAAAAGCAAACATAGACTGCCCACCCCAACTCACGCCCTGACCATACTAAATAATGACAAAACAAAGGAAATTAAGGTCAGAACGTGACACAAGCAGATTTAAGCAAAAACTGAAACTAGGCCAATGAGGAACATTCAGTGTTTTCTTGGTAATGCTCGTCCAAACTGACATCAAATCACCTCTATCACCTGTGGCTGGATACGCCACTCCGCAGACTGAGGCTATCCTCTCGACAATAGGTCTGCACCTAGATTCAACTGGCCTGGAATGTGCGCTGCTGACAGTGAGTGCAGGTGTGTGTGCCCACAGATGATCCGTAATGCCACTTGTGGCATGGCCAGTGAGCGGACTCCGCCCTGGTGATTGACGTACGCGATCGAGGTTGAGTTGTTGGAATGAATCAGAACGTGATTCATTCCGAAAACCTAATTTTGCCTCTCTCCTGGGGGCAAAGTGTAATAGAACCAGCCGAATCGCTTCCAGCTCAAAAACATTTTCATAAAGATTTGTGTTCTTCCCACTGACCGTTCGTTATGCGTCCATCGTAAACTGCCCCCCCCCCATCCCTTCAGGGAGGTGTCGGACAACCTGCAAGACTACTGGACCCAGCTGGACCCCAGCTGAGAGTATCCTTGGGATTTGCCAGAAGGATAGGCTGTGGTGACATTGCCACGTAATGGTTATCATTCGATAACGGTCTCTGTTCGGATGAATGCGTTGGCTTATAAACCATTGTTGGCTAGGTCTCATGCGTAATAGGCCAAGTGGTAAAACTGCTGATGCCACAACCATCAGTCCCTGTAAAACCATAACCCGGTGAGCCCTGAAAGTACGGCTCCAGTGGAGTGTGCATGCTGCAGTCAGAATGCACCTCTGGCTGGTGACTGTTAGACGTGAGTGCATAGAGTTCAGTTCCAAGCCTAAGAAGCTTGTCTGTTGGTGAAGAGTGAGAGAACTCTTTTCACAGTTTATCAGGAAAACCAGATTGTGGATATGATTTATCACTATCCTGGTGTGTGTCTCGACCAATTCTCTCGACTTCGCTATTATAAGACAGTCGTCTAGATAGCACAATATCCGTATCCTGTCTGTCTGACTACTTTGAATAGACGGCGGTGTGTTAACATGCGAAAAGCTTTTGTAATGATTTATTCAACACCCTCAAATCTAAGATCAGTCTCATGCCACTGTCTTTCTTGGCACATGAAAATATGGCTGATAATGATCCGTAATTTTGTCTGCTTCCATAACTGGGCGAATAGCTCCTTTTCCTACAAGGTTATTTCCTGTTCTAGAATAGGGGCCGCTTGAGCTGAAACTGTCGTGGGCGTGACACCAGCAAACTGCAACGTGTAACCCTTCCAAATTGTATTCATTACCCAAGGGGAAGCTGTGCATTCGTGTTTCCATACACTCAGTCTGCTGGACAGGTCTGCTCTTTCTATTAGAGAGGGCAGGGCTGTCATTTGATTTGGAATAGCTAACTGGGCTACAGGCAGAGGCTGCTGTGCAGTTTGACGATTTATATTTTTGACTGTTTAGCCAAGTCACATGCAGAAGCTGCTGTATGACTGGAATTAAACTGTGTGTCTCTGTGAAACCTAACTGTCCCAGCCCTATGTTTTGCCTTGTGCTCATGGAATCTTTGTCTAAGGCCATGGCGCTCATAAGAACGAGTGGTAAGGAGAATGGATGGGAGACACAGGAGTGTGTACACTTAGTGTGCGCTGGAGGGATATGTGGAAGTGTGTGTCTTGTGTGCACATATACCGGGCAGCTTTTGCTGGCAGTGGGCAATGTGTAGCTAGTCTTCTCTTTCATGTTGCTACCAGGCGTGGAGCAGGATTCTCTGACTGTAGGATACAACACAAAGTCCCTCACAGGAAGGCTCACAGGCCCTCAGTGGTTTATCCACTCTGTACACCTGGGCAACGTGCTGTTGCTGAGGGCGGAAAGGATTGCAGTTCTAGCCTCTCGCACCAGCGTGGGACACCTCAGGCGTCTGAGTGGGTCTTTCCTGGGCCTGGGAAGCACTCACAGAGCAATGGCGAGCCTCCCCTGTCTTGGTCGAGGCTGGTTGGGATGGGGCAGGCAAAGGAGCCGGGGCCTGAGTGGCATGATAGCCTTGAAGGCTGCAGAGCCCTTCTGTTGCTGCTCAAACTTGTGTGTGATGGTCTCCACGATAGGCCTGAATAGCCCAAATACTGTGACAGGAGCATTCAGCAGCACGTTCTTCTCCCTTTCTGACATTTGGGTGAGGTTGAGCCACAAGTGACGGTGTATCATGACCAAGAATCCTATGATTCTGCCCGTGTCCTGGGCAGCACACCTCGTCATGTGTAGAGTGAAGTCTGTCGCCTTCTTGAGCTCAACGTACATCTCTGGAGTAGCCTGCCGTTCCATGTCCCGGAGGAGCTGGGCCTGGTAGGCCTGGAGGATGGCCATGGTGTTCAACATGGCTGCTGACTTGACCGGCTGCCTTGTAAGACTTCTCCGCCAGGGAAGCGATAATACGTCATACTCTGGATGATAGCTGTGGCTTCACTTCCGCAGAGGCTACTGAGAGGTGTGAGGCTATGGTTTCTTTGAGCAGGGGCATGGACAGATACCCCAGCTTGGGCTCTGTCGATCCTGGACCATGAGTTGAAGCTCTGGATGGAAGAGCGTATCTGTTATGGCTTCTCCCAGGATCGCCTCACCTCATTCCTGACATCTGAGAACAGGGGAGGGTCTAGGGCGGGTCTGGGTATCTGGCCAGAGACTGGGTGACTGACTGTGGGAAGTAAGCCCCTGCCAACATGGTTTCAGGGGCTGGTTGTGGATAGGCCTAGCTTAGTCACAGCCCTGCCCAGGACCTCCATGAACTCCTTGTTGTAAGGGTCCTTGTCAGAGATCGGAGGGGCAGCCGGCGTCTCCTCATTGTCCTCTTCCTCTATGTCTCTTCCTCACTCTGAGCCCTTTCATCTGAGCCAGGATCTCCATAGGCGTCCCATTGGCTGGCATGGAAGTCTCTCAGCTCCACATCCTCGAAATAAGCAGCAGGTTAGGGAAGGGCAGATGTGTGGAGACTGTCGAGTTTTGGAGAGCTGCACCTCACCCCCTCGTCTGTAGGCTCCCGGGAGCTATACGGGACGAGCTGGGTGGTGGAGAGATAGAGACCAGCTGCACTTGATGATGGAGGCAGAGGAACCCCGGAGCAGTGGATACATAAGAAGGGGTCCGTAAGAGCCAGCTCCGTGCTCTGGTCCAAGCCATCGGGCGCTGTCTCTGTGACGTCCCTCCCCGACATGTGTGCCTTGCACTTGAAGTACTATTTTATCCAGGGAGGGAACAACATCTCTGCCTGAGGAGAAAAAAATATTGAAAAACCTGATGGAATCCCTCTGGTACCTTCACTCAAAGCTTACGAACACTCTTTGAGTGTGATTGGGAAGGCGATTATTTAATAATGACCTCAGAATCTTTGGTCTCCTGCAAGTGCGACGCATTAGCTAGCTAGCTAGAAGGACCACTAGCAAAGAGTGGCTAGCAAGCTAGCTGACTCAGGCTACTAAACGGACCGATGTTGAAGGAATCTAAAGAAAAATATATATATACAGTACCAGTCAAAAGTTTGTACATACCTACTCATTCAAGGGTTTTTCTTTATTTGGACTATTTTCTACATTGTAGAATAATAGTGAAGACATCAAAACTATGACATAACACATATGGAATCATGTAGCAACCAACAAAGTGTTAAACAAATTTTTTATTCTTTAAAGTAGCCACCCTTTGCCCTGATGACAGCTTTGCACACTCTTGTTATTCTCTCCACCAGCTTCACCTGGAATGCTTTTCCAACAGTCTTTAAGGATTTCCCACATATGCTGAGCACTTGTTGGCTGCTTTTCCATTACTCTGCAGTCCAACTCATCCCAAACCATCTCAATTGGGTTGATGTTGGTTGATTGTGGAGACCAGGTCATTTGATGCAGGCCTCTATCACTCTCCTTCTTGGTCAAATAGCCCTTACACAGCCTGGAGGTGTGTTGGGTCATTGTCCTGTTGAAAAACAAATCATAGTTCCACTAAGCGCAAACCAGATGGGATGGCGTATCGCTGCAAAATGCTGTGGTAGCCATGCTAGTTAGGTGTGCCTTGAATTCTAAATAAATCACAGACAGTGTCACCAGCAAAGCACCATCACACCACCACCTCCATGCTTCACGGTGGGCACCACACATGTGGAGATCATCCGTTCACCTACTCTGCGTCTCACAAAGACATGGCGGTTGGAACAAAAAATTTGTACTCATCAGGCCAAAGTACAGATTTCCACTTGTCTAATGTCCATTGCTCGTGTTTCTTTACCCAAGCAAATTTCTTCTTATTAGTGTCCTTTAGTAGTGGTTTCTTTGCAGCAATTCACCGATGAAGGCCTGATCCACGCAGTCTCTTCTGAACAGTTCATGTCGAGATGTGTCTGTTACTTGAAACATTTATTTGGGCTGCAATCTGAGGTGCAGTTAACTCTATTGATCTTATCCTCTGCAGCAGGGGTAACTCTGAGTCTTCCTTTCCTGTGACGGTCCTCATGAGAGCCAGTTTCATCATAGCGCTTGATGGTTTTTGCAATTGCACTTGAAGAAACTTTCAATGTTCTTGAAATGTTCCGCATTGACTGACCGTCATGTCTTAAAGTAATGATGGACTGTCATTTCTGCTTGCTTATTTGAGCTGTTCTTTACATAAAATGGACTTGGTCTTTTAGCAAATAGGGCTATCATATGTATACCACCCCTACCTTGTCACAACACAAATGATTGGAAAGAAATTCCATAAATTAACTTCTAACAAGGCACACCTGATAATTGAAATGCATCCCAGAGAATGCCAAGAGTGTGCAAAACTGTTATCAAGGCAAAGGGTGGATACTTTGAAGAATCTGAAATATAAAATATATTTTAATTTCTTTAACAAATTTTTGTTTACTAAATGATTCCATATGTGTTATTTCATAGTTTTGATGTCTTCACTATTATTCTACAATGTAGAAAATAGTAAAAATAAAGAAAAATCCTTGAATGAGTAGGTATGGCCAAACTTTTGACTGGTACTGTATGTTCTTCGCCATTTGGTCGAAGTTGTAGGCTGTCTGAAATTGCTCAGTTTAGACGAAAAATAAATGAATGTACAGATGACAAGAATGGTGGCTTTGATAAACAACAGTGGCTGAATAAAGCAAGAGTGACACTCTCCGTCCTGTCTTTGCCTGCCGTGGCAAAGACAGGACTTCGGTGGTTTCATAGTTGAATATGATTCAGTGGTGCTGTCTTAATACTTATAGCATAGTAAGAACTCGATTTCAAGATTAAGTAAAACTCAAACTGTTTTACATTCACCATTGGCCTCATGGTGAAAACCCTGAGCGGTTTCCTTCCTCTCCGGCAACTGAGTTAGGAAGGACTACTCTTCTCTTTGTAGTGACTGGGTGTGTTGATACACCAGCCACAATTTTTACCCATCTACCAATAGGTGCCCTTCTTTGCGAGGCATTGGAAAACATCATTGGTCTTTGTGGTTGAATCGTTGTTTTGAAATTGGATTTGGAGGCAAATCTAGGGGGGGCCCCTAACGTAATTGCAAGAGTAGGGTCTGCACATGACAGTTTTCTGTGTCTGAGCCCACTTGCCTTAGAGCCGATTTACAATAGACACAACATCAATTAAAGTGTAACTGTATGCCTTTGTGTCAGGCATAACCATACAGCACTGAATGAGAGAAAATTTGACTTGGAAAGTTGTGAGGTTTCATTCCTCATTCATAGTTGATATTTCCGCCTATTGTACCTGTGATATTTCCTAAATGCTTTACGATGTCCTAATGGATTTGTTTTTGTATTTAGGCCAGATAATTGACTGCTCATATTTCAAATGTTATCAATATCAGAGCTTGCAATATTAGATTAAACGAATTTATGTGGCCTACCACCCCTCCAGCCAGGCATTATTCTGTACTGTTTGAGTTTAGGGGTCCCAAATTATAAATTTAACTACTTTTGCAGTAAAATATTTTTACACAACCATCCATTTCATATACAGTGTCTTCAAAATGTATTCAGACCCCTTGACTTTTTCCACATTTTATTAGGTTACAGCCTTATTCTAAAATTGATTACATTGTTTTCCCCCCTCATCAATCTACATACATTACCCCATAATGACAAAGAATATTTAGATTTTTAGACATTTTTGCTAATACTCAAATAGTATTCAGACCCTTTACTCAGTACTTTGTTGAAGCACCTTTGGCAGAGATTACAGCCTCGATTCTTCTTGGTTATGACGCTACAAGCTTGGCACACCTATATTTCTAAGTCACCAACTACTTCTCAGACAGAGTTCAGTGTGTCAAATCGGAGGGTCTGTTGTCCGGACCTCTGGCAGTCTCTATGGGGGTGCCAAAGGATTCAATTCTCGAGCCGACTCTTTTCTCTGTATACATCAATAATGTCGCTCTTGCTGCTGGTGATTCTCTGATCCACCTCTACGCAGACGACACCATTCTGTATACTTCTGGTCCCTCCTTGGACACTGTGTTAACAAACCTCCAGACAAGCTTCAATGCCATACAACTCTCCTTCCGTGGCCTCCAACTGCTCTTAAATGCTAGTAAAACTAAATGCATGCTCTTCAACCGATCGCTGCCCGCACCTGCCCGCCCATCTAGCATCACCACTCTGGATGGTTCTGACTTAGAATATGTGGACAATTACAAATACCTAGGTGTCTGGTTAGACTGTAAACTCTCCTTCCAGACTCACATCAAGCATCTCCAATCCAAAATTAAATCTAGAATCGGCTTCCTATTTCGCAAACAAAGCATCCTTCATTCATGCTGCCAAACATACCCTTGTAAAACGGACTATCCTACCGATCCTTGACTTCGGCGATGTAATTTACAAAATATTTTCCAACACTCTACTCAGCAAATTGGATGCAGTCTATCACAGTGCCATCTGTTTTGTCACCACAGCCCTATATACTACCCACCTGTATGCTCTCGTTGACTGGCCCATATTCGTCGCCAAACCCATTGGCTCCAGGTCATCTATAAGTCTTTGCTAGGTAAAGCCCCACCTTATCTCAGCTCACTGGTCACCATAGCAGCACACACCCGTAGCACGCTCTCCAGCAGGTATATTTCACTGGTCACCCCCAAAGCAAACTCCCCCTTTGGCTGCTTTTCCTTACAGTTCTCTGCTGCCAACGACTGGAACGAATTGCAAAAATCACTGAAGCTGGAGACTCATATCCTCCTCACTAACTTTAAGCATCAGCAAAAGGTCTGAATACTTTTGTAAATATGGTATTTGCAAAAATTTGCTAACACCTGTCTTCGCTTTGTCATTATTGGGTATTGTGTGTAGTTTGCTGAGGATTTTTTTTTCTTTAATCCATTTTAGAATAAGGCTTTAACAAAATGTGGAAGAAGTCAAGGGGTCTAAATACTTATCGAAGGCACTTTATGGGAGACCTTAGAGACATGGAAAAACATGGTTGTGCTTTCTTATACCTCGGGTAGCGGTATCTCAAAGACTAAAGCCCTTTTTGAAGATTGGCCATTAACGTACTGGGTTGGAGTTCCGAACGGAACGATACCACTCATGTAAAACTTTTTTCTGCGCCCTGATCGGACATTGCATACAGTCAGTTGCGTGACAGAAATGAATCCTATCTCTTGTGTTGCAACTTAGTTGCTGGCAACTTTTGGGGTGACACACAGCATCATGAATGCTTCTTTGTTGCAATCAACAGAAATTGCGTCCAGATTGCTTCGTGTGACATCGGCTTTAGTCTTCTCTTCTCCTACAGAATATCTATGCCATGGACCTCCGTAGTGCACACAAAGTCCCAGATACCCCTCGTCTGCGCCTCTCCCTTACGCGCTCCATGGGCTCCGAGCTGGACCAGGGCAGTCTGCCATACAGGGCGGGGGAGGGAGGGAGCGTCTACCGCCGCCTGGCAAGACGCAAGAACAAGCAGAGGGTGTCCAAACCTGTGTCTGACAACAATTCCCTCCAACCACTGACCCGCATACAGGACCCCATGGAGCATGAATGGCAAGGCGCAGAGGAGAGACCGGAATCAGAGTTAACAACAGACACACGTGAAAACAGTCTATTCAGTTTGTTTTCTATCAAACATTTAATGAAATATTTGATCATCTATTTTTTTATCTCGGTTTGAAGGTCACGATTGGTCCTATTTGTGGTATATTGATCTCATTTCCTGTCTCTTTCTCTCTTAAGGGCATAGCCGGTCAGAGTGCAGCTCTCCCATGATGGAGCAGGAAGTGGAGGAGCCGACTGACAGAGTGGAGAGTTGTGGTTCCGCACTGGGCTCTGGAGATGAGACATTGGGGGGTGGGGCCTTGTTGAGGGTGACAGGGGCATGGTACAGGTCAGAGGGTAGGACCTCTGAAACTGGACAGGAACAAATAGATAGGACTGACCAATCAGAGAGCTGTGTTTCTGCAGAGGGACCAAAAGACAACATTAGCAATAGGTTGGTGGACAGTGCCACCGAAGTGGAATTGGGGACAGATACCTTGATTGACAAGGTAGAAAGGTTAGGCACAGCTAATGTTATTGAGAGGGTAGAGGGGTTGGGGACAGATTATTTTATTGACAGGGTAGAGGAGATGGGGGGACATATTCTGATTGACAGGGATAGCACTTCAGTGGTGGATGTTGGAGATGAAACCGTGGCTGATGGTTCTGTGGTCTGTACCGATGTTGAGGTTGCAGAGGAAGTGGTGGAGAATGACACAAAACAGCAAGGTGAAGAGGTTGTGACACAGTGTCCAGACAGTAGTGGCGCAGAAGTGAATCCTGGCAAAGTGATTGTGACCGATGTGACTATCAACTCTTTGACCGTAACTTTCAAAGAGGCCTTGGCAGCTGAAGGGTTTTTTAAGAGCTGAAGGACAGAGTTCTGAGAGAGGATTAGAGAACATGTGAGGTTATACATGAAATGCAGCCCATATGTTGAATTTACCACTTCGGAACATGTTTAGATAAACAACCACAATATAATTTGTCATTAAAGATGTTTACAAAGCCTATGAAAATAAATTGATACCAATTACTAGGGTTTTGGTGAGGTATTGTACCTTAGAGAATTGGGTGGTAATTTTCACATTGTGTTTGGTTCAGGAAAGAAGATTAGTAAGAGAGGATGAGGGAGAGAGCAGTTGACTCCTGAATGTCATATTTATAACATTACTACTTCTCCAACGTCTCTTATTCCAGGAGGCTCATTTCGGTTGCTCTTTTTTCTAACGCTTTTGTATTGTCGTCTGTCTTCCTCGGTATTAACAGTAAGTTCTGCATGTCCTGTATGTCATGCACACCCTTGTCCTCCATTCGATTTGTTAGTTTGATTTCTATAACAAAGAAATAGAAAGGAGAGAAGGAATGCCTGGAGGGATAGAAGTTTAGCGTTGAAGTATTGTTTTTCTTTATTTTACTTCTCAAATTTAAAGAGCCTACCTGAATCTATTTTTGTAATACCATTTGATAGTCCACCCCTCTTGCTAAGCCTTTGTGCATTTCTAAAGAGGGGATATCAGTTTACACCACTCATTCCCAAATGTGTTTTTTAGGTCTCATTTCATTTACTCCTTTTTCTAACGCTTTTGTATAAAGTCGACTGTCTTCCTCAGTATTTACAGTAAGTTCTGCATGTCTCCTGTCAATCACGCACAGCCTTGTCCTTCATTTCATTTAATATGTTTATTTCTATGACAAATAGAAAGGAAGGAAGGAATTCCTAAAAGGATAGAAGTTCAGCATTTCAAGATGAAGGCTGGCTACGTTGAAGTATTGTTTTTACTTCCAGGTAAAACAAAACGGCATATTCTTGTATTACCAAGAGATAGTCCACCCCTCTCACGAAGCCTTTGTGCATTTCTAAAGAGGAGATATCAGTTTACACCATTGTTGCAGTAGGAAATGTGCAAATTGAAGCAAATGTTCTCGGTTGTATTTATCGCATGTCACATGTAAAAGCTAAATTAAATGTCACGTGTTGAAAAATGTATCTTTGGTCACAATGACATGTCAAATGTCTTCTCTATACCATATGCCTAGAAATACAGTGTAAAATCTACTTGTGTTTGAGATTCATATAAACAGGATGGATATTACCTCAACATTTTAGCATGGAATAAAACATGTTAGAAGTAACAGAAGTGTCCTCACTGGTTCATTTCAGCAGCTGTTTTGGAAATGTATTTGCAACAACTTGTGCCTCTTATCACCACTAGGGGTCAGTCTCCTCAGGGAACCATGTACAGTGGGGAGAACAAGTATTTGATACACTGCTGATTTTGCAGGTTTTCCTACTTACAAAGCATGTAGAGGTTTGTAATTTTTATCATAGGTACACCTCAACTGTGAGACGAAATCTGAAACAAAAATCCAGAAAATCACATTGTATGATTTTTAAGTAATTAATTTGCATTTTATTGCATGACATAAGTATTTGATACTTCAGAAAAGCCAAACTTAATATTTGGTACAGAAACTTTGTTTGCAATTACAGAGATCATACGTTTCCTGTAGTTCTTGAGGTTTGCACACACTGCAGCAGGGATTTTGGCCCACTCCTCCATACAGACCTTCTCCAGTTCCTTCAGGTTTCGGGGCTGTCGCTGGGCAATATGGACTTTCAGCTCCCTCCAAAGATTTTCTATTGGGTTCAGGTCTGGAGACTGGCTATGCCACTCCAGGACCTTGAGATGCTTCTTACGGAGCCACTCCTTAGTTGCCCTGGATTGTTGTGTTTCGGATCGTTGTCATGCTGGAAGACCCAGCCACGACCCACCTTCAATGCTCTTACTGAGGGAAGGAGGTTGTTGGCCAAGATCTCGGAATACATGGCCCCATCCATCCTCCCCTCAATATGGTGTAGTCATCCTGTCCCCTTTGCAGAAAAGCATCCCCAAAGAATGATGTTTCCACCTCCATGCTTCACGGTTGGGATGGTGTTCTTGGGGTTGTACTCATCCATCTTCCTCCAAACACAGAGAGTGGAGTTTAGACCAAAAAGCTCAATTTTTGTCTCATCAGACCACATGACTTTCTCCCATTCCTCCTCTGGATCATCCAGATGGTCATTGGCAAACTTCAAATGGGCCTGGACATGCACTGGCTTGAGCAGGGGGACCTTGCGTGCGCTGCAGGATTTTAAATCGAGGACTGCGTAGTGTGTTACTAATGGTTTTCTTTGAGACTGTGGTCCCAGCTCTCTTCAGGTCATTGATTACTGCCGTTTAGTTCTGGCCTGATCCCTCACCTTCCTCATGATCATTGATGCCCCACGAGGTGAGATCTTGCATGGAGCCCCACAGCTCCCTAGTCTTGGCCATTGTGGAGAGGTTGGAGTCTGAGTGTGTGGACAGGTGTCTTTTATACAGGTAACGAGTTCAAACAGGTGCAGTTAATACAGGTAATGAGTGGAGAACAGGAGGGCTTCTTAAAGAAAAACTAACAGGTCTGTGAGAGCCGGAATTCTTACTGGTTGGTAGGTGATCAAATACTTAAGTCATGCAATAAAATGCAAATTAATTACTTAGGAATCATACGTGATTTTCTGGATTTTTGTTTTAGATTCAGTCTCTCACAGTTGAAGTGTACCTATTATAAATATTACAGACCTCTACATGCTTTGTTAGTAGGAAAACCTGCAAAATCGGCAGTGTATCAAATACTTGTTCTCCCCACTGTATTTAAGTCGATCCCCCCACCCCAAAATAACATGCACTCTTAATTTGACTAGCTACAAGAAAAAAAATATTCAGCACATCATTCATTTTCATTTTATTATAAAAAACGGTATTTGAGTCCACAGTTCTTTGTACAGTAAAAAATATTAAATTAAACTCTCAAAGTTCTGAGCAGAAAGATAAATTGGGGTTGGGAGGGACAGCAATTATTCTGGGGCAGGAGAAGGGGACCAGTGCATTGGGCTCTTGAGCTGCTGGGGTTAAGTCCAGAGGGAAACGTAAGGGTGAGGCAGTGTGACTGGTCACAACTCTCCCCTTCCTCAGTTCTATGCCACACAGTTCATTTGGATCCATTCCCTCTGTTTTACAAGCACCGTAATGTCCTATGCACTGGCGGACCCCCCCATACCTCATGTACTCTAAACTTTACAGGCATATAGGTATGTGCCACCACCTCCAATACTAAGTGTCTTACAGGAGTGCTCACACATGAGGGTGAGGGAGGGCATGTGTGGGGAGGGCATGTGTGGTCAGTGAGAGGGAAGTCCCTTCCAGTATTGATGTCCAATGGTTCGGCATTTCAAATGTAGTCTCCATTGGCCACTGAAACTTGCAGCAGGCCCTCAACCCCAAACACTCATTTTATTCCAGATTGAAAGCCCAACCCAGACATCAGTGAAATGAAATAACCCCACCCCCATTTCAATAACAAAAATATATTCTATGTGAATTGTAGCAGTCTTCGGGTATATGCCAACAAACCATCAAAAAACAAAAATAAATAAAGTAAACCCAAACTTAAAAGATATGCATGATGTTTGGATTTATAATAATATTAATCCAAATCACCTCTGCTAAACTGATTTATGGATAAATTACAATAAGTCCATTGCATTAAATCATTTGCTCTTACATTTTTATTTTTTAGATTTTTTTAATCTTAAACATTTCTTAAAAAGGCAAATACTCCCATAGTCCCAAACCCCAAAAATATTACCTGCGTCGTATTCTCTAAGGGAGATACCATTCCCCTATTTGTACACAATTGGCAAAAAATATATTAACAGCAATAACTTACCATTCATTTATTAATTAATCGACGTGTTGATTTATAGTTGCATCTCCCATAGGAAGTTCACTTCAATGTATTTTTTTTATTGAAAACATTAAATAATATTAATAGTAAAAAAGAAAAGAAAAAAAGAAAGGCTAACACTGTCCCAGGTGCAGTCCCGAAAGCACGGCGAGGCTACATGTCTAAAGTGTTATGATTAATGTTCTGCCCAAGGTCCTGGCTGTTCCCAGACAGCATGTCAGGTCCTCCAGGCCCATGGAGACCACCCATCCCACTGAGTTGAGACAGCATGGCATTCTGGTCTGACCCAAAGTGGTCCATTGAGTTCTGCTGCTGAGACGGCTGTTGAGAGGGGACCACCATACCAGGGTGGTGCTGGGGTAGCTGGCCCGGGTGCGGGGAGCCTGTCTGGGTCTGTGGGGAGATATGGTGAGGGGAAGGCTGGGGCTGCATGCGCGGGGAGGGGCTAGAGTGTGGTGGCTGGGACTGGGGTCGCGGGGAGGGCTGTGGCGAGCGCACTTGGTTGCTGAGGGATGTAGACAGCGTCTGGCCCTGCAGGTGAGGGGACTGGGCCATCTGCTGCTGGGGGCTCATGGGGCTGCTATGCTGGGCAGGAGAGCCCCCACCCAGGTGCTGCTGCTGTTGAAGCAGCCTCTGGTGCAGTGCCTGCTGGAGCAGAGCCTGGGAGGACTGCGGCTGGGGGGCGCCCTGCGGGGGCTGGGGCTGCTGAGGGGGGCCTCCTACTCCAATACCCGGACCCCCCTCAGCCCCCTGGTGACCCGACATGGCATTCTGGTGTTGTTGTTGCTGCTGCTGCATCTGAAGTTGGTGCTGATGCTGGAGCCTCTGCTGGAGCACTGCAGCAGCCTGCTGCTGGGCCACCGTGCTGGGGTAACCCTGCTGCTGCTGCCCTGGCTGGGCTCCAGGCTGCAGTCCAGACTGGCCCTGACCAGGCTGCTGGGGGGCCATGCCCGGCTGGCCCATGTAGCCCTGCTGCTGGAACTGGGCATGGTTCCCAAGCTGTTGCTGCTGCTGTTGCTGTTGTAGTTGGAGATGCCTCCTCATAAGGAGCTCTCTGAACTGGGGGTTTATGTTGGCCATGTTAGGTGCCTGCTGGCCTGGCATCCCTCCTTGCTGATGCTGTTGATGCTGCTGAAGTGCTGCCACCTGTTGCTGCTGCAAACTACTAAGCATAGGACGCTGCTGCTGCGGTTGTTGCTGTTGTTGTTGTTGCTGCTGCTGCTGCTGCTGTAGCTGGGTCATGGTGGGCATGTTGACTCCCTGACCCATGTGCATACCTGGCTGACCAGCCACAGCATTCACATTGACCTGTTGGCCACCCATACCTCCTGGAACTCTGCCTGGACTTGGCCCGCCAGAGGCTCCCGGGGGTCCTGGGCCCCCCTTATACTTGGAGGCTCTCTGCTTGATAAAGGCAGCCATTAGCTGAGGGTTTGAGCGGAGGATGTTGAGCACCTGCTGTTGCTGCTCGGGTGAGCTGGGGGAGCGAAGGGTACGCAGCAGTTCCTGAAGGGCAGCCTGCGGGAGGTTCCCACCCCCAGCAGCACCACCTTGCTGCACCATACCAATCAACCCACCAGGTCCCTGAGCCTGCTGCCGCTGTTGCATTTGCTGCGGTTGTTGCTGCTGAGGCGCCACCATGCCTGGATGTCCCATCATGGCTTGCCTCTGCTGGGGTGGCATTCCCTGGCCGGCCCACTGTTGCTGGGGGTTCTGAAGCGGGGGACCAACCCTCTGCTGCTGCACCTGTGGAGGCAGCTGGCCCTGGGGGTTAGGCTGCTGGGGCTGCTGCTGCATGGGGCCAGGGCCCACCATCATACCTGGAGGGCCCTGCTGCTGCTGCTGCTGTTGCTGTTGTTGCTGCTGCTGCTGCTCCATGTGAGCCCTGGCAGCAGCCTGAGCCTGGGAAGGCAGCCCTTGGGCCCCCACCATGCCCACCCCAGGGTGGGCCATGCCCATCTGGCCCTGGGGCTGTTGGTGGTGAGGCATCATGCCAGCTGCCTGCGCCGCCTGCCTCTGGAGGGACATCTTCCTTTGGGCGTCTGCCACTTGTTGAATCTTCATGGCGATCTCCACAGCCGCCGGAGGAGGCCCTGAAGGAGGCTGCTGCTGGGGCATAGAAGGCTGGCCAGGGTTGGGCTGCTGTTGTGGTGGTTGCTGCTGAGGTGGTGTGGCTGGTCCCAGGCCCGGTTTGCCTTGGGACTGAGGGTGCGGTGAGGAGCCTGGAGGCCTGTTGGTGTAAGGGGACAGGCTGTTGGGGTGTTGCTGGAGCTGTTGAGGGTTTGAGGCTTGGGACTGCTGCTGGACCTGAGGAACCATCTGCTGTTGCTGGGAGGAGTTCATCATCCCCCCTCCTCCAGGCATCTGCTGAAACTGGTGGTGAAGCTGGTGGTGCTGCTGAGGCATCCCACCTTGCTGCAAAGTTCCTCCACCACCCATCCCTGGCTGGGGCCCAGGAGTCATATTGGGCTGGGTGGGTGTCTGTGGTGTTGGGGGCTGGGTGCCTCCTGATGTGGGTGTACTGGGGGCTGTGGTGCCATTGTTACCTGGTGATGGCAGCCCCCCAGGAGGTCCTCCTCCACCGCAGGCAGGCTGGCCCACCCTCTGCATGCTGGCCATCCTTCTCCGAAGCATCTGAGCCTGCTGGAGACGGTGCTGGAGTTGCTGCTGGCGGAGCTTGTGCTTGATGTTGAGGCAGAAGGGTACGGGGCACTTGTTCTCCTGGCAGTGCTTGGCATGGTAGCAGCAAAGAGCAATGAGTTGCTTGCAGATGGGGCAGCCACCGTTGGTCTTGCGCTTGCATCCCTTGGTGTGCTGCACCACACGCTTCATCTTCTGGCAGGACGGCAGGGAGCAGTTGGCATTGCGGCATTGGCAGGCGTGGACCAGGGACTGGATGCAGCGCTGAATGCTGAGGCGGCGGGAGTCCCCGGGGCTCTGAGTGGCAGCGGCCGCTGCGCTGTTGTTCTCGTCGTCCAGGCCCAGGCCCAGCTTCTCCATCTTGTGTTCATGGCCCTTAGTGTTATAGCAGGTGATACACAGGTCGTAATCCTCGCAGACGGTGCAGTGGAAGCGTGTCTCCACGCTGGCCTTGCACTCGTTGCAGGTGTAGACGAAGCGGTCCTGGCTCTGATTGTGTAGCTCCACCAGCATGCACATGGAGCTCCACTTGGCTCTCCTCAGGGAGGAGAACTCCAGGTGCTTGTCCCGGGCCAGCGTCAGGAAGGCGTCACGCCCATCCATCAGGTCGCAGGCCATTAGGGGGTCCGGGTCCGTGATGGGGGGCAGGGAGTTGGCAGTGGGGCCGGCAATGAGACGGATCACAAAGAACACCTGTATGGGGCAGAGAAGAAAGGATGAGCACTGGGACTGAAAATGTGTGTTTCTGTATGTGGCTTTATTTAGAAGATGGCGACAGCATCAAATACCTCCTTGTGTTTCTCCATACAAGCGTAGAGCTTCTGGGAGAGGTCATTGGACACATTGGGCATCCCTGGTTTCTTCTTATTGGCTCGGATCAGGCTGCTGTTCTTGTTCTTGCTCGTCTTCTTACTGTTCTTCTTTTTGGCATTCTTGCTGTCACTTTTCGGGGCCTATGTGTGGAGAACACCAGATTAACGCCAATACATTCCATTAAAGCACTGAATCTGAAGCAGGCTCGAAATGGACCCAATTAGCAATCGTTCAATATCTATCCTCTAAGCAATACTTAACATCTACTCCTATCATGTTATTATTGAGGACAACCAATATCCCACACCCTGTACCATATTCACAAAAACACTCCTCTCTCCTGTTGTATTGAAGTCCTTACACTCACATCTACGCTCTCGCTGGAGGTGCTGTTCTCCTCCCTCTTCCTCTCCTCCTCCTCCTGCTCCAGCTCCTTGATGCTCTCCTCCAGCACGTTGGGCCAGAAGTCCCCCTCAAAGTATGGTAGTTCGTTGGCACTGGTGAGACGGTCCTCTGTGGCCTGCTTGAAGACATCCTGAAACAGAGCATGAATAAGATGTGTCAAGAGGGGGTGGGGGGGGAGACTCCATGCATACAATTACCTCAGAAGAAAGCAGTTGGATTTCTGCCTGGCACAGCCTGTGCTATGTCTGACAAAACAAAACTGATTGTAGTCACCTTGTAGTCATGCACAATGCGCTCAACTACGGCCTTGTCCAGCATCTTCTTGTACCACTCCTGTAGACGCTTAGGCTTGGGGATCTTCTGGTCCACAGGATGACAGTGGAAGATGTAGTCGTCCCCTTCACTTGGGGGACAAGCCCAGATGTGCCCCGTTGTAAACCTGCCATGGGAGAGGTAGGGTTGAAGAATCAGACCAGCAACTGGAAAGAGTGAATCTTATTAGAACAATAAAGTAGAATGAAATATGCAACCAACCCTTTAGAGATTTAGTACATATCATTACACTATAGTTTAGAGTGATGAGGTCAAGTCGTGTTCTCAGGAGTCTATACCCACTAATAGGTTGAGCTTAGTAAAAAAAAAAAAAAAAGGGCCTTGTCTCTTACCCCAACTTCTTGACGTACTCTAGGTACCCTATGAGTATCTCATGGTAGACGCCTGTGCGGAGGTGTCGAGGTTGGAAGAAGTGCACGCTGTCCAGGTAAGAGATATACACGCGTCTCTGGTTGGGCGGAGGGCTGTCTGAACCGTACTCCTGCACATGCATGCCGAAGAAGCAGACGTCAGCCCCGTCTATGTCCTCGAACGCAAACAGCGCCTTCGTCCTGTAGGGAAAGGACTCGGACATCTCCCCGGTGTCCACAAACCTGTATCAGTTAAAGGAGAGCGTAAGTAGACACACCCACACAAACCTGTATCAGTTAAAGGACAGCGTAAGTAGACACACCCACACAAACACTGTATCAGTTAAAGGACAGCATAAGTAGACACACCCACACAAACACTGTATCAGTTAAAGGACAGCATAAGTAGACACACCCACACAAACACTGTATAGGCGCTGTCCCACGAGAACAGATAACGTTTTAGGATAAGTCTAACTCTCCAGTCTACAATGGGACTAATTGAAATCCCACATGAACCGTGAGTCCATTTACGCTAGGATCAATTTGACATCTTCCTTGGTAGTCTATATTTGACTCCATATTAAAGAATCACTACCCCTCAAGACTCTCACCTGGACTTCATGCCTGGCTTGACCTCCACCACCTTGTCGGAGACATGGACCACACGGATAGTGACGTCACCGGACTCTGGATGGTTCTGCCGCCTGAGGTAGTCATTCACTCGCCCCTCTAGGAAGCTGCCCAACTTAGTTTGGGGGAGCCCTGTGAAAATTAAGTAGGGGAAGAATAGAATGGGAGAGGGAGGGAGGGAGGGAGAAAGAATAGGAATGATGGAGGACAGAAGAGAGGAAATGGGTGATAAGAGATTAGAGGAAAGGTCACATGGTTTCAGTAAAAGCCAACCCAGTCTGGGGTGGTAGGTTGGTGTATGGGGGTTATGTCTGTTAAGTAGCTCAGAGCAGAGAATTTCACTAGTTACATTAAAGATGGAAGAACCACTGGGCTCTAATCTGACAGTTAAAAAATGTTTTTATAAAAGGGCAAGTCAGAAGCATACAAACTCAACCACTGACTGCTTCTAGAGTGTTTCAGAGTACTCTGGAGTCAGTCTAAGGCACTTGGGTCAATTAATATCTAAAATGCCCTGATAGCGTTGTCAATTTGGCAACTAACAACATATCTGAGACTTGGACTAATCCTCTGCTCTGAACACTCAATAAATCAGAAGATATGACAAGGTGTAAACTAGATCTGACACCATATAAGGACATTTCCACCTCTTCCATTCAAGACATATTTCATTGAGATCCTTGTATGAGTCTAGGCCAGTTGGTCCTTTTAATTTGCACGCCCGCTCGCCTACCTGTGGCTCCCTAAAAACTTTGCCTTCATTGAGGGTGTGGAGAATGGGATGGGGGAGGTAAGATTTTCCACACGTGGAAGGATTTTAGGCTCTCAAAAACAGGACAACTGTCAAAAAGTTGGGGGGAAAAGCGTGAGTATCGATGCCATTGCAAACTGAAAATAATTCACCCAAAATATGATGATTTCTGGACAGTGGACACCCACTGAGGAAAAAAAGATGACATAAATAAGGCTCCAACAAGATAAAAAAAGACATTTAAAAAAGGAGGTCCATGACTGCCTCGGTGACATATAAACCTTAAAAACAGCAAACCGAGAAACCCTAAATGACAATGTTTTGCCATGGCCAGTGTGTACAGGCCTGGGATAAGAGTGAAATCGAACCAGAAAAAGCTGCAGCGGACTGGCAGCGGCAACTATTGTCTGAGGACTGGCTTCTGAAATACAAAAATAGGGTTGGTTACATATAACATTTTCATTGGGGAGGGAGGGGGAGATACGAAAGGGTTGGGTCATGGAAATGGAAAAGGGTAGAATGTGTGTTAACTGGAACACTCGTCCTCTCGAGTAGTGTATCAGGGCGTAGGGAATTAAACCAGACTGCCTCGGAGGAAATAAGAAAATTATTTGGAATACACAGTGCACCAAATCATAAATTTATACAAAGATTTGAAGGGGAGAAAAAGTCAATTGCGTCTTCACATGAAAGTATGGTGTTATACTTGTGGGATGTGTGTTTAGGAAATTAGCATGTGTCAGTAATAGCAACAAAGGAGAAGAGGGATAAAGAGAACACAGAAAAGAAACGGCTGAGTGACTGGAGAGGGGAGGGGAGACAGACTGACACCCCGATGAAGATGACGGTAGATGAGCGCCCCCCCGTTTGTCACTTACTCCACTTACTTCTGGCCGCGTATTTGTTCTCTTTCCGCGTCTTATTGGCCTTCTTAAGGCAGCTGTCACATACAAAGCTGTGGAGATGAGAGGAAAAGGAACACACTTTATTTCATTACTTCAAATACATCAAACATGCATTTGTTATTTACCATTTCTCAGTGGCCTTCAGCTTCACTTCTTTGCCCTACTGAATAAGTTGTCTGCAATGAATGTTGTAAGGTATTGCTGAGGGTCATGATGGCAAACGGGCAACACAACCACGGTAAGATTGAACCTGGAACTGCACCTTGGAATAAAGTGGGCAGTTTCACAGTTCTAACAGTCGCATTAACGTAATATGTACAGAATGTGTATGCAAGTTGGCTCACCCTGCCGGCCATATGGTGTCATTATGCAGGACACAGATTTGGTGCATTTTACGCCCGCAGTCGGTACATTCCACAAGCCTACAGAAAAGAGAGAGGTGGACAGAGAGAGTCACAGGTTATTGATACCATGTGTCACACACGGAAAAAGTCTTTATCTTCTCAACAGGAGGTTTAACTAGCAGAACAAAAGCCATGACGATAACCTAGAGTAACTGACCAAAGCACAGTAAAGATTAAATATTACAGTATCTAAAGTTTATGCAAATGTACCACATAGAAAACATATGGTTTGACACCAAGTACAGATCAAATGCAAAAGGAAAAAAATATAAAAAAAAATAGTAGGTACCATTCTGGGTCGAGCGTGTCATTCTTCTTCCTCTGAAACTGATCTTTGCTGATGGACCTGTGAAGAGGAAGGAGAGAGGCCCAGGAGTGTGGGAGGTAAGAACAGACTCAAGCCAATCACTGGGCCAGAAATGCAATGTACTATATTACAGTCACAAAGAAGTCACAAGCAATAAGATCAGGCTCTGGCTTTATACAGGCTAGGATTCAGCCATTTTGAAAACATCATCTAACACTTCTGGAACATTAGGAGCCCTCAGTATGTTGGGGTTTTAGCTGAAGAGAGAAGAGGCAGAAATCAAGTAAAAGGATGGAGACGGCAGTTGAGGTGAGCTGCTGCCTTAAGAGGTAGAGGAGAGAGAAATGCATTTGATTTTTATTTTAAGTTGACCATTTCACTAAGGGAGAGACTGAAACGGTATTCAGTGATGGGGGGAAAGAGAAATCCCATTGAAGAGCTTAAACATTTCTCAAACGCATTGATAAATCAAGGGAACCAAACAATATTTACATGTCATCAAAATGAGCAATAGAAGAACCATGCCAGTATTAACATGGTGGGGGGGGGCTGGTACTCACGTCTGAGGCTGAGAAGGATCATCCCCCAGGGACACGCACTCGCCCTGGATTTCGTTGAAACACTTCTCACAGAAGTGGTACCTGTCAGCAAGAAGCCCAAATTGTGGTGAACTAGACCATTCGCCAACCGCACAGCCAATCACAGAGAAGGCACGAGGAAGCAGTCACCAATCAGGCAGGGCAGGACAGGCCAGGAGAAGAGCAGAGGGCAAGGTCGTCGCCAGGTAGCAGCCAATCATGATGCAGGGTTTTTGTGTGGGCAGGTGTTTTGATTTTGCAGTTAAAATTTGGAGTGGATGATTGGTCACACCAAAGCAGGCCAATGCAGACATCACAAGCGTTAAAAAAGGAGGGAGAGAAGGGAAGAGATGGGGGAAGGGAGGGCAAAATGAATATTAAAAAAGCGTGAAATAAATCGTTACAGGTCAGACGAGGACGATGGAGGGATGAATAGGATGGGAAGAGTGAGGAACATGGAGAACATAACATCAACGAGGACAGAGATCCAATGCAAAGCACAGATTTGTGTCAGTCAGTGAGTGGACAAAAACATAATTAAAGGGATACTCCGAGATTTTGGGAGCGAGGCCCTTTATCTACTTCCCCAGAATCTGATGAACTCGTCGATAACATTTTTATGCCTCGGTGTGGTTAAGGAAGTTAACTAGCGCAAATGCTAACTAGCAATAGCACAATGACTGGAAGACTATGGGTAATTGTGCTACTGCTAGTTAGCATTGGCTCATGAAACTACCTCCATCTTCCTTCATACTCGACAGACATAAAAATTAATCCACAAATTAATCTGCCAAAATCCCAAAGTATCCCTTTAAGTTAACACAGTAACAAAGGGGGGGGCTCAAAAAACTGTGGATGAGGAAAAGCAAGTGGTAGTGCAACAGCGACCCATCATCCTTCTGCTCCATTTATAAAGAGGGTTCCTTTCTTGTGTTGGAGAGGAATTATCATACATGTAGTGAGGTTGTTAATACTATGTTGCCCTAACGTAACTACACTATAGTGATTCTGTCTTGACGGTGAAATTAATCAAGCCAATCAGCTCCACAGCTTTGTTCAATTAAATGTTCTGCAAATCAAAGTGTTCACTGCAGCTGTGCAGCAATATCGCCCTGAGTCTTATTTGAAGTATTGTGTCCAAAAGCAATTATCTATCCATTTGCCAAATATCAGTTTGATTCAATTCCTTACCTGTAATTGATCAATACATTTCTCTATGCATTCTAAGTAGACTAGTGAAAACATGTAGATTTCAAAATAATCTCAAGACAGGGAACCCACTTTGTAAATGTCAAAAGTGAAAATTAAATTGGTGAAGGATGAAGATGAAAACGGTGGCAGAGTGTAACCATTTAAAGCCATATTAAAACTTCTCATCTGTGATTGAACAATGCTATATTGCAGAGAATATCAGCATGCACAATAAGACAATCACTCAAGTAGATTTGTGAAATGTGGATTTATATAAAATATGCAGAAAACATGACTTGTGTATGTGGGTGGGTGTGTGTGTGTGTGTGTGTGTGTGTGTGTGTGTGTGTGAGCAAGAACCCTTGAGGATGTGAATGACCCTGCTCCTTTCAGTGTCTGGGTATGTGAGTTTGTTTGTGCTTCTGTACGCCCCTTACCTGTTCTGGTAGCTAAAATAAGCAGCGTCGCGCGGGATGGTGCATAACTGTTTCCCATAGCAGCATAGCGTTTGAGGGGAAAACTCAAGCTGCAAATATAAGAGGACATAGTCTATGTACTGAAAAAGACTTAACCAGGAAGCCAATTATTTTGTACATTAGTATGTTTAACACGCAGTGGTAAGGAGAGAAGGTAAAAGCTGTGCTGACTTCAATGACTGATGTTACACACATCCACTCACCTTCCTCCCGCAGCAGTAGCCCAGACCCTGCATGACAGGGTCGATTTCGGCTTCGAACACCTCGGCCAGCTTGGAGCAGTACTTATAGACGCGGGACGTCTTGCGGTTGTACAGCCAGGCGTTGTTAAACATGAGCCAGATGTCATCTACATATTGCCAGGGCTCCTGGTACTGTCCCGTGTCCAGCTTACGCTTTATCGTCGACAGGTCTATGGGGTTCTTTACAATGTCAAAGTAGTCCTGGAGAGGACCAAGTCCAGGTGTCAGCGAGAGTACGGTTCAGCCCGGAAAGGAAGGTGGGGAGAAAAGGGATGTGGTCATTGATGCAGGGGGAGGGGGGGTAGAGATGACCATGGTCGTCATCATCATCATCGTTGTTGGAGTAGCAGAAGTTGTGGTGGACATCCAGGTGGAACCAGAGCAGGGGAGAGAAGAGGGTGCAGGGGACAATGTTGACGGCTGCAGAGAGGTTCACATGCAGACATAGAGACATGACAGCTTCTCCCCTTCACCACTCAAACTTTGCACCATTTCTACATTAAATGGGGAACAGGCCAAGGAAGGACACTGGGGTGGCCAGGCTTGTCCCTTCCCATTCTGCCCAAATTCAAACTTCTCCTCAAATCAAGACTAGATTAGTACTCTAAAGGCAGACCAACTTTTACATCCAACAGTTATCAGAAACTACAGGAAAAGCACCTGTTGTGCACTGTAAATGTGTGTTCGTTTTTTAAGCAGTGAGACGGTTCCAGTGCAACCGCTTCCTCCTCTACAGACTCTCCCGAAGGAGAGCATCTTCAGGGCATGAGTCAGGGTGCAAAGCTGAGGTGAACAGAGCAGTAACATCAGTCAGTCAGGCAGTAACAACACACACACACTGGTAAACTGGCAGCGTGGAGGTTGGCAACACGGCAGTCAAAGCCAAGAGCACTGAGACAAAGGGGCAAAGCCAAGGATCTCTCTCCGTCTCAAGGGAAACACAAACAGGAAATGAGACCCTTCACTTTGACAAATAAAGGACACAGCAGCCTGTGATGCATGAACACATGGCACAAAGTATGCTGCATTCCATTAATCTGAGCTCAATTACAACAACTATGAGTGTTGTTTCTACAAGTGTATTGGAAATTGAGGTGTGTTAATCCCATTGTGGATGGATAAATCCCTGCACTTATAAAGGTGTGGTATTGCTAGTTATTTGAGCATGTTAAAAGTATTTGAGCAGTTTCTGAGCCTGGTTGTGTCCATGTTGAATACCCAGGTGGTGTTCTGGGGACAGGTGCATCACTGGGGCTATTGAGGGTTACTGAGGAGAAGTGTGCCAATGACCTCTGAGAATGGAGTAAGTGTGCTCTAGCACTACTTGAGGAGAATTAAAACTATGGTGAGGACCATACGATATTAAGTCCCCCTCTCAGGCTGCATTTACAGTCAGCCTATAGTGCTGATCTTTTTCTACTAATTGGTCTTTTGACCAATCAGATCAGCTCTTCTGCCAATAATTGGGGGAAAAAAATATCAGAATTGGGCTGCCTGTGTACATGCAGCCTCAATGGCGTACAAACAATTATTGTAATTAGTGCCAGACATTGCCTGGGTATCTCTTCACGTGTGTTCAATAGGAGGTCTGAGATATTTGATATGCTAGCTATTAGCATTATCTGAGACACACTACTGCTGCATACAGGCATTGGCACAACTCTTCACATAACTCACAATCAACTTCAACAATACTTATTACTGGCGAGGAACTGTCTAGAAAGCTTCTATGAATTAGGTTATGTGGGAGAAAAAAAATGCAATTGAAAGAAGGCAGTTGAAAGAATAAAAGAAAGTAATGGGCTATGAACATTTTTGGCTAGTAAATTTCCCTTTTAGGGCATGTTACTTTAAACGCAGAACAGTAATGTGCCACTGATAAAATGGCTGCTTATTTTAGGCCTTTTGAAGTCTGATGAAAGGCAAAAGCACAAGCCGCCATTAACAAGGCCCAGGGGTCTAACATTCATGGCCAGGGCCAAACCACCCCTCAAGTGTTGATTTTAATCAAAACTGACCGGTAGAAACCAATCCAAAAATATTTGGCAGAAAGGTTTAAATTTGCATCTCTTAAATGTTACTGACAGACTTATTGATTTCTGCTAACTTGGTTTACAAGCAAAACAAGTTTTTTTTAAATGTACATAGCATTGATGTGTTTTTTTTTGTGGTGGAAGAGAATTCGAGAGAAGCAAGCATGAGCTGACACACACACACCTACCCAAGAACCTACAGTAAAAACCAACTGACCTACGTTTGATGTATAGTATACTCTACCTGAGCAGAGACATAACACTCAAATTCAGGATTGAGACGGCTTTCTCTAACACACACACACAGTATCGCTACAACTCCCCTAGCCAACAGTCACTCCCTCAGCCCACTCTTGCACACATGTGGCAGTGGTAAGGATGAAGAGAGGGATGAAAGAAAAAGGAAAAGGGAATGAGAGAAAAATGAACTAAAAAGAACGGTAAGAACGTTTTTAGAGGGAAGCAAAATGGAAGCCAGCGCAGTCCCTTACCAGGTTAGTTTTGTTACTAGTTCGAATACGTACGGGTATTCCCAGTAACTGGGGGTCCACCGGTTGGCGGAAGGGCAAAGACTCAGGGTCTTGGCGGTACAAGGCCTCCAGGGTGGGCATCAGAGCCTGACGCAGCTCCTCAGGCTTAAAGACTGGGGTAATGGAAAGAGGAGGAGAGAGGGAGCGACAGAGGAGAGGAAGTGGGGATGTTGGCAGCGCAAGTAGTGGAAAAGGAGCAAGAAAGATGTGAAAAATTGTTTTTGATTA
The DNA here is from genome assembly GCF_036934945.1 of Oncorhynchus masou masou. NCBI lineage: Eukaryota > Metazoa > Chordata > Actinopteri > Salmoniformes > Salmonidae > Oncorhynchus > Oncorhynchus masou. The sequence goes on along the minus strand of NC_088226.1, from coordinate 9,862,905 downwards.
GGCTGTTTACCAGTGAATATACACGTCGCTTCAAAGATTCATAGCCTAGATCTATACACCATGTCTGACTTAGGTGAGAAACAAATGTTGAGGTACATTACTCCAGGTACATTACTCCTATGAAGAAGAGAGGAAAGAGTAAGGGGTGGGGGTCTTACTTTTCCTCTTGTTTTGAGCGCTGGCGGGGGAGCTGTGCGTGCCCGATGCCCCAGACCTCTCCTCTTCGTCCTTGGGCTCAGTCTTCACCTCTGGCTTCCTGTCTCTGTCCTCCATCTTTGGCGTTGCTACCGATGACGATGTGTCCATAGGCTCGCCCTTGCAGCCGTCGCCTGAAGGCTTCTCCTTCTTAATCTGAGAGGGGACATCATGTTCAATATCCTATACACATTTCCAGCCATCATCCTGAATGTAATAAAATCTGTTAGCTGTGTGTAAAATAATCTTCACCACGCCGGCTAGCTAGCACTGTCTTTTGCTTTTGGACCCCTGCCTTAGAAAAACTGGAAGCCTCACCTCAGGTTTCTCCTCTGACTTGATGTCTGCCTGTCCCTTGCCCATCTTCCCAGAGGCCTTTCCCTCTCCCTGGTCCTCGGCATCCTCATCGTCCTGCTGTTTCACCTCCATCTTGGGCTCAGCTGGGGCAGGGGCGTCAGAAGAGGTCATCTGGGAGCTAGGGTCCACGCTGCTCACCGAGGCCGGAGTGGAAGCCTGGCCGTCTGCCGTCAGTGAAGACTTCTGAGACAGCTGGGAGGACAGAGAGAGAAAAGTTAATGGAAAGGAAATGAATAACAGAACCAGCCAAAAAAAGATAGTGAAAAGAGTGAACAGGCAAAGACGTAGACCAATAAGGAACAGAGGGCAAGAGAATGGCTAAGGTGTCTGTCCAGGCAATGAGGGAAATCTCAGAGACGTGACGGTATATGGAGGAATAGCCAGAGATCAGGGATCAGCTTAGAAATCCAAAGAAAATAACTTCTGACAACCACAAGGAGTTGGGTTAGTGAGACTATGGGGGAAAACTACTCACTGGAGTTCGTGGAAGCTGGGTTGGCACATGGGCATTCTGGGTAGGCACAGACTGAGCCTGCCCCGTCTGGAGGACTCCAGAAGCTCCACCACAGTTTGTCTGCTGTTGGAGCTGACTGGGCTTCTCCGAGTTCATTCCTTGCCCCATTGGCTGTGACGACGCTAGCTGCTGCTGCGGGAGCGGAGCGGCAACCTGGGGCAGGTTGGGCGTGTGAGGCTGGGGGGTTTGTGAGCCTGGCAGACCAGGCGGCGTCTGATGAGGGGTTGGCGTGAGGCTGCGTGCCGGGGAGGGGGAGTTCTGTCGGATGGGGGGGCAGTGCGGGTGTGAGTTGAGCTGAGAGGAGCTGGGCAGTTGCAGGTTGGAAGGAGGGCCTCCACCTACACTGCCTGGCCCCATAGAGCCCTGGGAGGGCCCCGATCCTGCCACTGAGCCTGGCTGGGCTGCAGGGCTGCTGACCGGGAGCGAGGGCGGTGTGGGCATCTGGGCCTGCTGGAAAACACCATGGAGGAGACGGTTAGAGTCTATAGCCAACAACTACTTTACTGTCACCCTTTACTTATAGCATTGGTTCCAGTATCTATTTACCTGTGTCACGCCTCCTTGTGGCCCTGGATCGTTCATGCCGACTGTGCCAGCCCCGAGGCCAGGACTGGACCCAGGAAACTGACCAGGAGGGAGGTACTGGGGCACGTTGGGCTGCCCCATCCGCGTTGGCCCCATACCCATCTGAGTGAGACCGAACAAGATAAATTACTCAATTTTGTTCTAATGAGACCATGGTTAAAATGTTGAAATATAATACATTTCTATCAATATTGAATGCAGTTAAACTTAATTTGGATATTTGTAATGAGAGATGGCGACGAACCTGATTTAGAGGTCCACCAAGTGGGAGGGGAGGCGTTGACCTCTGACCTAATGACTGCATACCCATTTGTCCAAACTGATTCATCCCTGAGACAGACGAGAGAGAGCAAACCAGTAACACACATTAGCCACCATTATATGTCCACCCTTCAGACTGGTTTGGTTTGTGCCAAGCAGCAAACTAAGCTGAGCATATACAGTTGAAGTCGAAAGTTTACATACACTTTGGTTGGAGTCATTAAAACTTGTTTTTTTAACCACTCCACAAATTTCTTGTAAACCAACTAGTTTTGGCAAGTTGGTTAGGACATCTACTTAGTTCATGACATGTAATTTTTCCAACGATTGTTCACAAACAGATTATTTCACTGCATCACAATTCCGGTGGGTCAGAAGTTTACATACACTAAGTTGACTGTGCCTTGAAACAGCTTGGAAAATTCCAGAAAATTATGTCATGGCTTTTGAAGCTTCTGATAGGCTAATTGACATCATTTGAGTCAATTGGAGGTGTACCTGTGGATGCATTTCAAGGCCGACCTTCAAACTCAGTGCCTCTTTGCTTGACATCATGGGAAAATCAAAAAGAAGTCAGCCAAGACCTCAGAAAAAAAATGTAGAACGCCACAAGTCTGGTTCATCCTTGGGAGCAATTTCCAAATGCCTGAAGGTACCACGTTCATCTGTACAAATAATGTCACACAAGTATAAACACCATGGGACCACACAGCCGTCATACCGCTCAGGAAGGAGACGCGTTCTGTCTCCTAGAGATGAACGTACTTTAGTACGAAAAGTGCAAATCAATCCCAGAACTGCAAAGAACCTTGTGAAGATGCTGGAGGAAACCAGTACAAAAGTATCTATATCCACAGTAAAGCGAGTCCTATATCAACATAACCTGAAAGGCCACTCAGAAAGGAAGAAGCCACTGCTCCAAAACCGCCATAAAAAAAGCCAGACTACGGTTTGCAACTACACATGGGTACAATGATTGTACTTTTTGGAGAAATTTCCTCTGGTCTGATGAAACAAAAATGGAACTGTTTGGCCATAATGACCATCGTTATGTTTGGAGGAAAAAGGGGGATGCTTGCAAGCTGAAGAACACCATCCCAACCGTGAAGGACGGGGGTGGCAAAATGTTGTGGGGGTGCTTTGCTGCAGGAGGGACTGGTGCACTTCACAAAATAGATGGCATCATGAGGATGGAAAATTATGTGGAGATATTGAAGCAACATCTCAAGACATCAGTCAGGAAGTTAATTAAAGCTTGGTCGCAAAAGGGTCTTCCAAATGGATGACCCCAGGCAAACTTCCAAAGTTGTGGCAAAATGGCTTAAGGACAACAAAGTCAAGGTATTGGAGTGGCCATCACAAAGCCCTGACCTCAATCCTATAGAAAATGTATGGGCAGAACTGAAAAAGCGTGTGCGAGCAAGAATGCCTACAAACCTGACTCAGTGAAACCAGCTCTGTCAGGAGGGATGGGCCAAAATTCACCCAACTTATTGTGGGAAACTTGTGGAAGGCTACCCGAAACGTTAAACAATTTAAAAGGCAATGCTACAAAATACTAATTTGGTGTATGTAAACTTCTGACCCACTGTGAATGTGATGACAGAAATAAAAGCTGAAAGAAATCATTCTCTACTATTATTCTGACATTGCACATTCTTAAAATAAAGTGGTGATCGTAACTGACCTAAGACAGGGAAATTTTACTAGGATTAATTGCCAGGAATTGTGAAAAACTGAGTTTAAATGTACTTAGCTAAGGTGTATGTAAACTTCCGACTTCAACTGTAGGAACAACTTACCTGCAGGGTTCTGCATCCTGTTCACCATCAGATTGGGTCCGGTGGGTCGAACCATGGAGGGGTCAGCATGAGAACCATCTGAGAGTGAACAGAAACACATTCATTATCTTTGCAACCATGACTATAGTAACTAGGTTTCCATCCAACCATTGCATGCAGATTAATTTACTGACGGCCTGATGGAAATAGGAAATGTGTCGGTAAAATATCCTCATTTCCAAAAACAAAATACGCTAGACAAGGGTGGATAACTGATTAAGCGACAATTCCGGTAGAAATATTGATATAATAACCATCATATCGAAGTAAACTCAGAGTAACGCAATGATATGTTACATTGTAGGCCTACCACCACAACACGACGTGAAAAAGCATGAAGAGTTTATATGCAGATTAAACAAGCGCTGATCAACTTCACATGGTGGTTAAGTGCACAGTGATCTTGCAAGTTTCCCCAAAATATTGACGGTAGGCCATTATTTGAATGTTGGTGACAAGATGATTGGTGTTTGGCTGCCAATTAACAAATAAAAGGATCTTGTTCTTATTCATATCATATAACCCACCCTGTCCACTTTACCAGCATACTTGTGTAATTAACAGTTTGTGACAAACCCATCAGTAGAGTTGAAAATGTGATTGAAACACATTGAACTTCTGTTATTAGTTACCGTACCTGAGAATTAACCGCAAAAGTACATTTATATGCATTCTGTCATTACACATAGAATTTCATGCAGTTTAAAAGCTATTTGTCACATGTGCAGAATGCAACAGGTGTAGACTTTACAGTGAAATTATTGTTTTCAAACCCTTCCCAATGATGCAGAGTTTAAAAACAGAGAAATTAAATGTTTTTTTTAAACAAACACACAAGGAATAAAATAAGTTTGATGGACACAAACCTCTGCTGGGAGAATGCTAATTTAGTTTTTATGCTGATTTTTGAAGTCTTGAAAATCTGTTGCCCATTGGATGGAAATCTAGCTATTGAAGTAAATAGAGCCAGGCAATTGGGATCAAGCAGTGCAAATCACACCTATGTTGAAAGAGAGTAGCGACAGCTGTAGTCGGAAGTTGACATACACTTAGGTTGGAGTCATTAAAACTCGTTTTTCAACCACTCCACAAATTTCTTGTTAACAAACTATAGTTTTGGCAAGTAGGTTAGGACATCTACTTTGTGCATGACAAGCAATTTTTCCACCAATTGTTTACAGACAGATTATTTCACTGTATCACAATTCCAGTGGGTCAGAAGTTTACATACACTAAGTTGACTGTGCCTTTAAACAGCTTGTAAAATTCCAGAAAATGATGTCATGGCTTTAGAAGCTTCTGATATTCTAATTGACAACATTTGAGTCATTTGGAGGTGTACCTGTGGATGTATTTCAGGGCCTACCTTCAAACTCAGTGCCTCTTTGCTTGACATCATGGGAAAATCAAAAGAAATCAGCCAAAAGAATTGTAGACCTCCACAAATCTGGTTCATCCTTAGAGGCAATTTCCAAACGCCTGAAGGTACCACGCTCATCTGTACAAACAATAGTACCCAAGTATAAACACCATAGGACCATGCAGCCATCATACCGCTCAGGAAGGAGATGCATTCTGTTTCCTAGAGATGAACGTACTTTGGTGCGGAAAGTGCAAATCAATCCCAGACCAGCAGCAAAGGACTTTGTGAAGATGCTGGAGGAAACAGGTACAAAAGTATCTATATCCACTGTAAAACGAGTCCTATATTGACATAACCTGAAAGGCCACTCAGCAAGGAAGAAGCCACTGCTCTAAAACCACCATTAAGAAAAAGCCAGACGACAGTTTGCAACTGCACAAGGGGACAAAGATCGTACTTTTTGGAGAAATGTCCTCTGGTCTGATGAAACAAAAATAGAACTGTTTGGCCACAATGATCATCGTTATGTTTGGAGGAAAAAGGGGGAGGCTTGCAAGCCGAAGAACACCATCCCAACCGTGAAGGACGGGGTTGGCAGCATTGTGTTGTGGGGGTGCTTTGCCGCAGGGGGGACTGGTACACTTCACAAAATAGATGGCATCATGAGGATGGAAAATTATGTAGATATATTGAAGCAACATATCAAGACATCCGTCAGGAAGTTAAAGCTTGGTCGCAAATGGGTCTTCCAAATGGACAATGACCCCAAGCAAACTTCCAAAGTTGTGACAAAATGGCGTAAGGACAACAAAATCACGGTATTGGAGTGGCCATCACAAATCCCTGACCTCAATCTTATAGAACATTTGTGGGCAGAACTGAAAAAGCGTGTGTGAGCTCGGAGGCCTTACAAACCTGACTCAGTTACACCAGCTCTGTCAGGAGGAACGGGCCAAAATTCACCCAACTTATTGTGGGAAAGTTGTGGAAGGCTACCTGAAATGTTTGAACCAAGTTAAACAATTTAAAGGCAATGCTACCAAATACTAATTGAGTGTATGTAAACTTCTGACCCACTGGGAATGTGATGAAATAAAAAAAAACTGAAATAAATCACTCTACTATTATTCTGACATTTCACATTCTTAAAATAAAGTGGTGATCCGAACTGACCTAAGACACTGACTTTTTACTAGGATTATATGTCAGGAATTGTGAAACACTGAGTTTAAATGTATTTGGCTAAGGTGTATGTAAACTGCTGACTTCAACTGTATGTTGTCAAATGTATGTGTGTGTGTGTGTGTGTGTTTAAAGTGTCTACTCACTGGACGGCTGTCCGGGGGCCAGAGGTGACTGGCCCATGCCAAGGGGTCCCTGTGGCAGGCCTGAGGGGGGCATGCCGGGTTGCGTGGGCATCATGCCCTGCTTCTGTAACCGCGTTCGCCGCTTCTCCTCCAGTTCCTTCTGGATTTTATAGATCTTCTCAGCCAGGAGGTGGTAGTACTCCGCCTGGTAGCGATTTAGGAAATTCAGTAAATGTATATACACCCTCTAGTCCGCCATTACTTATTGTGGGCAGTTATTGAATACGGTGATTTAAACTTTCTGGTATACTACTGTAATACCAGTCTTCACCAACAACATTGAGGAGTCAGTTCTCACCCTGCTGTTGGCCGACTCGTACATGTCCCCCTCTACTTTACGAGCGTAAGCCACGAGGTTCTCCATCCGCCGGTCCTTCAGCGCAGCCGGGTCCGGGGTGGGGAAGATGGCCTGCACACTGCTCACCCAGCAGACGGATAAAGAGATACAGAGAGATAAGCCAAAAGACACTGACAGCCTGCAATGAACCATAATTGTGTGGTGTGGGTGCAGTCCAGAGTCACATATACAGAGTACCAGTCTAATAGCAACAGCAGATAAAACACTTTTTCGTTTAAACTGCAATGGCCTACGTGTCCCCCTCTGTGATTCTGGTGCAGTCAGGGAAGACTCACAGCTTGTGGACGAGGTGGTTGCGCAGGTCCTGAGTGATGTCCTCGTGCCAGTTCTTCCTCATGCCCGCGGCTGAGGGAGGGGTCGCCATGGGCATGGAGCCCAGGCTGCCCACTCCGCTGCCGTCGTTCAGCAAACTGAGAGACGACGAGAGAGGGAAAGAAACGACAAGCTGGAAGTCATAATTTTGCTCAAGGTAGTCAATGAAGTAACTTTGTGAACTTGTGAGTGTGTTGCTGTGTAAAATAATGTTTTAAGTCTTTAGAGCTGGCAGGACCATAAAAATCAGTATTGAATTCCAAGGATAGTGAGTTCTTACCTCGATTAACCTGTACCCCTGCACATTGACTCAGTACCGGTACCCCCTGTATACAGCCTCATTATTGTTATGTATAAGTCTTGTTACTTTTTGATTGATTCAATTATTATTCATTCTTTTACTTTAGTTTATTTAGTAAATATTTTCTTAACTCTATTTCTTGAACTGCATTATTGGTTAAGTGCTTGTTAGTAAGAATTTCATGTTAAGGTCTACCTACACCTGCTGTATTCGGCACATGTGACAAATAAAATGTGATTTCAGGGGGAGGGTATGAGTGTGTTGTTGTACCTTTGCACATTCATATTGTTGTGAAGCATGGCGTCTGGTAGCAGGTTGGACTGATTGGGGGGCTGCACCCCCACCCCTCCATTCATCCCCATGGGGTTCCCTCCTACAGGGGCAGATAAAGAGAGGACAGCTTCAAAGCAGTTCCTTTCCTCGGAATCACAACCATTCACTTTAAAAATGTTCTCCTGCTCAATCAATGACTAAACTAAGAAGTCTGCTACACTGCCCCTGGTCGTTGTTCATTTTTCCTCCTCTTCACCAACACTGTTGTTGACGAGCCAATGCCCACTCACCCATGGCGTTTAACGACCGCATGCCAGGCTGGTTGGGCAGGTTGGACTGTGGCGGCTGCTGAGGCATCTGGTTGCCCTGGTAGGTGAGGCCCAGGGCGGCGTAGGCCCTCTCAATGGAGCTGGGGTCGATCTGGCTGGGTGGGGTGAGGTTAGGGGTGCTGGGCTGACCCCCTGGCACTGCCCCTAATGAGTTGCCCAGGCCAACCCCAGCACTGCTTAGTAAAGCTGTGGAGATGGAGGGAGAGGGAAAAGAAGTGAGAATGAGAGATAATCAACTTGCCATGATCGATGACGGAACAGATGCTGAACAGGTAGCCATCTTGGTTCAAACAACCGTAGTACATCACAATGCAGAGGACGGACACATAGCTCAATACAAACCACACTCACACTGCTGGTTCCTTTTGTCTCCAGCGTTCTTTAGCGGCAGGCAGACAGGACAGTCGTGCCGAGTACAGTTCTTCCAGTGAGAGATGATCTGTCGTGACGAGGCACAGTGTGCCACTGAGGGGGAAGAGAGAGAAAGAAGGAGAGAAAGTGAGACAACTGACAGCGCAACACAATGACCGTGTCCCAGTAGAGACCTAATGTCAGCAATAAGGCGGGAAATCTAACTGTAAAAACAAAGGAACCCCCTGAGCATGATTGGCCTGATTGTTGAAAAGCAACCTACAGAAACATGAATGAAATGAAGCTCAAACCAAGATGGAGGATGCATCTCAATAGTCTAAAGTAGCTTCCTCTAAGGAGAGAGTGGAAGCCACTTCAGAATATTAACAGACCAAGAATAACAGTATTGAAAAGGACTACCAACTCACCCTGGCAGGACTTGCCGGCCTGGCAGTGGGTCATGTGGTTGAGGACATTCTTCATGGTGCGGCAGTGGGGCAGGCTGCACTGGCGCACCTCCCCGTTGGCCTGCTCCCGCCGCTGGCACTTGTGGGCATGGAGCAGAAGCACCAGCTGCTGCTGAATCAGCTTGCGCTTCTCCGGGTCTGCAGTGGGAGGCGCTGCCCCCGGACCTGTTGCCACAGTACCAAGGCCAGCCTGGGCCCCGGCTCCAACCACCGACACTGGCCCGACTGCCGAGGTCTGCTGTGAGGCCTGATGACACAGAGTGAAAAGAGAGTGCGTTAACCAGAGGGGATAGGGGGATGTAGAAGGAAGATGGCTGGGATAGAGGGGCTATATGGAGGATTAAAGACAAGGGAGGGGACTTTAAAAAGGGAGATCAAGTTGACAAGGAGGGATGGGCCGAACTAAGAGCAGTGGGTTGGGAGTTGATTACCACTTAAGTCCAGAGGGTCTTTAATCAAGTATTTTAGTAGGACTGACAATACCAGTATCGCAATGTTTTTTCCATGGCAAAAATGAAAACAGGAAGCAGACCAAACTCTTTAGTTCTTTAAAAACCTGCTGTTTGTAAAATAGTCTGTTATAGCTTGGGAAACAAATAAATGTGACTCTGGATGACAACATAATGACACTTGTTTCCAACACTAGGGCTGTTAGCCTAAAGAAGTTAGATCCACTTCATGTTTTGTTTCCTTGCCACAACACGTATTGCAATACTGGTATTGTCCCGGGCCCTATATTTTTCACAAAAATAAGAGGAACAGAAAAAGATAGAAGACTGAAGGAGCATGCCCTCACCATCCCAGCCAAGCCCTGTATAGGTGGTGTCTTCTTGTCCAGGTTGAACTGGGCCAGGCTGTTGGCCAGACCAGCCTTGTTCTGGTGCTGTGGGCCCAGCCCAGCACCACCCAGACCCTGGCCTGCTAACTGACCGTACGGACCACCATAGGGGCCCGCATTAGCCATCATATTCATCTGAGAGAGAGACGGGGGCAGAGGAAGAGATGGGGAGAAATTAAGGGAATGTTAGGTGAGTGAGATCTGGTTTACACTCAAGTTCCTGGTTTTCTTAATTGGACAAAAATAAATAATTGCCAGATTTTTTAGAGCAGATTAAACGACACTAATGAAGCTTCATTAACTCTAAAATCACTAGCAACCTGAGATAAGTTGTTGACAGATAAGAGTTCAATCTCTGGACCATTAGGCATTACACCGCTTTGAGCAGTAGTCAGTAGTCTTATTCACAGAGGTTGTTAAGAAAGCATTAACGCTGACATACTTGCAAACACATAATTCAACAAATAGCTTGAATTTTCCTAGCCTTTTCACACAAACACCAAGCTCTGTTGAAGACAATAGTGATCTAGGGGTGACAATGAGAGAACAGCTGCTTGCTAAGGGGGAGAAAGACCAAATCAGCTCTTGCTCCAGCAGCTTTCATCATCTGTTAACCCTTATCCTTACAAAATATCATTAGCCTAAAGGAATGTAATCAACTACTTCCAAGAAAAGACAGATACGGCCAACAGATAAATAAGCTGGTCACTGCTCAGCTGGGTCCCATCAGGATCGTTTTGGATGGAACTTTACGGCTGTAAGTCTGCACCCTTCTTACTCCCCACTGGTTTACACACCTTATGGAAACGCATGTAGACACTGCCCAACTGACAATGAACATCTATGCTCTTAGCTGCCCAAACACTAAAAGAGAACATGCACTGATGGTTTGTGCTTTTAGCCTGAGCCAGTCTACAGCTCTGGAGGTGTTAAGCAAGGCAACATCAGCCTGAACATGACAGCATCCACTGCACCCAACAATCCCCGGCCCTCGTGAAAACAGCTCTGACAACTGATTGGATTGTCATATTTACAGCACCAACAAACAAGCATTTAAACTGAAAAGCACCGACATACTGATCCAATTATTTTCATGGCAATGTGAAGTGCGTATTTAAAATTAGCCTATGGCAACATGATAGCTGGGATACACAATAACAGGGTAAAGGTTGATGAATCTGCTCTGCTGCCATCAGACATACTTTATCATTTCCTGAAAGAGGCACTTCACGGTTCACACACTAAATACTCTTCTCGATTCTGGTCAATTAATGTTCATTCAGAGCAATCTTGAAACCATTTAATGACATATTAAACATAGCATCTCACTGTTGTCTGGTGTCAAGACAGCTAGCATAGCCAGATGCACTGAACACCAAGACCAGCACAGAGCTAAAGTGCAGTAACGTCAATGTGTAAAAGAGGATCCTGCTCCTGTAGACATTTATGAACACAAGTCCATCTACAAAACAATTAGCAGGTCTTACCTTGTTCAGTGCTCCAGGTTGCTGTGGCCTCATCCCAGCCTGCCCCCCTGCCCCCATTTGCTGCCCCCCCTGCTGCTGCAGGGTTTCTGCCAGCAGGTTACTGTTACTTCCCATGCCCGGGTTGACCTGGTAACCCATTCTGGGCGAGCCATTCATCACCTGGCCTCCCATCATGCCCTGGGGCGTGGGCCCTTGCTGCTGTCCATTGCCCTTCTGGGCCCCCATCATGGCCCTGTTCAGTCCACCCACCATACCCGCCTGCTGCATCATGCCAGCCTGCTGGGGTGAGGGGTGCTGCCCCTGGGGACCCATACTCTGGGGCCCAGGGGAGGCATTCATGCTGCCCAGGAGTCCCATGGAGCCACCGGGGCTGTTGGTGGCTCCCTGTTGACCCAAGGTTGGCAGCGCTCCAGCCCGGAGAAGCTCCGAGAGCTGTTTGTGTTTGGCAGCAGCGTCCTGGCCTCCTCCCAGGCTGGTGTGCAGCTGGCTGAGGTCCCCTCCGTTGACCAGGCCCAGCTCCGAAGAGTTGATGAGCTCATCAGGTAGGTCGTGCTCCAGGTCAAAGAGTGAACCGAAATCTGGGAGGGTGTAAGAGGAGGAAAGAGAGGGCAGGGTAAGTGGGATATCCGGAGGTGTACATTGAGAGCAGTAGCAAAAAAATGCACTTGTGCCCCTTGACATTGCAAGCTCACTAACAAAGCTCTAACCTACTTCAAATGTAGGTGCAGCAATAATTCATTCTGGAAAGAGAAATAACTCCATCTAAAAAGAACCAACTAAATGAATCCCTTCTCTTTCTGGACCCCAACGGCGTCTGCATACTATGTTCCGTTTTCTCCTTGCAAAATTTGGTTCGGCGAGATGAACGTCTGTGCCTCGCATACTCCCTTAAAAGATATTTGCTTAAAAGACAATAGCCTGTATACACTTCCTCAAAATGGCCTGAATTAATTTAAGATATCGCAAGAAATCTGTAATTCACTTTGATGTTTTTGCTGAGGTGGTCTTAGATATGCAATTTTACATCTAACTAAGATGTTTGTTGCAGTATTTCGCAAGTGAAAAAAACATGCATGAAAACAATTAGTCTCTCGTTTAATGACAAACACTTTATTGAAGAATCCGTATGGTTGACCAATCAGCGACAAAGGGGCGTAGACTTCGGTTACGGGACTTCGGCTTGCCTAGTGAAAAACTGTGGTGTACACAAACAGCCGAACAAACCCTTGCCGAACACAAAATGTCATCATAATATATGCACAAACTGTTTCAGATGGGAAGCATGAGGACGCCTTAAGTCAGTGCAGCAGCTGGCTGCAACCAACTAAATGAATCCCTCCCCTTTCTGGACCCTTAAGTCAGTGCAGCGGCTGGCTGCAGCCTCCCACCAAAGAGTTTCCTTTCCTGAGCCAGTTTGTGGTTTGATGGGGTGCCAAACAGGGTGGACAGGGTAGGGTCAGAGTGCGAAGCCACAGAAGTAAACACTGACTGAACAGCAGGTGGATGTGTGTGTATAGAGGACATTTCTCTGCCTCTTCATATAGAAAGGGAAATAGCAAGAGCTAAGTTGCGAGATCTACTTGAATTGCCCCTGTCTGAGACACGTGCATTCACTTACAGTGCATGGTGGATACCAAACGAAGGCAAACCTTTGTGTCCTTTATGACTATCATATGGCAAACAAACACCTCTGGATATAGAACTTCGGAAACAGGGGGGCAAGTGGTCCATTTATGACACCAAGTTGAGGATGTACTTGGCAGAGAATTGAAACGCCTACGGCACCAGAAGCATCTCAGTCTCACCTCTTGCCATCTCTAGCTTAGAGCAGCAGCAGACTGCAGCCATCTTAGAGGGGGGAAAAAATCTAACATGAAACACACAAGAGCTGATCCGCTCAAATATGCAAACATGCATCCTCAGTCAAGCTCAAGTCTCTTTTAGAGAAACAGGTGGGTGTGTTGATATTTCTACACTATCCTCCAAGTTGCAGTGACTATAGCACAGGCAACACTCAAATTGTTCTTCTGCACGGCATGGATACAACATCCGTACGTGTAGTTTAAGACAAGAGGAGCTACATACAGACGAACCCCGTCAGTCTCATAAACAAGAGAGCCTTCTCAATTTACCTCATTTCTCCCGACTCTTACTAAAATGAAGATCTAGGCTAACCCCCCCCCACCATGACCAATGAGACACATGGTAAGTTGTGTACACTTGTGTCTGGGGGATGGTGAATGACAGAAACTACCTCTAAAGAAGTGACTTTGCAAATGATTAGTTGTGCAAATGCTACTGTGAGCTACACCTGGTCCACAAGATTCAGTCCAGCACCAACGCCTCAGACTCCCATCACAATGGGAGGCAACAGACAGCAGAGGTTTACTGGACTGACCACCATTTTCACAGCCCAACCGATTGATCCTTCACAGGGTGAAAAGTATTTTTTTTTAGAAAAGGAGGGGGGTTGCATGTTGCATTTGCTCTTCCCTTTCCAAACAGAATCAACTTTTCACCACAGAGTGGTTTGTTAGACCTGTGCAGAGCCTTTCTTAGAATTCCAGTAATGACTCAGTTGGTACAACAGAACTTGGATGACACTTAAATCAGAACTGTATATTGAGAGAACATGCTTGTACAAGGCATATGCTTCATGTGTAATGGCGACTTGGTTGAGCTATAGTACAGATTCTGATCTTTTGCCGAATAGTTCTCCAAAAAAGTTACATCTCGACTTCGTGTCATGTGAGAAATTGCATTGAAACGAAAGCTACAAATTATGGAGGGACCTATTTGGGCAATCCTGAATTGTTTAATTTATGAATAAAAGCATCCTGATGACAGACATAACATGGAGAAACAAATAAAATGGGGAATCATGGGTGCCAACTACCAGCTAATTTAGCATACCCATTGAATAAATATGAATTGCATGCGTCAGGGAGTGGGGTCTGCACAATTAGGAAATCTGATGTTTTTCAATCTGGCCTATAATAATTTAAGGTTGACATTTAACTTTTACCATGTTATCAAAGTATTCAAATGAGCTAAGATTGTAGCAGTCCTGCAAATTAGGGGCAAAAAACAACGACATGACTCAATGGTAGGAATAACGTCCAAACAATTCAGACTTTAAAACAACGGGTATGAAAAAGCAAGACATGCATACAAACGCATAAAATAACATTACGCTGCCACATATGTAGCGACAAAAGGCACTACAACTTTCGTCTGCTCACGAGCAACTTGACTCTCGCTATCAAGTGTAGCCACTAGACAACAATGCAGCAGTACACAACACACAGAAGTGGTGATGGCTCGGTAAGTATAACAACACTTCAGACACCATGTTACAACGAAGTTGTCTGAACAGGTTCAAATAAATGAACCCCTACACCAATCCTGAAAATGTACATGGTGTCACCTATCTGATAAGCTAGCTATGCCATCTTACCTAAGATTGATAAGAGCTAACGTTCAGCTAGTTAGCTACCCACACATCAAAAGCATACATCTTTATTGCTTGCAACGCTCAAGTTAAATATCTAACGTTAGCTAACTAGCTGGCTATCCATAAATGGTAGCAAGCTGCAGCTTGTTAAATAGGAGAAGTAACGTTAACTAGCTAAATTGGCTAACTAGCTACTGTAGCTACCTAATACATTCCAATACTGTGAGTTCACAACTTGCTATACGTGGACTATCCCATTGTTTCAAGCGGGCAGATAACTTTAAAAACTTTCACTTCAGACCATCACACTGGGAGGGCAATTAGCCAGTCAACTTTACTTTGACCAGTTGGGTAACAAGCAAACCTTTACTACTACCACCTAATTGGTAGCTAACGTTGGCATCACAACTTGGCCGATGATGGATGTGGCTCATTCTTGTGAACTTAGTAAAACAAGCAGGTTAACTTGCTCGGCAGGACTGTTATAGCATTTAAAATGTTTACCGTTTCCATCACTGGCGGAGACTGAGAGGGCAGGGGATGATAGTTTAGGCCTCTTGGCTGAAGGCGGGCCGGACTCCAGAACATTATCGGCCATATTTTTTTCAATAATTAAAAAATAGCTATATATCCACAAAGGATTGGCTTATTCCCTTGTTTGCGTCTGAGTTCTTTCAAACTTCCCTCCTGTAAATGTCTGTTATTCTTCCCCCACCGTTTAGGGACGGTAGGGGGAAAGGAGGCAATTGCGATACTCTTCCTTTCAGGGTTCCCACTCTCGATCTATGCTTAGCCGTCGCTATCAATCCCCCTCCCCTGTCGGAGATGTTGTTCCTTTATAGATTTCTCCGAGTTTAGAAGGAGGGAAGGTAGAGTCGATGAAAAAGACAAGCAAGTATGCCTTCGAAAATCTCATTTAGCCTCCTTGGCGTCGGAAAAATTGTCCCAAGACCTGTCCTCCATGGCAGCATCAGTCTTTTCCGCCATAGTCGCCGGCGAAATCGAGTGTTTAATTCTAGAGCACTCCACTGAGGGGTCGTGTCCAGGGAAGCAAAATGGGAAACGCGATAAAGACCGCAAGCAAACCGTACCCCAGTGGTACCTTTGGGGGCCTCGTCTCATGCAACAGTTATGAGGGACCCGAAAACGGATAAATCTTCCACTTTGTCTGAATTGCCATTGCAGTCAATGCAATTTGATCCCAACATTACCACAAAGTAATGAGTTGTCAAATAATACAATTATGGCGTTAGGTCCTTAGTCTAATAAAAAAAACACGGATGAATGTGTCCGACAGTGACAGAATATCAAAATCATCCCCATACGTAAATTGGGATCGTCAAGAAACAAGAACTGGATAGGCTTATCTATATTTGGGGCTATGAAACCGGGATACCCAGTCCCAATGAGTGATAGTGGTTTAAGATGCATTTAAAGCATGGGTTAAAAACCTCATTCAACATTGAAAACAATTCGCAGTCTTTTAGATAAATACCATCGTAAAGGGGTGCAATTCAGATCTGAAAAAAATAATACAGTGAAGCTGACTGATCAAGTTCTGCTCCCCAATAGACTGTACTACACCTATGGGCTCCTATTCGATAAATTAATTCCATGCATTTAATACATTTCCCTTACCATCTACTTCTAGTCTACATCGTGTCATTAGTTTGTTAGTTTGTCAATGCAAGGCACTGAATTGGAAAAAATAACGGACATGTGAATGCACATTTGGATGTTGCAACCTTTGCGCGATTATGCCAATTACATGCAATGAGGTTCAATTTAAGCAATACAATTTTGAGCAATTAGTTTGTGCTATGACAAATAATTTAGGCTAAATTCTGAGATTTGATGTTGCAAAAATCGTTTGAGTTATAGCCCAGTGTGCCAATTAATGTCCTATCAAATTGATTCAATTAGTCCTAGTTTTATTTTGCAGAGGACGTTTGGTTTACTTGCCCAAGTGTTGAGATTTAAAGCTTGCCCAAGAAAGCTCTTCAAAGGTAATCATATAACCTACTGCAATAAGATCACCATTGATTAGAAAGATGAAATTGGTTGATAAATATAAGAAATCATCGGTCACTGCGTATAATAATTTAGGTTGCAATGTATGTGAAGAAAAAAATCCCGACCAAGAACAAGAGAACACAGCGATGAGCGAAAATCTGATAAAGCGAGGGGGTCGCTACAACATTATGGCTATTTTAGAAAAGTGTCTAGCTTCGTCCATAAAATAATGATAGCAACACCCCCAAACATATGTGGTCCACAAAATCCTTTGAGTCTTTGTGGTGGTAAATGCCCCCCTTCACGATTATCCTAATTTATATTTTCCTTTAAACCTTCCTTTTTACTCCCCCCTCAAATACCCAATATACAATTATCGGTATATTTGTCTATGCGGGCATTTTTTCATCTGTGGCGATGGGTAAATTACGATTTTTTTTGATGTTGTATTTTTCTTTCGCTCGCAGGTTTTTTTCTTCGTTAAATATATTGCCTTCTTCCGCCTCTCCTCTCCACTCCGTAAAAACACCCCTTCCTTGGATTTTCAGAGAATTTCCCTTTTTCACTCCCTCATTCTTCTTCTGCCTTATCTTTTATTTTTACTTCCTTCCCTCTTTTCGCACCGACACGACATTGCCACTCTTTCACCGGCGGGTCTCGGAGTCGCTATTATCGGTGCTGAAGTCGCTTTCTTTCTCGGTATCTCCTGCCTCTCTCCGTCTGTCCGCACAAACAAAATGGCGGCTTGTTGTTTCTACTCCTCTGATACGGGGGAGGGTTGAGGTACAGCAACATTAGGCGTGAAGGGGGTTGGTACTCGGGTTTGCCCGGAAAATCCTTTCGTATTTTATCGGAGCGGCAATACTAGTGCTATCATCTGTAGAGGGCAGTCGTGTTCCACCAACATATCAGAATATATTTAAGAGGGCGCTTCGCTTCTATCGATACAAATAAGATTATCATTGCGGCAAACGATGCTCATATAGGCTATATCAGGTGTCTCATTTAGGTAGATTTAGGACCACCCGTTACAAATAATAGAACTGAATATTCTGTTATAACAGCATTTTCAATTAGACATGACTACGCATAAAAACTAACACACACAAAAATATACATTTTGTCTTCATCAATAAACTCATCTCAAATCCCAATATTCCTAATAAATGAGACAATTCTTGCACAATAGAGCCATTTAATCTAATGCTCTCCTATCCAGCAAGGAACCTGTGAATTGTATTAGTTTGTGAGAAGACATTTTCTATTTTTATAATAGAAAAGACAATGAAAACATTACCACATTCAGATCCATGAGGAATAATCAAGCAGTCCTCCAGAAACCCATATAAATAATTGGGAAAACAAGTGATGCTAGTGAATACATGGTAGTGGTGTACCACAGCCTGTAGTAAATGTTTGCTGCCAGTCAAAAGATACCCTGTGTTAAAAAGGTGGATTTTGTGGTGCTCATTGCCAGTTATAAACTGTGGCTCAACTCTCAATGAAGTCTAAGAAACTGGACATTATTGTGGCTTGCAGCAGAAACGTTTTTGGGACTTAAGGATTTTATACTGAACAAAAAAATATAAACGCAACAATTGCAAAGATTTCAGAGTTACAGTACATAGAAGGAAATCAGTCAATTGAAGTAAATTCATTGGGCCGTAATCTATGGATTTCACATGACCCGGCAGGGGCACAGCCAATTGGGAGCCAGGCCCACCCACTGGAGAGCCAGGCCCAGCCAATCAGAATGAGGTTTCCCCCACAAAAGCTTTATTACAGACAGAAATACAACCTCCCCCTTCTCAGACAATCTCCCGGCAAGAAGCCAGATGTGGAGGTCCTGGTCTGGCATTGTTAAACGTGGTCTGTGGTTGAGGCCGGTTGGATGTACTGACAAATTCTCTAAAACAACGTTGGAGGCGGCTTATGGTAGAGAAATTAACCGTAAATTCTCTGGCAACAGCTCTGTTTGGACATTCCTGCCGTGTCAGCATGCCAATTGCACACTCCCTCAAAACTTGAAACATCTGTGGCATTGTGGTGTGTGACAAAACTGCACATTTTAGAGTGGCCTTTTATTGTTCCCAGCACAAAGTGCACCAGTTTAATGATCATGCTGTTTAATCAGCTTCTTGATATGCCACACCTGTCAGGTGGATTGATTATCTTTGCAAAGGAGAAATGCTCACTAACAGAGACTTAAAACACATTTGCACACAAAATTTGAGAGCAATAAGCTTTTTGTGTCTATGGAACATTTCAGGAATCTTTTATTTCAGCTCATGAAACATGGAACCAACACTTTAGATGTTGCGTTTATATTTTTGTTTAGTATACATCTGAAGCACTTGGAAGGGGTATTGGCGCCGGAAGACAGCCCGCCCTCCCAGGCTCCCCCTGAGCCTGTGTAGGGATCAGATTATTTTATTTTTTTAACAGTGAAGTTGTTTGATATTTATTTTTGGTAGTTTGTTAGTTTTTGTTGGTAGTTCCATTTTTGGGGAAACCCAGTTTCCATCCCACACAGTAAGTGGCGGGATGCACATTAAATTGTGCAATCGCCAATATACTGAAGACGAACCCACTGAAATGTGACCAGTCACTCGAGAGGGATGAACACTCACTCTTGCTCACACTTAACATTTTGAGGAATGTATACAGTCACACTCCAGTTTGGAGCAAGGTATATACCCTCCCCATGTCTCGTCTCTCTCAGCCCCAACTCTGTGCACATGCTCTTTCAACATCAGCAATTGTTTTGGGTGTGTCAGAGGACAGGATCAAGGGGTTTATCTCGTCTTGAATCACAACGTCGTCCTCTATTCTCACCCCAAGTCCACGGAATCGATCTGGAACCTGGTCATCGCTCTCACATATGTACAGCCCTGAAAGAGAGAGATGGACTGGAGTGGTCACTTGATGTATTCATGCACACACATGCATTAAACACTGGAACAGTAGTGCTTCAGTGTTTGTATAGGAATCTCTGGCTGTTTCACTGGGAAGGCTGGGTTTACACTACACAAAACATTCTCCTTAGGAAACATAAATGATGCTTGTGTAAAGTTACAAATTCTACCATGCAAACTATGTGGAGCCTACCGTGCGTGCGGTTGAGTGGTACAGTAATAAAGTGTTGCCTCTAAGGCAGAATACCCCTAGTGGAGTGTTAATCCAGCCTAAAAAGTGCACAGTTTTTCAAAGTTTGTCAATCAGTTGAATATGACTAATATGAAGAACTGAGTGAGTGAGAGATTGTACCCTGGCTCATGGATACAGTACCTGGCTCTATTGTGATTGCCATTCCAGGCTGGAGGGGCTGAGAGCGGGAAAGCTCAGGGGTATCGTGTACATCCATGCCCAGGTAGTGACCAACATGGTGGGGGCAGTAGCGTCGTGCCGCCTGGAAGCAGCAATACAGGTCACTGAAGCAACAAAGTACACTGCATGCTCAAGTGCTGAACTGAATGTGACTGTTTGATAGGATCTCTTCTTTCAGTTCTGTGTCTGCCTTTTATTTTTACATATTTGGCACATACACCGGATAGGTGCAGTGAAATGTGTTGTTTTAAAGGGTCAGCCATAGTAGTACAGCACCCCAGGAGTAAATTAGGGTTAAGTGCTTTTACTCAAGGGCACAGTCAGATTGTCACCTTGTCGTCTCAGGTATTTGAACCAGCGACCTTTCAGTTCCTGGACTAATGCGCTGATCACTAGGCTACCTGCCATCATGGGTAGGCCTAACACTTTATAATAACGGTCAGTAATAAACCATTTACAGTTTGTTCAACATTTATTAATCATTACTCCAACATTAGTACATCACACTACTACAACAGTGTGATTGTTCTGGAATAAAATGTTCAATATATTTCCTTAAACATCCTGTGTTGTGTTCTTATTCCTTTAACATTGACATGTTCTAGGCCAGGTTTTCCCAAACTAGGGGTCACGACCATTTAGTTAATCGAAACGGGGTTACATCAGTAACCACCGGTATCCGCTAAATGCAGTTGTAATGAACAGAGCGGTTTCTGTTTTCTTCCTACAACCGAGTGGACAAGATTAGGCACCAAATCAGACTTGAGGTGGTGATGTTCTTTTCTACACAGAAGATCATACAACATTATTGCCTGATAATCTTCTGAATTTCCCAATACCTTTCTGATGCATTTCAGTCATTTCAAACCATACCGATTGAAATACTGTCAAAAAATACTGTTAGACTGATATGACTGACTGTCATAGCCCAATTTTAAAAAGTTTACATTGGCCGCTGATTACATTTTTTTTACATGGTCTGGTCACTATTTTTATGTTTTTTTTAATCAAAATGGGGTCGCAGGCCAAAAGTTTGAGAACCCCTATTCTAGGCCATTTTGAGACCATCTGGTACTGCTAGAATGCCTAACATGGCAATGGCATGTCCACCTTTTGCTGAGAAAAACGGTCACTCTAAACATTTATAAAGAACTATAAATCGAGAAAGAAAACAGATATCAATCACTTCGGTGCCATTGCTGAAAGCTCCTCCACCACGCACCAGTCTTTAAATTTTTTTATTTATTTCACCTTTATTTAACCAGGTAGGCTAGTTGAGAACAAGTTCTCATTTGCAACTGCGACCTGGCCAAGATAAAGCATAGCCGTGTGAACAGACAACACAGAGTTACACATGGAGTAAACAATTAACAAGTCAATAACACAGTAGAAAAAAAGGGGAGTCTATATACATTGTGTGCAAAAGGCATGAGGAGGTAGGCGAATAATTACAATTTTGCAGATTAACACTGGGGTGATAAATGATCAGATGGTCATGTACAGGTAGAGATATTGGTGTGCAAAAGAGCAGAAAAGTAAATAAATAAAAACAGTATGGGGATGAGGTAGGTGAAAATGGGTGGGCTATTTACCAATAGACTATGTACAGCTGCAGCGATCGGTTAGCTGCTCAGATAGCAGATGTTTGAAGTTGGTGAGGGAGATAAAAGTCTCCAACTTCAGGGATTTTTGCAATTCGTTCCAGTCACAGGCAGCAGAGTATTGGAACGAAAGGCGGCCAAATGAGGTGTTGGCTTTAGGGATGATCAGTGAGATACACCTGCTGGAGCGCGTGCTACGGATGGGTGTTGCCATCGTGACCAGTGAACTGAGATAAGGCGGAGCTTTACCTAGCATGGACTTGTAGATGACCTGGAGCCCGTGGGTCTGACGACGAATATGTAGCGAGGGCCAGCCGACTAGAGCATACAAGTCGCAGTGGTGGGTGGTATAAGGTGCTTTAGTGACAAAACGGATGGCACTGTGATAAACTGCATCCAGTTTGCTGAGTAGAGTGTTGGAAGCAATTTTGTAGATGACATCGCCGAAGTCGAGGATTGGTAGGATAGTCAGTTTTACTAGGGTAAGTTTGGCGTCTTGCTGAATGCCTTCTCTCCTACCCAGCCTCCCAACACAAGCGTCACCCAAGCAGGTGTGATACCTAGGCTACTCCTGTGGCGTGCTGCAATCCTTGTCCCCCACCTTTCGGTCTTCTCCCAACTACCAACCAGGCCTGATTATTTTGCAACCTCATAGGCCTAATATTTTAAATCGGAGTCTTAGAAAACGTATGGCTATTTCTCACGTTGATCTGTAGGCTACAAATTAACATGCTGCTATTGTCTACCCTAGACTTACACTGAGGATGATGAATTTAGGGCCCAATGCCTCAAACGCGGAGAGATTTGAGTGTTTTTATAATGTTGCATCCTGGGAGAAACGATACACTTGCCCAAGTATTGCACTAGAGAACTCTGCGTGTTTTTCACATTCGACACGGAAAAAACTGCACGTTTGCGTTTACATATCTAGATTGTTCTGTCGGTAATTAACCATGTCTCTGGAATGTTCGCACCTTTTGAAATCAGTGGTGTAAAAGACTGATTCTAGTACTGTCTGAATCAAAATGTAAAATCCGAACTAGACTTGCCATTATTTTTGTTGCTTTTAAAAATGTTTATTTAACCTTTATTTTATTGGGGCGGCAGATAGCCTTGTGGTTAGAGCGTTGGACTAGTAACCGGAAGGTTGTCAGCTCAGGGATTCGATCTTGTAAGGTCAAAATCTGTCGTTCTGCCCCTGAACAAGGCAGTTAACCCACTGTTCCTAGGCCGTCATTGAATATAAGAATTTGTTCTTAACTGACTTGCCTAGTTAAATAAAAGGTAAAAAAACAACAACATTTAACTAGGCAAGTCAGTTAAGAACAAATTCTTATTTAAAATGACAGCCTACCCTAACCCAGACGACGCTGGGAAAATTGCGCGCCACCCTATGGGACTCCCAATCACGGCCAGTCGTGATACAGCCGGAAATCAAACCAGTGTCACCTCTTGCACTGAGATGCAGTGCCTTAGACCGCTGCGCCACTCGGGAGACCATTTGCTGTCAGGAAATGTGCAATCAAACTCAGATCCTGACATTTCTTACCCATCTGAATTAAAAAGGTCAGCACATACATTTAAGGATTATAAAGAACCTAAATGGTTTATTACTGAACGTTATTAGTATTAAAGTGTTTGTTATACAATAGGGTTTTTGATAAACAGCATTAACCTCTAATACCCTTTCCTAGCCATTGAGTCTACGTGGTTAAGTCCCCTTAAGCCACAAAATATAACCTATTACTTTCAGTAAATATTACTATTAAAACATTTTGAGTTAATAAGTAATATTATAATTTACGTTGATGCAAAACACCCTTCAGTTATCTAGGCATGCATTTGATACCATTATCAGTTAACCTGGACATGTAGTTATTTTCTCCAACCATGGAACTACTTTGAGCAGAAGGACACAGAGACACTGAGTGTACCTTAAGTGTATCAGCATCACTGGTGGAGCCCTTCACGATACCCAGCTGTTTGAGTTGGCGTCCCAACAGAGCCAACATGGTGCTGTAGATGTGGTCCAGACTGGCTCCTGGGGAGCACAGAGACAGACAGGCCTTCTGCACCTCCAACACCCCCTCATACAACTCTGCCTGGGCAGGGCTGAACCTGGGCTCACCATGCAAGAGAGGGGTAGAAAAGGAGACTTAAAAGAATGGAGAGAAGGAGCGAATATCCAAAATGGTATCTCTGATGCAACTCACTTTCCGTTCACCGGCCAGGTGCGAGTAATATCACTGACATAACAGAAGTATTCACACCCTCCATCAAGTAGCACCATCTCCCCATTCTGAGAGAAAGAAAAGACAAGGAATTGGGCAAAGTCTTGTTTGTCTGGACACAGACAGAGAGTTACTGGTATAGATGTAGTATGTACCATCGTGGCAAAGCTGGGGTGTTAATAATTCTAAAACTTCTAACCTCAATTGTGGGCCCACATTCAGCAGCAACATTACATATGTCCCTTCACCTTGACAATCTGGTTGTTGTTTATGTAATGAAGTGTATTGGCTCGGTTTCCACCAGCAACCACAGGAGGATAGGCCAAGAAATTAGCTCCATGGGCACGGCACTCAAAATCAAACTAGGGTTGAGAAAGAGATTCACATTAACATTTCATCATTATCGTTGCTACCATAGGTGTTAAACCATATTTTCAATGACAACACACCATAATTATAAAGTGTCTAAAGACCTGTAACTCACCTTAGCATACAGTAGAGCTTCATCAATGTCCCCTTGAGACATACCCATAGTCTTCTTGAATGCCTGAAAGAGGGGATGCAAAGGGTTACGTGAACAGTTGAGAGTGCTTCACTCATGGCGTGTGTGAGGTGACTCACCTGTGCTGTGATGCGACCAGCCTCCTTCATGAGAGCCACCTCGGCTGGGCTCTTGAGGGCCCTGAGGGAGTGTGTAAGGGGTCTGAGAGAGCGCACCATGGGCCCCCCTTCCAACAGGGGCCGAACATGGGTCTGGTGGAGCCCAGGGTGGCAGGGCTTGGAGCCATCATACCACACAGTGCTACCTGAGAGGGAACAATCAAAGTAGAATTGTTAGTGATATAGTTTGTCTAATTTCTTTACATCACTTTAAAATGGTTCAAACAGTTGCATTTGTTCGGAATGAAAATTTGATCCACAATTTGGAGCTATGTTCCTCAGGCTTTTAATCCCTAATCTTTCATCCCAAGAGTAACATTTACTCTAAAATATGTATGTTCAAATTACTTTCTCCTAGTTACGCCTACCTTTAAGGCTTTTGAGTACAAGTCCCAACTCTTCTGTGCAGTGGACCCTCTCCACCCCCGTCAACGCTGCCGCCCCATCCTTCCCTGACCTGGGCCCGTCCCACAGCTCCCTGGCCGGGTCCCTGCGGGGTACAAAGAGGATGGCTTGGTCCGGGCGGCTGGTACCACACAGAACCAGGGCGCTGTCTGGCTCAAGGATGCCTGTGAGGTAGAGGAAGTCCTGGTTCTGGTGGAAGGGGTAGGGGATGTCATTGGTCATGTAGCGGATTGGGTGGGAGAGGACTATGACGAGGTGTTTGTTGGACGAAACAGTGGGTCCCAGCCGATCTGCCTGAACCTCAATGAGAGAGGCCAGTCTTTGCCGACGGAGTTCAAACTCTGTTTGGGTTAAGCCAGGGGTCACCTCACCTGTGACAGAGAGCAAGAAGGTGAAGAAGTTATAAACCCACCATTCAAAACTCCCTGAAGCGACTGCTCTGTACTACACAACAGTATTCATAGCCATAGTTTGTGGTTGTGAATAGGATAACAATGAGCTTTGATTTCGGGTAAATGCTGTAGAGTAACTGATTGGCAGAAATGGGAAATAGCTGTATGCCCATGAGTACATAAACCATTTTTCATGAGGTGTGGATGAGTGAAGGGGCTTAGCTGGCCGAGGTATCTTGGTGGAACCTTCTGCGGTTTCCACCCTTCTGGTTTAACGGAGACATTCCGGCATGGGCACCACAGATGACCTGCAGAGAGGTTACCAGTGAGGGAAATGTTTGCTCATAAATTCAGTTATTTTTCACCTAGGTCTTAAAGAATCTTCCACAATCAGCTGGCCATACAAGTCCACCTTATTTAAGACCTATAATAAAAGTATGACATTATTGGGGAATAACATGCATTATGCCTTCCATCATGCCAGGCAAGCATTTTTGTTATACAAACATAACATGTGAAATTAGCTTGCATAAATCATAGGGAAGATCTCAATTGCATACTCCATGCGTCCTCTCTAAAAACCCATTGGGTGAGAAAGCAAGAGGTCCCTCCCCTCAGACCTTATCCTCCAATAGGATTTGAGAAAAGGACGCCAGAAGTACACAATTGTGATCTTGACCCTGACTACAGTAGTTAGAGAATCTAATTTGTCTGTACAGTGGCAAGATATAAAAATGACCTACCATTGTAATAAATTAAATACAAATAACCAAATATTTCACCACTCACCTTGACTCCAAAACTTTGAGTATGACACCAATTGGGTTGCGGATCTGGTCAAAATGTTAGGTGAGGGCAACATTGTTGCAACTCGGTCAGACTATCAGCGACAGTTAACTCCCATCATCATGATGCCACAAGTGGTGTCGCTAAATTGTATTGAGGTATATACAATTACATCAAATATAAATATTTTAGCAGACTAAAAACCAAACATAAACTATATAACACAACTACCTCTTCATACCACAGCCAACATTTAGGAATATGTGACTATATCATGTCGCTAAATGCGCCTGTCCGTCTGCCGTGCTTGTGAGGTGACAAGTTTCAGCCTCCACTGTAAGACAGTCGTTACCATTGGTGGAAGTACAATTTTACGTTTTTTGATTGGATAGCAATTATATGACCTCTTTTGTTTGCGACTTGATCCATTCACGCAGGACCTCATCGCTTGTTTTGTTTGTCATATGTTTCTATCTAATAAATGCCTGCGTTAAAGAAATCTACGGAACAACACACACCATCGACTAGTATTTTAAAGCGATTGTTGTGGAGGCTTGATTGCACCCCTCTACTCGAAGCTACCCGTCGTTGAAGAGCTGTCTGGGCATACAGGTTGCTAATCTAACCCTCATATATGCTGTGTTTTATTGGAAATAATTAACATTTATGGTTTGTTTTCTCTGATTTTATCATGCATTCAAATAATCCCCACGGCATGACTAACTCGACAGAATTCCAGAATATTCTATCCTCACAATCCATGCTACATTTATGCACGTGCCCTGGGACAAACTATGTTTTCTGAGATAAAGGAGTTAGCTAGTTTACTAATAATATTAAATGAGGCTGTGCAGCACAAGTGTATGCTATCAATGCTCATATTTAACTAGTTACCTAGCTAGCAGTTTCATGTTTACTTCTTCGCACTTTCTTGTTGTGTAGCGTGTTCTGGACCTGTGAAGTGAGAATGGACCCGCGGAAAGTGCATGAGTTGAAGGCCTTCGTGAAGTTGTGCGACGAAAATCCCTCCATATTGCACCTTCCCGAGCTCGGCTTCCTCCGGGCCTGGTTGCAAGGGTCAGTTGATAATCCTTCTGTTTATCGCATAGCGTCAAGCGTGCACTTGCTCTTTATCGTTAAAATTAGCGGGCCACTATCTGTTAGGAGTCGGATCAACCCATGTTCAAAACCCGGTTTATTCCTCGGATATCAAGAGTATTAGAGTTAAATGAATGAATTCATTGTTAATGCATTTTCGTGTGATTTTTGTTGTTGCCAATTCTCCAACTACCCTGAACGAGAATGCCGCAGTCACACCCACTCGCTGCTGCTATGTATCAGGCATATTTCTCTGTCTGATAAGTCAGTACAACGTACTTTATTAATTGAATAAAAAAAATAGAAATTCCTACTGTACTAAGTAATACACCAACACGTACTGACAGCAGTTGGCAAAATTGAAATGCTTATATTGGAAAGAATGAAAATTGAAAGATCTTTTTTTTTCAGAATGGGAGCTACAATTCCACAAGCCCCCCAAAATGACTCCTCATGCAAGGTATAAGTATGACTTGTTTCATATATCCATCCAGTTGCTATATTTGACAGCCTACCAGTACAGTTCAGCCAATAAAACTTAATTAATTTCAGGGTGGGTGTCCATGTGCTGGCGCTCCTCCCCCTGCCTCTGCTCCTGAGCCCCATGTCCCCTCTGAGAGTGAGGAGAGTGAACTAGGTATGTCCATAGCAGCTGTCTCACACCTGGCCCACACATTTTCCCACAGTCACCCATCGAGTTCATAAAGAAAATGAGTACACAGGCCAAAGGGTTATTATCCTCTGAAAAGGAAACTATTTGTTTAGACTCGCACACCATACCAATAAATCATCACCCAGACATTTAGTTCCATTCCATCTAATACATTCAGTGATACAGTGAAGACCACAGATCAACAAACAATACGTTGCATGACCACACAATTTCTAACGCTGCCTTATAAACTGATTGCCAAGCTCTTGAGCAGTGCTTATACAACCAGTGGCGATTACAGCATGTAAATCTTGGTGGGGCTAAAAAAATAATGTTGCTCCACTAAACAATACATTAATTGCACTATAATGGTGACAAACGATGCCCACAAACTATTAGGGCCTACGTAAAGCTGTCCCTACAGCAGTTCCAACACCTTACCACTGCTACACCTGGCTATCAGCGGAGCCTTGTCTGGCAGCAAAACAGTTCATTCAGCCTCATTTACTGCCTTGTAAAAAAACAGCTGATATGACTGACTTGCTT
Organism: Oncorhynchus masou masou; assembly: GCF_036934945.1. NCBI lineage: Eukaryota > Metazoa > Chordata > Actinopteri > Salmoniformes > Salmonidae > Oncorhynchus > Oncorhynchus masou. Next base: position 9,834,541 of record NC_088226.1, on the reverse strand, counting down.
AAGCAAATGTGGTTTCTACTGACAATTGAGAGGTACAAACTATGGCATACGGGGACAAGCGGATAAGAGGTAATCAGTCATTTCGATTAAGACAATGAGCGAACCAGGACGGATGTAGTCAATATAACTATTTGTTCTGCACTTTTGAAATGTACAGTGACAGATTTCAGAACATGGGCCATTCTTAGTGTTTTCCCTGTACACTAAATCAGAACCGTAGGATAAATAAAAGGGGCATATAAGCACACAATGAAAGCTCTTACAATATTCAATGATGACATTTATCAAAAACAGGTTTTAGTCTACATGTACACCACCGAGTCAGAACAGTAACTTCTGGTGAAATTAAGAGGTGAAAATAGACCAAATTATTAGGGTGAGGCACATGGGCTACTAACAGCTAAACTACACAACATATACTTAGTATTACTTTCTTAGCTGCAGTATACATATCTCCCTGGCATGTTACATCATTTATGCAGCAGCATATAAGACATTTTTGGACTCTCCTTATTGTGATTTGCTCACTTGAAAAGGAGGATGGTGTGGCGGTCCTTCACAGGCAAATTTTGTCATCAAAGAAAGACCTAGGCCGGATTTACAATTCCAATTTGGATGAACGTTCAAAACTCATTTTCCCAGTCTGAGCTCGTTTATCCCCAACTTCTCAGTTGCAATGCTTGTAGTTAGCCACTGTCACAAATTCCTTCCAAACAACTCATTGATGAATTTGCGATTTCCAACTTGTGTAATGTTTATGGCCGATGAGCACCGATACGTTTTATTTAAAAAAATACATTTAACTATAATTTCTCAATTTATTTTCATATGACAACAATTAGAAGTGATTTGCCAGTAGATTGTTGAATTGATGACTGCTAGCTAAGATTTTGAAAGCAAGATGTTGACATGATCAGTCCAATCAAAGCTGTCGACAAAGACCTTGAACCTTCTTGGAAGGGCACTACTAATGTAATTCTATGGCAGGAGCCAAAGGGCTTGAATTTTCTATGTCTACCCTTACTACTTGGTTGTGACGTAGTGTCCCTGTGAGTGACAGAACACTGAGCCAATCATGGCTCAACGCTCCTCTATTTTCTGCAGGCTTTCCCCACCTCCACAGAAAGCACTGAGCTAGGCTGAAAGACCATATTTGTATGTGGATTTATTAACTCAATGATATATATTTATTTTTACATTGTTTGCAAACTGATATGTGACTCGTATTCATGCTAAAATAAAATGTTAAAACAGGCAAGCCCACCAAAAAATGTGGGGCTCAAAACAGGTTGGGCTCTGTCCCACCTATCCTGAATGACGGGTTGCCACTGTATACAACATACATTAACGGAATTAGAGGCGCAAGCATTCAGTGTCTCATATCTGCTAAAATTCTGAAGTCCTTGATGGATCCCCTTGCTACTTCAGAGATCGACCAAGATGGGGTGATTGAGCCAGACACAGACGAACCTCAGGAGATGGGAGACTTTGAAAATCTGGAGGTAAGAATATTTACTCTACTGAAGACATCCATTATTAATATAACTTAAGGATGGGAGAGTGCATGAAGTGCTTTTCATTTGGGGAGTTTCTGCAGATGAGAACTATTGAGAAATGCATCTAGTGAGCATGCAAGCCCTGAAAAAGACTGCTTGAATTTTCCCAGCCAAAGCAGAAGACCACATGGCATCTCATGTCTTGCAGGTAAATAGTGTGTTCTTCTTCCTTTAGGTGACAGAGGAAATGATGGACCAGGCCAACGAGAAGAAGATGGAAGCTATCGAAGCATTAGGAGAAGGTGGGTTGGTTGTTCTAAGGTTCTTGCATTGACATTGCACTGACCTTGTAGTAAATCGGGAAGACATTTTAATGACCAGTGGTTATAATTATCACTTTTTGGTGCTGTCAAATACAGGTGACTTGCAGAAAGCCCTGGACCTCTTCACTGAAGCCATCAAACTCAATCCACGGGTAGCTATCATGTATGCCAAGAGGGCAAGGTGAGTCCCGCGGCTAGACTTAACAATGCCATACCACATGATGTGCTCAAGTACATGATCATGTAGTATTCATACAGAATGACGTATGTTCTTTGCCAGCGTCTACATCCGGATGCAGAAACCTAATGCAGCTAAGCGGGACTGCGACAGAGCCATTGACATCAACCCAGATTCTGCACAGCCCTACAAGTGGAGGGGGAAAGCTCACAAGTATGCTGCTAGATAGGCTACATATTCAATCTCATCAGACACAATGCAGTTGTATATGATTTATAAGTAATACAATATATGGGGGTGCCAAGTAGTCGGGCAAAATGAGTATCGTAAGAGATATTGGCAATTTTCTGGAAACGATTGTGATCACAGCATTTTTATTATTTGTGATTGGAAAAAATACATTTGAGTGTCAGCCACATGTTTCTCAAGTTAGTCAGTCATGTGCAAGGTTCTACACTAAATAACACAACTGGCTAGCTGTCTAAAGAAAAGGCCTGGCTGTACCTTGACCATGATGCTCTGATTGGATAGAGTGAAGCTGTATTTCTCTGTCCACTCAAGTCATAATTTCACCAGATCAGTTTTTCTTTAATATTTTTCAGGCTGATCATTTAGATTGCTGCTGCCTGCTACTATGATAAATCACATGGCGAGGACATTTGCTATGAAGATGTACATAATATCTAACATGCGAGGCATGGGTAGGGGGGGGGATATGAAACGCTGATGGGCATTCTGAATGAGTGTCAGCAAACTTGGCAGCCCACTACAAGTTGAGGACACAGACACACTGCCGCACACTGCTCCTATTCTGCAGCTTTATATTGCAGTGAATGTGCAGAGAGGTATTTTGCCAACATCTAATAAGTCCATAGTTAAATAAAATATTAAAACAGTTATTTTTTTCCGGTCACGAGTATCATCTGATCCGACGATCAACTGTCAATTTACAGATACGATTACGGCCATTTTGGCACACCCCTAATACAATACTTGGATTTAGTCTCTTTCCTCCCTGTGTGTCAGGTTGCTGGGGCACTGGGAGGAAGCAGCAAAGGACCTGGCCACTGCCTGCAAACTGGACTACGATGAGGACGCCAGCGCTATGCTGAAAGAGGTCCAGCCCAAGGTACCCAGCCCCAGCCACTAGCTGTCTTTTTGAAACCAGAGCAGTTTCAAGGATGTCTGGTCAATCAGTGTCTTCTGTTCTGACTTTCAACTCATGCTCTTTCTCTTCTCAGGCTAACAAAATCATTGAGCACCGGCGCAAGTATGAGCGCAAGAGGGAGGAGCGAGAGATCAAGGACAGGAAGGAGAGGGTAAAGAAAGCGAGGGAAGAGCATGAGAAAGCTCAGAGGGTGAGTGTTTGGTGCAAGAACAGAGGAGAATAAGAATTTCAAAATAGTGTCTCAATGTAAAAATGTTTTAAACTCTGCACAGGAGGAGGAGGCTAGACAAGCAGCAGGAGGAGGCGGCTTCCCAGGTTTCCCAGGTAAAAGGGGGAATATGGGTTCATGAAATGTCTTGACGATAAGTTGATTAGCTAAATCAGGTTTGTTAGTGCAGGGCTTGAACAAAGGCCTGTAATCCCTGGCCCTGTAATTCTCCAGTACCTGGGCTGGTGACCACTGCTCTACATTATCTGACCATCACCCAAGGGTCCATTGGAGCCCTGTATTCGCATTAATCCTGGGTTCCTTGTCTCATGCTGTAGGTGCTGGCGGTTTCCCAGGGGGTGCTGGCGGTTTCCCAGGGGGGGCTGGCGGATTCCCAGGGGGGGCTGGCGGATTCCCAGGGGGGGCTGGCGGATTCCCAGGGGGGGCTGGCGGCTCTCCTTTCGGCATGCCTGGTCTGGGAGAGCTCTTTAACGACCCAGAGGTGCTCAACGCCATGAAGGTACGATGCCCCTTAAATTGAAGTGTTTGCAGTCTTACAGTTAGCCCTTGGATTCCTTGTCAGTATCCATATCTAATCCCATCTCTCCTGTGTTTTTTCTCCAGGACCCTGAGGTGATGGCAGCTTTCCAGGATGTGGCTCAGAATCCAGCTAACATCGCCAAGTACCAGGGTAACCCCAAGGTCATGGCCCTCATCACCAAGCTGAGCGCCAAGTTCGGGAGCCCTTCGCCCTAGAGGAGAGGAGGTGAAGAAAAAAGAGGGGCGATTTAAAGAGGGGAGCGGGAAGAACGAGTGGCGGGAGAGTAGCAAATGGATGTCGTCAGGTGTTGGGAGAGCTAAAAAGATTATTTGAGATTATTCCACTGTGTATGGATCAAATGGGTAATGTTGATGGGCAGATGGGTAAAGAGGAGACTAAAGGCATGCAGCAAGTTTTACACTAGACAAGGGTTTGTGAGAGGGGGGGGTCAACAGCAACTCTTATACTGTATGTTCTTAAATGGAGCCCACCTATTTGGGGCTGTTAGCTCTTAGTGGTTACTCAAGCCAACTCATGGATACTGATGGGAACACTACTGGTTAATGATGGGGAATCAAAACAGCCTGTCAGAGCCTTCTCATTCAGAATTCCCATCGACTCCTCTTCCCACCCACCCCATCCCTTGTTGTTTTTTACCTGAATCTGGAATAGTCAAACAGGACTCACACATTAGATACCAGCTCAGAGGAACATTTTAGAGACATTATTATATGGAGTTGTCATCTTCTGTGTTTTCTACTGAGCCAACCAAATCAATGGCTATTTGTTTTCTATCAGGAGTGGATGTGGTAAAGCTATTTCCCTCAGGTTTTCTGTTTTACTCACTTTTACTGTAACGTACATTATTTTAATGTCTGACTCTCCTTCCAAATGCAAAAAAACAAGTAATATTACTATTTTGTTTGATTTTTGAAACCGTAATGGAAATATCAATTCGAATCAATAAATATTTGGTTGTTGCAAATTATTTTGTCATGGTTGTTTTAATCAGATGAGTTGGTCATTAAAATGTAAGTTCCGATGATGAACACAGATCATGGCATTAGGAAAACGTTGCTTTATTTCACCAGTTCTGAATGCCCTTGGTGCATTTGTCAATTAATTCCCATCAATTTATCATTCAACTACTTGTCAAGAGGCACAGGGAGTGTACATTTTTGGCTACAACCAGAATGCCTCATATCACATGTATTTGTATATATCCACCAGTGGAGGACGGCCAAATTAGTAGCTGGAATGGAGTAGATGACATGTAATGTGTGGATGGAGTGTTTCAGCCATTACTATGAACTGTCCTCCCTTCACCAGCCTCCACTGATATCCACTGTATGAATCGCGTTGGTTCCTATTTCAGTCATGCATTTGTTCACGTGGGTCAAACACCCTAATATATTGGTTGACAGTAGAGCCTTCCACAATGCAGGCGATGGTAGCAGAATGAAGTTGTTGAAGAGCAACTACAGAAACTTGCAGGGATACTGTATATAATGGTGAGATAGGTGGCTTGCCTCCGCCCTAACAAACATGTAGGCAGGCGCAAGTCAGACAATTATCTCCATAATGCTTCGAAAGGCAGTGGCCATCACTGGGCGCGTTTGTCATTGCAGACGATTTTAAAAGCAAGGCGTGACTAATTTACAAATCACCTTGCCTCATAAATAACTGATAACTAAGTCCGTCGGTCACAATTTACCCATGATAGCACAGTTTTGATGCTATAGAACACGTTTCCAACCACACTTATGTAATAAATAAATGAAGACCGCTCTGATGGAAACGAGGTTTCGGTATGATTGTAAAAATGCTACTTTGTTAGTATGACATGGTGGATCTTGTGAAAATGGTGATTGAAACGCCTTTGTGCGCAAATATTGATATAAAAACCATCAAAGTAAACTTGGAAACCCGATGATACGATGTGTGGTCCTCCCACTACGAACACAGAAACCATGCAGTTTATTAGGCTAAAATGAAATAATGTATGAACTACAAGAGGTGATGAAAGTGCACGGTGATCTTGATGCTCCTTTCCAATACATATTGAGGTTCTGGTGAGATGGTGATAAATGCTTGACTGCGGTTTAAAATAAAATAGTATCGCTCTTATCCAGAAACAGATCCCACCTTGTCTAGCGTATTTTTAGGTCGACATTTGGACAGTTTAACGTAACATTTTCAGTTTCCATCAGGCCTGTCATTACACTTTACTCACTTTAAGTTGTACGGAAACCTGGTTACTGGTGGGAAAATGCGCATATTTTCTTTTTGCGGATTTTAGAATGTAAACATTCAAATCTGTCGCCAATTTGATAGAATCCTAGCTACTGACTAATTGGGCCTTGTGGCCTCCAGCCTGTACCACAGGTGATCTCACTGCTGTGGCCGGGATTTTCCCTGGCTATTTGTCTTCCTGCTGGGGATTACCATCTGTTCGTAGTACTGTCGGCTGTTCGTGCACACACTTTTTTGTTTGTTGTTGAGGCAAATCGAAGTTCGGTAGCTGAAATCTATCTGCTTCCTCAGTTTGGTCAACAGTACTACTCCGAGTAGGACGCAATCACTTTTCACCCGGTTTAAACTACTCCTCCTTTCCCGGTTTAAACTACTCCGAGTAGGAGCCTGTTTGCCTCCTGAGTGTGAGCGAGGTGCCCGCTCTGGCTGACAGCAAAATCGTCTCAAAACAAGAGTGACATAATTAAGCACATGGAGTGATGAGTAGGATTCTGTGATTTTACTCTTTAAAAAAAACGCTTAATCTGCCATCAAAATGAAAAGTAGTTTGAACATTCAAAATGTATTTTATGTAAAGAGATGTTTCTGGAAGATGCACCATGCTGCCTTGTTGACAATATGACCGAGCGGGCGCAGATAACGGTTTGATTTAAAAAGTGCCTCCTCCCTCCCTGTTTCCGCTCCAATGACGTGTCAGGCCATTGCCCGGTTCAACCTGGGCCAGGGTAATATAACTCCCTCAGTGGGAAATATGTACAGGAATCTTTAATGAAGTGTTTGTTGTCATTAATTCAATGAGAATAGTTGTTTTCGTGCAAATGTTTCCATTTGAGAAATACTGCACCAAACATCTTAGTTAGATGTAAAATTTCGCGTCTAAGACCTCTTCGGCAAAAACATCTAAACGAATTACAGATTTCTTGATTTATTTTAGATTAACTAATTTGAGGAAGCTATGTTATTGCCACTTAAATAAAACTTTAAAAAGGACTGCCTTTTGAAAAGCAACGAATCCCTTTGAAAACGGCCTATGTTGCATCGAGTTGAGTCAAACAGTTATTTTAATGTCAAAATTGACTACAACGTGTAAATAAAAGTATTTTGGTAACAATAAGTAACATCTCTGCGTCACAACGGATAAATGAAGGTTGGGTTTTGATTTGGCCAAGATGGCCACTAACATGGCGTGAACAGCTGCAGTGATTGCTCTCTATCCAATAGTATAGAGCAGGGTTTCCCACTCTGTCCCCGAGACTCCAATGGGTGAACGTTTTGTTTTTTTGCCCTAGCACTACACAGCTGAAGGGAGTATACGAGGCACAGACGTTGTCTTCGCCCATCCGAGTTCTACTAAACTCAGCAAAAAAAGAAACTGTCAACTGCATATATTTTCAGCAAACTTAACATATGTAAATATTTGTATGAACATAACAAGATTCAACAACTGAGACATAAACTGAACAAGTTCCACAGACACGGAATAATCTGTGACAGAACAAAGGAGGGGGGAGGGGTCAAAATCAAAAGTAACAGATGTATCTGGTGTGGCCACCAGTAGCATTAAGTACTGCAGTGCATCTCCTCATGGACTGCACCATATTTGCCAGTTCTTGCTGTGAGATGTTACCCCACTCTTCCACCAAGGCACCTGCAAGTTCCCAGACATTTCTGGGGGGAATGGCCCTAGCCCTCACCCTCCGGTCCAACAGGTCCCAGATGTGCTCAATGGGATTGAGATCCGGGCTCTTTGCTGGTCATGGCAGAACACTGACATTCCTGTCTTGCAGGAAATCACGCACAGGACGAGCAGTATGACTGGTCAATCAATCAATCAAATGTATTTATAAAGCCCTTCTTACATCAGCTGATGTCACAAAGTGCTGTACAGAAACCCAGCCTAAAACCCCAAACAGCAAGCAATGCAGGTGTAGAAGCACGGTGGCTAGGAAAAACTCCCTAGAAAGGCCAGAACCTAGGAAGAAACCTAAAGAGGAACCAGGCTATGAGGGGTGGTCAGTCTTCTTCTGGCTGTGCCGGGTGGAGATTATAACAGAACATGGCCAAGATGTTCAAATGTTCATAGATTACCAGCAGGGTCAAATATTAATAATCACAGTGGTTGTAGAGGGTGCAGCAGGTCAGCACCTCATGAGTAAATGTCAGTTGGCTTTTCATAGCAGATAATTCAGAGTATTTCTACCACTCCTGCTGTCTCTAGAGATTTGAAAGTAGCACGTCCGGTGAACAGGTCAGGGTTCCATAGCCGCAGGCAAAACAGTTGAAACTGGAGCTGCAACACGACCAGGTGGACTGGGGCCAACAAGGAGTCATCAAGCCAGGTGAGTGCGAGTGAGTGAGTGAGTGAGAGAGAGAATACTTAAATTCACACAGGACACTGGATAAGACAGGAGAAATATTCCAGATATAACAGACTGACCCTAGCCCCCCGACACAAATTATTGCAGCATAAATACAGGAGGCTGAGACAGGAGGGATCATTGTCTGCTGGCATTGTCATGCTAGAAGGTTATGTCAGGATGAGCCTGCGGGAAGGGTACCAAATGAGGGAGGAGGATGTCTTCCCTGTAAACGCACAGCATTGAGTTTGCCTGCAATGACAAAAAGGTCAGTCCGACGATGCTGTAACATACCGCCCCAGACCATGACAGACCCTCCACCTCCAAATCGATCCCGCTTGGTATAACGCTCATTCCTTCGACAATAAATGCGAATCCGACCATCACCTCTGGTGAGACAAGACCGCAACTCGTCAGTGAAGAGCACTTTTTGCCAGTCCTGTCTGGTCCAGCGACGGTGGGTTTGTGCCCATGGGCGACGTTGTTGCCGGTGATGTCTAGTGAGGACCTGCCTCACAACAGGCCTACAAGCCCTCAGTCCAGCCTCTCTCAGCCTATTGCGGACAGTCTGAGCACTGATGGAGGGATTGTGCATTCCTGGTGTAACTCGGGCAGTTGTTGTTGCAATCCTATACCTGTCCTGCAGGTGTGATGTTTGGATGTACCGATCCTGTGCATGTGTTGTTACACGTGGTCTGCCACTGCGAGGACGATCAGCTGTCCGTCCTGTCTCCCTGTAGCATTGTCTTAGGCGTCTCACAGAACGGACATTGCAATATATTGCCCTGGCTACATCTGCAGTCCTCATGCCTAAGGCACTTTTATGCAGAAAAGCATGGGCATCTTTCTTTTGGTGTTTTTCAGAGTCAGTAGAAAGACTTCTTTAGTGTTCTAAGTTTACATAACTGTGACCTTAATTGCCTACCGTCTGTAAGCTGTTAGTGTCTTAATGACAGTTCCATGTTCATTAATTGTTTATGGAATATTGACCAAGCATGGGAAAGTGTTTAAACCCTTTACAATGAAGATCTGTGAAGTTATTTGGATATTTACGAATTATCTTTGAAAGACAGGGTCCTGAAAAGGGGACGTTTCTTTTTTTGCTGAGTTTAGGAGCAAACCAAACTTAGTATGCGGGGCAACTTTAGTATTCCCCACTGGTCTCACAAGACTGAGGTAAACTTGGTTTTATATTCACACATTCGGACATTCAACAGACATTCGCCAAAAGCCATTTAAAAATGTAAAAATCAATAACTAATTCACCATTTGTCACAAAATAATAAAACTATGTATCATTTATTCTATAATTGTTGAGCATGCTTTTACAACCTTTGTTTTGAGGAAAGATTCCTGTTTTAATTTTATAGAAATACATTCAGACATTCGCCAAAAGCTATTTAAAGTGTTAAAATCAATAACTAATTCACAGTTTGTCACAGAATCATCAAGCTAGATATGATTTATTCTATAAATGTCTAGCATAATTTTACAACCTTTGTTTTGAGTAAAAAAATCCAGGTTTGATTTGATAGAGGGCATGTAGTCCGTCTAGAGGGCGTGTGGTCAAAGTTCTAATGAGTCTGGTATACCATATACGAAGGGGTCTGGCATAAAATTCTGTATCTTCAGTCATATTATATTAGATTACAGGACAAAAGTACAGGATGAAGTGGTCAGGCCTGACTAACAAAGAAGACAGGTGGATGGATCAAGAGGACCAAGATAACCAAGAGGATCAACATGGACATTCCACAGTGGAAATAAGAAAAACTAAGAGTGATAAGATAACATACGTACAGTTGAAGTCGGAAGTTGACATACACTTAGGTTTGAGTCATTAAAACTCGTTTTTCAACCACTCCACAAATTTCTTGTTAACGAACTATAGTTTTGGCAAGTCGGTTAGGACATCTAGTTTGTGCATTACAAAAGTAATTTTTCCAATAATTGTTTACAGACAGATTATTTCACTTATAATTCACTGTATCACAATTCCAGTGGGTCAGAAGTTTACATACACTAAGTTGACTGTGCTTTTAAACAGCTTGGAAAATTCCAGAAAATGTCATGGATTTAGAAGCTTCTGATAGGCTAATTGACATAATTTCAGTCAATTGGAGGTGTACCTGTGGATGTATTTCAAGGTCTACCTTCAAACTCAGTGCCTCATTGCTTGACATCATGGAAAAATCAAAAGAAATCAGCCAAGACCTCAGAAAAAAAATTGAAGACCTCCACAAGTCTGGTTCATCCTTTGGAGAAATTTCCAAACGCCTGAAGGTACCACATTCATCTGTACAAACAATAGTATGCAAGTATAAATACCATGGGACCACGCAGCCATCATACTGCTCAGGAAGGAGACGCGTTCTATCTCCTAGAGATGAACGTACTTTGGTACGAAAAGTGCAAATCAATCTCAGAACAACAGCAAAGGACCTTGTGAAGATGCTGGAGGGAACAGATACAAAAGTATCTATGTTCACAGTAAAATGAGTCCTATAATCGACATAACATAACCTGAAAGGCCGATTAACAAGGAAGAAGCCACTGCTCCAAAACCTCCCCAAAAAGCCAGACTACGGTTTGCAAATGCACATGTGGACAAAGATTGTACTTTTTGGAGAAATTTCCTCTGGTCTGATGGCACAAAAATAGAACCGTTTGGCCATAATGACCATCGTTATGTTTGGAGGAAAAAGGGGGAGGCTTGCAAGCCGAAGAACACCATCCCAACCGTGAAGTATGGGGGTGGCAGCATCATGTTGTGGGGGTGCTTTCCTGCAGGAGGGACTGGTGCAGTTCACAAAATAGATGGCATCATGAGGACGGAAAATGATGTAGATATATTGAAGCAACATATCAAGACATCCGTCAGGAAGTTAAAGCTTGGTCGCAAATGGGTCTTCCAAATGGACCATGACCCCAAGCATACTTCCAAAGTTGTGGCAAATGGTTTAAGGACAACAAAGTCAAGGTATTGGAGTGGCCATTACAAAGCCCTGACCTCAATCCCATAGAACATTTGTGGGCAGAACTGAAAAAGCGTGTGCGAGCAAGAAGGCCTACAAACTTGACTCAGTTACACCAGCTCTGTCAGGGGGAATGGACCAAAATTCACCCAACTTATTGGGGGAAACTTGTGGAAGGTTCCCTGAAACGTTTGACCCAAGTTAAACAATTTAAAGGCAATGCTACCAAATACTAATTGAGTGTATGTAAACTTCTGACCCACTGGGAATGTGATGAAAGAAATAAAAGCTGAAATAAATCATTCTCTCTACTATTATTCTGACATTTCACATTAAAATAAAAAGTGGTGATCCTAACTGACCTAAAACACATAATTTTTACTAGGATTAAATGTCAGGAATTGTGAAAAACTGAGTTTAAATGTATTTGGCTAAGGTGTATCTAAACTTCCAATTTCAACTGCATATACAGTATATATATATTAGCGTGTGTATTGAAAAATACGAGAGGGTGGATAACAAAAAAAAGCACTAATATAAGAAGTAGAAGGTACATGTATGGTTTTTGGGCTGAATGTATACTTAATGATTTTCTTCTGAACTGTATGTGAACCCCTCTACAATCTACTGGCACTAACCATTAGAAACTAGGACTTCAACCAAGCTGTCCCTCTGCTATTTGCTCTCTTAAACTGCTAGCACAAAACCTGTGTGAAAGTGTTTCTTCACAGAAGTTCATGAAAAAAAATAAAAATAAACTGGCCCAAATCAGCTCTACATACAGAAGCATGGGAGTGGCAGCACGTATTTGATACACTGCAGATTTAGCAGATTTTGCTTTGTTTTCCAAAAAAACAAAGCTTGTAGAGGTCTGTAATTTTTATCATAGGTACACTTCAACTTTTGAGAGACAGAATTTAAAACAAAAACCCAGAAAATCACATTGTATGATTTTTATGATTTTTTAAATGTTACCCCTTTTTCTCCCCAATTTCGTGGTATCCAATTGTTTTAGTAGCTACTATCTTGTCTCATCGCTACAACTCCCGTACGGGCTCGGGAGAGACGAAGGTTGAAAGTCATGCGTCCTCCAATACACAACCCAACCAAGCCGCACTGCTTCTTAACACAGCGCGCATCCAACCCGGAAGCCAGCCGCACCAATGTGTCGGAGGAAACACTGTGCACCTGGCAACCTTGATTAGCGCGCACTGCGCCCGGTCCGCCACTAGAGTCGCGGGTGCGCGATGAGACAAGGGACATCACTACCGGCCAAGGTTTGCACACACTGCAGCAGGGATTTTGGCCCACTCCTCCATACAGACCTTCTCCAGTTCCTTCAGGTTTCGGGGCTGTCGCTGGGCTATACGGACTTTCAGCTCCCTCCAAAGATTTTCTATTGGGTTCAGGTCTGGAGATTGGCTAGGCCACTCCAGGACCTTGAGATGCTTCTTACGGAGCCACTCCTTAGTTGCCCTGGCTGTGTGTTTCGGGTTGTTGTCATGCTGGAAGACCCAGCCACGACCCATCTCCAATGCTCTTACTGAGGGAAGGAGGTTGTTGGCCAAGATCTCGCGATACATGGCCTCATCCATCCTCCCCTCAATACGGTGTAGTCGTCCTGTCCCCTTTGCAGGAAAGCATCCCCAAAGAATGATGTTTCCACCTCCATGCTTCACGGTTGGGATGGTGTTCTTGGGGTTGTACTCATCCTTCTTCATCCTCCAAACATGATGAGTGGAGTTTAGACCAAAAAGCTCTATTTTTGTCTCATCAGACCACATGACCTTCTCCCATTCCTCCTCTGGATCATCCAGATAGTCATTGGCAAACTTCAGACGGGCCTGGACATGCGCTGGCTTGAGCAGGGGGACCTTGCGTGCGCTGCAGGATTTTAATCCATGGCGGAGTAGTGTGTTACTAATGATTTTCTTTGAGACTGTGGTCCCAGCTCTCTTCAGTTCATTGACCAGGTCCTGCCGTGTAGTTCTGGGCTGATTCCTCACCTTCCTCATGATCATTGATGCCCCACAAGGTGAGATCTTGCATGGAGCCCCAGACTGAGGGTGATTGACCGGCATCTTTAACTTCTTCCATTTTCGAATAATTGCACCAACAGTTATTGCCTTCTCACCAAGCTGCTTGCCTATTGTCCTGTAGCCCATCCCAGCCTTGTGCAGGTCTACAATTTTATCCCCGATGTCCTTACACAGCTCCCTGGTCTTGGCCATTGTGGAGACGTTGGAGTCTGATTGATTGAGTGTGTGGACAGGTGTCTTTTATACAGGTAACGAGTTCAAACAGGTGCAGTTAATACAGGTAATGAGTGGAGAACCGGAGGGCTTCTTAAAGAAAATCTAACAGGTCTGTGAGAGCCGGAATTCTTACTGGTTGATAGGTGATCAAATACTTATGTCATGCAATAAAATGCTAATTAATTACTTAAAAATCATACATTGTGATTTTCTGGATTTTTGTTTTAGATTCCGTCTCTCACAGTTGAAGTGTACCTATGATTAAAAAAAATACAGACCTCTACCTGCTTTGTAAGTAGGAAAATCTGCAAAATCGGATGTGTATCAAATACTTGTTCTCCCCACTGTAATTCAGCAGGGAGGTGTGAAATTGCCACACATTTGACCCATTATACCAGTGTAGAAGCTACATCACCTAGATAGGTATTACCAAATCCCTTTCAATTCACATTCCTTGCAGAAATAACTATTTGCAAACCTTTTAAAACACACAGAGATACAGTGGTCTTAGAAGGCTATTTATACTTTAAAATACATATTTTATGTCAATGGATGTGGATGAAAGAATTCTGCCAGTGTTTTAATGTCCTAGTTTCATATTTCTTTCTTTACCTCCAACTCTATATATCCAAGTGAGCCTATGAAGACCTTGGGGATCAGATTTACCATTATACCCATTGATCTAACGTATAACAGACAGACACTGATATCTACACTCAGTTGCCACTTTATTAGGTTCACCACCCTATTCACAAAAATAAATTGCTTCTACACACACCAAGTCCAGTGGTCTTGGCTTGCTAGACAGTAAAGCATGCAGAGAAGTATTCAGGTATTCTGTTACTGCTTGAACTTTAGAATGTGCAAAATGACAGCACAGTCTGTGATGGTCTTTTGTAACTCAGAAAAGTTCCAAAACTTGTACTGACTGTAATAAACTCCAACTGGACTTAATAACTTGAACAGTCTATCAACAGTTTTGAATTCATGCTGTTCCAGATTCAAAGGGGGTTGTACCTAATAAAGTGACCACGGAATCTATAGACTTTCCAGAATGTGTTCTGGGAATCACCAGGGTATTAAACATTTGGCTGTAAGTGTTGAACAGTTGAATCTATTACCTCAGGAAAAAAAGCCTGAAAAGGAAATACTGAAACTGGAAAAAACATTTTGGGAGGTTTAATATACTTTGTTGTAGGTTTGATATACCTACTGTAGTTATTGTAATTCATGTTACATATATTTCTAAATCCCACATGGTGATCTTGTGGAACCTTGCTGTTTTTATGTCTTAGCCAGGGGAGATGTTATTTAAATTCTGCATTAAGCTAACAGGAAACACAGAAAAAAGGGAGGGAAATGCTCAGACTTACAGTAGCTTACAACAAGGTTGACTAGGTGTTTTCGAGGTAAACTTTTGGCTCCAATGGGTCATGTAAAGCAGAAAAACAATCTTCCGGGAACCCTTTGCTACAGGGTGTGGGAAGGAGGCAAAGCAGACAGTGAGAGAACAATGTAGTATGTAACTGTGAGGGACATTTTTGTCTTTGAAGCACAACCTTTAGAACTATGGGTTCCAGAAAGCGTCTTAAAATGTGTCAACAATGCATAAAAATGTGGTCCTCTTTCTCTTTTATTTTTACAGTCTTCAATGCGAAGGAAGACTGCAAAGCACACATTGAGCATCATCCAGATAAAAATGATGATCATCTGACCAACTGGGTTTGTCATGGTGTAATATAATGGTAGGCTATGAAAACTCATGTAGTTTCATCCTTCAAGACATTTAGAAGTATGAAACTTTGTCTTGAAACTTATCAGGGTGATCCTTGTGTTATTACTAGGGTTGCACATTTTGGGGAATATTCAGAGGTTGAAACTTTCCGTGGGAATTAACAGGAAAATATGGGAATTAATGGAAATATGTGAAAATGAATATTAATACCATTTAAATGTAGATGTCTTTTGCATTGGATATATTTACCATATCATATGGAGACAGAAACAAACAATGTACCTTATCATAAATAGACATAATAGCAAATGATTAAATCCTTCCAATAGAAATAAAAATCAATTTAGTTACGAATTGAAGTTTAATTAAATTAGTTGACTCTTCACATGTGATGATTTCACTGAACAACAAAAGAAAGGGAATATTGAATGATCCCCAATGATCCATCGCATCTCCCAAAAACGTTTAACATAAATCTGTAAAATGATAGTCTAGAAACTAAAGCTTTTGTTGTCTTCCTCTCAGGCTTCCATGTCTTCTCCCTGGACATCCTCAATGTCCACCTATTGAACATCAGACTCTGAGGCCTCATCTTCACTGTCACTTTCCAACCATGTTGAGGATTGCTCGTTGTCAGGCTCAAAAAGTCTCAAATTTGCCCAGTTGGTCACCAATTTTTCAACCCTTGTATTGGTCAGCCTGTTGCTTGCTCTGGTGTGTGTTCCCAAACAAGGACCAGTTGCACTCTGAGGCGGCTGATGTCGGTTGGATTTGGAGGATGATGGAGGCAACAGGGGAAAGAGCCTCAGATCCACAAAGTCCCTTCCACCAAATGGCTGATGAGATATGTTGGCACGACTGCTATATTGCATCTCCATCCCAAAGCCCTTGGTTGGAAGTGTACTTCACCAGACTGCCAAGAACCCTGCCCTCATCCAGGCCAAGGTGGCGAGACACGGTAGTGATGACACCATAGGCCTTGTTGATCTCTGCACCAGACAGGATTTCTTGCCAGCATACTTGGGCTCCAACATGTACGCTGTGGCGTGTATGGGCTTCTGGCAGAAGTCTTCACGCTTTTTGATGTACAGTTTTTAAGTACTGCAGTTCCCTCTGCTTGGAGCAACAGTGAAGCGGACAGGGCAGTACGGATTTCTTCTCTTACATCTGCAAGCAGAGTCTGAACATCAGACAGGGTGGCATTGTCTCCCTCAATCCGTGCAATGGCTACTGCTATAGGTTTCAGGAGTTTCAGGCTCCTTACCACTCTTTCCCAAAATACATCATCCAGGAGGATCCTCTTGATGGGGCTGTCCATATTGGCAGACTGTGATATGGCCATTTCTTGGAGAGACTCCTTCCCCTCCAGGAGACTGTCAAACATGATGACGACACCACCCCTACGGGTGTTGCTGGGCAGCTTCAATGTGGTGCTCTTACTCTTCTCACTTTGCTTGATGAGGTAGATTGCCGCTATAACTTGATGACCCTTCACATACCTAACCATTTCATTGGCTCTCTTGTAGAGTGTTTGCATTGTTTTCAGTGCCATGATGTCCTTGAGGAGCAGATTCAATGAATGAGCAGCACAGCCAATGGGTGTGATGTGAGGGTAAGACTCCTCCACTTTAGACCAAGCAGCCTTCATGTTCGCAGCATTGTCTGTCACCAGTGCAAATACCTTCTCTGGTCCCAGATCATTGATGACTGTGTTCAGCTCAACTGCAATGTAGAGACCGGTGTGTTTGTTGTCCCTGGTGTCTGTGCTCTTGTAGAACTGTTTGAGGGGTGGAGAGTGTAGTTAATTATTCCTTGCCCACGAACATTCAACCCCCCCATCAGAGATGATTGCAGTACAGTATGCTTTCTCTATGATTTGCATGACCTTCACTTGAACTCTGAACTTTGCATCCAGCAAATGAGTAGATAAATAATGTCTGATTGGAGGGGTGTATGCTGGGCGAAGAACATTCAGAAATCTCTTCCAATACACATTGCCTGTGAGCATCAGAGATCAACCAGTTGCATACGCAGCTCGAGCAAGACATCCATCAGCATTTCTGACTACGTTCCCCCATCGAGTGAAAAAAACTTCTGATTACAGGAGGACCATGAGCTGTTACTATCGATAAGGTACCTGATTCATCATTTTCACCTTGAATAAAAGTAGAGGGACTTTTGTCAGAGGTTGCTTGTTGTGATCACTGAGGGAACTTTATGCACTTGGCCAGATGATTCTGCATCTTTGTTGCATTCTTCACATATGATTTGGCTCAGTATTTGCAAATGTACACAGCTTTTCCTTCTGCATTAGCTGCAGTGAATTGTCTCCACATATCAGATAGTGCCTGTGGCATTTTCCTGTAAAGATCAGAAGAAAAGGAGTAAATAAAAACAAATACAATTCCATGTACAGATATAGAGTTAAGCAGTTAGATTAAACAACTCATTTGTAAGATAAATGGTTTAAAATTAAACATGTATGGAAACAGGTGAATTAACACTCCTCAGTTAGCAGGCTCAAGCAAGCTAAACCCCACATGGTAGCAAAAACTAACTAGCAGAAATTGTTAATAAGTTAGAAATGATTTAAACACCCTTTACTGTAGGCTACTATTTACTAGTTAACAAAAAAATGTATGTCATAAAATATATTCACCCCACCCAGTATTGTAATCAAAACTTACCAGAAAGCATGTAGTCATTGGCTCAGACAGTGTAGTAGTGTGGGCTCAATAGCATGTCATTAGTGTGCAAGATCTTGAGAATCAGCTGTACATGTGATGGAAGAATTCACTGTGCATGCAGAGGTTTGCAATTCCATTAAATTGGGGATGGTTTAACCAAAATATGCCATATGACCTCGAATTGCCTTACGTGTATCTCACAAAAAAGGTTCACTGTTAAAAGCTAACTTTTTTGATGAATTTAAGGAAAATTCCCCAAATTCCTGGGCTTAACTTCCCATGGAAAATTTCCAGCCCTTTGCAACCCTAGTTATTGCTCTAATGTTATTATTCTATGAGAGATACTATGACAGCAATTACCTGTAATAGGTACACACGTATCTGGCACAAGTGACGATTAAACTGATTTGGATTTCAAAGACTGCTATTATTGTAATGTTTAATATCACAACATTGATGTGTGATACCTTTTTTATCAACACATACATTTTTTGCAAATGTATGCCTTTATTACTATGATTTATATTGCCAGAATACTCAACGATGATTAACACTGCAGTTGTGTGTGCTTCTGTCAGGGTTGTGGTCAAATGCATGTAATTTAAAGTCAATTTGGCAATTGAACAAAAATCCAATTCAATTTGAAAATGTTCCTCATTGTAAAAGCATGTAACAGAATTTGGGTATTCCAGAACTGTAATTTACATGTAAATAAACATAACCCTGTTTTATGTTTTTAATACTTCAGATAGAATGCTCTGTGTGTCAGATGG
The DNA here is from genome assembly GCF_036934945.1 of Oncorhynchus masou masou. Classification (NCBI taxonomy): domain Eukaryota; kingdom Metazoa; phylum Chordata; class Actinopteri; order Salmoniformes; family Salmonidae; genus Oncorhynchus; species Oncorhynchus masou. The sequence goes on along the minus strand of NC_088226.1, from coordinate 9,815,592 downwards.
TACCATTCAGCTTGTCTGGGGATGACAAAGGACTTCAACAAAGCGATAATAGAAAATGATTGGAAGGAGCTTCTTCGCTGTTAAATTAGAGATGTGTAAATAAATGACTGTTGTGCCTTGTAACTACTTTAACATGTGGAACTGTTGCACTAATATATGCAAACATTGATTTGGCATACAATTTAAGATATACATTGTTTACATAAAGTTGGACTAATTTCATATAGAACAAATTGCACTTGAAATTAACATTTCTTTTAAGTTATTGCAAATAAATGCATGTTTTCACTTTTTTCTGGGACAATCACTGATATATATTTGTTTTTATTTTACTGGGCAAGTCAGTTAAGAACAAATTCTTATTTTCAATGACGGCTTAGGAACAGTGGGTTAACTGCCTGTTCAGGGGCAGAACGACAGATTTTGTACCTTGTCAGCTCGGGGATTTGAACTTGCAACCTTTCGGTTACTAGTCCAATGCTCTAACCACTAGGCTACACCCCATATTGGTTTCTTCATCTGTAAATGCAATATGAGATTTTATGTATTTCTATCAAATCAAAACTGGAAATTCTACTCAAAACAAAGTTTCTCGAAGTATGCTAGACATTTATAGAATATAGCATACCTAGTTCGATGATTCTGTCATAATCAGTGAAAACGTTGATTTCCACTTTAAATGGCATTTTATAGATTATATGTATTTCTACTAAAGCAAAACTGGAATTTTTCCTCAAAACAGAGGTTGTAAAAGTATGCTCGACATTTATAGACTAAATCATATCTAGCTTGATGATTCTGTGACAAACGGTGGATTTGTTATTGATTTTTACATTCTTAAATTGCTTTTGGTGAATGTCTGTTGAAGGTGAGAATATTTTTTTAAAAAGCTTTACCTCGGTCTCACAAGGTCATCTTCTGCCGGTGACTATTAGTGACCAATAGTGGGTCAGCTCCTCACAGTCCATGCTCGCTCCATGGATTATCCTCTTCAAAATTGTCTCCCGCAATAAATGGCTCCATTTTGGGGACGAGAGGTTCTGGAAGGGTCTACCCTCCATCCAGTCCGATAACAAACCACATCGACCACTACTGTAGTCTCAGCAGTATAACCAATGTAGCATTATGACTGTCATTCATACCAGAGAATCATAGCAAATAGAAAATGGGACTGCAAATTAGTGCTGTGTGGTAATTTGTGTTAAAGTGGCAATATGTAACTTTTTGGGAGGCCTGACCAAATTCAAAGAAATGTGAGTTATGTTTTATTCTACTTGAAAGCAAGTCTTGTCTGAGTTATAGATGTTTTAGTCTACTTGAAAGCAACTCGTTTTTTCACTAACTGAAATTAGGCGAACTATTAGTTTTATCAACCAGGAAATGGAGGCACAATTTCTGCATAGTGCAACTTTAAGTTATGAACCACTTCATCTTACAAAACCGTTTAGTCAATTTGGTCTTTCAGCCAATGATCTGTAACTTCCAACACGGAAAAAATACAATTTCTAAATAATATTAGGAAAATACCTTCATTTCATCTATTTAACTAGGCAAGTCAGTTAAGAACAAAATCTTATTTAAAATGATGGCCTACATGGTATTTCTAAAATTGTATTTCCATGTCTAGTCATCAATTCCAAATCAAGGCAGCTACACAGAACATTGTTTATTTATAATTTACAACATTGCAAATTCAACTTAAAAAAAACATTGTTTTCCAGCAAGCCTAAAACAATGAGATGTGGGGGTGGATGTCCTCAGTATTTGCAATGTACTCAAAGTGGAGTCTATCATACAAAGAAAGAGAAAGCAAAAGAAAGCATGAAACTTGCAGAAGCCCAAGTAATGGTCCAGAGTCTTCCACCTAGTGTCCATATCTGTAAGAGAGGGAAAGGGAGTGTTAGTTATTCACTGTTTGACATACACAACTCATCTACAATGAGGCGGTGGAATAAAGCATTAGCACCAGTAAAACGGACGCATGGCCGTTGTTTTTTTCAGCCATCTACTTCCCCAAAAGGCAAGCATACTGCAGCTCTGATTGACTGCAGTTTAGCTAGGACCATGGAGTAGTGTTTTGAATAAGTGTTATGAATAAAATTACGACACTCACTTCTGAAACTCCCACTCCCTGTTGTCTAGGGGGCACACCTGCCTGGTCTTCAACCAACGGGAGATACAGTGGAAATGGAATGCATGCTGGGAGAGAAGATATTATTGATATAACAGCAAACCAAGACAATAGCCGTGTTTGAATACACATACTACATACTTAGAGTATATACACTTTTAGCTCATTTTAGTACACTGTAAACAAACGGTATTCTTTCAGTTGATCATACTAGCCCTTCGCCTGTCTACCTGGAAGTTAATGCTGTTGCTATGCAACCTCTCGCTAGTTTGTTAGCATAACAATTGACTAGCTTGACATTTTACAATTTTGTGTGTGTTTGTAAATTCAATCTGGAGTGCACTCTGGGTGTTCGTAAATTCAGAGTGTTGTCAGATTGTCCGTTCATAAATTCAGAGTGTTTCGCCATCGGAGTGCGTCACTGGACACTTGCTGAGGAATAGGGTTGATCCGAGCATTCTGACCTCACAACGGCAGTCAAGCACCCAAGCTGACTGGCAAATGTTGGCTAGCTTGCAAGCCATATCCAGACACAAATGAGAGAACACCTTACTGACCATTTTACTCGCCATAGCAGAGCAGGTTCGGCTGTTATAGTTTATAGTGAATATACTGCCTGGCAAGCTCAATGTATTAGTAGCCAACTAACTTTCGGTAACTAGCTAACATACTAGTACATACTGCTGTAATGCTATGCTGTTCCTAAGGAAAGTTAAGCTAACAAATTGTCAGCCAACATAGCATGTAACTTATTTGAAAAGTCATGACTTTATTACATTGCTCAACATTTGTCATAATTAGTTAAAGAAAGGAATTTGTATACTCTCGGACATCGGCTGAATATTTTCCCAACATTTTCTTCAAATCTGAAAACGCTGTGAAGCCACGCCCATTTTCTGAAGAATTGCCTTATGGGCCAAAAAAGCAAAGAAAGAGTGTTTACTGCTTGTATACTTTGTATTTTGGCAAATGTAGTACAACATCCAGGAACTATATCCATACTATGACCAATAAGCATACTACATATTCAATTTATATCACAAATAGTATGGTTAGTGGCTTAGAATGAGTATTCGAACACAGCTCAAAACTTACATTCGAAATTCTATACTTTTAGGGTAGTTCAATATAATGCAGATTAGTTTAGATCATGCTGCTGTTATTTCAATACTCTCACACTGAACTTTACAATCTAACTGATCAGGATGCATGCAAAATATACAAATGCAAAGAAGTCTGACTCACATTGCAGACTCCCCAGGCTACGGTGCACTCCTCTGATGTGGCAGAGGCCTGGTTAGCCTGGCACTCAATGCCTATGGAGAACAAGAGAAATGTGTAACACACACCTTTATTAGCCCAGTAGTCAAATAATGTTAATGCATACTCACAGAGATCCATAATGTGATTCCTACAGATGGCACAGTTGTCCACCACAATGTCCCAGGCCCAAAGTGCCACTGCATTCCACTGTAAAGAAGAAGAGTCACATGAAATTATGATCATATCACTGGCAGTTAGTGTTTGCTTGATATTGCTGTTGCTTCAAATAGGTATTAAAAAATGAGCATATTGTTATTCACAATTTATTCATGTTAATCTGGTGTCAGGAGACATTTAGTCATTCAAATCACTATTGCATTTGGCATTTCATCAGACAAGTTAGGCCTATTTCACTATCCACATTGATCACAAACAAGGCCAGGGTGAAAATGTTAGTGTTTGATACATCATTTTTCACTCATTCAGCGTCAATAAATAGACAACATCATGTGCAACTGGGCCTGTCATTTTAGCAAGATAACTAGGAAGCGGACGTTAGCCAGTTGAGCAAATTAGCTAGTCATTGATTTCGTACGTCAATGAATCTCAAGCCGAACCAAGTAATGGTTGGCTAGCTTCTATCACCACAAACAGTGAGATTAGTTAACTAATTAGGTAGCGATCAGCCCTAAAAGTGAAACGCAAACTCACTCCACAAAATTAGATTCAGCCAAACAGGGACTCCGTCTAGTTTCAGCTCGCGAGCTAGCAAGTTATGCTAACTAATCGCGCGTAGATTGTACCCAAACCCGTATTACGCCTATAATAATATCGAACCTTACAGTATGTCTAAAATGTAGCTATGATTTATTTAACAAAAAATAAGTACCTTCTTCACTTCAAAACGTTTCTTGCTTGCTCCACTATTCGTGGCGCTTGGGGTATCAACATCCATCGCTGCCGCCATGTTGACTATCGAACTTTCGTGTGAACAGAGATATTAGAAAAAGGAGGAGATAGACAAGCCATTAGAATATGAATAGCAAGACGTAACGCCCCATACAGCAGAATGTCGACCAATCGTGCTGACGTTGTCATGCTGCATCACACAGTTGCTAAATGTATCGTCACGCAATCCTTTCTCAAACCAGGATACAATGTCATGTTCAAAACTACCTCGGAACTCAGAAAAACGAGCTCGACTTGAAAAATCGATTTGAACGGACATCCAACTTGGGAACCTTTCTAGAGCTACGACTTTCCGACCTGAAGATCCCTGGCGTCATGATTTGGCTTCGTATTTTTCCAAGTTCCAGTTGTTCTGAACACGACACGGGAACACGGAAAAATACGAGGTCAAATCATGATGTCAGTGATCTTCAGGTCGGAAAGTTGGAGCTCCAGAAAGAGGCCCGAGTGGAATTCTGAGTTGGATTACCATTGAAATCGATTTTCCCAGTCGGAGTTCATTTTAACCGAGTTCCTAATTCTTTAAATGCTCTGAATTCTGAGATTACCGAGTTCCAATTGTTTTGAACGCTGCAAGAGGCCCGAGTTCCCAAGTTGGAATCCCTCGTTCAAAACAACTGTGAACCGGAAACATCCGACTTGCGACTTCAGTGCGTTCAAGACAACTGGGAAATCTGAAAAAACGAACTCCGACTATGGAAAATCGTCCTGAACGGTCATCCAACTCGCGATTCCAAGTCCCTTTGCAAGATGGCGCAGACAGAGATGGTCGCCTCGCTTCAGGTCCTTAAAACTATGCAGTTATTTGTTTTGTTTTTTATGTACTATTTCTTACATTGTGAGGCCAGAAAATATCAGGTGTTATTAAATACAGCTGGGAAGAACTATTGGATATAAAAGCGATTTCAACTTCCTTACGACCAGGAATACGTCTTTCCCGAAGCGGATCCTTGGTTCGGACCTCCACCCTGGACATGCGATCTTATCCCAGAGGCCGACCCAAAACAACATAGTCGCTGCAGGAGAGGCAGACGGAGTGGCCTACAGGTCAGACTCAGAAGGTCTACTGGTCAGACTCGCCAATGTCCAATCTCTAGATAATAAGGTGGATGAAATTAGGGCATGAGTTGCCTTCCAGAGAGACATCAGAGATTGTAACATTCTCTGTTTCACAGAAACATGCCTCACTCGGGATACCAAATCAAAGTTTATTTGTCACGTGCGCCGAATACAACAGGTACAGTGAAATGCTTACTTACAGGCTCTAACCAATAGTGCGGAGAAAAAAATTAAGTGTGTAGGTAAGTAAAGAAATAAAACAATAGTAAAAAGACATTACTTTTTGAAAATAAGAGTAGCAAGGCTATATACAGACACCGGTTAGTCAGGCTTACTGAGGTAGTATGTACATGTAGGTATGGTTAAAGTGACTATGCATATGATGAACAGAGAGTAGCAGTAGCGTAAAAAGAGGGGTTGGCGGGTGGTGGGACACAATGCAGATAGCCCGGTTAGCCAATGTGTGGGAGCACTGGTTGGTCGGGCCAATTGAGGTAGTATGTACATGAATGAATAGTTAAAGTGACTATGCATATAAGATAAACAGAGAGTAGCAGCAGCGTAAAAGAGGGGTTGGGGGGCACACTATGCAAATAGTCCGGGTAACCATTTGGTTACCTGTTCAAGAGTCTTATGGCTTGGGGGTAAAAACTCTTGAGAAGCCTTTTTGTCCTAGACTTGGCACTCCGGTACCGCTTACCATGCTGTAGTAGAGAGAACAGTCTATGACTGGGGTCTTTGACAATTGTCAGGGCCTTCCTCTGACACCGCCTGGTGTAGAGGTCCTGGATGGCAGGCAGCTTTGCCCCAGTGATGTACTGGGCCGTACGCACTACCCTCTGAAGTGCCTTGCGGTCGGAGGCCGGGCAATTGCTGTACCAGGCAGTGATGCAACCGGTCAGGATGCTCTCGATGTTGCAGCTGTAGAACTTCCTGAGGATCTCGGGACCCATGCCAAATCTTTTTAGTTTCCTGAGGGGGAAAAGGCTTTGTCGTGCCCTTTTATTGACTGCCTTGGTGTGTTTGGACCATTCTAGTTTGTTGTTGATGTGGACACCAAGGAATTTGAAGCTCTCAACCTGTTGTCAGAGTTGGTACAGCCACCCGATTTCTTCACGCATCGCGCCGACAGAAACAAACATCTCTCTGGTAAGAAGAAGGGCAGGGTGTATGCCTTTTGATTAATGACTCATGGTGTAATCACAGCAACATACAGGAACTCAATTCCTTTTGTTCACCTGACCTAGAATTCCTTACAATCAAACGCCGACCGCATTATCTTCCAAGAAAATTCTCTTTGATTATAGTCACAGCCGTGTATATCTAACCCAAGCAAATACCTCGTCGGCCCGGAAAGAACTTCACTGGACTCTTTTAAACTGGAAACCATACATCCTGAGGCTGCATTTATTGTAGCTGGGGATTTTAACAAAGCAAACCTAAGATTAATACTCCCTAAATTCTATCAGCATAATGAATGCGCGACACGTCCTGGCAGAATTCTGGATCTGCTCGAACTTCCGCGATGCATATAAAACCCTCACGCGCCCTGCCTTCTGCAAATCTGACCATGAATCCATTTGGTTGCTCCCAGCCTATAGACAGAAACTAAAACAGGAAAACACCACTTTCAATCATGGCAAAGCAACCAGAAACATGACCGAATACAAACAGTGCAGCTATTCCCTCCGCGAGGCAATCAAACAAGCAAAGCGTCATATAGACAAAGTAGAGTCATAATTCACCGGCTCAAACAGGAGACATATGTGGCAGGGTCTACAGTCAATAATGGATTACAAAAAGAAAACCAGCCCCGTTGTGGAAATTGACGTCTTACTCCCAGACAAATTAAACAACTTCTTTGCCCGCTTTGAATTAAGGTCTATTCCCTTCTTGAAGGAGAGCTCTCCTTGTCCAAGAATCACCCAGAATGCACCATGCAACCCAGTGACGACATTTACACTAGATAGTACAGCCACAATGTTAGAATTGACTTTTTCGTAAAAAGTCATGAAAACAAATTGTTTTTTGGTCTCAATTCAAGATTAGGCATAATGTTAGCAGTGTGGATGATGGTCACATTTTGGGGGATGACCAAATTAAGAGTAAAAAGCAGATCTGTAATTCTCATGTGAAAGCAAGTCTAAGAAGCGGCAGATCATCCGATAGAACAACGAGTCAGATATTTCACCAGATATACAAATGTGAAGTAACCGGTTGGCATTTACACTCACTAGCAAATATGATGATGAGAGGAAGTGGTCTAGTCTAGTGGCCGGCAGTGGGAGAAGATGAAGCGAGATGGATTTTAGCCAATATTCTTATAATTTTCTCATATATTAACATTTGACAGTTTTGTTTCCAAAACTAGAATATGTTACTAACAGAGTGGACTAAGTTTTGTAGACTTTACCCTTTGCCAAAGTTTAAACAAATTTGTGTTCTTCAGAAGGAGCGTAGGGGTGAATTGAGTTATTGTACACACGCACTTCACAGAGTAGGTGTTCCCTAACGGAAATAACCAAATATATGCTAAAATATGCTAATAGGATCTCACTAGCTCGTTCTTGGCTTTACCCATCATGTTGCTTGTTCTGCCCTCTGATTAATTTTCTCCCATTAGAAACGTCAAGCTGTGGTCTATCTTGAGTAGATCAGTTCTATGTGTGTTATTTCTATGCTTCCCGTTCTTAAGTTTAGTTTTTGCATCTTTTACTTTTGTACACCAGCTTCAAACAGCTGAAAATACAATATTTGAATTTTAGGAACCAAGAAATTGTGGGGCGATTTATTTTCTTATTGCACCTTTAAGAAGATACATTTTAGAAATAGGTGGGGTTTAAAATCAAATCAAATGTTATTTGTCACATGCGCTGAATACAACAGTGAAATGCTTACTTACAAGCCCTTAATCAACAATGTTTTAAGAAGTTAAGAAAAAAAAGTGTTAAGTAAAAAACAGAAGGTAAAAAATGCAAAATAAAAGCAACAAATAATTAAACAGCAGCAGTAAAATAACAAAAGCGAGGCTATATACAGGGGGTACCGGTACAGAGTCAATGTGCAGGGGCGCCGGTTTTTGAGGTAATTGAGGTAATATGTACATGTAGGTAGAGTTAAAGTGACTATGCATAGATAATAAACAGAGTAGCAGCAGCGTAAAAGAGGGGTCTGGGTAGCCCTTTGATTAGCTGTTCAGGAGTATTATGGCTTGGGGGTTGAAGCTGTTAAGAAGTCTTTTGGACCTAGACTTGCCATGCGTTAGCAGAGAGAATAGTCCATGACTAGGGTGGCTGGAGTCTTTGACAATTTTTAGGGCTTCCTCTGACACTGCTTGGTATAGAGATCCTGGATGGCACGAAGCTTGGCCACGGTGATGTACTGGGCCCGTACGCACTACCCTCTGTAGTGCCTTGCGGTCGGAGGCCGAGCAGTTGCCATACCAGGCAGTGATGCAACCAGTTAGGATGCTCTCGATGGTGCGGCTGTAGAACCTTTTGAGATCTGAGGACCCATACCAAATATTTTCAGGCTCCTGAGGGGGAATAGACTTTGTCGTGCCCTTTTCACGACTGTCTTAGTGTGTTTGTACAATGATAGTTTGTTGGTGACGTGGACACCAAGGAACTTATAGCTCTCAACCTGCAACACTGCAGCCTTGTCGATTGAGAACTGGGGCATGCTCGGTCCTCCTTTTCCTGTAGTCCACCATCATCAAATCAAATGTATTTATATAGCCTTTCGTACATCAGCTGATATCTCAAAGTGCTGTACAGAAACCCAGCCTAAAACCCCAAACAGCAAGCAATGCAGGTGTTGAAACACGTTGGCTAGGAAAAACTCCCTAGAAAGGCCAAAACCTAGGAAGAAACCTAGAGAGGAACCAGGCTATGAGGGGTGGCCAGTCCTCTTCTGGCTGTGCCGGGTGGAGATTATAACAGAACATGGCCAAGATGTTCAAATGTTCATAAATGACCAGCATGGTCAAATAATTGGTCTTGGATAGGTAACATGTCTGGTGAACAGGTCAGGATTCCATAGCTGCAGGCAGAACAGTTGAAACTGGAGCAGCAGCACGGCCAGGTGGACTGGGGACAGCAATGAGTCATCATGCCAGGTAGTCCTGAAGCTTGGTCCTAGGGCTCAGGTCCTCCGGACACCGGATAAGGACACCGGATAAGACAGGAGAAGTACTCCAGATATAACAAACTGACCCTAGCCCCCCGACACAAAACTACTGCAGCATAAATACTGGAGGCTGAGACAGGAGGTGTCAGGAGAAACTGTGGCCCCATACAATGATACCCCCAGACAGGGAAGGATATAAACAGGAAGGATATAACCCCACCCACTTTGCCAAAGCACAGCCCCCACACCACTAGAGGGATATCTTCAACCACCAACTTACCATCCTGAGACAAGGCCAAGTATAACCCACAAAGATCTCCGCCACGGCACAACCCAAGGGGGGGGCGCCAACTTAGACAGGAAGATCACATCAGTGACTCAACCCACTCAAGTGATGGCATGAAAGAGCACCAGTAAGCCAGTGACCATCATCTCCTTTGTCTTGATCACTGGAGGGAGAGGTTGTTGTCCTGGCACCACATGGCCAGGTCTCTGACCTCCTCCCTATAGGAGGACTTTGTGGCTGTGGTAACTTCTGATGACACATGGGCAAAGTACACAATGGGCATTAATAGTGGTGCTTTCAAGACAACTAGGAACTCAGAAAAAAACGAGGTAAAATCATGACAGTGATTTTCAGGTAAGAAAGTCAGTTATTTTTGATAAATGTTTATTTATTTAACCTTTATTTAACTAGGCCAGTCAGTTAAGTACAAATTCTTATTTACAATGACATCCTACTCCGGCCAAACCCGGACGATGCTGGGCCAATTGTGCGCCGTCCTATGGGATGTGATACAGCCTGGTTCTAGAAAGATAACGACTTGGAATTCCAAATTGGATGACTGTTCAAAACGATTTTCCCAGTTGGATCTCGTTTTTCTCCCAAGTTCCCAGTTGTCTTAAATGCACTTAAGTTGGAAGTAGGAGATTTCCGAGTTCCCAGTTGTTTTGAATGCAGAATACAATTCCAATGGAGTTTCCCATCTTGTCATAAGTATCTGTTAACAGTGGCCAAGGTTGTGTCCATGCAGGCCCACTCTCTGAGAAGATAAGTATCACCAAAAGAGCAGAGAAGGTAAAAAGTCAGGTTCTACCGAGATTTGAATCAGATCACTGGATTCAGAGGGCTGGAGTCCAGAGTGCTAACCCTTATACCATAGGCCTGTTCTGGCACCTGGTGGCAGTCGATGGGCTCTGCAAATAGAGATAGTGCCAGTGCAAATAGAGACAGTGCCAGATTATATTTTCAGTCTAAATGTAAAATGCAACAAACTGCAACAGCCATAGACTGTAAAAATGGACAGAGGCAACTGCACACAAGATACCAAGAACTAATGAGATTGCACCTGGAATGTGATGATACCTTTACCACAAGACAGTACCACTGACTGGCACATACATGTATTGCATGGAGCCACATTACATAAAATAATTTGATGGCGTACTTACCCAGAATTGTTATGTAGAGGATCAGATAAAGCATGCAATGGACCAATCCTTGCACACCTCTGTCAGGAACATGAAAATCAAACAAAACTGTTAGACACTGACTTAGTGTTGTAGGAGATTTAATGAGCAAGAAGCCAATGTGCATTGATGTACATGCATCTAAGCGCTATGTAACAGCTGAAAATGCAGCAACCTTATATATATATATTCAGCCTTTTTCTTCATTTGCACAAAGGATATATATGAAACATAACATTGTGTGTGTAATAGAAAAGTTGGTTGAACTAGAGCAGAAAAATCTAATAGCATCATGTGACACTTGGTGGAAATGTATGGTACTGCAAATAGGGCTTTGGGTCTCTTGCATCCAAGTTGCATCCAAGTTCTAAAATAGACTGAAAATCAATCAGAAAATGAACTTACAGACTCATAAATACAATTTTAAAAACACATTTCTGCATGCTCAAATGACATTCAGTGAGGTGAGATGAAATAGCACTTGTCCGTTTGGGACATATAGAGCTCTGTCCAAGCAGTAGACTTACAGCCATTTACATCACTGATTTCCTACTTTTTATTAAAGTCTTCTTGTGTTTTGGGGATTGGTTGGCATGGGTTTAGCCTTTCCTGGCTTGGCCTTTGTCATTGTCACCTTGAGGAGAGTGAGTTTGGGTTCAATTGATTTTGTATCCTTGAATCATTTGAGGGTCTTGCTAGGAGAAGCACTCTCCACTGGACAGCTCTTAAAGACATGGACATCCCTCACACTTTGGCCCCGGAACTCAGGAGGGTGACCACAGGTGGCTGTCATCTTCAGGCTCACATTCTCCATCCACCTGAGCAGAGAGAGGGAACGCAAAGTAGTTAGAGCCTTAGGGTTAGCAGAGTTAAATAATTTGTGTGTACCTCTCCCTGACCCAGTCTGTAATACCTACATGTTTCAAGCAGACAACTATAGTCCCTATGCCCAAGAACGCCAAGGTAACCTGTCTGAATTACTATCGCCCCGTAGAACTCTTGCTTTGAAAAGCTGGTCATAGTTCACATCAACACCATCATCCCAGACACACTGGACCAACTCTAATTTGCATACTGCCCCAACAGATCCACAGATGACACAATCTATTGCATACCACACTTCTATCTCCCACTTGGACAAGAGGAACACCTACAGTGGGGCAAAAAAGTATTTAGTCAGCCACCAATTATGCAAGTTCTCCCACTTAAAAAGAAGAGAGAGGCCTGTATTTTTCCTCATAGGTACACTTCAACAATGACAGACAAAATTAGAGAAAAAATCCAGAAAATCACATTGTAGGATTTTTAATGAATTTATTTGCAAATTATGGTGGAAAATAAGTATTTGGTCAATAACAAAAGTTTATCTCAATACTTTGTTATATACCCTTTGTTGGCAATGACAGAGATCAAACGTTTTCTGTAAGTCTTCGCAAGGTTTTCACACACTGTTGCTGGTATTTTGGCCCATTCCTCCATGCAGATCTCCTCTAGAGCAATGATGTTTTGGGGCTGTTGCTGGGCAACACAGACTTTCAACTCCCTCCAAAGATTTTCTATGGGGTTGAGATCCTCCCCTCAGGAGGATGAAAAGATTTGGCATGGGCCCTCAGATCCTCAAAAAGTTCTAAAGCTGCACCATTGAGAGCATTTTGACTGGCTGCATCATCGTTTACTAATGCAACTGCTTGGAATCCGACTACAAGGGACCCCATTTTTATTTATTTATCAGACATTTTAAAATGTAGATGTTCCAAAGGCATGTATTCAGCCGCTTATATGCAGCTTGTATGCATGGAGGCCTGGAGATGCTAAACGTGTTTATGTTAATTAACGGTAAATTACAGTGAGAGCGACAGTCTTTTGCTTGACAATACCCGGCTGACAACCCCCAAGCCATAAGACTGCTAATCAAGACTGCTAAACAAGACTGCTAAATAGCTAATCAAATCGCTACCAGGACTACCTGCATTTTCCCTTTTTTTGCACCAGCTCTCTTGCACTGACTCTATGGACACACATTGAACTCTACCTACACACTCACACATAGCGCACACATGCGTACTGACGCCACACACTCTCACTCTCACATTTGGACCCCAGGAAGATTAACTAACACTACAGCGATAGCTAATGGGGGTCCTAATAAAAATTACAAAATGACCAGACATGCTGCTGCTGCTACCCCTACCCCTACCTATATGTACATTGCTACCTCAATTACCTTGTACCCCTGCACATCGACTCGGTAGTGGTTCTCCCTGTATATAGCCATGTTACTTTTACTTGTTATTGTTATTTGTTAGTCACTGTGTATTTTTCATTGTGTCACTACTTCTATTTAAAAATATATATATATATTTTTAACTTAATTCTGCAATGTTGGAGAAGGACCCGTAAGTAAGGATTTCACTGTTAATCTACACCTGTTGTTTACAAAGCATGTGACAAATAAAATGTTGATTTAATTTATGTGCATGCATGTGCATGACTCCCTTGCACAGCAGCATCCACAAACTGGTCATTCACGTAGCAGTGGACTACTGACCTGCGGAGTGGCAGCAGGGTGCAATCACATAGCAGGGAGATGTGGGCCAGGTTGATGACCTTCAGCCCAGTGAGTGAGCTCAGGTCAGGCAACTCCTCCAGCTGGTTCCCCCCCAGAGACAGAGTGGTCAGCCCAGAGCTCAGCCCCACCAGGGAGTCTCTGGACATCTATGAACGGAATAGAAGCAACCACTCAGAAAGTGGATTCTTCATAGAAATTAATGGGCAGTTTTTCATTGATAACTCAAATCAAATCAAATTTATTTATGTAGCCCTTCATACATCAGCTGATATCTCAAAGTGCTGTACAGAAACCCAGCCTAAAACCCCAAACAGCAAGCAATGCAGGTGTAGAAGCACGGTGGCTAGGAAAAACTCCCTAGAAAGGCCAAAACCTAGGAAGAAACCTAGAGAGGAACCAGTTCAAATGTTCATAAATGACCAGCATGGTCCAATAATAATAAGGCAGAGCAGTTGAAACTGGAGCAGCAGCACAGCCAGGTGGACTGGGGACAGCAAGGAGTCATCATGTTAGGTAGTCCTGAGGCATGGTCCTAGGGCTCAGGTCCTCCGAGAGAGAGAAAGAAAGAGAGAATTAGAGAGAGCACACTTAAATTCACACAGGACACCAAATAGGACAGGAGAAGTACTCCAGATATAACAAACTGACCCTAGCCCCCCGACACATAAACTACTGCAGCATAAATACTGGAGGCTGAGACAGGATGACCTGGGCTTGAAATGCTATTGACCCCAATTCTGCAGATAGAGATAATTTATCAATGCAAACCTGGCAAAATACATCACTTTATCTCTCTTACCTTCTCCAGACCCATGTCATCCATATACAGCTGCCTTAGGCTCTTGGACACAGGAAGGAACGCCTTTGGTTCGACCCAGCGAATGGAATTTCTGGAGAGGTAGAGCTCGGTCAAACTGGAGGCCTTGGACAGCCCGTCGGTAAGCACCTCAGCAAGCTGATTGGACCCAGATGAAGAGTATCTAGGTGGGCGAACTTGAGAGCGCCGGGGGCTATAGTGGCTATGGTGCTATTGGTCAGGTAGAGACCTCTCAGCTTGGGGACTGAGGAAAGCTGGCCTGCCCGCTCCAGCTTACCGACAGTGTTCCCAGGTGGAGAATAAGCAGGCAGGGCAGGGGGCCAGGGCAGCTCCAGGGAACATGGCCAGCTGGTTCCCTTCCAGGTGGAGGTAGGTGATCTCAGGGGCCCCGGTGAAAGTCTTTGAGCCCAGGGAGGTGAGTTCATTGTCAGACAGGTAGAGGTAGACCAGGCCCTTCATGCCCTGGAAGGCACTGCCTTCGATCTCACGGACCTTGCAGTGCTCCAGATGCAGAGAGACCACCTGGTCTGTACCAGGGAAACTGTTGCTAGGGACGTAATGGAAGTGGTTGCTGCAAAGGTCCAGGAGCTGGGTATTAGAGGGGAAGCCGTAGGGGACTTTGGTGTGACCACGGTTCTCACATGTGGCGTGCTGAGCCTTCACCTAAGCAGGGGACAGAGAGAGGGAGATGGGTTCAGAGGGACATTTTCAAACAAGAATCGGAGAGCAGTTTCTATATGGATGACTGAATTATCAGTCCAATTCTTCTCTGAGTATGATGGCAAGTGTGCTGTCATGGCAGCAAGTTTGAACATAATTTTTTTGCACAACATTGCATCATCCCTCAGCACCCCATACACCATCTCAGTATTAACAACAACAGCAACTCACATCGCAGTCACAGTTATCCGGACACTTGCTCTTCTTCTTGGCTGTGGGCAGTGCACGCTCCCTGGTCTCCTCCTGGTCTTTTAACTCCTCCTTTATCATGTCCTCCCTGCTTCGGCAGCGCAGCTCCATAGGCCCCACTGCCTCCAGGGGCTTGTCAGAGAGGTGAGGGGGACCTGCGCAGACCCCAATCAACTTCACGTTCCCTTTCTTGGCCCACTCCTTCAGGGGCCTCAGGTAGAAGTTACAGTGGATGGGGTTTCCTGTTAGGTTGAGGCGGGCTAGCTCCATGGGGCCAGAGAGGGGCTCCAGGTAGCGCAGCTGGTTGTGGCTGAGGTCTAGGTGGGAGAGGAGGGTGGCCTGGGACATGGCTGTGTCTGCGAGGTCCTGGAGGGACATGTGGTCCAGGTAGAGGTGGGTGGGCTTCGGCATGGAGACAGTATCCTCACCCAGGTAGGTCATGGGGTTGTAGCTCAGGTCCAGGCGGGTGACTTGAGCCAGTCTTAAATAAAGGAAAGAAAATGGACAGAGCATAAACAGGTCAAGTGTCATCAAGTTTAAATACTATTGGACCAGGGCAGCATTGCACAATAGTGTCAGACATCTGCACAGTTTCCCACCGGGTCATAGTCTGTGTGGGGAAGAAATGCAGCTCATTGTGGTTGAGGCTGAGGCGTGTGAGGGTGAAGAGGCCAGCGAAGACCTCCATGGCCAGGTTGTTGAGGGGTTTGCGACTGAGACGCAGCCACTTGATGTTGTGCAGGCCCTGGAAGGCCATGTTGGGGATGTAGACCAGCTGGTTATGTGTGAGGGACAGCATGTTGAGGAAGCCCAGCTGAGTGAAGGTCCCTGGCTGAATCTCTTCAACACAGTTATGGTCCAACGTCAGCAGCTTTAGGGATGACAGGCCGTCAAAAGACTCCTGTTGGATGGGGAGAGAGGGAGAAGGCATGATGCATGTGACATTAAACGGCTAAGAAAAGTTGGTGGATGGGAGTATGGCCTTTGTGCAAGAATTGACAGCTATGTGTATGTAACAATTTAACTTAGGCCATCCCCTCGCCGGGCTCGAACCAGGGACCCTCTGCACACAGACAACTGACACCCTCGAAGCATCGTTACCCATCGCGCCACAAAAGCCACGGCCCTTGCAGAGCAAGGGGAACAATTACTTCAAGGTCACAGAGCGAGTGACGTCACCGATTGAAACGCTATTAGCGCGCACCACCGCTAACTAGCTAGCCATTTTACATCGATTACATGTACAACATAACTTGCACCTGAAAGGTACCATGTAGGTATCAATGTTAGTAGAGTATTCTACGTCAATCTGATCTGGTGCTTCACTCAACAAAACTGACATTTATTTGTTTACCCCATGTCCCCAGTGACTGTGCCAGCCGCTACCTCACCTGGTAAAGGATCTCAATGTTGTTGTTGGCCAGGTTGAGGGAGACCAGGCGGCCCAGGGTGTGGAAGCCCTTTCACGCACCGCCCTGATGTTACACCGCTGAAGGGTGAGGTGCAGGATTTGCAGGATCGCATGGGTCGGAAGCACCTGGATGCCATTTTTACTCAGGTCCAGTTTCACTGTAATTTGAGGGAAAGGAATTAGGAATGAGAAATAGAATAAGTAGGGGAGGTTTAAATATGGAAAAGGAAAAAAGAAAATGCGTGGGTGGATGAATAGCAAAATTACAGCACTGGTGCATGCCATAAATTAAGGTTTAAACCATATCAAATAACTTGCAAAACATCCATCATTGATAATTTTGATTCATTGGCATCTCACCTCATCTATGATGGGGGGAACCTGAGTCAGATTCTTGCCGATACAGGCCATGGTGAGTTTGGAGTTCTCGCAGATGCAGAACCTTGGGCACTTTCCCGCTTGAGCTGGTAAAAGTATGACCAAGAGCATCAAAACCGCAACTAGATAATCCGCAAAGGAACACATCTGTGGGGGTTTTGGGAAAAAGACATCAAACACAAACGGGATTTGACTGTAGGCCTAATGTAATGACAGTTATGCAATTTTTTACAGTCTCACAAATTTGAATACATATTGTAAATACAGTGAAAATAGTAGAATAGACTACTTCTTATAGCGACAATGGAACAAAAACATTCAAAGACATGGAGAATCCCGTCTCCAACTTGGAAACCTTTACGCACCGAAAGGCTTTCCCTCGGGACTCATAAAAACAATTTTCCAATGCCAGGAGTATTGTAAGTATTTATTTAACGCATATTTAAAGACTTAAAAGTTTAGTTATTGAATCTAAAAATACGTATCTGGTTGTTATTCAGCAGCATTCCATAACATTTGCTATTTGATAAATATTGTAACTTTTTAGAATATTCCTATTGTACATTTAAGATGATAAACGTACCTTTATGGTTGAATTTGTCAAATTTGACATCCAATGCTTTTAGTATGTAGCCTTCCCAAATAGCTTTATTAAGTTTCCTACTCAAGGAAGTGTAGGTCTGTATATAATTGTTCCACTGTGTAGGAGCTGCGCGCAACGGAGAATATGAGCGCCAAGGGGTTCACGTACATACTAGACTTCTACATTGCTAGAATGACTGAGCACTTGCAACAGTGAGGGGTCTTACAAACACTGCTTTGATAAATTATTTCGTCGTGTCTCTCGGCCCCTGCGAAACCTAACCTCACATGAACACTTTGGCAATACATTTTTTGATTGATCAGAGGTCAAAGGTAGCCAACTGTCATAGATGTCAATTCAATGTATATTCCAAGTTGATTAAACAACATTGATTCAACCAGTGTGCGTGACCTACATAAAAGAAAATTAGAACAAACCTGCCAGGGTTATTTCTAAATACGTAAATTACTCTGTAATTTGACAGCTTTTTTGTGTAGCTTTTAAAACCAGAGTTCAATTAACAGTAGTCTGCTTCCACAACCAGGTCTCTGAGCATTTCTTATTATTCTGTATGTAAATCCGAGACACTCCATTTGGTATGATATGTTACACTTTGTGTGGTATGTATTAATTTGTGGATGTCATCAACAATTTCGTATGATATGTTATACAAATTACAATTTGTATTAAATGTTATGAATTTGCAAAACGTACAAGATGTAACAAATTTGCTAAATGTATGATATGTTATGAATTCTAGCTAGGTGGCTAACATTAGCTAGCTGGCTGACATTAGCTAGGCTAGGGTTTAAGTTCAGGAGTTAGGTTAAAGAGTTAAGATCAAGGGGAAGGGTTAGCTAAAATGGCTTCCAGTTGAAGCTCGCATCCGCTACAAGACCATGGTGCTTGCCTACGGAGCTGTGAGGGGAACGGCACCGCAGTACCTCCAGGCTCTGATCAGGCCCTACACCCAAACAAGGGCACTGCGTTCATCCACCTCTGGCCTGCTCGCCTCCCTACCACTGAGGAAGTACAGTTCCCGCTCAGCCCAGTCAAAACTGTTCCCTGCTCTGGCCCCCCAATGGTGGAACAAACTCCCTCACGACGCCAGGACAGCGGAGTCAATCACCACCTTCCGGAGACACCTGAAACCCCACCTCTTCAAGGAATACCTAGGATAGGATAAAGTAATCCTTCTCCCCCCCTTAAATGATTTAGATGCACTATTGTAAAGTGGCTGTTCCACTGAATGTCAGAAGGTGAATTCACCAATTTGTAAGTCGCTCTGGATAAGAGCGTCTGCTAAATGACTTAAATGTAATGTAAAAATGTTAGTTTAAAGGGTAAGCTTTCATTCTAAGTAGTTGTTAAGTAGTTACAAAGTAGCTAAAGAGTGGTTGAAGTTGCTAATTAGCTAAAATTGTCCGCGATGAGATTCAAAACCTTTGGGTTGCTAGATGTTCGAGATATACGCCCACCCATCCACACACACCCAGACTAACCACCCGACTTTCGTTTTTGTAACCATGCCAAACGTTAACATATAATACTACGTTTAGTGTCCTGGATTTACATTTACTATGTTACGTCTAGTCTATGAGACCAGGCTGGCTTCCAATCTCACTTCCAGTAAACTACCCACTACCCTAAGGTCACTGGAGTGCAAACTCACTGAATAAAATATATTTTTTAAACACAGCAAGCTAATGGAAAACAAATCAATAAAATTAAAGTGAAGGGCTGTTTTTCTATGCTTGAGAAGAGGCAGCAAACTGTGCCCAAGAATGGGTCTGGTGAAAGCATTGCTCTAACCTTCACTAGCTTAAAAGTGTTGAGCAGCTTGCCATTAAATTGGTTAATGCAATTAACAAAGATCAAAGACTGATGTGGTGTACTTATTTAATATTAAAAATACTGTATGAATCCGTTATGGATATGTAGTTTATCTATGACCTTTTCAGCCCATTCAACTGAGTTAATGTCCAACAAACAGTTTATTCATTCAAAAGCACATCCCAGGCCTAATCTCTTTCCCAGATGAAGTGGCAGGTCCCCATACAAGTGTATCAAGTACAGTGGTCTGCTGCTTCCTTGAATAGTTGGCTTGCTTTATGCATTTTAGCCCCAACACATTCTCCCTTATCTGAGAATATTTCCAGTAAAAATTAAGGTTGAACAGAAGGTGTTGTGTGCACCTTGCTCAGTATTAGCCACAGGAGCATTATACACTGAACAAAAGTATAAACACAACATATAAAGTGTTGGTCCCATGTGTCATGAGCTGTAATACAATATCCCAGAAATGTTCCATACTCACAAAAATGTTGTGCACAAATGTGTTTACATCCCTGTTAGTGGTTATTTTATCCTTTGTCAAGATAATCAATCCACCTGACAAGTGTGGTAGATCAAGAAGCTGATTAAACAGCATAATCATTACACAATGACAATAACATATCACTCTAAAATGTTCAGTTTTGTCACATAACACAATGCCACAGATGGCTCAAGTTTTGAGGGAGCATGCAATTGGCATGCTGACTGTAGGAATGTCCACCAGATCGGTTGCCAGACAATTTAATGTTAATTTCTCTAACATAAGCCACCTCCAACGTAATTTTAGAGAATTTGGCAGTATGTCCAACCGGCCTCCCAACTGCAGACAACCACGCCAGCCAAGGACCTCCACATCCGGCTTCTTCACCTGCGGGATCGTCAGAAATGGTGGGGGGTGCTGAGGAGTATTTCTGTCTGTAATAAAGCCCTATTGTGCAGAAAACTAATTCTGATTGGCAGGGCCTTGCTCCCAAGTGGGTGTGCCTATGCCCTCCCATGGCTGCACCCCTGCCCAGTCATGTGAAATCCATAGATTAAGGCCTAATGAATTTTTCAATTTACTGATTTCCTTAGAACAACTGTGACTAAGAAAAATCTTTCAAATTGTTGCATTTATATTTTTATTCAGTGTAGGTTTCAAAATTTGGGATGAGAAAGAACCTACACCCGGAACAATAGTTTCTTCCCACTGTAAAAAGTAAATATGGTTGAACTAGATCCTTATTCAGGGGAGTACTTGCTAAATCGTAATGTTCCCAGGCCATTCAGTATACGGAGACACCGAAATAGTCTGTTTAATAGCTGCAACAAAGAAATCAACACATTTATTCAGTTATTCCCTTTTGACTCAAAATCAAAATTACATTTCCACAGCAGCCCATATCACACATTTATATTTCATATCCATTTAACCTTTTTTTAATATAAAACCATTACTTATTGGGTAAATATGGAGAGAGGACCTGTGTTTAAGATCACATTTCAGTCCTTTCACTGCAGGTGAGGCAGGATACACCATTCATCTCTCAAATGTTTATGTCTGTAATATTTCAAATCAGTCCATCCATAAAATAATGTACACCATTCATCTCCCAAATGTTTATGTTTGTAATATTTCAAATCGGTCCATCCATAAAATAATGTACACCATTCATCTCCCAAATGTTTATGTTTGTAATATTTCAAATCGGTCCATCCATAAAATAATGTACGTCCATAAGATGATGGGCAAGGCTCCAGCTGTGAGTCTTCTGAGTTGGCGAAATAGAATGCAGTGCAACAGTTAAGTCCTTGTTGTGTGCGCTAAGGGCCCCCTTATGTCTGGGGGTGGGAATTGTTCTGTTCATAAGTCCGTGAGAGAGTCTGTGCGGTCCGGTGTGACTCAGTTTTCAGGCCTGAAATGCTCCAGCGTGGACTTGAGGATGTTCCTGGCGCTGCTGCACGACTCCAGGGCCTGGATGTGTCTGAAAGTCACAAATATACAGTCACACCGTTGCAATAATGGACAGTTGTACCTTTCATCTTTACTGTTGTTAGACACAGCAGCCTGACAGCATAGGAACATGGGTACAATGTGCAATTTGGAGCATGTTGGCAATATCCTTGGTGAACTTTGTGCCAATGTGGTGTGTTAATCTGCAGTCGGAGAGGGTACCTGAGAGCTACGCTGCCGCCCATCACTCATGCCCTTACCGGGACATGAAGGCTTCCAGCACAGCGATGTGGTCCTGGGGGAAGTAGTCCTGACGCACAACGTACTCCAGGGCCTGCAAATGACCAGGCACCACATGTACCGGCTTCACCTTGTCCTCACTCTGAATGAGAGAGAGGGAGACATGAGGACTACAATAATACAAGGCAGAAGAAAACCAGGCGTTTTTCTACAAATTCATAGAACGTGTACCTTGAGGAGTCCCAGCATTACTAACAGCGATGATACAAAGTTGTAACCTTGGAAGGAGGGGCTTGTGAAGGCTTTCCTGAGAATTGCGTCTGCATAACAAAGAGGACATATACTTAACATTCGGTCATACAGATGGTCATGGACTCAGTCATCTGGCCCCATGTCTTCAGTAAGTACTCAGAACTAAGATAAGTGGCCCTTACCAATACTGTCTAGGACAGCACTCTTAACCTGTTCATCTTCCTCATTGTACACAGAGGAGATTTTCAGGAAAGCCTCCGCTGTCTTACCAGCATCAGCCACATCTACCTGGAAAGAGAAGAACAAGGACAAAAGGTTAAACGTGTCACCATCAACCTGTTTCGGCCTACTGACACACACTGTATGTCACCTCAGGTTTCCACTAAGTAATTTGCTGTGTAAAGAATTCATGACAGGGTGTGTTAACCTGCTGTTCAAAGAGCAGGGCCCTCTTGGTGCCCAGTTTGAGCAGCTTGTCGGGGGAGGGGAAGCAGAGGAAGGAGGCGGCATCTGGGGATCGGGGCACTGACGGAGGAGAGGAAACCTGATTCACACTGCTGTCCTCTTCCTCCTCCTCATCTTCATCACCCTCCTCCTCGTCTTCATCACCCTCCTCCTCCTCGTCTTCATCACCCTCCTCCTCCTCGTCTTCATCACCCTCCTCCTCCTCCTCGTCTTCATCTTCATCACCCTCCTCCTCCTCCTCCGGCTCCCCTTCATCGTCGCTGCAGGTAGAGACAAAGATTTTCTCATGACGGCTTGTGATAAAAGATAGGATGGTTGAGGTTTAGTGTGGGTACGTCAAAAAGTATAAACTCATTTAATATTTCAATCCAATACCTGAGTGACCCCAGCAGGTCTCCCATGTTCAGGCCATCCATTACCTCTCTGAGATCATCACAGCCCTCCTCCCCCAGGCAGTTACCTGACAGTACAAACACACACAACACAACAAAGTCACACATGAACTCTACAGATCCTACAAAAACATTACTAGCCAATGCAACATTTTCATGTGTTGTAAGTCAAGTGTGTATCCATCATGTACCATTTAAGTCCAGTTTCTCCAGTGTGGCTTTGCCCTCAACTGATTGTGCCACCAGCAGTGCAGCTTCTCCTGTGATCTCCCCAAATGACAGATTCAGCTCCTGACAAAGACATTAAAAAAAATATGGGTATGAGTCAGGTGTATGAACACACATGAATTAACAATCAAGTGCAGTAGATGATCCTGCAGCAAGGGTGGGACCAGTGCTACCCTGTACCTTGAGGATGGGAAGCCCCTCAGTGACTGCCTCTGCGATAGCTATAGCCCCCTCGGAACGCACCAGACAGTCTCCAAAGTTTATCACCTGGATACTGCGCAAATGTTTCAGAGCCTGAAGGTGGAACAAAACACTCATTGTCAGTCAATAGTATGGCAAGTGCATTTGAACATACATCAACTTCATGAGGGTTTCATTGTCATGCAGCCTTCGTACACAAGGCAAACCACTACTCTACCTGTGCCATGGCGATAGCTCCTTTCTTGGTGAAGGTGTTGTCGTTGAGGTTGAGGACCCGGAGCTGGGGGTTGTGTTGCATGGCAGTGGCCAGAGCAGTTACCCCAGGGTGGTTGATCCCATTCTGGGGCACGTGCACCTCCTCCAGACTACCCATCAGCTGAGGTCATACAGTAGCATCAGACAGAGATAGCTATATAGACATGACATGGTATATGGCTTGTCACGGTCAGTACAGTTTAATCATAAACTCAGTAGCATTACGTTGGGAGTGTTCGAGGAGCTTTTATCCATGCTGCTGCCAGTACTAATGCTAAAGAGCTCCATGTGAACCACTGTGGTGATAAACTGCATATACTCTACAAGTCCAGACTGTCAGAAATTCTGATATGTTCAGCTCAGGAGCCAGTGTCTGTACCTGGAAGGCCTGGGCAAGGGCAGTGGCCCCATCGTTCTCCAGACGGTTTCTGCCTGCGATGAACACCTTCAGCCCAAGGGGGGTGCCCTGTGCACTGGACTGCTTATAGCACTCCGTCAACGCTGCAGCTAAGATCTGAGGAGACCACACATACAGAGCACAGTGAAAAAACTATGTTGGAAAGGTTATGATTGTCATGATAGATATTAAATCATGATATCATTATTCAACCTTAACACAAGCTATATATTTCATGAGAAATTAAATTAGCTTTAGATCTTCTCTGAAATTATACTGAGGGGGGCAACTTTATGTTGTGGAGCCTGCTCAATAACGCAATGCAGCTCCTATCAAACTGGAGACATTCCGCCCACCTTGCCTCCACCAATGCCCATGCCGCAGTTGTTGAGCCTCAGTTCCTGCAGTGTGTGACAGGCAGTGCTCTTGAGCAACTTCTCGATGCCCTTCACCCCGTCTGGTCCAAAGGCGTTGTCACTGAGGTCCAGCACGCTCAGTCTGGCGCCTGCTGTCATTAGCGCCGCACCCAGGGAGTTCTGAATAGGGGTGATGAAGGCTGAGTTTACAATCCCAGACCACATTTCATCTATCAAAAGGGAGTAAGTATTTTTTTAAATTAAGTCTCACCAGGGCTGGAGGGATCTCAGAACGCAGTCGCCCAGTAAACATGTCACTCCAGTAACAGTACTGAGGGAGAGAGGGTTATATAAAGGGTCAGCTAAGTATTGTCTCGAGAGAGAGATAGAGATATATATATATATGACAGATATGAAAGCAAGATGGAACAGAGCCAAAAGCGGGTATCTCATCAAAATCAACATATGAGAACATCAATCTTTCTCCGTGTGGCAGTCAGTGGAATGAATACCTGTCCTCTGTACCATGAACAATGCAATCAAAACACACTTCATCTCATAATCACTCTGTGACTGGTACCTTAAATTCACTCTTTGTCTCCAGGGCTTTAGCGATGGCCTGTGCTGCCTCCACCCCATAAGTGTTCCCCTCCAGCCTGAGTGCTTGCAACCCCTTGAACTCCTGGATCTCTTTCACCATCTCTTCCACTGGAAAGAAAGAGAGAGGGAAAGATTGAAGACACAGACCATGATTGTTTGAAGAACAATACATTGGGCTCCCGAGTGGCACAGTGGTCTAAGGCACTGCATCTCAGTGCAAGAGGAGTCACTACTGTCCCTGGTTAGAATCCAGGCTGTATCACATCCGAACGTGATTGGGAGTCCCATAGGGCGGCGCACAATCGGCCCAGCGTCATCCGGGTTTGGCCGTCATTGTAAACAAGATTTTTCCTAAACCGGCTTGCCTAGTTAAATAAACGTTACATTTTCTTTTTTTAAATCTAACAACAAAAAACATTTGGCATTGATTGGACACCACATTGTACTTGAACAACCTATTGGATGACAATTGAAGGAGCATAAGCATAATGAGTCAATGGTTGGAATACTTACCAGATAGTGCATTGTCGAATTTGCGTCCTTGGCCTTTATAACTCAACTCTCCCTCAGTCACCTGAGTTTTTGCCAGAGAGTCGGCCAACTGTGCAACAGCATCCGTCGCCATCAGGACACCTGGGGAACATACTAACTTATGAACAAGAATATGCACTACTTACTTAAGCAACACATAATATATTATCAATTACCACCTAGTAGAGTACCTGCCAAAGACTTAGCGTTACCAAACACACATGCAGTTTGAAGTGACGTTATAAACATTCAGTTAGCTAGCTAGTTAACTTTAGCTAATATACACAGGGGGTGGAAAGTTGCTCTGTCTGTAAACGTTGCTATCTTGCTATCATTGTGCTACCCTCTGGAAGAAGTGGAAACCCTTGCTAACTAATGTTAGCCAAGTAGCATTATATGTTTATAGTGTCGTAACTATCTGCCAACGAGTTGTAAACACTTGGCACACACCATCTCATGCTAGGATAGTTGAGGCTAACTAGCTAGGTAGAAAAAGCTGAACATGGTTGATCATTTCCAATGGTGTGATAAAGCTGGAAATGTTCTACAAGAATACAGCCATCAAAGCAAGTTACTTAACGTTGTTCTGACTTGATAAAGTCATAACATACTAGCTATATTTAGTTAGCTAGCTTAGCAAGAGCAGGGCATGCCCTGGTACGGCATCGACCAATTTGATAAATATGGCACCTCCCCTCATGTGTGACCTTACTAACGTTTCCCTGAATACATTTGCAAGCGAAAATGTCTCTGAAGTAGTATGAAACGTGTATCAATGCTTACAAAATCGAAATTTCTGCGTATAACTAGTTATTTCCAGAACAGCGCTATCTGTCACACAAGCTGTCTCCCGCTCGGTTCTGACGTTTAAACACTTCGAGGACCATGGCTGACGCGGGACACACGGGACTTGTAGTTCCAGGCAGTTTCGTTGCCTCATCTTCTTCTATTACATCATGGTGGTCCGCAAACAAACGTTAAAGTGTATGCCGCCACCTACTGTGCTGGAATGTACGATTAATCATGATCTGCTCAATTCTGCACTACCATTAAAAAGTAATACGAATACAATACAATAAAAAATAAATCCCTACTAACTTCTACCCCCCCAAAAAAAAAAAAACTCCCCAACCCCCTGCCCGTTAAACTTCTACCACCCCCCCCAAAAAAACTCCCCTACCCCGTTAAACCATATCATGCTGAAACACTCCACCCCTAGGATTGTTCAGTATGCCAACAATCATTTCAACAGTAACATCTGTTACACCCAATATCTCTTTTGCCGTCTCCACAATGACCTTCATCCTTGTATATCTGCTTTCCACAACCTGAGTAGCATTGCTAACCTTACCAATAAAAGCTATGAAGTCTACTTTATTCATTATCAAAATGTCCTTTGACACCGCACATTCATGCCAGGACCAGCAGAACCCCCCCCCCCCTGACATTAGGTCCAGCCATGGAAGCTCCATCATTCCACACTGTAGCTCCACCAATCTGTCTTACAAATTCTGCAAACGAAACATCATGACTACTTCTATATATCTGAGCCTCTCTAGCCTCTCTCTGCACCTGACATCCACCCAATTTTGCGCTATGTTCCCCCCACAATTATAACACTTAACTTTCACATTGCTCCCACATTCACTGTAATCATGTTCCCCTCCACACTTGGCACATGTTTTCCTTCCTTTACATTGTACAGCTACATGTCCCATTCTTTGGCATTTAAAACACTGCAATGGGTATGGGACAAATAACTCTGACATTTAAACTAAGGAATCCTATCTGTACTCTTCCAGACAAACCTTATCATCAAACCTCAGCAGCACTGAAAAGCTTTCACTTCTGATCAACCTTTTGTCCTCAATCACTCCTTTCACATTTTCTTTAATATAATATATGGGCATAGGTATTGGGACCCCAGTGATGACTCCTCATAACCTAGCATAAGCACCTGGGACATGGCTTTGAATTTTATTCTCCTTAAGCGTTTCTACAGTATTTTCAGAATCTTCTCTTGCTGAGCCTGGCTACCACAAAATATGAACAATCTACCATTTCCAATGAACCAAGGTAATTTGACTTCTTTCTCTAATTTGACTTCTTTTAGTCAGATAGGGTCGAAATGAGGCCCTGTGGTCTCCTCAAACACCATCACCACTTCCCACTCCAACACAAAGTTACTCTTGCTTCCTACCTTTATGCTTTCTTTACCAGATGCTCCACTGCTTTCTGTATCATGAGCCCTCTTCTTCCTATATCTTTCCACTACCGACCATTCTGGCCCTCTGCCTCCCGCTCCATACCATCAGAACGATCATCCATATTGTTCGCATTCCAGCACAGCTGTTGCTTCACCAACCTTCTCTCCATTTCGTCCGCACTACTCGCTGCCATCGCTCTCAACAATCAAAATAGCCTCTTTGGCTAATCTCATCTGAAGTTTATTTTATGTCAAAAAGCAAACACACTTTAAAAAATCCTGTGATACTGAACAGTGTAGCTATATTTACAGCTTTATTTGATCAGTTCTCTGAGTTATCAGTGCTTGGGAGGAGTCCAGCAGCCCAAAGGCTGACAGATGACGATATTCAAGTCATAAACCACGTTTCCATCCACAGTTTTTAATGTGAGTAAAGTCATACATATAAAATAAAATCCCGAAAGCTACGATGATAATAGGAAGATTCGGTACAATTTTATAAATGCCAACAAATAATTTGTTCATTCGACATGGTGGGATCCTTTTGTGTCGGTAAAATTAAGAATGCGAGAAATGGTGGTGGAAACCAGTGGAGGCTGGTAGGAGGAGCTATAGGAGGACAGGCTGATTGTAATGGGTGGAATGAAAAAATGGAACAGAGTCAAACGTGTGGTTTCCATATGTTTGATGTGTTTGATACCGTTCAATGAAATCCATTCCAGCCATTACAATGAGCCTGTCCTCCTATAGCTCATACCACCAGCCTCCTCTGGTGGAAACTCATTTATGGGCAAATATTGATATATACCTCTTATGTCCCACCTACCATGTGGGGTGACTGGCAATAGTGTTGGCCAATCACCAGTCAGCACCACATTCATGTTCTGTGTAACTTTCATTTTCGGGCAGTTGACTTGACGTATGGCTACAGCATAACACCCAGATTGTTCTGTGCTAAAGTTAGTCAGTCTTTAAATGCATTTGTTGTTTGTGTATAATAAACATCAGGGAAAGAAGGTTTGTTAGGGTCTTTCCACCTATGTCCTCCACATTACCTGTATAGTAAATGATTAGCTAGTTAGATTCACAGTGCTAGCCAGGTTAGCTAGTGTACTGAGGTGATTGAGCATTAGCTAACATTAGCTCACAATCAGTAAAGATCTCAAACCACAACACCGGTGTCAGAAGTTCTTTTTGTTGAAATGTGTGTTCTTTTTGTGAGCCATCCAATCTTTTCTGGAATTTCTGACATTTTGGGTTGTTCTCACTGATCGTGACATTGCTAGCGAGCTTGTTAGCTAGCTAGATTCAGTTGCTGATTTCAGGTCTCCTCTCCCTCTCCATGTGCTGCAAGACAAATATTTTTATAATCGTTATATCTGTGTGCAAGCCCTGAACTTGTTGCTATGGCAACCCAAAGGCAGCTGTGAAAACAAGACCCTGCGCTGCAGAGGGACAGCCAGGCCTATTTTTGTTCAAGTTATTATTTTTTCCTCTTCTGGATTTTTAGTTTTTCATTTTATTTTCAAAAGTTTGGACCAGTAAGAGAGGAGAGAGGTGCAGCAGCTACCCAGTCCTAACGGCAACGCCGGAGGAGAGGGAGTGAAGAGAAGTGCCAGTGCTGCCCCCGGCAATGTTGTACCCAGGGATGGTGAGTCCTCCAGTGACAGTGACCACCCCAGCGACAGTGACACCAGCAATGGGGATCCCAGCAGCAGTGACTCAGTGATGGTGACCTCAGCGACATTGACCAGACCAATGATGGCGACCCCAGCGGCGGAGATCCCAGCAGCGGTGACCCCAGCGATAGTGACCTCAGCGGCGGTGACCAGACCAACTATGGTGACCCTAGTGGCGGTGATCCCAGCAGCAGTAACTCCAGCATCTGGCAGCCCACTCTGAGGTCACTTCCCTCGACACCGGGCAATGCCCGCATCATGCCTCAAATTTCCCAGCGGCATCGACGGCCATAGGCATTGCAGCCCCTGTGTGGCTGTAATGCCCCCTAAAAAAAATCCATTCCTTTTGGTCATTGTGCCGGAGTCACCACAAATTTGATGACTTGAGACTCGACTTGGAATAAAATAAAATAACTTGAGACCTGACTTTGACGTGGAGCCTCAAGACTCGGGACTTGACTTTGATTTAAGACTGGTAACTTGAAATTATCTGTAATGTTTTGTCACTCATTTTCAGTGGAAATTTTAGCATGTAAATCTTGGTGTGGGAAACTCAACATTTCTTTTTAGAGGCAGGCCAGCAAAGCCACTACACAGCACAGCAGAGCACAACACAACACTAAACAATACATTAATTACACTATAACAGTGACAAACAGTGCCCACAAACTTAGGGCCTGCAAAAGTTGTCCGAACAGCAGAGTCCCAACACCGATACGTTTTAGCTAGAATTTCTCTTTATATGACAAATATTGAAAAGGATTTGCCAGTAGATTGTCGACTTATTTCATGAGGATGAAATTCTACACAGGGACACTCAAAGTCACTCTTAAATGAATCATCGTTTATTAACAGAAGCTGGAGAGATCACAGTCAAACTTAGATGCATAAAGTACCAGTCTGAAGTGAGCTCCACCAAGGCAGTCCCGTTAGTTCTCTGCTTACACAGACAAGTTATATTTGCATGATTCAGCTTATTCCTTATTCATAATTCATTAATCATTAAGGTTTGGTTCATGCATGTGACCGACCAATACTGGTTCATGCATGTGACAGACCAATATCTCACAAGGCTTCTTCTCTCCAAGCTGAGACCTTGAAACTGAGATATCCTTTCGTTCTCAAAACAAGGTTCTGGGCTTACTGCCAAATTGCAAATGCTGATAGTGAGGATTCGTTCAATCAGTCACTTGCATGAAGACAGAAATTGGTTATTAGTGGAGCAAAAACATAAAATGTTCCATCACACATGACCAGTCCAATCAATGCTACAGTAGATATAACGTAATTTTATCTGTGGCCAATGACCTTGAGCCTTCTTGGATGGGCACTTCTGTAACTCTATGGTAGCACCCAAGGGGCTTGAATTTTTTGAGCTCTCCCCGTAGATTTTGCAGTGACATAGTGTCCCCATGAGTGACAGAACACTGAGCCAATCACGGCGCAACTAGAGAACATTACCAACCCCTACAATCCTGTATTTTCTGCTGGCTGCCCCAACCCCACAGAAAGCACTGAGCTATGCTGAAATACCTGCATTTTGGAGCTGCCTTACTCAAGAAATCAAAAGAGATAATGTTTGTATGCAGCTTAACTAAATAATGTTTTTTTTAATAAATGTTTGCAAACTGATATGTGACACGTATTAATGGCAAAATAACATGCAAAACAGGAACACCCCCCCCCAAAAAATTATTTTATTACATTTTTTTTCCAAACCTTTCCCTTGAGACATAAAAAAAGAGGGGAAGGAAGTTGTGTTTGGGACAGAGTGGAGTTATTGACTCGACTGGTGGTGGTCGGGCGTGCAGGTGGCTCGTGCTGGCTGGGCGGACTGGCTGAAATTTGATAGAGGATGTCTTAATAAAGTCAATCAAAAGTTTAATCTTTGTACTTTATTTGTAAAAGTTGTTCATTAGTTAGGCTATTGGTTAAAGCTGCAACACAATATTGATTATTGAATTAGCATTGATCTAGTTCAGTCTTAACTTAAACCAACTCTCAATAACTTAAACATATTTAAAAATGATCTCTTACCTAGCTTGATGACTTTGAGCATTTTTGCTTACCTATTGTTTTTCTAAATCAGGCGTCACCAACCCGTCGATCGTGGTCGACAAGTCAATCTTGGAAGCATTCCAAATCGATAGGAAGAGTTTTCAAAATCAGATAAAAAAGGGGGTATATCTGGCCAATCATATACAGTTTCTAGGACCAAGATGCAGCGTTGTAAGTGTTCATCATTATTTTAATAAACTGAACACTAAATACAACAAGGAACAAAAGAAACAACCGAAACAGCTCCGTCAGGTGCAAAACACACTAAACAGAAAATAACTACCCACAAAACCCATGTGGGCAAGAGCTACCTAAGTATGGTTCTCAGAGACAACGACAGACAGCTGTCCCTGATTGAGAACCATACCCGGCCAAAAACAAAGAAATACAAAAACATAGAAAAAAGAACATAGAACGCCCACCCTAGTCACACCCTGGCCTAACCAAAATAGAGAATAAAAGGCCTCTCTATGGCCAGGGCGTGACACCCTGACTCCCGCCTTAATGAGCTCAGGCACTTGTTGTTACACCAGACTTTTCACCAGGCTGTAGAGCTTGCAAAAAGGGGTAATGTGGAGCGGCACCACAACAACATCCACCCTAAGTTCAAAGAAACCTACCGGCAAAAGAGCCATCTTTGTTCAAAGAAAGTTGATGAGCTCAAGTCTGTACTGAAAACACAGCAGTCGCTTTTTACCAAACCGACAGCTAATAGTAAGGCTGCAACAGAGGCATCCTTCCATGTCAGCCATCCCTTGGCTAAACATAAGAAATCGTTCACCGATTGAGAGCTATACAAGGAGGCAATGGCCGTTGTCACCCAGACATTATTCAAAGGATTCAAAAACAAAGAGGACATTAAAAATGCTATCAGAAGTGTGCCACTTGGCCCAGCCACTGTAACAAGAAGGGTAGAGTCGTTATCGGAGGACGTGAATCAACAATTGCTCAAGGATTTTTCACTTTGTGTGTGCTTTTCGCTGCAATTTGATGAATCCCAGGATATGACAGACACTGCACAGCTGATGATGTTTGTTCTCATGGCTTTTAAGGATTCAACTACTATGGAGTCTTTTCTCACCCTTTTACAATGAAAAGGGAGAACAAGATGTGAGGACATTTACAACGAGTTTAAATGTTATGTGCATGATAACAGCATTCCCATTCATAAGCTGGTAGCGATCACTACAGACAGGGCACCGGCAATGCGTGGGGTGCATTTGGGCTTCGTTGCACTGTGCCGTCGTCCCGATTTTTGAACTATCACTGTGTAATCCATCAGCAAGGACGAGCTAGTAAAGTAGTGGACTTGTCTCATGTCATGACACTTGTCGTTATGATTGTTAATTCGATTTGCGCAAAAGGACTTCAGCACCGCTTGTTTAAATCAGATGAGCTTGATGCCGCATACAGTGACTTGATTCTCCACGCTTGCGTAAGGTGGTTGAGTCCTGGGAAAGTACTGCAGCGATTTGTTGACTTGATCAAATCATTTCTGGAGTCACAAAATGAGGAGCATGAGGAACTGTCTGATGATGCATGGCCGCTAGACTGTTTCCTCACGGACATAACAGCCAAACTGAACCAGCTCAACTACGAGCTTCAGGGAAAGACAAAGACGTGGCACACATGATCAGCGCTGTCAATGCCTTTAAGGCCAAGGTGGGTATGTGGGTCTCTCAGCTGAGGAATAGAAGGCTGGTTCACTTCCCAAAACTGGAGAAAATGTCACAAAAAAACATCAGAAACAAAGATGCTTTTTTCCCGCAAGAATTCTGTGCCCACCTGGAGAAACTGGCATCTGATTTCAACAGGTGTTTTCAGAAGTTAAATGACAATTGAATTTATCTCAACCCCCCCATTGAGATCGAGGAGGTGTCCACCAAATTCCAGCTAGTATTTGCTTTACCAATTGGAGTTGACATGGAGATAATTGAATTGCATAATGAAAGCAAGATCAAGAGACAGTAACTTTTGGGATCTTGTAACAGTGAAAAGTCTCCCCTCCTTTCATCCTGCTCACTTAAGGTGAAGGCCTACTTTGGATCAACATATCTCTGTGAGATGGCCTTTTCACAGATGAAAGGAATCAAGTCAAAGAACAGGTCTTGTCTAACTAATAGACATCTCACAGACAGTGTTAGACTTGCTGTGTCAAACTATGAGCCAGACTACAGAGCACTTGCTGATGGTGTGCAATCACAGCCATCACATTGAATGTGTATGTGGGGAGGGGATCTCATCCACAGCCATCAGAGTGAGTGAGCATTGCCAGTTTGAAGTCTGTTGTAGGCCATATTGTTTACAAAAGGATATGATCTTTGTTGTATGTTGTTAAAAAATGTAAAGTGAAACAGTACTGTACATGATTGGCTTAGGCCTGTAATTGACTGATTATTGAGGTAATAAATGGTAATAGGGCTGTGATTTGTGTGAAAATATTTTTGAAGAATTGAATGATGTGACTGTTGTCATACTATTTTGAATATTAGTTGCACTTACTTGACTATTGTCATTTTGATGTGTCTTGAAATTGTTGAGGTTATATACAGTATGAATGGTGAATGAGTAATAGGCCTGTGGAAATATTGAAAAATTGAATATGACTGTTATAAAATGTTGAATGATAGTTGCACTTACTTCTGATTATACTATTTGTATAATTGAATGAATTCTTTGCTTGTGACTGACAGGTAAAAAAAAATAAAGAATGTCAAAGTGGAACCACAATGTGGCCTTGTTTTTTGTAATTTTTTGCAAGTGGTAGATCTTGGTTTACATTTAGACTTGGGATTGTCACGCCCTGATCTGTTTCACATGTCTTTGTCTCCAACCACCTCCAGGTGTCACCTGTTTTCCCCATTAGTCCCTGGGTATTTATTTCGGTGTTCCCTGTTTGTCTGTTGCCAGTTCGTCTTGTCAAGTCAACCAGTGTGGTTTTCCATGCTCCGTCTTTTACTTATCAGCTCTTTTGCTAGTTCTCCCGGTTTTGACCCTTGCCTGCTTTGACTCTGAACCCGCCTGCCTGACCATACTGTCTGCCCTGACCTAGAAACTGCCTGCCAATCTGTTACTCCTGGACTCTGACCTTGTTTATGATCTTTTGCCTGTCCACGACCATTCTCTTGCCTGCCCCTAAATATCAGAGACTCTAACCATCTGCCTCCCGTTTCTGCATCTGGGTCTCGCCCTGTGCCCTTATAGTATGAACTGGCCATGACAGACCCAGCAGACTTGGACCAGCTCCGTCACGCTTTCACCCTGCAGGGAGGCATGAGGAGCTACTGCTGGACCTTTTTGAAGGGCTTCGTTCCCTGACGGAATGCCACTACCAAGGGTTCAAGGCTAATATGGAGAAAATCAGGGAGTTAGCTCATAGGCAGCCTGCCACCTCTGAGACCCCCCAACCACACAGTAACCTTTTTACTATTAGTGGTGGGTTTGTACAGCCTACCCCAGCTCCCTGAGAACCCTGCTTACCTCCTCCGGAGTGATATTCTGGGGATCCTGGAACCTGCCAGGGTTTTCTTTCTCAGTGCTCCCTCATTTTTGAGCTGCAGCCATCTTCGTTCCCTTTGGATTGGTAGCGTATATTTTTACGCTAATGTCGGGAAGGGCACTCTCCTGGGTTAAGGCAGTATGGGAGCAACAATCCGCTATTTGTCATAATCTGGAAGACTTCATGGCAGAGGTGAGGAAGGTTTTCAATTCTCCGGTATCCGGGAGAGAGGTGGCCCAAAAACTTGAATTACATCAAGACTCCCGTAGTGTGGCAGACTACGCTGTAGACTTTTGCACCTTGGCCGCCGAGAGTGCCTGGAATCCGGAGTCCTTATTTGATACCTTCCTTCACAGATGATCAGAGGTGCTAAAAGATGAGCTAGCTGCTCTGGAGTTACCGGTGGACCTCAATTCCCTCATTGCCCTCACCATCAGGATTGATGGACATCTACGGGAATGCAGGAGTGAGAGTACCATGACCTCCTGGAGGTTTTCAGCAAGGCTCGTGCTACCTCCCTTCCTCCACATCGTCCTTACGATTGTGCAATTAACCTCCTCCCGGGCACCACACCGCCTCGAGGCCGGCTATATTCCCTGTCTGGTCTTGAGACCAAGGCCACGGAGGAGTACATTGAGGACTCACTTGCTGTTGGGAGCATTGGTCCTTCTGCCTCTCCTGCTGGCGCAGGATTATTCTTTGTGTGGAAGAAGGACAAAACCCTGCATCCATGCGTTGATTACCGGGGCCTCAATGACATAATGATCAAAAATCGGTGCTCTCTACCACTTCTCTCCTTGGCTTTCAAACCTCTCCACGGGGATACCACCTTTTCCAAACTGGACCTTTGGAATGCCTACCACCTTGTGCGGATACGCGAAGGAAATGAGTGGAAGATGGCTTTCAACAGATGGCCCGCTGTTTTCCTGGTCAACGATGTGCTCCGGGACATGTTTAATCATTTTGTTTTTGTCTACCTCAACGACATTCTGGTTTTCTATTGTTCTGCCCAGGAACACATTCTCCGTGTTTGACAGGTCCTTCAGCGCCTCCTGGAAATTCAGTTGTTTGTAAAAGCTGAGAAGTGCGAGTTTCACTGCTTTACTATCTCCTTTCTGGGATACATGATCACTGAAGGGAATGTTCAGATGGATCCGGAAAAGGTGAGAGCGGTGGTGGCTTGGCCCCAGCCCATGTCTAGGGTGCAACTAAAACGGTTTTTGGAGTTTGCTCATTTCCACCTCAGTTTCATTCGGGCCTACAGCAACCTGGCGGCCCCCCTCTCTGCACTCACCTCTCCCAAGGTACCATTCACATGGTCTCCAGCAGCGGACAAGGCTTTTGGGGATCTAAAGCAGCTACTCACAACTGCCCCCATCCTCATCCATCAAATCAAAATAAAATCAAACTTTGTCACGTGCGCCGAATACAACAGGTGTAAAATGCTTACTTACAGGCTGTAACCAATAGTGCAAAAAAGGTATTAGGGGAACAATAGGTAAGTAAAGAAATAAAACAACAGTAAAAGGACTGGCTATATACAGTAGTGAGGCTAAAAAAGTAGTGAGGCTACATACAGACTACGGTTAGTCAGGCTGATTGAGGTAGTATGTACATGTTGATATGGTTAAAGTGACTATGCATATAAAGTGGGGCAAAAAAGTATTTAGTCAGCCACCAATTGTGCAAGTTCTCCCACTTAAAAAGATGAGAGAGGCCTGTAATTTTCATCATAGGTACACTTCAACTATGACAGACAAAATGAGAAAAAAATCCAGAAAATCACATTGTAGGATTTTTAATGAATTTATTTGCAAATTATGGTGGAAAATAAGTGTTTGGTCACCTACAAACAAGCAAGATTTCTGGCTCTCACAGACCTGTAACTTCTTCTTTAAGAGGCTCCTCTGTCCTCCACTCATTACCTGTATTAATGGCACCTGTTTGAACTTGTTATCAGTATAAAAGACACCTGTCCACAACCTCAAACAGTCACACTCCAAACTCCACTAAGGCCAAGACCAAAGAGCTGTCAAAGGACACAAGAAACAAAATTGTAGACCTGCACCAGGCTGGGAAGACTGAATATGCAATAGGTAAGCAGCTTGGTTTGAAGAAATCAACTGTGGGAGCAATTATTAGGAAATGGAAGACATACAAGACCACTGATAATCTCCCTCGGAGGGGAATCTAAGGGAGTAGTAAAGTGGGGAATCCAGGACAGAGTAGCGTTGCAGGAGCAGATGTGACAGTAAGGACATAGGAGCAGGGAAGGCAGCACGTGATTCATGAATCACAGTGCTACTCTAATATTCTCTCAGTTCATCACAATTACATAAGTGTCTCTAGTGGTGTCTCCTAACCAGCCTTGGACTCCCAGTCGGCCCGACGGTTATCTTAAGAGCGGGTGAGGTGGCGATGATGGGACTGGGGGTTGGCATCCTCTCACATCAAAACATACCTGAAAACAAGAGACACATGGAGAGCGAGAGATAGCATGTTTAAGCCTTGTGTTTTTTTATTTATTCTAACACTGTCAGTCATTAAACATCAGGAGTTGAAATGCAAAACTGACCCTTGATCATTATCTCTGTCA
Source organism: Oncorhynchus masou masou (assembly GCF_036934945.1). NCBI lineage: Eukaryota > Metazoa > Chordata > Actinopteri > Salmoniformes > Salmonidae > Oncorhynchus > Oncorhynchus masou. The sequence goes on along the minus strand of NC_088226.1, from coordinate 9,778,181 downwards.
GGACCCGGTTTCGAACCTGGGTCTCCGGAGTGAGAAACAGTCACTTAACCAACTGAGCCACGAATAGTCAGCAGAACCCAGAAGATGAGGCAGACACAGCAGTACTTAAGACGGTGTATTTAATAAAGAAAAAATCCTTAAATACAAAAAATGGCAAATCCAAAAGGTGGTAGGAAAAGCACAAAAAAGGCCTCAAAAGAAACTCACAAAAAATAAAACAAAAACAAAAAACAGAATACCACAAGAGCGTCACCCGGAATCGACAAGAGTACACAGAACACTAGGGCAGGGTGCTAACATACAAACACAGAGCACAGAACTGAGGGAAACTAAGGGTTTAAATACAATTAGAGGAAATGAGGCACAGGTGCAAATAATTAATGGGGATCAAGGGAAAAACATAAGGACAAAAAGCACAATGGGGGCATCTACTGACCAAAACCCGGAACAACCCTGGCCAAATCCTGACAGAATCCCCCCCCTAGGAACGGCTCCTGACGTTCCTACCAGCTCTCTCAGGGTGGAGGACCCTGAACTGACGAATGAGGTCAGGGTCCAGGATGTCTTTGGCAGGAACCCAGGAGCGCTCCTCAGGACCGTAGCCTTCCCAGTCCACCAGATACTGCCAGGACCGCTGCACCCGGCGGGAATCCAGTATCCGGTGGACGGTATAAGCCGGCTGGCCTCCAATGACACGAGGCGGAGGGGGAGGTCTGTCTGCCGGGACAAGGGGAGAAAAAACAACAGGTTTTAACAATGAAACATGAAATGTGGGATTAATCTTAAGGGATCTGGGTAAGTGTAGGCGATAAGAAACTGGGTTAACTCTCCTGGCAACCTTGAAGGGACCGATGTATTTTTGGGACAGCTTGCGAGACTCCACCCGTAGAGGTAAGTCTCTTGTGGAGAGCCAGACTTTCTGGCCGGGGCGCAGGGTAGGCCCGGGACGGCGACGTCTGTTGGCTTGTTGTTGATACCTCTGTGAGGAACGCATAAGATTAAGACGTGTCTTCCTCCACATAAGCCGACAGCGTCTGACGAACTTCAAGGCTGAAGGCACTCTGACTTCTGCCTCCTGGTCCGGGAACAATGGAGGAGCATAGCCAAACTGACACGTGCGGGGACATACCAGTGGAGGAGGAGCGCAAGGTGTTGTGCGCGTATTCGGCCCAAACAATAAAGGATGACCATGTGGACGGGTTGTCACGAGTCATACATCGGAGGGTGGTTTCCAGCTCTTGATTCATCCTCTCTGTTTGGCCGTTGGACTCCGGATGGTACCCTGAAGATAGACTGGCAGAAGCCCCCATGAGTTGGCAGAAGGCCTTCCAAAACCTTGAGGCGAACTGGGGACCTCTGTCAGAAACCACATCTTGAGGAATGCCGAAGACTCGGAACACATGATTAATTACCAACTCAGCCGTTTCCTTGGCAGAAGGTAACTTAGTCAGAGGGACGAACCTGGCCGCCTTTGAAAACCTGTCGATTATGACTAGGATAGTAGTATTGCCATGGGATGGAGGAAGTCCAGTAATAAAGTCCAATGAGATATGGGACCAGGGTCTGTGGGGAACAGGTAAAGGATGAAGGAGTCCTTGAGGGCGGAGGTGAGAAGATTTGCCCTGGCAGCACACGGGGCAGGCATTGACGAAAGTGGCAACGTCTTCTCTTATGGTAGGCCACCAGAACTTACGCTGGATGAACTCCAAGGTGCGACCTACGCCCGGATGACAGGTGAGGCGAGAGGAGTGCCCCCACAGAAGGACCTGAGTCCTCACTGCCTTGGGGACAAACAACCGATTGGCAGGGCCTCCTTTCCGGTCCGGTTCGCTAGCTTGAGCACGTCTCACGGTATCCTCAACTTGCCACGAGATCGGAGCCACAATCTTAGCAGCAGGAAGGACAGGCATGTCCGTGTCATCTCGAATGGCAGGAGCGTAGACTCGGGACAGGGCATCCGGTTTGAGATTCTTCGACCCGGGCCGATAGGTGAGGATAAACTGGAATCGATTGAAGAAAAGAGACCATCTAGCTTGTCTAGAGTTCAATCGCTTCGCCTGCTGGATATACTCCAGATTTTTGTGGTCCGTAAGCACTTGAAACGGGTGAGAAGCCCCCTCGAGCCAGTGTCTCCATTCCTTCAATGCCATCTTCACCGCTAGGAGTTCACGATCCCCCACATCGTAGTTCCTCTCAGTCGGGGTAAGCCGGTGTGAGAAGAAAGCGCACGGATGAAGCTTCTTGTCTTCACCCCTCTGAGACAGGACAGCTCCAACACCAACCTCTGATGCGTCTACCTCCACCACAAATGGTTCATCCGTAGTCGGTAGTATCAGGATGGGAGCAGAGAGGACGCGCTGCTTGAGTCCTTGGAAGGCCGTCTCAGCTTCTCTTCCCCACAAAAACCTTGCATTGCCACCTTTGGTTAAAGCTGAGAGAGGAGCTGCCACCAAACTGAAGTTCTTGATGAACTTGCGGTAAAAGTTTGTGAAGCCCAGGAAACGCTGAACATCCTTAACGGATTTGGGGGTGGGCCAATCCGCTACCGCCCCTACCTTCCTAGGGTCCATTTGGACTCGACCGGGTTCCACTACAAATCCCAGGAATTGTACTCGGGATGAATGGAATTCACATTTTTCCGGCTTAACGTACAGATGGCTGTCTAGGAGGCGTTTGAGTACTTGTCTGACATGCTTAGTGTGTTCTTGAAGGGAGCTCGAAAAGATGAGGATGTCATCCAAGTAAACGAACACAAATATGTTAAGCATATCCCTAAGCACATCGTTTATGAGCGCTTGGAACACCGCTGGGGCGTTGGTCAGGCCGAAGGGCATCACCAAGTATTCATAGTGACCAGTAGGCGTGTTGAAAGCGGTCTTCCACTCGTCACCAGGTCTGATCCGCACAAGATGGTATGCGTTCCGCAGGTCAAGCTTAGTGAAAACAACTGCTTCCTGAAGCAGCTCGAAGGCTGTGGCCATAAGGGGTAGCGGGTAACGGTTACGGACGGTTATGGCATTGAGTCCCCGGTAGTCGATGCAAGGACGTAATCCACCGTCTTTCTTGGCCACAAAGAAAAACCCTGCTCCCGCCGGGGAGGTGGATGGACGCATGAGGCCTGCTTCCAGAGCGTCCTTGATGTAGGTATCCATAGCAGCTCGTTCGGGTGGAGATAGGGAAAAGATCCGACCCCTGGGGGGCAAGTGCCCGGAAACAGGTCGATGGGGCAATCGTAAGGTCTATGGGGTGGTAGCATGGTGGCCCTCTGTTTGCTAAACACCAGTTTGAGGTCATGGTAACACTCGGGAACTCGGGTCAGGTCGATGGATTCTAAAGACTCGGGAGTAGAACTCGGGAATTCTGGAAAATACAAGTAGCTTGGCACGTAGGACCCCACTGCTTGATAGTGCCCACAGACCAGTCGATGTGAGGGTTATGGCTGTGAAGCCAGGGGTATCCAAGGACGAGAGGGAACTCGGAACAGGAGATCAAATGAAAGTTCATCAATTCCTGGTGTTGTGAAACTGAAAGTCGCAAGGAGGTAGTGACATGAGTGACAAGTCCAGATCCCAAAGGGCTTCCATCCAATGTAGTAACCCTCATGGGGTCACTTAGAGGTTCAGAGGGAACGCCATTCTCCTTCGCCCAGACACCATCCATGAAGTTACCTGCGGCTCCAGAGTCTACCAAGGCTTGAAGGTGAAGCTTGTGGTTGTCCCAGGAGAGGGTGACTGGAATGAGCAGACGGGAGTTGGACGGATGGGAGGAGGTTATGTTTCCCGTTACAGTTCCCCCGGTCTGTACGGGACAGAGCGTTTCCCTGGAGCCCGGGACACGTGGAACGGAAATGGCCCGGTTTGCCGCAATATAGACAGCGTCGCTCCCTCATCCGACGGTCTCTCTCAGCCTGGGAGATGCGTCCAATCTGCATGGGTTCCGGTGGAGCCAGCGATGATAAAGGTGGGGACTCGGAGCTGGGACTGATAGGGGCTAGAGGTCTACGGTTGAGTTCTCTCTCTCTCAGACGCTGGTCAATGCGTGAGGCCAACTTGATCAGGGACTCGAGATTGTCCGGTGGTTCCCGAGTGGCCAGTTCATCTTGGATAGTGTCGGAAAGGCCTTTCAGAAAGCACACCGTGAGCGCCTCGTTGTTCCAGCCACTCGCTGCTGCCACCGTGCGGAACTGGATGGCATAGTCCGTCACGCTGCGCCAACCTTGATGGAGAGTCAGGAGCTGTTTGGCTGAGTCAGAACCACTGCTTGGGCCTTGAAACACTCGTTTGAATTCCTCAGCAAAGGCAGAGTAGCTGGCACAGCAGGAACTATGGGCATCCCACACAGCAGTAGCCCAGGCCAGGGCTTTTTCCGACAGCAGGGTGATGATATATGCGATCTTAGACCGGTCGGTGGGAAACGATGAGGGTTGCAGCTCAAAGGAGAGAGAACATTGAGTGAGAAACCCTTTACAAGCACTTGGATCACCTGAGAACCGTTGGGGAGGTGGAAGACGAGGTTCAGCCAGGGGGTTAACTGCCATGGGTACGTGAACTTGAGGTACTGGGACGGGAACTGTTGCCGGGGTAAGTCGATCAGATATTTGCTTAATGGAAGTCAGCATCTCCGACAGAAGATGAGAATGTCTAGCCATTAAGGCCTCTTGCTGAACCAGGGCGGCTTCGTGGCGTTGGACAGTCTCCTGGTGGTGGGACAGCGTGGCAAAAGGTCCTGGGAACTGGCTGCCTCTGGGTTCATTTTTGGCTCTGTGTTTCTGTCAGGACCCGGTTTCGAACCTGGGTCCCCGGAGTGAGAAACAGTCACTTAACCAACTGAGCCACGAATAGTCAGCAGAACCCAGAAGATGAGGCAGACACAGCAGTACTAAAGACGGTGTATTTAATAAAGAAAAAAATCCTTAAATACAAAAAATGGCAAATCCAAAAGGTGGTAGGAAAAGCACAAAAAAGGCCTCAAAAGAAACTCACAAAAAATAAAACAAAAACAAAAAACAGAATACCACAAGAGCGTCACCCGGAATCGACAAGAGTACACAGAACACTAGGGCAGGGTGCTAACATACAAACACAGAGCACAGAACTGAGGGAAACTAAGGGTTTAAATACAATTAGAGGAAACGAGGCACAGGTGCAAATAATTAATGGGGATCAAGGGAAAAACATAAGGACAAAAAGCACAATGGGGGCATCTACTGACCAAAACCCGGAACAACCCTGGCCAAATCCTGACAATCTCTCTATATGTATTTCAATGTAAAGCATCTCTTTAATAATACTTCCTGTTGACCTGACCAAGTGCCCTCTATGTAGCCAGTTCAGATATAGGAGGGGTTCACCGACACAGCTGATATGATTTAGGGAGAAGGGGAGAGAGGGATGAAGTGAAGGAGAGAGGATGTTATTGAGAAAATAAGGTAGTTAAAGAGTGTTCAACAGGAATCTGTGTGTGGGACCTCACCTGGTGTCTACACTCAGTGGCTGCAGAGTATATGCTGAAAAACATGAACGGATACACGAGGACAAACAATATAGTGTAATGATAGAAATAATTAAGTGTTTTACTATTCTCCATGGTTGGCCCACTTGCCTATTCTTTGAAGGTGGAAGAATCCACAGTTATACACCTGAGCCTGCTTACTGCACAACACAATCCATCAATCAGATTGATACATGAGTGTGTAGGTCAGGGTTGGACATTTTGGGGAATATTCAGAGGTGGAAACTTTCCGTGGAAATTAACGGGAAACTATGTGAATTAACGGGAATTTATGGGAATTAACGGAAATATATGCAAATTATTATTAATACCATTTAAACATAGATGTTTTTTGCATTGGATATAGTTACCATATCATATGGAGACAGAAACATAAACCTTTTACCTTATCATAAGTAGACATAATTGCAAATTGTTAAACCCTTCCCATAGAAAAAAAATAAAAAATGTAGTTACAAATTGAATATTAATTAAATGAGTTGACTCTTCACATAGGATGATTTCACTGAACAACAAAAGAAAGGGAATATTGAATGATCCCCAATGATCCACCGCATCTCCCAAAAACATTTTCAACATTGATAGTCTAGAAACTAAAGCTTTGGTTGTCTTCCTCTCAGGCTTCCATGTCTTCTCCATGGACATCCTCAATGTCCACCTATTGAACATCAGACTCTGAGGCCTCATCTTCACTGTCACTTTCCAACCTTGTTGAGGATAGCTCGTTGTCAGGCTCAAAAAGCCTCAAATTTGCCGTTCACCGAACACGGCCCGGAACCGGCGGGTGAACTCGGGGTAGTGATCCCTCGCCGAGTCTGGGCCATTCCCCACTGCGTTGGCCCACTCCAGGGTTTGACCCGTCAGACAGGAGACGAGGACGCTCACGCTCTCCTCCTCCGAGGGAGTCGGACGAACGGTAGCCAGGTACAACTCCAACTGTAGCAGGAACCCCTGGCACCCAGCCACCATTCCATGGTACTCCCTGGGGAGAGCCAGACGCAGGGCACCGGATCCGGATGCCGAAGGAGGGGTGGGTGGTGCTGGTGGAAGAGGAGCTGGAAGTGAGGTAGGGAGGCCACTCCTCTCCCATCGGTCCATCCTCTCCATCATCTGGTCCATTGCCGACCCAATCCGGTGGAGAATGGCCGTATGATGAAGGACTCGCTCCTCCATCGATGGGAGAGGAGGTGCGGCTGCTCCTGCTGACTCCATGCAAAAAGGTGCGGGATTCTGTCAGAGTTTTACTAGGAGTGGTGGGTTGGAGTCAGGCGCAGAGAGCAGGGTTGGTAAATCGTCATTTATTCTCCGGCACAAAACGGTCACGCCAACATACAGGGCGCATAAAACAGACCAGCCCAAACACAGGACCAGACAGACCGTAGAACACAAACATGAAAACACATCCACAACCAACAGAGTAACAATCCCGCACAAACCTAGGCGGACCTAACAGGCTTAAATAGACACAAATCAAGAAACAAAACATGGAACAGGAGTAACCAATAAGACAAAACGAAACGAAAAGGAAAAAGGGATCGGTGGTGGCTAGTAGTCCGGCGACGACGACCGCAGAGCGCTGCCCAAACGGGAGCCACCTTCAGTGGGAGTCGTGACAGTACCGGCCTCGAGGGCGACCCGGGGACAAGGCGCAGGGCGATCCGGGTGGAGGCGGTGGAAGTCCCTCAGTAATGAAGGGTCCAAAATGTCCCCCACCGGTACCCAGCACCTCTCCTCCGGTCCGTACCCCTCCCAGTCCACGAGGTAATGTAGGCCCCTCACCTGGCGTCTAGAGTCCAGAATCACATGTACAGTGTACGCCGGAGACCCCTTGATGTCCAGAGGGGGTGGAGGGACCTCCGGCACCTCACCTTCCTGCAGGGGACCACCCACCACCGGCCTGAGGAGAGACACAAGGGTTTAATACAATAGTAAGGAGGAAGCTGTAACCTTTAACACACCTTGTTTATCCTCCTCTGGACTTTAAATGGCCCCACACACTGCGGCCCCAGCTTCCAGCAGGGCAGGCGGAGGGGCAGGTTTTGGGTCGAGAGCCAGACCCGGTCCCCCGGTGCAAACACGGGGGCCTCACTGCAGTGCTGGTCAGCGCTCCTCTTCTGCCGTCCACTAGCTTGTTTTAATGATTCCTGGACGGCTCTCCAGGTGTCTTTCGAGCGCTGCACCCATTCCTCCACCGCAGGAGCCTCGGTCTGGCTCTGATGCCATGGAGCCAGGACCGGCTGGTAGCCCAACACGCACTGGAACGGTGACATGTTAGTAGAGGAGTGGCAGAGGGAGTTCTGAGCCACCTCCTCCTATGGGACGTACCTCGCCCATTCACCAGGCCGGTCTCCGCAATACGACCTCAGAAACCTACCCACATCCTGGTTCACTCTCTCTATCTGCCCATTACTCTCGGGGTGGAATCACGAGGTCAGGCTGGCCGAGACCCCCAGCCCACCTGGCCTGACGCGGATTCAATCTCCTCTCTGCGCGGATGTACTCGAGATTACGATCTGCCAATCTGAATATAGCACACCCAACTACCTCATCCCTATATTGTTATTTATCCTCTTTTGCCCCCCAGTATCTCTAGTTCCACATCATAATCTGCACATCTATCACTCCAGTGTTATTGCTAAATTGTAATTATTCCACCTCTATGGCCTATTTATTGCATTACCTCCCTACTCTTCTACATTTGCACACACTGTACATAGATTTTTTATTGTGTTATTGACTGTACGTTTGTTTATGTGCAACTCTGTTGTTTTTTGTTGCACTGCTTTGCTTTATCTTGGCCAGGTCGCAGTTGTAAATGAGAACTTGTTCTCAAAATAAAGGTGAAATAATATATATATATTTTTTAAATGATTACAATACTGGGTGGGTGGGGTGAATATATTTTATGACATACATTTTTTTTTGTTAACTAGTAAAAAGCAGCCTACAGCAGTGTGTTTAAATCATTTCTAACTTGTTAACAATTTCTGCTAGTTCGTTTTTGCTACCATGTGGGTTTTAGCTTGCTTGAGCTTGCTAACTGAGGAGTGTTAATTCACCTGTTTCCATATATGTTTCATTTTAAAGCATTTCTCTTACAAAGTAGTTGTTTAATCTAACTGCTTAACTATTTATCTGGACATGGAATTGTATTTGGGGATTTTTTTTACTCCTTTTTTTCAGATTTTTACAGGAAAATGCCAAGGGCACTATCTGATGTGGAGACATTTCACTGCAGCTAATGTAGAAGGAAAAGCTGTGTACATGTGCAAATACTGAGCCAAATCATATGTAAAGAATGCAACAAAGATGCAGAATCATCTGCCAAGTGCATAAAGTTCCCTAGCCGCGTCCTCAGAGCATGCGCAGACCAGCTGGCTGGTGTGTTTAAGGACATATTCAATCAATCCCTATCCCAGTCTGCTGTACCCACATGCTTCAAGATGGCCACCATTGTTCATGTTCCCAAGGAAGCTAAAGTAACTGAACTAAATTACTATCGCCCCGTTGCACTCACTTCTGTCATCATAAAGTGCTTTGAGAGACTAGTCAAGGATTATTTCATCTCCACCCTACCTGATACCCTAGACCCACTCCAATTTGCTTACCGCCCCAATAGGTCCACTGACGATGCAATCGCCATCACACTGCCCTATCCCATCTGGACAAGAGGAATACCTATGTAAGAATGCTGTTCATTGACTACAGCTCAGCATTTAATATCAGTACCCTGCAAAATGGTCATTAAGCTTGAGATCCTGGGTCTCGACCCCACCCTGTGCAACTGTGTCCTGGACTTTCTGACGGTCCGCCCCCAGGAGGTGAAGGTAGGAAACAACATCTCCACCCCACTGATCCTCAAAACTGAGGACCCCACAAGGGTGCGTTCTCAGCCCTCTCCTGTACTCCCTGTTCACCCATGACTGTGTGTCCATTCACGCTTCCAACTCAGTCATCAAGTTTGCAGACGACACAACAGTGGTATGCTTGATTACCAACAATGACGAGATGGCCTCCAAGGAGGAGGAGAGGGCCCTCGGAGTGTGGTGTCAGGAAAATAACCTCTCACTCAACGTCAGCAAAACAAAGGAGATGATCGTGGACTTCAGGAACCAGCAGAGGGAGCACCCCCCATCAATGGGACAGTAGTGGAGAAGGTGGAAAGTTAAGTCCCTCGGCGTACACATCACGGACAAACTGAAATGGTCCACCAACACAGACAGCGTGGTGAAGGCGCAACAGCTCCTCTTCAACCTCAGGAGGCTGAAGAAATTTGGCTTGTCACCTAAAACACTCATGAACTTTTACAGATGCACAATCAAGAGCATCCTGTCGGGCTGTATCACCACCTGGTACGGCAACTGCTCCACCCACAACCGCACGGCTCTCCAGAGTGTAGTGCGGTCTGCACAACGCCTCACCGGGGGCAAACTACCTGCCCTCCAGGACACCTACAGCACCCGATGTCACAGGAAGGCCGAAAAGATCATCAAGGACAACAACCACCCGAGCCACTGCCTGTTCACCCCGCTATCATCCAGAAGGTGAGGTCAGTGCAGGTGCATCAAAGCTGGGACCAAGAGACCGAAAAACAGCTTCTATCTCAAGGCCATCAGACTGTTAAACAGCCATCACTAACAGAGTGGCTGCTGCCAACATACAAACTCAAATCTCTGGCAACTTTAATAAATGGATTTAAGAAATTAAATAACGGCACTTTAATCATGTCTACATATCCTACATTACTCATCTCATATGTATATACTGTATTCTATACCATCTACTGCATCTCGCCTATCCCGCAAGGTCCATCGGTCATCAAGATATTTATATGTACATATTATTATTCATCCCTTTACATGTGTGTGTATAAGGTAGTCGTTGTGAATTTGTAAGATTACTTGTTAGATATTACTGCACTGTCAGAACTAGAAGCACAAGCATTTCCCTACACTTGCACTAACATCTGCTAACCATGTGTATGTGACCAATAAAATGTGATAAGAGCTTTGTTGGTGTTGACCTAGAAATAATAAAAATGTATTGCTTCAAGAGGTAAAATGAGATGAAACTACTCAATATCCCCATCTGCTGGCCTTTGCGCCAGAACTACAAAGATAATAAAATAAAAAAAGTGAAAGCTATCCTAGCTAGATTAATTTCTCAAATAAAATACAAATGCACATGTTTTAATTTCGCGTATAATTGATTACTTCCTTATGACAAGTCTAAACATGAAACATTTTATTCACAGCACACCTCACCCTACCCTTGAAATAATCTCACTAGGACCATGTGGCAGCCAAGCAACTCAAAAACAAGCTAGGGAGGGAGTTCACTGTTCAGCTGAGGAATTGGAAGTGAAACTCACATGTAAACTGTCCATGCAAAAATAACCTTGCACTGGATGGCTGGTAGCTGTACAGCTCTAAATTCTTTGTGCTGAGATTTTCCTCTGTCCATAGCAGTAAACGTCGATTTATGTGTTTTATCACCAGGTGGGTTGTAACTTTCTCGAATCGTGCCCAGCTAACGTTAGCTAGCTAGCATGAAAACTTGAGACATGGTTAACTATTTATCTAGCTAACGTTAGCTAAACAAAACAAATGTTTGGCTAAACTGGCCAAGTATTGTTTTCTCGTTGCTGTATACTTCGCACGAGCTCTTGAACCTAGTTTATTTATACTGGCTAGTTAACGTTAATTCGATTGTAGACGTCAAAATTATGTTGATATGGGCCTTTCTCTTTTTACAGTGTGCAGAGATGGACATGGACCGTCAAAAGCGCCAGGAGGGCATTCAGAACGCCCTGGGATTCATACAGTGAGAAATAAACATTTCCCCTGCAATTCCCACAAGTTTTCAACTAAATTGTAGCCAGTTGCTCTCTTCCATGTTATTCATCCTATACTCACCAACGACCATACGGCACTAGTTTACTTGTATTGATAGGTTATCTTTTCCTCTGTGTCTTAGGTCTTCTTTGCCTTATCCAAAGCCTGAAGGCTATAAGGTAGGGATTAATGAATGCGATGACTGTTCTCTCTTGACCTTAGTCTAGGCATGTCTACACCCCCTATACTGTTCCAAAGAACATGTTGTGTGCTCACAGTCATGCAGCTTGCCCTTTGCAGCGATTTTCTCCTTTTCACATTTGGTCCATGGGAAAAAAGTACCAAAAACAGCCATAATACTGATTAGACACATCCATGTCCTTTATGGCTTTTCCCTGTGTACTGTCTTTATCTCACTCCCATGCCATATTCCTCTCATCTTTCCTGAATGTCCCTCCAGGAGTTTCTGACCCAGTTGGTGTGTGACTTGCTGGATGAGGGAAATGCAATGTTCAGGGAGGGTGAGTGGCAGCAGGCCATAAAGGACTTCAGTGAGGGTGTTAACGTGGCCCACTATGCCCAGGCTGAGTCTCTAGAAATTCCCTCAGCCCTGCGGGAGAGTCTGTATTTCAACAGGGCAGCAGCCTACCACAGCATGGTGAGTCAGAGTGGTGTGTCACCAGGATTATGCATCTTTGATCCACAATATGGATGATTGAATGAGGTTCACGATTCTGTATACAAAAGGTATGAAGTCATCTCTTAAATCGAATATTTAATAGCAATTGTGTTGTAAGCAAATGTGCTGTAGTGGGCAAATATTGAATCAACGGTGAATAACCATGGCACTTTCTCTATTTCAGTATTTTGTGTTGTTGCATCACATTGTTTCATTGCATCATGTGCAACATGTTTCAGCCTCATTGAACTTTTGCCATCGTGCCACACTTCCTCAACATCCCCTTGAAGTTACAGAGCCTGTATCATCTATCATTACCCCATTCTCATTAGCCTGTATTAACCACTGTATGGCCTTAGTCTTTCACTCTGTGCTAGAACCCACACGTTACCTGTCATCTCTTTCTCTCCATCTCTCTCAGGAGGAGTATGAGCAGGGTGTGCAGGACTGTGACAGTGTGCTGGCGCTGTGCAAAGACAGTTGCAGGGCACTCTACAGGAAGGCTCTATGCCTGCGGGAGCTGGGCCGCTTCAGAGAGGCCTACAACTGCAGCACGGGCTGCCTGCTCACTACGCCTAACGTGAGTAACATTATGAATAACCCCTTTACATCAGAGGCTGTTTTCTTGGACTAAAAAAGCATGCACACCTTTAAAAGGTTAAGTAGCATATTGTTTTTATCTATAAAGTCTAGCACAACTAGCAATGTTTCTTTTTACCACTTGACATGTCATTTGGGATTCCTCATGATGATCTGCTAGTGGAGAAGGAGATTTTAATTTCATACAAGTGGATTTGTTTCCACATTTCCTTCTCTCCTTCGAATACCTTTTAATGTTTTTCAAAAGAATGTGAGAATATGTGACGAGGGGAGACCTCACACCGTACTTTTGAAGTATCATGTAGCTCAGAATAAGTGTTTGTAAAATGTATTTAATAAAAAGCGTATTTAAATGTCAATAATAATTTAAACTATTGTACTCTTTATAGGACAAACATGTGAATGAGTTGGCACAGGAGCTAGCTAACAAACTGGGCCTGAAGATACGCAAGGCCTACGTTAGCACACAGGTGAGAATCCGTTTCCAAAGCAGAAGGTCTAGATTTAAACAGCATGGCAACTTACCTTCCATGATAAGTGGCTTGGATTCAATTGTTCTCAATCTGCCATTCTCTGACCAAATCTGCCCAGGATTAAATCTCAATTTGGATTCATAACAATTGAAGTAATTCAATTTGACATTTTCTTTAGGTTGCCTCTTTATGGAGTTAGTATTTGTTTCCTTTGCAGGAGTCGGCCACATCTGAGCAAAGTAATGGGAACACAGTTCCTTTTGCAGGAGAGGCAAGTACAACAACTTTCACCATTACACTTTTAAGGTTGCACTATGCAGAAATCGCTCTGCCATTTCCTGGTTGCTAAAAATAACAGTTTGCGTAATTACAAGGTAATTATAAGCTAGTATTGTTTAGAGAATCATTGTATCATCTAAACAGCTCTGAAATATATTTTCCACAACCAAAAATATATTTTTCAGCTGTTTGAAGCTGGTGTACAAAACTGAAAGTAAAAGACGCAAAAACAAAACTTAAGAATAGGAAGCAGACAAATAGAGCACATAGAAAATATCTATCGCTTTTTAGACTTGCTTTCAAGTAGAATGATAGAAATGTGGTTATAGATCTATGTGAATTTAGTTGGGCTGCCCAAAAACTTGCCACTTAAACTGGTTGAGATTTGGAATGTACTTTGGTTTACCTGTTGATTTATTGTCACTTAAACAGCTGTTGTCTTTCTCTTTTCACCTCAAGATGTATGGCAGTGGTCTGGATTCCTTAAGTGACATTTCATCAGGTAGTAATTCTCCTGACCAGAAATTTTGAATTACCTATCACATTGTAATGTAAGGACTATCAAAGAAGATTTCTTCTAGAAAATTAAACTCACCTGTTCCCTCACCCTGTCTTTCAGTTGTTTTCTCCTGCAAGCCTCTATCTGCCGCTATCCCAGTTAGTGATGAATCCTCTCCCTCTGGTCCTCTGGTCTACTCCAACCTTCTTGGTAGTCCTGTCCAAGGCCATCGGGGGTTGCCCTTCTCTGTGCTTGAGTCAGAGCACCTGGGTGACAGTGAGCTGATGGGAGATGATCTCGACAGCCTGCTGGACTGTGTGAGTTTGTCTACTGGTTGATGTAATATTCAGATATAGCTTCCCTGAATCTGTCAATGCAACTTCTCATTCTCTCCCTCGTTCTCATTCAGATTCCCCCTCAACGTGCCTTTCCCATCATCCTCCCCAGCTCAGCTTGTGTCCCCATCCAGCTCCCATTTCCCTCAGGCCTGCCCACACCCACGCCCCAGCTCCCCCCAGCCTTCTTCAACTCAGCCATCAGCCAGCTCAACTCTCTGGACACCTTCCCAGGCATTGGTGGGGAGGATGCCCTAGGTGTGCTGAACTCTTTAGATGGCCTTGATGCACTAGACTCTCTAGATACTTTAAACAACCTGGACACCCTTTCAGATATTGGTGGTGGGGATGCCCCAGCTCCCACAACAGCACTCTATTCACTTGATGCCTTAGATGCCCTGGACAGTTTCTACCCACTTGGGGATGCAATAGCAGCCAAACCAGTGGTGGTGGGGGGAAGAGGGCTGGACTCCCTCTCTAAGTTCAACCTGCCTGGTGAGTCGATTGAGGGCGGTAATGTCTTGTTAGCTTATAGCAATGTATACATGGTTCATTTTTCTTTTAATGTTTAACACCAAGAAAGTTGTGAATATAATGTAGATGTTATAATTGATTGTTATTTGTTCTCACGCTATCTTAAGGTGCAAGAATCTCCCACAATGTTCTCTCTGCAACATGTTCGCCCAAGAAGTCCAAACACACAGTAAGCCATTTATTTCTGTCAGCAGAATTTGCTGAACTCCCTCCGGTACATTGTGTACATTTTAATTAAAACATTTATTATGCAACATTTAGGTCACATAAAACTTTGTAGATGGAGTTCACCTTTTACAGTGTCATGCTAGTTTTGCCTTGACATATTAACTTAAATGAATTTCTATTACCATGGCGATGTAGGTGGTAAAGAATGGCCAGGTCTCCTCCAAGCTCTCTCAGCTTATCATGAACCCCCTAGCAGCCACCCATGACTTCATGCAGGCCTGTGCCACGTGCTACAGCTGGATAGGTACAGTAGTGGTCATGAATAACTTGCTCTCAGACAGTGTCCTTCCCCCAGTTTACTACTTACTACTTTACTACTTTTTGTTTTTTTGTAGTCTACTTTTTCTCCCCGATTGGTAGTTAGTCCTGTCCCATTGCTGCAACTCCCGTATGGACTCGAGAGGTGAAGGTCGAGAGACATGCGTCCTCCCAAACACGACCCCACCCAGCCACGCTGCTTTTTGACACACTGTTCGCTTAACCCGGAATCCAGCCGCACCAATGTGTCGGAGGAAACGCTGTACAGCTGGCGACCGAAGTCAGCGTGCTTGCGCCCGGCCCGCCACGAGCTGCTCGAGCGCAATGGGACAAGGACATCCTGGCTGGCCAAACCCTCTCCTAACCCAGACAATGCTGGGCCAATTATGCGCCGCCTCATGGGTCTCCCGGTTGCGGCCGACTGCAACACAGCCTGGGATCAAACCCAGGTCTGTAGTGAAGCCTCTAGCACTGCGATGCAGTGCCTTAGACCGCTGCGTCACTCGGGAGGCGCCCTACTTCTAACTAATAAGACTGACAGTTTCAAGGCCATCATAGCACTGAGGTTCACTTCTCTATTGTTATCATTCTATGTCCCCCCTTAACTCCCCTTTCTCTCTCTGTCTCTCTCCCCCTATTTACCCCTTTACCTGTATATCACTCTCCTCCCTCCCTTTCTCTGTCTCTCAGGTCCAGGGGTCCTGGACTACCAGCACCAAGCAGAATTGGCCCACTGTTGTAAGCGGGACATTCTTCTGTGTAGGATCAGGGCTGCAGAGCACCCTGTCTGGAACAGGGTGCGACCCCGCCCCACGCACAATTTTACTGGGGCGTTTATGCTCTGCAAGGGTACAGAAAATAACAGTCACTAGTGTGGGAAAGAGGCTCTGTTTAGATGAAGAGAATGTGTGTGTGTCATAGGACGAATAACCCAGTTTTAATCTGTGGGAAATAGGTCCTAAAGGTTAGCGTTGGTCTGTTTGTATATGTAGTAATCTAAGTTCCTTCCCTCTGTGCAGAGGTGCTGGAGACTCAGAAGTGTAAGTACAGGGCGGGCTGTACGTTTGCCTACTGCCAGGAGGAAGTAGATGTGTGGACCCTGGAGAGGAAGGGAGCCCTGAACAGAGAGCTGCTGTTTGACTCACAGAGCCCCAACAATGACAGGCCCACACTCAGCATCAAATGCCTACTGCAGCTCCACAACGGCATGTTCATGTACCTCTGTGAGGTAGGACACACACACTCACTTGTGCCCTTACACAGACCCGCCTCCATATGTCCAAGCTTGACCAGTGAAACATGGTAGAGGGCTGCGATTCCCGACAGGGAGCGTGCAGTCAGACAGACGACTTTGGGATGAAAATATTTTTTCTTGTCCCGCCAATTATTTGGAAACGGTTGTCTTTCTGCTTTGTATGCTTAAAAGCACATGTTTTGCATTATTCACGCTCTGCTTCAACTTCAGTAGCCTACCTTACTTCTCCTAGTTGGGAGTGAGAGTTCAAGTGTGCCGAGTATGTGTGGTCTCATTGAAATAGAGTAGGCTGCCTACATGGGCGGAGCATCACTTGGCCGTTAACTTGAATGTTATTAGACTGTAGCTTACCACAGTGTGTATAAATACATATTGATAATGGAAAGAAGTGGAGGCGCTCAACCCAACGTGAGATGAGGTGCAATAAAAATGGGATGGAAAAAATCTGTCCTGCGCAGACCTCTAAAACAACCTTACTCATGCTCCCCCCTACTTCTTGTCTCTGTTTACCTCAACTTTCCCCCTCGTTCTCTTCCCCCCTTTCTCTCTCCTCAGGAGTGCTATGACAGTAAGCCCAGGATCATCAGTAAGCACAGTAAGGAGGTGCCGTCCACCTGCTCCAACCCCTGCGCCCGACACCCGTTCGACAAAAACAAGTGAGTCGTGTTTGGTCCACACACACACACACACACACACACACACACACACACACACACACACACACACACACACACACACACACACACAAACCCTCCTCCCCCCCGCCCTACAGGTGCCTGGTGTATGCAGTGAGGTCCAGCAGCGTGCACTACACTAAGATCCGCCCGCTGTATACCCAGTGCCAGTTGGACGTGTGCTATGGCTGCCAGCGAGAGGACAGCTACTCCTTTGCCCACTCTGTCATAGAGCTCAAGTGCTGGAGGCTGCAGCAAGACTCTGGTACAGTCAGATTGATGCACACACACACTCATGAACATTGTACTTGGTCTCAGACACAGAGAGACATACTTATTCCTGTGTAATAAATGTGAAAACATTTAAATGTTTTTAATGTAAAATATCTTTATTTGTAAATGTTAGTTTCTATACTAAAAGTCACAAATTTCAACAAAGTCCAGTAGGTGTCAGTAGACACTGCCATTCAATTTTGTCACAGTTGATAAACACTGTTCGTAAATAATGTCTGTAAAAAGTGATGTCTAGGCTCGACTAGGCATCACTATTCTGTGTATGTTCCTGTACTATAGGCATCACTCATGAAGAACTTGTTCAGGAATCCAAGCGACACTGGCATAAACAGGAGCGGAACATGCACAAACCCAAGGTATAATATCCCTGCTATGCTCCATCTCATAATATGGTGAGGCAACGGCTCTTGTGTAGTTTGTCTGATTCTCTCTACCTTTTGCCTCCGTTTTTGTCCTCTCTGTTTTTGACTCATTGACTATAGCCGGTGTACATGCCACCACCATCTTCATCCTCAAGTGGTGGAGGAGGCTATAGCTTGAACCTGAAGAGGAAGTTTGTTTGTGGTCAGTGCTGGAGGGACGGGCTGGTCAGCGAGCCGGACAAAGCGCTTAAGTACTGTGCAGCCAAGGCCAGGCACAGGTAGGCTGCACCCTACCTAGCATCCCTAGCCAGATGGAGGCCGGTGCTTCACTGTAGTATGCAACAATTCTATATGACTGACCACTGTTATTCACTATTGTCTATCAAATGGCCAATGTATGTTAGATGTGTAGTCTGAGATCTGTGTTTTCGTTTTTTGAATAACAATACAGACTGTTCATCTCGGGAACACAAACCAAGGTGTATGGAGCGTTTACAGCAAAGCCCTATGTAATTTAGGATAGTATCTTTCTGGAAAGTCCATCATAACTCTTACATCTCTCTCCCTGTAGTTGGACGAAGGAGCGTCGGGTGCTGTTGGTGAAGTTCTTCGAGGGAAAGAAGTGGGTGATGGTGCGGACGTTGCCTTTTGCCAAGAACTACCCCCAGCAGTATGACGTGTGTGCTTCCCCCTGCTACTTCTTATGCACGATCTGCTAGAATTGATTTTTGATAGACTCAACCAAGCATATTATCATTGTGTCTCTTTAACTTATAATGAACTATTATGTTTGTGTGATCATGGGTAACGGTATATATTGGTCAGTTGAATTTAATACTTAATCATTGACACTGTGCAAACTTGTTTCCACAAACATCCTCGCAGTCTGTGTGTAACGGCATAACGTGTCCCCCTCAGATATGTGCCCATGTGGTGGAGCAGAAGAAGTGCCACTACATTGGGAACTGTGTCTTTGCCCACAGTGAAGAGGAGAAGCAAGTATGGACTTATATGAAGAACAATGGCTGTAAGTTTACACAATATTTTTGTTCCACATTATCACCTTTGTTTACATTGATCTATGAGAGGGATTGGTTCAGATGCCTATTATCCCCGCCAGTACACATTAAATCAAATTGTATTGGTCACATACACATGGTTTGTAGATGTTAATGCGAGTGTAGTGAAATGCTTGTGCTTCTAGTTCCGACAATGCAGTAATATCTAACAAGTAATCTAACAAATTCACAACAACTACCTTACACACAAATGTAAAGGGATGAATAAGAATGTGTACATATAAATATATGGATGAGCGATGGCTGTGCGGCATAGGCAAGATGCAGTAGTCTGATGGCCTTGAGATAGAAGCTGTTTTTCAGTTTCTCGGTCCCAGCTTTGATGCACCTGTACTGATCTTGCCTTCTGGATGATAGCGGGTGGAACAGGCAGTGGCTCGGATGGTTGTTGTCCTTGATCTTTTTGGCCTTCCTGTGACATCGGGTGCTGTAGGTGTCCTGGAGGGCAGGTAGTTTGTCCCCGGTGATGCATTGTGCAGACCTCAATACACTCTGGAGAGCCTTGCGGTTGTGGGCGGAGCAGTTTCTGTACCAGGTGGTGATACAGCCTGACAGGATGCTCTTGATTGTGCATCTGTAAAAGTTTGAGTGTTTTAGGTGACAAGACAAATTTCTTCAGCCTCCTGAGGTTGAAGAGGCGCTGTTGCGCTTTCGTCCCTACGCTATATGTGGGTGGACCATTTCAGTTTGTCCGTGATTTGTACGCTGAGGAACTGGACTTTCAACCTTCTCCACTACTGTCCCGTCGATGTGAATGGGGGGTTGCTCCCTCTGCTGTTTCCTGTAGTCCACGATCATCTCGTTTTGTTGACGTTGAGTGAGAGGTTATTTTCCTGGCACCACACTCCGAAGGCCCTCACCTCCTCCATGTAGGCTGTCTCGTTGTTGTTGGTAATCAAGCCTACCACTGTAGTGTTGTCTGCAAAGTTGATGATTGAGTTGGAAGCGTGCATGGCCACGCCGTCATGGGTGAACAGGGGAGGCCTGAGAACGCACCCTTGTGGGGCACAGTTTTGAGGATCAGCAGGGTGGAGATGTTGTTTTCTACCTTCACGACCTGGGGGCGGCCAGTCAAAGTCCAGGACCCAGTTGAACAGGGTGGGGTCGAGACCCAGGATCTCATGCTTAATGGCGAGTTTGAAGGGTACTATGGTGTTAAATGCTGAGCTATAGTCAATGAACAGCATTATTACATTGGTATTCCTCTAGTCCAGATGTGGTAAGGCAGTGTGATGGCGATTGCATCGTCAGTGGACCTATTGGGGTGGTAAGCAAATTGGAGTGGGTCTAGGGTATCAGCTAGGGTGATGACAGAAGTGAGTGCAATGGGGCGATAGTCATTTAGTTCAGTTACCTTTGCTTTTTTGGGAACAATGGTGGCCATCTTGAAGCATGTGGGTACAGCAGACTGGGATAGGGATTGATTGAATATGTCCGTAAACACACCAGCATCCTGGTCTGCGCATGCTCTGTGGGATGCCGCCTGGGCCGGCAGCCTTGCGAGGGTTAACACGTTTAAAATGTCTTCCTCACGTTGGCCACGGAAAAGCAGAGCCCACAGACTTTGGTAGCGGGCCTTGTCAGTGGCACTTTATTGTCCTCAAAGCGAGCAAAGAAGTTGTTTAATTTGTCTGGGAGCAAGACTCCAATGTTCGTGACGGGGCTGGTTTTCTTTTTGTAATCCGTGATTGACTGTAGACCCTGCCACATATGTCTCGTGTCTGAGCCGTTAATTGCGACTCTACTTTGCCTCTATACTGACGCTTTGCTTGTTTGATTTGTCTTGCAGAGGGAATAGCTGCACTGTTTTTATTCGGTTATGTTTCCAGTTGCCTTGCCATGATTAAAAGCGGTGGTTCGCGCTTTCAGTTTTGTGCTAATGCTGCCGTCAGTCCACGGTTTCTATTAAGGAAAAGTTTTAATAGTCAGTGGGTACGACATCTCCGATGCACTCGCTCACCAAGTCAGCGTACATCAAAGTATATGGATTAGTATTGTTACTTACGTTCCTCTTTGAACCTGTTCCTGAAGTGAAGGATATGCAGCAGATGTACGACATGTGGCTTACAAATCAAAACCGTCCGGCGGATGACACCCTGACCACCCAACACATAGAGGAGAAGCAAATTGTCATGCCAACCGACTATGCCGAGCCAATGGTGAGTGAATGCACTTACTCACAAAACCTGTTTGTTTGATGTAGAACGCAAACAATACATTCACCTATCTACCATTATCAAGAAGGACTACATTTTGATAGTGTGTGTGCGTGCATCTTCATGCAATGTATGCGTATGTCTGTCAGTACGTTACGCATTCATACACATTATGAAGACAGTTCTACTGTGCGCGCGTGTATTCTAGAGCGGCTTCCACTGTCGTCTGTGTGGGAGGCATAGTAACAGCGAGCGCCAGTGGCAGCAGCACATCTCCTCAGAGAAACACAAGGACCGTGTATTCAGCTGCGAGGGAGAGGATGAGAGCCTCACCTGGACATACCGCTTCCCTGGACTCCGCCTCGCCCTTTGTCCCAGGTAACACTCGCCCAGAATCACAGTACTGGGTCTCAATACTGTAGTTCCTTTCTCATTACCCATCAAGAGATGCTCTGTATATGCACACAGAAAACAACTGGGATATGGCAGGGTTCACTTACCAAACCCTTGTCCTATTTGTTCCTATCAAATTTTATCGGTGCACAGTGATTGACATATGCATAATATAGATCAATGTGATTGACAGGCTGGAGAGTGGCTGTCTCGAGGGGGTGAGCTGTGACTACGCCCACAGTGCTGAGGAGCTGGTGGAATGGCAGGAGAGGCGGGAATTCCTGCGGCGGAAGCTGGCCAAGGCCCGTGAAGACATGCTCATCATGCCAGACGAGTTTGACTTTGGGAAGTACAACTTTCTCCTGCAGGACTGAAGCCCCTGTCCTCTATGTGAGACACTTGTACCTGTCAACAGACAGCAGTCGTCTGTTTTTGTTGAAAACCCCGGGGGGTATTTTCTTCATTAGTTTGGTATTAGTTAACAGTTTATACCTGTTTTGAGCTGGTTAGGACTGCAAGTGCCTTATTTGTCCAATATTTTCAAAAGGGCTTAACAAATGAGATCTTGGTGCCTAATTTGGGTTTGGGAAAAAGTAATTTAGCACTGCCATCAAATATCTCCATTATTAGTCTGTTTAGTCTATGTATGTCTTATTGAGGGATATTAAGAAATCATTTAAGCTTGCGTTCTGATTGGACTCTTTATTACAACCCTCAAACATTCACAAATGTTCTTCCATCAAATGAAAACCGATTTGCTGGAAGGCACAAGCTATTCACTTTCACTTTGTTAATGTGTCTTATGCCACTTAAAGCTGCAATGTGTAACTTTTTCGGGGACCTGAGCAAATTTACATAGCAATGTTAGTTATAGAGCTGTCATTCTCATAGAACAGATCATTCAATGTGCCCTATTTCTATGCTTAATGTTCTTAAGTTTTGTTTTTGTACACCAGCTTCAAACAGCTGAAAATACTATATTTTTGGTTATTGGAAAGATATTTCACAATTAAGATGGTACAATGATTCTCTACATTTGCTTGTTTTGTCACAAACTGAAATTAGGCAAAGTATTTTAATTTTAGCAACCAGGAAATTGTGAGTGATTTCTGTATATTGTATCTTTAAAGAATTTGCTGCTGCCATTGTAGACAGACAAACATTACAGAATGTGATCACAGTAATACAGGGGTACTGCAGGATGTTAATGGAAATATATAAAAACACATTTTATTTCAATGTTTTATTCAATATTGTGAGCAACAAGATTAAATTTTTTAAAATTAGACATACAATATGAGGATAATACCTTATTTCTAATGATGTGAACTTTATTTCTCAACTCCTAATATTGAGCTAATTGCACTCACAGGACAGTGTTTCTCCTATATTCATTTAGCAGCAGTGGCTCACCACTCCAAAAAATATGATTAAACATTTTCGGGCTGGTAAAATGTTTTCAGTGTAAACATAAACAACTAAACTAGAAAATACATAATGGGGCTATATATTTTAAATAAGATAATTTAAGAACAACCACCAAAATAACTAACATAGAAAGGGAAAATCTCAAATTCAAAACATTTCATGGAATTAGATTTGAAGTCACTCCAATGGCATAAGAACATGTCGTACGCCATGGCAAAATGGGTAGAATTTCAGAAAATTTGCTTAAACTATAAATTGTCTGTCAGCGACACACATATATGCCGGAGTTGGCATGGGTTTGAAACCTGCCCACTACCCTTTGACTCACCCTGCCTTTCACATTGTACTCTCTTCAATAAAGCAAAAAATATGAAAGGAATGGGACTGCCACACTCTTTCAAAAAAAAATTGCTTAAACTTAATTTTCTCTCAGCCTGATGATAAAATGTGTGGAATTGCAGGAAACTAGCTTTAAAACGATAACATTTTCTCTCCGCCTCATGACAAACAAAAAATACAAAATTTGTCTCTGCGGTCAAGAGGAGGGCCTCTACAATTAGCGGTCGGACTCTACCACGCCTACCACTACTACTGGCTAAATAGATTGAGGATGCTTACTAAGGCCTTACCTGTGGGTATATAGTTGATCTATAATTTAATATCCAATACAAGGGAGATTGGAAGTTCCTCAAATGTGCCTGTAGTAGTAGTTCCTATCTAGCTTATAGACTCATGGTATGCTGAAGACAAGATTATTATCTGCCCAGTAAATATGAAGATGGGAATAATGTATCTCCGCATATCTAGTCCTGCACATTAATACATATCGATGTTGGCAAACAATAGGTAATAACACGGTAATTAAACCTGGCAAAATTATGTTATTGATTTTTATACCTTCGCTCTTTGTTACCAAATCATACTTTGTATTGTTGGGTTCAGAGTATGCTTCTGGGTGTGTCATTCCTGTTTTGCAAGGGTGGTGGCCTAAACTGTCATTCTAAATAAGGAGAGGGAGAATACATAGTTCAGAGTTGTGCAGATGAGAGCATTTATCCTGTAACCCTAGAAGCGGAAAGAGGCAGTGAAGCATACGTAGTCTGAGCATTTTCTGTTATTCTGTATGTCAATCGAGACAATGATTTTTTAAAAATATCTTTTTAATATATATTTGTATTTAAATTTATTTTATTTAACTAGGCAAGTCAGTTAAGAACAAATTCTTATTTTCAATGACGGCCTAGGAACAGTGGGTTAACTGCCTTGATCAGGGGCAGAGCAACAGATTTTTACCTTGTCGGCAAAGGGATTCGATCTTTTGCAACCTTTTGGTTACTAGTCCAACGCTCTAACCACTAGGGGACCTGGCACCTCAGTATGATATGACATAGTTATATGTTACGTTTCGTATGGTATGTGTTCATTTGTGTATTTCCATCACCCGTACAATATGTTCGGAATTAGCAAAATGTATGGTATGTTACAAATTCTAGCTAGGCGTCTAATGTTAGCTAGGCTAGGGGTTAGAGTTTAGGAGGTAGGTTAAGATGCTAAGAAGCTAAAAAGTAGTAAATTGTTCAGAAGTTGCTGAAATTGTCCATGATGAGATTTAAACTAGCAACCTTTGGGTTGCTAGACATTCATGTTATATGCCCACCCATCCACCTTACTTTAGTTTTTGTCTTAAGCAACCATACCAAACGAAACATACTAATTTGAGTGTCCCGGATATACATTTACTATGTTAGTCTGAGACCAGGCTGGGTAAGGGTGGGGGTAACACTCTCACTTTTTGGAGGGGGGGGGTGTTCTCTTGAAATAATATTGAGATGTTCTGTATACATCACTGGTAATTATGTTAGTGTTAGTTCATAAGCTTTGCATACTGGAAGTGTGTTGAATACCAGCTTTAGCCAGTATAGAGAGGTAATGGATACTCTCGGAATGAACCAAATAGAAGGTTTAACTTGTTACTAAATACTATTTCGATGACAATTATTATGGCTATAACGATTTTAATTTACAACATTTTAAAATAATTTATAGAGTGGGAAGTGGTATGTTTCCTACTATACAAAGTCAGTGAGCTGGATCCTGTTGATTTGCCATAGGTCAGTGTTGTCCAAACTCTGAACGTTTTGGTTTTTGCCCTGACACTACACAGCTGACCCAAATTACCAAAGTTGGATGATTCGTTTATTTTTTGAATCAGCTGTGTAGTGCTAGGGCAAAAACCAAAAAGTGCACCCCTTGGGATCCCGAGGACCAAGTTTGGGAAACTGTTACATAGGTTTTGACCTTGATTAAATCATTCTAATCAAGAGTGAATCACATTGACCTTTATCACATCCATCTATGTCATTGAACTGATTGCACCACAATATATCTACCTATGTTACTTTTTTCAGGCAGTTTAATCCTTGCTGGCTGGAAACAGTTCTTGAAACTGAAGTACCCCCTCTCAAAGCCATCAAAATGACCCCTTTATAAAAGTGCACCCTTGTTAAACAGTATTCACACTGCTCTCGTGACCACGCACTATTTTATTGTAACTGCCATAGTGATTGAACAGATGGTTAGAGACCGCAGTGTTTGTGCATTTAATTTCCAAAGTCATGGGTTGGTAAGAATGAGTTGTATACTAGACCTAAGAAAACAATAATTACTTTTATTTTGTGTGAGCTATTGACCAAATCTGACATGCTAAATAAAACTATTTTTGAGAGGGAATAGATGCCAGATCCTTTTTTACAGTTATTTACAGTTTGTTATGGTTGTGTAAAATTAATAATTTTACAATAAGTAACACTACTACTGACCAAGGTCTGTTATCTTTTTAAATTACATTTTTCATGTATATTGTGTAAAAATCTGTTGCGTTCTCGTTAGTGTGGTTCAAATCAATGAGGTTCAAGCAAAGGTTTAATGATTTCCACCTTCAGATCTTGTTCATGATGTGCTGTTTCGTGTCCCGATTGCTTGTGAGATGGGGGGGTTTCGTACCTTTTGATCGAATACACAAACCTGCTCTCAACTTGTACTTGGCTGATGGGTATGATTGACAGCCTATACAGCAAACCGAAACGGGATAAATTTAACGATTAGTATCATTGGTCTTTCACAGAGTATGTTGTATATTCATAATACTAGTAGGCGTGGTTACTGAACTCAACAAATTGCCCGCACATTGTATCCTCGTGACATGATTGAAGTTCTTGCAAAGTGTATATCAGACAAAGCAATTCACGTTTTGTTTCTGAAGTCAAAGCCCTGATGAGTTTCCGTTCTCGTTTTCCACTGACAACGGTAATAGAAATCGGTGTAAATTTGTTATACCCTTGCTATTCTTTTCAACACATTTGTGACAGACACATTTATCCCGATAGAGGGTAACTTCATGCCAGTGACGTTAGCTACATTCATACAGTAATGTTTTAACAGTCAAATTCCATTAGTGTCCTGCAACTTCTTTGTGTTAACTAAATGGACTGATGTAATGTCATTGAAATATAAACTTTGCAGCATGTGCAACATCTTCAATTGCTTAGACGTTAGATACTGGCTGCCTGGGTTTATCAACCTTGTCTTATTTACAGCTAGCGCTGCGATGCAGTGCCCTAGACCACTGCGCCACCTGGGAGGCCCGCTCCTTGTTTTTTTTAAGTTTAGGAATATTTGACTATGTCCATTTGACTGAATTGCCTTGGGGTCCAAAAAAAAGACCACCCATGGTTAAATGCTGCACTGTCGGAAACTAGAAGTACAGGCATTTCGCTACACCCGCAATAACATTTGCAGAACACGTGTATGTGACCAATTAAATTTGATTTGATAACAGGAACTGGGATGAGAAACGTTGGCCAACTGAGACGTCACAAGCATGGTAAGCATCCCTTTCACTTCAAGCATTATGCTGTTATTTTTGGCACCACTGCTTAAGGGTGGCACAAATGTGTAGCCTAACAAAGCAGTTTATTTATTTCACCTTTATTCAACCAGGTAGGCTAGTTGAGAACAAGTTCTCATTTACAATTGTGACCTGGCCAAGATAAAGCAAAACAGTGTGATACAAAAACAGTTACACATGGAATAAACAAGCATACAGTCGATAACACAATAGGAACAAAATCAAGTCTATATTAGAGGTCGACCAATTAAATTGGGGCCGATTTCATGTTTTCATAACAATCTGAAATCGGTATTTTTGGACACCGATTTGGCTGATTTTTAAAAACAATTTTTACACCTTTTATTTAACTTGGCAAGTCAGTTAAGAACAAATTCTTATTTACAATGATGGCCTAGGAGCGGTGGGTTAACTGCCTTGTTCAGGGGCAGAACAACAGATTTTTACCTTGTCAGCTCGGGGATTCAATCTTGCAACCTTAGAGTTAACTAGTCCAACGCTCTAACCACCTGTTTACATTGCACTCACGAGGAGCCTGCCTGTTACGCGAATGCAGTAAGTTGCTAGCTAGCATTAAACTTATAAAACTTAACTTATAAACTTATCAATCATAATCACTAGTTAACTACACATGGTTGATGTTACTAGTTTATCTACCGTGTCCTGCGTTGTATATAAACGATGCGGTGGCATTCGCGAAAAAGGACTCGTTGCTCCAACGTGTACCTAACCATAAACATCCATGCCTTTCTTAAAATCAATACACAAGTATATATTTTTAAAACTGCATATTTAGTTAATATTGCCTGCTAACATGAATTTATTTTAACTAGGAAAAATGGTGTCACTTCTCTTGCAACAGAGTCCGGGCATATGCAGCAGTTTGGGCCACCTGGCTAATTGCAAACTGAAGACTATTTCTTCCTAACAGACAGCCAACTTCGCTAAATGTGGGATAATTTAAAAGCGCATTTAAAAGCACAATCGTTGCACGACTGTACCTAACCATAAACATCAATGCCTTTCTTAAAATCAATACACAGAAGTATATATTTTTAAACCTGCATATTTAGCTAAAAGAAATCCAGATTAGCAGGCAATATTAACCAGGTGAAATTGTCATCTCTTGCATTCATTTCACGCAGAGTCAGGGTATATGCAACAGTTTGGGCCGCCTGGCTTGTTGGAAACTAATTTGCCAGAATCTTACGTAATTATGACATAACATTGACGGTACTGCAATGTAACAGGAATATTTAGACTTATTGATGCCACCCGTTAGATAAAATACTGAACGATTCCGTATTTCACTGAAAGAGTAAATGTTTTGTTTCCAAGATTATAGTTTCCGGATTCGACCATATTAATGACCTAAGGCTCATATTTCTGTGTGTTATGTTATAATTAAGTCTATGATTTGATAGAGCAGTCTGACTGAGCGGTGGTAGGCACCAGCAGGCTCGTAAGCATTCATTCAAACAGCAATTTCGTGCGTTTTGCCAGCAGCTCTTCACAATGCTTCAAGAATTGCTCTGTTTATGACTTCAAGCCTATCAACTCCCGAGATTAGGCTGGTGTAACCGATGAGAAATGGCTAGCTAGTTAGAGGGTGCGCGCTAATAGCGTTTCAAACGTCACTCGCTCTGAGATTTGGAGTAGTTGTTCCCCTTGCTCTGCAAGGGTAACGCTGCTTCGAGGGTGGCTGTTTTCGATGTGTTCCTGGTTCAAGCCCAGGTAGGAGCGAGGAGCGGGACGGAAGCTATACTGTTACACTGGTAATACTAAACTGCCTATAAGAACATCTAATAGTCAAAGGTATATGAAATACAAATCGTATAGAGAAATAGTCCTATAATTCCTATAATAACTACAACCTAAAACTTTTTACCTGGGAATATTGAAGACTCATGTTAAAAGGAACCACCAGCTTTCATATATTCTCATGTTCTGAGCAAGGAACATAAACGTTAGCTTTCTTACATGTCACATATTGCACTTTTACTTTCTACTCCAACACTTTTTTTTGCATTATTTAAACCAAGTTGAAAAATTATAATCAGTCGACCTCTAGTCTATATACAGTGTGTGCAAATGGCGTGAGGAGGTAAGGCAATAAATAGGCCATAGTAGCGAAGTAATTACAATTTAGCAAATTAACACTGGAGTGATAGATGTGCAGATGATGTGCAAGTAGAGATACTGGCGTGAAAAAGAGCAGAAAAGTAAATAAAAACAATATGGGGATGAGGTAGGTAGATTGGATGGGCTATTTACAGATGGGCTATGTACAGCCGCAGCGATCGGTTAGCTGCTCAGATAGCTGATGTTTAAAGTTATTGATGGAAATATGTCTCCAGCTTCAGCGATTATTTTTATTTATTTTTTTGCAATTCGTTCCAGTCATTGGCAGCAGCGAACTGGAAGGAAAGGCGGCCAAAGAGATGTTGGCTTTGGGGATGACCAGTGAGATATACCTGCTGGAGCGTGTGCTACGGGTGTGTGTTGTTATCGTCACCAGTGAGCTGAGATAAGGCGGAGCTTTATCTGTCAAAGTCTTACAGATGACCTGGAGCCAGTGGGTCTGGTGATGAATAAGTAGCAAGGACCAGCCGACGAGAGCAGACAGGTCGCAGTGGTGGCTGGTATATGGGGCTTTGGTGACAAAACTGATGGCACTGTGATAGACTGCATCCAGTTTGCTGAGTAGAGTGTTGGAGGCTATTTTGGAAATGACATCGTCGAGGATCGGTAGGATAGTCAATTTTACAAGGGTATGTTTGGCGGCGTGAGTGAAGGAGACTTTGTTGCAAAATAGGAAGCCAATTCTAGATTTAATTTTGGATTAGAGATGCTTAATATGTTTCTGGAAGGAGAGTTTACAGTATAGCCAGACGCCAAGGTATTTGTAGTTGTCCACATATTCTAAGTCAGAACCGACCAGAGTAGTGATGCTCGTCGGGCGGGCAGGTGCGGTAGCGAACGGTTGAAAAGCATGCATTTAGTGTTACTAGCATTTAAGTGCAGTCGGAGGCCACGGAAGGAGTGTTGTATGGCATTGAAGCTCGTTTGGAGGTTTGTTAACACAGTGTCCAAAGAATGGCCAGATGTATACAGAATGGTGTCGTCTGCGTAGAGGTGGATCAGGGAATCCCCCGCAGCAAGAGCGACATCGTTGATATATATACAGAGAAAAGTTGGCCCCAGAATTTAACCCTGTGGTAGCTCCATAGGTCGATTAGAAAGGCCTGCTCGCAGAAGTGTTTTAGGGAGCGTTTGACAGTGATGAGGGGTGGTCGTTTGACCGTGGACCCATAGCGGATGCAGGCAATAAGGCAGTGATCGCTGAGATCCTAATTGAAAACAGCAGAGGTGTATTTGGAGGGTAAGTTGGTCAGGGTAATGTCTATGAGCGTGCCCATGTTTACGGATTTAGAGTTGTAACTGGTGGGTTCCTTGATAATTTGTGTGAGATTGAGGGCATCTAGTTTAGATTGTGGGACTGCCCAGGTGTTAAGCATAGGTCACCCAGTTTAGGTCACCAAACAGAACGAACTCTGAAGATAGATGGGGGGTAATCAATTCACATATGGTGTCCAGAGCACAGCTGGGAGCTGAGGGGGGTCTATAACAGGCAGCAACAGTGAGAGACTTGTTTCTGGAGAGATTCATTTTTCAATTTAGAAGCTTGAACTGTTTGGGCATAGACCTGGAAATTATGACAGCCTGCAAAGTTCTATCTCTGCAGTAGATTGCAAAATGTTGTAGATGGGGATGGAAATTTCAGAATATTTGGTGGCCTCCCTAAGCCAGGATTTAGACATGGCAAGGACATCAGGGTCGGCGGAGTGTGCTAAAGCAGTAAATAAAACAAACTTAGGGAGGAGGCTTCTGATGTTAACATGCATGAAACAAAGGCCTTTTCGGTTACAGAAGTCAACAAATGAGAGCGCCTGGGGACACGCAGAGCCTGGGTTAACCTCCACATCAGCCTGGGTTAACCTCCACTTCACCCGAGGAACAGAGGAGGAGTAGGTTGGGGGTACAGCTAAAGGCAATCAAAACTGGTCGTCTAGTGCGTTATTGGACATAGAATAAAAGGAGCAGATTGTGTGCGGGTACAGTGGAGGTAAACCCAGGCATTGAGTGACGATTAGAGAGGTTGCATCTCTGGACGCACTAGTTATGCTGGGTGAGGTCGCCGCATGTGTGGGAGGTGGGACAAAGGAGGTATCTGAGGCATGTTGAGTGGGACGAGGGGCTCCACAGTAAACTAAAACGATAACTATCCTAAACAACAGTATTCAAGGCATATTGACATTTGAGAGAGACATAAAGTGAGGCATAAAGCAGTCACAGGTGTTGATTGGGAAAGCTAGCTAAGACAACAACTGGTAAGACGACAACAACGACTAATCAGCTAAGACAACAACAGGTAAAATGGAGATGAATGGGCAGAGAGGGTCAGTTAACTACACACAGGGCCTGAGTCCATCACGTGGACTGGGACATGTTTTGTATTGCGTCAAATAACAACATTGACGAATACGCTGATTCGGTGTGCGAGTTCATTAGAACGTGCGTTGAAGATGTCGTTCCCATAGCAACGGTTAAAACATTCCCTAACCAGAAACCTTGGATTGATGGCAGCATTCGCGTGAAACTGAAAGCGCGAACCACTGCTTTCAATCAGGGCAAGGTGTCTGGTAACATGACTGAATACAAACAATGCAGCTATTCCCTCCGTAAGGCAATCAAACAAGCTAAGCGTCAGTACAGAGACAAAGTAGAATCCCAATTCAACGGCTCAGACACAAGAGGCATGTGGCAGGGTCTACAGTCAATCACGGACTACAGGAAGAAATCCAGCCCAGTCACGGACCAGGATGTCTTGCTCCCAGGCAGACTAAATAACTTTTTTGCCCGCTTTGAGGTCAATACAGTGCCACTGACACTGCCTGCAACGGAAAAATGCGGTCTCTCCTTCACTGCAGCCGAGGTGAGTAAAACATTTAAACGTGTTAACCCTTGCAAGGCTGCAGGCCCAGACGGCATCCCCAGCCGCGCCCTCAGAGCATGCGCAGACCAGCTGGCTGGTGTGTTTACGGACATATTCAATCAATCCCTATATCAGTCTGCTGTTCCCACATGCTTCAAGAGGGCCACCATTGTTCCTGTTCCCAAGAAAGCTAAGGTAACTGAGCTAAACGACTACCGCCCGTAGCACTCACTTCCGTCATCATGAAGTGCTTTGAGAGACTAGTCAAGGACCATATCACCTCCACCCTACCTGTCACCCTAGACCCACTCCAATTTGCTTACCGCTCAAATAGGTTCACAGACGATGCAATCTCAACCACACTGCACACTGCCCTAACCCATCTGGACAAGAGGAATACCTATGTGAGAATGCTGTTCATCGACTACAGCTCGGCATTCAACACCATAGTACCCTCCAAGCTCGTCATCAAGCTCGAGACCCTGGGTCTCGACCCCGCCCTGTGCAACTGGGTACTGGACTTCCTGACGGGCCGCCCCAGGTGGTGAGGGTAGGTAACAACATCTCCTCCCCGCTGATCCTCAACACTGGGGCCCCACAAGGGTGCGTTCTGAGCCCTCTCCTGTACTCTCTGTTCACCCACGACTGCGTGGCCACGCACGCCTCCAACTCAATCATCAAGTTTGCGGACGACACAACAGTGGTAGGCTTGATTACCAACAACGACGAGACGGCCTACAGGGAGGAGGTGAGGGCCCTCGGAGTGTGGTGTCAGGAAAATAACCTCACACTCAACGTCAACAAAACTAAGGAGATGATTGTGGACTTCAGGAAACAGCAGAGGGAACACCCCCTATCCACATCGATGGAACAGTAGTGGAGAGAGTAGCAAGTTTTAAGTTCCTCGGCATACACATCACAGACAAACTGAATTGGTCCACTCACACAGACGGCATCATGAAGAAGGCGCAGCAGCGCCTCTTCAACCTCAGGAGGTTGAAGAAATTCGGCTTGTCACCAAAAGCACTCACAAACTTCTACAGATGCACAATCGAGAGCATCCTGGCGGGCTGTATCACCGCCTGGTACGGCAACTGCTCCGCCCTCAACCGTAAGGCTCTCCAGAGGGTAGTGAGGTCTGCACAACGCATCACCGGGGCAAACTACCTGCCCTCCAGGACACCTACACCACCCGATGTTACAGGAAGGCCATAAAGATCATCAAGGACATCAACCACCCGAGCCACTGCCTGTTCACCCCGCTATCATCCAGAAGGCGAGGTCAGTACAGGTGCATCAAAGTTGGGACCGAGAGACTGAAAAACAGCTTCTATCTCAAGGCCATCAGACTGTTAAACAGCCACCACTAACATTGAGTGGCTGCTGCCAACACACTGACACTGACTCAACTCCAGCCACTTTAATAATGGGAATTGATGGGAAATGATGTAAATATATCACTAGCCACTTTAAACAATAATACCTTATATAATGTTACTTACCCTACATTATTCATCTCATATGCATACGTATATACTGTACTCTATCATCGACTGCATCCTTATGTAATACATGTATCACTAGCCACTTTAACTATGCCACTTTGTTTACATACTCATCTCATATGTATATACTGTACTCGATACCATCTACTGTATCTTGCCTATGCTGCTCTGTACCATCACTCATTCATATATCCTTATGTACATATTCTTTATCCCCTTACACTATGTATAAGACAGTAGTTTAGGAATTGTTAGTTAGATTACTTGTTGGTTATTACTGCATTGTCGGAACTAGAAGCACAAGCATTTCGCTACACTCGCATTAACATCTGCTAACCATGTGTATGTGACAAATAAATTTGATTTGAGGCTGGGGCCGACAGATAAACAAAAAAATAAACAAAATGGAGGACCGTGATTAATGAACAGTCCAGCAGGCATCAGCTATGTAGCCAAGTGATCATAGGGTCCAGTGAACAGCAATAGATGAAACAGGGGAGCCGCTGGGTAGTCGTTACTACGCTAGCAAGCGGGAGACTCTGTGTTCAAAGTTAGCAGGCCGGGGCTCGTAGAAGCGTCTGCTCCGACGTCCGGAAAAGACCGGTTGAGTGCACAACGGATGGAGTTACGTCGGCAGACCAGTCGTGGTGGAACGGCGGGGCACCGTGTTGACAAAGGGTCTCGGCCAGTTAGCAAAAGAGGTATTGTAGCTACAGTAATTGCTTTTGCTAGCCGGGAGATGCGCCTGGCTCGCGGCTAACTGGTGTTAGCTTTGGGGCAGGGGCGTTAGCCACTCGGTAGCAGCTAGCTAGCAGTGATGATCCGATGACAAGTTAGTCCGTGTAAATCACATGAGATTCCCTTTACATAGTCCTACTCTTAATAGTACATAACTAACCCCTCTGCTAACAGGCCTTGTATATACAGAATATTGCATAGGCCGTAGGGCACTTATGCACACAGTGTTCCCTCATTATGCGGAGAGGTATCCTCACAACTTGATGTAGTCCTAGTGTATGTTCACACACTCTACATCATACCCCTGTTTTTAATTTAGATCCCAAATCCAGTGCCTTTGCTTTTCTGTCTGGCATGTTTTACTGAATTGTGATGGACACAGGCCATAGCCATTCAAATCAAATAAGTTTGACACATGCACATGTTCACTTGCAAGCTCTTCCTCAACAATGCAGTATTCAATATCAAAGAAAAGGGAAAATCCAGAATAGAATGTTTCATTCTTTGTCAGTGTATGGTGTTCACAATGAAATTAATTTGCATGCTCCCATGATAGAGTTCATATCAGACTTGCTTACATACCCATAGACAGTCTACACATCAGAGCTCTCACCCCAGACATCAGTGTTTTATGCCACATGAATTTGGCATGACATTGGTGATTCACAGTGACCCTCTCGTAATCATTTTGTTATGTGTTTACAAATAGCTTTTTCTTTCCATATATCTAGTGGGGGAAAATCTAACAGCAAGTACCAGTGACACGCTCAATTCAGAAGTGGTCTGATAAAGCAAATTCTAAGCTACAGGACAGTTTTGCTAACAGACTGGAAAACAGTGCCTTCAGAAAGTATTCATACCCCTTGACTTATTCCACATTTAGCGTTATAGCCTGAATTCAAAATGGAAATACATGTCTCACCCATCTTCCTTTACACTCGTGTGTATATGGTAGTTGTTAAATTGATAGGTTAGATTACTCGTTGGTTATTACTGCATTGTCGGAACTAGAAGCACAAGCATTTCACTACACTCGCATTAACATCTGCTCACCATGTGTATGTGCCAAATAAAATTTGATTTTGATTTGATCTACACACAATACCACATGAGGACAAAGTGAAAACATGTTTTTAGAAATGTTTTCAAATGTATTGATAATGAAATACAGAAGTCTCTCTCACATAAGTAATTACATGTTAGAATCACCTCTGGCAGCATAGCCATCTGTGAATGTCTAAGAGCTTTGTTTTGCAAGTCTAAGAGCTTCGCACATCTGGGGCCTCATTTATCAATATTGCGTAGAAACTATTCTAAAATACTACTTACGAGCGGAATTTTGAATGTTTGTACACATAGAAAAAGTGTGATTCAACAAACAATCGTACCACTGTCACACTAACACCAGTAAGAAAACCAGTGCTTGTGCACGACCTTGGCTATTTGCATTTTTAAACACCCCTAATTAACCATATGGCCAAAAATATAAACGCATCATGCGACAATTTCAAAGATTATACTGAGTTACAGTTCATATAAGGAAATCAGCAAATTGGGCCCTAATCTATGGATTTCACATGACTGGGAATACAGATACGCATCTATGGGTCACCTTAAAAAAAGGTAGGGGCGTGGATCAGAAAACCATGAGGTGATGGCGGCGGATGAATGCCACGACAATGGGCCTAAGGATCTCGTCACAGTATCTCTGCATTCAAGTTACCATCAATAAAATTAAATTGTGTTCGTTGTCTGATAGCTTATGTCTGCCCATACCATAACCCCACCGCCACCATTGGGCACTCTGTTCACAACGTTGACATCAGAAAACTTGTCACCCACACGACGCCATACAACCTGTCTGCCATCTGACCAGTACAGTTGAAACTGGGATTCATCCGTGAAGAGCACACATCTCCAGCATGCCAGTGGCCATGGAAAGTGAGCATTTGACCACTTTTACGATACCAAACTGCAGTCAGGTCAACACCCTGGTGAGGACGACGAGCATGCAGATGAGCTTCGCAGAGACGGTTTCTGACAGTTTGTGCAGAAATTCTTCGGTTGTGCAAACTCAGTTTCATCAGTTGTCCGGATGGCTGGTCTCAGACGATCCCTCAGTTGAAGAAGCTGGATGTGAAGGTCCTGGGTTACACGTGGTGTGAGGCCGGTTTGACGTACTGCCAAATTCTCTAAAATGACATTGGAGTCAGTTTATGGTAGAGAAATATACATTATATTCTCTGGGAACTGCTCTGGTGGATATTCCTGCAGACAAAATGCCAATTCTTGCTCCCTCAACTTGAGGCATCCCTGACATTGTGTGACAAAATTGCACATTTTAGAGTGGCCTTTTTTATTGTCCCCGGCACAAGGTGCACCTGTGTAAGGATCATGCCATTTAATGAGCTTCTTGATATGCCACACCTGTCAGGTCAATTGATTTTCTTGACAAAGGAGAAATGCTCACTAAAATGGATGTGAACAAGTTTCTGAACGACATTTTTTTTGAAATAAGCTTTATGTGTTTATGGAACATTTCTGGGATCTCTTATTTCAGCTCATGAAACATGGGTCCAACACTTTACATGTTGCATGTATATTTTAGTTCAGTATAAATTGATCTTAAATGTTGTGACCTGACTAAATAATAGCCATCTTCAAGTACTGCCTGTAGAGTCTATTAGATTGGCATTTGTAGAAGCTTGTCAGAGTCTATATAACTTTGCTATACATTTAGGTGCTAGTCTAGATACAAGGTAGCCTACTGACTTATTTTCTGGGCTCATATCACCTGTATTTTAACCTAGATAACTATTTGTGGCTAGTTCCTCCCTCATGTACACACTTGGACTTTTGTTTACTCTGTAAAAGTTCAGATGTACTGTTACTGTATACCACTCTGTCATGTATAGTGTACAGTGAGTGAACAGTTGAGCTGTTGCACATGCTAGAATAACATTGCATTCTATCATATGTTGTGTTGCCATAAAGGTTCATATTGTCTGAAGGTCAGACTGAAATCCACTGTACAAACTGTCTTCATACAAAATATGACACTGACCTAAATAGATAATACATAGGTGAACTAGAACTCAAACAATCAGATTTAATTCACCCAATAAATTAAGCCCTTAATTGGTTCCAGGTATGTCCAACATGGGCTATTAAGTATTGTTGTTACTTGGAATGACTGGTTTGTACTTTTTTTTAAAGAGCAGTGGTGGAATGGGTTTAGTACATCATGTTCCTGTCTGAACATCCTGCAACAAAAAACAGACTGATGTTGAAGCCCCATTTGGATGTGCGTGTGCGCGCAGAAATGTGAGAATTATAGTCTATTAGCATATCGGAAACCATTATCAATATAACAATTTTATTGATGTGGTGTAAAGTGAGGGGATATGACTCATATGTTATTAACACATTTCCAATCCAATGGTAGAACGGTTGCGCTGCGTGTAAATACATGATAGGGACACGCCAGCTGTTCAGTATAGTGCTGCTTTTGCACGTGCCATAACCACGCCCCTCAACAGCTTGTCGCTGCACGTGAAGGAGAGAAAAGAACACACGTGTTTTGTTTGGTCACGAGTGTGGATACAAATGTATCAATGTATAATGCACCCAGTCATCATGTCGTGCAGAGGAGAAACTGGATGCAATGCATCGTCATATAAAACGTAAGTAAGTATCCAACGTTGACAGGGATCCTCAACTAGATTCAGCCGCGGGCCATTTTTTTCTTGAGTGGTCGGGGGCGGACCATAATAAACAGTTTTTTTTTTTAAAGTAGACTGCAAATTAACCACAAGAGGCCTTAACAATGGCGCTCATTGTAAGAGTAGGGACGTTCACCCCGGTTTCATGGCTAAATTCCCAACCTGGCCACCTTATCACCCTCCTCATTCCCAATTGGCATATATCACCCCCCACCTGTCCAACTGTGTGGTGAGAGTTATGGCACAATCCTAGTGCATCACTGAGGTGGGTGCTACTCATTGATGTTGGGTGAGGTGGGTTTCACGATGTAAAGTGATTTGAGTACCTCAGTTGGTAGAAAAGTGCAATATAAAATCTAGGAAATTATTATACGACCACATATGTCTATATGAGTGGGAATACTTGGAGCTGATTTCCTGGTGTTTTTATAAATAAAACCACCGCCGGTTGGGGAAGCCTGGCCTACTACGATTTGATAGCCTAGTAGTTGACATTAAATGTCGCGAAGCATCATTGTCTTCGTCTCCTCCAGTTCCCAGGGTTAGTGAATGGCCATAGTCATACAGTTCCAGATCTATCTGGTTTAGCTGCTAAGTGTAGCAATAATAGGAGTCAGGAGACACAATATTGACATTCTGCACGCAATGTACAGTTATTTCCGTACGAAGGATTGAAACGGAGTGTTCCTTCAGCCAATGAGCTCCCGGTGTGTTCTACTGCTTCTGTTTTGACTGGCTAACCAGCGAGTTTTCTGTCAGCTACTCAATATTAAAAGTTACATATGTGGCCAATCCAGGCCGAGTATTTTCTGAAGAGGCGTAAAGCTCATGAATAAGAAAACAGTGCTCGCGGTAGGCTATGACTGTCGGGATCTGTGGTGTTTGTTTTGACAAGGTTTTAATTTGTGAAACGGGTTTCAAAGCAACAGACTGAAATACTGCTTTGACTTCATTTATCCACGGATATTGCTAACAGTGCCTGGGAAACTACATTCAAGGCGCCTCTGCAGCCTGGGTCGGATCCACAGAAATCGTTTCCTATTGTTTTGAAGAAGATTATGGACATTCCCCCACCTGATATTCTCGAAGGCGACGATGGTAAGACTAGCCTACTGGTGTCGTTGTGGATGAATTGAGAGATCCTTTCCAATGTATACATGTTTTATGTGAACTGCATAGATCTGATGTGATCGTTGACTTCGCGGACATGTTGACTGGTGTATGGAGACGTAGTAGTGCTTTTAATGAGCGTTTGTGTACCCTCAAACAACTGGACACATTTTTTAAAATCTGCTATGTTTGATCATTATATATGACTAGTTCAATAGTTGTTCAAATGTGCCAAGTATAGAACAGTACTGGGGAAGAAAACCCTTTGTACATTCTGATTGCTGTTCCAGTTTCCCCTGAGGCACTGAACTGAGGGAGGAAAAAAGAACATAAAGTTCTCACACCCCCTACTTGTCCTAGAGCACTGCAATCAAACAATTTTTTCACATACAATATGAGTACATAATTGTCTTGCATTTGAAGGGCAATTAATATTTTTTTCACGTTCGTTTTTGCGTTTAGGGACTGTGTTGACACGTCCAGATTTCCCTTACCCGTTGTTTATGGGTTGATGCAGCCCTCTTTTCTTTTCCCTCATTCTGTCATTTCACCACTTCTTTTTTTCTACTTCTTTCCATGACATCAGACTTCTATCTTCCTTTATTTACCACCCTGTATGTGTTCACATGGCCGTGCAACCTTCACCCATTATGCTCATCACGGTTATCTCCACAGAAATAGAGAAGAAGAAGTTGTGCTCTGCCGATAATGGCGAGGCCGGTGTTGGAGGGGCCAGTGGTGGGACTGGAGGTACAGGCATTGGAGGGGTGTCCGCCTCCCTTACCCCTGCCATCTGGGAGAAGACCATCCCCTATGACGGGGAGACCTTCCACTTGGAGTACATGGACCTGGATGAGTTCCTGCAGGAGAATGGCATCCCAGTCACCCTAGAGGAGGAGCTGCAGAAGAGCCTGGCCCAGGAGGAAACCAAGGGGACAAGACCCCCTTTCACCACCCCTGACACAGAGACCGTCACACTCACCTTAGAGCCAGCTGAACAAGAGAAAGAAGATGGGGACGATGAAGATGCTGTGTCTGGGTTTGAAGCAACGGAGGTTGAAGTGTCTAAAAATAAAAAAGGTACATTGTTGGGGCCCATTTGTTAAAAGCCCAGACACAGTACCACTGTAACAAATTCTACCTTTGAACTCAACATGCACATACACTGACACTGTAATAGACACTTGCAACATGCTGACACTAGATACTCCCATATTGTATACAAATGTCAAATAGACTTACCCGATGCATTCGACACCTTGCCCAAAGCACACACATGGACATGTACATGTGAAACCTGAGCTCTACAGCATTAACAAATAGCAGTATTCATATAGTGCTGACCTTAGTATGTCTTAAGGAAAAAATCTAGCAAACAGTTTGAATTTTCTATTAACTATAGCCTTCAAGATTATAAGAACATACTTAACAGCTACCAAAATAAATATACTCATACTCATCATTGAACTGACTTTGTCTCCCTCTAGAGGGGAAGTCTGCAGACCGACTCACATCCACTCCCATCGACCCGGAGGACATTGAGGTGGACATCAACTTCCAACCGGACCCCACAGACCTGGTGCTGTCCAGCGTGCCTGGGGGTGAGCTGTTCAACCCACGCAAACACAAGTTCTCTGACGAGGACCTCAAACCACAGCCCATGATCAAGAAGGCCAAAAAGGTCTTTGTGCCCACTGAGCAGAAGGTAAGATGACCAGTGAATATTTGTTTCAGGGAGGTGATGAATGATGGAACTGGTTGTTCTGTAGTAGGATAATGAGAATGTAGCCACTGCAATTAGGCACCAAATAATCATTGGTTGATGAAGATTGTAGTATCACTATGTTACACCAGAAAAATTAATGAGTGAGTAGTAAGCCATGAAATAAAGGGGCTTGTCTGGGATTAGGGATGTTTCCACAACACTGATTTTATTATTTTGTATTAAAATCCTCTGTCTCCCACAGGACGATAAATACTGGTCGAGGAGGAAGAAGAACAACGTGGCAGCCAAACGTTCACGTGACGCCCGGCGGCTGAAGGAGAACCAGATCACAGTGCGCGCTTCGTTTCTGGAGAGGGAAAATGCGGCGTTGCGGCTACAAGTGGCTGAGTTGCGAAAGGACTGTGGTCGCTGCAAGAACATCATGTCCCGATATGAAGCCAAATACGGACCATTGTAAGGGACAAACGTTATCTTTCAAGAAAAGAACCGAAAAATAAAAACACCCCCAAAACGCAGACACAAAGAGAAACTGAATTGCACTCCTTTCATGGTGAACACCGGTCACTGCGTCAAGTTCTAGATCATTTCCAACACGACAGTGGAGGCATGGATACACACTGTCAGTGAGCCCGGCAGCAACATGACGAGAGGTGGACATGAAAGGTTGTGGAGAGCGACTGGCTACACCACATACAGGGACTCAATTACAGACATAACATGTATATTGTCTACTGCTAGTCAGGTCTTATCACTGGCCAGAGAAGTCAGAGAAAGCTGGTGGTGAAAAGAAGCGCTTAAAAGTTACACACACATTTATACAGCGTATTAATGGGTTGTTTTGTGGACCAAAGCATGAACATCATCAGTGATGAGTAGTGAATATTGAAAGTTGTCCCCCTGCCCTCTTCCCACTGTTTTCAGTAACTGACTGTCTCTCTCCTCTGTTTCAAGTACTTGTGCAGAGGCTCTGAAGAAGGACATGTGAACTCTTGATTTATTCATAATTGGGTAGGGGAGAAAACAATGAATAACAAAACAGACAGATTGAGGGTTGCACCTTCGTGATCATACACAGAGGAAATAATTGATATTGGTCAGACAAAGGGCGAGATAGTGGTGTTTTCTTGTCACAGCTTTTCTATGTCTGTCTTTGTTTGTACCACACACTGAGGTGTGTGTGGAGAGAATTCTTTGTAGATAGTTTTCTCCCTGCACCACATAGATTGTGTTACCCCTGTTTTGCACTTAACCCTTCCAAAGCAACACCTTGTGGGTGAAGATTAGATGTAGGGCTGGGCGGGTACTTTTTTCCTATTAAGACATGACCCACACATTTTAAGCAATTGTTTATACAAAAACTAACTCTGCTTCTAATATCTTTCCACCAAAAATACTGTTTTCTGGGGGAAAGAGGTGTTTTAAAAAGTAGTATGGCAAGGACTGTCTTTCCTCAGTATGTTTATTGCTCATAAGTCAGGCATTTATAAGGGCCCTCACTGGTGGAGGGGTATTTAAAATGTATGTTGGTTTATGTCATTGCTCACTGCAAGTAGAGGGCACTGTATATTTGTGCCTCCTGTAGTTTGTCTGGGATTAAGAGTCAGTTATTTTATCAATACCTGTGTCTTTTTATCTTAATTTACTGCTATTCCTTATGTTTGTTGAATAGCTATTATGATCAATGCTGTATTTATTCTAACAATGCATCTTGATTGACGTGCAACAATCTGTCAGATTTATATTTCTTTAGAGGAAAGAAAACAATGAACCAATGATTAAGCAGGGATCTCAATGGACAAACTGTGGTTTTTGGTTTATTTATTTTTAACCGGTTTTCAACCAGAATTTTACAGAAATATTTTTTTTTTCTAAAGACAATTTCCTATTTACCTCATCCAACACTTCCATTGTTTAATGCTCCTATCTTATTGGATACCAATAATTTTGAAGGGTTGGGGTGCCTATGACAATGTTGACAGGAATTGTGAGCACAAGAAAGGTGGTTTTGGTTAAGTTTAATAAAAAATGATAGGTCAAGGTACAGAGTCGACGCAGAGTTCTGTTTGTCAAAGTGGCTGTGCCTCAATTGTTGCAAATACTACATAGCAGACTGTTAAGTAAAGGGACTCGATCTCTTAAGTGTCTGATGAATGTGTTCCTGTGCCGATCTTCATTATGATGCATATTAGAATCATACATGTGGCAATAATATTAATTTTACTCTGCTTTGTTTCTGTAAAATAACTATGATAGACAATGTTGAAATGGTGCAAAGTCATGTGTGCTTCCAATTAAGTTTCCCAGTAATCCTGCTGCACGAAAATGTGTTAATGGTGTAACGTTTGCATCTGTTTTACACTAAGTGTATGTACTTATGTCTGTAAATTAAAGGATCAAAACAAATATTTACTGAATTTGCTTCAATGGAAAGCATTGCATTGCGCTGACATTCATATTTTGTATGCTTAGTAGAACGACATTTTTACCTTGTTAGCTCGGGGATTTGATCCAGCCACCTTTCTATTACTGGCCCAACGCTCTAACCACTAGGCTACCTGCTGCTCCATATACAGAGGGTACCGGGTCAATGTGCGGGGGTACAGGGTAGTCAAGGTAATTTGTACATGTAGGTAGGGGTGATGTGACTATAATAAACAGCGTAGCAGCAGTGTAAAAAACAAATGGAGGGGTGGGGGGTGTCAATGTAAACCGTCCGGGGGCCATTTGGTTAATAGTTTAGCAGTCTTATGGCTTGGGGGTAGAAGCTGTTAAGGAGCCTGTTGGTCCTAGACTTGGAGCTTCGGTACTGCTTACCGTGTGGTAGCAGAGAAAACAGTCTATGACTTGGGTGACTGGGGTCTTTGAACATTTTGGCTGTGTGCTTAGGGTCGTTGTCCTGTTGGAAGGTTAACCTTCACCCCAGTCTGAGGTCCTGAGCGCTCTGGAGCAGGTTTTCATCAAGGTTCTCTGTGTACTTTGCTCTGTTCATTTTTTCCCTCGATCCTGACCAGTCTCTCAGTCCCTGATGCTGAAAAACATCCCCACAGCATGATGCTGCCACCACCATGCTTCAACGTAGGGATGGTGCCAGGTTTCCTCCAGATGTGACGCTTGGCATTCAGGCCAAAGAGTTCAATCTTGGTTTCATCAGACCAGAGAATCAGGTTTCTCATCGTCAGAGTCATTTAGTGCCTTTTGGTGAACTCCAAGCGGGCTGTCATGTGCCACTCTATCATAAAGGCCTGATTGGTGGAGTGCTGCAGAGATGGTTCTCCCATCTCCACAGAGGATCTCTGCAGCTCTGTCAGAGTGCCCATCGGGTTATTGGTCACCTCCCTGATCAAGGCCCTTCTTCCCCAATTGCTCAGTTTGGCTGGGCGGCCAGAGTCTTGGTGGTTCCAAACTTCTTCCATTTAAGAATGATGGATGCCACTGTGTTCTTGGGGACCTTCAATGCTGCAGACATTTGTTGGTACCCTTCCAAAGATCTGTGCCTCGACACAATCCTGTCTCGGAGCTCTACGGACAAATCCTTCGACCTCTTGGCTTGGTTTTTGCTCTGACATGCACTGTCAACTGTGGGACCTTATATAGACAGGTGTGTGCCTTTCCACATCATGTCCAATTGAATTGAATTGATACTGATAATCTATTATTGTGAAGAGAATTGTATTGGATTCACCGTTTGTGTACCATGTCTCATAGAGGTCTGAACCATGAGTTTAATATCAGACTCTTTCTTACATGAATATG
Organism: Oncorhynchus masou masou; assembly: GCF_036934945.1. Lineage (NCBI taxonomy): Eukaryota > Metazoa > Chordata > Actinopteri > Salmoniformes > Salmonidae > Oncorhynchus > Oncorhynchus masou. The sequence goes on along the minus strand of NC_088226.1, from coordinate 9,733,853 downwards.
TCACTTTGATTTGTCTTGCCTTCCAGGTCACCTACTTGGTCATTTTGCAAAATATATTATTTTCTGGAACTAGTACATGTAGCCATCTCCTTGTTATTAAATTATTAGAGATAGACAAATTGTTTTTGCACCCACCATGCATCACGTCTGCAATGGTCATGTGAGGTGAAATGTGTATATTTTGGGATATGGGCACTCAGTTTGTTTGTTCGACCTGACGAAGACCCGTTTTGGATGTAAACGTTGTCAGTAAAGCGGCTGAATTGGGAGCTTTAACAGTGTACGGGCCTTCTTGTTCGATACTAGTATTCTTTATTAGCCCAGCACCTATGTTTGTCAGGATGTGTGTATGACCACACATTTTTCAATCAGTTTTCAATCAATCTCAAGGATGATCAATGGAAACAGGATGCACCTGAGCTCAATTTCTAGACTCATAGGAAAGGGTCTGAACACTTATGTAAATGTGATATTTCAGTTTTTAATTTTAAATACCTTTTCGCTTTGTAATTATGGGGTATCGTGTGTAGACTGATGAGGATTTAAAATAAAATCTATTTTAGAATAAGGCTGTAACGTAACAAAATGTGAAAAAAGGGAAGAGATTTGAACACTTCCCGAATGCACTGTATATACATAAGTGTGTGGACACCCCTTCAAATTAGAGGATTTGGCTATTTCAGCCACACCCGTTGCTGACATGTGTATAAAATCAAACATGCAGCCATGCAATCTCCATAGACAAACAGTGGCAGTAGAATGGCCTTACTGAAGAGGTCAGTAACTTTCAACAGTGACTTTCGACTCATATCAAACATCTCCAATCTAAAATCAAATCTAGAGTCGGCTTTCTATTCCGCAACAAAGCCTCCTTCACTCACGCCGCCAAACTTACCCTAGTAAAACTGACTATCCTACCGATCCTTGACTTCGGCGATGTCATCTACAAAATAGCTTCCAATACTCTACTCAGTAAACTGGATGCAGTTTATCACAGTGCCATCCGTTTTGTTACTAAAGCACCTTATACCACCCACCACTACGACCTGTATGTTCTAGTCGGCTGGTCCTTGCTACATATTCATCACCAGACCCACTGGCTCCAGGTCATCTACAAGTCCATGCTAGGCAAAGCTCCGCCTTATCTCAGTTCACTGGTCACGATGGCAACACCCACCCGTAGCACTCGCTCCAGCAGGTGTATCTCACTGACCATCCCTAAAGCCAACACCTCATTTGTCTGCCTTTCCTTCCAGTTCTCTGCTGCCTGTGACTGGAACGAATTGCAAAAAATTGCTACAGTTGGAGACTTTTATCTCCCTCGCCAACTTTAAACATCTGCTATCTGAGCAGCTAACCGATCGCTGCAGCTGTACATAGTCCATCGGTAAATATCCCACCCAATTTACCTACCTCCCCATACTGTTTTTATTTATTTACTTTTCTGCTCTTTTGCACACCAGTATCTCTACCTGCACATGACCATTTGATCATTTATCACTCCAGTGTTAATCTGCTAAATTGTAATTATTCACCTACCTCCTCATGCCTTTTGCACACAATGTATATAGACTCTTTTTTTTCTACTGTGTTATTGACTTGTTTATTGTTTACTCCATGTGTAACTCTGTGTTGTTGTCTGTTCACACTGCTATGCTTTATCTTGGCCAGGTTGCAGTTGTAAATGAGAACTTGTTCTCAACTAGCCTACCTGGTTAAATAAAGGTGAAATTAAAAAATTAAAAACGTGGCACCGTAATAGGATGCCAACTTTCCAACAAGTCAGTATGTCAAATTTCTTCTCTGCTAGAGCTGCCCTTGTCAACTGTAACTGCTGTTATTGTGAAGTGGAAACGTCGAGAAGCAACAACGGCTCAGCCGTGAAGTGGTAGGCCACCCAAGCTCACAGAAAGGGACCGCAGAGTGCTGTAGCGCATACAAATTGTCTGTCCTTGGTTGCAACACTCACTACAGAGTTCCAAACTGCCTCTGGAAGCAACGTCAGCACAATAACTGTTCATCGTGAGCTTCATTAAGTAAGTTTCCATGGCCGAGCAGCCACACACAAGCCTAAAATCACCATGCTTTGGCTGGAGTGGTGTAAAGCGCCCAGCCATTGGACTCTGGAGCAGGGGAAACGTGTCCTCTGGAGTGATGAATCATGCTTCACCATCTGGCAGTCCGACGGACAAATCTGGATTTGGCGGATGCTAGGAGAACGCTACCTGCCCCAATGCATAGTGCCAACTGTAAAGTTTGGTGGATGAGGAATAATGGTCTGGGGCTGTTTTTCATGGTTCGGGCTAGGCCCCTTAGTTCCAGTGAAGGGAAATCTTAACACGACAGCATACAATGACATTCTAGACGATTCTGTGCTTCCAACTTTTTGGCAACAGTTTGGGGAAGGCCCTTTCCTGTTTCAGCATGACAATGTCCCTGCGCACAAAGCGAAGTCCACACAGAAATGTTTTGTCGAGATTGGTGTGGAAGAACTTGACTGGCCTGCACAAAACCCTGACCTCAACCCCATCGAACACCTTTGGGATGAATTGTAATGCAGACTGCAAGCCAGGCCTAATCACCCAACATCAGTGCCAACCTAACTAATGCTCTTGTGGCTGAATGGAAACCACTCCCCGCAGCAATGTTCCAACATTTAGTGGAAAGCCTTCCCAGAAGAGTGGAGGCTGTTATAGCAGTAAAGGGGGGGGACCAACTCCATATTAATGCCCATGATTTTGGAATGAGATGATTGACGAGCCGGTGTCCACATACTTTTGGTCATGTAGTGTACTTCCTATTTTGAGTGCTATCTTTGCTGTTGTAGTGTTTGCCCTTGGGCAGTCACAAGGTTATAAATGATTCCTTTTATTTTAGTTTGAAACATCTTGTAAAATACTAAATATCTATTTAGAAATTAACTGGACGTTAGCTTTTTGTGATGTCAGATGTTTGTTTTTGGTTCCTTATGTTACACGTGTTTCAGGATAATGAAGTCTTCTCAATGAGGTGGTGGGGACTGAATTATTTCTTTTTACATGGTTCATGAATACAATTACAGTTACTTCCTACCAGATCTGCATAGAAAACTGTTATAAAAGATACCAACTCCAGGCTGAAACAGCCCTTCACAATACAAACAGTCAAGGTCATCCTAAAAGAATAGCCTCTTTGGATGTAGAAAACAGTCCAAAGAAAATTATAACGGTCTCTTTTAACAGCTATAATACTCCTGATAGGATAAACATTACTTCGAGGGAATTTCAAACTTTACCTGTCAAGTGCATTTTTTTCAACTCTTAAATAAAGATGAATTTCCTGTTGTGATTTTTAATCTGTATGTACCCATGTATGGGATATGTATCATGTATATATTTTTTTAAATTGTACCTTTATTTAACTAGGCAAGTCAGTTAAGAACAAATTCTTATTTTCAATGACGGCCTAGGAACAGTGGGTTCACTGCCTGTTCAGGGGCAGAATGACAGATTTGAACCTTGTCAGTTCGGGGATTTGAACTTACAACCATTCCGGTTACTAGTCCAACGCTCTAACCACTAGGCTACCCTGCCGCCAATTATTAATGAAGTGGAATTCAATGAAAGGTGAGCCCTTGCCTTGACCTTGCCTGAACAATCGACCAACAGCAGTGATTGTTTTACCAACGCTGACAGGATGCACACAAACACATGCGCTGTTTATCACACACACACACAAAACAAGAGATTTGAGGTCCTCTGTTTCTGCTCTGCCTATCCCCCTACCTCATCTACATTAGTATTCCAATGGAGTATGAGAAGTTGCGTAATGATCACAACCATACACAGGGGAGCAGTGTTGCATAAACACAGCCTAAAAGAAAAGGGGGGATAGAGGAGAGGAGTGGTGAGGGAAGAGTGGGGAAATGCGATGGGATAGAGAGCAGAAAGGCAAAGGGGAAAAATAGGGATTTGGTGAGAGAACAGAGGCGATAAAGGGAAGATGAGAGGGTGATGGAGGGGAATGAGATGTGGTGAGAGGGAGGTGAGGAGATAAAGGGAAGATGAGAGGGTGATGGAGGAGGGGAATGAGATGTGGCGAGTGGGCGGTGAGGAGATAAAGGGAAGATGAGAGGGTGATGGAGGAGGGGAATGAGATGTGGCGAGTGGGCGGTGAGGAGATAAAGGGAAGATGAGAGGGTGATGGAGGAGGGGAATGAGATGTGGCGAGTGGGCGGTGAGGAGATAAAGGGAAGATGAGAGGGTGATGGAGGAGGGGAATGAGATGTGGCGAGTGGGCGGTGAGGAGATAAAGGGAAGATGAGAGGGTGATGGAGGAGGGGAATGAGATGTGGCGAGTGGGCGGTGAGGAGATAAAGGGAAGATGAGAGGGTGATGGAGGAGGGGAATGAGATGTGGCGAGTGGGCGGTGAGGAGATAAAGGGGGAAGATGAGAGGGTGATGGAGGAGGGGGAAATGAGATGTGGAATGAGATGGGCGAGTGGGCGGTGAGGAGATAAAGGGAAGATGAGAGGGTGATGGAGGAGGGAATGAGATGTGGCGAGTGGGCGGTGAGGAGATAAAGGGAAGATGAGAGGGTGATGGAGGGGAATGAGATGTGGCGAGTGGGCGGTGAGGAGATAAAGGGAAGATGAGAGGGTGATGGAGGAGGGGAATGAGATGTGGTGAGTGGGCGGTGAGGAGATAAAGGGAAGATGAGAGGGTGATGGAGGAGGGGAATGAGATGTGGTGAGTGGGCGGTGAGGAGATAAAGGGAAGATGAGAGGGTGATGGAGGACGGGAATGAGATGTGGTGAGTGGGCGGTGAGGAGATAAAGGGAAGATGAGAGGGTGATGGAGGAGGGGAATGAGATGTGGTGAGTGGGGGTGAGGAGATAAAGGGAAGATGAGAGGGTGATGGAGGAGGGGAATGAGATGTGGTGAGTGGGCGGTGAGGAGATAAAGGGAGCCAAGGAGTAGCTGACCAAGCATGTTAATGCCAAACATCGACACGCCATAGGAGAGCAGAGCCCAGTGGAGTCACAACAGGGAGTCATGCAAACATCTGACAGATATACTAACACAGTCAAAATAATGCACCGGACATATTTCGAGGTGATGAAATTAGGCAATATTTGTCTGGGGTCGAAGAGTTTGTGAGATGAGCTATTTGAGGTTTTCATATCTGGGTTGAATTATTAATCAGACTTTTATATGTTTACATCAATATTAGAACGTATTGCAATGCTATGAAATACATGTTTATTTTCTACAACCTCGCAGGGCTTTTTATATCGCAGGGGAACATAAATACTAGAAGAATTCATGATCACAAGAAGGCCAACAGACACTATTCCAAATAATTTTGTAATAATTATTTTGCCAGGATTTGTCACATTTGACAAACTGAAAGACAAAAATGACAAGAGAACTGTATTATTTTCCATGCTTACTTTTGCAATTGTTTTATTACAAACTTTAAAAATAATCTGATACAATAAGAAAGTGCAGTAGTAAGTCCCCATTCCCATGGGGGAGCACAGAAAACAGGTCATTGCATTTCAGTAGTGAAAGGTTCATATACATCTACAGGGTGTACAGATCAGATACGAAATAGGAAAATGATAACAAAATACACACAAAAGAGAAAGTACTATATTAATATATCTTACTTTTCAATTGTATCCATTTATTCTTAAATGTTAAATAGAAAATACTTCTTTATTACAACAAAATATTCCAAAGTGTTAAATAAAACACACGTAGATAGAATACAAAACTCTGTTTCTCACTTTGATTCAATCCTGGTGGTAGAACAGCCTGCTTTTAGTGTGGATTTAACAACCAAGTATTTTTAATTACAACACTTGGAGAGGATAGTGTAATCTGTTACTCTTTTTTAAATGCAAGACGTATACCAACAGCCAACCACTATACTGCAAAAAAACACTGTCCATCCTGTGACCAAAAAGCTAATGTGAAACAATATTTATAGTTTTCCTGTAATCCATCAGAACTTCCAAGTAGAGCAGCCCCCATCCCTCAAACGTCACAGTCCTCTGGCCTTCCCATTGGCAGGCAGTCAGTGACTGCAACATGGCCTCCAAGCCACCAGTCAAACCTCTAGACCTGCTTTGCAGGCACAGAGAATTATATACAGCACACATCCGATTACCAAGAGTAATCTGACCATTATTTAAGCAATGGGGGGCAGCAGCACTTTGGGATGCTCGTAGGGATTTTGGAAACCAAACATCTCACGGAATCAACAAGCACAAATAAAAATAGCTCTATCCATCACCAGCCTGTCCACCAGGATTGACCAGTCACTGATCATAATAAACAGCACATTCAATGACGATCCTCCTCCTAAACCTACTTGAAACTCTTGACTTGAAGAAATGTATTAGAATATTTGTGGTCTAAAATATGACGTTAGTTACACATTGCACTGGACCAGGGTCAGTGTCTGTGTGAGTAAAGACAGTCTTAGTTATGGCTATAGTAGCGGGAGCAGGGGAATGTTACCACAAAATGGATGTGAGGTGAATACTCTTCAAGGATTATCATCAAGGGTTTTTTGCTTTCCCTCAGTCTTTGTGTGAGAATGAAATCGGCAGCCAATTCAGTCACAGTAGGACTGTTCAGGCACACAAATAAGGTTAGTGGTATAAAGCAAAGATGTATGGCACTGGACAATATGTAGATGGAATATGAATGAATAAGGGACAAAATTAGTAACATATGAGCACTACTAAGGGGATTTGGTTTAAATGTGGAGATTTTGGTTTAAGTGTAAGAACTATGAAGGAACAGAAATCTTACACAAGTTATCAGACTGCCCTTAGAAACAGACTGAAAATGATGCTGTCAGACTCTCCACCCATTGTAAACATTCATCTCTGAAGCTCTTCAAAACCCCAATTTAACAAATTACATTTACCCGTCTTTTATTGGACAAATTCTGTACAAGGTACAATCCACATTCAATACTTTATTTTATACATCTTTATTTTTATTCCCAACTTGCATATATATTTAGTTATTTTTGTAAAAATAACTTCACCACATAATTAAACAAAGGAAACCTGAACATAATATATACATATTCCTACTGTTATAACATCTCGCTCTCTCAACTTTTCAAATGTACTTAATTACTTTTGAAAAAAACATAGGAAAAATATAGAAAATTTAAAATAAATTACAAATGTAAAAATGACCCCTTCTCTCACAACCATTACATTTATAATGAGATCCTCCCCTCCCAACCCCTGGACGGAAAGATAAATAAACAGTTTGAATGACACGCATATGACCGACAATCACAGCAAATACCAGTGTACTTATGTTAGCTTATACACAGATGTTAACATGGCACAATCTAGAAAACATTCAGATGGATAGGGACACTCCCCCTTCTATCCAAATACAAATCTCATTGGAACAGAACCAACATTTCTTAGCAGATGCAGCTGGAACATAATGGGCCAATAAGAAGAAAAAAAATCATGTTTAGCGCCTTACATGACTGGGGGGTGTCACATGGCATCTATAGCCCAATAATATAAAGTGCTGGATGGCTCAAAAGGAAAGGTGTGGGCTGCCTGAACCCTGATGACAATTACTGCCCCCTCGATTACCTATATGGAGTCAGGGTATCACCAACACCTACATGAGAATGATCTGACATGGCATCATAAAGTGACAAAAACACAGGTTTAGTTAACATTCATAGTCCTGGTAATTGAAAAGGAAAACAGCTTTCATTATATGATGCTGGTCTCCCACTGGAGCAGCAACTGGAACAGAGATAATTAAGGGATTAAAGAGCAGGGGACCTAGCGTGGGCCTTTGGTTGCAACGCCACTAAAGTTCTACAGAAACGTGCTCCGGGTTTTAAAGTATCAGTCTAAAGCCATTGCACCCAAGATGCCAAAAAAGTGTTAAAATGCCATCGATGCCCCTGCCTTGCCATCCCTTTTTCCTCTCCTTACTCCCTCTCCGTCCTCCTTTCCCTGCAGAGTAAGACCTCTCCTTCATATTCACGCTAAGCCATTCATCACAATCCCCATTGCTTAGCAGCATCCTATTCCCCTCCAACAACGCCCGTTCACCTTCACACACTGCTGACAGATCCGGTCTGTGTGTGTCTGTGTGAGATTAGTACATCATTATATCCGAAGACAAAGATCAACTTGCCTCACATTCACCAAGGTTCGCTGACCTCCCTGGCAGTAATTCTTCCTGTCATGACAGATACATTTCCTCATACCCTGCACATTAAACCCTCCCTTTTCCCAAGACACTACACACAGGCTCCCTTTCTAAGCAAGTCCATGACCAGATTTCAGAGCTGATGAATGGCAAATACTGATACCTCACGCCAAACCAATTCAGACATGTTTCAAGGCTCTAGTAACAGACACACTCTATTCACAATGACCATAAGCCACAGAAGAGCACATTTAACACTTGTTAGCATGAATAAGACATCACCAAACCTGCACAAACCCCTCTGTGCATCTTTGGTAACTAAGGCCGAGCAGATTGCAAAGCGCTAAGCTTTCCAAAGCCATCTTACAGGACATTGGTCCTTTTTCACAGCATAACTACCATACTGCTGTTAATAGACCAAAGCTGAAGGGCATTTTACTCTGCTGAACATTCAATGAAAATGATGCATGTGCAATAGGAGGCTGGTTACTCCTCTGGTTAGAGAAACTGAAATCAAATTCCACAAAAAAAATGAATGATATGGAAATAATCATATTGAAATATATAGTGGAGGTTGTAGTAGTAATAAAACGAATTCTACGCTGTAGTATCAGTAAGAACAATTTTCAAAAAAAATACTTTACTGCCCTACTGCTGCAACAGAAATACTCATAAGAAAGGCTTAGTTGGCCAGCACTACCGGCTGGAAGGCCTGGCTGGGATATTGCAGGTTATACCCCCCTATACCCTCCACAAATGAGGGCTTCTCAATGTAAGAAATCCCACCGCTACCACCAATGATGCCAACAGCTGGACCAGGTGGGGGGCTGGAGAATGGCTCAAATGAGGGGTGGGAGTGGGCAGGGTGAGGGAGCTGGAAGGGGCTTGAGTGCGGTAGTATGGGTGGAGCATCGTTGTCAAAGTATAGGGGCCCTGGGGATGCCGGGTAAACAAACTCTTTGGCATTAGGGGAGAGCTGGCTGGGGATCTGAGCCCCCAGGGAGTGCAGGGAGACTGAGAGGGGCTTGTGTTTCAGCAGCCCTGGGGGAGAGATGTTGGTAGGGGAACGGGCGAGCATCCTCTGTGGCGGGGGCACACCTACACTCGAGCCGCCAGCCGATCCGGAACTGCCACACTTCTTCATCTTAGTGGAGCCAAATTTTGTGGCGGCAAAACTGGCCGTGGTGAAGGTGATGGGCTGCAGCGGTAGACGGGTGCTGGGCAGTGCAGTCGTTGGCTGTTGAGAGGGGAGGTAAGGGAGTGCCCCACTTGGAGGGGAAGGTGTGGATGTGTTAGAGTGGGCCGTTGGGTTTGTGGGTGTGCTGGAGCTGGGATAGCTGAAAATCACTGGGCAGGATGAGGCCGAGAGAGGTGTGGGTGAGCTGGAGAGGGAAGGAAGCAGAACTGGAGATATCTGGGCTCCAATTGGAACAAACACCTGGGCCTCAGGGTTGAAACCTAAGCTCTTGGCCTCCTCTACCTCCATGTCCCCTTTACTCACTCCACTTACTACTTCCACCATTTCGCCTTCCCCACCTAAGCCAGATGAATCCTCCAAGTACAGGACCTTAACGGCTCCATTCTCCCCGATTTGGTAGGACACCTCATAGGGGTCGATCCACACACTCAGCTCAGGGGGTACATTGGCACGCACTTCCTCTGTGTCCAGTCCACTTCTCCTGGCAGCTAGCTCCACCACTGGGTCCCTGGGGGCCCCTAGGTGCAGGCAGCGAAAGGCAGAGCCCCGCAGAGGAGCTTCAGGGTACCAGTGGCCTTCATAGCGCGACAACAGTATCCGCTCCAACTCCTCCCCGAAGAGGTCAGCACGACGACGGGGCAGTTTGTTGTACAGGTAGGACACAATGAAATTCAGTGCTACCTTTACCTCTAGCTGCATGACTGTATCTGGCCAATGCAGTCTGGATAGCCAGGTATTCAAATCAAGCCCAAAATTAGACTATACTGGAACAGTTATCTCTGGCTTGTAGAAGTCTGATGTTTTCTTCTCCACTACATGTACTGCAGGTAAGTTGAAATCCAGCAGAATCTTTAAACCTCTTCCTGGGTGGTCAACATGGACAGACTTGGTGGCCAGGAGGCCAAAACCTAGTCCAACCAGTTGTTTTCAGTTGCCAGGTAACAAGACTTGACAGGTAACGAGATGAGGAGTCCAACTGGTGGAAAAATAAAAACATGGTGTTATTTCTAGGAAGATAAAAGGCAGACCAAATAGGCTCAACAGAAGGGATAATGAGAGAGTGAATGGGTTAGCCAGCCAACATGGAGGGGAGTAACAGCTGCAGTGATCAAGGCAGAAAACCATGATAATCTGCTTCTGCCAGATGCTTCACTACTCAGGATTTCACAATTAGAGAAAGTTCCAAATCAAACAGTGTAGGTGCGAGAGAAGGCTGTGGGTGTACAGTTCACATGTAGGCATGTTTTGCATACTGTAAATGGCAAGGTACTGGCTACAGTGCATAAAGGACACCATTTCCCACCATGCAGCACTATTAACGTCATCACAACACATGCAATACATAGTCCACCTACGCACCATAAACATTGCCCAGCAGGCAGGATTACCCAGCAAGCTAAATTTAACAACTGTATACTTGAGATCTACGAGAACATGGTTATAATGTATGCATCAAGGAGGATGAATTTTATATTGTGAATCAGATTAGCTTGAGAAAAAATATAATTATTGATATGAGATATAGCTACTCTGTTTGCAGGCAGAACATTGCATCGATGGCTAGAAGATGGGCAAGAACAAGATACAATACATAACCTGACTTCACTTCTTATTTAAGACAGTATTTTACTTGTGTTAAATATATGAAGAAGCTCCTTTGAAGAGTTGTGAAACCATTCAATTGGAGATGTTTGGCAGACGGCAAACAAACTTTCATGACTATATTTAAATCAAAGATAATGAAGTTTACAGTACAGCTTCAAAAAGCATTAACCACCATAGTCATTTCACATATCCAATGTCATTCAATGTCATCCCTACAAAGCTGTTTTCTCATCTTTTCATATGCAGCTGGGACTTTATGTACAGTACAAAGTAAAAGCTGTCATGTATCAAAATGGATCCTAGTTGTTAATTTTGACAATTGACCTATAATGCATACACTATATTAGTTGAAGCAACATTACTCAACCATGAACATGTTTGTTTGTCATGGTTGTGTCCTACTACTAAGTAGACTACACAAACCAACAGTAGTTACATGACCTAATCTGATAGTTGACATTGTTTACAGTGCATCATCACCACCATAAAGCACACATCTGTCCACTCACTGTAACAACGTGGCAAGCTTATTCAAGTGGAAACTATACCTGTATATAGTAACAGAACACATTTCCCTAATAAGGACACATACACTATTCTAACAAACTGGAAGACCTTCATTTATTTACAATGCCAATTTGTAAGGAGACTAATAAAGTGGTGAATGTTGCAGTCTCATGTCATTATATCGACACATGAGCAGGACTACAATAGCTCAATAATAAATTGGTCCTGCCCGAAAACAGGAAGAAATGGATTAGCTGTATAAGAGAAGAATAAACACGACTCGAATCTCAAATACGAGTTTGAGTGGGTCTGTCTAAAAATAAAAATAAACAGAATCTAAAATGGATGACAGAACCAATTACAGAGTCTGTTTCTCAAAAGGCAGGGCATATTTTGAGAGTCCTAAAGCCTCTTTGATTAAATCATGAGGATGCACCATCGAGCCAAATGTACGGTTATGGTAGATAAATAAAAATGTATGTCAATGCCATACATGTTTATATGCGGACGCTGTGTATACTTACTAATGCAGCTTGTGTTCAGTTCCTGTGGTTTTAATTCCCGTATTTTACATTGCATTTGAAGGTGATGTGGCTTTTCAAAGTAGTTGTTTAGAGGCATATATAATGTGGTGTGTTAAATGGGTACTGAAACGTATTCTCTTCATACGGTCTCCATTTCCACAACCGACAGGATGACAAAAAAAAAACTGCCCGAGAAAACTTTAGTGTTTGACAACCTTGCGCATTTATACAGGACTATTTCGCCCACACCCCCTGTTCTATGACGTTGGTCTAAATAGGGACTACTTTCTTGATACTTTTGTAATGTACACTATCAAATAAACTCATACACTCATAGGAGAAGAATAGTCGACCCTCAGTAATAAGCCTATAGTTTCAAGAATAAGTAAATCATATGAAATAGGTTACGGGTAATTTAGGATTGCAAATTATGGTAGTTATGATTGAACATATTGGTATGAACAACGATGCTAAATAACAAAATGCATTTTCTTTATTTCTCCCCACCCATGAGCCACACAATTACATCCATGGCTCTACAAAACCAGAAAGCGAAATCCTAGTTTAGTTGGCGAACGGATATTTGTAACTCCAAGTAAGTACTGTGCCATTGCTAAAAATATAAGCGGTGATAGCAACAGAGTCCCTATTGGCTGAGAAGGGGGAGGACCCGTATTTTATTGGGCTGCAAAAGGGTGTCCAGTCAGCAAGTAAGTGATATGACGTTTTGCAGGAGTTGTGGGTAATGTCGTTCCAAACATTTTGCGTTATTTACAATATTTGCTTGAATTTCCCGCTGAGACTTGTTTTGGGAAATCATTCTGCAGATAAAATTACATAAGGCTGTAAAGTTACCATGTAAGATTGGCAAGGTTTCTACTTTTTTTCTACTTTCTCCCCCAGAGTGAACCCTACTTTTCAAAAATTAAGAATTGTTTTCTAACTGTTTATCATTTTTAATGTATTTTTATTTTATATGCTATATTTTTGAATATGCAACAACAATCTATAGCCACATAAGGAGAGTGATTAAAAAGGAAAATATTTGGACACATCATTGGTCCAGGACCAGGACAGGTACTGGAAGAAATATACTGAGTAATGAGTATTCTTAAAAGTAATTATTATAATTCGTTTTATAGATTCCAAGTTCTCTGTCAAAATACCTTCTTCAGGAACTTCATTATATAACTGCTGTGCCACATCAGTCATTGTCATCAGTGGTACTATGTAAATATGTCCAATTAATTTGCATCAGTAAAACTCCTAGCCGACAGGTAGCCTAATGGCGCGGCTGGTGTTCTCGTGGGGCCACAGGTAGTCTAGTGGCTTGTGACCGAAAGGTTGGTAGCTCGAATCCCCGAGCTAACAAGGTAAAAATCTCTCGTTCTGCCCATGAACAAGGCAGTTAACCCACTGTTCCTAGGCCGTCGTTGTAAATAATACATTATTATTCTCTGACTTGCCTAGTTAGGTCAAATAGACCCTTTTAAACTGTAAAAGTGCATCAACTGTAGACTAACTAGGCATAGTTTATTATAGGGAGCTGATGACAACAACCTTACAGATAAGTACTAAACATCAACATCTTACATTATTGGAACCACTTTGATAATTATTGGAATCACTTTAATTATTGGAACCACTTTGATAATTGTATGGAAATATTATATTTTGACATTGCGTTATTAGAGTCAGTCGTAAGGATTCACAGAGATATACACTTGTTGGCAGTTTTAACACACCTGTCAGGACAAAAAAAAAATGGACGCGTTTAAATTAGGGTTCCTGACTTCACCTGACAGCAACACAGCTTTGTCAGTGAACAAAATGGCGTCCTACTGTATGACTGTCACTCGGCTTCGGGTATGTACAACTTTATTTTGTATTAATAAATATATTCAACACTATGCATCAAGTACAAATGCTCAGTTAAAAATTAATTACGAGATATTGTTGTCCACAACGATATTTTTTTAAATAATCAATATTGTAAACAATCCATTTTAGCGGATTTGTCGTTTGGTCGCGGTGTCCCAGTAGACTGTTAACGTCACGAATTAGCGCTCCATGCAACGGCTAAAAGTTAGTCTGGGAAGTGTATAATTACGCTTTATCTATAATGCTGGTTTACAATACAATGTGTTGTCGAAATGCAATAAGTTGGATACTTCAAATTGCACCAAATGTCCAGCTCTTAGCAAGGTGATTCAAGGTTACTGAAGTTAAGTGCGCACTTGTCTGATTTCCACGCCTAATAACAGATTTAGTAAACTCACGATGTCGGACAGTGCGGCACCAAATTTAGAAATGTAATTGAACATGATATGATCTTATAAAAACCTAATGAAATTATCTGAATGGACACTGTCCAATACTGTTCTGCTACGTCTGTAAAGATATTTGTCCAAGGGCCTGCTAATATGAGGTAGATTTATATTTGATTCGGCAAATGAACATAACTGATTTTTCTCAGTTGGTTGTGATATTCCATTTGCTTACGTGTTTTTACTCTAGATAACTCAAGTTAGACAGGCTGATTAACATCTTATTGAGGACGATTGGCTGTGTTGAAGATGCAATGTTGAAAATCTTGCTACTTGAGCTGTCACAATTGTTGTGCTAATGTGTAGGTATTAGGTGTCTCCTTTAGGGCTAAACACTAATTGAACCAACAGTTAGGCTACTCATTCTAAACTTTAGGTGCTGTGTATTTTGGGAAAATGAGTGACAAGTAGCTGGCTGACAGATTTACTTAGTGTAATGCAATGATCTAGTTTTTACTTTATTAGTCTTGCTGTCAGTCTCCATTGTGTCAGAGGTGATGGAACATAAGTCACATGGAGATCATGCAGATTGTAGATGAGTCATTTTATGGTGGCCTTGTTTTTTTTGTGTGTTTTTTTTTTAACTGTTTTATTTTATTTGGCTTTGGGATTCTTCAACCAGCATGAAAATCCATAATGTTGTCAGTCTGGGCCTCTCTGTTGATAATGCCAACATGTTTACTTGAAATGACCCCCATAATAACAGAGCCTAACACTTTGAACATGAGTCAATTGAAATTTTATCTTGTTCTCTGAGAGTATGAATCCTATATGTCTCTGTTTAAACTTTCTGGTCATTAGGCTATAGACTAGGTCGGGGAAATTCAACTCTTACCCTACAAGGTCTGGAACCTGCTGGTTTTCTGATCTACCTGATAATTGCACCCACATGGTACAGTTATGAGAACACAGTGGAACTGGCTTTGAGGTCCGGAGTTGAGTTTGAGGAGACTAGGTCCTATGTTTGCAATGATTAGGAACTTTAAAGCCCCTCTATCCTCATGATGATGAACATGTTTCCAAGTTTGATGTATCATGACTAAAAATGTACCCCCCCTTTCCTGTAGCTTGTCCTTGGAGAAGGGGCAAGGCGTCTCCATGTTTCGGCAGCCTTCAATGCCAAAGCCAAGGTGGCCATGAGCCGCTTTGAGCCTGGCACCAGCATCAGCTATGAGAAGCTGCATGAGAACATCGACATTGTGCGCAAGAGGTCAGTAGCTACCTTTCCAACCTCACACCTAGCGCTCCTCAGTGTTCCTCTGTTAATAACCACTACTACTACTATGACATGCCCATTACAACTGCTCACTAAATCCTTTGGCATGTTAGCGTGTAGACTTCTCATGTTCAGCAACACTGGCCACACTGAGCCAACTTTAGATTACAAAGCATTCCTCCTTGTGAGTTAATGTCTAAAATACATTTTAAAAAGGTTAAATTCTAGCCACAGTGGCCTCCAATCCCTGCCCTCCTCTCACCTCAGGCTCAATCGCCCCCTCACCTTGTCGGAGAAGATTGTGTACGGTCACCTGGATGACCCTGTGGGGCAGGACATCGCCAGGGGCCGCACTTACCTGCGCCTGCGTCCGGACCGTGTGGCCATGCAAGATGCCACGGCCCAGATGGCCATGCTACAGTTCATCAGTAGCGGCCTGCCCAAGGTGGCCGTGCCCTCAACCATCCACTGTGACCACCTGATTGAGGCGCAGATCGGAGGGGTCGAGGATCTAAAGAGGGCCAAGGTCAGTAGGGAGCAGAGGAAACTCAAGGGCCTGTCCAGATGTTTTTGGGTTCCAGCTGATTTCTGTTGGCTGAGATTTAGGGTGTTCTACAGAGGGATCATCTTTTCAATGGTATCACAAGTTCCTAGGGGTAACCAAAAGTTTATTTAACCTTTATTTAACTAGGCAAGTCAGTTAAGAACAAATTCTTATTTACAATGACGGCCTACCATAAGTTTTGCATTGGGGCCAAGATGACCCAAATGAGAGGGAATGTTGGTTAACTGCCACACACACACAGCATCACATATTTTTTTAGACAAAGCGAAGCCCTGAGGAATATTTAGCATGGGTGACACTTACTACATCCAATTCCAGAGGTCAACTTGAGGGACAGGGATTAAAGGGGAATTAAGGTCTGCAGCCAAATATGTGCTCTGAACGTTACATGAAGGGGACTACCAGCTGAAACTATATTCTCCTCAACTGACACCCCAAACTCTTCTCCCTGGTCCTTTTTTAATCCAGGAAGTAAATCAGGAGGTTTACAACTTCCTGGCGACAGCTGGAGCCAAATATGGAGTTGGCTTCTGGAAACCAGGCTCTGGAATCATTCACCAGGTACTGGAACTAAACTGGTTAGATTGAGCTGCCATGAGACTAATTTTGTATTTGAACAATATCCACTTCTGAACATAGATTAACAACTAGATTGGAGCTCAGGAATACTGCTGTGAAATGAGTAGCAGAATATATTGTTCACTCGTGATATCAAACCTGTTATACATTCAGATCTCGAGGTTATTGAGATCAATACTTCAAAGGATTGTTGCGCATTGGCTAACATATTTCACTTACCCTTGACAGATAATTCTAGAGAACTATGCCTACCCAGGAGTCCTACTCATTGGCACAGACTCCCATACACCTAATGGGGGCGGCCTGGGCTCCATCTGCATTGGAGTGGGTGGTGCTGATGCTGTCGACGTCATGGCTGGTATCCCATGGGAGCTCAAGTGTCCCAATGTGAGCTGCATGACAGTGAACCACCTCACTACATTCCCTTCACCCACTCATGTATCTATCTCCTTCCTACATGTATTAAAAAAAACAACAGACCTTTCACAAATGTAGTAATAACTCCATCCTCCCCATCAGGTGATTGGAGTAAAGCTGACTGGTAGTCTATCGGGCTGGACCTCTCCCAAGGATGTTATCTTGAAGGTGGCTGGTATCCTGACAGTGAAGGGGGGCACTGGAGCCATCGTGGAGTACCATGGCCCAGGCGTTGACTCCATTTCCTGCACCGGTGAGGCCAAAAGATAGTAAGGTTTACCTGAACTAGTGAGTAAACTACTCTATGCTGTTTTAATACTGCTTGTTTCAGTTGTTTGTACAGTGGTTTAGTCTTGATTTGGTGCTAGTTTACATAGAAACTTGAAGTGACGTTTCCCACCTCCTGGTTGCAGGTATGGCAACGATCTGCAACATGGGAGCTGAAATTGGGGCCACCACCTCTGTTTTCCCCTACAACCACCGCATGAAGACTTACCTGAATAAGACTGGACGTGCAGGTTAGTACTCACAATAAGACATTCTGGAATATTTTTAAAGCGTGTTATTGCACAATATGTTCCGTGTCAGTCTCGCAGCCACTGATACACATACAGCATAGTCCCTTAGCATTTTTGTTTTCTCTTTTGGACTTTTTCCATTTACTTCCAGACATCGCTGCCCTGGCTGACGAACATAAGGATGACTTGGTCCCTGACAAAGGCTGCAAGTACGACCATGTCATTGAGATCAACTTGAGTGAGGTGAGTCCACTCTGTTATTAGGCTGACATCCATTACTTGTATTTATATAATATATTTTCAAGAATTAACACAGCATTTTGACAATGTAACTGTTTGTCTTCTGTCCCTGGTAGCTGAAGCCCCATATCAACGGGCCCTTCACTCCTGACCTGGCCCACCCAGTGTCTGAGATTGGTGCTGTGGCTGAAAAGAACGGCTGGCCCTTGGAGGTCAAAGTGGGTCAGTATCAGCACCAGCAGTCACATGGTATCTTTAACACTCCCTTAAAAAGTATACATTTTGCTCTCTGTTAATATTAAAGGAAAGCCCTATAATAGGAAAGTACAATAACATTTCATTATCATATATTTGCAGGCATATTTACATGACTGTTAAAATCACCTGCGTTTCTCCTGTCTTTATTAACCTGATTTTTGGTGGTCCCTTGTGGTCCAACTAGGTCTGATTGGCAGCTGCACCAACTCCAGCTATGAGGACATGGGCCGCGCTGCTTCCCTGGCCAAGCAGGCCCTAGACAAAGGCCTGAAGTGCAAGGCTGCGTTCACAGTCACCCCCGGCTCTGAGCAGATCCGCGCCACCATAGAGAGGGATGGCTTTGTGAGTTCAAACCTTTTGGGGGAAAAATGTCCATTGCCAAACTAGTTGCTCTTTACTCGATTTGTAGGTACATTCTTATATTTGTTTTTTCTCCTTCAGTCTAAGATCCTGAGGGATGTGGGTGGAGTGGTCCTTGCTAATGCTTGTGGACCCTGCATTGGCCAGTGGGACAGGAAGGATGTGAAGATGGGGGAGAAGAACACTATTGTCACCTCCTACAACAGGAACTTCACTTCCAGGAATGATGCCAACCCTGCCACTCATGCTTTCGTCACATCTCCTGAGGTACCAATAATTACAACACACACACACTTCTTATATTATGACGTCCACACTATGTCCCCCTGTAACTGCCTTAATAACCCTCTCTCTTCCTATACAGATTGTCACAGCCTTGGCCATCGCTGGTACCCTGAAGTTCGATCCTGAGACGGACTACCTCACTGCGGCCAATGGTGAGAAATTCAAGTTGGAGCCACCTAATGGCGACGAGCTGCCTGCCCGTGACTTTGACCCCGGCCAGGACACCTACCAACACCCCCCTGCCGAGAGCGGCTCCGTTATGGTGGACGTCAGCCCCACCAGCACCCGCCTGCAGCTGCTGGAGCCCTTTGACAAGTGGAACGGCAAGGACCTTGAGGACCTGCAAGTGCTGATCAAGGTGAGGGAAGGGGAGAGGTGTAGAGGAGATGTCAAGACAGCTATATGATGAGGAAGGCCTCTTCTCACTGTTTGGCTGAGTTCTATCCTCCACCAAGGACCATGGTTGGAATTGAGAGGCCTTCAACAGTGGCATTACATTCTAATTATTAGAGACTTAGAAACCACTGAGTTGGCAGATGGTTGTTCAGGCATGTGGTGCCACATTTGGATGGCCATTTACCCTACGGTCTCTTTTTTTTCTTCCTTCCTGTTCCGCAGGTGAAAGGCAAGTGCACCACAGACCATATCAGCGCTGCTGGCCCCTGGCTCAAGTTTCGCGGTCACCTCGACAACATCTCCAACAACATGCTCATTGGAGCAATCAACATCGAGAACGACGCGGTCAATAAGATCAAGAACCGGCTGACAGGAGAGTACGGGGGCGTGCCTGACGTGGCTCGCCACTACAAGGTGTGACAGACCGTAACTGTCAGGAGAGGACCTATAGAGGCTGTTGGGCTGTCCCAGAATGACAGTATTTAAATTAGAATCTGATTTTAAGAAATATTCCCTTTCTGCTCCCGCCAGGCTAACGGTCTGTCGTGGGTGGTTGTGGGGGATGACAACTACGGGGAGGGCTCGAGCAGAGAGCACGCAGCCCTGGAGCCCAGACACCTGGGAGGCAGGGTCATCCTCGTCAAGAGCTTCGCCAGGATCCATGGTACGCTTAGATGTTACATGTGGAGTCACCAAAAGAGGAGCGGGTATAGGGGTGTGGCGGGGAATGTGGGTGGGTAGCATGAGAGGAAAAGCTTTTGGTGGGAACCTGCTCAATCTGAGACTATTTGTGTTGAGACAGAGCTCATGTAGCTATCATGAGACCCATTGCACAAGAGGAGATACGTGATTAGAAACAAGATCATTCACACACTTTGAATGTGCACATTGTTCTCTATGACCTTGACTTGGCATGTAATGGATCTGCCCCGCTGTGGTAGAAGTCCTCTCTGTTTACACAATGGAGCTCGATACGAGCCAATTCCCAAAGCTCCCTCTTGTTCCCCACTTTCTTTTTCTCTGTCTTGTTTTCTTTCTTTTCTCCTCATTGCCATTCTGTCCTCTTCTCAGAGACCAACCTGAAGAAGCAGGGCATGCTGCCCTTGACCTTTGCCGACCCCACCGACTATGACAAAATCCGCCCCGATGACAAGCTCTCCATCACAGGCCTCGCAACCTTTGCCCCTGGCAAGGTGAGCGTCATTGACTATTCAGCCACCCAAATTACTTCCCTCCATATAATGGGGATGGGACTTGGTATTATGTGTATTTTACACGGATGCCTTACAGACCAGCTGTCTTTCTCCTCTAGCCCCTGAAGGGAGTGGTGAAGCACGGTGACGGCAGCCAGGACATCATCACCCTGAACCACACCTTCAATGAGAACCAGGTCGAGTGGTTCCATGCCGGCAGCGCCCTCAACAGAATGAAGGAGCTTCAGTAACTGAAGGGACCCAGGGGGGTCCGGAGGGGCGGAGGAGCACAGAGGGAGGCAGGCCTGGAGACACTGGGGGGGGGGCTGCACAGAGGTGGGAAATGGGCGGTAGCAGCCTGCCTAGCGTAAACGCACCCCATGCCGCTGTACAGATGAAATGCTCGCGCACACATACAGGATTACTGTCAAAGCTCTCCCCACAGACAGGTAGAGCTGTATACGCACACACAAGCTCTGACATAACACACACAAGAACCCTTGTTTTTGTTTCAGCATAGCATTCAAGTGTTCCCGTTCTAGGCAGCGCTGCTCCTGTTGGCAGTACTCTGTGTAATCACATTTGTCATGCTTTTTGCCATTGACTGTAGTGCGGCAGTATTCAATTCATTCTTACCTCACAAACACACTGCTAGCTCCCCATATCTGGTCTGTAGCTTGAATCCTGCTCACATTCCTTTCCCTGTCATAGTTGTTGTGTTAAGCTGTGTACCTGGACCTCCACTTGTTTCCTCCAACACAGACAGAGCTGGTTAACCCAGTTGCACATTTTAATTCACTGAATGTATCATTCTCATTCCCAGGATTTGCAACTCTTGTTAGTTCAATATTACTGCTAGTGAAGATTAATATTTATTTTGTTAAGTCCACCATAGTTCTAGTGGGCTTCAGGAGCTGCACATTTTTCTTGTGACTGACCTGAATTGATCCGTTTCAGTCATTGATTAGAGAGCAAGTAGCCTAACCTGGTTACCCAGGCCTAATAACTGTTCACAGAGTAGATTAAAGGCATCAATGGAACCATTTGATTATGTGGCCCCAGGACCAGGTTGTAGTGACAAGATCAATCCTTCTACAGAGTGTAGTGTAATCATTTACTTTTTTTGTAGGGTTTTCCTTTTCTGCCATTTCTCTTAACCCATGGAATTTGGGGTACCGTTTGTCACTCCTTTGGATTCCACACTTTAAATCTCTACTGCTGTTTTCTCCACATGCTCCATTTGTTTCTACTTGAGGGCTATTGTATGAAGTTATATTAGATCCTAGCAGCCCTTTTCTGTGTGTCTTTGTAGGTGGGAGTAAAATGCTACAGGCTGCTGTGTTGTACTAGTCTTGCCATTACTTTCCATGTGCATGTCCATATATGTTAGCTAGCTAATCAGACCATTGCCTGTCCATATCCCTGTCTGGCTTTGTGCTGCTCCTCTGTCCTTGCTAATACCAGAGCTCCACGCACAGCTTGAGGGACCTCTTCTTACAAAATGAACGCACAATCTAGTTTCCAGACAGCTGTACACTAGCGCTATATGTAGTAGTATTGTAGACACTCATCCACGCTTTCACTTATACATCGCAAATGCTGCACTCCATAGCATCTTAAAGCAAGGATGTGATTTTTCATTTGAAATAACAGGATACAATGACAAATGTATACCATTATCTAATTCAAGTTATTACATTTGGCTAAAACTCTTGCCATTTTGTATCTACATTTTGCCACTTAAATGGTACATTGTGTGTTTGAGGATATTGCAGCTAAGTCTTTAAGTGACTGTTTTAAGTTGGCTTTGGGGGGCCATGACCACCTATTCATTGCATTTGTTGTCTTGTCACTAAGGACTAATTTACTTTATAACTTACTTTAATCAAAGTATTCATGGGATTACTTTGGATTGGCTACTTCCATTAAATCCTTTGGTCATGGAGCCAAGATGATTAATATTGCTATCAAATCAACGTTTATTTTCATGTCAGTTTATTTTGCTTGTCAGTGATGAACTGAAGAGCTAACTGTCTCAGTTTTTGTAGTTGCAGTAGGGTGTAATGAAAGTAGAAATGCAATGCCTATTTTTGTCCACTAGCATATTGACTTCAGTGACAATATATTCAGATGAATGGCAATAGCTCTGTCAAACCCAAATGTATTTAAAGGAACTTGTTTTGGGCCTGTGTGTAAATGTGATATATGCACTATATTATAAAATGGAGAGAGGGTGGGCAGTAGCTGCCTGGTTGAATGCAGAGCCTTTCGTTCTCTGATTAAACCCACTGTATAAAACTAATAATTGATGAGAGATTAACAAAAGATCATTTAATCTGAAGCCTAAAATAGTTTTTCCATTCCCCCCCTCTCCAATCTAAGGGTTTCACAACTTGTCAAACAAATTAACAGGTGGTTGGAGGTTTTAAATGAAAGGTAAATTGTTGTTGACGCACTAAAGCAGGGTTGTACTGTACGTCTCAATGTTTTGTCGGTCTTGGACCTGTGCTGTACAGTGGTCCGTCTTTGTATGTTGCTCCCAGGTGAATGTTGGAGTTGTCAATGTAAAGGGAGAGACTGGTCAGGTGAGACATGCCTAGGTTTTGTTTTAAAGTTATTTGATGCAGATGAAGAAACCCCTGATTTGAAACAGGATTGGCTCCAGATCGTTGCAACTTTAACCCATGTTGTATGCGGTTTAGAGTACATTAACCAAGTTGTTAGAATAATTCGTCATTTGCTTAACCTTAACAAAGTTAACATATTTCTGATGAATTCTCTGGTCTGTCTACTGAAGTTAATCGCCAAAGATGCCTCATGAAAATGCTCCATTACATACTAAAACAAACATAAGTGTTGTTAAAGGTTTGCCATTCTGTTTAATTTCTTCATGTCTATGAACCCCATGTTTGAGTATGAAGATGACCAGTGTAATTCCAGCAGCATTTAAGTTTGTTAGTTGTGTCTTTTTAAAAATAAATTCATACCGTCTTAAATTCCCAAGTATTTAATGCAGTCTCTAAATGGAACCGTTCCTTTGCATTGTAATTCATAAGAATAACAGCCACCCGTGAAGCAATATACAATATGTTGATCCCTGGTTTAAATCTGAGTTTCTGAAATGCTACTGTGACGTGACAAAGCAAATGCTTAGTTGTACTCTTTAAGTTGTCTTCAGGTAATCCAAATCCTGAACTGCTTTGTTTTATTGGCCTAGCTATTTATTTTCCATTTAGAAACACTGTCAATGATAGACTTCATAAGAATGCAAATTTTGTTCAGACACTGCAAACAATTAAATGTAGAAACCCATTGACAGGCTTTATTTAATGTAATCTCAAGTGGTGAATTCCGCTTCATGGATTTTCTGTATTTGTTTTTTGATTTTAAAGTTGGTTTTGTATTAGGTGATTTGAATGCTTGCAGTTTCATAGCGTGCAAGATTTAAAAAGAGATTTTAGGATATTTCATGTGGTAAATTAATATTCAATAAAGATTAATAAAATCTTTGTTCTAATTTTTATTTTTTGAAAGTTTAATTAGATTTAATTCAGCACTTTTATAGTTACTGTACAAGTAATACAGTTAAAATACTACACAATTCAGCACTGTGAATATAGTATCCCTTAGCCATAATGGAGGTGGTTTCCCGGACACAGATTGAGCCAAGTCCTGGACGAAGTATTTTCAATGGCTGTTTTCAGTCCATGACTACGCTAAACCTGTGTCTGGGTTTTTCCATTACAGCACCATTGTGTTGCCAGTCAATATGTTAATGTAGACTCTAGTGTTATTTTTTTTTCGAGCAGGGCTGTGGAATTGGAAACAAGGCTGAGCCTTTTTGGTAAAAACTGAGGTAAGTCTCGAGTGGAAATATGCAATTATGGTGCTTTTCGAATTAGATTTAACCCCACACTAGAGATCTTCAGGGGTCCTAAAAGTTGGACCCAGACCCAAGACCAATTTCCCCCTTTTCTCCCCAATTTTTTCGAAATCCAATCTTGTTCCATCACTGCAACTACACTATGGACTTGGAGCCGTGCATCCTCCAAAACACGACCTTGCCAAACCCCTCTCCCTCTTGACACACTGCTCGCTGAACTCGGAAGCCAGCAGCAACAATGTGTCAGATGAAACACAGTTCAGTTGGCAATTGTAGTCAACTTGCAGGCTCCTGACCTGCCACAAGGAGTCGCTAGAGTGCGAAGGGACAAGGAAATCCCAGCCGGCCAAACCCTCTCCGAACCCGGACGACGCTGGGCCAATTGTGCCCGTGCAGTGCCTTAGACCGCTGCACTACTCGGAATGCCCAAACATTTTTTCAATGGAGATTATAACAGAACATGGCCAAGATGTTCAAATGTTCATAAATTACCAGCATGGTCGAATAATAATAAGGCAGAACAGTTGAATCTGGAGCAGCAGCACGGCCAGGTGGACTGGGAACAGCAAGGAGTCATCATGTCAGGTAGTCCTGGGGCATGGTCTGAGGGCTCAGGTCCTCCGAGAAAGAGAGAGAAGGAGAGAATTAGAGAACGCACACTTAGATTCACACAGGACACAGAATTGGACAGGAGAAGTACTCCAGATATAACAAACTGACCCCAGCCCCCCAACACAAACTACTGCAGCATAAATACTGGAGGCTGAGACAGGAGGGGTCAGGAGACACTGTGGCACCATCCGAGGACACCCCCGGACAGGGCCAAACAGGAAGGATATAACCCCACCCACTTTGCCAAAGCACAGCCCCCACACCACTAGAGGGATATCTTCAACCACCAACTTACCATATTGAGACAAAGCTGAGTATAGCCCACAAAGATCTCCGCCATGGCACAACCCAAAGGGGGGCGCCAACCCAGACAGTATGACCACAGCAGTGAATCAACCCACTCAGGTGACGCACCACTTCCAGGGCGGCATGAGAGTGCCCCAGTAAGCCAGTGACTCAGCCCCTGTAATAGGGTTAGAGGCAGAGAATCCCAGTGGAAAGAGGGGAACCGGCCAGGCAGAGACAGCAAGGGCGGTTCGTTGCTCCAGAGCCTTTCCATTCACCTTCCCACTCCTGGGCCAGACTACACTCAATCATATGACCCACTGAAGAGATGAGTCTTCAGTAAAGACTTAAAGGTTGAGACCGAGTTTGCGTCTCTGACATGGGTCGGCAGACCGTTCCATAAAAATGGAGCTCTATAGGAGAAAGCCCTGCCTCCAGCTGTTTGCTTAGAAATTCTAGGGACAATTAGGAGGCCTGCGTCTTGTGACCGTAGCGTACGTGTAGGTACAGTGCCTTGCGAAAGTATTCGGCCCCCTTGAACTTTGCGACCTTTTGCCACATTTTAGGCTTCAAACATAAAGATATAAAACTGTATTTTTTTGTGAAGAATCAACAAGTGGGACACAATCATGAAGTGGAACGACATTTATTGGATATTTCAAACTTTTTTAACAAATCAAAAACTGAAAAATTGGCTGTGCAAAATTATTCGGCCCCCTTAAGTTAATACTTTGTAGCGCCACCTTTTGCTGCGATTACAGCTGTAAGTCGCTTGGGGTATGTCTCTATCAGTTTTGCACATCGAGAGACTGAATTTTTTTTCCCATTCCACCTTGCAAAACAGCTTGAGCTCAGTGAGGTTGGATGGAGAGCATTTGTGAACAGCAGTTTTCAGTTCTTTCCACCGATTCTCGATTGGATTCAGGTCTGGACTTTGACTTGGCCATTCTAACACCTGGATATGTTTATTTTTGAACCATTCCATTGTAGATTTTGCTTTATGTTTTGGATCATTGTCTTGTTGGAAGACAAATCTCCGTCCCAGTCTCAGGTCTTTTGCAGAATCCATCAGGTTTTCTTCCAGAATGGTCCTGTATTTGGCTCCATCCATCTTCCCATCAATTTTAACCATCTTCCCTGTCCCTGCTGAAGAAAAGCAGGCCCAAACCATGATGCTGCCACCACCATGTTTGACAGTGGGTATGGTGTGTTCAGGGTGATGAGCTGTGTTGCTTTTACGCCAAACATAACGTTTTGCATTGTTACCAAAAAGTTCAATTTTGGTTTCATCTGACCAGAGCACCTTCTTCCACATGTTTGGTGTGTCTCCCAGGTGGCTTGTGGCAAACTTTAAACAACACTTTTTATGGATATCTTTAAGAAATGGCTTTCTTCTTGCCACTCTTCCATAAAGGCCAGATTTGTGCAATATACGACTGATTGTTGTCCTATGGACAGAGTCTCCCACCTCAGCTGTAGATCTCTGCAGTTCATCCAGAGTGATCATGGGCCTCTTGGCTGCATCTCTGATCAGTCTTCTCCTTGTATGAGCTGAAAGTTTAGAGGGACGGCCAGGTCTTGGTAGATTTGCAGTGGTCTGATACTCCTTCCATTTCAATATTATCGCTTGCACAGTGCTCCTTGGGATGTTTAAAGCTTGGGAAATCGTTTTGTATCCAAATCCGGCTTTAAACTTCTTCACAACAGTATCTCGGACCTGCCTGGTGTGTTCCTTGTTCATGATGCTCTCTGCGCTTTTAACGGACCTGTGAGACTATCACAGTGCAGGTGCATTTATACGGAGACTTGATTACACACAGGTGGATTGTATTTATCATCATTAGTCATTTAGGTCAACATTGGATCATTCAGAGATCCTCACTGAACCTCTGGAGAGAGTTTGCTGCACTGAAAGTAAAGGGGCTGAATAATTTTGCACACCCAATTTTTCAGTTTTTGATTTGTTAAAAAAGTTTGAAATATCCAATAAATGTTGTTCCACTTCATGATTGTGTCCCACTTGTTGTTGATCCTTCACAAAAAAATACAGTTTTATATCTTTATGTTTGAAGCCTGAAATGTAAAATGAAATGGCAAAAGGTCGCAAAGTTCAATGGGGCCGAATACTTTCGCAAGGCACTGTATGTACGGCAGGACCAAATCAGAGAGATAGGTAGGAGCAAGCCCATGTAATGCTTTGTAGGTTAGCAGTGAAACCTTGAAATCAGCCCTTGCTTTGACAGGAAGCCAGTGTCGGGAGGCTAGCACTGGAGTAATATGATCAAATCTTTTGGTTCTAGTCAGGATTCTAGCAGCCTTATTTAGCACTAACTGAAGTTTATTTAGTGCTTTATCCGGGTAGCCGGAAAGTAGAGCATTGCAGTAGTCTAACCTAGAAGTGACAAAAGCATGGATTAATTTTTCTGCATCATTTTTGGACAGAAAGTTTCTGATTTTTGCAATGTTACGTAGATGGAAAAAAGCTGTCCTTGAAATGGTCTTGATATGTTCTTCAAAAGAGAGATCAGGGTCCAGTGTAACGCCGAGGTCCTTCACAGTTTCATTTGAGACGACTGTACAACCATTAAGATTAATTGTCAGATTCAACAGAAGATCTCTTTGTTTCTTGGGACCTAGAACAAGCATCTCTGTTTAAAGGGTGACCTGCACCTGAATGGACCCGAGAACAATTTAACCTGAATGGGCCCGATGACAACCAGACCTAGAGCCAAATTTCGGGTTCAATCGAACCCATGAAGACCTCTACCCCCACACCAGTTGGTTGCCAGTGTTTTATGTTTAATGTAAGCTCCAGTGTAATTGTGATTCCTTCAGGAGTGTGACACTAAAGACGGGGTGAGCAGTATCATCAACCTCTGTGTCATTCAAGATGGTTGATTTGTGAGAAGGTGCTGAAGGTCACAGTTAGCCAGTGTTATGTAAAACAGACAAGTCTGAGTCTTTTGGGTAAAGACCAGGGTAAATACTCAAGGGAAACTCACTATTCATGTGTTACATACATACATACATACATACATACATACATACATACATACATACATACAGAGGAAACTGCATGACTGAGCATAAGGACAAATAAAGTGTATCTCAATAATATTAATAAGTGGCCTCCTTTCTGTGTGTCCTTTTCTACACTATGTTGAAGAACTGGGCAGGCGAGAACAAATGTATGAGTTCTCAGATCAGTAGACCAGATAAGGAAAGGAGACCAGAGGAGGAAGCCAAGAACTTTGACGAACAAAATAATAAAATAAAATGTCAGCAAAAAAAATAAGCGTTCTGTGCCTTTAAGATTGCGACCTGCCGTAAACGGTAATGTAGTAAATCAATAACACGTGTAAAAAAAAAAAGATTTTATGAAGCTAGCGGGATTTTGGTATCAATGTATCTATGATACCAGTATTTATTCAAACTAATACGATGTTGGTCCTTGCAGTTGAAGATACATTGTCAGAATTTTTATAATTTGAGTAGTTTAAAGGATTCAAAGGAAAAGTAGGTCACGTTAACAGTTTCAGGACAGTGATGCTGTGTTAGCTAACTAGGGAGATAACATGTTTCTTGGTGAAATTGTTATACGTTACGAGCTACATTGTTTCATTACACTGTAACAATGGAATTGAATATGATAAAGTAGCTGGTAAATGTACCTGTGCGATAGTACTTTAACATATTGCAGACTTACTGTCATACCACCCTGTCTGAAAGGTAATTGTTCTGTGATTTCACAGCTACTGTATATTGTTTCTTGTTTTTCCTCGGACCAGAATCATGTTCGTGGCAGTGGAGATGGTTGACACTGTCAGAATCCCCCCATGGAATTTCCAGCGGCAGTTCAATGAAGCCATAGCCGAAGAACTCAACAAGAAATTGGCCAATAAGGTGAGAGGATGCAGTACCAAAGATACTGTAACCTACTCCCCTATTCATCAGTGGACAGGGGTTCTGTATATTGTCAGCTGAGTTAATTTTTTATTGTTTGCTTTGTTTAGCCTAACACAATTGGGACATTGTAGTCTTGTTAACTTATCTGCTTTATTTATGTTTGGCTGTTCTTTAACTGCATCTCGACAGGTGGTTTACCAGGTTGGCCTCTGTATCTGTTTGTATGACATCACAAAACTGGAGGATTCCTACATATTCCCAGGTGATGGAGCTTCCCACACCAAAGGTAAGGAAATTACAATTTGCGACAGATTTTTATGTGAATATTTAAAAATCAGCATAAAAATATTATGCACATTTTCCCAGCAGAGGTGGGTTTCCATCACACGGACTTGTTGCAGATAAAAAGCTGTGCGATGACGGTGCACATAAAAAGCCCTTTTGTGCTTACATTTCTTTGTACCGAATAAAAAAAAAATGGAAGTTCGATGTTTCCATTTTCAACTCGACCGATGGTTTTGTTACAAACTGTTACAATTAATAGCAAACGTGCTCAATCTGGTTTTGGCGCATGCTCTCTAGACAACAGTTCACTTATAAAGTTGACAGAGTAGGTTATATGATGAGATGTGGATAAAGCCAAACACGGATCATGTCACTAGCAATCAAATAATACCCTCAATATTTATTGGACATTTGCAAGCTGTGTACTTAAAGGGCCAGTACAGCCATTTGTATCGTAATATCAAATAATTTCACCAGGCAGGCCAAAAATCAATCCTACCAAAACAGGCTGAAATTTCAGGTTGTCTTTTCAAACAGCGCTTACAATAACAGGACATTGTCATTATTTTCAATTTCAGTATTATTCCAACCTTACAGCATGTAAATATATATAAAACATGGGGAAATTGCAGTTTTGACTGCACTGGTCCTTTAACCACCATTTATTTAATCTGCCTATTAACTACATGCTTTTCCATGGCATGGTAGGCTACAACGTAACATATCATTGCGTGACTCCAAGTTAACCTTGACAAGATGGTTAATATATCAATAGTTGCAGCGTTTCGACCATGATTGCATAATCTTTCACAGGCAAAAAAATTATCCACCCTTGTCTAGTGTATTTTGTGTTAACATTTTGCCCTCAAATGTGCTGTTGTTATCAGGCCTGCTGTGAGTTTATTTTTTTTATGTGTAATTCATCTGCATGAAATGGTTGGATGGAAACCTGCTTAATGTTGCTGATAGGCCTGCATGTTTCATATGAATATTGATTTGCAGGTAACAAGTGAATACATTGTTTTAGGATTGAGCCCACAAATGTATTCACTTGTTACCTGCAAATCAATAGTCATGCAATAATCGTGATCAAAACGCAGCAAAATAATTCAAATTAAATCAAAACGGCACTGGTCCAATAAACGTGTTTATTTTCAAACGCTCCGCATGGAATTATTACGTTGTCTTATCTAAGGTAGAAAAAATACAGGTTAGGACAGACTATGTAATAATTCCATGTGGAGCCTTTCGAAAATAATCACATTCATTGGACCAGTGCCGTTTTTATTTTATTTGTATTACTTTTTTATTTTACCTTTTTTATTTAATTAGGCAAGTCAGTTAAGAAGAAAGAAAATTCTTATTCTTATTTACAATGACTGCCTAGGAACAGTGTGTTAACTGCCTTGTTCAGGGGCAGAATGACAGATTTTTACCTTGTCAGCTCGGGGATTTGATCTAGCAACATAATCGGTTACTAGCTAGGTGTCAGAAGCAGCAGGTTCACCATCCTTTCTCCCCTGCCTCTGGAATGGTTGCAGTCTGGGAGAATGTTGGACAACCTAGCTAACATTCTTGATCCTGCTCGTTTGATCCTGATCTTATTCCAAATGCTCACACGGACGTTTTCCAATTCAGTCTAACAAATAATGGCTTATTACCAAAGCGCTCGAGCTTGCGCGACCACTATAGAATATAATTTTGTTATTTGACACGTCAAATTAAAAGCTTAATTGACGCGTATCGTTTTTGACACGTAAAGACCCAAAAGGCATTCCATATGTTATAGAAGTAGCTCCACCTTGCCCTCTGATAGGTTAGGTGGAACTTTCACCACATTGCACCATATTACTATCAGATCTACACAAGTGCCTGGAGGTCACGGCCTAGGAGATGTTTCTGGGCAGGGACTTTCTGTTAGGACTGACTGTCCATTTTGATGTGACCTTATCTTTTCCCTACTTTGTTAGTCCACTTCAGGTATGTTGTGTTCCACCCTTTCTTGGATGAGATTCTTGTTGGAAAGATCAAATACTGCAGTCAAGAAGGAGTACATGGTGAGAGAAATACCTCATCTTTCCCCCCACCTTCCAGTTTTCTCCCCACCCATCTGAATGTTAAGTCCTAGTAGCCTATATGTCCATAACGCATATACAGTTGAAGTCGGAAGTTTACATACACCTTATCGAAATACATTTAAACTGTTTTTCACAATTCCTGACATTTAATCCTAGTGAAAATTCCCTGTCTACGGTCAATTAGGATCACCACTTTATTATAAGAATGTGAAATGTCAGAATAATAGTAGAGTGATTTATTTCAGCTTTTATTTCTTTCATCACATTCCCAGTGGGTCAGAAGTTTACATACACTCAATTAGTATTTTGTAGCATTGCCTTTAAATTGTTTAACTTGGGTCAAACGTTTCGGGTAGCCTTCCACAAGCTTCTCACAATAAGAATGTTGTCCCATTCCTCCTGACAGAGCTGGTGTAACTGAGTCAGGTTTGTAGGCCTCCTTGCTCGCACACGCTTTTTCAGTTCTGCCCACTAATGTTCTATAGGATTGAGGTAAGGGCTTTGTGATGGCCACTCCAATACCTTGACATTGTTGTCCTTAAGCCATTTTGCCACAACTTTGGAAGAATGCTTGGGGTTATTGTCTGTTTGGAAGACCCATTTGCGACCAAGCTTTAACTTCCTGGCTGATGTCTTGAGATGTTGCTTCAATATATCCACATATTTTTCCGTCCTCATGATGCCATCTATTTTGTGAAGTGCACCAATCCCTCCTGCAGCAAGCACCCCCACAACATGATGCTGCTACCCCCGTGCTTCACGGTTGGGATGGTGTTCTTCGGTTTGCAAGCCTCCCCCTTTTCCCTCCAAACATAACGATGGTCATTATGGCCAAACAGTTCTATTTTTGTTCCATCAGACCAAAGGACATTTCTCCAAAAAGTACAGTCTTTGTCCCCATGTGCAGTTGCAAACCATAGCCTGGCATTTATATGGTGGTTTTGGAGCAGTGGCTTCTTCCTTGCTGAGTGGCCTTTTAAGTTATGTCGATATAGGACTCGTTTTACTGTGGCTATAGAATCTTTTGTACCTGTTTCCTCCAGCATTTTCTCAAGGTCCTTTGCTGTTGTTCTGGGATTGATTTGCACTTTTCGCACCAAAGTACGTTCATCTCTAGGAGACAGAACGCGTCTCCTTCCTGAGAGGTATGACAGCTGCATGGTCCCAAGGGGTTTATACTTGTATACTATTGTTTGAACAGATGAATGTGGTACTTTCAGGTGTTTGAAATTTGCTCCCAAGGCTGAACCAGACTTGTGGAGGTATACAATTCTTTTTCTGAGGTCTTGGCTGATTTCTTTTGATTTTCCCATGATGTCAAGTGAAGTGGCACTGAGTTTGAAGGTAGGCCTTGAAATACATCCACAGGTACACCTCCAATAAGGCTAATTGACATAATTTGAGTCAATCAGAAGCTTCTAAGGCCATGACATAATATTCTGAAATTTTCCAAGCTGTTTAATGGCACAGTCAACTTAGTGTATGTAAATTTCTGTCCCACTGGAATTGTGATACAGTGAAATAATCTGTCTGTAAACAATTGTTGGAAAAATTATTGTCATGCACAAAGTAGATTTCCTAAAACACTTTCCAAAACTATAGTTTGTTCTAAATACATTTGTGGAGTGGTTGAAAAACAAGTTTTAATGACTCCAACCTAAGTGTTTGTTAACTTCCGACTTCAACTGTACCTATGTCTATTCTTGACTAATAGGCCTCATCGTGTCAAAATAAGAACACTTGAACATGCTGTGATTTGCTGATACACTAATTTGGGTCAGATGCTTTTTATACACAGCCGTCACAGCCCCAGAGGAGTCTGTATACACTGCAGTGTGATTTCTACCGACCCTGTCTCTCTCAATGCATAAAGTGGATCAACAGGGAGAATGTCTCAGTATGAAGTATAACATTGATGTGGCAGTCTGTCTGTATAGATTTGTTCACAATGCCATATTTTGTTTCACAGTCAGCCTAGGATTCTTTGATGACATCGTCATTCCCCCAGAGTCCCTACAGCAGCCTGCAAAATTGTATCCTGTCCAGTGATGTGTTTTTGTGTATTTCTTACCAATGTGCACATTTGACAATTTGTTCCTTAAAGCTGAGTTGATGGCTCTGGAATACAATCATGTAAATGTTAATTCAACTCCTCATGTTGATAGCTATCTGATAGACATTTTAGTTTACCTGTAAAAGCTGCTGAAAATAAAGCAATCCAGCAAGCACTCCTTGACTGCTGCCTCAGCGACGAAGCGGAGCAGGTGTGGGTGTGGGAGTATGAGACGGACGAAGGGGCCCATGACCTCTACATGGACCAAGGTGAGGACATCCGCTTCCGGATCACAGATGAAGTCTTCTTGGACACGTCACCCACAGGCCCTTCTGCCGCAGCAACCAACACCCCTGCAGCTCCAGGAGCAGAGGAGGGTGGCCAGAAGAAAGAGGCCCCTTACACACTGCTAGTAAGAAGGCGTTCACTTATTTTTACTATTGTTGTGAATTTAATAATTTCAGTATCCATATACAGTATATGTGACTGAGTTAAATGGTACCGGTAAGCTCACTCAAAACGTCCAGTGAGCAAGTATTGGATGTTTGATCAGGAGTATAATTCACTGGACGAATTCTCCTGATGACCTGGATGGAATTATGTGATCATTCCTTAACCCATATAGGAAGTCCCACCCAGTTGACTACTTCAACATTTTGACAGTCCTCAATAACACTGCCCATGCTAAAACAAGCTTTGGGGCACTGGAGCTGTCTATCTAAGTCTATGGTGATGGTGCTGCTGAATTGGTACCTTTTGGGTAGTGCAACTGGTTAGTACTTTGTCAAGCAGGGCGGTCACTTGTGCGTGTGAAGCAAAGGACCACTTGTTCGAGAAGGCAAAACTGTTGGCAGCACAGTGATGTCCGTCACATAGGTGTACTTTTGGTTTACATCATACATTCTTATTACAAATGACTATTTTAAGGTATTTTTCAATACTATAAGTCCGTTTTTGTCTTCTAATAATGGCCTTAATTAATTCCACCCCTTCCCTCCCTTTCTTGTGTATCAGGGTACCATTAGCGAGCCAGGCTTGGGCCTCCTGTCCTGGTGGAACAGCTAGTGAAAGGAGAGACCATTACAGTAGAGAAAACGGGAGACTGCTGTCAAGTATTCATCCCAGCTGCTGGACATACCTTCTTTTTGGACTCTTCTCAGTCACTCCTCCCAGGTTGTGACTTTAACACTGGAGAAACATGCCTCTGTTAAGTGTCCTCAAGGCTAATAGACACAGAACTGTGGGCTCAAGTAGAGGAGCCAGGATTCCCATAATAGGAACGGCCCTATCTGCCTTCATAATGGCAGACCCAAGGACAAGGGACCAGTAGCAAGGATTTCTAATAGAGCACACAGGCTGGGGACGTGGAGAACTGTCTCACTTGCAAAGCTGTAGATCCACTTCCCCCTGTATATGGTAAATACTACCACCATAACTGTTAACATACCAGCAGTTACACCCGGTGCACATGACTGTAAGAAAGACTGATTAAAGGTCCCCAATTGGCCTATTTAGTGTCACCATGTAAGTCTGAGTGTTCAGTTGAACAAATAATGGAGTGAGTGTGCCCAAATATACAGTTGTGTGTTGTCTTTGGGACCAGTATAATGTTTCCTCCGTGATCATTTTTGTTTGCATGATTTTGAGTTGGGTTATTTAAGCAATAAGGCCCAAGGACGTGATGGTATATGGCTAGTATACCACGGCTAAGGGCTGTTCTTAGGCACAACGCATCGCAGAGTGCCTGGACACAGCCCTTAGCCGTGGTATATTGGCCATATACCACACACCCCTGAGGTTTCTTATTGCTGTTATAAACTGGTTACCAACAGTAATTAGAGCAATACAAATACATGTTTTGTCATACCTGTGGTATATGTTCTGATATACCACTGCTTTCAGCCAATCAGCATTCGGGGCTCGAACCACCCAGTTTATAATTGTGTATAGTACATGTATCCCAAAAATATAATTAAAAAAGTACAGTCCTTCGGGAATGCTGTCATGAACCCACAAGCACTACACCTCACTGTAATTTGTTTATTTTAGTGGGTGTGGAGTTGGTCCTCTGAAGCGCCTAACAACATTTTTGATAAACCATAGAAGCCAGTGTCTTCCAGGCCAAATGAATGTGTCATATTCTGATCTTGATTTTGGTTATTTTTTACTTAAACCATTACATGAAGGAATAAATCAGTATGGTTTACAATACGAATACTGAAATGTTTAACGTAATAACTGATTTGACACGTATGAGCATAGCAGTCTTGTTATGCCTACAAATTTTTCAGCAAACAAGCATCACGCCCATTCTCTTCACTACCATGGTGTGATCTCAGCCAGCGGCAGCTGCGCAGCCTCAACAACACACTGCAGATCAGGGTATTCCGCGACTACGCGTATTTACTGGAGTTATTTATTTAATTGATGTTA
This sequence comes from Oncorhynchus masou masou, assembly GCF_036934945.1. NCBI lineage: Eukaryota > Metazoa > Chordata > Actinopteri > Salmoniformes > Salmonidae > Oncorhynchus > Oncorhynchus masou. Next base: position 9,697,935 of record NC_088226.1, on the reverse strand, counting down.
TATAATAGTAAATGACAAGGCACACACCCGTCCTCTACCGACAAAACGGACTCTAGCAATGCAGTAAGTAGGCCCATGTTTTTTTTAAATAATTGTACAAATATTCAAGTATGGGTATGCCTGCTATTGTTTGGATTGCAGAAAATCTGTGTCGCCTATTCATTAACGTGTGACAGCCTATACTTTGGTCAAAAAGGCGAAAGGAAATGTATGATAATGACAACTGTTGGATATAGAATACCTTTGACGAGGCTACTCATCCTCTCATCCCTATACCGTCTCTGTTTGCGCGCACGGACTTTTCGAATGTTCTGGAAATGAGGAAAAAGTCGGATGATATGCGTGTTTATTACAGAATAATTTGGCAATGCAAACTGGTCATTCACTTAACCCGAAATGTACGCCTCCGCAACATGACGAATCATACAATGTTATCAATGTCTCACGTAGAGGGATTGTTCTTGCGATATTTAGACACGTTGAGCCGAGTCAACTGACTATTTCAGATATTTAATTATGATGTAGCCCAGAGAAAGTATCCAGAGAGATAGACTTCACTGTTTCTCTTTTTTCATTTTTACTTTATAAAAACGGATTCCTATCGTTCTTTAAACAGTAATTTTTCATTCGCGTGAAAGGATCATCTACTTTTCTAATTTGACCATTTTGGTGTTACAATGTAGCAGCCCCAATGTTTTGGTTTGTCGTCATTATCCAACGCTTTCCAGTATTGCATGCTGACGTCAGAAACACACGGCTAGCGTTTCGCCAGCAGCTCTGTCGAAAGCGTGCGAGCTGTCAAGAGAACTCTGATTTACTGTAACCTTGATGATGCAGGCAGAGCGAAAGAATGTAACAATCTTAAACCATGCAAAGCCATCTTGGTCTTAGAGTGTGTGCTGTGTCCTATCTTATTGTGTGCACATGCCAGCAATATGCTCCACCATGTCTTGGCACACAATGGCTGCTTTATTTATTTAACCATTTATTTAACTGGTTTTGTTGCAGCTATTCCTCAATCTGTGCTTTTCATGAGCTTGAAGATCTTGATACATAATGTAAAGAACAGTCATATATTTAAGTTGAGCCTATTATTGTTTGTGGGCAGACTTGGGAATGGTTTGTAGTTTAAATGTATGGGATTTGAAAGTAAAACATGTCTGTAATGAATTGAAAGGCGCCCAGTGTCATTTTTGGTAAAACATTGCCACTAGGTTGATACTCTTAACCAGGGTGTTCGACTAAATGGCTTCAAGTGTCCAGTAATGTAAATCCAAACATCCATCTTAATATGAAGCTGTTATGAATGATACATAATGTTCTCTGCGGTAGGGATGAACTTAAATCTGTCTTTGTTTCAGTTGTTCCTTCTGGTTCCACTTTTGCCTTTTACTTTTGTTTGTTTTCTCCTCTTTCTTTCTTCACAGCAGGCCCCTTAAGAAACTTGCTGAAACAAACTGACCTGTGTACTCAATAGCAAGATATATTAAAGCAGCGACAGTGAGCAGACAAACACATAACTGGAGTGTCAGCATCAGGTCAGGTGGTGAAGAACTAGTAAAGTGGTAAGAAGAGCGACCTGGCCCGTGCCTCAGCCATGACAGACCCCAGCCTGACATCCCCCTCAGAGGCCCCTCTGCGCTCCCCCCGGGCTGCACCCCTTTCCCTCTCCTTCCCCTTCTTGAGGGAGGGCAGCCGTGTGTGGGAAAGGGGCGCGCCACCCCAGCCCCGGTCACTGCCCAGCCCACTGCCCACCAAACGCAACCGCACCTATTCAGCGTAAGCATCTAGATATGCTGCTCATGAATGCGTTTCTGTATTATAATTGGTTTGATAGTGCATGTTTATTATCCTTAACTTTTATGACATTTATATATACATTCCTTAACTTCTTAGAGAATAACTTATTTCCACAAGCAGTAGCAGAAGGGATATGGTGTGTTGATGTAATGTTTTGTTGAGAGTGGACATGATGCTCTCTCCCCTGTCTCTCTCCAGCACGGTGCGGGCCACCTCAGGGCCAGCGTTTAAGGGCGTGTGCAAGAGCTTCTGCAGGTCACAAGGTCATGGCTTCATCCATCCTTCCAATGGCGGAGATGACATCTTTGTTCACATCTCAGAGTGAGTGGCCTTCATCACTACAACAGCCTTCTTTAGCTTGGCAAATTGCTAAAATGAACAGAATGCCCTGTTTTTTATATTCTGTTCACAGCTTTCTATCTCAGAGCAGCAATGTAACATCAGTGTTCAGTGTCAGATAAAATATGGCAAGGTTCAGAGCAAGAACTGACTGCATATTCATATTGTGCAGTAAATGAACATCTAAATCATTAATTCAATCCATTTCAGTATCGAGGGCGAGTATGTCCCAGTAGAAGGAGATGAGGTAACATACAAAGTCTCCCGGATCCCACCCAAAAACCTGAAGATCCAGGCCGTGGAGGTGAAGATTGTTCATCTGAACCCAGGGACGAAGCATGAGACCTGGTCTGGCCAGATCATCAGCCAGCTAGATGAGAGCTAGGCTTCAGCGCTGGCCTGTTTATCTACAGGGAGGGCTAGAGTGGGAGGTGGAGGGGTCTGGCTAGGGCAGGCAGGGACGGCCAACTGGTGCTGGAGAGTCTGTCTAAATCAGGTGTGCTAGAGCTGGGCTGAAACAAAACTCTAGATACACTGACTGGCTCCTCAGGACACAAGTTGGCCATCCGTGAACTAGGATGTGGTTGGTACAGACTGGATTGATAAGTCATAAAAGCAAGTAAGGGAGGAGAATATGTTCAACCAGAAGGTACTGAAAATGGGTGAGGGGACAGAGCAGAGTGGTGGAGGAAATAGAATGAGAAATCCGACACCATTTTGAGGAGAAGCATTACTATTGGTATGAAATCAAAATGAGGTTGGAGAGAAAATAACTGACGAAGGTTTAGAGGTACAGAATCGGAAACGTCTGATTGAGAGAGCAATTGAGAAGGGAGGGAGAGATGTCATGGGAGACAAAAAAAAGCTTGGAAGAATGATTTATATTTTACTGTGAATGGAAAAGCCACTATTAATATTCTCGAGGTACACAACCATCTTTGTATTTATATATATTTATTTGATCATTTTGTTTAGATTTTTTTGTATCCGTTAGTTTTGAGGTTACTGGATTTAAGTTTTGGGTATTGTAGTCAAACAAATGCACTTAAAAACTTGAACTTCCATTTTGAAATACTGCCAAGCCGACTACAACTCCTATTAGGCTTTATCATGTGGCAATATGTAGTCCTGTTTGCAAATTGTAACTCACCATGATGGTATGAGAAAATTACTGCAAGGTTTTTGAAACTATTTGAATCTTTTCTATTGTCTGAGAGACACTGTAACACACTGTCAATGGACTTGAAATACATTTTAATGTTTTTGTTTAAGTTCTGATATGATCATTTGATTGTTACTGAACCATTATTCATATTTGTTTCATGTCTGCCTATTATGTTTAGCATTTCTCCATATTTAGGACATTTCTATGCATATTTATATCCTTCATTCTTAATGTTTTGGGTTGTTTTATTTCATATTTTAGTTTTAGTTAAAATGCTAGGTTTTCCATTGGTCACAGTTCAGAGCATTTTCTGTTACACAAGCCACTGTGGCTATAGTTTACCCTCATTTCTATGTGAGCCTTGAAAGAGCACTAATAACATTTTATGATTCACAATTATGATGGCTTATTTTAGTATTTATTTTTGGAGATAAGGGTCTGACATTAGAATGACATGCCTATGCCTTAGTTATAATTTCCATCTGTTGTACAAAAAAATAACAAGTCACACTTGGCACAATGATATAAAATAATTTATTACAATGAACATAGTTCAAATTAATACAGTACTCAACAATCACATGATGATTTCACAATTAGTGCATGTCGATCAAACTGTACAAGTGAATCCACTGGACCTTTGTCATTCAGGAAGGTCTAATGTCCTTTGGCAGAAGGGTGAAGACATCCAGATTATTATATTTGTAGCAGACGGCATTAACCTTTGAATAAAATTTGATTTGATACAACTAAAGGATGTGTACCTGTGAATACTGGGTAGGTAATGTAAAGGCTGTATAAGCCATCGGTGAGATCCATTTCTTATAGTGGTGCAGACTGAAGTAGCAGGAAGAATTTATATGTAATTGCATAGATGAGGTAAGACTTCTCCCTACAGTACATAAACACTTAGTACCTTTTTTTCTATCTAGATCCTAAAAGGGTTTTTCGGCTGTCCCCATTGAATAACCCTTTTTGGTTCCAGGTTGAACCCTTTCCAAAGAGGGTTCTACATCGAACCCAAAAGAGTTCTAGCTGGAATAAAAAGGGTTCAACCTGGAACCGAAACGGGTTCTCCTATGAGGATAGCTGAAGAACCATTTTGTGTAGAACATCTACACCCCCCTTGGATTTCTTCACATGTTGTGTAACAAAGTGGAATTAAAATTGATTTCATTATAATATTATATAATATTATATATTTTTTTGTCAACCATCTACACAAAATACTCTGTTAAAGTGGAAGAAAAATGTTGAACATTTGTTTTTATATACCTTGATTAGATAAGTATTCAACCCCTGAGTTAATACATGTTAGAAACACATTTGACAGCGATTACAGCTTTGAGTCATCTTGGGTAAGTTTCATAAGAGCTTTGCACACCTGCATTATGCAATATTTTCCCATTATTCAAGCTCTGTCAAGGTGTTGGAGATCATGGCTCGATAGCAATTTTCAAGTCTTGCCATAGATTTCCAAGCAGATTTAAGTCAAAACTGTAACTTACTTGGCCACTCTAGAACATTCATTGTCTCCTTGGTAAGCTACTCCAGTGTATTTTCAGCTTTGTGTTGTAGGTTATTGTCCTGCTGAAAGATTAATTCCTCTCCCAGAGTCTGATGTAAAGCGGACTGAAGCAGGTTTTCCTATAGGATTTTGCCTGTGCTTAGCTCCATCCCATTGGTTTTCATCCTGAAAAACTCCCGTCTTTGCCGATGTCAAGCATACCCATACCATAAAGGCAATTACTCAGTGATGCGTTGGATTTGCCCCAAACATAAGGCTTTGCATTTCGGCCAAAAAAATACATTCCTTTGTTGTGTTTTTTTTGCAGTATTACTTTCGTGCCTTGTTGCATGTTTTGGAATATTTTTATTCTGTGTGGTTTTATTATTTTTTATCACTCTGTCATTTAGGTCATTATTGTGGAGTCACTACAATGTTGTTGATCCATCCTCAGTTTTCTCCCATCTAAGCCACTGAACTCTGTAGTTTTAAAATCCCCAATGGCCTCATCCCTAAGCAGTTTCCTTCCTGTCCTGCAGCTCAGTTCAGAAGAAAGACTGCATCTTTGATGTGTCTGGGTGGTTTAATGCATCATCCACAACTTAATTATTATCTTTACCGTGCTTAAAGATATATTCAATGTCTGATATGTTATTGTTATCTATCTACCAATCACTGCCCTTTATTTCTGAAGCTTTCGGAAAAGCCCTGGGAGGACAGAGCAAGAGGTGGTCATAAAAAATATACCTAAATATATAATATCAACCCCCATTATTTCACACAGAGTGAGTCCATAAAATTATAATGTGATTTGTTAAGCCACATTTGACTTCTGAACTCATTTAGGCTTGCTAAACAAAGGGGGTGAATACTTAAGGAACAATTATATTTGAGTTATAATTTGTTTTTACATTTGTAAAAATCTTGACAAACAATTAAATCTATTTCAATTCCACTTTGTAATGCAACAAAATGTGAAACAAATTCAAGGGGGTGCAGATTTTCTATAGGCGATTAATCTGAAAGTGGACTGGCACAGAGCAAAACAACTCCCTCTCTCTCCTGTTTTGCTCCATTTTGTTCAAAGACAACACTAGTCACTTCCTACATTTACAAAGACAACAAATGATCCACAAACCAGTTACTCAGATAACTGTATCAATATTAGTGCAAAACATAAGTGGGTATTTACATTATATACTCAAAATGTATAGAATTCTTCACATGATATTCACAAAAGAGGATTGTCTTACAGGAGGGCCTATAAGACATTATGGTTAATTTGATGTTACATACAAATACAGGGACACGCTACAAAAACCATTGGGTTGATAGATGTTAAATAGTCAGATATTACATTAAAACCTTAGAGAAACACTTAGTCATGATAAAAAAACTGAAAACATTAGTAAACTTCCTCACATTGTTTGAGCTACCATCCCTTTAAAAAAGCAGATCTGTCCACATCTCATAGTACTTTCCATGGGAGTCCAGCCAATGTGAATTACTGATGATCCCTTTATATGTCCAGTGCTAGTTAGAATAATATTATACAACGACAATGCATTGAATACTTAACAAATCTGTAGTGGTTTACCTCCCATCTCCACCTCTTCTCCTTCAGGTGCTCTTAGTACCTGCCCTGAACAGCAGGGGGAGCCCAGGGGAAGCTGACTGTGAGAGTGCCTGCTGCATGATTTATCACGACTCATTGGCGGGAGCTTTGAAGAAAATCTCTCGACAGTGCCTGGCTGTGTCCTCTGGTGAGTATACTGTGAAACCAATGGTCCGCGGGTCGTTGAAGATCTCATAGTCGTTTCCCCCCTGAACAGAGAGGAATGTAGATACGGCTTTAGAATCTACTTGTTCACAAATAGGTTTGCACTGACTGCCCTTTTCACTCGTCAACCTCTTTCCGTGTTTCCTCACTCACTCTTTATCTCTCTCTATGTCTCAGTAAAATAAGTTAAATAAACACATAACCATCACAAAGCTCATACAACATTGTTTCAGGCAGGGGTCAACTCCACTTAGATTGACAACAACAATGATCTCTGAACTTTAACCTTTAAGCCACAGCACAATCCTACTCTCATTGCTATCTTTAGCCTCAGAGCATTCCCCACCACTGACACGTCCACAAGGTCCTCCCCTTCACTTCACTTACAGACGACGTCTCGTTGCCAAAGAAGTAGATAGCGTCCAGGCCCTCCCCCTCCAGCACGTCCAGACAGAGCCTCTTGTCCCAGCCTTCAGGGAACACGTCAAAACTGATGAGACCGCCTGAATAGGGAGGCACAAAAGGGGTAATAATTCAGTCAAATTCAATTGATACATTACAATTTAACATCATGTTACTGAACAGAATATTAGTCCCCCCCATAAAATAAACCCTGTCATGTTTTAGTGATGATTATTAACGCACTACAACCAGCTCTCTCATGCCATGTCAGGGATATTGGTTTTGGTTGGTCAATGCACTGATTTGTGAGGATGCCCAATGCATGTAAAATAGGTGTGATATTACCCCCATTACAGGAACAGCAGCTTTAAGATATTTTTTAATCTGCAACTTCAACTTGTTAGTGCTGCACATTTCTCTGCAACAGACTTGGAGCCCAACACATTCTCCCCTAGAAAATCATGAAGGTTATTAAAAGCCCCAATCACTGTGCTCAGTTCAGCAGAACAGACTTATTTATGCTCTGTGCATCGACTGTGTGATGATGGCTTTGACGTACAGTCTGTGTCCAGGGAGGACAGTCTTATTATTGGTGATTATTCACTCCTTGGCTGATCTCCATGAGGTCCCTAACAGTATGTGAGCCATCAGGCTGCCCCATGAGGTGGACTCAGTTCCACAAACACAGCCTGTGGCCAACTCCTTTCTTTTAAATAGCTCTTTCCTTTTCATTCTACAACCAGAGCAGTTAGTCTTTAAATTCTGCTACATATTCAGGTCAACGAGCCGTGAATATGCACGAAAAGCCCTCAGCAAAGTTTAAATTCTGCTTCTTGCCCATCCCCCTGCCTTCAGATTCTACTTCATTACCCCCCAGTGTTTAAAGTGGCAATCAGCAGTTGAAGCGATAACAAAGCGCCCTCCTCACCACTGTTTCAGTAAAAGCTGTAGCGATGAGACTGGAGAAATGTAAGCACTCTCAAATTCAAAGGCAGAGCTATGAATGCAAGGACTGACCATCCATGTTATCAAAAGTATAACTTTAACCATGTTCAGGCTATACAGTGTTTGTTTACATTTACTTTGTTTACATACTTAAAAAACTAGCTTATATAAAACTAGCTTATATTTTGTTTTCTGATTGGGTACGAGAGTTGAACTAAGATCATATGGCATTTATAAGTTATATCCTTCAAGAATCAATGGTTACATATCATTAATTTATTAGTCCAGAAATGGATGTAGCAACTGCTGCTTGACCCTAAGGGAAAGCTCACAAATGCAACAGCTAGGGAGGTTTCAGCCAATCAGAGGGTGTATTGGCCACAAACGCCCACATCCTCAGCCCATCCCCCACACAGTTCCTTCCCCGCCCCTGGCCATGCACCATATGCACCATAAAATAAAGGTGAAAGAAAACAGAGCCAGGACAAAGGTGCCTGTATTTGAAGTGACGTTGCAATGTCGCCTTTTGAGCTGAGTGACACGGGCAAAAATCTATGGCGTAAGAACAGACAGTGCTGCATAGGCATAAACAGCATTGCATATGTGAAATGTGAACAAACCAAGGCAGGGTGGACGTGCAGATACAGACTGCAATGAGCAAACACATAAATCTTATCCACTAGCCTTCTCATTGGCTCGTTTTATCAGGCTCTGCGGCTGCAGTACAAACAGCCCTCCAACTGGCTCTGCTGCCAGTGCTATTAGCATCAGCTTCCACATCAGCAACCAGAAGGATTCCCAGTTAATATCAGCAATCAGAGGGATTCCCAGGGCAGTCACTCAGTTAGGCTGAAGTAAGGATGAATGTGTGTGTTTGTAACTACTGCTGCTACTGGCCCAAGGCTTTAACAGAGTGCCTTATGAAGACAGCAGCCTTATCTCCAGCTGTTTGTGCAGCTGCCTGAATTGTGTACAGTTTCACAGGCCATTAAGTAAGCCCCACACCTCGTTACAGTCAGCAAACACCTAGTCTGACTAACCAGAGAAAAACATCTCTGAACCTCAGAGAGTGGAGCAGGGGAGAGTAATGTTTAATGAAGTTGGGCATAATGTGTCCAGGAGATTGACTACGCATGGCAGATCGTCTTTGTGAACTGGCAGATAGGAAACAACAGCAAGGAAAATACAGCAAAGGAGCAAGTATATTCAAGTCATAACCAGGGTTCTATCTGAAAGATAAATTAGTCTTCAAATGTAGATATCACACCATGCACAGATGACATACAAAAGAATACTGAAATACAAGACTAGAGGTGCTAATAGTTACACTGATATTAATTCCCAGCTCACATCCGGTGCCAGTTGGTCTTACCTCTAGTAAATCGTAGACCCTTCCCAGCAAACTCCTCCTGCAGGGCCGCAACAAACTTCTCCCGGATTTTCTCTCTCTGTGAAGAGGTTAAGGAAAGGGGTCAGGCTTCAGGCCACTAAGGGTTAAGCCTCTCCACATCATCCATCAGACCACTAGACCCTCCATAATGTGTGGCTGTGAAACATCAATGTCTGATCAGCCATCTTGAAAGCTCAGCATTGTTTTGACTTGTTTACTCTCTTCCTCTTTTAATAGGAGCCAACATAACAGTATAAGAGAAAATCATGCCTGCTTACACTGTGCAGTGATTTGAGGTTATAAGAGGTTGAAAGTATGACTCAATCAATAACACATGCTTTGTTTGTTTACTATTCATTTTAAAAAGTTGAAATGTTTTCCTTAGAAGATAATGACTGCTGTTTGGATCATTATTTAGGCACTCTTATACTGTGTAATACCTTGTCAATTTCAGAGAATTCGAGTCGCTCCTCAAGTGTGCAGCTCCGGCCAATGGGGGAGATGTTCAGCATTCCGTTGCGGAATTCGATAAAGGTGCCCCTGAGGGCAGAATAAGGCATTCATCTGTAAGAAGATACTTTAGTCTGGCTTTGTTGCCAACCATCATACAAAAATTCTAGAGATTCTAGCGTTAAAGTCAGAATTGGACTTAAGGAAATAAGTATTTCCACCCAGATACAAATCAATCCTTCTGTCATAGTCTCTCCCTTAGGAATGCTGACAGAGCCACCATTAGAAGTTAATGAGAAACCCCACGCTTGCTCCGGAAATGTACATGAGAACTATGCACATTTCTCCCGAACAATATGGGAGAAATGGGACTCTTGCGCTTACATGTCAGGACTGTTCTCTTGGTACTTAACCATGTCTCTGGACTTCACACATCTCCTATGTGGCGTTAAAGACTCTGGTGACTATGGATTCTCATGTCTGTAACTCCAAATGTTGTAACCCTCGATCTAGACTTGCCATTATCTTGCTGCTTCTTTTGTCTGGAAATGTCCTGTCTAATCCAGGTCCTGACATTCTTACCCCTGCCGAATTAAGTAGTCAGAGTGGCATGAAGTTTTTGCATATAAAAATGTAAGAAGTCTTCTGCCAAAGCTTGATTTTGTTAATATATGGATAAAAACTGCCGACCCGGATGTATTTATGCTTTCTGAAACCTGGCTTAAAAAATCTATTACAGACAAAATTATTGGCATAAATGGTTACATTGATTTTCGTACAGATGGTAAATCTAAGGGTGGTGGTGTTGCTGTAAATGTAAGACAGGTTCTCGGTGGTCGTTCTGACTTCGGTTACTAAACCTAAGCAATTTGAATATTTGTCTTTGAACCTAAACCTTGGCTCATCTTTAAATAGTGTTGTATCTTGCTGTTCTAGACCTCCATCTGCTACTGTGGGCTCTCTGGATTGTATTTTAAAATTGTTATCACAGAGTTTGTCCTGATGGGTGATCTGAATCAGGACTGGCTAACATCTAGCTCTGATCAACTTAAAATTCTGTGCAATACCTACAATCTCACTCAGATTGTCAACAGTGTAACTAGGTTGAATATAAAATATCCTCTGAAATACTCTTTAATTGATTTAATCTTAACCAATACTCCTCATCGTTTTAATGCTTCTGGTATTTTTGCAAATTACATAAGTGATCACTGTGCTATTGTCTGTGTGAGAGATGGTAAAATTCCTAAGAAATCTCCACGTGTTATTACGAAAAGAAACTGGAAGCGGTTTGACATTCAAGTTTTTTTTACATGATGTATCTAGCATTGAATGGAATAGAATGGAATTAATCCCTGATGTTGAACTAGCCTTTTCTTACTTCCACAACGCAATCCAGGAATAGGCATGCCCCTTTACACAAATTCAGGATTAAGGGCAGAGAGAACCCTTGGTTTACTAAGGAACTTACAAAAATCATAAGGGAACGAAATGCTTTGTGGGCTAAAGCAAGAGGGACTGGTTTGGCAGATGATTGGATGGCTTTTAAACATCTTCGAAATATGGGTGTGGCTATGATTTGTAAGTTGAAAGCAGACCACTACCTGAAATCTACTTCACAAAATGTAAATAATCCATCCAAATGTTGGAGTGCAGAAAAGATACACAGCTTCCTAAACAATTGTTGGTCGACACACAGATTGTAACTCAGAGAACCTCCATTCTGAAAGCCTTGAACCAGCATTCTTTAGATGCAGGCAGTTTATTTCTAAAGGTCAAATGTATAATTGAGCCCCCTATAAATTTACCTGACACCCCTGTGCACTCCTTCACCAGGTTCTCCTTTTCATCCTTCTCTGTTTCAAAAGTGTGTAAAGCCCTGAAAGAAATTGATTTTAAAAATCCCCTGGCCCTGATGAACTAGACCCCCGCCTCCTACACCTAGCCGCAGACATCATTGCTCCCCCTTAACATGTATTTTAACCTTGCGCTTGATGTTAAGGAAATCCCCAAGTTATGGAAATCTGCTTTTGTACTGCCTCTCCTGAAAGGTGGAGATCCCTCGCTACTTGACAACTATCAACCCATGTCAAAATTGTCTGTACTGTCAAAGGTACTGGAGTCCTTAGTTAGTTGGCAGCAAAAGACCTACTTCCAAGAAAACAACATCTTAAATGGAATGCAATCAGGTTTTAGGTCTGGTCACTGCACTGTTTCAGCAACATTGAAGGTTTTAAATGGCATCCACTGTGCTCATGATAAGAAGTTACATTGTGTGTCTGTTTTTATTGGTTTGTCGAAGGCTTTTGACACCGTGGACCATGCTGTGTTAGTGCAACGTTTAAAATGTTGTGGAATTACTGGTCATGCTCTATATTGGTTTATAAATTACCTATCAAATCGTGCACAATGTGTAATGGCGGATGGTTGTAAATCTGAGTCCATAGAGGTGTGCTCAGGTGTTCCATAAGGTTCTATTTGTGGCTCACTGTTGTTCATTTTGTATATAAACAACATTGGGGATTTTATTGAAACAGCAGATGTTAATTTTTATGCAGATGATACTGTTCTTTATTCAAGTGGTAGTAGCTTTTGAAAATAGCATGTAACATCATACAACAGAATTTGTATGATTTAAAGCTAATTCTAAATTTGGGTAAAACAAAATGCATGGTATTTTCAAATGCCAGGCATGTTACAAATCATGTCATTGCTACATTGGCTGGACATACTATAGAACAAGTTAAAGTGTACAAATATTTGGGTGTGTGGGTTGATGATAAGCTGAGCTTCATTGTCCATGTAGAGAACTTGATAAGGAAGCTCAAGCTGAAAATAGGATTTTATTACCGGCATAAGGCTTGTTTTTCTTTTGAGGCCAGTAAGGAGCTGGTACAATGTACATTACTGTCAGTTTTAGATTTGAGTGATGTTATATATATCAGGGTAGTGGCTGAGGCCTGCATATATATATATATATATATATATATATTATATATTATATATATATATATTATATATATATATATAATATATATATATATATATATATTATATATATATATATTATACATATAATATATAAATTATATATATATATTATATATTTATATATTATCTATATATAATATATATATATAATATAAATATATATATATATAATATAATATATATATATATAATATATATATATATATAATATAAATATATATAAATATATATATATATAATATAAATATATATATATTTATATTATATATATTTATATTATATATATATATATATATTTATATATTTATATATATATAATATAAATATATATTTATATTATATATATAGGCCTCAGCCACTACCCTGAGAGCACTTGATTCAGTGTATCATGCAGCCCTCAGGTTCATTACCAATCAGAAACGTCTAACACATCATTGGGATCTCTACAGCGCTGTTGGCTGGTCATCATTGACCTTACCTTGCGTAGGCTTAAACACTGGTATACACTGATTTATAAGGCCATATTGGGTAAAATGCCATTTTATCTCTGTTCTTTTTTAGTCAGGTCAGTAAATAAATATAAATTACAGTCCCATTCTGATTTGCTTCTAACAGTACCAAAAATTAGAACAGGTCATGGTAGAAATAGTTTGAGTTACTTAGCACCGTGGTCCTGGAATTCTCTCCTGAACATTTTAAAATGTGATGATCTAGTTCCGTTGGTGGAGTTTATTAAACACTTGATCGATGTATATATCATAGAAGAGTGTAATTGTTTGTAGGCCAGCTGTTTTTAGTCAATATGTTTGTGTTTTTAATGTAATTGTTGTACTGTATGTGTGTTTGTAGTTTTGTTTAATGTTGTGTTAGTGTATGTAAGTTGTTTTGTCTGAAACGTTGTTCCCCCTGATGCTATTGGACCAGGTCTTTCTTGGAAAAGAGATATTATCTCAATGAGAAAAAACCTGTATAAATAAAGGTAAAATAAAAAATTCCTTTCTCCAATGCCTACAGCTGTGATAGACAGGTTTTAGTGGCCATGGGGCCTCTGAATGACTAGGATGGAACAGGAGCTGGAAGGAAAAGGAGCTGGAAGGAAAAGGAGCTGGAAGTAGGTCAGAGGGAGGGAGTCTCACCTTTTCTTGGGCAGCTTGATCAGCCCCATGTAGCTGAGACAGAAGTTAATGAGGTCCTGCAGTAGTTCCTCTCCTATCTGGTTCTGGATGGCCTGTAGGACAGAGGACATAGTTCAAATATTTAGACTGTCTTTTCTTATTAACACAGTGCAGTTCTCTTAAAGGCCAGATCATAACTTTCCCTTCCAATCTTAGCTGAGTACAGTTTACAAGAAAAAAGGTTGTCCCTGCATGTTGTTTTCATGGAATCAGGTTTAAATAGCTTGTTAGTGAGCCAAAATATATTTTACTCCTTCCCTCACCTCAGTCACACCCACCTGTTTGGAAAGGAGCTTCCCATCTTTGTACTGCACCGTGCCATTCTCAGCAAACACATAGTCAAACTTCTGTATCACTATAAGAGAAAAAGAGGGCAAATTAGGTAAAAGTGTGTTACTGTGAGAACATTCATAGTAAATAGATAACACAAGCTACCAGCACATAGCCTAAAAGAATCCTCCCTCAACTGGAACACAGGCATGTTGTACCTGGTGCAGTGGGATTATTGGTCATTGCAGATTACCACCTATGTAACACTACCTGGAACAGTCCAGTTTAATCTCTGTCCTGTCCATTCACTGTACACATATCTCACATGGCTAGAGTATCAAAGTACTGAGCATCTCAATCAGTCTTGCATAATGCAGTCTGGGGATGATCAGGATAGAGAACTGTTGATGCAAAAAATGCATTGAAAACAAAACCTTGAATGCACTAGTAGCACTCCCACTTATATTTACTCTATCGTTCATTGCTTTACTTTTGTTGCTGCTCTGAGTGATAACTGTCAGCTGTCAGTGTATTGGTGGCCAGTCTCCACTGCTGTGTGTAAACTCCACCACAGGGTCAGTGTGTCAAGGTAACACAGGTACATGAGCAAACATGTAACTCCACCTGGGTCCATGTGTGACCCGGAGCAGAGACATCAGTTATGATGTAGCTGCTTTCGTCTATGTCTGTTATTTATGGACTGATGTCAAATGAGAGTGGGCTGCCAACATGAAAGCCCCTAAACTGTCTCTCTGGTGAATTTCCCTGAGATAATTTCATTACCATGAAAGTGACATCCTTTTGGGGTTTGCAAAGCCCTGTGAGAGAAAGGCAATAATGTGGGTTTGAGGGTGAATATGTGACACTGAAATGAGACCAAAGTGAGCATGAGGAGCGCCACCTTCATCTCCCTCACCCAGCTGCTCTGCGATCTTTGAGTAGTCTGATCCACCCACTATGCCGATCTTCACTTTCCTGCGCAGAGACTGGAAAAACTCATCCAGTGTAGGGTCAATTTTCTGCAGGATGTAAGCACACATTTTTATTTTACTAGGCAAGTCAGTTAAGAACAAATTCTTATTTTCAATTACGGCCTAGGAACAGTGGGTTAACTGCCTGTTCAGGGGCAGAACGACAGATTTGTACCTTGTCAGCTCGGGGATTCGAACTTGCAACCTTTCGGTTACTAGTCCAACCACTAGGCTACCCTGCCACCCCGGATGGTGCGTGCACACACACACACACGCGCGCGCACGCGCACGCACACACACGCACACACTCTTGAGGGACTCATATAAACTGTGACAAGACAGGCATTTATAGGTCCTGAAAACTGCTTTTGTTGTCTGACCACAAAGCAGGAGAATGCTTTTGTTTGTGAGGTTAGGTAGCATAGACAGAGTGAGATCAGTCTCTGAAGGAGGAGCAACTTTGATAGCGGTTTATTCATCCTCTTCAGAGAGACTTGGGCAGATGGATCAGGCAGTGACCTCTTCATGTTCACATGAGGAAACTGCATCACATAATATAAGGGCAGTGGGTTTATTCTGCACACTTCTGTCTCTGTGACCGACCAACGGCTGCTGAACTGGACACTGCCTACACGACGGTCATTGAACATTTCTGTACATCACCGGTCCAGACACTGAGACAAGAATACAGATAGACAAAAAACAATCATATTGTAGGCTATGTTACAACAAAGACATCATCTTGTGATGATGGGCAGAGATAAGAGGGATAATCAACATTTTTATCCTCCTGTTTAATTTAATTATTTGAAGACATGGAGAACTGCCTATTTTCACACATGACAATTGCAAAGACATTTATTGGATGCAGCGTTGTGCAACCGAGTTAACCATTTATCAACATATGAATGAGTACTTTTTGTTAAACTACTGAAATCATTATGAAAAGCACTAGAGAGCCGTTTCACTGATTATTAATTGATTATCTTGCATTTCAAGTCTGAGGGTCAAAAGAGGCTAAGGACATAACTAATAGGCTACCCCCATTATGAATGTCAACATCCTTGATCAAAGTAGTCCGAGTTTTTAGGGTAGGACCTTCATGAGACTCTTTACCCCATGTTCCCAATTCAAGTTGTTTACTACAGTTATCTCTCTTAAAATTCCAATGCAGCTGTTGTTATCTCAAAATCTGGGTAAAATGTGGTTCTCAAAATCTGGGTAAAAATTAAGTACCTTAATTGTCAAAAGGAAACAAAAAAATAGCTTCAGAGCAAAGAACAATTTCTCAAGCAAGAATTTAGCTAGGACTGTCTGAGTGGGGAGGGGGAAACGACAAATTGTGCTGTTATTGGCAGAAAGGTTTGGAAGTCTCTTTCTCATTGGTCTATTAACTAATTTCCTGCCTTGTGATATCACCAGGCATGCCAAAACTCCATCCCACCAAAACAGGTTGAAATTCAAACAGCTGTCTTTTCAAACAGCTCTTACACTAAAAGGGCACTATTATAATTTTCACAATTTCACAGTATTATTCCAACCTAATAGTGTGGCAATATATATATATAAAACACTGTGCTTTTAAGAATTGGCGAGAACAGCTGCAAGGTAATTGATACTTCATATGGACGGACTTGAAACTTTCAGGAAACATCAGTTATAGGGTCATTTGAATAAGCATGAGCAGTGTAACAGTGGTCTGGGGTTGACCATCACCAGGATGCTATATGAAACTTGACATCATACGTGTTGTGCAATTAGGCAACAGTAGCCTACAGTCGTGTTCTCGTACGGACATAACGTTCTTCCAAATTAATTATACCTCTGCTCCATGGGACGTGCCCTACTTTTAGTGAAATACAAACTTCAGATGCAAACGAAGACATTTCAGTTTCATTCAAAAGAGTTGGCGGACGACTGCATTTGTAGGCTACAACCACGGGATGAAATAATATATGAAAGCAAGAACTTGGAAGGACAGAAAATGATGCTGTTTGCCTACATTATCAGGAAGTATATCGACAGAAAATAGTAAATCATTACATAGCGTGCAGGAACATTCCAGACCTTGCAGCAGATAAGACATTGACATTATTGCAACAGTTTTGCGCTATCAAGATGGCACGTCAATTGGCAAAGCGCCGTATAATTCTTTAAAAATAGAAAGCCTTGACAAGTTCGACAGCAACATTAGAAGAAAGAAAATGACAAACAAAACACAATGGGATAATGAAAAATGTTATTTAGCCCACCTCTCTCGGTGGGGTAAGAGTGCCGTCCACGTCAAATAAACACAGAATTGTCCTTTTTGAAGAACCGTTTGATTCATCCATTTCTTATTTTTCAATTATAGTGTTACGAATGTGTAAGTAATGATAATGTTACTAATATGTAAGAAATATTCTGGGTAAGGTGACGATTTTCTGATCTAGCCTCTTATGCAAAACAAAGACTACTGTATAGGCTACAATACAGTACACTGTAAAATGTATTGCCTACCACTAGTTGGATTAATAATTTATGCCACGCGGTCTAGTAGATAACGACAAACCATATCCAATAGTTGTTGAACTGTAGCTTATCCTCAGACTGAAGAATAGTTCTGCCACCGTTTTCGATCGAATTCAGAGAATCATCACATGCAGCTCGACACGTCTCAGGTTTATTTTGCAACAGTGTCTCGACTCTCGTAAACTACATGCAAACAGCCAATCGCAGCTTCTATGTTTGATGACGCGAGGTGGGCGTTGACAAAGATATATAAACATAGAAGTCCATTGCCCCCCATGTCAAATCAAGACTGATTAAGACCCATCTCAACAGTCATTCGACCATTCACCTAGAGGGGAGGACAGTGCTCAGACTGTGCCTAGATATGTACAATGTAGGCTATCGTCTAATAAATTCACAGCCCAAGCAATGGAATGATTCCTTACTGCATGTCAGGCCAGCCAGCGCATTAATCAGGCCAGCCAAGGCAATGAGAAATGTATGATGAATAACGTTTAGGTGATAAATCCATCAAGTGTTGCTTTAATTACCTCTGTAAAATGTCAAATAGATCCAACTTCCAAGATACACACTCACACTTGGCTCCGTCTGGATAGAATTGTTGTGCAGGATTACCAGGAC
This sequence comes from Oncorhynchus masou masou, assembly GCF_036934945.1. NCBI lineage: Eukaryota > Metazoa > Chordata > Actinopteri > Salmoniformes > Salmonidae > Oncorhynchus > Oncorhynchus masou. The sequence continues at coordinate 9,679,618 of NC_088226.1, read as the reverse complement.
GTTTGTGTGTGGTCGCTTTTATTATCAGTAAGTTAGTTGCCCACAAGAGGGCAGGCTAAAACAATATACACGCCGGTGCACTATGGAAGCCAAATGGCATAGTGCAGAACAGCTATATCCCGAAGGAGGTTCTGAGGGCTGTTCGATGGATTTGTCTGTTAAGGGTATCTGATATCTGGTATCTGTTTACATGAAGACATGACTATAGTCCTGGTCCCTATTAGCACAGATGGCCATTTGTTCTGCGTCACTCCTTAATAAACAGTCCATATTTTGATATTCTAACATCATGAATGGACATGAAAACCATGCATTTCAAATAGATTTCGAAAATATTTCTTATTGTTGCATTGTCGAGAACCTGCATTTCGTTGGACCACGTGATCATGTACATAGGACTAATAAAACATGCAACTAAATTAATTAAAACTCATGTTGTGTGTCTTTTATCCTTCTACCAGTTATCTACCAGTTATCTTGGTATACCCTTGCTCTATATTTAGCTGGTACGCACAAGGCACCTTCATCTAGGAATCAATATCAAAGGCATATTTTATAGAATTCGATGGTTTTGTATAACCTCATTCACCACTTTCAAGAGAATGGCTACATAATCATGAACACAATAAGACTAACAGCATCGGTTGGGATAGTTTTTTTTATTAATAGGCCCATCACTAGACTATTCTAAGGAGATACTAGGTATAAGAGCCATCTGATCAATTCACAAAGGGTTGTCCATTAACCAACATTTAAGACTAGGTTAGGTAGACTTTGTTTTTTTGTGTGTCTTTTTTAGTCAAATTTTTTTGTTGTAATGTGATTAATGGACAATGAACAGAGGTCAGAAATGGAGATCATACAATGCTGAATTGCAGCAGGTGATGAATGGTTTTGCATAGCCACCATTAATGACCAATATACCTCTCACATTTCACAACAGCAATAAATCACATCATTGATTTGGCCTAGAATCTATTTGTGCCTTTAATTTGTAACAATAAATTATTTATGTGCGTATGTATATGTATAGTGAATATAAGAATGATGTTAATGAAAAAGCCATCTATGTTTGACTTTAAAGACACGCTTCAGTTGGTCTTAGTAACATAATATCAATTAACGTGATGAATATTGAGGCCAGTCACTAAGTCTGTATTTGAAAAGGCCCCATTAATACCAAAGCCATGAATAGATAAGGGGCTGCCCTATGAAGAAGGAGATAACAGAGCAGATACTGTGAAGCAGAGACAGGATTACTTACAGCCACAAGTCACAACACAGAACTTACAGCATGCCTCAGTGAGTTTACCATTACTCAACTCTCACTTTCCCCTTCATTAAAAATGTGTCAGGGTCCTAGTCGGGGTGACAGTCTGCTTCTGCAGTATCCAGAGCTTTGTATTATCTGTGTTTTTGCTAAATATTTTATTTACAGGACGGACAGAGATAAATAGGGCTGGCTAAAGGAGACAGATGATCACTCAGGCCATAGGTATCCCATCATGAGCCTCAGTCACTGAGAAAAAAAACACTGAGAGACCCTTCGGATGTGTGGGCGTTTATTGCTCATAAACACTTTGTGATGCACAACAAATCACTCTATGCAGTAGTCAAGATTGAACTTTTTACACAATTTATGATTTATATTTGATGTCTTCGTGTTTTAAGTAGTAGTACTTATGTTAAAAATGACTTCTTTCTTATTTATAGTATGCCTACAGGTTTTGTCTGTGTTTGTGTGTGTGAGGAAGCATTTACATAGACAGCCTTTCTACATGTATCTTTTTATAGATGCACTGAAGTGTTCTGCAAAGTCCATATTTCTGAGGAAAACAAAAACATCCATAACAGGCATGTGTCATGCCACTCTATCCAGTGGCAATCAGAGAGCTTTACAGTCACTATAAAAACAATCTCTTGTTCCTTTAACACATTATTACTCCATTTGCTAATCAACTGGGGTGTTTGAAGACGGAAGCATTATCAGCTCTCTCTGTGTTAACGTGACAGAATAACTGTGTTCCCAAACCAACCCAGTCATTACACTTAGACACATTCCATGTAATATGTGTATACGCTTTTACAGCCCAGTTTACAGTCCAGTTCTCCTTCCTGAAAACACCAGTCTACATGTAAGAGTGTGTGCAGAGTATATGACTTGAGTAAACAGAACTAACAGCTCATTGCCTCAGAACATGATGGAGTTACTGTCAGAGTTCAAGGTATTGGGGCGAAGATGTTTTTATGCCAGAAAGAGATGCACACTCAGAGTAAATACGCCAAGGTGTTGACATGGCAACCCTAACAATACACACACACTGCAAGTCATGATATTATATTCATTGAGGAGCAAAACAACAGCAATGTGAGAACATGAACAATAACGAGCACGATAATGAATGATACACATGGAGACTGGGCACAATCTTGGAAGGAGGGCAGTAAGGAGGGGTGGAATATAACAACTCGAACACATATGCCAGTCTGGAAAATGTATTATAGTCTAGACTACAGTACACACAGGTTCTGCCACAGAGAAGGCATATTTGTTTCTGCAACCAGTTCTCTTGATTTTACATGAACTATACATGTTTTGGATGATTGAAAATAAAACTGTGTAATAGCCTATAAATGTATGAACATTTTTAGTTGATATGTCTCTCCAAAATGTGTATATTTCACAAAATGTTGTTGTGTGTGTGCTTTAAAGGGGCAATCCGCAGTTGTTACATCCATTTTTTGGACCTATAAATTAGTAGTATGTACTCATTGGTTCTTGAAGAACATAACTCATAAATAACTCATGAGCTTAGTTTAACTGTAATACCCCATCAGAACCATAAAATATCTGATTGTTTTTCTCCAACGTTTGTAAACAGTGTAAATGTAAACATAAATTGCATCGTTTTGATATCATGGATATTTAATTTATTTTTTATTTAACCTTCATTTAACTAGACAAGTCAGTTAAGAACAAATTCTTATTTACAATGATGGCCTACCCCGCCCAAACCCAGACGAAGCTGGGCCAATTGTGCGCCGCCTTATAGGACTCCCAATCATGGCCGGATGTGATGCAGCCTGGATAGTCAGACCTTGCATTCATAGCTCTATCTATGAATTTGAGAGTGGTTACATTTCTCCAGCCACGTTACTCAGCTTTTTACCAAAACAGTGGCAGGGAAGCACTTTGTTATTGTTACAACTGCAGATTGCCCCTTTAAAGAGCTAGCAAACAGTTTTATAGGCTTGCAATCTACCTGCTTTTATAACCGACACATTTATCTGTAGCACACAAGGCATCTTTTTTATGGCCTTTTGTGACCTTCGCCCCTCTCCCTGCAAAATTATCCCTTCTACTGAACATGGAGTTTCTGGGGCATTCTAGACTGTGTTGCTGTATAATAATTCTGTAATTTCCATTGATTTCACATCTGTTTGTCCTCAATACGATTTCACATCTACCTGTTTGATTTTCACATACCTCCTTGTGAACTGGTCAACATTCCTTTGTCTTTGTTTTCCTTTCTTGTATATTCGTTTCTCCTAATTCTCATTAGGAGAAACACATTGTTTCCTCCAATTCCTTCTTCTAGTCAGTTGAACATTGGATTTAGGCCTACTCACCTGTATCTTATATAAGGAAACAATAGAGACTCAATAAAGACCATGCTTAAAGAGATAAATTCTCAGAGGCAAGTAGATTATTGTAGGGCCTACAATAAGTTAATAAGAGCAATTACAATGTTTCTATAGGGTGTTCTGCATACTACAGGATTATTCCCATAAATGAACAGGGTCGACAAATAGCATGTTTATAAACATGATTAAATCATTCAGTTTCATATTGAGATATATAAATAAATTAACTGTAGGTGTCAGGCATAGCTGCCCTCCCTCTTCTGTGTGCACAACTGGTGGTTGTTCATTAACGCGTGGGACAGAGTGGCTGGCAGGTACTCTCACTGAAGCGCTCACTGGTGGATCTATTGCCTTTGCTACTCCTTCAAACCTTTCTACTTTTAATATCAGAGGGCTGTCTACTTTTTTGTTAATTTACCATTACTTTATCCAGAGAGTTGGTTGAGCTGACATAAACAACTTCTTTCTATCCCATTTGTTCTTGTTCTACCTTAGCTCTGGTAGGTGTGTCTCCTGTGATTGCAACTAACTTAGTGTTCATTTGTTTTTTGTATTTGATGGTCTGTCCATTGTTTTTCATTTTATATTTAGCCTGTCTAAGAATTGAAGTAGTTTACTCAAATAGATTTTTTTATTTTTACAGTCCCGCTTTTTAAAACAATCTTTTTTCTTATTTCTATTTCTAACTTTTCTAACTTTTTGGTTTGGAGTGGCCTGTAACCCTTAAGGGTGTGTCTTTAAAGATGTTAAGAATTTCTACATCGGGATTTAGATAGTGGAGTCTTTTTTACAGTATTTTTTAAAATCCTGTTCTATACAGCATCAAAATGCAGAATTCACATTGTTTTCTTTGCGTGGGAGTCTTGTTTGTGGCACTTGTTGAGAGCCGAATGCTGGACAAGTGCATGAAATCCAAACCCAAATACACCATTAACGTTGTACTTTTGGAGGATCAAACCTCAGACTGGAGCCTCAGGTTTGTAAAGGGTGCAGTGTTGCAAGCAATTGAAGCGGACAGGCAACTGAACATGGCAGCAGGTACAGAAACATGCATTTATTTTTTCATTTCAACATAAAACAAACATGTCAGTGATTAATCAAAATTCAGTTGTAACCTACCACACAAACCTATTGGACATTTCATTATGCTCGATAACAGTTATTATCTCATCCTCCTATAACACTCTCTCCCTTGCCAAGGTTTACACACCAATTTAACGGCCAATTTCAATGGGTTTAACACCACGCTGTACAAACGAAGGGGCTGTGGGAGCAGCACCTGTGAGGGAGTGGAGATACTCAAGTCCCTGCATGTGAGCCAGTCTTTTTAGCCAGTAATGTCCATTCCCATCTTGATACCATCTCTTCCAGGAGACCATTGCTACTTGAATTACAGTTGAAGTCGGAAGTTTACATACACTTAGGTTGAAGTCATTAAAACTCGTTTTTCACCCACTCCACAAATTTCTATTTCCTGTTCGCTATAGTTTTGGCAAGTCAGTTAGGACATCAACTTTGTTCATGACACAAGTAATTTTTCCAACAATTGTTTACAGACAGATTATTTCACTTATAACTCACTGTATCACAATTCCATTGGGTCAGAAGTTTACATGCACTAAGTTGACTGTGCCTTTAAACAGCTTGGAAAATTCAATAAAATGATTACATGGCTTTAGAAGCTTCTGATATGCTAATTGACATCATTTGAGTCAATTGGAGGTGTACCTGTGGATGTATTGCAAGGCCTACCTTCAAGTGCCTCTTTGCTTGTCATCATGGGAAAATCTAAAGAAATCAGCGAAGGCCTAAATTGTAGACTTCCACAAGTCTGGTTCATCCTTGGGAGAAATTTCCAAACGCCTGAAGGTACCACGTTCATCTGTACAAACAATAGTACGCAAGTATAAACACCATGGAACCACGCAGCCGTCATACCGCTCAGGAAGTAGACACGTTCTGTCTCATAGAGATGAATGTACTTTGGTGCGAAAAGTACAAATCAATCCCAGACCAGCAGCAAAGGACCTTGTCAAGATGCTGGAGGAAACAGGTACAAAAGTATCTATATCTGTCACAACTTCCACCAAAGGTGGCTCCTCTCCCTGTTCGGGCGGGGCTCTTTCTTATTGATTCACCTGCGTTACCCGTGGTGCTGGGGATACCCTGGTTGGCCCGTCACAACCCCAAGATCTCGTGGCAACAGAGGGCTCTGAAGGGGTGGTCAGAAGAGTGCTCAGGCCTCCCGGGTGGTGCAGTGGTTAAGGGCGCTGTACTGCAGCGCCAGCTGTGCCACCAGAGAGTTTGGCTTCGCGTCCAGGCTCTGTCGTAACCGGCCGCGACTGGGAGGTCCATGGGGCGATGCACAATTGGCCTAGCGTCGTCCGGGTTAGGGAGGGTTTGGCCGGTAGGGATGTCCTTGTCTCATCGCACACGAGCGACTCCTGTGGCGGGCCGGGCACAGTGCACGCTAACCAAGGTTGCCAGGTGCACGGTGTTTCCTCCGACACATTGGTGCGGCTGGCTTCCGGGTTGGATGCGTGCTGTGTTAAGAAGCAGTGCGGCTTGGTTGGGTTGTGTGTCGGAGGACGCATGACTTTCAACCTTCGTCTCTCCCGAGCCCGTACGGGAGTTGTAGCGATGAGATAAGATAGTAGCTACTAAACAATTGGATACCACAAAATTGGATGGAGAAGACGGGGTAAAATAAACTGGGGAAAATAAAATGAAAAATGAAAAAAGAAGAGTGCTCATGTGTAGGTGCTACTATGGTGGAGAGTCCAGACCAAGTCTCCACTGTGTGCATATGCCGATAAAAAGAAGGTGACTCAATTACCACTTCATCGACGAGGGGATTGTGTGATAAATCTCCTGGTAGACGCGGCACTTCCCAGGAATCACGTGTATCCCCTGTCACAGGAAGAGACCGTGATTATGGAGACATGTGTCTCTGAATCTCTGGGGCAAGGGTACATTCGGCACTCCACGTCACCTGCCTCCTCAAGTTTATTTTTTGTGAAGAAGGAGGAGGGAGGTCTGCGCACGTGCATTGACTTTAGAGGTCTATATTCCATTACAGTGTGGTACAGTTACCCACTACCTCTCATCGGCATGGCGATTGAGTCATTTCACCGCAAGCTTCTACACTAAACTGGATCTCAGGAGCGTGTATAACTTGGTGCGTATCCGGGACGGAGATGAGTGGAAGACAGCATTTAGTACCACATCAGGTCATTATGAGTACCTCGTAAGGCGGACGCACTGTCACGATTGTATGATGCAGAGGAGCGGTCCATCTATCCCACTCCCATACTTCCGGCCTCTTGTCTGGTGGCACTGGTGGTATGGGAGGTTGACGCGGACATCGAGCGGGCGTCACGTTCACGTTCCTACTCCACCTCAGTGTCCAGCTGGACGGGTATACGTTCCGTTTGATGTTCGTGACAGATTGATCTGGTGGGCTCACACGTCCCCTTCCTCTGGTCATCCGGGAATCGGTAGGACGGTGTGAAGCCTTAGTGGGAAGTACTGGTGGTCCACTTTGGCCAAGGACGTGAGGGTTTATGTTTCCTCCTGCTCGGTGTGCACTGAGTGCAAGGCTCCTAGGCATCTGCCCGGGGGAAATTACACCCTCTTCCCGTTCCACAGCGGCCTTGGTCACATCTGTCGGTGGACTTCCTGACCGATCTTCCTCCGTCACAGGGCAACACCACGATCCTGGTTGTTGTGTATCGGTTTTCTAAGTCCTGTCGTCTCCTCCCTTTGCCCGGTCTCCCTCGTTTCATGTGTCTCTCCTCAGGCCAGTGATGGCTGGTCCACTTCAAGAAGCTGAGGTGCGGGAGGTCCCTCCGCCCCATTGGACATCGATGGGGCCCCGGAGTATGCAGTTCGGTCCATACTCGACTCAAGACGTCAGGTGGGGGGCCTTCAGTACCTTGTGGATTGAGAAGGGTACGGCCCGGAGGAGAGATGCTGGGTACCGGTGGAGGACGTATTAGACCCATCTCTGCTGAGGGAGTTTCACCACCTCCATCCGGATCGCCCTGTGCCTCGTCCTCCAGGTCGTCCTCGAGGCCGGCGTTGACACACTGCGGGGGCCGCTCGTCGGGGGGGTACTGTCACGACTTCCACCGAAGGTGGCTCCTCTCCCCGTTCGGGCGGGGTTCGGGTTCGGCGGTCAGCGTCGCCGTCGCCGGCCTACTAGCCACCACCGATCCATGTTTCCTTTTCCGTTTGTTTTGTCTTTGGTTCTGTCACACCTGGTTCTCATTTGCTTTGATTTCTGTGTGTATATTTACCCTGTTTCCCCACTTAGGTTTGTGCGGGATTATTTATCCTTGTTGCTTATGGAGGCTTGCCTCAGTGTATTTTCGCATGTAATGATTTTATTAAGGTGCGTTGTGGTTCTACGCTTTACGGGTGAACTGTTTGTTCCCATTGGATTTTGGGCATTTGTACTGGACTGTGTTTGTTTTGGACTTGCCCTGATTAAAAGTTACACGCTACACTGATATTTTGCTCTCCTGTGTTTGACTCCTCACTTATCTTCAGTAGGCACGCAACAATATCCACAGTATAACGAGTCCTATATCGACATAACCTGAAAGGCCACTCAGCAAGGAAGAAGCCACTGCTCCAAAACCTCCATAAAAAAAGCCAGACTACGGTGTGCAACTGCACATGGGGGCAAAGATCGTACTTTTTGGAGAAATGTCCTCTGGTCTGATTCAACAAAAATAGAACTGTTTGGCCATAATGACTATCATTATGTTTGGAGGAAAAATGGGGAGGCTTGCAAGCCGAAGAACACCATCCCAACCGTGAAGCACGGGGTGGCAGCATCATGTTGTGGGGGTGCTTTGCCATCACAATTTAGATGGCATCATGAGGAAAGAAAATTATGTGGATATATTGAAGCAACATCTGAAGACATTCGTCAGGAAGTTAAAGCTTGGTCACAAATGGGTCTTCCAAATGGACAATGACCCCAAGCATACTTCCAAAGTTGTGGCAAAATGGCTTAAGGACAACAAAGTCAAGGTATTGGAGTGGCCATCACAAAGCCCTGACCTCAATCCTATAGAACATTAGTGGGCAGAACTGAAAAAGTGTGTGCGAGCAAGGAGGCCTACAAACTTGACTCAGTTACACCAGCTCTGTCAGGAGGAATGGGACAAAAATCACCCAACTTATTGTGGGAAGCTTATGGAAGGCTACCCTAAACATTTTACCCAAGTTAAACAAATTAAAGGCAATGCTACCAAATGCTATTTGAGTGTATGTAACTTCTGACCCACTGGGAATGTGATGAAAGAAAGAAATGCTGAAATAAATCATTCTCTCTACTATTATTCTGACATATCACATTCTTAAAATAAAGTGGTAATCCTAACTGACCTAAAACAGGGAATTTTTACTAGGATTAAATGTCAGGAATTGTGAAAAACTGAATGTAAATGTACTTGGCTAAGGTGTATGTAAACTTCCGACCTCAACTCTATATGTTGACTGACAGACGGATTTTGATGTGCAGATGAGAAGATGAATTGCCATTGAAGTGTAATTTCAACCATTCACTGTTGGCGGATCCGCTTGGCTAGTAAAACTGTTCTAATACATCAGGTGGAGAAGTTTCCATTCCTACTGATGCATACTGCAATTACTATACTGAAACTAAGCAGTAATTTCAGTCAGATTAAAATTGTGCTGATGAAGAGGGCCTATAAGATTAATAAAGATGACATTATTTCAGTAAGAGAAATGAGACAGGGACAAGCCCTTCCCCATTACTCAACAACATGAGTGCCTATTTTTATGTACACATTTGTTTGTGCTCCAGACTAAAGGTGAGGTGGGATGTGCCATGCTGGGACCCTCCTGTACATTTGCCACTTTCTTTATGGTGGAGTAAGTACTCTCTCTGTCTTGCACGCACACACGCATGTTAATGATCCCTGTCTCTGTCATCCCCATTGAACAAGTATTTGTTTTGCCTGATTATTAGTAGTTGATGATGTGTATGTGTGGTAAATGACCCACTAGGTGATTATGATAACATTGTTTATTGTTATGCTGGTTTATAATATGCTGTCCTGTAAGATAAGGACAGATTGTGACCCCCGGTCTGTGTGTCTCAGCATGGAGATAGGCCTGACCCTGACTATCCCCATCATCTCCGCTGGGAGCTTCGGTCTGTCCTGTGACTACAAGGCCAACCTGTCCCGCCTGCTGCCTCCGGCACGCAAGATCTCCAACTTCTTTGTCCACTTCTGGAACTTCACCAGACATGGTCTGAAGATGCACTGGGGGAGGGCTTATGTCTACAAGAAGGCAGACCAAACTGAAGACTGTTTTTGGTGAGATGGAACATCTGTGCATTTGAAAGGGGATTTCTGCCACGTCCACACATACAGACAGTACAGAGATGCTCATTGCATGTGTATGGTAGATTGTAACACTGTAACATACATATCTAGAGTAAGTTTGATGTCTGGGAGAGAAGAGTTTATTGTTGGGTGCTCCATGGTGCACCGTTACATCACTTCCCTTTTGCCATCGTCATAGGTACATCAATGCGCTGGAGGCACCCTCGGTCCAATTTGCTATGTCAATCTCAAGAGAGATGCTACGCAGCAAGAAAGAGCTAAAGAAAGCTATTCAGTCTGAAAACAGACACAGCAACGGTGTGTATCTCCCTCTGTCTTCTTCAATACCTTCTCAAGTCTTATCCATGCCTTACACTCCAGCCACTTGTTCCACCCCGAATAGGAAATAAATCAATGGATACTTAAAACAAAACTTTTGGAACCTAGCTACAATCTTTTAGATGTTATTTCATCACACAGATTTATAGCCCCTGTACAATATTTTCCAGTATTTATTCTCTGTGGAACCCCAGATGACATCACCACTATAAAGAACGAAACAACGATTCCCCCAGAAATTGTCTTCATCCTCATCGATATCTATAAGTGAGACTGGTTTTGGTAGTTTGTTACACCACATTACATTGTTTTTTTTTTGAGGACACTGATTGAAAGTTGAAACCATGTAACTTTTCTATCTCCTAGCCATGGGTATCACACTAACATGACTGCCAACCCAAGCATGGACAATGTTCTGGTGCTCACCTTGCCTGAGAGACAATACAACAACACATTAGTTTACAACAGCACGGTTAGTCCCTGCTCCACTCATCTGTCTTCATTCCTCAGTCCGTCTGACTTCCCAAAGTCTAAACAGAGATAACACCTCTCTCTCTCTCTGTCTTCCTGACTGCTTCTTCTCTCCTGTTGCAGAAGTTAAATGACTATGTGGCGGGGTACCATGACGGTGTGTTGCTCTTTGGCCATGTGCTGAGGCAGAGGTTGACCAGTGAGCTGAGAGGCAGAGCAACACAGTCCACCACCACAGAGCTCCCCGATGTAAACCCCTTCAGGAATGTCTCTTTTCAAGGTATAGGAGGGCCTAATGGCCAGGGCCATGGTCCATCCTGTCCTCAGTCCACCACCACAGAGCTCCCGATGTAAACCCCTTCAGGAATGTCTCTTTCCAAGGTATAGGAGGGCCTAATGGCCAGGGCCATGGTCCATCCTGTCCTCAGTCCACCACCACAGAGCTCCCGATGTAAACCCCTTCAGGAATGTCTCTTTCCAAGGTATAGGAGGGCCTAATGGCCAGGGCCATGGTCCATCCTGTCCTCAGTCCACCACCACAGAGCTCCCCGATGTAAACCCCTTCAGGAATGTCTCTTTCCAAGGTATAGGAGGGCCTAATGGCCAGGGCCATGGTCCATCCTGTCCTCAGTCCACCACCACAGAGCTCCCCGATGTAAACCCCTTCAGGAATGTCTCTTTTCAAGGTATAGGAGGGCCTAATGGCCAGGGCCATGGTCCATCCTGTCCTCAGTCCACCACCACAGAGCTCCCCGATGTAAACCCCTTCAGGAATGTCTCTTTTCAAGGTATAGGAGGGCCTAATGGCCAGGGCCATGGTCCATCCTGTCCTCAGTCCACCACCACAGAGCTCCCCGATGTAAACCCCTTCAGGAATGTCTCTTTCCAAGGTATAGGAGGGCCTAATGGCCAGGGCCATGGTCCATCCTGTCCAGGGCCATGGTCCATCCTGTCCTCAGTCCACCACCACAGAGCTCCCCGATGTAAACCCCTTCAGGAATGTCTCTTTTCCAAGGTATAGGAGGGCCTAATGGCCAGGGCCATGGTCCATCCTGTCCTCAGTCCACCACCACAGAGCTCCCCGATGTAAACCCCTTCAGGAATGTCTCTTTCCAAGGTATAGGAGGGCCTAATGGCCAGGGCCATGGTCCATCCTGTCCTCAGTCCACCACCACAGAGCTCCCCGATGTAAACCCCTTCAGGAATGTCTCTTTCCAAGGTATAGGAGGGCCTAATGGCCAGGGCCATGGTCCATCCTGTCCTCAGTCCACCACCACAGAGCTCCCCGATGTAAACCCCTTCAGGAATGTCTCTTTTCAAGGTATAGGAGGGCCTAATGGCCAGGGCCATGGTCCATCCTGTCCTCAGTCCTCCATTTAAACACCATAACATTTACGTCAGGCAATGGTGAGAACCTATACTTGGCAAAGCTGCTCGGAGGCAACCTTTAGCATCTGATCTTTGACTCTCGTCCAATGGGAACTTGCGCAAACCAGAACAGTAAATGTTTCATTTTTGTCACACCACCGTCATTCTCCACACAGGAACGAAAAGCCACACATTATGCAGAAACCCATTCACTTAGATTTATTTTACAGTGCAGTACATCTCTTTGCTGACTTTTATGGGCAATATTTCACATTTTGTCCATTTAAAGCTGAGGACCATAGTAATTCAGCTGGTTATATGTCTTCTGCAACCTCTTGTATTAGATAACATTTCCCAACCTGAACCTTGAGTATAGCACCAGGTCATAGCCTCAAATTCTTTGGAATTGTTGCTCACAGTGGTGTGATTATTGGTGCTATAATAAGGGAGCAACTGGTTGTTAAGGGCAGGTGTTTCAGTCAACAGTTTTCTGCTCAGGAGGATAAATGGTGATGCTCTTAAAGGGTTAGACATAATAGTGTCTGTGTGCAGGTATGGGGGGACACTACGTGCTGGATGAGAATGGGGACAGGGACGTGAACTTCTCTGTGATTTACACATCCACCATCGATAAACAGGTAGGCTTCATCCAATGTAACTGTTGGAATGGTCACCATGTCTGTCCCCTGTTAAACAGCAGCAGGACATCATTTAATAATCACTAAACAACGCTGTCATTGCACCTCCCCTCCAGTACAAAACCCTGTTTGTGTTTGATACTTCCATAAATGAGACCAGAGTGGAGGACAACACCCCCTCACTGCCCTGGCCCGGGTCCCAACTGCCAGATGACAAGCCAATCAACCCTAACGGTAATGGCATACAGTGTATTTGGAAAGTATTCAGACCACTTGACTTTTTCCACATTTTGTTACGTTACAGCCTTATTCTAAAATGGATGAAATTTGTTTTTTCCCTAATCAATCTACACACAATACCCCATAGTGACAAAGCGAAAGCAAGTTTACCTAATTTACTTAAGTATTCAGACCCTTTGCTCTGAGACTCGAAATTGAGCTCAGGTGTATCCTATTTCCCATGATCATCCTTGAGATGTTTCTACAACTTCAATTTCCATCTGTGGTAAATTCAATTGATTGGACATGACTTGGAAAGGCACACACCTGTCTATAAAAGGTCCCACAGTTGGCAGTGCATGTCAGAGCAAAAACGAATCCATGAGGTCAAAGGAATTGTCCATAGAGCTCCGAGACAGGACTGTGTCGTGGCACAGATCTGGGGATGTTTTTCAGTGGAAGTGTTATGCACTTGAGTGAAGACCCAAAAGCGGTTTAACAAAAACAGAGTTCTTTAATGAGAACACAGGAAAGACATAGATCCTCTTCAGATGTTGATAATGGCAAAAATAGACAACCCGCAGAGAGGGCGACAAATGAAACATAAAGTCCCTCTGATAAATAACAAGAGAGTCCCCTTCTTAGCAGCAGAGGAGAATAGCTGGGTTAGCGGCGACAGGCTGCAGGTCGCTCTGGGTAGGCGCGGGTCATAGAGGAACAGTGGTACCTGATCACACGTAGCATCAGATGAACTGGACACGGTGCAAACGAAAGACTGTTAGTAGTGTACAGGATGCACCTGCCAGGCAGATTCCGACAGGATAGGACAAGGAGCAAGCAAACGAGACGATAGCTTGCTTCTGGCATGAGAAACACAAACGAGAATCTGACACCGAAAGTAGCAGGAACAGAGAGAGAAATAGAGACCTAATCAGAGGGAAAAAAGGGAACAGGTGGGGAAAGGGTGAACGAGGTAGTTAGAGGAGATGGGGAACAGCTGGAGAAGGAGAGAAAGAGAAGGTAACCTAATAAGACCAGCAGAGAGAGACAGAGTGAAGAGAAAGAACAGGAACAGACATAATAAGACATGGCAGGAAGGGCCTGGGAGATGAGTCAGGATCGAGGGAAAGATGAACGGTGCAAAGTATAGAGAGATCCTTGATGAAACCTGCTCCAGAGCGCTCAGGACCTCAGACTGGGGCGAAGGTTCACCTTATACCAGGACAACGACTCTAAAAAACACAGCCAAGGCAATGCAGGAGTGTCTTCGGGACAAGTCTCTGAATGTCCTTGAATGGCCCAGCCAGAGCCCGGACTTGAACCTTATTGAACATCTCTGGAGAGACTTGAAAATAGCTGTGCAGCGACGCTCCCCATCCAAACCGGACAGGGCTTGAGAGGATCTGCAGAGAAGAATGGGAAAAACTCCCCAAATACAGGTGTGCCAAGCTTGTAGCGTCATACCCAAGAAGACTTGAGGTTGTAATCTTTGCCAAAGGTGCTTCAACCAAGTACTGAGTAAAGGGTCTGAATACTTACGGAAATATACATTTTCAAAAATGTCTAAAAATCTGTTTTTGCTTTGTCATTATGGGGTATTATGGGGTATTGTGTGTAGATTGATGAGGAAAACAAAAACTATTTTATCCATTTTAGAATAAGGCTGTAACGTAACAAAATGTGGAAAAAGTCAAGGGATCTGAATACTTTCCCGAATGCACTGTATAAGCTCTTGTAACAGGCCAGTAGACGTTTCTACCCTCAAGCGATAAGACGGCTGAACAGTGGCTACCCGGACTATTTGCATTGACCCCCTTATTTTATTTCCATTTCTGTCATTCAGCAGACATTCTTATCCAAAGTGACTTACACAGTAGTGAGTGCATACATTTCAATGTACACTCACTGGACACTCACACACATACACACATGCACATTTATTCACACTCTTCCAATACACTGCTGCTACTCTCTGTTTATTATCTATGCATAGTCACTTTAGCCCTACCTACATATTATCTCAATTACCTCGACTAAGCCACACCCCTTCACATTTATTCGCTACAGTTACCCCTTGTACATTACCTCGTTATAGTTTTTTTATTGTGTTACTATTTTCCCCTTAGTTTATTTAGCACATATTTCTTACTTTTTAAAGACTCTTCATTGTTGGTTAAGGGCTTGTAAGTAAGCATTTCATGGCAAGGTTTACATCGGCTGTATTCGACACATGTGACAAACACTTATTTTATTTTATTTATAAACACTAGTGCTACTAGTAACAGTACAAAGTTTATTCTAGTATACAAGCTCTTTTGAAGTTTCTGTTACAAAGATACAGTATTGGTGGGGGAAATACTTATTCTATGTTTGTGATTCCAGATCTGAAGACAAAGGATATCATTGTGATCGTCCTGAGTGTCAGTGTTGTGGTGGTGACTGCCATCGCTCTGATCTTCTACAGGTCAAATATGCACCACACCAACCTCTGTGTTCTCACTTCTGTCCAATCACATTGTTACTTGATGACATGTCTCACTCACCTCTGTGTTTGTCTAATTATTATTATTATTAAACATATTATTATTATTATTATTATTATTATATTTACCCTTCTGCTCAGTCACTTTAAACCTGATTACACAACTGTCACCAGAATCCATTTCATTGATTGGAACTGATATTGACCTTGTATATAGTATTTATTCTCGTGTCTATTTTTCTTTTATGTTACTTAGCATTACTGCATTGTTGAGGAAGAGCTGGCAAGCAAGCATTTCCCTGTACTGTTTACACTTGCTGTATCCTGTGCACGTGACAAAGAAACTCTGATTTGATTTGATTTATGGCCGATAGGCAGAACATGAAGGAACGTCAAAACCAAAAGAGGTGGTCCCACATCAGCCAAGACCTGATTAGTCCACTGGATGGGAAAGAGTTAAGCCTGGTCTCACTGAAGGTGAGCTCCCTCACCTCCTCCTTGTCATTATGTTTTTGCCTGTCTGTTTCTATTTATAGCATGTAACCTCACAAACTCCCATAATGCATGGCCAACACAAGCCGGTGTTACACTGATGTTGGTTTAAATTCTTTCATTTACATTCTGATACTCCCTGTGTTCTCTAATACCCAGGGATCGAATTGGATGCCTATAGTCTTGAGATATTTTATTAATGTTGACGGTTTATTCCACATTATTTATCCCTTTTTCTTTCTATATATCAGATCGATGAAGACAACAGGAAGGACAGCTGTTACCAGATTCACAGGGCTCGCTATGACAAAAAGGTGCCATTACACTCTTTGGTCCATAAACTGACATAAAGACGTGGTGTGAGTTGTCATACCAGGGTCGTTCCGCAAAAAGATTGCCTTTTGCATCCCTTTGATTTGTGCGCCAATATAACATTTTAAAAGCCTGTTATATTAAATGAATTGCCCTTTAATGTAGACCACATGGAGAATTCAATACATCAATAAAGACATGCTGAAGTGCAAACATTCAGCATTGTGACATGTCCCTCTGTGCCCCCTCTCTGACCTCTAGGAAGATTATAACCCACTTAACCCCTGAATTTCACCATCATTGTAAAGCCCAAGTTATTTTGTTGCTTTGACAAAGTCGTTTCTGAAGGTTATTATTTATTTCATGTGATTAGTGATTCATTTACGTTTCTTCCTCATTTTAAGGTCAACCCTCTTACTTGAACTGAACTCTCGTTAATATGGTATAACTATTCCTTTTAAATATGTTTTTCAAAATAAACATCTTTATTCAGAGAGAAAATGCTTTTCAAAATAAACATCTTTATTCAGAGAGGTTGGGTTAAATGCGGAAGAAAAATTTCAGTTGAATGCATTCAGATGTGCAACTGACTAGATATCCCCTTTCCCTTTCCCTTAATTTTCAAATCATAGTGTAAAAAGCATGTGAGCTGGTTCTAGTCTTTGTGGCAATTTTCTGGTGTTTGTGGTGGAAAACTGAGCGGTTCGAGCGTAACACGTCAACCAGGTTACCCTTAGATAGACAGGCTAGAAATGATAGAACAATTTAAAAAATATTGTGAAGGTTGCATTCAATTGCAACCCCCTGTTGCACACAACAAGCTTCCATTTCCCCTGTCACACGGGGATTATGGCTGATTTAAGATGAAATCGTCAACCCTGTTACTTTATTTGACACTTAATAGGCACTTACTATAGTAATATTTTTATTTAACCCCTTGAGATGGGGAAAAAGTGTTTTTCATGAAGTTGAACATGTGCTCTTTGTGACAGTTACACTTCTTGAAAGGCACTGAATTGGAGGAACGACCCACCAGTAACTACTCTCAAAGGCTGAAATGGGCATAACTTCTACTCTATTATTATGGATCTATTATTTTCAGCCCGTGATCCTGAAGGAGCTGCAACACACAGATGGTAACTTCAGTGAGATCCAGAGGATTGAGCTCAACACTGTAAGTTTCTTGCTAGTGATGTCACTTCCTCTCCCCCGCTATCGTAGTTCCTCCTAACCTGCCGATTCAAACACTAGTCCAGTCAGCTATCCACTGATCTAGTGTCCATTTTGAGTGGCTATATGGCCCAGGTGCAAGGTCAACCATATTATTTCTTATCTTGATGTGATGTGAACAACAGAGGTTTGCGGATTTGTGTATGTATGTTTTGTGGCTTTGTGGCCCTATGGAGGAATCTTTCATCTCCTTGTCAATCAGAGGAGATAGACGATGTAACCTTATGTGAGCAATTAGGTGATAAAGGTAGATAAGTGTGAGGAAGTCATGATCACCCATGAGAGGATGTCTTTCACACTGACTCTCTCTCTCTCCTGCTTCCTGTCTCTCTTTCTGCCTCTCTCAGCTCCTGCGTATTGACTACTACAACCTGACCAAGTTCTATGGCACGGTGAAGTTTGAGTATGGCCTGTTTGGAGTGTTTGAATTCTGTGAGAGGGGATCCCTGAGGGTAAGAGGATTGGCAGAGAACATGACTTTATGGTGGGAATCAGTGGCCTACTTTCCACCCATATATCTTCATTGTGCAATGATAAGCAAATGACATGTACACACATGTTAATTACAGGACTCCTTTACCGACAGCGCCTGGGTCACAATCACAGTTACATTCACACAGTTTTCAAATACCCTGCCAGGCAGAAACAAAAACACTCAAGCATAAACTGAACTGCAGTAAACTCTGTAATTCACTGTCTTTACAGTATGTCCTTAATGACACAATCTCCTATCCTGAAAAGACCTTCATGGACTTGGAATTCAAGATATCAGTCATGTATGACATAGCTAAGGTATGCTTATGTAGTTTGGTTGTACTATGTGTTTACTGTAGGTAAATGCACTGACATTGTAATATGGTGTAATCTAGTGCCTCCCAACCTCTTTTGCTTACTGTACCACCAACTGAATTTCGCTCTGGCCGCGGTACCCCTTAAGTACCCCCTCATGTGCATTGAACCAGTAACCCTATGGTCTCATGAGTTCTCAAGTACCCCCTATGGACAGGCCAAGTTCCCCCAGTTGTCCTAGTACCCCTGGTTGGGAACCACTGGTGTTGCATGCTGTAGCTGTGTGGGGCTCACCCTGGTGGCGGTTTCAGGGCATGTCCTACCTCCACTCCAGCAACATTGTGGTCCATGGCCGACTGAAGTCCTCAAACTGTGTGGTGGACAACCGAATGGTGGTCAAAATCACAGACTTTGGCTGCAACACCATCCTCAACCCCTGCAAAGGTGAAGCCCTCTGCCCACTATGTCCCTCACAAGTAAATGATTCAACCTGAAAGTATTATGCAATGAAGTTAGTAAAAAACTCAAGCAGGAGAGTGATTTGATATCCCATTCTGGTCCCTCTCCTTTCTGTCAGACTTGTGGACGGCTCCAGAACACCTCCGGAAGCAGGGGATCTCCCAGAAGGGCGACGTCTACAGCTTTGCCATCATCACTCAGGAGATCATACTGAGGAAGAACCCCTTCTTCACCCAGGCCTGCTCCGACATCGCAGGTAACAACGGTCTGGCGGCTAGAGTCAGAGAGTCATCCAGAACAGTTTTCAGCCATAGTAAAAGTTATCAAGTTTTTTATGTCTATGCATCTCACACTGGTAATTTAACAGCGGCTCCTGCTGGCCATTACATGTAAATACAACTTCTGCTCACTAGGGATCACTGTTATCAATTACTATTCTAGGGATTTTGCAAAAGGAGAGTGAAATTCATATTATTTTACTGAGGCGGCAGGGTAGCCTAGTGGTTAGAGCATTGGACTAGTAACCGAAAGGTTGAAAGTTCAAATCCACGAGCTGACAAGGTACAAACAGTTAACCCACTGTTCCTAGGCCGTCACTGAAAATAAGAATTTGTTCTTAACTGACTTGCCTAGTTAAATAAAGGTAAAAAAATATATATTTAAAAAATGAGGGCATGTCTGTCAACTGAATTCCCCTTTTATTCCTCCCCAGAGAAGCTGTACATGGTGCAGTACCCAAGTCAAACTGGCTTCTTCAGGCCAGATCTGAACTTTGAGACAGCAGCAGAAAATGAGGCGGAGGTACAAGGCTCCTCATAGCATTCCTCATGTACGCATGCATATCTGTGTTAGTTTGTATGTATGGTTGTCATGTACTTGTCTCCTGCAGCTTTACATGTTGATAAAGAACTGCTGGGAAGAGGACCCAGAGAGAAGGCCAGACTTCAAGAAGATAGAGGGATCTCTGGGTAAGATTTTCAGGTAAGCCCAGTGCTTTATGAGAGTGTGAGTGTGAGTGTGTTTGTGTGTTTAAAAAATGCCTGATATTCCAAAACTACACTGAATGTACAAAACACCTTCCTAATATTGAGTTGCACCCCACATGGACTCTACAAGGTGTGGAAAGCATTCCACAGGGATGCTGGCCCATGTTGACTCCAATGCTTCCCACAGTTGTGCCAAGTTGGCTGGATGTCCTTTGGGTGGTGGACCATTCTTGATACACACAGGAAACTGTTGACAGAAAAAAAACAGCAGCGTTGCAGTTCTTGACACAAACCAGTGCGCCATGCACCTATTACTATTACCATACCCCATTCAAAGCACTTTACTGAATGGAACACATACACAATTCATGTCTCAGTTGTCTCAAGGCTTAAAAATATATATTTTTTAAATTCTCTTCTCTTTAAAAAAATGTCTCTTCCCCTTCATCTACACTGACTGAAGTTGATTTAACAAGTGACATCAATAAGGGATCATTGCTCTCACCTGGATTCACCTGGTCAGTCTATATCATGGAAAAGGCGGGTGTTATTAATGTTTTGTACACTCAGTACATTCAGTCAATCAAAACCCTTTTTACAAACCAAAAGCCATGGCATGTCAACAGCTGATTTGTGTTTAACATGCAGACGTCTTAGAAATGTAGAGTTCTATCAATGATTTTCTGAGCTATTGGGCTTTTACCATTACAGAGATTTGTTCATTTTTTTCCATGTTCCACAATCATTCAGCAACCTGCACAACCAGGCTAATGAGAGCTACATGGACAACCTGATCCGTCGGCTGCAGATGTACTCCAGGAACCTGGAGCACCTGGTGGAGGAGAGAACCTCTCTGTACAAGGCTGAGAGGGACAGGGCTGACAGGCTCAACTTCCTGCTCCTGCCAGCGTATGTCATGCATCCCAGCTCAACCTTAACCCTTAACCCTAACTCTAGCACTAGCTTCATGTCCACATCCTGGCTCAACCCTAACTACAACCCTAACCTTAACCCTAAACTGAGCTTTATGTCCACATCCTGGTTCAACCCTGACCCTTGCTACAACCCTAACCTTAAACCTAAACTGAGCTTTATGTCCACATCCTGGTTCAACCCTAATCCTCTTAACGCTTAACCTTAACACACCTGCCAGCCTATTTAACCTTAAGCCAACAGAACTGCCAGCCTTATTTAGCTTTCCTGGACGCTCAGCCTAACAGAACAATAAGGAGTCGCTCAGCCTAACCTCCCGTCCCCCTGCTTCCTTCCTCAGCCCAGTGGTGCGTTCCCTGAAGGAGACGCTCAGCCTAACCTCCCGTCCCCTGCTTCCTTCCTCAGCCCAGTGGTGAAGGAGACGCTCAGCCTAACCTCCCGTCCCCCTGCTTCCTTCCTCAGCCCAGCCTGGTTTTCCCTGAAGGAGACGCTCAGCCTAACCTCCCGTCCCCTGCTTCCTTCCTCAGCCCAGTGGTGCGTTCCCTGAAGGAGACGCTCAGCCTAACCTCCCGTCCCCCTGCTTCCTTCCTCAGCCCAGTGGTGCGTTCCCTGAAGGAGACGCTCAGCCTAACCTCCCGTCCCCCTGCTTCCTTCCTCAGCCCAGTGGTGCGTTCCCTGAAGGAGACGCTCAGCCTAACCTCCCGTCCCCTGCTTCCTTCCTTCTAACCTCCCGTCCCCCTGCTTCCTTCCTAGCCCAGTCAGCCCAGTGGTGCGTTCCCTGAAGGAGACGCTCAGCCTAACCTCCCGTCCCCCTGCTTCCTTCCTCAGCCCAGTGGTCCGTTTGAAGGAGACGCTCAGCCTAACCTCCCGTCCCCTGCTTCCTTCCCCCCAGTGGTGCCTTCCCTGAAGGAGACAGCCCAGTGGTGCGCTTCCTTCCTCAGAAGGAGACGTTCCCTCAGCCTAACCTCCCGTCCCCTGCTTCCTTCCTCAGCCCAGTGGTGCTCAGCCTAACCTCCCGTCCCCCTGCTTCCTTCCTCAGCCCAGTGGTGCGTTCCCTGAAGGAGACGCTCAGCCTAACCTCCCCGTCCCCTGCTTCCTTCCTCAGCCCAGTGGTGCGTTCCCTGAAGGAGACGCTCAGCCTAACCTCCCGTCCCCTGCTTCCTTCCTCAGCCCAGTGGTGCGTTCCCTGAAGGAGACGCTCAGCCTAACCTCCCGTCCCCCTGCTTCCTTCCTCAGCCCAGTGGTGCGTTCCCTGAAGGAGACGCTCAGGAGTTCCCTGAAGGAGACGCTCAGCCTAACCTCCCGTCCCCCTGCTTCCTTCCTCAGCCCAGTGGTGCGTTCCCTGAAGGAGTCGCTCAGCCTAACCTCCCGTCCCCCTGCTTCCTTCCTCAGCCCAGTGGTGCGTTCCCTGAAGGAGACGCTCAGCCTAACCTACCGTCCCCTGCTTCCTTCCTCAGCCCAGTGGTGCGTCCCCGAAGGAGACGCTCTCCCGTCCCCCTGCTTCCTTCCTCAGCCCAGGAGACGCTCAGCCTAACCTCCCGTCCCCCTGCTTCCTTCCTCAGCCCAGTGGTTCCCTGCGTTCCCTGAAGGAGACGCTCAGCCTAACCTCCCGTCCCCCTGCTTCCTTCCTCAGCCCAGTGGTGCGTTCCCTGAAGGAGACGCTCAGCCTAACCTCCCGTCCCCCTGCTTCCTTCCTCAGCCCAGTGGTGCGTTCCCTGAAGGAGACGCTCAGCCTAACCTCCCGTCCCCCTGCTTCCTTCCTCAGCCCAGTGGTGCGTTCCCACGCTCAGCCTAACCTCCCGTCCCCCTGCTTCCTTCCTCAGCCCAGTGGTGCGTTCCCTGAAGGAGACGCTCAGCCTAACCTCCCGTCCCCCTGCTTCCTTCCTCAGCCCAGTGGTGCGTTCCCTGAAGGAGGCTCAGCCTAACCTCCCCGTCCCCCTGCTTCCTTCCTCAGCCCAGTGGTGCGTTCCCTGAAGGAGACGCTCAGCCTAACCTCCCGTCCCCCTGCTTCCTTCCTCAGCCCAGTGGTGCGTTCCCTGAAGGAGACGCTCAGCCTAACCTCCCGTCCCCCCCTGCTTCCTTCCTCAGCCCAGTGGTGCGTTCCCTGAAGGAGACGCTCAGCCTAACCTCCCGTCCCCCTGCTTCCTTCCTCAGCCCAGTGGTGCGTTCCCTGAAGGAGACGCTCAGCCTAAGCTCCCGTCCCCTGCTTCCTTCCTCAGCCCAGTGGTGCGTTCCCTGAAGGAGACCTCAGCCTAACCTCCCATCCCCTGCTTCCTTCCTCAGCCCAGTGGTGCGTTCCCTGAAGGAGACGGGCAGTGTGGAGCCAGAGCTGTTTGATGAGGTGACGGTCTACTTCAGCGACATCGTGGGCTTCACCACCCTGTGCCAGTACAGCACGCCCATGGAGGTGGTGGACATGCTCAACGACATCTACAAGAACTTTGACAGGATCCTGGACCACCATGATGTATACAAGGTAGTTGGGACTGAGGCTTGACATGTTCACATACAGTGCCTTGTAAAAGTATTCACCCCCTTGGCGTTTTTCCTGTTTTGTTGCATTACAACCTGTAATTTAAATGGATTTTTAATTGGATTTTGGGTAATGGACATACACGGAATAGTCCAAATTGGTGAAGTGAAATGAAAAAAATAACTTGTTTCAAAAAATGTAAATACAGATAAGTGGTGAGTGCAGAGGTATTCACACCCTTTGCGAAGAAGCCACTAAATAAGATCTGGTGATACCAATTACCTTCAGAAGTCGCATAATTAGTTGAATAAAGTCCACCTGTGTGCAACCTAAGTGTCACATGATCTCAGTATATATACACCAGTTCCAAAAGGCCCCAGAGTCTGCAACACCATTAAGCAAGGGGCACCATGAAGACCAAGGAGCTCTCCAAACAGGTCAGGGAAAAAGTTGTAAAGAATTCCAGACCAGCTTGTGTTATAAAAAAATATCTGAAACTTTGAACATTCCACGGAGCACCATTAAATCCAAATCCATAAATGCTATGTCTGGCTCAAACCCAACACCGCTCATCACCCGAGAGCACCATCCTCACAGTGAAGCATGGGGGATGGTGCTCTGGGGATGTTTTTCATCAGTAGGGACTGGCAAACTGGTCAGAATTGAAGGAATGATGGATGGCGCTAAATACAGGGAAATTCTTGAGGGAAACCTGTTCAGTCTTCCAGAGATTTGAGACTGGGACGGAGGTTCACCTTCCAGCAGGACAATGACCCTAAGCATACTGCTGAATCAACACTCAAGTTGTTTAAGGGGAAACATTTAAATGTCTTGAATGGCCTAGTCAAAGTATGACTTAAAGATCACTGTACACCAGCGGAACCCATCCAACTTGAAGGAGCTGGAGCAGTTTTGCCTTGAAGAATGGGCAAAAATCCCAGTGGCTAGATGTGCCAAGCTTATAGAGACATGCCCCAAGAGACTTTCAGCTGTAATTGCTGCAAAAGGTGGCTCTACAATGTATTGCCTTTGGAGGGGGGAATAGTTATGTATGCTCAAATGTTCTGTTTTTTTTGTCTTATTTCTTGTTTGTTTCACAGTAAAAAATATTTTGCATCTTCAAAGTGGTAGGCATGTTGTGTAAATCAAGTGATACAACCCCCCCCAAAAATGTTTTTTAATTCCAGGTTGTAAGGCAACAAAATAGGATAAATGGCAAGGGGGGTGTATACTTTTGCAAGCCACTGTACTAAAGAAGAATCCACAGTACTGTTGTTACTGTAGTATTATGGAATTGAAAGCATTCATATCATTTGAGATGGAATAGTTGAGTGGGGAAAACAGTTTTCATATAAATGTTATTATTGTATTCAGATGACATTTCAGAGGGTTATTGTCTCTTCTTCTCTCTGCCAGGTGGAGACGATCGGTGATGCGTACATGGTGGCGTCGGGGTTGCCGCGGCGCAATGGCAACCGTCACGCAGTGGACATCGCCCACATGGCCCTGGACATCCTAGCTTTCGTAGGGACCTTCCAGCTCCAACACCTACCGGGCATACCCCTGTGGATCCGCATCGGGGTGCACTCAGGTACCCCATCTCAGCACAACATAACTGGCCCATACAGTAGTTTGTATGGAGCTTTAATTTTCCCACAATTTAGTTTTATTTTAAGTTCATAATGTTGGGCCAATACAGTCCTGTTAGCAACACTTTCACTGCCTGCTGTGTGTTTAGCTTTCACTGTGTCTGGTGTATTTACAGGGCCGTGTGCGGCGGGTGTGGTGGGGAACAAGATGCCACGTTACTGTCTGTTTGGAGACACAGTCAACACTGCCTCACGCATGGAGTCCACAGGCCTGCGTAAGAGACAGCACACAGACACCGACACATCAAACATGAACACTTACATACATTCTCCTCAGCTATCACAAGCACAGCTCCATTCTAGCAGCATATATTCACCATAGGATGACACCTCTCATACTTCCTCTCCAGCACTAAGAATCCATGTCAGCCAGTCTACCATAAACATCCTCCAACGGACAGACTGCAAGTTTGAGTATGAGCAGAGAGGAGAGACCTTTCTGAAGGTAAGCTGGGTTCAGAAAGCTATGCGATGGTTTTGTGAGTATAGAGTTCAGATTATGCCAACAATTTGTATGTTTGTGTATGTATTATAGGGTAAAGGCAATGAGATGACATACTGGTTAACAGGGGTGACAGGGACAGAATACAACCTGCCAATGCCCCCGACAGCGTGAGTAGAAACCCCCCATCCTGATCGTATACTGTATCTATCACCCATATCTAAATGGAGCATTATGGTATGTCAAATAATTCAAACATCTTGTCCCTGGTTGTCTCCTCAGGGAGAACTTCCAGAGGCTACAGCAGGATCTGTCTGAGATGATCGTGTCCAGCCTGGAGAACAGAGGGCCAGGGACCAACGGCATGGAGAAGAGGAAGACCCTCTCCACCAGAGTCAGGAGGAGGGAGACCAATGGGAGCCAGGAGGACGGCCTGCCAGAGTACCTGCACCTGTCCATCACAGACATTCCCAGCACCTACCTGTAGCCACCCAGGACCAGACTGCCTCCTGTGGGGATACAGGGCTACTACATGCTGTCAAATGGTGCCATTGAAGTCAAGTAGCCTTATATTCACCTGATACAATAGTTACAGTAATGCCTTATACATAGGAAACCTGACTATTTTCCAATTCATTTCTGGGTAAAAGACATGGCTTTCTGGTTTGAGCTAAAGGTTATTTGGGGTCACATGAGCAAAATGTGTGGGGACGTTCCATAAATAGTCTGTAACGGAGATGCTTTAGGAAAACCTGAACCAGTAAACCAAGAAGCCCCTGAAGAAAAGACAAATGAGTATTGTTGCATTTTCCCAGAAATCAACAATGAACAATTGTTCAAAATAACATCACTAATTATCACCGAAGCATAATAATAATATGAAAGCTTAATATTGCCATCAATAACGTGATGATTACATCTTATAAATGATGTATACACACAGTGTTGGTTCATAGTTTCTCATTGTAATCTCAGTGCATTTTATTGGTTCATAGTTTCTCAGTGCATTTTATTGTGTCATAGTTTATCATCTTAATCTCAACGCATTTTATTGGTTCATAGTACGAAATGTTTTTATCCTCAAATTTGATAGTAGTCTGAAACACTGATACGTCATCATTTTAAAGGCCCACAATTTTCTTTATAGGTTTTCCAACCTTTATTAGTAAAGTGTGTCCACTGAATTGGAACAAAATAACATTCTGTAAAAGATGAGTATACTTTTGTTTAACCAAAAACCTTTCCTCTTTCTTATCAAAATGTACTATATATGAGTCGGGGTAAAATTTCTACATGATGCGTTTTTTTGTTTTGTTGACTGTTGTGTCAAATATATCCCCAAGTTAATAGCAGTTGCCACCTTTACTTCTACATTCACTAAAAGTGAATTATAAAGTTCATGCAAATGTTATTCCTCATTTTCGCTAATTTTAAAGTAATATTTACAACCGGTTTTACATTGACATATCGCCAAATTGCATCAAATCATTTCGCAGCATTTGATGCACAATATATAGCCATATAATTGTCCAGATAATACCTTCATTCTAAAACTACCAGGAAAATCTACACAGAATAAGAGTTCAAATAGAAATATCCTATAACAGCCCTGTTATTATTGGAGTTAACCCAATTTACTCAGATTTAGAAACACAAGTACATAGTTGTCTCCCACAGTATAGGCTTACAGGTTTGTCTTTATGCCTACACCATCACAAATGTGTATTTTTACATTAAATGATTATACTGTACCAACAATACTGTAAAGAACAAGTCATTTTGCTTAACAATGGCCATGTGGTTTTATGTGAAAATGATGTCCTCTCAGTCGGAGCATTGCACAGTCTTGGTGGTCACCAAAGCAGCATCCCCCAGCTCAGTGGCAGGAAGTGGGATCCAATGCTCCCTCAGACCATTGCACATGAACATGCCACCGACCTCCCCAAGAGAGCCACACCCCGAAGCACCGCTGTAGGTGGACACCTCCTGCCTGAATCATGTTTGGGGCCCCTGTTCAGCTGAGGACAGGATGGAGGGGCCTCCTCCTCTCTCTGTACCACGGCTGATGTACAGTCTCCCTCCACAGGTGGCAGGGCTTTAGCTGGAGGGTTAAGTCCTGCCTCTGGTTCACCTGGAGCAGAAACAAGCATTACCCAGCATTATTCTTCCTGAAGAGAAATCTACATCAACATGATAAAGAAGGCTTCTACTTCTAATCTGAATAACAGAATAATTGGCAGCAATTGGATAGAGTTAAGAAGAATGTTCTTTTGGAAAAGCTAAATTAATAAATACACTACCTTTCAAAAGTTTGGGGTCACTTTGAAATGTCCTTGTTTTTGAAAGAAAAGCAAAGCTTTTGTCCATAAAAATAACATCAAATTGATCAGAAATACAGTGTAGACATAGTTAATGTTGTAAATGACTATTGTAGCTGAAAACAGCATATTTTGGGGAGAATACAGAGGCCCATTATCAGCAACCATCACTCCTGTGTTCCAATGGCACATTGTGTTAGCTAATCCAAGTTTATCATTTTAAAAGGCTAATTGATCATTAGAAAACCCTTTTGCAATTATGTTAGCACAGCTATTCTGCCTCGAAGGCCAGCATCCCGGTGTTGCCTCTTTACTGTTGGCGTTGAGACTGGTGTTTATGCGGGTACTATTTAAAGAAGCTGCCAGTTGAGGACTTGTGAGGCGTCTGTTTCTCAAACTAGACACTCTAATGTACTTGTCCTCTTGCTCAATTGTGCCCCGGGGCCTCCCACTCCTCTTTATATTCTGGTTAGAGCCAGTTTGCGCTGTTCTGTGAAGGGAGTAGTACACAGCGTTGTACGTTTCTTGGCAATTTCTCACATGGAATAGCCTTCATTTTTCAGAACAAGAATAGACTGACGAGTTTCAGAAGAAAGTTCTTTGTTTCTGGCCATTTTGAACCTGTAATAAAACCCACAAATGCTGATGCTCCAGATACTCAACTAGTCTAAAGAAGGCCAGTTTTATTGCTTCTTTAATCAGCACAACAGTTTCCAGCTGTGCTAAAATAATTGCAAAAGGGTTTTATAATGATCAGTTAGCCTTTTAAAATTATAAACTTGGATTAGCTAACACAACGTGCCATTTGAACACAGGAGTGATGGTTGCTGATAATGCTCTGCTGTACTCCTATGTAGATATTCCATTAAAATAAAAATCTGCCATTTCCACCTACAATAGTAATTTACAAAATTAACAATTTCTACACTATATTTCTGATCAATTTGATGTTATTTTAAAAATGGACAAAAAAGTGCTTTTCTTTAAAAAACAAGGACATTTCTAAGTGGCCCCAAACAATAGGGCAGCAGGTAGCCTAGTGGTTAGAGCGTTGGACTAGTAACCGAAAGGTTGCAAAATCAAATCCCCAAGCTGACAATGTAAAAATATGTTGTTATGCCCATGAACAAGGCAGTTAACGCACTGTTCCTAGGGCGTCATTGTAAATAAGAATGTGTTCTTAACAGACTTGCCTAATTAAATAAAAGGTTACATTTAAATAAATAAGAATTTAAGTGCAGGCCCTCTACCCGACACCCAATTCCAAACATTGTTAAGTTAAATGGTTGTTCTATGTCTTCTATCCAGCTCAACACGGAGCGAACTGTGAGCAGGAGGGATGTAAATGAGGACTGGTATTCAGGGCATGTATCCCTGAATGTAATGGAGCTAACCTAGTAATCTCATTACCATTCAGTGGTGTACGTGCATGTAGTTGAAACTGCTTCCATTTGGGGGTTTATTTGTGTGTGTATGAGTGTGTGAGGTCATTGGGTGTGAAAACTTTTTGGTCCTCAAAAATCAACGGATGAGTGTTAAGAGTTAAATAGACAGTAGGGCAGTCCCCAGAGAGCCTATCAGAGGGGAGCAGAAACTAGAGGAGCTTCATGCTTAATTTGTCTTCAACCCCACTTCACTCAAATGAAAGCACTGAACAAAACACTTGCTGTGAAACAGACATAAAAATCCACATATTCTCCATTAGCCCAAATGCCATTCCTTACCTGCAGTGTGATTGTGCCTTGCCTGCATTTTGTATATGATGAACCTTAGAAACATTGCCAGGATGGAGCCGTTCACTACGACTACCACTGATATCCAGACAGCTGGACTCACTGCCGGGTCGTACTGGGGAGGAACATCGCTACTCCATTTTACAGGTTGGGATTCTGGTGGAAAAGGATGACAAAGTCCCCATACTACTGTATCAATGCTACTTATCAGTGACTATGCTGCTATAACCTCCCCATCGCTACGACAATGGAGAGATACAGTGCCTTGCGAAAGTATTCTGGCCCCTTGAACCCGCGACCTTTTGCCACAGTTCAGGCTTCAAACATGAAGATATAAAACTGTATTTTTTGTGAAGAATCAACAACAAGTGGGACACAATCATGAAGTGGAACGACATTTATTGGATATTTCAAACTTATTTAACAAATCAAAAACTAAAAAATTGGGCGTGCAAAATTATTCAGCCCCCTTAAGTTAATACTTTGTAGCGCCACCTTTTGCTGCGATTACAGCTGTAAGTCGCTTGGGGTATGTCTCGATCAGTTTTGCACATCGAGAGACTGAAATTCTTTCCCATTCCTCCTTGCAAAACAGCTTGAGCTCAGTGAGGTTGGATGGAGAGCATTTGTAAACAGCAGTTTTCAGTTCTTTCCACAGATTCTCGATTGGATTCAGGTCTGGACTTTGACTTGGCCATTCTAACACCTGGATATGTTTATTTTTGAACCATTCCATTGTAGATTTTGCTTTATGTTTTGGATCATTGTATTGTTCGAAGACAAATCTCCGTCCCAGTCTCAGGTCTTTTGCAGACTCCATCAGGTTTTCTTCCAGAATGGTCCTGTATTTGGCTCCATCCATCTTCCCATCAATTTTAACCATCTTCCCTGTCCCTGCTGAAGAAAAGCAGGCCCAAACCATGATGCTGCCACCACCATGTTTGACAGTGGGGATGGTGTGGTCAGGGTGATGAGCTGTGTTGCTTTTACGCCAAACATAACGTTTTGCATTGTTGCCAAAAAGTTCAATTTTGGTTTCATCTGACCAGAGCACCTTCTTCCACATGTTTGGTGTGTCTCCCAGGTGGCTTGTGGCAAACTTTAAACAACACTTTTTATGGATATCTTTAAGAAATGGCTTTCTTCTTGCCACTCTTCCATAAAGGCCAGATTTGTGCAATATACGACTGATTGTTGTCCTATGGACAGAGTCTCCCACCTCAGCTGTAGATCTCTGCAGTTCATCCAGAGTGATCATGGGCCTCTTGGCTGCATCTCTGATCAGTCTTCTCCTTGTATGAGCTGAAAGTTTAGAGGGACGGCCAGGTCTTGGTAGATTTGCAGTGGTCTGATACTCCTTCCATTTCAATATTATCGCTTGCACAGTGCTCCTTGGGATGTTTAAAGCTTGGGAAATCTTTTTGTATCCAAATCCGGCTTTAAACTTCTTCACAACAGTATCTCGGACCTGCCTGGTGTGTTCCTTGTTCTTCATGATGCTCTCTGCGCTTTTAACGGACCTCTGAGACTATCACAGTGCAGGTGCATTTATACGGAGACTTGATTACACACAGGTGGATTGTATTTACCATCATTAGTCATTTAGGTCAACATTGGATCATTCAGAGATCCTCACTGAACTTCTGGAGAGAGTTTGCTGCACTGAAAGTAAAGGGGCTGAATAATTTTGCACGCCCAATTTTTCAGTTTTTGATTTGTTAAAAAAGTTTGAAATATCCAATAAATGTCGTTCCACTTCATGATTGTGTCCCACTTGTTGATTCTTCACAAAAAAATACAGTTTTATATCTTTATGTTTGAAGCCTGAAATGTGGCAAAAGGTTGCAAAGTTCAAGGGGGCCGAATACTTTCGCAAGGCACTGTATATAGCGCCATATCAATGCCATACTATAGAGAAGCCAGTGAAATAAATATTTCCTAAAAGAAGCACTTGTAGACAATAAGTGAGGACAACCAAGATCAGGGCTCTATTCAATCTGCATCGCTGTAGAAATGTAAAGGTCATTTCCTATTGCGCCGACATCTGCAGCATTTACCGTGAATGTAGTCTCTGCTAAAGTGGGTACATTGTCTTTAAATTCCATGCTGTAATGTTGAAGTTCTGCGATACTGATTGAATAGAGCCCTTAGACAAACCAGAGCAGTGAAACTCACCTGTGTGTGGCTTTGGCTGAGGACTTGTCCAGCTGACGAGCAGGTTGTGCAAAGATTACAGGTCTTCTTTGCCATGTCGATGCCTGGTCATGTAATTAATGCCCACACTAGAGAAACCTGCTGCCTCACTCTGTCCTGATGGATATGGAGATGTGTGTATGTGTGTGTATGTGTATGTGTGTATGTGTGTGTGTGTGTGTGTGTGTGTGTGTGTGTGTGTGTGTGTGTGTGTGTGTGTGTGTGTGTGTGTGTGTGTGTGTGTGTGTGTGTGTGTGTGTGTGTGTGTGTGCGAGTAAGAGCGAGCCAGAGAATAACATACAGTGAAACCATTTGGACCAGACCGAGAGAAAGGCTTGAGGGGAAAGAAAGGGCAATGGGGTTTCAGTTCTTCCCTTTTGTAGGAAAGGATGAATTAGCAATGTGTCCTGAGAAAGATCAAATTTAAACCAGAAAAGTCATTTTTGACTGGATAAGATGTGTTCAGCTGAGGGTGCACATACAAATGAATAAAGATATGAAAGTTATGGGCACTGTTCAAATCTATTAACAACGATCATAGAAAATACATTTCTGAAGAGCAGCTTTCCAAGATATCAAACAAGTACAAAGTTGAAAGATATTCTTCCATGTATAAAAACAGAAACACCCACCGTAGCAGCAGGCCATGCAACAAACATGAGATTAAGAGCCCTGAGAATTGCATTGATATTATCATATAGTGAATTCAACATATGACAACATGAACTGTAATTAGTTTCAAGGTCAGGATTTGATTATAATACAAAGGGTACTGAATTTGAATCTAGGTTTAGGCCATTGACCTGAATTTAAAAAGATAGTATTTGGCACCGAACAAACCAGGCTTCAGTCATTTTCTACATTGATTCAGCGTGTTTCAAAATATGTCTAAATGACGGCAGTACAGCAGCAACTATTAGTCAATGTCCAAGACATAGGTCAACCGAGTGCATGAAGAAAAAAGTAGGTAGGCTATTGACAAAACACACGTAAAATAAGAATTCCTTGAAGCTTGATCATTATTGCAGCATTTTCCCCCCTGAGGCTGATTTACTATGTTGGACTGTAAATAAAGATGAAAGTATTAAAATCTATCTGCATTAACCTCCCTCCTCCATTACCCTAACCCCATAGGCAACTCTTCAAACCCCCCCTCCCTCTATGGCACCTCTCTCAGGGCATGAAGAGTGCAGGCTGCATGCTGATGAAGGGGAAGTCGTAGTGGTCTGGCAGACCCTGGTGAGCCGTGCTATTGAAGTCCTCCCAGGAGAAGGGAGGGAGTTCACCCTGCGTCATGGGACCGTTCACCGCCTCCGCTCTGAACTCCTGTGTCATGTGGAAGTCAGTCACCTACAGAGAGAGACAGAGACAGATGTTTATTACATTACATTATCGTAAAATATGTAGAGATCGAACTGAATGAACGCGAGTTAAAGTTCTTCCTTGGTGTCATAGCATCCTCCTGGGCTGGGGTCTTTCTCCCTCAGGTCATTACGGCAACAGATGGACTTGCATGGGTCACCCTTGGAGTAGGGGTCATTTTTGTAGTCTGAAAGAGAAAGGAACACGGTTAAGAGCTACTCAAAGTGAGAGCTGAGAGAATGTCGGGAGGAAATGAACTAAAGGAAATAACTAAAAGCTAACCAGAGTAATAAGAAATGGCCACAGGTAAAGGCAAGGAACGTAGGCACACCGTTGTATCTCATGATGTGTTTGAGGAAATATCTTGGCCCGGGGGCAGAGGTCATAGGAGAAGTCCTCCCCGTACTCCTCACACATCTTCCCATAGCCACTCAGGGTGTAGATCTTTGGGTGGAAAGGCACGATATGGGAGGACCAGTAACCTGGGAGAGGAAGATCTTGCTCAATTACCATCTACCCCATGGATTTTATCTAAGTTTATGCTTAAGATGTACATCTATTGGCAGTACTATATCCATATCCGTGTTCCTCACCCCTGCGCAGGGCCTGAGTTTGGTCAGAGAACTCCACAAGGCCAGGAATCTGCTCCACCACTGTCAGAGCCCCATCCTCTATACTGTGGCCCAGGGTCACTTTTCTCATGTCCACTATCATGTACGGGTTGTTATAGGTGCATAGAGAGAGGGAGAGTGAAGAAATGTGTGAAAAAATGCATTGGAAACTACTGTACTGTAGACCATTATCAGAGGGATAAACCAGAACAAGATTTCAAATCAAATCAAATGTATTTGTCACCTACACATGGTTAGCAGATGTTAATGCAAGTGTAGCGAAATGCTTGTGCTTCTAGTTCCGACAATGCAGTAATAGCCAACGAGTAATCTAACCTAACAATTCCAAAACTACTACCTTATACACACAAGTGTAAAGGGATAAAGAATATGTACATAAAGATATGAATGAGTGATGGTACAGAACGGCATAGGCAAGATGCAGTAGATGGTATCGAGTACAGTATATACATATGAGATGAGTAATGTAGGGTATGTAAACAAAGTGGCATAGTTTAAAGTGGCTAGTGATACATGTATTACATAAAGATGCAGTATATGATATAGAATACAGTATATACATATGAGATGAATAATGTAGGGTATGTAAACATTATATTAAGTAGCATTGTTTAAAGTGGCTAGTGATATATTTTACATCAATTTCCATAAATTCCCATTATTAAAGTGGCTGGAGTTGAGTCAGTGTGTTGGCAGCAGCCACTCAATGTTAGTGGTGGCTGTTTAACAGTCTGATGGCCTTGAGATAGAA
The DNA here is from genome assembly GCF_036934945.1 of Oncorhynchus masou masou. NCBI lineage: Eukaryota > Metazoa > Chordata > Actinopteri > Salmoniformes > Salmonidae > Oncorhynchus > Oncorhynchus masou. Next base: position 9,645,337 of record NC_088226.1, on the reverse strand, counting down.
GCTGTTTTTCAGTCTCTCGGTCCCTGCTTTGATGCACCTGTACTGACCTCGCCTTCTGGATGGTAGCGGAGTGAACAGGCAGTGGCTTGGGGGGTTGTTGTCCTTGATGATCTTTATGGCCTTCCTGTGACATTGGGTGGTGTAGGTGTCCTGGAGGGCAGGTAGGTTGAGGTGGCGCTGCTGCGCCTTCTTCACGATGCTGTCTGTGTGGGTGGACCAATTCAGTTTGTCAGTGATGTGTACGCCGAGGAACTTAAAACTTACTACCCTCTCCACTACTGTCCCATCCATGTGGATAGGGGGGTGCTCCCTCTGCTGTTTCCTGAAGTCCACAATCATCTCCTTAATTTTGTTGACGTTGAGTGTGAGGTTATTTTCCTGACACCACACTCCGAGGGCCCTCACCTCCTCCCTGTAGGCCGTCTCGTCGTTGTTGGTAATCAAGCCTACCACTGTAGTGTCGTCCGCAAACTTGATGATTGAGTTGGAGGCGTGCATGGCCACGCAGTCGTGGGTGAACAGGGAGTACAGGAGAGGGCTCAGAACGCACCCTTGTGGCGCCCCAGTGTTGAGGATCAGCGGGGTGGAGATGTTGTTACCTACCCTCACCACCTGGGGGGGCCCGTCAGGAAGTCCAGGACCCAGTTGCACAGGGCGGGGTCGAGACCCAGGGTCTCGAGCTTGATGACGAGTTTGGAGGGTACTATGGTGTTAAATGCTGAGCTGTAGTCGATGAACAGCATTCTCACATAGGTATTCCTCTTGTCCAGATGGGTTAGGGCAGTGTGCAGTGTGGTTGAGATTGCATCGTCTGTGGACCTATTTGGGTGGTAAGCAAATTGGAGTGGGTCTAGGGTATCAGGTAGGGTGGAGGTGATATGGTCCTTGACTTGTCTCTCAAAGCACTTCATGATGACAGAAGTGAGTGCTACGGGAACAGGAACAATGGTGGCCCTCTTGAAGCATGTGGGAACAGCAGACTGGGATAAGGATTGATTGAATATGTCCGTAAACACACCAGCCAGCTGGTCTGCGCATGCTCTGAGGGCGCGGCTGGGGATGCCATCTGGGCCTGCAGCCTTGCGAGGGTTAACACGTTTAAATGTTTTACTCACTTCGGATGCAGTGAAGGAGAGCCTGCAGGTTTTGGTAGCGGGCCGTGTCAGTGGCACTGTATTGTCCTCAAAGCGGGCAAAAAAGTTATTTAGTCTGCCTGGGAGCAAGACATCCTGGTCCGTGACGCGGCTGGTTTTCTTTTTGTAATCCGTGATTGACTGTAGACCCTGCCACATACCTCTTGTGTCTGAGCCGTTGAATTACGACTCTACTTTGTCTCTATACTGACGCTTAGCTTGTTTGATTGCCTTACGGAGGGAATAGCTACACTGTTTGTATTCGGTCATGTTTCCGGTCACCTTGCCCTGGTTAAAAGCAGTGGTTCGCGCTTTCAGTTTCACGCGAATGCTGCCATCAATCCACGGTTTCTGGTTTGGAATGTTTTAATCGTTGCTATGGGAACGACATATTCAATGCACTTCCTAATGAACTCGCTCACCGAATCAGCGTATTCGTCAATGTTGTTGTTGGACGCAGTGCGGAACATATCCCATTTGTGTCATCCACCTCCCTTACCAGAGTTGTATCTGGAGAAGGTTTTGGCCCACTGCTCCCCAGTGTGTGACAGGGTGTGGGCCAGACGCACCCTCTGCCAGGCCAGCAGGCTGTGGGGCGTGACCTGGGAGAAGAGGGACGTGTTGAAGATGTTGTTGGTGGTCTGGGCCATCATCAGGCCACTGCCCAGGAGGTAGAAGTCATCCAGAGACACCAGGAAGCCTGTGTAGAGGGTGTTCTCACAGTATCTGTTTCTGTACTGATGAATTCTGAAGCATGTTAACAGAGGCTGTGAGAGGTATCATTGAGGTATCCATATGCATCCCCCTCTTTTTCTATCACTCCTTCTTTCAGTTGGACAGTCTTATGTGTAGCATCCCAGTACAGTGTAGCTGCTTTCAACTCTGTAAAGCAGGCAATATACACATGTCAACTTTCAACAGAAACATTAGAGTATTTATTTCTATTGACATGATCAAGTAAAAATGTATTGGTCGTGTACACAGATTTACAGATGTTATCGCAGGTGCAGCGAAATGCTTATGTTTCTAGCTCCATTTGTGCAGGATAGCCAAAAAGTTAGGTGTTTTTTTTATGAAAAAAATAATGAAATTAATAATTACAGAAACACGAGCTTTGGAAATTCCAGGGTTTATCATTGATTTAAATGGAATCATTTCTGCACTTAACGGAACAAATTGTCTCGACCACAGTACAACCCTTTACGTTTCACTGTAAGTTTCACTATCTGAGATGTTCAGCCTATTTCGTCTAGCCTACACGTATACACGTATTCGCTGTGTGTAATCAAATACAGCTCACAAAATAACTTCGGCTACAATGTTTCACTTTTACTGTCAGCACTGGCGAAAGTCGCAGCAACATAGAAAGAAAACAAAAGACACCGCCTCTTCATTTCTGTTCGAAGAAAATACAGATTTTAAATGCGTGATTTACAGATGAATGTTACCTGAATAAATCACACTATTCACAAAATAAAAACAGTGGGGAACTGAAAGTCTGGTTCTAGTTTATAGTTTCCTTATTGTTGGAGCCGGTGGGGAATTTATCACAAACGTGTTTTGAACAATATTAGCATAAGCAACGATAGTGGCAACGATAGTTATTTGCCTTCAAAATAAAAGTTCCTCATTGAAACTGACCCAAACTGATAAAACAAATTGTGGAATTATACCACAATTGGATTAGATAGTGCTCAACAAGTTTGGAATGTTGTTATATAAATTCAACAAAAAACAATTATTCGTTAATTTGACTAAAAAGTTAGTTGAAATTGCACTGCAGATGTCTTTCAATTCAGAACTGCATTGGGGGCATACTTATATGCACTGTACAGCAGTGGTGTAAAGTACTTTAAAGTACGTCTTAAATCGTTTTGTGGGTATCTGTACTTTACTTCACTATTAATATTTTTTTAACGTTTACTTTTACTTCACTACATTCCTAAAGAAAATAATGTACTTTTTACTCCATACATTTTTCCTGACACCCAAAAGTACTAGTTACATTTTGAATTGTTAGCAGGACAGGAAATAGTCCAATTCACACACTTATCAAGACAACACATGGTCATCTCTACTTTCTCTGTTTTGGCAGACTCACTAACCACAAATGCATAATTTATAAATGATGTCTGAGTGTTGGAGTGTGCCCCTGGCTATCCGTACATTTTTTAAACAAGAAAATGGTGCTGTCTGCTTTGCTTAATATAAGGAATTTCTCATTATTTCTACTTTTACTTTTGATACTTAAGTATATTTTAGCAATTACATCTACTTTTGATACTTAATCATATTTAGAACCAAATACTTTTAGACTTTTACTCAAGTAGTATTTTACTGGGTAACTTTCACTTTTACTTGAGTAACTTTCTATTAAGGTATCTATACTTTTACTCAAGTACGACAATTGGGTACTTTTCCCACCACTGCTGTACAGCCTAATCTATGGATTGTGCACCCATGAAATGGGGTATCAGCCTACTCAGTGTCACGCACAGAACACAACTATAGTTAAATCAAGTTTAAATAAAAACAACAAATTAAAAAATCTAAAATTAGTTTACACAATTAGCATCTTAACTCTTATTGCAGGACTTTGACTGTGGGAATTCACCACGCTATTTATCCTACTGTGTATATTTTTGATGTGTAAACTCTTCACAGTTGTGTTCTGTGAGTGTCACTGAGTAGGCTGATACCCCATGTCTTGGGTGTACAATCCATAGGTTAGGCTGTACAGTGCAAAAACTGTAATTATGCGCCCAATGCAATTCTAAATTCAAATATATCCACATTAAAAAAATATATATTCTTCAAATGAACAAATCATTTTTTTGTTGAATTTATATAACAACATTCTAACCTTGTGTAGCATTATCTAGTCCAATTATGGCATATTTTCACAATTTTTATCAGTTTACATCCGTTACAATGACGGATTTTTATTTCAAAGACGAACCTGCCGATTCCACTATTTTTGCTCTCGGGAATGTTGTTCATGACACACAATTTATCTCGATTGGTTACCCTCCATCTTGGATTTCTCACCAGTAGCAAGATCCCATTGTATCAGCCTACAAAGTGAAACAAGTATACTCCACTAAAGTCATTACATTATATAACATACGGTACCAAATACATCATCCAGAATACGATTAATGATCGAACCCTTAATTCCAATGAAGGAAAAGGAAATTTGACGCAAAAGAATAGTCCACCCCAGATGGGACTCGAACCCACAATCCCTGGCTTAGGAGGCCAGTGCCTTATCCATTAGGCCACTGGGGCGAGTGCGAGCAAACACGTCAACGTTAATTTTCCTAACACGCACCGCATAGCATCATATCAAATCAAAATGTATTGGTCACATACACGTGTTTAGCAGATGTTATTGCGGGTGTAGCGAAGTGCTTGCGCTTCTAGCTCCAACAGTGCAGTAATATCTAACAAGTTACACAACATATACCCAATACATACAAATCTAAGTAGGAATTAATTAAGACTATATACATATATGGTCAAGCAATGTCAGAGCAGAACGGACTAAAATACATTAGAATAGTATAGAACACAGTATATGCACATGTCAGATGAGTAATGCCAGATATGTAAACATTATTAAGTGACAAAGATACCGTAGAAGAATAGAAAACAGTATATACATATCAGATGAGTAATGCCAGATATGTAAACATTATTAAGTGACTAAGATAACATAGAACAGTATAGAACACAGTACATATGAGATAAGTAATGCAAGACATGTGAACATTATTAAAGTGACTAGTGTTCCATTCCTTAAAAAGTGGCCAGTGTTTTCCAGTCTATGCCTATAGGCAGCAGCATCTGATGTGCTAGTGATGGCTGTTTAACAGTCTAATGGCCTTGAGAAAGGAGCTGTTGGGGACAGCAAGGAGCCATCAGGCCATGTAGTCCTGAGGCATGGTCCTAGGGCTCAGGTCCTCTGAGAGAGCGAAAGAAAGAAAGAAATAAAGGAGAGAAAGAAAGAGAGAGAGAGAATTAGAAAGAGTGCATACTTAAATTCACACAGGACACCAGATAAGACAGGAGAAGTACTCCAGATATAACAGACTGACCCTAGCCCCCCGACACAAAGTACTGCAGCATAAATACTGGAGGCTGAGACAGGAGGGGTCTGGGGGCAGGGCCAAACAGGCGGGATATAACCCCACCCACTTTGCCAAAGCACAGCCCCACCCTCTGGAGAGCCTTGCGGTTGCAGGCGGTGCAGTTTCCATACCAGGCGGTGATACAGCCCGACAGGATGCTTTCAATTGTGCATCTGTAAACGTTTGTGAGGGTTTTAGGTGACAAGCCAAATTTCTTTAGCCTCCTGAGGTTGAAGAGGCTCTGTTGTGCCGCCTTCACCACTGCGGTCCCGTCGATTTAGATAGGGGGTGCACCCTCTGCTGTTTCCTGAAGTCCACGATCATCTCCTTTGTTTTGTTGACATTGAGTGAGAGGTTGTTTTCCAGGCATCACAATCCCAGAGCCCTCACCTCCTCCCTGTAGGCTGTCTCGTCATCATTGGTAACAAAGCCTACTAATGTTGTGTCGTCTGCAGACTTGATGATTGAGTTCGAGGGGTGCTTGGCAACACAGTCATGGGTGAACAGGGAGTACAGGAGGGGGCTGAGCACGCACCATTGTTGGGCCCCTGTGTTGAGGATCAGCAGAGTGGAGGTGATGTTTCCTACCTTCACCACCTGGGGCGGCCCCTCAGGAAGTCCAGACCCAGGGCCTCAAGCTTAATGATGAGCTTGGAGGGTACTATGGTGTTGAATGTTGAGCTATAGTCAATAAACAACATTCTTACATAGGTATTCCTCTTGTCCAGATGGGATAGGGCAGTGTGCAGAGTGATGGCGATTGCATCGACTGTGGATCTATTGGGGCGATAAGCAAATTGAAGTGGGTCTATGGTGGCAGGTAAGGTAGAGGTGATATATGACTAGTGACTATGACTAGTCTCTCAAAGCACTTCATGATGACAGAGTTGAGTGCTACGGGCGATAGTCATTAAGTTCAGTTACCTTTGCTTTCTTGGGTACAGGAACAATGGTGGCCATCTTGAAGCCTGTGGGGACAGCAGACTGGGATAGGAAGATTGAATATGCCCGTGAGCACACCAGCCAGCTGGTCTGCACATGCTCTGAGGGCACGGTTAGGGATGACATCTGGGCCTGCAGCCTTGCGAGGTTTAACACTTTTACAGTGCCTTGTAAAAGTATTCATCCCCCTTGCAGTTTTCCCTATTTTGTTGCATTACAATCTGTAATTTAAATAGATTTTTATTTGGATTTCATGTAATGGACATACACAAAACAGTCCAAATTGGTGAAGTGAAATTAAAAAAAGAACTTGTTTAAAAAAAAAAAAGTTAAAAAAAAAAAAAACAGAAAAGTGGTGCGTGCAGATGTTTTCACCCCCTTTGCTATGAAGCCCCTAAATAAGTTCTGGTGAAACCAATTATCTTCAGAAGTTACATAATTAGTTAAATAAAGTCCACCTGTTTGCAATCTAAATGTCACATGATCTGTCACATTATCTCAGTATCTATACACCTGTTCTGAAAGACCCCAGAGTCTGCAACACCACTAAGCAAGGGGCACAATGAAGACCAAAGAGCTCTCCAAACAGGTCAGGGAAAAAGTTGGAGAAGTACAGATCAGGGTTGGATTATAAAAAAATATCTGAAACTTTGAACATCCCACGGAGCATCATTAAATCCATTATTAGAAAATGGAAAGAATATGGCATCACAACAAACCTGCCAAGAGAGGGCCGTCCACCAAAACTCATGAACCAGGCAAGGAGGGCATTAATCAGAGAGGCAACAATGAGACCAAAGATAACCCTGAAGGAGCTGCAAAGCTCCACAGCGGAGATTGGAGTATCTGTCCATAGGACCACTTTAAGCAGCACACTCCACAGAGCTGGGCTTTATGGAAGAGTGGCCAGAAAAAAAGCCATTGCTTAAAGTAAAAAATAAGCAACCACGTTTGGTGTTCGCCAAAAGGCATGTGGGAGACTCTCCAAACATATGGAAGAAGGTACTCTGGTCAGATGAGACTAAAATTGAGCTTTTTGGCCATGAAGCAAAACGCTGTCTGATGCAAACCCAACACCTCTCATCACCCTGATAATACCATCCCCACAGTGAAGCATGGTGGTGGCAGCATCATGTTGTGGGGATGTTTTTCATCAGCAGGGATTGGCAAACTGGTCAGAATTGAAAGAATAATGGATGGCGCTAAATACAGGGAAATTCTTGGGGGAAACATGTTTCAGTCTTTCAGAGATTTGAGACTGGGACATAGGTTCACCTTCCAGCAGGACAATGACCCGAAGCATACTGTTAAAGCAACACTCGAGTGGTTTAAGGGGAAACATTTAAATGTCTTGGAATGGCCTAGTCAAAGCCCAGACCCCAATCCAATTGAGAATCTGTGGTATGACATAGATTGCTGTACACCAGCGGAACCCATCCACCTTGAAGGAACTGGAACAGTTTTGCCTTGAAGAATGGGCAAAAATCCTAGTGGCTAGATGTGCCAAGCTTATAGAGACATACCTCAAGAGACTTACAGCTGTAATTGCTGCAAAAGGTGGCTCTACAAAGTACTGACTTTGGGGAGGGTGAAAAGTTTTCAGTTTAAAAATCTTCAAAGTGGTAGGCATGTTGTGTAAATCATGATAAACTCCCAAAAAACTATTTTAATTACAGGTTGTAAGGCAACAAAATAGGATAAATGCCAAGGGGGTGAATACTTTCGCAAGCCACTGTAAATGTTTTACTCACGTCGGCCACGGAGAAGGAGAGCACACAGTCCTTGGTAGCGGGCTACGTCGGGGGCTCTATGTTATCCTCAAAGCGTGCGAAGAAGGTCACATGTAAACATGTGATCCAAACAATCCAGTTGTATTTTTCTTTACATACAGAATGGTTACCAAATCTTTTTTTGCAGAAACTTTAATTCAATCAGAATAATGAATGTATCCTTCTGCCACACAACATGTAACATAAACAAAGACAGAAGAGCTCAACACAAGATTAAAACACCCATAAGAAATATGAAGATATTGAATATTTTTTTAAATAAGACATTCTGGAAGCTCCAGCAATGTAAATTCTGATATATTCTTAATATTGTAAATCCTTTATGAGCCCATGGTTTTCACAATGAATATATACTGTATTTGAATAATATATGAAGCATAGAGCAAAATAAAAACAATTTACACAAAAATATCAAATTGGTATAATGTTTAAGGTTCACTTTGTTTGTGGAACTGAGCGAGAGTAGCAATGTAACCAGATTAAATCTTCAGCACAAAATCAATACAGTTCAGTAGTTGACAAATCAAAACATAAAGACAAAGGTCCCTTTGATTAAATACATTCCAATTTGAAAGAACACAGCCCTCTACTGCACTTGTTTTATGATTATTAAACTGTAGTGGGGCTGAGAATCTAGCATCGGGTGCAGCAGCGAGGCAGAGACATCCTTAACAATAACAAAAAACACACTGGAATTATAACATTTAATTTGACCGAGGTTCCTTCATCTAGTTTAAAATGTGGTTTGGGCTGAACCTTGCCCTTGCACACTCATCCTTTACAAGTGATTTGTACCTCACTATGTTCAGCTACCCCATTAAACTTTCATGTGGTTTAGTGCAGATACAATGCAAAATATTGAGTGGGACTGTTAAACTTGTAACATCAGGGCTTGTGTCAATGGAAAAGGAGTCCGATTTTGGTCTGTGGCCAGCCCTGGTTAATGATGACTTTTAGTCATGTGCTCGCCCCAAATGACTACATAATTTTATTGGGAACAGCATTTAACCACTGTCATCTCATCAAGACAGGACTGGCCACTTGTTGAGAATAGACACGTCTGTTCACATATGATTCAAATGAGACTGAAGGCACCCCAAACATATACACACTCCTAAACTGAAAGCATCAGCACCTCCTAAAACCTGTAGATAAAAATACACTTTGCCCAATCATTCTGTAACATACTATGCTGCACTCATTTAGCAACGATATAACATTTTTTTAAGGAAATATCATCCACCAATCTGATATGCGTGTTTGGTAGGAACTAGAAATAAACTTGCAGAATAAACTGACCCAGAAGAAAACTGTTGAATCAATTCAAGCCCCAACAAGTTAGTTACAGTGATGGCTGTCAGTTGTGGAAATGATATTGGTTACAGTAGGTTGCAATAGTTAGTTCCAGTACAGTTGAATAGCAGCAATTTACAGTAGTATTTTCCATTGTGATGACTTTGCTGACCATTTCCACATATTTAACTAATCATTGCTAAATAAATGCAGAGTGGCAGTTGGTAGACGTAGGTGGAATTTTGCTCCAGAAAACAATCATATTAACTCTCAATAATCATCAATCAGTTTTTCAGCACCGTTCTCAGCCTGCTTGCCAGCACCCCCATCCTGTTCTACACTTCCTCCTCCCTCCTCCTCTTCCTCTTCTTCTGTGAAGGAGCGTGACTGGCTGCCGTAGTTGATCATTGTGCGGGAGAGGTCCACCTCGATGGGGAAAACGTCAGCATCCTTCAGCACGGCGTAGCACTCGTCGTAGTAGCGCGACATGCCTGACACAAAACGCTGCAGCTGGAACACGATGTCCTGGACTGAAGCAGGAAGGGAGAAAGATGTGAACAAGCACCCTACCTTTATACCATACTTTGGACAGATCTGTTATTTCCTAGCAGTGCAGAGATCAAAGAAAGAGTTGTTTACAATTAGTAGGCCATCTTTGCTGAGAAACGCTCAGCCTGATACATTAGTATATCGTGAAGCAGGGAGAGAGGGACTGATCATACATTAAATAAAATTTACCCACACTGGGCACAGATGTCAGTTTAACGTCTAGTTTTGATTTACATTTGATTGAGGTTTCAACTAACTTGAATCCAACAATCTAAAATAATTATTATAAAGTTGGGTGAATTTTTATTTTATTTTAATTCCCTTGCGTTGATGATTTTGCAAATCCAATCAGTTTTCCACGTGGAAACAATGTTGCTATACCCAGTTTTTGCCCTGTGGAAAGGCTTTTATATCCATTAGTAATGGGCAAACAGAGAGAGACTGTTTGGAGAGATATTCTGTCCACTTATTACAGGTAGCTGGACAGAGTTAATGGAGAGGATGATTCTCCTAGGTAGACAGACACAGAGAGAACAAACCATGTTTCTGGTCCAGTAGCTCAATCTTCTCCAGCACATCCTTTCTCATCTTGGCGAACCGAGCACGGGCCTCCTGTCGACACCGCAGCACAAGCCGGTACTCGTAGTTCCCGGTGCCGACGCGATACATGGGCTCTCCCATCGCCTAAGTAAACACACAGGTATATAAGAAAAACTAAATTACAAACACGCTACAGAGATCCACTTTGTTACTCATTGATAGATCAATGTTTCTGTGTGGACTACAGGCATAGGAAGTAAGGTACTCACAATGCAGCTGTACTCTTCATCGTCCATCTCCTTCACTTTCAGACAGTAAGACTGGAACACAAAATGGATTAACCTTTAAGCCAATGACTACCACATTAGAAATAAACGCTTCGACGCAGTTTAGGCCCAGTTTTTAGTTAATCAATGTTGACATTTTGAATACGGGGTCTGCTCTCACCAAGTACTCAAATTTGACATCCAGGTATTTGCGGATGGTGAGCTTGGTGTCTGGTATAGCCTTATGAAGGTAGGTGTTCAGGTCATGGAGCATCTACAAAACAGGAGACAGAGAGAGGAACATGATTAATTGATTCCCAATATATATATGGATGTGTGGGGATGGAAGTTATCTAATCTAGGTATATGCAGGAGTGAATGCAAGCTTGTTGGGGTGTTGGCATATGAATCCTGTCAATGGTTTGTGTATTGATTTGACTGTTTGTTAATATCTTCTACTACTCACAGGCTTGATGGTCTTTAGCAGCTGGATACCGTACTTCTCCATGTTGCGATGGGCCTCAGCAAACTTCACAAAGGCCTCACTAGCTGCAGCCTGAGGCTCCCGTACCCCGATCACAGAGAACACATCCCCAAATGCTGAGGGTCGTCCAGGCAGAGGGAGAGAGTGGAACAATCAAACATCATCCAGTCTCATGGCATGCAACACATTACTGTAAATACAAACCTGTTCGCTTTCAGTGCGAGGGAGCTTGAGTATGATCATAGTACATGGTTATATTGTGTCTCGATCTGTAGTTTAACATAATGTTTGTGTAGTTTCAAGGCGTGGCAACTCACCTCTGTGTGTCTGAGAGAGTTCAAAGAAGGCTCTGAGCAGTCTTTTCGTGTGCTCCATCAGGCCTGTGAAGAGACAAACAAGGACAGTGGTGCATGAAGAGGGGAGAACGTATGGAGAATGTCACACATAATAACATTAATCATTTAAAAAGTACCTTTGTACAGCTCTGCTGTTTTCTCCAACTCCTCCAGCCTCTTCACCAGACCATCTGAAAACGAAAAGGGCCTAGTATGAGGACACTTACAGTAGTAGCATAGTGCCCCTCTCCGGTCCAGATGATATCAGTCATCATGAGATTGTACAGAGCTTATGCAGTGGCTGTGTCCGAATACCCATACTAGCATACTAGATAGTATCTGAAAAAAGTTGATATATTTTAAATAGTACTCCGAATGAGTCATCTAATACGTGATTGCGTTGACTCCCGCCATTCGTTCATCTTTGTACTGCGCATCAATTTATCTGATTATCAGCTTTTGTCAAGCACGCGAGTCAGAAAAGGCAAGTGAATTCTACGAGATCAAATGCCGAAATTAGTATATAGTTTAAGTATGTAGTAAGTTAGTACAGTTATTCGGACAGGGCCAGTATCTTAGGGGTGATGTCAACTAAATTGGCTTCAAGTGTATGCAATGAGGAAAGTAAAGTCAGAAATAGAAATCTATAACATGGCCAGACGGATGGACAGCGTGTTTTGTCCCAGTCTCACCATTGCAGAGTATGGCTCTGCTGAGCCCCAGTGCGTCGGCTGTACCAGAGCTCATGTTCTCCACCAGGCGGTGCTTCACCTTCTTCAGCACTAAAACACACCAGATGTAGAAACATACTATGATGGTAGCATCTGTCGGTCTGGTGGGTAAGAATGGTACTCTTCCCATATATAGGAAACTGCCAACATAAAGGAAACACTTGAGTAAATGAGGGATACAATGTACTGTATATTGAAAGCAGGTGCTTCCACACAGTGGAAGCAGGTGCTTCCACACAGAATTAATATCACATCATATGCAGGGTCATGTATAAAAATGCTGGGCAGGCCCAGTTGCCCAATATTTTGGCTACCATGGCTAGAAAAGATCTTCGTGACTTTGCAAGAGGGATGATTGTTGGGGCAAGTTTGACAAGCGCTTCAGTGAAAAAGACTGCTCAATTTGCTGATGTTTCATGATATGCCTCGGCCCTGCCAGTCACCTGATCTCAACCCCAGAACAGATTCTGAAGTGGCGTCTGAGACAGCCTTTTCCACCACCATCAACAAAACAAACAAATTATGGAATTTCTTGTGGAAGAATGGTGTCGCATCCCTCCAGTAGAGTTCCAGACACTTGTAGAATCTATGCCAAGGAGAATTCAATCTGCTCTAGCGGCTTATGACGGCCAAACGTCCTACTAAGACACTATGTTGGTGTTTCCTTTATTTTGTCAATTACCTGTATATATTAGAGATGTATTCTGCAACTGTTACCTATGTCCAGCGACTTCCCCTGTTTGGGGTCAGCCTGCAGCTTGTTGTAGTGGATTGTTGCTTCTCCCTGCAAAGACAAGATGAATGAATGGAAGAGATAAGACAGTCACTCAAACACCACCTCAGTATAATAAAAACCAAGATGCAAATCCACAGACACTTCCCCCAGGGATCATATTACTCAAACTAAAATATATAGCCTATGGAGTTCCCCAGGCAATACAGTATTGCTAGATCTACCCAACATTGGCTTTCTCCCCTGGTTAGTCTGGGGATTCGTGTTACAGGCAGGTTATAGTCAACAAGGTATTGCCAAACAATCCATGTGTATAAAGTGTGTCTGCAACTAATCTCAACTGAAAATCATGAAGGACAAGACTGCACAATATAGCAGTTTTTGAGCCAAACAAAGGTGCTTCTGCAAGTGTAGAAATATAAGAATGACAGATTCTCTGATAAAACTGCACAACGTTTGCAAGTAATATCAATAAATACCACTGACAATTTCAACTCAGTGGGCATAGCGTGCAAAAACAAATGAAAGAGTCAGCGAAGCCTAAGGGCTACAATGGCACATACTAATCCTTTATACAGACAGTGGAGCGTCTCTCCCTATCTCTCTAATCCTGAGCACAGACCATGGTGGGGTAGTCATTGAACTCACATAGCTTCCTGTGTTGTCACAATGGATTTAAAAACAACATTGCCACTCCACACTGGTGACGTGAGGGTCCAAACTCCTGGCAATTGTCCTGTTCTCACGAGCTCCGCTGAGCGATCGGAGGTGTCCCTATTATTTAACATTGAATTAGTGACCGCAGTCCTTTTCAGACTGACTGGTAATTTACTGCTAAAAAACACAGAATCCAGAATTAAATACTGCGCCTTTGGACTTTCTATTTTTATCTACTGGTAAGTGTTAGTCTTGTTAGTTTTGTCAGTGTTGGTACAAGGTTTGGGTTGTGTGGTTTGTAGTCTTTTGCAGTATCAAACAAAAATTGATTGAAAAGCTGATTCCAAGCCCTCTTAATGTACCTGGACAGCCTGAATCATCTTTGCCACCTCCACCTTTGTCTTGCCCTTCACAGGTTTGCCGTTCACTCCTGTGATCTCATCGCCAGCCGCCAGAGTCCCCTCCAGAGCAGCAGGGGTGTTGTCAAAGACCTGACAGAGATCCCAGTTACAGGTAAAGAATATATCCAATAATGACAAAAACCAAGCTATAAGAGCACAGAGCCTTAAAAACAAACTGCTTTAAGAAAGTTGAAGATAATGGTTTATGCAATGCATCTATAATCTAATGTTCCTGATTTAGTTAACACTCTTGATACATAGCTACTGAATCAAACAACCGCTCTAATGGACTGAGGTACAGTATAGAGGTACATAATACCTGTACAATGTAGAGACAGGGACAGTACTGCGCCCCACCCCCGATGCTGATCCCTATCAGGTTCTGAGCATCCTTTTTCAGGGATATAGTCCCAGGGACTGTAGGGATCCCCCTGTTGAAGAATAATTGGAGATCTTGTTAATACATTGTCTGTCTGGTGTCTACAATATGATTTGGGAAAGCAAGCACTGTCAAAGACATCTAATTAGATTAGATGTACAGTGCATTTGTAAAGTATTCAGACCCCTTCACTTTTTCCACATTTTGGTATGTTACAGCTTTATTCTAAAATGTATTAAATGTTTTATTTCCTTCATCAACCTACACACAATACCCCCATAATGGCAAATCAAAAACAGGTTATTAGACATTTTGGCAAATGTAAAATATTACATTAACATAAGTTCTCAGACCCTTTACTCAGTACTTTGATGAAGCACCTTTGGCAGCGATTACAGCCTCAAGTCTTCTTGGGCATGACACTACAAGTTTGGCACACCTGTATTTGGGGAGTTTCTCCCAAAATTTGCAGGTCTCTCAAGAGATGTTTGATCAGGTTCAAGTCCGGGCTGTGGCTGGGCCACTCAAGGACATTCAGAGACTTGTCCCGAAGCCACTCCTGCATTGTCTTGGCTGTGTGGTTTGGGTCAATGTTGTCAAGGTGAACCTTCGCCCGAGTCTGAGGTCCTGAGCGCTCTGGAGCAGGTTTTCATCAAAGATCTTTCTGTACTTTGCTCCATTCATCTTTCTCTTGATCCCGACTAGTCTGAGTCCCTGCTATTGAAAAACATCCCCAAACCATGATGCTGCCACCACCATACTTCACCGTAGGGATGGTATTGGCCAGGTGATGAGTGGTGCCTGGTTCCCCCAGATGTGATGCTAGGCATTCAGGCAAAACAGTTCAATCTTGGTTTCATCAGACTAGAGAATCTTGTTTCTCATGATCAGATTCCTTTAGGTGCATTTTGGCAACTCCAAGTGGACTGTCTTGTGCCTTTTACTGGAGGAATGGCTTCAGTCAAGCCACTCTAGCATAAATGCCTGATTGGTGGAGTGCTGCAGAGATGGTTGTCCTTCTGGAAGGTTTTCCCATCTCTACAGAGGAACTCTGGCGCTCTGTCAGCGTGACCGTCGGGTTCTTGGTCAGTTTGGCCTGGCGGCCAGCTCTCGGAAGAGTCTTGGTGGTTCCAAACTTCTTCCATATAAGAATGATGGGGACAACTGTTGTTGTGGACCTTCAATGCTGCAGACATTTTTTGGTACCCTTCCCCAGATCTCTGTCTTGACACAATCCTGTCTCAAAGCACTACAGACAATCCCTTCAAACTCATGGCTTGGTTTTTGCTCAGCCATGCACTGTCAACTGTGGGACATTATATAGACAAGTGTATGCCTTTCCAAATGACGTCCAAACAATTGAATTTACAACGGGTAGACTCCAATCAAGTTGTAGAAACATCTCAAGGATGATCACTGGAAACAGGATGCACCTGAGCTCAATTTCGAGTCTCATGGCAAAGGGTCTGAATACTTATGTAAATAAGGTATAAAATAAAGGGAACACTAAAATGACACATCCTAGATCTGAATGAATGAAATTCTTAGTAAATACTTTTCTTTACATAGTTGAATGTGCTGACAACAAAATCACACAAAAATGATCAATGGAAATCAAATTTATCAACCCACGGAGGTCTGGATTTGGAGTCACACTCAAAATTAAAGTGGAAAACCACACTACAGGCTGATCCAACTTTGATGTAATGTCCTTAAAACAAGTCAAAATGAGGCTCAGTAGTGTGTGTGGCCTCCACGTGCCTGTATGACCTCCCTACAACGCCTGGGCATGCTCCTGGTGAGGTGGCGGATGGTCTCCTGAGGGATCTCCTCCCAGACCTGGACAAAAGCACTCCTGGACAGTACATGGTGCAACGTGGCGTTGGTGGATGGAGCGAGACATGACGTCCCAGATGTGCTCAATTGGATTCAGGTCTGGGGACCGGGCTGGCCAGTCCATAGCATCAATGCCTTCCTCTTGCAGGAACTGCTGCCACACTCCAGCCACATGAGGTCTAGCATCGTCTTGCATTAGAAGGAACCCAGGGCCAACCGCACCAGCATATGGTCTCACAAGGGGTCTGAGGATCTCATCTCGGTACCTAATGGCAGTCAGGCTACCACTGGCGAGCACATGGAGGGCTGTGCGGCCCCCCAAAGAAGGCCCCCCCCAGGGCCAACCCACACCATGACTGACCCACTGCCAAACCAGTCATGCTGGAGGATGTGGCAGGCAGCAGAACGTTCTCCACGGCGTCTCCAGACTCTGTCACGTGCTCGGTGTGAACCCGCTTTCATCTGTGAAGAGCAAGGGCGCCAGTGGCGAATTTGCCAATCTTGGTGTTCTCTGGCAAATGCCAAACGTCCTGCACGTTGTTGGGCTGTCAGCACAACCCCCACCTGTGGACGTCGGGCCCTCATACCACCCTCATGGAGTCTATTTCTGACCGTTTGAGCAGACACATGCACATTTGTGGCCTTTGAGGTCATTTTGCAGGGCTCTGGCAGTGCTCCTCCTGCTCCTCCTTGCACAAAGGTGGAGGTAGCGGTCCAGCTGCTGGGTTGTTGCCCTCCTACAGCCTCCTCCACGTCTCCTGATGTACTGGCCTGTCTCCTGGTAGCGCCTCCATGCTCTGGACACTACGCTGACAGACAGAGCAAACCTTCTTGCCACAGCTCGCATTGATGTGCCATCCTGGATGAGCTGCACTACCTGAGCCACTTGTGTGGGTTGTAGACTCCATCTCATGCTACCACTAGAGTGAAAGCACCGCCAGCATTCAAAAGTGACCTAAACATCAGCCAGGAAGCATAGGAACTGAGAAGTGGCCTGGTCACCACCTGCAGAACCACTCCTTTATTGGGGGTGTCTTGCTAAATGCCTATAATTTCCACCTGTTGTCTATTTGATTTGCACAACAGCATGTGAAATTTATTGTCAATCAGTGTTGCTTCCTGAGTGGACAGTTTGATTTCACAGAAGTGTGATTGACTTGGAGTTACATTGTGTTGTTTAAGTGTTCCCTTTATTTTTTTGAGCAGTATATATATTACACAAACAAACATTTCTAAAAACCTGTTTTCACTTTTTGAAAAGGATGCAAATCATATTTACTTACAGTTTGTCCTCCTCCAACTCATAGTCCATGTCTGTGAACATTCCAGGACTGTTAATCCTGTATAAGAGGAAAACAAGAATGGCATTGATTAATCTTAGTCTATAAAGACATTAAAAAAATAAGTTAACTTAGTTACATCACACAAAATTCCATCACAGGTTAAGGTTGCCAATGCTGACACAGTAAGTGGAACAGAATATGTGGGCAACAAATATAACTAGAAAGCCTTCCTTTATTTGCTGGCAAGAAATAGGAATTAGCTTGTCAGTTCATGATGAAGCCAACGGTAAATAGCTGAGCCTAGCTTGAACCAGTACCTGGGCTTTAGTAGACGACGAATATGACGAGATCGTCGTCTCCACAAGCACAGTTAGTCGGTCCTGGTTCAAGCCTAGCTAGGCTTTTATTTAACCAGGTAAGTCAGTTAAGAACAAGTTCTTATTTACACTGACGGCCTACCCCGGGCCCATTGCGCGCCACCCTGTTGGACTACCAAACACGGCCGGTTGTGATACAGCCTGGAATCGAACGTGGGTCTGTAGTGACGCTTCTAGCACAGCGATGCAGTGCCTTGGACCGCTGCACCATAGCTAGCCACTTCCCTAAATACTGGTTAGCCTACAGGCTACCCAATGTTGGCAGCTGTCAGCAGTATGTGTATTGCAAATGAGCATGATAAAAAAAAGAAAGGTGGCCACTGGCCAGCTATTTACCTCCGACAGTTGACGACGCGCGTTGTTATCTTAACACAAACGTTTATCTCATGACCCTGGGGAATGTTTATTTAAATGTACATTTTATTTGAGATTATTTTGTATTTCTTCGGACCACTTCACGGGTTGTTCATCTGTTAAAAAGAAGATTCGGTTTACTTGTTCTCGCACTTCCGGGAATTTAGCGGAAACTGTCACTGATTCCCTTTTCCTATATCCCCAAATATATTTTTATTTATTCAACAGTAACATGCAAAACAGCGCTATCCTGAACCCTTGGGACGTCCCACCCTTACCTTAACCCCTACCCTAACCATAATCCTTACCTAACCTTAACCCTTACCTTAACCATTTAACGTTTCTACTTCAATGGGGTAGGGAGGTCCCAAGAATTCCAGATAGCAAGGACCATAGTGTTTTGGACTGGATTTCAATATTATATCATAACATTCATGAACACGCTGTAATTTAACATACGTATAAAATTGTATTTGTGGATTCATCTACTTATTCTACCTGATGCCTTTTCTAAAAGTTTTTCAATCGCGTTTTTGTGTTTTTTTGCACTTGGAAGACCATTCAAAGACTAAAAGGTTGATAGGATAGGGACGCAGTCACACTTTCACAGAACATATATCTGAATATACTGTTGATTCATAAATTCTATTCACTGTTGTATTTGTTAAGGGCAGATCATGCACTTTAACTGTCCAGTGGTTCCAGATTTCTATTAAATATGACCTATAATTAATTACAATATTAGTTGTATATTTATTTCCTTCATTTTTGTTTAAAAGCAGCTTTTCACGTTATATGAGGAAATAGCAAGCATTTTTTAACGGTCTGTTTGAGATACAACTTTAAGGTGGGGCTTGAAGTGTGTTTTCTTCTGAAATGTATGCTTTGGCCACAAAATATGAGTGAAAGATGAGTTGATAACATTATTTGGGTATGAGTTAACACAGCATGAGCTTTTAAACGTGAGATTTTTCACTGGACAGTCATTTACTTTAAAACTGTCATTACAGCGCCACTAGAGGCTGTCAACCAATCAGCACTCAGGGCTCAAACCACCCAGATAATAATATACAGTGCAGCACTACACAGTTGATTACTGATCAGATTGACTTTGATCAAAGATCAGGCTTTTCCATGTGAGTAAAAACATCAGTTTAGTAGGTAACTATCTTCACTGCCAGTCTGCCACCAAGCTTCTTCTAATAACCTAGTATCAGGGTGTGAGTGAGAGAATCATTTTTATTTATTTACTGAATCATCAATAATCATGCCTCATTATCATGCTAATCAGTGAATGACCTGTGTGAGGAGGGTTGCGCACACAAAAGGATAGTTCAAACTTCCAACTAACATTTTACTCTGTATCTCAGGAAATAAGGTTATCTTGTCTGATCCCAGTCTGTCCGTCTTGCAACTCAAACCACATTCAGGGCCCCTTTCACCACCAGTGACAACATGGCAATGCCAATGGTAAGTCTCATTAACTTTCATGCATGGCTGATACTTTTATTCCACACAGTTACTTACTGAAGAGGCTGTGTTTATACAGGCAGCCCAAATCTTATCTTTTGTGGGAAAAGATCAGAATTGGGCTGCCTGTGTAAACGCAGCCAAAGTGGCCTTCATGCTTACTGCACTCAGATATGTGTTGCTAAGTGAATTAATTTAAAAGGTCAGGCCCTTGAGTCTTGGTTATGTTTTGACAACATGGTAATTGTTGAAAAATAAATATATGCATGCACTGTACATTGTGAAGTCAGTCATTAAATATTTTATAACCCAACATGACATGTTAAAATACAAAATCACTTTTACCTTATGTTCAAATGCACTCAATTTAATTATATTGTTCTTCATAGGAACTTGAGCTGAAGCATGTGGAGCTGAGAGCTGGAGACCAGTTCAAAGTACAGGGGAGGATTATGGATGAGGCTGAGAGGTACATTTAAACATTTTCATTTTATTTAACTAGGCAAGTCAGTTAAGAACAAATTCTTGTTTACAATGACGGCCTACCCCGGCCAAACCCGGAAGATGCTGGGCCAATTGTGAGCCGCTCTATGGAACTCCCAATCACAGCCGGATGTGATGCAGCCTGGATTCGAACCAGGTACTGCAGTGACACCTCTTGCACTGAGATGCAGTGTCTGCACCACTTGGGAGCTGCATTTAACTGTTGTTTTGTGTTTATATCACACAGAGGGACCCATAAATTAATCTTATGCATAAAAATAAAAATAAAACTACCAGTTTCACAAATTATTGCTCGAAAGAGGAGAGGATGGACCAGAGAAGGGTTTTGTTTTGGTATACTGTATGTGTGAAATCAATTAATGTTAGACATACATGTATTAGGGTTTCTGGATTTCCTATTTCCCATATCCAGGTTCCAGATCGACCTGGGCTGTGATGAAGATGACCTGGCACTGCACTTTAACCCACGCTTCAATGATGACACTGATGGTACTGTGCTCGTGTGCAACTCAAAGATTGCTGGCTGCTGGGGTGATGAGAAGAGAGAGATCCACAATCCACTCCAAAGGGGTTCTACATTCAAGGTGTGAAAATGGAGGTTGAAAATATGGAGGGGGGGGGGGGTTTGGTCCTGACTATAAAAATTGAGAATCGTGGGCATAATGTTTCAGGTGTTCAATATAACAGAAAGAATTAGGGCCTATGTCCATGTAATCTCCTGCTAGTATCGTTTTAAGGAAACTAGCACTAATGCTTAGTCCAGCTTGTTCGTTGCAATTGGCCATGCGGGTGTAAGGGTGAATGTGCTACAACACTATTGATGTAAACAAATGGGGTTTCTCCTCTCAAGATTGTGCTGAAGCTGACGGGCGACATGTTTGAAGTGGAGATGCCTGATGGACAGGAGATCCAGTTCCCCAATCGTGAAGGCCTACACGTCATTACCTACATTCGTATCAAAGGAGACCTCAAACTTACTTCTTTCAAAATCTACTAGACCCCAATATATGAGGGGTGATTTAGTTAGATCAATGGGTTAGGACAGGAGCAATGACACTCATCAAATCATTGTTCTAATATATGTATTTGTGAACTGTTGGGCATATTAAATATGTATCTGGGGTGACCACAGTCTATCACTGTTTATCTTTTTTTCCCATAGTATGGTATATTTGTTGCAATAATATTCACAATCTCACGTACACTAAACTCAAGGGTAATATGAAGATGAGGTTATGGAACTATTTGCCCTGGAATTTTAGGTCATAATACCTTTCCAGATCTTCTTGAAATCAACAAATAAACCACTTCCAGTATGGAAGTTCAGAGAGGTCTGGTGTGATGCTCCAATCAGCAAATGTTGGGCCATTTTTTCAGTATTCTTTCAAAATATATTTATCTTCTGATTCATGGGATGGGTAAAACCGGCCATTACTTGTTACAAAAATCTATCCAAAATTCTACTGTGTCCTTGAAGTGGCATCCATTGATTAGTTTAGGGCGATGAAAAGGGACATTGTGATCCTTCGGTTTGGATGCCACTTGGTGTTTGTGCAGATGGCTTTACAGAAGGGACACCGTACCCAGCAGCAATCACAAAAATGTTTGATCAGAATCTCACCTGGCCTCTCCCTGAACTGCTTCATGGCCAGGAGTGACACATTGCTGAGGCTTCTGTTGATCTCCATGATTCGGTTGGCAAGACCTTCCCTTACCTCTTCTTCGAGGAAGTCAAAGTCGGTTATGTCACAGAAATCCCTGAAATGATTTTCTGCTAATTTCAGATCATCTTTTAGAGCCCTGGAAAGCTCTCTAAGCCACATGTTTTTGTCTCCATTCCTGTTTTTGGCCGTCTTGTTGCTGTATGCACTGCATGGCTCACACGCTGCTCTTTAGCTGTTATGTTCCCTTCAATCAAGGCAAGGACTTTGAACCTTTCTGTGAGCATATATTTCTCTACATTCTCTCTCATAAATTTCTCGAAGTGTTTCCTTGGGTTGTGAATGTAGGTCATGAACTTGTCAAAGTTCTCCTCCGCCAGTGATGTCAGGATGTGTTTCTCCGTGTTAGGCCTGTTTCCACTGAATGGTGGGTGGCTTAATTGCGTTTCTCCAGCCAAGTCAATGGCCGTCTGGTCATAAACCGCCTGTACAATAGATTCTTTCAGTGTGTTGCAAATTCACTCACCAATCACAGCTGCAGATGAGGAACCTTTGCAGTGTCTCTTGGAATTTTTGTTGTATTGTGTTCTCTTCTGCTCCAGGTAAGTAAGGGCATCATTGTTGCTTCAGAATTTGTTATGGGAATCTGCTAACTTACTTCCTGCAAGGTCACACACATGAAGTGAAAGATCAATCGTAAATTCCTTTTTGAATGCATATTTTCTTATCTTAGATTCAAATTCCTTTATGCTTGCTTTGACATGAGTTGCTATTTCTTGCACGTAACTGTCATTGTCATTGAAACTTGTCTAAATTAAGGGTGAAAATAGCCAGTAGGCAATACGGTGCAGTATGAGTATCAGCAAAATAAATAAGATGTTTACATGCCACAGTATTCCGTCTAAGATGATCATATCCCAGGCATTTTATCCAGGTTTCTCATAAACGGGATACAAGCTTTTTGAGTTATTGGAAACGGGATATGATGTTCATATGCCTCAACTCAAAAACAGAATACTTAAGTATCCAGAATAATAACGGGATATTGGTGTGCACTAAAAACTGCTATGGTGAAAGCCCTTCTGAAGAAAGATCATCTAGATACTTCAGCTTTTAGCAATTTTTGGCCCATCTCCAACCTTCCATTATTAAGCAGAATTCTGGAGAAACTGGTGTGCAAACAGCTAAATGATTTAAGTTCCAACTGTATTTAAAAAAAAAATCCAATGTGGTTATTGCGCCCAGCACAGAGACTGCCTTAGTAAAGGTAATAAATTATTATAGAGACAACACAGATGCCAAACAGCTTTCTGTCCTTGTACTCTTAGATTTAAGTGCTGCATTTGACGCTGTTGAACATGATGTCCTTCTGGACAGACTGGAGAGGTGGGTTGGCCTCTCCGGTTCTAAATTGGTTTTATACCTATTTAACCTGTCAAGAGTTTTTTGTGACCCTTGGTGAACATAACTCAGAGAAAATACATATCACGTGGCGTTCCACAAGTTTCGAGAATGGGTCTGGTACTGTTCAGTTTATATATGTTACCCCTTGGCAGTGTTATCAGAAAGCACAGCATTGATTTTCACTACTACGCAGACGATACACAACCTTGCATTTCTGTGTCAACAGAGGATTTTAGCTCCATGGATAAATTATTAGACTGTATTAGTGATTTAAATACTTGGTTGGCTCATAACTTCCTTCAGTTAAAGACCAAGGTACTTATTGTTGGAGCCAAAGCACAGAGAGAGAATCTAGCCGCACATTTGAATTCACGGTCAATAAAGACAAAACACCAGGTAAAAACTCTTGGTGTTATTTTCGATTCTGGACTACATTTTGAATCACACATTAGGAATGTGACCAAAAGAGCTTTTTACCACCTGAGGAACATTGCCAAGGTGCGTCTGTTTCTCTCTCAGGCGGATACAGAGAGACTCATCCATGCTTTTATTGCAAGTAGGCTTGACTACTGTAATGCTCTCCTGTCTGGTCTACCCAAGAATTGGTCAACTGCAAAACATACAGAATGCTGCAGCACAGGTACTGACCAAGACCAGACAGAGAGCAGACATTACACCGGTTTAAAGGTCTCTCCACTGGCTGCCTGTGAGTTTTACAATTCATTTTAAGATTCTTCTCTTGGTTTTTAAATCAATCCATGATTGTTCACCCCAATACATGTCAGACATGTTTTTAAGTTATGTACCCAGTAGGTCCCTCAGGTCCTCTGGCACTGTCCTTTTAACTATCCCCAAATCTAGGACCAAGAGGCATGGAGAGCCTCCCATAGAACCTGAGGGGAGCCAAAACTGTGGACATATTTCAAATAGATCTTAAAACATATGTTTTTAGCTTTGCTTTTCTTTAGGGTGCTTTTTAGTTCAGTTTGTGTCATTCTTTTGTTTTTTACCTTATGTTTGTTGTGTAGTAAATATTGCAGATTTTATTTTCATAGTTTTTTCCTGTCAAGCACATTGCGTTTCATTCCATTTCTGAAATGTGCTGTATAAAGCTTGATTTGATTTGATTTGCATGTAAACGTGGTCAATGACAATCGCCAAATGTCATTACACTTTTTGGTGTTTTGTAACAAATGTCTCTTTCCATTCATCAACTGGTGTGAGTGCACAGTGCGCACAGTGCACAGCACACTGTGCTCTCTGAAAAAATAGACCACCCCCCCTTTCTTAATATGTGGCTGCTGCTGCAACATATGCATTTGAGGACATACCTGATGCAGTTTTCTCCTCGCTTTGTGATCAGTCACCCCAATCTGTTTTGTTGCCGTTTTCTGATCTCTTCATCATACATTTATCCTGTGTAGCAGCATGGATCCTTTTCAGACACCATGAGGTCGGTCTGTTCAAGTAATGTTGAAATCTCGATTGAATCATTCATACTCTTTTTGCAGGTGAGATACCTATTTCCACACATCTCTATGAGGTTCATCAGATCATTGTTGTCCTTTAGATCACCCAACCCAAAGTCTTGCTCATTCTTGTGGGTAAAGACGATTATTGTAAAGGCAAGGGCTCCCTCTCCAAGCATTCTTTCCAGCCACCCCACTCCCATTTTGAATTCATCAATATGCTGGCCCAATGGTAGAAGTAAGAGGACAGCATTGATACCCTGCTTATGCACAAGTGGAGCTTTGTGATTCTCCTGGGTAAGTTCAGAACTCTGCAAGCCCAGCATGTTGATGACAGAAACACTATGACGGGACAAAGCATACATCCTGGGTGCAATCTGTGAGAGTTCTGCTGCTGGTACATCATCTTGACCAAGAAGGAGATTTCTAGATTCAATCTCCATAGAATCAGTGCCACCAATCAATGCAATTGTCAGAACAGGTCTCACTGAAAAAGGATTAAGAACAATTAAATATACATACTGTAAGTTAGTAGCTGTAAATCACTTACAATGCTATGACATGATGGTTGACCAAAACAATCTCACCTGTCTTACTACTTATTGTAAGTTGCTCTGGATAAGAGCATCTACTAAATTGCTAAATGTCTTACTACTTTCTGGGAAATTAGAAGATGTTATGATTTCTTTCTTTTCTTTATCAGTCTTGGTTGTCTCTGCTGTGTTGACTCTCAATGTCTGTGATGTCAAGGGCCTCAGGCTCCAACTGTAGAAATAGTTGCAGTGCTTTAAAACAAAAGCTCTAACTACTGAGAGATGTTGGTCCAAATTGCCAAGTCATCTTGAAAGAGGTTTAACCTTACTTGTACAGGAAACACAATATCACTTATCTTCAACATTTCAATGACCCCCCCCCCCCAATGGTTTAACAATAGTATAAACACTGCTGTTGCAATATTTCTTACAGCTTTTTTGCTCACTGTGTCAACATTATCCACATTTCTTGAAATATGGGTGTCAGTAATGTGATCCAGGTGAACCATGGTATCTTGATCTTGATGAGCCGAAGGAATTGTGCAAGTGGGGATTAAACTTTCATCACAACGATCCACCAAATCATTACTTTCGTTTTTAATGTCTGTTAGGTATAGACGGAGACAGGAGAGTTGTTTTTTGTTAGGACATTTCAAGATTTCATATTCACATGGTTCTATTTGAACAAACTGCAATCACGCAGTGCTGTCAAGTTGTGGGTGTGGCATAAATATTTCAATAGCTGGTGACGCAAAAGGGTAGGGTTTGGATGAATAAATAAATTGTAGGTGTGACAAGGGCTTGACCACTCACAGGCCAATCAACGTTCTTCATGGCTTTATACTGCATGCGTTGTCTCAAATTGTGTAGATTATTAACCGTCTTTGCATTATAATCAACTCCTATTCGTCTGGAATGCACGCAATATTCTGGATTGATACAATTATTAAATAGCATACAGTAACGAATAATAGCAACAATAAAATGCATCCAGTTTAGCTAAAAATGTTATTTGCAATCCACATTGTTCTAGTTGGCTTCAACATGTAAGTATACATGTCTTTACACATCACAGTCGCACTTCTCCAGAAAGATTTCATGTGCGAGGCACGTTCTCAATAGTCAAGATCATTTTGCCGTTGATATGGCGTTATAGGACTGAAACATTTAAATACATTTGAAGGAGCGTGGCGTTGGTAATCGGACCAGACGCGTTCTTTGAAAATGGGGATGGATATTTGAACACGCGAAATTAAGTATGCAGGTGGGCCATTCTACAAAAAGTGCCATAACCCTTTGATATTTTAGGTAGAAATTGTACACTAATATTGCATTTTATAAGCCGTTTATATTAAATTTAAGTGCCCTTTCATATAGACCACATGGAGAATGCAATAAATCAGATTTTTTGGAATATTAATAAAGATTTGCTAAAGTGCCAAAATTCTGCATTTTGACATGTCCCTCCATGCACGCTCTGTGACTTCTAGGAAGATTTGAATCCACTTAACCCCAACATGTCTCAAAGTGTTCACCATCATTGTAAAGCCCTAGTTATTTTGCAGCTTTGACAAAGTCATTTCGGGAATATAATTATTTATTTCATGTGATTAGTGATTCATTTACGTCCCTGTTACAGGAACTGAACTCTCATATTAAAATGATGAAATTATTCCCTTTTCAATATAATTTATTTCAAAAGAGACATTGAAAATCATAGTGTAAAAGCAGTTGAACTGGTTCTACTCTTTTTAGTAATTTTATGGTGTTTTGTGGTCAAACTGAGCAGGTCGAGCATAACACGTCAACCCTTTACCCATTGATAGACAGGTTAGAACTGTTAACTAAAAAAATATATATATATTAAGCTAGCATTCCATTGAACTTGTGCTTCTTATGACAATGTTAAAATTAGGTGAAATCAAAAGTTCCACCAATTCAGTGGCTTTTGAGTGTAACGGCGCAGGTACAGTGTGTGAATTATACAAATGCATGCGGGCAAAAACCTCTGGCACTCTGATGAGTAGACAATTTTAAAACTAATTTTAAAACCTTTTATTGATAGGTTGCTTGACTAATGCATGGCCATTAAAATATGCACAGACGCAGATGAACCAGTCTTTGTTGTAGTAGGATAGCCCATTGATGGCCTGATTTTGAATGAAATGAAACGTAAAACAAGAAATTGTACAGGAAAATAACTTAAACGTTTCTAAATACTAGGGTCACCGGCATCATCGCATCTCTCGATCCATGGTGGGCATATGGACACATGTCCATGGAGGGGGTTTTACGCACATCCAAAATAATAACAGGGAACTGGATAAAATAATGTCCAGTACATAGATAAAAAGGGAATGTCCGCTCACTGTTTTGCTGCTCACAAACATGGTTTTGATAAATATTTGGTGATTAAGATGTACAAAATATATATATATTTACATGGGCATTGCACCATGGCCACCGCTGACAAAATCTATGCTGTAATCATCCGCGTTTGGGAAAAGAGGTGATTTGAGTGGTTCTCAAATGTCCCCACCTGCCACCCCTCCCACCCCTGCGCAAACGAGCTGATGTTAGACAGGTAAATTGCCAACCCTGGTGCAAAAGGTGGAAAATGCCAGAGCGCCAGTTTTTACAAGCCAAAATTACTAACTAACTAACTAACTAACTAACTAACTGTTTGACAATAACCGCCTTGGCACCAGCTGAGAATAGAGCCAACAGAATCAATGTCACCAATCAATGCAATTATCAGGTGTGTCACAAAAATATAGTGCATAATAATAAGAGCAATTTAGAGAAGTATCTCTAAATCAAAGATATACTGTGAGTATTAAATGATGGTTGACTACAACGCTCCCACCTATCTTACTGCTTTGTGGGAAATTAGAAGAAATTGTTGTGATGTCTGTCTTTTCTTCATCTTTGTCTGTGATGTCAAGGCCCTCAGGTTCCAACTATAGAAATAGTTGTAGTGGATGAATCATTATCATGGGAGTATCAAAATACATATTTGGATTACATCATTTGAGTACAAACATTTCTACAAGTATTTTGTTATAGTTACTGTGTAAATTAAAAGGTAGTGATCAGATTACATTTACTTCAAACCCAAGGTTTCACCCCAAAAAAATAACACGACTTTTGGGCTATTCATCACCCTAAAATTGCCACTTTCTATACTTTGTCGAAATTACACAAGAATGTTACAAAACCTCCAGAGCATGCTATTGTAGCGGGCATTGACGCAGTCACTGCCCCTTTATCAACTTTTGTTGACTTTTTTTTATTAGACCACTCGCAGAACAGCTCCCCTCCTTAGGACACCAGCAGTATGATCTCCACTATTGAATCTCTTGATTCTCTCCCTGTGAATACTTAGTTACTTTTGATGTTGAATCGTTATACACAAATATTCCACACGAGGGCGGTGTTGAAACCATGTAACATATTCTTCTCCAACCTTACCCTAACGAACTACTTTCCAGTGCATGCATTATAACATTTACTGAAATAGTACTCACACATGTTTATAAACTATTCAATGTTTATAAATTATTTCTTCATTCAGACCAAGAGTACTGATATGGGATCATCCATTGGCTCCATTATTATAAGGAAACGGTTCATTGATATTTTTGTTCTATGGAGGGGTGATGAAAAACAGTAAATGAAGGTTAAAATCAAGAGCTCTGAACAAATTAAGGGACATCGTTTGCAAATATTGGCACATTCTGAAATCGGTAATGTGTTTTCTGACATATTCTCACGGGACAGAAATCTCAGAGCACAATTGTTAAACTCTGATTTACCACCCCAAAATTGAAATTGACAAAGCATACTTCCAAAGTTGTGGCAAAATGGCTTATGGACAACAAAGTCAAGCTATTGGATTGGCCATCACAAAGCCCTGTCCTCAATCCTATAGAACATTTGTAGGCAGAACTGAAAAAGCGTGTATGAGCTAGGAGGCCTACAAACCTGACTCAGTTACACCAGCACTGTCAGAAGGAGTGGGCCAAAATTCACCAAACTTATTGTAGGAAGCATGTGGAAGGCTACCTGAAATGTTTGACCTAAGTTAAACAATTTCAAAGGCAATGCTACCAAATACTAATTGAGTGTATGTAAACTTCTGACCCACTGGGAATGTGATGAAAGAAATAAAAGCTGAAATAAATAATTCTCTCTACTATTATTCTGACATTTCACATTCTTAAAATTTTTACTGGGCAAGTCAGTTAAGAACAAATTCTTATTTTCAATGACGGCCTAGGAACAGTGGGTTAACTGCCTGTTCAGGGGCAGAACGACAGATTTGTATCTTGTCAGCTCAGGGATTTGAACTTGCAACTTTTCGGTTACTAGTCCAACGTTCTAACCACTAGGCTACCCTGCGCCCCAAAATATAGGGGTGATCCTAACTGACCTAAGACAGGGAATTTTTTTACTAGGATTAAATGTCAGGAATTGTGAAAAACGGCGTTTAAATGTATTTGGTTAGGGTGTATGTAAACCTCCGACTTCAACTGTAGACCTTTGAGAATGCATACCCCCACCCTGTCACATGATGAAGACAGAGTTTGTTCTGAATGACTCACCTTTATAAAGCAGGTTTACAAGGATAATGAGTTTCGTTTGCTCCGAGAAATTGCATAGCATTGTGTGTGTGGCTGTGGTGGGTAGATGTAAAAGTGCATTTGTGTTCATACATGTGCTTGTCTGTGAATGCTTTTGTGAAATGTCATCTTACTTGCACCAAGATAACTTCAAGTGTGTGTGTGCAGGAAGTAGTTGACAGAGAGAGAGGAAGAGATGCAGTGCCTCTGCTCTGAACTAAAATCAGCTCTGCCCAGTCCTATACAACAGGTGCCATGGAGTCCTCATTCTTAGTCATTGGGATCTCAGAAAGTGGAATTTGAGTGTTTAGCTTCTACATCTGAATGAAGGGACAATATAGTATTGCCTTCTTTGTATGTCTAATGTAGTTTTTAGTACAAATTATGATGTTAATCTAGTAAATCTGTTCCCAGGTATTCTCTTGAATAAGTAGAGATACATGTGATAGTGTCTAAATGTATGGTATGAAATTATAATGTTATTTCCAAATACAATATCTATCTGGTCTTACTTGTGGTCAATTTGCAGTGTACAAATGATTATCATTATGTTCCGGCCCCCTATTCACTCAGAAATGAATCGTCCCACGACTGAATCAAGTTACCTCTGGTCTATAGTGAATATCCATTCCTGGTTGAAAATCACTGCTTGATTCTGTATATTTTCTTTATCCACTCAATGTGTCAAAAAGGACAGAACCAATACTTATTCAAAAACGGTATTTATTAAGAATATGACTGCTATGACAGCTACTGGTAAATGGATCAAATTATACAGTCATATGTTTATTCCGTATACATACTGTATTCATATGTGACATCACATACAAGTCTGTACTGGTCATTTTAAGTAGAGTGCCTGTAGTCTTATGAACATAGCTAATATTCAACTTAATTTGATTACCTTCATGTATGACAATGCATTTGTTTCCTTGTTATTAAAACAAATGTATACTCACATGTATGAACATAACACTGAGAACAAACATACTTGGAAAAAGTACTTGACAATAACTATCACTGTAAGACAGCTATAGGTTTAAACGATTATAGGGCTGTGTAACCCAAATTAGTTTGATACATTTTACAGGGCACACCCTTCATTTCCACCTTAGCATGCAGTACAATCTCAGATATTATTCCAGATATTAGTGAGAAAAGCTTTATTAATTTCAAACTTTTCTCAGGAAATGATAAATGATGAAACTGGCTTTGTGTTAGGTCTAAATGAAAGTAAAAACTGTGACCACTGAACTCACTGAAGATATGTCAATTTAGGTCAGGTGGATAGAAACACAATCAAACAAAACAAAATGTATTGTCCCTTTAGTATCCACATACTGTGACAAATAGTTTTGCAGATAGTCATGTTTCATTTCCCCTTTCAATCCTTTTCACAGAAGGAGTGTGTCATTAGGCTGGAAATCCTACCTTTGTCTCCTAAAAATAAAACGTATTATGTTCCTTACTTCTGTGAATGACCACTATGAGCGCTTTTGACAGACACAGCCTTGGTTCATGATCCCTGTGCCCTTCCTTCGGGTTGTTGTACAGGATCTTGTGTGACTATTGTACTGCAGCTGCTATAGCACAGAGTTGTGCAATATCAAGAGATTGTTCCATCCCAGAATTGAATGACAGTTTAATGGAATCTGCTTAGTATAAGGTATATTTCTTATGAAGATATAATGAAACCTGTCCAATGTTGCTGTCAGACCATGTCTGAGAAAATCTACACGAGCTTCTCTAGAACTGAACAAGAGACAGTATTGATCCAGTTGTTAGATGGTAGACAAGAGAGCTCCTATCATTATGAGGAGGAGCTTTCCAATTCAAATCATTCATGTAAAAGGTTTATAGAAAAACATGGATCCCTCTGAAGGTCTTGAGTGCAAGGATTCAGAACCAAGGTCACCTAGTAAGTAGTCTCATGATCAAATGAGTTATTCTCCTCACAATGGTAGACATTTGGTAAATGTTTCAGACTTTGATCTCCTCTTCCTCAGGGAAGGCGTAAGGGGCTTTAGGCTGGCTGAGGGGTGAGGAGGAGGAGGAGGCAGAATCGCTGCGATGACTCCTGGAGAAGGAGCCTCCCCCGTAGTGACGTGCCAGCATGTCAGCTGCTCTCTGGAACCTCTCAGCTTCCATAACTGGTTCTACCTGTGTAGGAGACCCCATAGATGCATCTGGCGTCTTAAGAGCCCTCTCATCCTCCTCCTCTCCCTCTGCCCACTCTGAGCTGCAAGAGCGCCCACTGTTGTTCACATTCACTTTGAGCGGAGTGCTTGACATGGAAGGGTTTGATGAGCTTAGCATGGGGCTCTGCACAGCCAGCTCAAACACAGAGCTCTGCTCCTCCTCTTCCTCCTCTTCCCCCAACTCCCAGTTGTGATTGGGCATAGTGAGGCAACCGGGGCTGTCAATCATACCCAGAACCTCACTCATGAGGGAGGGACCAAGGTCCACTGTGAATGAAGTGAAGGAGTCGGAGCGTGTTAGCTCGAAGCTGTTGTTTTCTGGGAGCGAGCCACAGCTAAAGTTCTGAGCGAACAGTCCGGTGCCGTCCTGCAGCTGTTTATCAAGGCGGGAGTGGCGGGGTAGTGTGACGAAACCAGACTGCAGACCTTCAGACAGCAAGGAGACATACATATTCAAATGTAAAACATTTTTAGAACAGTTCATGCCTTGA
The DNA here is from genome assembly GCF_036934945.1 of Oncorhynchus masou masou. NCBI lineage: Eukaryota > Metazoa > Chordata > Actinopteri > Salmoniformes > Salmonidae > Oncorhynchus > Oncorhynchus masou. The sequence goes on along the minus strand of NC_088226.1, from coordinate 9,612,772 downwards.
AAAAGTCCACTGTCTATTCTATTAATGCATCTACAGTATAATATCCAATTACTTTCACAGAGAAACCAACTATCAAATAAGTGCATTGAAAATCATGTCAGGGAGCCTTGCAGTTTGCCACAATCACCAGAGGGTGACAGTATAAAACAAGGTGTTTAGTGTTTTCAGAGCACCAGCCCAACCCACACACATTCCACAGTGCCATGACTTCACTGGTTCCTGGTTCTGAATGCTCCCTGGGGGGGGGGGGCTTGGTTTTATGCATAGTGGACAGTTCTCAGCCGCTACTGAAAGAGAAGTGAGGGGAGGACCCAGAAAGATATATAAAGAGGATACCAGAGAGGGAAAGAGAAGGACTAGAAAAAGAATGAGAGGAAAATAGGACAGGAGAGGAAAGAAAGCAGAGCTAAAGAAATTACCAGAATATACAAATGAACATGTACATCACAGATCCCCCAGATCATCAAGCTCTCTGTGCCCTCTGTTGGTGCTCTTTATTTGGGTACATTCCATCTGAGTTGGGTAACTATTCCAGTGGCTGGGGTGAATTCCAGACATCCCACATACTATTCTAAAAACCCTACCCCTGAATACACACACACAGTTTTGCTGTACCAGCAGTGATTTAAAAGGGAAATGAGTGTTGTGTTTATGCGGAGCAGTCAAGCAGCACACAAACACTAAAGATGACAGGAAATGCCCTCTCGGTATCTTTCTCTCCCCAGCTGTGTTTGTTTGTGTTTATAGGTGTAATTGTGCACAGGTGTAACCAAGGTAATTGCAGTTGACTCAGAAAAAAATTATCTGTTTGTTGACTGTTTGGTGATTTGAGAAGAGGAAATGGCAACCTGTGTGTGTGTGTGTGTGTGTGTGTGTGTGTGTGTGTGTGTGTGTGTGTGTGTGTGTGTGTGTGTGTGTGTGTGTGTGTGTGTGTGTGTGTGTGCGTGTGTGCAATATGTGCTTTTTCCCTTTACAGATGTTCTTACCGTAGCTGTAGAGGGAGGTATCTGGGGAGCTCTCTGAGCTGGGGAACAGCACCCTCTGGTAGCCGTTGGGCATGTCAATGTTCAGCTGGGGCAGTGAGATGGCGTTCTTGATGATGGGTGAGACAGGAGGCGGTGGGGGTGAAATATCACGGGAACCGATCCTGGCACGGGGCACAGGGGACCGGCGTACATGCCTCAAGGTGCGGGAGAAGAAGCTGGTGGTCTTTGTGCTGCTGGTGGGTGAATCGGGGCTCACTGATTCCCCTTTGCCCCCATGGTTGCTAAGGAAGGAGGTGTCTCCGAACACATCGCCACCGCGGCCCACATGCATGGTGTGGCGAAAGTCTGGGAGCGGTGGGCTGATCATGTCCACGGAGAGTTCGCTCTTAAAGCGCCTCTTCCCCTGAGAGCCCGACACTAGGCCTTTAATTCCTGGCAGTTTTCCCAGACTCATGGTAGCAGAGATGAATACCCTTTAAATATAATTAATCACGGGGATAATAAATCCAGTAAGAAATCAGTCAACTTTTCCAATGTAAAAGGAGTGTTAAAAGACACTTAAACAACTTTCTGGATCCTTAAAAAAAATAAAAACACAAATTGTGTGCTGAGAATGTGTGTAGAATACATTCTCCACACGGCAGTAAGTGCCAGCTATTCATCGAGCGTAAGCCTGCAGTTTGGCTTTAGGAAGAGTCCCACTGAAGTTTTCAGCTGAATGATGGTTATCTATTGGAGTCAGTCAACATTCAAAGCTTTCTCTCTCAGGGCCAATTCTGTGCTTTAGAATGACTCCAGCCTCAAAAAGGCCTGTCCTCCTTCCCAGCAGCTTTCAGTCATGAGGAATAAAAAGAGGAGGAATGACACATCCCAGGGATTCTGGAATAACCACAGCCTATGTGGTCTGAGAGCTTGTGATCCACTAGGCTTTTTCCAGATGGTGGGTTTTTGAATATCAGTTCCGAAAATATATCTAGTTGCGTCTATCAAATATATACTGACAGTGAAACATAACTCATCCAGTATTTGTGCAGTGAAAGAGTGAGAGAATACCAAGAGATGCTCATATTCTGTCCATCAGACAAAATACATGTCACTATTTTGAACTTGTGTTTCTGCTTGTGAACACTAACAGTATAACTATGATGCTCTCACTGTTGGCAAGCTCAGACCTGTGAACGTTTCAAGAGCTAAATCAATATTAGACGTGCACAACAATTTCTATAATTAGGTCACTTAAATGTACCTTTCCCTTCAGCAACAAAAATATACAGGTCCTTAAACTTCCCTCTCAAAGTTAAGCAATGAGGCTTTACAAAAAAATAAATCTTGTTCTTCTCTTTTTAGGATCAGTCCAAACTGAAGTCTATACCTACCTCCTTTAAAATGAACACCAATGTCTTCTGTCAAGGCTGGACAGCCAGCAGTGTTACCTAGAGACCCCTTTCTGTGAAAACCATCCAAGGTCCTGTTTACAAACAGTTAACGAACATCCCACCCGTCTAGACACTAATCACCTTGCCAGAGGTTTACGAGATCCTCGTAAAATGAGAAGAAATATTTATGTTTTCTGTAAACCTAGTTAAAATTCCTTCTCGACTTGGCACAGTACAGTAGATAGGAGTCAGGCTGTGTTATACATCTGAAAGTGGTTATGTTGAAGCTGCTTGGCCCTGTGTGCTCTGTCCAATAAAGTTGTTGGAGATTATAAATAACTTGTTAAGGAACTGTAATGGGATTGTGTCAGCTTTAAAACAACCTCTATTACCACTTAACAATCACCCAGTGCTTTCTCTTCTTACCAATAGAGGTTTCAACACCAAGACAACAACTCTCACCAACCAGGTCACTTTAGATGTGGCTTATTGAGGAGGGACTCAATAGGCTGACACCTTTGATTGTCAGCTAATAATCTTCTCTAATGCACCTACACACATGAACACACTGCACTCAAATACCAAAACACACACTTGATACTTAGTCACTTAACTGACAACTCAGGTCCTGCCCGTTAGTGATGGAGGTTTCTAGGCTGCCACAGGTCCCCTCAATCAAGTCCTTCTTCCCTTCAGATACAGTAAGTGTTTCCAAAAACGAATTTGTAATCCTGCTTTGAAAGCAACCTCACCCTATACTCCCCTGTAATCAACAACTAAAATATTTCCAACCTGTCACTCACTAGCCGCTCAGTCGTTTTAGTTTTCCCTCATAGAAGTTTAATCTTGAATGTACCGTCCACAGGGGTGTCCGCTTTCAGTCCCTCTGAGACCCAGCAGAAAGAGCAGGGGGTCCGTTCACACATGTCGTCTCCACTAAAGCGCTTTATCTGCGTGTGGCACCACACAGTCCATGGGACATCCTGTCACTTCGCTCCCCTCTCACCGGGACTATTGTCCTCTTTTATCCTTTGTTGTACAGTTCAGCACATTTACCACAGGCCCGGGACACCAGGCATTTAGGGACAATGAAACACCATACAAAAAGGGATATTGTTTAAAAAAAAGGCAATACACTAAAGTGCAGTAATCCGTGCGACTGTTTTGTCTGTGTCTTGGAAGAAAAGGAGCTCCTCTGGGATTGGCTGTGTCCTGGATTAGCTTCTAATCCCTCTCTCCATTCCTCCCTCTCCTCTCTCGTTCTCTGCCTCTCCCAATCCAGATAGCGTTTTGAGATACAGGTAAGTGGCTCCTCTCTCTTTCTTCATTCAGACCACGTCAGGGCTGCCTGGAGAAGACTTCACAGAGAGTTACAGAGTTAGAGAAAAGGCAACCATTAATAGGACTCACATAAATGGGGTCACATAAATGTGTCCGGTTGCTGAACATCTAGATTGACTTATTTTGGGAATGCTTCTTTTCCCCCAGTTTTGGCTCATGAGTCACTTCTTACGGCCAACAGGTCATAAAATGTTTGTTTTTTGGTATGTGAGTTGTTTTCCAAAATAAGAGAGCACCACAACATATTTTAGAGAGCCTTGCATGTCATTGCCAGTCTCCAAATGCAATATATCCACTTCACACAGAGGTTTTTACAGCAGGGTTCAACTTGCGGTCCGCAGGTCAGGTGATTTGATTCGTCCTCCCGTTTTCTGAGCAAAAGAAAGCATGAAAGACTGTAAAAACACCAGAAAATCAGCTCTAAGTGATTTTGGAAATCTGTTCCAAACTATTCCCAAGTACAATAGAGAGATGTGTGATGTAATTCAAATGTAATGTGATTATGTTTTGGTCAAACATGATAGTGTTTCAGGCTTCTTGCGGTCAATTTGCAGTCTACAAATGATTGGTAATTAGGTTCCGGGACCCTGACCATCCGCTCGAGAAAAGACATCAGTCCGTGGCTGAATCTAGTTGGTGATCCCTGCTTTAAAGAATCTGAAGTGTTTAATTGTCAGGTTTGTCTCAAACCCTCTTAACTAAATTCACACCCTAGGAAGAATGCGGAATGACATAATTCTGTATTCTAGAGTTACAATATACTTCTAATTTTACACCACTAACTGTATTTAAGGCACTTCAGGACTGTGTCGGTACAAGGTAGCCATGTTTATGTAGGTCTACTCTATAGTCTGCGATGTTCTTCCTGCATGCTGAGGAAGTGAACACCTAACTTAACCCCGTGTGGCTTTGGCTGACTGCTCCACAGCGTCTCTGAGGATTAGTGTCACGGCCTGTCAGTGTGACGTGGTGTCTCATTTGGAGTACAGGGGTTAGAGTAGAGGCACCTGTGGCTGCTGCTACTCGGGCTTAGGATAGTGAGGGAAGGAAAGGGGGAAGGAGGACTGAGGATGTTTGTCGTTGGCGCCTGTACTGTTTCGTCTTCTCATTAACGATTTAGCTGCAATTCAGTTAAGAGGCTGATTAGTCGTCTGCGACGGTAGTGTGCGAGTGACAGGGAGGAGGGGCGGTCGATGCTGGCTGGTTGCCTGGTGCGTCAAAACCAATCTGTTGTAAGGGATGCCTGTCCTTGGCTAGTTGCCACTCCTATCGTTCACAGTGGGTGTCTCTGTCTCTTATAGCACCTCTGCAAGCTCTTCTAATCTCACACTAAATGGCTCCCTCCTTCTCCTACCCTGACATTTTACACGGTCCCATCTCTCCCTCTCTTTATCAGTACATCCACAACTTTCTGTGAGCTTTTAGATGCCTCTGTGCTCATAAACCCTGCAGATCAGGAATCCACTGCAGGCTCTTTATACAGTACATGGACTGGTTAGAGACGCACAGGGAGATGCATGGCTCTGCTAAACATTAGATTTATTATTTAATTGTATCGGCACACATCCGTAAACAAGATGAGTTATGCCGCAAGGCTGGCGAGGGCAGCCTGTCTGATTGTATCTAAACTATGGGAGACATGGCGATCTGAAACTGTAATGGGAGCAGTGTGTGAGGGGAAGACAGCCGGGCAAGCTTCATTATGGCCGTCAAATAAAGGACCTAAAGCTCTGAATGGAAACACTTTTAATCTCCCTTTCTTGTAAATGTTTTCATTCTCTGTCTCCCTTTACTTTTTTTCTCTCTCGTCACTCTTTCCTTGCCTCTCTCTCTTTCTTTCTTTCTTTCTTTCTTTCTTTCTTTCTTTCTTTCTTTCTTTCTTTCTTTCTTTCTTTCTTTCTTTCTTTCTTTCTTTCTTTCTTTCTTTCTTTCTTTCTTTCTTTCTTTCTCTCTTTCTTTCTTTCTTTCTTTCTTTCTCCCTCTCTTTCTTTCTCTCTCTCTTTCTTTCTTTCTCTCTTTCTTTCTCTCTCTTTCTTTCTTTCTTTCTTTCTTTCTTCCTTTCTCTCTTTCTCTCTTTCTTTCTTTCTTTTCCCTCTCGGTGTCCTCCTGCTTGCCCAGTAAATGGGTTTAGTTTTCAGAGGAACAGCTGGTACCACAAAGCCCGCAAATTGCAGAACTGAGCTCTGCACTGGGACGGTCCTGCCACAGTGGGTCAGCTCTGAGGCTGCTTCCACTGGATAGTCCTGGTGCCTTTCAAACGCACCCGCGGGTCCTCCCCCCCCAGATTTATAAAGAAAAATTAATAATTGATGGACATAAAAAAGGAGGAAATCTGTTTGCAGGTATTCCCACACATTATAGAGAGACATGTGACCATATACAAAATGTAAGCAACGTTTGAAATTATTTTGTTTTATTCTAAAAATATACATCTGCTCAAGAAAAATCCGTCCCACAGCAGAATCTAGTTGATTATCCCTGTTGTAGAGCATTGCACCACCAGGCTGTGGGTTAAGACGCATGACTCCAAATACTGTCACTTAGTTTACAAGGATCTACTTTTGCGACGTGGCTATAGAAGGTCTGCCAGGTCCCCTAGTGGTGTAGTGTGTGTGTGTGTGTGTGTGTGTGTGTGTGTGTGTGTGTGTGTGTGTGTGTGTGTGTGTGTGTGTGTGTGTGTGTGTGTGTGTGTGTGTGTGTGTGTGTGTGTGTGTGTGTGTGTGTGTGTGTGTGTGTGTGTGTGTGTGTGTGTGTGTGTGTGTGCATAGTCCTCCCTCCCCATAATTCCCTTGATGCAGTAGATTGCAACATTTCAACACTGCATTGCCTAATGCTCATCTCCAAAGATGTTCATTTGCCAACACTTTCTCTCGTCATAAACCAGTGTCTTCTTGACCATACTTACTGTATGTTAACACAACAGAGGGACAATAAGTCAGAACAACAGTGGAGTGTAAATACATCCCTATTCCATTTCAATAGCATGTTAGACCACCAGACCAGAGAGTGTTTGCTCTCTAAACTTCCACATAGCAAACATCAGTAGAGGCCAGAAATACCATCAGAAATGTTGCTCCCTTCTTACTGCTCTCAGATCAGTTATTAGCAGAGTGATTGTGTGAGGTAAGCCTCACTATTCACTGGCCTGTGATGCTGGCAGGATCTCAGTACAGTTGTGCCATGAAACACCAGCAGTAGCCAATTGATTTCACTGTTTCGAAGTATTGGGTTTCTTGGGGTCCAATTGAAAGCCACAGAGATTTTAAGACACCTGTTTGTGAAATAATTAACCCCTATATAATTTCTATGAGAGAGCATTGAGTTAGAATTACATATTCAAAGTGTTACAGGACAATGAATTAGGCTTTTGGTCACTCTTGTTGTATTTACACATCATGCTGAATACTGGCAGTTGGTAGTCATTTCCTGATGTAGGGGTGCACACATTCAGAGGAAATCAATCAATGTTAATCAACTTGGACCTCATTTTGTAAGTTAACCCTGATTTACAGTTTCTTAAACATGTACATGCAGTCAAGATGAGTGGTCTGGTTTTAGGTTCATTCTACAGTATGCACCTGGGGATGTTGAGAATGTAAGTATGTAATGGGACAGAAATTGGATTAGAGAAGGAAAATATCAAAACACAAACACAACTTTATCTCCCACAGAGATTGGATTTCAAATTTCCAGAGCTTCCCTTGTTGGTGACACACACGCGCACACAGACACTCACAATAAAACATTAATGCATAAGAGATGATGGTCCCAGACTCCAGAATAATTAGCCTACCTTCCTGTAGCCTTTATAACACAATTATAATCACTGAAACACAATAACACTGTGAATTTCTAATGATATTTTGGTAACTGGACTGAGAACATTCACTAAGTGGCGGTTGCTGTCACCTTGTGTACTGGTCCCTCTGTCCCCAGCTATGCGCCACTGTCAGCTCTCTCTCTTTCTCTACACACAATTATGCGGTCCAGGCACACAACGGATCCCAACTCCCGTCTAGAATATCCGGCAGTCTACCTTGTCTCGATGTAGAAAATTACTATACATTACAGATTTTATACAACATTTAAGGGACTGATCAACGTGATTTATACCAGTACATTACCCCCACCATTGTTTCAATTTGTCTTTACTTTCCAGTATATTTCTGCATTAGCCTATAATAATGTATCAGCAGTTAGGATAAATATATGTAAATAAAGTCATTTCCATACGAAGTACAGACAGCGTAATAATTTATTCCGATGTAATCTTACCATAAAATCCTCTGAAAGTTCGCTATCGCTCCATAAACTATAAAGGGAAAAGGTATATAGAAAACAGTATTTTCAATGTGTGCCACCCTTGTCTTCTTTGATATGCTTCGATGTATTGAAAGGTTTCCAGTAAAGTCCATAATGTGCTGTGCAGAGGTGTTGCGAGGCTGCTTAGAAATAGTTTCGCTGGAAGATGCGAAGGAGATACATGTTTGCAGCGCAGGAACGTGAGCGAAAAAAAGTTGTAAAATCAGGATTTGAATGACGCCTTCAACAAACGTTCACCGTAAAAAAATAAATTGGGAGGGGACTTGGAAGTCTTGTGACATTTATGCACAGTAATCGCTGTACTGTTGCAGCAGCAAGCGCCTTTATGATGCATAAATTAATTGTGTTTTCTTTTCTCATTAACAAATACAATGTGGTTAAAATCAACTCCGGCTTTTAAATTCAATTGATACGTTCTCTTTATTTTAGTTCCTGAAGGATGTTTTTTAGTCCAATACAAAAACGTGCCACTAATTATTTGTACACTATTGAAAAAGGTGCTATCTAAAACCTAAAATGGTTATTTGACTCTCCCCATAAGAGAAACCTTTGAAGAACCTTTTTTCGGTTCCAGGTAGAACACTTTTGGATTCCATGTAGAACTCTTCCATGGAGGTATCTACATGGAATCCAAAAGGGTTCTATATGGAATCATTAAGGGCTCTTCCTGGAACCAAAAAGGGTTCTCCTATGAGGACACCCAAAGAACCATTTTGGAACCCTTTTTTCCCTAGATTGTAGGTCTTGATGTCTACAAAGCATTGCCATCCATCCCAGCCAGCAAGAGCTTGGAACAGGGAATTAGATGGAGGGGGTTAGGGGGGTGAGCGGGGGTTGCACTGCTGGCCACTCCAAAAGGATACAGCCTCGTCAGGAATGCCCAAGAATCGACAAAGCCTTGATGTGCCAACAAATATTTTCCAAATTCCAAAGTGGTTAGTGATTGGGCTAATCTTGTAAAACTCCTTGAGCCCTGGTGACCTGGGCTGTTGGCTGTTTCTCAAAACATCAGACGATCAGCAGGAAGGCAGGCAGCTCTGGAGTGTCTGGGAGTCAATGTGCTACATTTCATGTCTGTCCCCACAAAACCACATACCACTGGGCTGAAGTTAGAAGGCAGAAAGAAGAGGGGGTGTAAGGATGTCAGACACCGCCGAAGACACTCTGAGACCAGAACGATGAGGCATAATTTGGAACCTTGATTTCCCTTACTCATACAACCCTCTCTCAGTCAGCTCCCTCCCTCCCTCTTTTCCTTATTTTTTCTCCCTCACAATTTCCCACTCCACTCTATCCCAAGGAAAACAGTCTTGGGCTGAGTATGCCGGTTCTTCAACAAAAAAAGAGCATGACAGTTTTGGACCCTGGACAGACATTGGTCCCTAAAAGATGGCAAGATTACATCCCCCTCTTTTACTCTTTCTCCCTCTCACACTTTCTCATACATAGAATTAATTCCTCACACTCTATTTTCCATTTTCCATCACTCTCCTCTCTTTTTGTACCCTCTCAACTTTCTAATCCTCACCTTAATCACCTTTTCTCATGCTCTCCCCTCCATGCTCTCCCCTCCATGCTCTCCCCTCCATGCTCTCCCCTCCATGCTCTCATTCAGAATTGGAGATACTGATGTTCTGCAGCTGTTGTCAACAGGACCTGGTAGTCCTCATACATTTACAGAAGTATGTCTGACCTCATCAGCCCCTCAAATCCATCCTTTACACCCACTCCTCCTTCCCTCCCTCCCTCTCTCCATCCCTCCCTATTGGCTTCTGAGGTTCCGGCACATTCCCCTTCATGGGAAATGGATTTCTCCACTGATCACTTATTTCCCCCGCAACTATGAAAGCCTATCCTGCCATTAGTCTCTATTTGTTCAATTCTCCAGCTGCCAGGCCTTCCTGAAGTGGGTGTCAGTGAAACCACAGGCACATCCACGAACCCCAGAAGCCTTGGTGCAAAGTTGAAGTAAAATATGAACTGATGATCTGAGGGTGAGAACAAACAATATCCACATCGTTGGGATGTTCAGAATCACCCAGGATATCTTTGTACAGTGGCAAAGTCTGGCAAACTTATAGGACTGTTTTTATGGGATACCCTTTATGCTGGTTGAGGCATTGGCACATACAGCACTGTTGTTCTAAAGTTTTGAGTGTAGACTTGAGTGTCACAGAGTGAATTCTGACTGATTCTGCGTAGTTTTTGGTGGCTGTGAAGTTTCTATTCCCATGTTCTTCATGATGATATCGGTGCTCCCACTTGACCCACTTCACTCATAAACCAGTCAGCAGGCCAGAATCCAATCAACCACTTACTGAAGCAACTGAAGTCAGTCAAGGGTCAGTCAAGTTAATAATGCATAACACATACAGTAGTAACACATGGTAAATGGATACATAGATCAGTCAAATTATACAGAATAAAGTGTCTTGGTCTGCATGTCTATGCATTCTTTTTGCATTTCTATCTATTCCTTCATTTTCCTGTTTTAGGAAGTGCTATTCTCTTGGACTTTTGTTTAATAATTTATCCATACGTCTATGCTTTTCTTCATACAGTCCTGTGTGATGTTGTGGCTCATTAGATCTGCCTCAGAGTAGCCTACAGTGGCTGGGTACTAATGGACTATGATCTCCACAGTTCACACTCGCACTCACACACACACACACACACACACACACACACACACACACACACACACACACACACACACACACACACACACACACACACACACACACACACACACACACACACACACACACTGTTTACACAGTGGGAATGAGAGAGGAGTTGAAAAGGACTGATGGCTCCTTTGTGACCACTTAGGGGATCATATATTTTTAAGATCCACTGGCGGCTTTTGAGTGTGTGAATGTGTGTGTGTGCTTGTTTGTGTGTGTAACGGATGTGAAACGGCTAGCTTAGTTTGCGGTGCGCGTTAAATAGCATTTCAATCGGTGACGTCACTTGCTCTGAAACCTTGAAGTAGTACTTCCCCTTGCTCTGCAAGAGCTGCGGCTTTTGTGGAGCGATGGGTAATGATGCTTCAAGGGTGACTGTTGTTGATGTGTTCAGAGGGTCCCTGGTTCGTGCCCAGGTATGGGCGAGGGGACGGTCTAAAGTTATACTGTTACATGTGCATGCATGGATGCATGTGTGTCCTTTCAATTGTACGTGAGTACTGTGCCAATATGTTTTACTGTGCAAAATATGTTTTGATGAGGTATCTATGCAATACCAGTTGTCCTGTCATGATTTACAGTAATGAGATGAGTGTGCATTCACATGCATCCCCAAAACAAACCACCTGAAGTGTGACAGACCCTAGAATCGAAGGGATTGAAGAGGATTGCTGGTGACAAATGAGCAATGTGATGTCATCTGACACCCTGATGTGGAGAGTACAGATGCAGCCTGGGAACAGCAGGCCCTCTTCACACCAGAAGCTCCGAGGTTAAGACGGGAATCATGCAGACCCTCGAATCGAAGGGATTGAAGGGGATTGCTGATGACAAATGAGCAATGTGATGTCATCTGACACCCTGATGCAGAGAGTACAAATGCAGCCTGGGAACAGCAGGCCCTCTTTACACCAGAAGCCCCGAGGTTAAGACGGGAATCTGCCGAGTTCAGAGACTGGAGGGCTTTTCACTTTCATATGCTGATAAAATATACACACATGCGCACAAATGCACAAATGCGCTAGCATATACATGCACGCACACACACTGGCCTGGGAACAGTCATAACTGCTTATTTTTATAGGATCCTCTTGTAGTCATATACACCCACAGTCGCCGCTGCATACACAGCACTCACACATGGGAATGTAAACAGTGTTGAGTATCTCTGTTTGTAAGAGTGATTTGCTTTGATGGCCTCAGGCTGACACTGTTGTTGTTTTCCTGTTGAGATTTAGACATTTTAGATTGAAACTAGAGGGGGTTTAGAGCTGGACCCATGCCAGTCACACAGACAGAAAGAGAGAGAGAGAGTTGGAGCTGAGCAGAAATTTCACATCCAAAAGAAAGCTCGGAATTCTGTCAACCAGTGTTCCATTTCTTTTAAGGGGAGCCACATGAGCTAAATAAAATGAGGGAAACAAGGGAGGGAGAGGGAGAAAAAGATGAGAGAGAAACAAGAAGAGCCAAGAGACATGCATAAAAAGAGGATGAACGGACATAGAGACATGGGGAGCAAAAGATGAAGGAAGATAGAGCAAGGAGGATGGGAGGCCTTGGGTATGCATGCGAGGAGGAAAGTGAGGGAGGTAGAGGGGAAGGAGGGCTAGTAAAACAGGATGAGAAGTCTCTCAGACAGAAAAGGGATTTCTCCTCAGGAAATTACTTTCACACAGTTTTTACAGTCTGCCAAGAAACACTAACTTACTGTATATGGTTTAACTACAGTAGAAATACGCTAAATTGTAAGATATGAACGTTTTGTTAGTTGATTGTAATAGGAACAACTACTTAATTTGGCTTGTCATACTAAAGTTATTGTTGCGATGCTGTATTGCTCATTTCTACCACACATGTTTCCAATTGAGTGCTCACTGTTGCAAGTACATCAAAATACTTGTGGGCATTAAACGTGCTTTCCCACTAGGCACAAACTGGTTGAATCCACATTGTTTCCACATCATTTCAACAAACTTCAATGCAGTGACGTTGAATCAACATGTAAAACGGATAAAACTGATTGAATTTGCAAAGAGTCATAAACACAAAGACATTTTGGGAATGTTTGTCTTTTTTACCAAAACTTTTCACTTAAATCCAATTACATATTTAACATTAATGGTGATATCATGTTGAATTCACATTAGATGACAATTCAATGAAATGTTCATCAAAACTAAACTTTGAACTGATGTCTATGTCTAGTGGGTTACCTTTAATAAAGTCATATTGTAGAGTAGTGGTGCTGATACTGCACTATGTTCATACAATCATTTATCCACTGCACCCAGAGCATAAATCGAAGTGGCAGACCAGTATGCATCAGTCACCACTCCGCAGACCACATCCCTCAGTTAAGATGAATTATTTGTGTGTGATCACCGGAATGAAAACAGTTTTGAATGATGTTGCATCGACCATCTCTTTAGCCGGCCAAACAAAACAATACCAAGAATATACTTTAGTACAGCATGGGCCAAGAGCAGCATGGCCAAGGGCAGGGGGCATAATGTAGGTCTATGAATGCTTTCCAGTCCCCTACTGGTCTGTTCAAAGCCTCTTCAGCCCTTACTAAAACTAGCCACTAACCTGTATCTAGAACAGTCAATCAAACATACAGTACAAAGCTGGTGGGATATGGAAAAATACATCAACATATTTTTCAAACACAAATGGTTCATTTCTGTATTTTCCTCTGCCTCTCTTCCAGCGCTACCTTGCCAGGCCTGCTATTAAAGTGCATTAGGAGAGTTGTGGAGAGCAGGGCTGGAGTTAGAATCCCTTATGAAACCCAGATGTTCTCCTGGAACGTAGGGGACAGCCAGGGAGGGGAGGGGAGGGATGTACGAGGGGGATTCAGGGAGACCATGGTGGTGCCATTGGGGCAACGTCTCTTCAGACCCAGAGTCAAGGTTTTCTCTGCAGGGTCTGAGAATTATGCAGCTACCGCTCTGTCATAACCACACTATGGATGGGATGGCATTGCACAGTCTGTGGTAAAATAGGAAGAGGGGGATCATAGCTCTGACAGACTCAATTGGTCTCTGGTATACTGAAGGTTCCTAGTACTAGCGTATATGAACCCATTCACTGTGTCACATACATTTCCCCTTCAGATTTATTTGTCCTCTTTGTGTAGGAGGAAGAGGATCTCCTCAGTTTGACTCCCATCCAGACAGAGACAGTGTGTGTCATGTGTGTGTGTGCATGTGTTTGGTTTTACTATCTTTGTGGGGACCAGAAGTCCACACAAGGATAGTAAAACAAGGAAAATTATGGGGGCATTTCACCAGTCCCCAAAAGGACAAGGCTATTTTAGGCTCAGGGGTTAGGGTTAGAGTTAAGGTTAGAATTAAAGTTAGAATTAGGTTTAGGGTATAGGCTTAGGTTTAGAGTTAGGGTTAAGTTTAGTTTTAGGGGTTAAGGTTAGGGTTAAGGTTAAGGTTTAGGGTTAGGGATAGGTTTAGTTTTAGGGGTTAGGGTTAGGGTTAAGGCTACGGTTTAGGATTAGGTTTAGGGGTTAGGGAAAATATAATTTTGAAAGGGAATTAATTGTGTGGTCCCCACAAGGATAGTAAAACAAATGTGTGTGTGTGCATGTGTGCGTGTGTGCGTGCGTGCGTGCGTGTGTGCGTGTGTGCGTGTGTGCGTGCGTGCGTGCGTGTGTGTGTGTGTGTGTGTGTGTGGTTGAAAGGGTCATGTATGTAAAGGTTGGGTTAGGGGGTACATACTAAGGGACTGTGGGTCAAAGTCTCCACCCTTTGTTTTTGTTTGGACTGCACCCCTATTTCCGTGAATTCTGACTGGTCAGGAAGCCATGCTTGGCTCAGAGACAATGGATCATTGTGCTGTCCAGCCACCGCTCCTGTCAGGCTAAAACAGGAAGACTGACTTGAGTGTGCACAAATACACATATACTCAGACATGCACACTCATGCAGAGACACACATTGAAAAATTCAATCACACACACTGAGAGGCTGTGAGACTCTGAAATTCACCTCTCGGTTTTTACGAGCCAGGCTATATATAGACCTGTGTGTCTCCGGGGACAGATGATACACTGAACATGACTTGACAGATGATCCGGCACAGTATCGAGCCCTTAAGGTATCCTGCAATCCTTCCCCTTCCACTACTTTTCCTTCTTCCAGTACGTCTTTTTCCGTACAATTTTTCCAAGGAAATTCAACCATAATTTAGACATACAGTCAGGGCTCCTCAAAGAACCAAACAGGGGGATTCTAAAAGTTTCAACTCTTTCAAAGACATATTCTCTATCAAAGGTAAATAGTCTCATATGCACTTATAGTATGAGATGCTCACTTTAACACACCAATCAACAGATACAGTACCGTTCAAAAGTTTGGGGTCACTTAGAAATGTCCTTGTTTTTGAAAGAAAAGCTTTTTTTTTGTCAATTAAAATAACATCAAATTAATCAGAAATGTAGTGTAGACATTGTTAATGTTGTAAATGACTATTGTACCTGGAAGCGGCTGATTTTTAATGGGATATCTACATAGGCATACAGAGGCCCATTATCAGCAACCATCACTCCTGTGTTCCAATGGCACGTTGTGTTAGCTAATCCAAGTTTATCATTTTAAAAGGCTAATTGATTATTATAAAACCCTTTTGCAATTATTTTAGCACAGCTGAAAACTGTTGTTCTAATTAAAGAAGCAATAAAACTGGCCTTCTTTAGACTAGTTGAGTATCTGGAGCATCAGCATTTGTGGGTTCGATTACAGGCTCAATGTGGCAAGGACATTTCTAGAGGACCCCAAACTTTTGAACCGTACTGTATGTTTTACTGACACACCAAAGAAACTAGAGAACCAGGTTTCACCAGTCAAAGGTGGAAGAAGAGGGGTGGATTGAACGGACAGGGTCAGAGGAACCCAGTTGAAAAGAGGTGACAATAGTGGAGTGGAGTCTTCCAGTTTGAGTCATGGGTGAGTCATAGAGACACAGGGGTTCATACCCTCTCCCTTTCTCTGTATTTGGATGTCTGGTCGAGACAGTCCATTGTATGAAACAGCCCATTGTGCGCCTAAACATGCACACATTCATGGTCCAGACACGCACACATCAAAACAGTCCTTCAACGGTTGTGCTGGATGCATTAGTGCACTGTGGTTCATTGTGTGAGACATTCCCCTACACAGTATACTGAAGTATGAAAATATGTCTGTCTAAAACATTAACGTACAAACACAATTCCTAAATAGTGTCACTCATCTAATTATAACAGATAAAATGCACACACACTAATACAACAGCATATCCTGCTGTTACCCTGCAATCTCCCATTCTGTCACCACCACACTCTTCCCATTGTCATGATCCTCATGAGAGATGACACTTCTGTGCCTGCTTGCTGACTTTATTACAGATTTAGGGGGATTCTCTTGGGCCAAGGGAATGTGAGGAGTGGGATGTTTGCCGTCAAGAGTCATGAAAAATGTCCCTGTGTGACCTTTAACTGTTGACCTGTGACTGAGGGTCTAGACCACTCGGAGACATTTCTATGTCTTGCTTCTCTAATACGCACATGCAAATGCGTTTGCATGCCCGTGCTCACACACAGTAACAAACACACACTCATTGGCATATTATCTCTGATAAAGAGATTGCCTCCGTAGATAAAGAAGAGCAGAACAAGACTATATAAAATAAATAATACAAAATACAGAGCAATATTGTATGCTCCAAAGAAATATATACAGTTGAAGTCGGAAGTTTACATACACCTTAGACAAATACATTGAAACTCAGTTTTTCACAATTCCTGACATTTAATCCCAGTACAAATTCCCTGTCGTAGCTCAGTTAAGATCACCACTTTATTTTAAGAATGTGAAATGTCAGAATAATAGTAAAGAGAATGATTTTTTCAGAGTTTATTTCATTCATCACATTCGGGTCTTGGGTCACTTGGGTCAAACGTTTCGGGTAGCCTTCCACAAGCTTCCCACAATAAGTTGTGTGAATTTTGGCTCATTCCTTCTGACAGAGCTGGTGTAACTGAGTCAGGTTTGTAAGGCCTCCTTGCTCGCACACGCTTTTTCAGTTCTGCCCACAAATGTTCTATAGGATTGAGGTCAGGGCTTTGTGATGGCCACTCCAATACCTTGACTTTGTTGTCCATGAGCCATTTTTCCACAACGTTGGAAGTATGCTTGGGGTCATTGTCCATTTGGAAGACCCATTTGTGACCAAGCTTTAACTGATGTCTTGAAATGTTGCTTCAATATATCCACATAATTTTCTGTCCTCATGATGCCATCTATTTTGTGAAGTGCACCTTACAACATGATGCTGCCACCCCCATGCTTCACAGTTGGGATGGTGTTCTTCGGCTTGCAAGCCTCCCCATTTTTCCTCCAAACATAATGATGGTCATTATGGCCAAACAGTTCTATTTTTGTTTCATCAGACCAGAGGAAATTTCTCCAAAAAGTACGATCTTTGTCCCCATGTGCAGTTGCAAACCTTAGTCTGGCTTTTTTTATGGCGGTTTTAGCAATGACCAACAACCAACTTGACTGAGCTTGAAGAATTTATAAAGAATAATGTGCAAAAATTGTGCAATCCAGGTGTGCAAAGGACCTAGAGACTTACCCAGAAAGACCCACAGCTGTAATGGCTACCAAAGATGATTCTAACATGTATTGACACAGGGGTGTGAATACTTATGCAAATAAGATATGTCTGTATTTTTTATTTATTTTATATTTGCTAAAATGTCAAAAAAGATGTTAACTTTGTCAAAATCTATTTAATCAATTTTGAATTCAGGTTGTAACACAACAAAATGTGGAATAAGTCAAGGGGTATGAATACTTTCTGAAGCCACTGTACACCACTTACCACAATTAGGGCAACATTAAGTTTAAAACTACTGGAACAGTGGTGAACTTGCCTGGTATTGGACCCAAGTGTATCTTGTCCCCATGCACAGTGAGGAAGATGGTTCAGGAAGAAAAGAAATGTCCGAGAGCCACAGTTAGAGTATTACAGAACTTGGTCGCATTTTGGGGTCGCCAATTCTCCAAATCTACAATTAGACTCCACCTTCATGCCAATAGGCTATTTGGAAGGGTTGCCATAAAAATACTTTATTGACACACACACACACACACACACACACACACACACACACACACACACACACACACACACACACACACACACACACACACACACACACACACACACACACACACACACACACACACACACACACACAAATGTGAAGAACTGGAGTTTGGTACTTGGATTGGAACTGGGTGCTATGGCCAGATGAGATGAAAACAGAGCTCTTTGGCCATGCCGAAGAAGGACGCATATGCAGGAAAGAACCTCATACCTACTGTAAAATATGGTTGTAGATGTTTGATGTTATGGGGCTGTTTTGTTTCAACTGGTCCTGTGGAGTTTTTTAAGGTCAATGGCATCATAAACTATACCAAGTACCCGGACATTTTAGCCAAAGAACCCGGTTGCCTCTGCCACGAGGCAAAACCTGGCCACAAGTGGATCTTCCAGCAAGACAATGACCATAAGCACATATCAAAATCCACAATGAAATTATTAATTGACCACAAAATCTACATTTTGCAATGGCCATCTCAGTCTCTGGACTTGAACACCAACACTGTGGTTTGAATTAAAGAGGTCAGTCCATAAGTGCAAACTGTTGGATATCAAAGATCTGGAAAGATTCTGTATGGAGGAATGGTCTAAGATTCCTCCCAATGTGTTCTTCAATCTCATGCAATTTTTTTGAAAAAGGCTAAGTGCAGTTGTCCTCGCAAGGGGAGGGGGCACAAAGTACTGAAAACAAGGGTGCTAATAATTTTGACACTTCTCTTTTTGGGGGAAACTGAAAACTAGCTGTCATTGGTAGAGGTTTGGAACTCTCTTTCTTAATGGTCTATTAATGATGATGTCACCAAAACTCCATCCCACCAAAACAGGGGAAATTTTCAAGCGGTCTTTTCAAACAGCTCTTACACTAAAAGGGCATTATCCTAATTTTCACAATGACACTGTATTATGCCTACCTCAGTGTGGAGATATATACAAAACCTGGGAATTCGTGGTTTTGACTGTACTGGGCCTTTAAACAAAAAAAAATTCTCAATTGTATAAGTACCAAATAAAAATAAAAAACATTTTTTTGGAGCATACAATATAGGTCAGCATATGTATTATTTATAATATAGTCTTTTTTTGCTCATCTTTATCAAATGTGCCAATAATTTCAGATGCGACTGTAACTGGTCAGCCAAGTATTGCTGTTCCATTTTCAACGTTACTGGGAGTCCCTCTAATAGGAAAGAGAAAAATGTCAGTATTTATTGTGTGGCCTTGCCACAACTTTCCATTTCTGTTTGAGTGCTTTTTCGAAAATGTGTCTAAACCCATTTAACACAACACTAAACATGAAAACATGAAAAGGCACATTATAAAATAAAAATGTTTTATGAAGTCTGAGTGGTCAACAAAGCTGTCTATAAATGCAGTTCATATGTGTGGCAGTGCTTACATTTAGATAGCCATGCATGCTACATACAGTGGGGCAAAAAAGTATTTAGTCAGCCACCAATTGTGCAAGTTCTCACACTTAAAAGATGAGGAGGCCTGTAATTTTCATCATAGGTACACTTCAACTATGACAGACAAAATGAGATGAGATTGTAGGATTTTTAATGAATTTATTTGCAAATTATGGTGGAAAATAAAGTATTTGGTCAATAACAAAAGTTTAACTCAATGATTTCTTATATACCCTTTGTTGGCAATGACAGAGGTCAAAAGTTTTCTGTAAGTCTTCACAAGTTTTTCACACACTGTTGCTGGTATTTTGGCCCATTCCTCCATGCAGATCTCCTCTAGAGCAGTGATGTTTTGGGGCTGTTGCTGGGCAACACAGACTTTCAACTCCCTCCAAAGATTTTCTATGGGGTTGAGATCTGGAGACTGGCTAGGCCACTCCAGGACCTTAAAATGCTTCTTACGAAGCCACTCCTTCGTTCCCCCCGGGCGGTGTGTTTGGGATCATTATCATGCTGAAAGACCCAGCCACATTTCATCTTCAATGTCCTTGCTGATGGAAGGAGGTTTCCACTCAAAATCTCACGATACATGGCCCCATTCATTCTTTCCTTTACACGGATCAGTTGTCCTGGTCCCTTTGCAGAAAAACAGCCCCAAAGCATGATGTTTCCACCCCATGCTTCACAGTAGGTATAATGTTCTTTGGATGCAACTCAGCATTCTTTGTCCTCCAAACACGACGAGTTGAGTTTTTACCAAAAAGTTATATTTTGGTTTCATCTGACCATATGACATTCTCCCAATCTTCTTCTGGATCATCCAAATGCTCTCTAGCAAACTTCAGACGGGCCTGGACATGTACTGGCTTAAGCAGGGGGACATGTCTGGCACTGCAGGATTTGAGTCCCTGGCGGCGTAGTGTGTTACTGATGGTAGGCTTTGTTACTTTGGTCCCAGCTCTCTGCAGGTCATTCACTAGGTCCCCCCGTGTGGTTCTGGGATTTTTGCTCACCGTTCTTGTGATAATTTTGACCCCATGGGATGAGAACTTGAAAATTACAGGCCTCTCTCATCTTTTTAAGTGGGAGAACTTGCACAATTGGTGGCTGACTAAATACTTTTTTTGCCCCACTGTACATCCTATAATTTAAAGGTTAATGACAACCACATGTTCTTGGAAAGAAAGTGATAAAGATATAGCTGGCATGAGGCTAATATTGAATAAGGTGATGTTGGGTGGTGCATTTGTGAGCATGTGCAAGGTGTGTACATTTTGGGTAGAGGGATGTTTTCTTTTAGGTGTGTCTCTAAGTGTGAGTGAGGGAGTTATTAAGACAAATAAGGCCTCGAATTTCAACCCATGACCCCTCCGCAAATTCTCTAACTATACAAACTGAAGCACTAATGCCAATATGCTCCATTTTTAACTGGGCTTTATGTTACAGTCTGCGTCCTGCGCTACACAGGGCCTGATGGAAAACACAGACAGGTCTGTGGATGTGGCTGCTCTGCTACCCATGGCTCTGTGCCCAGATCCCAGTATAGTGTTCTGTGGTTAGGAGAGAGGGAATGTCCTGGAATGGTTACTAGATCTACAAAACACAATGGGCTGAGTTTAATGGTGTTGGATGGTTTTTCTGACTGAAAAATACATTTATAGTGAGGAGAACCATGGAAGGAGAGTGAGAGAAGTTGTTCTTATGTAAAGAACCTTTCTCAAACCTTTCTTCTCTCACTCAGTTGCCAGTAATGGGACATATACAGATACCTTTGGTCTTCACTGAAATGTTTTACATTAATTGCATCCTTTCATCCATTTTAGATTTTTTAACAATTTGACATTGGCTGGCTCAGAGTCTCTGATCTGTGGCCAGTTCCTTTATATTTCAGTTGGCAGCTATCAGCTTCTTAATGGTGCTTTGGTGATTGACAGAGTTCATTCAAACACGGTTCCAAAGAAGCCACTGTTCTAATGGAAGTTCTATGACCTACACACACAAAATAATATATATATATAGTGCAAAATAAGGGTTCTTTGGCTTTTAACCAAAGCGGATCCCTTTTTGGTGGTATATGGAACCTTTTTTTAAGGTTCTATAAAGAATCATAGCGAAACCTTTATGGAGAACAGTTAAATAAAGAACCTTTCTCAATCTCAGAGGCTCTACAAAGAACCTTTTGGATAACCATGCAAGTTTTTAAAATTCTGATTAGGCATGTTATATTGCTAAAATTCCATAGGCGTTATTATTGTGTTATTTGACCAGTTGGATCAGGCATGCCAGCTCTGGAACGCCTAAGGGTCCCTGAGGGGAGAATTGGGAACAACTGATTTAGTCAACAGTTCTCAATTGACACAAGGCCATACGTGAGTGAGTGAGTCTTTCACAAGACACCGTTATTGGCCATAGTCATAATTAACATTTAAAAGCATAACACAACAGGTTAGATCAACTGGAATGACACTCTCACTCACGGTAAAACCACACCCCAAAATATTCAAATGAACTGCCCCCACTACATTTTAATTATCACAAGAAGATAAACTAACCCTTTCCTGAACTGCAAAGAACCATTAAAGGGAACAAACCCTTACCAAATAATCCTTGAGGAAACCTATTTTCTAAGTGTGTAACCCTGTATTTTTATTTTTTATTATTCACCACAGGGTTTGAACTTGTTGGCAAGAAAGTGGACTGAACTCATTTGTGTGAAGTATATCTGTGTTTTGTAATTGCTGGCTGAACAGCCGTTGACAAAGCAAAACAAAGAAGCTGCCAGTGACAGTCACTCACCCCTCAGCAAACATCCTGTTTCCTCTGAGCTTGTGAGACCTGCCCAATCATAAAAAAAACTATACAGACTATAATTGTTACTAATTATAGGACTTAGGAAATAATGTGGGTTAAGTGAGAGTGCTAACCTATTTCACAGTGCTGTGTTCTCTCACTCCAACTTTGTATAGACATCAAGAAATGCAGGGGGGTCAGCACGGGATCTTGAGAAACGCCTGCTCCTTTCCTGTTTACTCTCAGCGCTTCCACAGTTAGGCACGCATGCCTTAGTGAAGTGCATTGCCGTTTTTTGAGGAGCAGTCACTGTGTCTCCAGGAAATCATTATTTTTCTGACTGACTGAGCTTGGCGACAGCCAGAATGCTAGAAGCTGCTGTGTTATCTGGACTGGAGTGAGCAGCTGCTGAGACACCTGACCGTCACAGTGGGCCCTGCCCTCATCATCAGCCTCTATCTGAGAGTCAATGGCTTTTGAAAGATGTCACTACCCAGCTGACTTATTTGAATCACTAATCACTCGGGGTGAATCCATTGAAAGAGAGCCCCTCCAACTTTTGAAAACAGTGCATAATGCCCAAAGAGAGCCTCCTCTGATGGGCTGAGGAAGTTTCTCTCTGTATAGATGCATCCTATTTTTCTCTCTTCTTTGTTTTTCCACAGGCTTCTGTTTGTTTAAATAAACAATTCCTTACACTCTGACACTCTGGATCCTCCTTGGTGTTGTTGCATCTTTTGTGTTGATCTGAATCTAAAACAGGAAAATGCATAATTTCTTCCACATCATATAGGGACAATTAGAGGAGAATAAATTACAGAGCAAGATTTGAATTTACTCATGCCACCCATCCCTCTTTTGTTCTTTGTTATCCCCCCAAAAAGTGAGGAAAGACACATTCTTTGAGGGGACAAAGGGTTGATTCTACTGCAGCAGAGCTGACAGTGAGGCCCGAGTCAGAGATGGGGCTGTGGTTCTACTGGGTGAAGGCCAGTGTGGTTGTGCTGGACTGGGACAACGTATTCCACCACTGCAGCACTGGGCTCTGGGGCTCTCTCAATGCCCTCTCTGTTTCTGTCACCTCAGAAATTAGAAGAATGATGTCCCCTCTGGGCCTGGCCTGTGGCCGTACTGCTTCTGAATGTGAGAAGCAGGGGAGGGCTTTGAGAAAATATGAAAATGAAAGAGAGATGGGGAGAGGACGTGCTAAAGTTGTTTCAAACATCTATTTCTGAACATTAAGGCGCCTATGAATATCTAAAAACAAAGTAACGTATGTTTTTTGTTTTGTTGTAGGCCCCAGTGCTTTGGCTTCTGGGCTGTAGGCCCTGCTTCAGTCCAGCAGCTCTGAGACACTGGTCTGCTTGTTTATTCAGGGGAGGCCCAGGGACCGAGGGTAGGTTGACATTTCCTTTCAGTGTGTCAAGAGAAAGACACATTCGTTTGTCAGGCACCCCACATTTCCTGTCTCACATTGCACTGTAACTGAGAGACACATTCCCAGTTTATTTATTATTATTAAATGTTATTTTTTTAGCCTTTTTTTGTAATTATCTTTTTTTATTAGAATTGTAATAAACCATTTTGATCAGGGTTTACACAGACAACAAAACAAAGTGCACCACACAGATAGAGTACAGGGAGTTAACACCTTCCCAGTTTAAACCCCCTACTGTGCTCAGGCCAGACGCACCAGCCTGAATGCCTCTGCAATGTCACTGCTGACTTCTGTTGTAGTAACACAGTATCTGTCGAATTGTAAGCGCTAACACACTATCAGTCTTAACTGTACGCGTTAAGTGGGCTTATCTAAATATAATTTCTAAGGTAGCAGCAGCCTTTCAAAAGCAATTACATAATATTGAAATGATTTGTCATTGTGTATGTAAGGCGTGGTCCCGCTATTGTAGACTGCTACAGCAGTTATAGGTAATAGGTTTTCATCATGATTCAAGATCTTGTAGTAAAAGCGAGACCATGAATAAGTCAGTGCTCAGTGGACCAGGCCAGGGTGAGTCACATGCTGGGCAAGAGCCCCAGGGTATAGCTATTTAACAAAACATAACATAGGACTAAACTGTCTTATATATTCAATAGAATTCATCAAAGATGTATGAAAAACAACTGGTGTTATTGGTGTGAGCAATGGAACTTCCAAAGATATTGACGGAAGAAAGAAAGGTGAATTAAACTGAGTAACTTTGTAAAGCACTGGGTGGATTGCTCCACCTTGTGGGAAAGCCCTTCTCTAGCCCCTCTTCAAAGCAGCTTTAATACCTAATTGAGTTGAAGGGAGTAAACTCTAAAAGTTCAACAGCAAAAATGACTGATCTTCATGATCTTAGATCTGTATGGCCTGTTGAAATGGAAGTTGTGCTCTAGCCTACTGATGGTTGGTTACATTTGAACTATGGTAGGCTTTCATTTTTAACAACATTTGTTTAAAGTTAACCATACACTGTGTGCACAGGAATGTCAATTTCCAAAGACCAAGGCCACTTTATTGCAGGAAATTCGCTTTAACGGTCAACTTTGGGCATGAAAATGGTCCAACTCCTCCACTTTCTCTTTCTTCAAACAGAAAATGTTTCCCTTGGGTTAACCAGAGATACAGTATTTGGGTTAACCTGGCCTTAACCTAAAGTAGCAGGCTTAAAAGAAAATGCAGAGAGGAGTACCACATCCGGTTTTCAGCAGAAAAGGAAGCCTATGTTAAATTAGCTGTATCCCTGAAAACCGGATACATCCGGTTGTTGGAAATTTATCCTGGTTTGGTCATCTGGAATGATCAGGACAGTTGTGAACAATTGCTGATTGGTGGAATATGGGATGTGCAGACAATTGTGAGGAGGCGGGACTGCAAAGTTGGGGAGGGGTGTGATACTGTGTCCCAGGTACAACACAACCAGCTTCTCAATGCAATAGCATAGCCATAGTGGAATAGTAGTTCACGTTTCTATTGACTCATTCATCCTTTTATGATTGATCAAAACGAAAAGTGGAATATCTGTCTGAGGAGTTTGCTTACAACACGATCAATCCTTGACAATGAGTGGTAAGTGGGAAATTAAGATTTCTTCTTGTCATGTTTATTTTAATTTCATTTTTAAAAGATTTCTTACCTGACTTTATCAGATAAAGTCAGATGACTCAATCGGGGGTGAAAGGTTGCGGCACTGAATGACACTTCGCCCTCCTTATTGTCTTGTCAGTCACAGTTATTTTTGGTATTGTAAGCTCCAGTCAATTAATGTAGTAAATATTCATATTGCCAAGTAGTCTGAGGGGTGTTTATTCTGAGATGTTGACACTGCTCTGGGAAAAAGTTGTTCTTGATAAAAAGTATCTCATGTTTTCTATGGACTACATGAGTAGCCGACATGGGAAAAAGAGAGATGACAGGAAAAGATTCCACAGGACACAGATGTGTCTTGACCTGTCTGTCTGTTAGCCTATATGTGAGCAAGGGGGTGTGGTTATGGAGCACTTATTTACCCCTCATTGTTGGTAAATAGCTAACTTTAAAACATATACTATGTTGCTTTAGACGTCCGCGGGAAAAAATGGGGTGTCAGCTATGACACGGTGCCTTGAGTTGGAAAAAATCTATTTTGGTTATTGAACTACAGTAAGTGAAGTGGATTTACACCCGGTTACGGAATTAGATTATGGGTCCCTGATCTGTGCTATTAAACGCGTCGAGAGTCTCAGTTGAATGTGTTTTTCTTAGTCCAGGGAGATGGCACAACTGCTCCTCAGTAGTTGAGGTCTTTGTCTGCTATCACAGTAGGTCTCTCGTCGGCGCCCGAGTTGATGAGGGCAGCAGAGAAAAAGCCTGGCTCTGCCACACAAGGGTGCCGTTTAGCAAGGGTTTGGGAGGAGATGGGCCGGTGATTTGGCTCAACAGTATATCCCCCACAACTGCCGAGCCACCTCCCTTTGCTGGCTGCAGGGTACAAGTGTTTGCATTCTTGAGCTCTGAGACAGATTTAATGTCGTCCCTATCATTGTTTACAGCCCATCAACCAACCTTGTGTAACACCAGGAGAAACTTGAGTAAATCATTGGTGCAGATAAATGCACCATCAAATGTGTTTATAGTACTGGAAGTTAATCCTACAGCCTGTTATACAGTGCATTCGTAAAGTATTTAGACCCCTTGACCTTTTCCACATTTTGTAACATTATAGCCTTATTCTAAAATCAATTAAATATTTTTTCCCCCTCATCATTATACACACACTACCCCATAATGACAATGCAAAAACAGGTTTTTAGAATTTTTTGCAAATGTATTAAAAAGATAAACTGAACTATCACATTTCCATAAGTATTCAGACCCTTTACTCTGTACTTTGTTGAAGCACCTTTGGCAGTGATTACAGCCTGGAGTCTTCTTGGGTATGATGCTACAAGCTTGGCACTCCTGCATTTGGGGAGTTTCTCCCAGTCTTCTCTGGAGATCCTCTCAAGCTCTAACAGGTTGGATGGGAGCATCACTGCACAGCTATTTTCAGGTCTCTCCAGAGATGTTAGATCAGGTTCAAGTCTGGGCTCTGGTTGGGCCACTCAAGGACATTCAGAGACTTCTCCCGAAGCCACTCCGGTGTTATCTTGGCTGTGTGCTTAGGGTCGTTGTCCTGTTGGAAGATGAACCTTCAACCCAGTATGAGGTCCTAAGCGCTCTGGAGCAGGTTTTCATCAAGGATCTCTCTGTACTTTGCTTCGTTCATCTTTCCCTCAATCCTGAGCAGTCTTCCAGTCCCTGCTGCAGAAAAACCCACAGCATGGTGGTGCCACCACTGTGCTTCACTGTAGGGATAGTGCCAGTTTTCCTCCGGACGTGAAACTTGGCATTCAGGCCAAACAATTCAATCTTGGTTTCATTAAACCAGAGAACCTAGTTTCCCATGGTCAGAGTCCTTTAGGTGCCTTTTGGCAAATTCTAAGCAGGCTGTCATATGCCTTTTACTGAGGAGTGGCTTCCATCTGGCTATTCTACCATAAATGCCGGATAGGTGGAGTGCTGCGGAGATGGTTGTCCTTCCTGAAGGTTCTCCCATCTCCACAGAGGATCTCTGGAGCTCTGTCAGGGTGACCATCGGGTTCTTGGTCATCCCCCTGACCAAGGCCCTTCTCCCCCGATTGCTCAATTTGGCCGTGCGGCCAGCTCTAGGAAGGGTCTCGGTGGCTCCAAACTTCTTCCATATAAGAATGCGTTCTTGGGGACCTTCAATGCTACAGATTTTTTTGGGTACCCTTCCCCAGATCTGTGCCTCGACACAATCCTGTCTCGGAGCTCTACGAACAATTCCTTTGATGTTATGGCTTGGTTTTTCCTCTGACATGCACTTTCAAATGTGGGACATTATATAGACAGGTGTTTCTTTCCAAATCATGTCCAATCAATTGAATTTACCACAGGTGGACTCCAATCAAGTTGTAAAAACCTCTCAAGGATGATCAATGGAAACAGGATGCACCTGAGCTCAATTTCGAGTCTCATGGCAAAGGGTCTGAATACTTATGTAAATAAGGTATATCTGTTCACACACACACACACACACACACACACACACACACACACACACACACACACACACACACACACTGCACAAAAAAAATAAAGGGAACACTAAAATGACACATCCTAGATCTGAATGAATTAAATTCTTAGTAAATACTTTTTTCTTTACATAGTTGAATGTGCTGACAACAAAATCACACAAAAATGATCAATGGAAATCAAATTTATCAACCCACGGAGGTCTGGATTTGGAGTCACACTCAAAATTAAAGTGGAAAACCACACTACAGGCTGATCCAACTTTGATGTAATGTCCTTAAAACAAGTCAAAATGAGGCTCAGTAGTGTGTGTGGCCTCCACGTGCCTGTATGACCTCCCTACAACGCCTGGGTATGCTCCTGGTGAGTTGGCGGATGGTCTCCTGAGGGATCTCCTCCCAGACCTGGACAAAAGCACTCCTGGACAGTATGTGGTGCAACGTGGCGTTGGTGGATGGAGCGAGACATGACGTCCCAGATGTGCTCAATTGGATTCAGGTCTGGGGAACGGGCGGGCCAGTCCATAGCATCAATGCCTTCCTCTTGCAGGAACGGCTGCCACACTCCAGCCACATGAGGTCTAGCATCGTCTTGCATTAGGAGGAACCCAGGGCCAACCGCACCAGCATGTTTTCTCACAAGGGGTCTGAGGATCTCATCTCGGTTCTTATTTTTGAGAGTAAATAACTCAAGGACACTAGATAAGCTTTAACCAAGTTTAATTCTTCCCAAAGGTTCTGTACAGCTGTAATTCAGACAACCCAACATTTCTCCCATCACATATATATATATCCCACTTAAGACACTCCTCCTTCTCTCCAATCTTTACATCTTATGGTTCTACAGGAAAAGAGTAACAGGATACTAAACCCTTATTACTCCCTTCAGGGGATCTGACCTCACCTCCTGACCTCAACCCCTCCTTCACCTAATCCACAGATGTCGATCTGTCTCCCCTATATCAACATGTTGCTCTCCTCCAATCCACCCAACAAATTCCAAAACCATGTCTTTCTACAGAGAACCATTCACTTCTGACATAAAACTCAGTCTCTTTCACTATTCTATGCTTCTTCTCTATCATTTATTTAATATCTCAATGTTCAAATGTTTCAAATACAACATAAGGTATTTCTGTTTTTTAGCAAATATTTCTAAAAATCTGTTTTCGCATTGTCATTATGGGGTATTGTGTGTAGATTGATGAGGAAAATCAATTATTGAATACATTTTAGAATAAGGCTGTAACGTAACAAAATGTGGGAAAAGTCAGGCGGTCTGAATACTTTCCGAATGCACTGTATGTTAAATGTAAAATAATCCCCTCCAGCTTTCCTTGGAGCACAGCCAGAAAAGCACCTCCTTTTGCTCCTTCTCACAATGCAGCAGACAATGGCCATAAACTGTATCATCAACATAGTTTGAGCCTGTTCTCTTTATAACACAGAATGTTGGCTCCTCTTTCAAACCAGTCCTGTATTAACTTGCTTTCTCTGTACCAGGCATCACAGTATGGGTGAAGGATTATGACACGGGACAGGAAGAGGGGCGGCCGGTGCCCCCGTTCTCTGAGGAGTGCTGTGAGGAGCTGTGGGACAGGGTGGAAGGGGTGAGGCACAAGCTGATCCGCATCCTGAACCCAGCCAAGCTCACCCCCTACCTGAGGCAGTGCAAGGTCATCGACGAGCAGGATGAGGATGAGGTCCTCAACTCCATCCAGTACCCACTACGTATCAACAAGGCTGGTGAGATAGAGGGAGGGACAGGGAATGTGTGGGAGCAAAAAGAGAAAAATTATGGAAGTGAATGAGAAGATTGCAAAAGCTACAGTTGAAGTTGGAAGTTTCCATACACCTTAGCCAAATACATTTAGTACAGTTTTTCACAATTCGTGACATTTAATCCTAGTAAAAATTCCATGTCTTCGATAAATTGGAATCCTCACTTTATTTTAAGAGTGTGAAATGTCAGAATAATAGTAGAGAGAATTATTTATTTCAGCTTTTATTTCTTTCATCACATTCCCAGTTGGTCAAAAGTTTACATACACTCAATTAGTATTTGGTAGCATTGCCTTTAAATTGTTTAATTTGGGTCAAACGTTTCGGGTAGCCTTCCACCAGTTTCCAACAATAAGTTAGGTGAATTTGGTCCCATTCCTCCTGAGCTGGTGTAACTGAGTCAAGTTTGTAGGCCTCCTTGCTCGCACACACTTGTTCAGTTCTGCCCACAAATGTTCTATAGGATTGAGATCAGGGCTTTGGATGGCCACTCCAATACTTTGACTTTGTTGTCCTTAAGCCATTTTGCTACAAATTTGGAAGTATGCTTGGGGTCATTGTTCATTTGGAAGACCCATTTTTGACCAAGCTTTAACTTCCTGACTGATGTCTTGAGATGTTGCTTCAATATATCCACATAATTTTCCTTCCATGTGATGCCATCTATTTTGTGAAGTGCACCAGTCCCTCCTGCAGCAAAGCACCCCCAAAACATGATGCTGCCACCCCAGTGCTTGAAGGTTGGGATGGTGTTCTTCGGCTTGCAAGCCTTCCCCTTTTTCCTCCAAACATAATGATGGTCAATATGGCCAAACAATTCTATTTTTGTTTCATCAGACCAGAGAACATTTCTCCAAAAAGTACGATCTTTGTCCCCATGTGCAGTTGCGAACCGTAGTCTGGCTTTTTTTATGGCGGTTTTGGAGCAGTGGCTTCTTCCTTGCTGAGTGGCCTTTCAGGTTATGTCAATATAGGACTCGTTTTACTGTGGATATAGATAGTTTTGTACCTGTTTCCTCCAGCATCTTCACAAGGTCCTTTGCTGTTGTTCTGGGATTGATTTGTACTTTTCGCTCCATTCATCCCTATGAGACAGAACGTGTCTACTTCCTGAACGGTATGACGGCTGCGTGGTCCCATGGTGTTTATACTACTATTATTTGTAGAGATGAACGTGGTACCTTCAGGCGTTTGGAAATTGCTCCCAAGGATGAACCAGACTTGTGGAGGTCTACAATTTATTTTCTGAGGTCTTGGCTGATTTCTTTGGATTTTCCCATGATGTCTAGCAAAGAGGCACTGAGTTTGAAGGTAGGCCTTGAAATACATCCACAGGTACACCTCCAATTGACTCAAATGATGTCAATTAGCCTATCAGAAGCTTCTAAAGCCATGACATTTTCTGGAATTTTAACCGACTTGCCAAACCTATAGTTTGTTAACAAGAAATTTGTGGAGTGGTTGAAAAACGAGTTTTAATGACTCCAACCTAAGTGTATGTAAACTTCCGACTTCAACTGTAAGTGAGAGGAGGCAGGGAGAGAGGAGGTAGGTCGGAGAGAGTGAGGTAAGTAGGGGTTTGTGCCGTGTGAGAAAACGGTGGTTAGGAAGGATAGCAAGAGGGGAGTGAGAGACAGAGGAGGGGAGACAGGTATGAGTAACGAGGCAGCAGATCAAGATGAAAGGAATGAAGGAGTGGCCACTAGCTAGGTAAAGGAGAGGGAGAGATAAAGGAGGAGGTAGACAGATGGGGAGTGAAAAAGACGGGGAGAGAGGAAGAAACAGAGAGATGAGGTTAGAGAGGAAAAGGTGACAAAGGGATTACCTGGAACATGAGCATCTTTCATACTTGTGTCAGTACAGTACTTACAGTGTCTCCATCTTCAGGATGTATTGTCGTCTTCGTCTTATAAACTTTAATGATGTCCTAACTGTTTATCAGGACGTTTGATTGACATCCTGCATGGGCAGGGCCAGCGTGGCCTGCAGGCCTTCATGGAGTCTTTGGAGTTCTACCACCCCGAGCAATACACTCAGCTCACTGGACAACAGCCCACCCAGCGCTGCTCCATCATCTTGGGTGAGGATTTGTCCCCAAATATCCCCCTTCCACTTCTGTATGACCAGTGTTCCCCCATCCCCCATTTACCTCCATTGCTGTGTCCCCCCAGATGAGGAGGGTCCAGAGGGCCTGACTCAGTTCCTGCTGCTCGAGGTGCGTAAGCTGAGGGAGCAGCTGTTGGGGAGCCGCGTGTGTGAGCGCCGCCTGTCCCAGCGTTGCCGTGTGGCCGAGGAGGAGCGCAGCCGGGCTGAACGCAAGACACTGGACCTACGACATGACCGGCTGCAGATAGAGAGGTACACCACACGGAACCACACATACAGGGCTTAAAGCACTGTGAGACAAATGACACTAGCATTGAAGTTTGATTAATTGAACTTCACAGGTAAAACCACACAGACATCTGGTTGTTATCCACAAGGCCCAACAATGTGCATTGCACCCAAAGTGAAAGACAGTATTCAGACTGGAACTTGAAACATTGGGAATGATAAACATAAACTACATTCGTGATAAGCCATGGTCCATGGCTGTCATACATTTTTTTAATAGGGATGTACAGTTTCTATGTCCAGTGTACTGAGAGCTGGCTGAATGTGTCTCCCACAGGCTGCGTCAGGACTGGGAGGCAGGCAGCAGGGAGCTGGGCCGGCTGAAGGACAGGCACCTGGAACAGGCTGTGAAATACTCGCGTGCCCTGGAGGATCAGGCCAAGGCCTCCGCACGTGAGAGAGAGCTACTGGAACAGGTATAGAGAGGAGAGGGGGCCAAAAGGTCTGATGGGTTGTTGAAGGAGAGGGAGGGTGACTGGGACAGAAGAAAGCAGCTGGAGAAAGATAAAAGGATGGATGGAGGGTATACATTTTTTTTGAAAGAGCTGTTGGGACATGCCTTTATAGGAAGCCCTTTCCCTGGTAGGATTCCCTTGTAATACTCTTACTCAACCTTTTCTACAGATAGAGCAGCTGAAGACCAGACTGATGGAGGCAGAGAAAGAGACTGACAGTAGTCCTATCTCTATTGCGCCAGTCAGAAGGAACAGGAGTGTCACCCATCACACGAACGGCACCCCCGCTGTTCCCGAGAAGAGGGAGAAGCCACTACAGCACATTGACATTCAGAAGTCAGGTCACATTGAAAAACAGGTAGAGCCACCACTCTGAGTGAATCTGATTCACCCTCTGAGTTTGTGATGTTTTCCCGCTCCGACGGTGCTGCTCTAACTCTTTTATTGTTCCGTTTTGACCTCTGTTGGACATCCTGAAGCAGGACCGCAGGGAGGCAGCAGAGCAGAGACACGAGCTGTGTGGCAACATCGCCAGACTACAGGGAGAGCTGGAGAGCTCTGAGGATTTCAGGGACAAGGTGAGAGCAGAGAAAGGGCCTATTCACGCCATTCTGTCCCATTATTCACTCTCAGAAGTCACTGAGCTGGTGACAGTTTTTCAAGTTGTCTTTGTTCAGGCTTCATAAAGTGTTAAAACGCGCCTCTTGTATATCAACACAATTGTATTATTCTGTCTTTGATTGTATGGTGTGTTGTGAAGCAGGAGTCTCAGTGTGAGCAGCTGCAGCTGAAGGTGAGGACTCTGCAGCTGGACTGGGAGATGGAACATAAAAGGAGCATTTCCTACTTCAACCAGATTATGGAGCTGGAGAAGGCGAGGGACCAGGTCAGTAGGTCTGAGTAGGGATACGGGTTAGAATCAAGTAATCAATGCATGGTAAGGTTTTTGTTTCTGTTGGTTTAAATTGTTCATGGCTGTTTGGACACTGAATGAACATGCACAGAGTGTAACGGTTGTTTGTGGTGGAAGAAGAGGAGGAGGAGGACCAATGCTCAGCGTGGTAAGTGTCAATAGTGAAAATGTATTATCATGAACACAAATTAACGAGAACGAACGAAACAGTCCTGTATGGTAAATACACAAATCAGAAAACAATCACCCACAACTCAAGGGTGAAAACAGGCTACCTAAGTATGGTTCTCAATCAGGGACAACGATTGACAGCTGCCTCTGATTGAGAACCACACCAGGCCAAACACAGAAATCCCAAATCATAGAAAAAAGAACATAGACTGTCCACGCCAACTCACGCCCTGACCATACTAAAACAAAGACAAAACAAAGGAACTCAGGTCAGAACGTGACACAGAGAAATATTGAGGTTGGAGTGTTGAGTTTGAAGCCTTTTTGCAGGATAATATAAGGCCTTTCTCTGCATAGTTGCCCCATTACTCACCGTAATACATCATTTTTGTCTAGTCATGCAGGTGTTTCCACTACTCAATATCTCCCCCACTCTGTGTCTGCCTGTCTCCTCATAACTCGTCTCTCTAGCACGTTCTCTCCTCCTTCCTCTGATACTGTATATCCTTCAGGCTCTGCTCGAGACAGCCTGCAGTTGGAGTATACTGACTGCCCATTGGACAAGAACCGCCTGCGCAAACGCATTGCAGAGCTTCAGGCCAATCTAGAGCAGCAGCAGAGAGAGCTGGAGAAAGAGAAGGACAGGAGCAGGGAGCAGAATTCCCCCTGTATGCACTGTGTGAGTCTCAGCTACTGTATGTACACACATTCTGGGTACACACTTTTGATTATACTTGCACAACACAAGTGTGTTTTCCCTATTCTGTCAGACATACAGTTTCACACACTCACACTCACAAAAATATGATAATCAAATTACAGTGTGGACCTGTTAGCCTCCTCCTGTACTCTTCTACTGTGATTGTCTCTCTGTCCCTCTCTTAGTCTCACCTGTCTCTGTGCAGCGAAGACCAGTGCTACGGGCCCTGCTGCTCCCTAGACCTCAGCCCTCTGCCCAACGGCACTCACCAGCTGCTCTGCAAGGTCAGAGTTCATTGCCATCTTATCATCTTCGTTGGCAGCAGCTAGAATATTAGCAACATTATAGTGTTATGATCAACAGCAGCCACAACATTTATCTCTTCATAATCATGTAATAAATAGTCCTTGAGGAGTGTGGCAGTGTTGCTGTCCAACCCGTCTTTTCATTTGACTCATTCAGAGTTGTACTTAAGTAGGTACCATTGAGCTGATCCCCGTAACAATAATGATACTTTTACTTGGCATGGTTATTCATGGTCTACTTACAGAGAATATTATTTTTAGATCAGGGTGAAGCAACTCCTGTGTGCTAATTAGGTTGCATTGTTGTTTTGCATAGAGTTAGAGATATTATGTTTTATGTATTGTTTATTTAACTTTTGTTTATTACCTACTTCACTTCTTTGGCAATGTTAACATATGTTTTCCATGCCAATAAAGCCCCTTGAACTGAACTGAATTGATGTTGCCAGAGAGGAATTTGTGTAACTGTCAGCATGTTGGTACCTGTAGGATACCTTTCAGTGAACAGATGTTGATGATGTCTCTGTTTTCATTTCTGTGTTACAGTCTCCCTCTACAGACCAAACCCATGACCACTCCGAAGTTAAGCCTATATTTCAAATCAAATCAAATGTTATTTGTCACATGAACCGAATACAACAGACCTTGCAGTAAAATGCTTACTTACACGCCCTTAACTAACAATGTAGTTAAGAAAAATACCAACAAAAATAAGAAATAAAAGTAACAAATAAATAAAGAGCAGCAGTAAAATAACAATAGCGAGGCTATATACAGGGGGTAGAGTTGAGATGAATGCAGTGTTTCCCAACCAAGGGTACTTGGCCTATCCACAGGGGGTACTTTAAGGGTACTCTGGGTAGAGCAAAATATACTTGGTAGTCGAGTAACCGAAAAAGGTTGGGAACAACTGAATTAGGGGATTGGGGTTTTGCAAGGATAGCATTGAAGAAAAGAGCATTCCTGAGTTGATCCCTTTTTTAAAAATTTTGCTTTATTTATTCTACATTTTTACATCACTGTAGCTGATGAAGGATAACCCGTGTATTTGAACTACTGTTTGAATAAGACATGGTAGAAATAGGAATGGCCAAAACAAATTGTTTTTTTTGGACCACTTTGATGAGAGAGGATAGGCTTAGACTTCTAAATACTGTCTTTTGTCTGCAGGTTCCCGTTCAAACTCAGAGGAGAATCTCTTGACAGCAGTGAGTTGTTGAATTACTCCACAACACTTTGTGACATGCCGACATATCAAAGCATCATGTCTCATCTTGCGTTAATCTATATTATATTAACAAATGTATTTTTCTCACTGAACAGTATAGCTGTGAATACACACAGTATATGTGGATTATTGAATAATTGATGAACTTTTTCAAGTTGTCTTGGAGACAATGAATAGGTTTAAATTGTTGGCCTGCATCTATACTTTAGTCATTCTCTATTTCCCTTTTTGTTTGTGTCCTGTGTGTTTTACAGACAGTGGACAGTGAGAGGGATGTTAACAGGCTTTCCATCTTCCCCTTCCCTCCCTGTATGGACTCCATCAACCGCAGGGTCAACATAGAGTATGTCATACCCATAGAATTAGGAATTAGAATTATTATTAATTTAATAGGATATCTATGGTCATACCATAGCAGATCAACTTTTACATTATTCTCTGATATGGAGATATCACTCTCTTAAATTCCATGTTATGCTGGAAATGCATTTAAAACTAAATAAATGATGATGAAAAGTCCTCTATTGTGATCTTATCCCTTTACAGGTTTGACCTGGACTCCTGGGGCAGTGATGAGAATGAGAACCTCACAGGTTTGGTTTAGTTCAGTACAACCCTCCTGTCCGTCTAAGTCTGTAGCTACCTGTTATACATGTAACCCTGGCTAAGTATAGATGTGTGTCGTGATGTCTCATTATGTTGTGTTTCAGGAGTCCAGAGTGAGGTCTCCCTGTCGAACTCCTGTAGCTCCCTGCATTCTCACCTCTTCCCCCCTGACCTCATCAACCTGCCCCCTGTCCCACCTCACAAACCCAACTACAGCAGTCTCTGGTATGTCTCCATCTCTGTGCTGCCTACATCAGGGTAGCTAATCCAACGTAGTGTAGGTACACTTGCTAACCCTTTATGGTGTGAGATATAATCTTAACTGTATACTGACAAGTGTAATTACCATCTCTCTTTCCACTTCCTCTTTCAGTTTAGAGCCCCTGTCCCCCGTACCAAGTCCCCCCACTACGCACAAAAGAGGAAGAGGCAGCCTGGCAAATGACATCACCATCATTGGGGGCAACCGCACAGGCATCTTTGTTAGCAGCGTCAGAGCTGGTTCTCCTGCTGAGCAGTGGGGTCTGAAGGAGGGCAGTGAATTACTGGAGGTGAGAAACAAAGGCATACAGACAGATGGACAGGCAAACAGATAGTAGAAAAACAGCCACACAGGCCTGAGTATAACTGTCTCTCTCCTCCCTGTCCAGCTGGAGAAGGTTCTGTTTGGTGGGGGCAGTGTGCTGATGGGCCAGTGCACTGGAGAGGTGGCCCACTTCTCTCTGCAGTGGCGGACAGAGCCCTCTTCTCTCAAACACCAGACCAACACAGGGGGTGAAGTTCTGAGACAGCTTTTACAGTTCTTTTCCTTGACTGATGTGCTTTTTCAGTACAGTACACCTTTATAGTAAATGGTCTTTCTTGGCCTTTATCCAGATGTCAGACTGTTTATAGAACCAAAAAAGATAAAATAATAGAGTGTGTGTAACTAACTGCCCACCCCTTTTCCTCTTCTCAGCCTACTCCAAGTTATGTGCCCAGCTCCCTTCTCCTAACTTCTACGGTGCTGACTCCTTCTACGTGCGCGTCAACCTGGACCTGGACCCTCATAGCGACCTGCCCTGTCTGGGGGTGCGCTGTGATGACATAATACATGTCACTGACACCCGTTACAATGGGAAGTACCAGTGGCGCTGCACCCTGGTGAACCCCCGCACAGCCAAGCCCTTGCAGGCGGGGGTCATGCCCAATTACAACAGGTAAGGGAGAGGTGCCACGTACTGTCACCTTTGTGACAGAGTTTAAATTAATGGGTTATATAATGTAAGACATTTTAATAAGCATGAGAAGAAGATTAAACGTTCCATTATTCTATAAACATTTAGCTTTGTTAGACTGCACTCACAGACTGCATAAGACACGTAATGATAAATGTGTTTCCCCCTACATATTTCTCTATCTCAGAGCCCAGCAACTGTTATTGGTGAGGTTACGTACCTTAGCCCTGGAGCAGAAAGATTTCCAAAAAAAAGTATGTCTCCTCATCGCTACTGTGTGTGAATCTCTGGTAACCAAGGGTAACCAGACTACTAATCCCTCCCTTCCTCCCTGTAGGTATCCAAGAAGGGCTCTGAGCGTGTACGATTGGTCAAGGCTGTCTCCCCCAGCTGTCATGGGATTGGTTCCACCCCACAGGTCCTTTACACACTCAGCAACCGTAAGCTCCTCCCATATGACTGTATTGATCTTTTTTGTTTGTCCTTTGAAGACTATAGTAAGATAAAAATGCATGAACCTAAATGTGTGTGTGTGTGTGTGTGTGTCTTTGCTCAGGTCATGAGGAGCACCTGATTCCTTACAGTATGGTCCAGCCAATACAGGTCATGACCAAACGGCCTGTCATCTTCTCCCCCTCCTTGCTCTCTCGCGGCCTCATAGAGAGACTGCTTCAGCCAGCAGAGTCTGGACTGGACTTCAACACCTGCCAACCAGGTACATACACACATGCAGACACCCATGGTTATTTACATAGTGTCACTGTCAGGATTTGGCCAGGGTTGTTCCGGTTTTTGGTCACTAGATGCCCCCATTGTGCTTTTTGACCTTTTGCTTTCCCTTGATCCCCATTATTATTTGCACCTGTGCCTCGTTTCCCCTGATTGTATTTAAACCCTTAGTTTCCCTCAGTTCTTTGCTCTGTGTTTGTATGTTAGCACCCAGCCCTAGTATTCTGTGAACTCTTGTTGATCCCGGTGGACGCTCTTGTGGAATTCTGTTTTTTGTTCTTGTTTATTTATTTTTGAGTATCTTTTGAGGCTTTTTATGCCATACCTACCACCTTGTGGATTTACCTTTTTGTCTTGGAGGATTACCTTGTGGATTACCTTGTTCTTGTGGAATTCCTTTTGAGGTTGTGGAGTTACATGTTTTCCTGAAGGACTTCACTTTTTACTTTATTAAATACACCATCTCAAGTACTGCTGTGTCTGCCACATCTTCTGGGTTCTGCCGACTATTCGTGGCTCAGTTGGTTAAGTGACTGTTTCTCACTCCGGAGACCCGGGTTCGTAACCGGGTCCTGACAGTCACTACACACTCAAATTTCAGAAGCACTAGTTGCATGCTTGTTGTCTTTCTTGCATGATCGGCTGTGTTTTAAAGTAATTACTTGTAGAT
This sequence comes from Oncorhynchus masou masou, assembly GCF_036934945.1. Classification (NCBI taxonomy): domain Eukaryota; kingdom Metazoa; phylum Chordata; class Actinopteri; order Salmoniformes; family Salmonidae; genus Oncorhynchus; species Oncorhynchus masou. Next base: position 9,573,968 of record NC_088226.1, on the reverse strand, counting down.
ATGTTGCCTCTCTACCGCTTCTCATGGAGTGATGTCTTTCAGAGCTAATCCAGGCCACAGAGAGAAATGATAAGAGTGTTTTCCTGCTAGATGCTTCCACCCCAGTGCAGGCTCTTAGAATCAGTCTGCAGTCTATTCAGGATGTAATAAGCCAGGTATACACTTCTTTCATTCATTCTCTCTCTCTCTCACACTCACACACACAAACACTTCCAATGGGGCAAAAACTGTGTCAATTGGTATTTTTTTATTTAACGTTTCCTTAACTAGGCAAGTCAGTCAAGAATAAATTCTTATTTACAATGACGGCCTACCCCGGCCAAACTCTCCTCTAACCCTGACGACGGGCCAATTGTCCACCACCCTATGGGACTCCCGATCACAGCCAGATGTTATACAGCCTGTAATCTAACCAGGGTTTGTAGTGACGCCTCTAGCACTGAGATGCAGTGCCTTTGACCGCTGCGCCACTTGGGAGCCCCAAAATTTTGCTTCCGCGCTTTTTCAACGAGAAAATGTTATGCAATGATGCTTAATCGACGTGGAAAACTGAATGGATTTGAAAAAGTCATCAACATAAGGGAATTTAGTCTTTTTTCATCAAACATTTAACTGAAATCCAATGACATGGTGACATTTTTTTTGTTGATTTTACATTGAATTCATGATAGTTGACAACTACACCTAATGTAAATCAAAACTAGAGGTTGAACTGTCTGTGCCCAGTGGGTTACCTTTCCCATATAGGTTTCTGTGTCTTGTCTCTCAGGACAAGCACTGTCTGTTGGAGCTAGGCCTGAGTAGTGTGGAGGGCCTTCTGAGGCAGGGGGTCTACCCTATCGTCATTAATATCCAACCCAAGAACAAAAAACACAAGAAGCTAAAGTAGGTGCCTGACTGACTATCTGTATTTGTGTGTTTACGATACACTTTTAGATCATAAGTTATTCTATTTTTGTAGTTGTATGTTCTCTAATTTATAAACAGTAGTTACAAAGTCAATCTATTTTGCCCCATTGACAGGAAGTTGCTGACCGGGCGAGGGAAGGATGGCGTGATGGAGGAGGTGTGTCAGGCGGACGAGCAGCAGCTGGAGACCCTGCCCCTACTATACCACACTTTGGAACCCAGCACCTGGAGCTGCACCGAGGATCTGCTTCTCGCCATACGCAATGTCATCCACAGCCAGCAGAAGGCACTGCTGTGGGTTGAGTTGGAAAGGCTCCAATAGATCCCAATGTTTTCACCCAGTTTTATTGTTTTACTAAGATAAATTTGATACAATTATCGTATACATTTCACACACACCCATTTAGATACCTAGTTCTACCACAGTAAATATGAAGTTTCATGTTCATTTGATGAATTAAACCTTACAAGCTCAGTAGTAACATGTCTTTATGTTTTAATGTTGTATTTCTTGTCTACCTATGCTAAACATCAGCATTAAACAACATTCATTAGTTCACAGAGCATCTTTTTTAATTATTGAATAATTCATAATAATACATGGAATTTGTATAGCACTTTTCTAACAACCAAATACATTAATATTAGTAGTTGAGGTTTGCCTACATTTACCTTTGGCCACTAGTCACAATACAATAGCTTTTGAAAGTTCTTCTAAAAAATAAAGCTAAAAGTTATGACTGATTTATGGTTAGGAAAAACTTTGGCCTTTAGAATGTTCCTTTCAAGACAACTGGAAACTCGGACAAAAAATGAGAGTTTACTAAAGGCGCTGCATTGTCAATAAGTCATCTGTATTGACAATATAGTATTTACTGCGATGCGGCCTCCGCAGAAGTCAGAGCAAACACATTTTTTTGCATTTGAAGGAAGTTGTAAAGAAAGTGTGTTTGTGTATATCTAGGACTGCCCCCCATCTACTGTCAACCAATCAACCATCCACTCAATTTGGCCTCTGCATGCCTCTGGAGACTCCACAATTGCGTCACACCATCCTTACCGCGCCTCAAACCACATTTTCGGATTAAGCGTGGTGATACGGCAGAGGTATAATAATGCCGAGGTCAAAATAACTAGGAACTCGGAAAAATACTAGATCAAATCATGACGTCAGTGAATTTAAGGCTGGAAAAGTCGGAGCTCGAGAAAGAGGCCGGAGTTCACGAGATGGAATTCCGAGTTGGATGACCGTTCAAATCGATTTTCCCGTAGCAGCTCGTTTTTCCGAGTTCCCAGTTGTTTCCAACGGACCGAAGTCGGAAGTAGGAGATTTCCGAGTTACCAGTTGTTTCGAACACCGCATAACTCAATAGATTTTTCATTAATGTTGACGTTTTTGCAAAAGAGATTTTAGTCGCGGGATTTTGCATTTAACTATGATATTTGGTGCAGTATTTCTCAAGTGACTTTCCTAGTTTCTCTTTGAGACAGCACTTCATTGAAGTATCCCTACTGTTGACCAATCGCCGACGAGGGGGCGTAGACTTCATCGACCGACTTCCGCTTGCCTCAAGAGAAAAATGGTGTGCCCGAACTGCTGAAAAAAAAAACAAGTCCAAAACAAACAAAAACGTCACAAAATGTCATCGTAATATATTCACGAACTGTTCCGTCTGGGATGCATGCGGACGCCACTAGGCAACAAAAGAGAAAAACAACAACATGCTGGAAATGTTACATAACAACAGGGTATAAATAAGCAGTCAAATCAGGCTGGGATTTTGAGGTCAGTCTTATGATATAGATAATACATTGTGTTCTGGAAAAGGTATGATGAAGAGAAGAGGGGGAATGCATTGATAATACTTATTATTATCTCATTCAGGTGCTGACAGTAAACCAAAAATGAGAAAGGACTAGGTTGTTGATGAGTTTTTGTTTTGCAATGTGTAAATTCAGTGAGTTTATGGTAGAGGTTGTTCAGTTTCCACTGTAGTTATGGTCCTCTGTACTGTTGCTTTGGCTTACAACTTTTTCTACCAAACTCGAGAAGTGTCATCTCTGATAACACTCTGGCTAATTGGATGTAAATGACGTCACGCTTGGGCGAGAATACGCCCCCTTGCTGCAGAGTGCAGATATCCATTCAGCCCCCCTCCCTCTGGTCAACAACACAAGCTGCACAGAGAAGCAAAATGGCCGATAGTAAACTAACCGACCTCACAGCGCTTTGCAACCACCAAGAGGTTATACATGTGTAGTTTACAGCGAAAACTACATTCGTACGAAGGGATATACGTTAACTGAATTTCTCGATTGTTAACATTTAGCCTTTTGGTGATGTTATTTCTTATTTGGTTTAGGCTTGAACTACCGTTAGATTGCTAAACTAGCTTTAGCTAAATAGGTCTGCAAGAATTTCACAAAGTACTTTATGTTTGATTCCTGAGGTGAGTAACTAAAACGATGTAACGTTAAGTTGTTCATTACAATGTTGTAAATTGTGTGTACAATTTTTTTTCTTCTATCCATGTTAAGTTATAAGCGACAGCTAACGTCAGTCAGCTAAGTTAGCTACAGAGAACGTCACTGAAGTTTTATCGTAGCTTCTTTGGCCTTGTCACTTCAGTCCAAAAGCGACAGTTGATTGTACAGACAAGTAATGTTATGAAGCAGTATTGTGTGTGTGTGTGTGTGTGTGTGCATGCATGAATAATTTGAGAAACGCAATCAATTCAATTTAACATTGCTATTAACTATTTTCGATTACCGCGGAGTACTCAACTAATCAACAGTATATATATATATATATGTGTGACCGATATGTATGGATTGTTTTTTTTAAAACTATGTATGGAGCTTAGCTTTGGGAGCTGGTTAGCAAGCCGGCAGCTGTACGTCGTGTTCCCTACTAGGCTTTACCTTTTGAGCGGCAGTTAACGACGTCAAATTCGCTCGCACGAAAGCGCTATCTTGCAGCTAGTTAATGTCAATACTATTTTGACAATTTAGCTAGATATGTTAACACACGTTTTGTGTCGTTACGTGACTTTATTCTCGCGGAGTCTGTTTCGTCCGGTTTTTTTTCAAGTCCAACGCCACCGGGTGTCCAGTTTGGGGCTACTCTGTGCTCGAGCTCGAGGCTGGAATAGGCCTTGGCAAACGTCAGCGCGATACCACCAGGCAAGCTTCTGCTAGCTGATTTGTATTAAGTGACACTAGCTAGCATAATGTAACGTTAGCTGTTATGGGAATTGTTTTTCATGAAATGCCGCGTATAGATCCACATATAAGTTTAACTAGTCAATAAATAGTTATAGTAAAAACGAACATTATATTGCTTGCTAGCTAGTTCTTAATCTGACCATTTTGAGCGGCTTAATTTGACTGCTGTCCTTAAATTGTATTTACAGACTAGACTACTACTTCGCAATTTGGACAAGCTCTTGTCCAAATTGCTAAAATGCCTCCCATAGCACAAACTTGCTTTGTTTACATTTCCCTTACATACACTCAAAAGACCCCACATTTTCAGCTTACTAGCGTTTTCAGTGGAGCGCTTTTGTAAAGCTGAGTCAAACAGGGGGACTAAAACGAAATGCCACCCCGTGATACCTGACCCCATCTAGCCAACTAGCTCGCTCTATCTTGCACACACTCACTTTCTCGCCATCTCTATTAGCTCGCTAGGCCTTGACCTACGTGACAATTAAATATTTCTACCAGCCAACGGGTTCTTTTATCTACCAGTCAGGTATTGCCCAGTCTTACATTTCCTCTCTGTTGATGTGCATGTGTTACATGTTTGGAGTTGTAATCTTTTGCTTGAAAATGAATAATTCAGGGTGGCTACCACAGATTGTTGCCAAGGTTGTCTGCTTAATACTATAGTTCTGACAATATTAACTAATTGTGTAAGAGTTCATTTTAATAAACTGTTGATAAAACGTTTTAGGCAAGTCGCAGGAAATGTATGTAACTTGATGTTGATGCCTATCGCCAAATGTCAATGCCCACATCCATTTAAATGTGTCCAGATAGGAGAATCAGGAAAGGGAACAGCAGTTCATGGAAGACAAGAAAAAGAAGAAAGAGGATAAAAAGAAAAGGGAAGCTTCCCAGAAGGTATATAATATCCACTTTTCATCTGGAAATGAGGCCTACATAATTCAGAGTGCTCTGGTATGTTCCTCAAAACAGAATTGTCTGGTGTTTGATCCAGTTTTATGGCCCATTGAAAATCAGAGCCACACTGTTCTGGCTGTGTTTTAGTCGTGACAGCAATAATGATTTACTTGGCTTGCGCACCATAGTTGCTTGCGGTATTAGCACTTGACATTCATTACAATAATGTATTGTCTGTTTCATGGCACTGACGGTCTTCTCTACTTTCAGGTGACTGAACAAAAAGTCAAAGGTAATTTTTTTGTTTTCTTTTGTTCTGTATATACAGTACCAGTCAAAAGTTTGGACACCTACTCATTCAAGGATTTTTATTTTTCTAAGTTGTAGAATAATAGTGAAGACGTCAACTCTGAAATAACTCATGGAATCATTTAGTAATCAAAGTGTTAAACAAATCAGAATATCATTTATATTTTAGGTTCTTCAAAGTAGCCACCCTTTGCATCTAACAGCTTTGCACACTTGACATTCTCTCAACCAGCTTCACCTGAAATGCTTTTCCAACAGTCTTGAAGGATTTCCCACATGCTAAGCACTTGTTGGCTGCTTTTCCTTCACTCTGAGGTCCAACTCATCCCAAACCATCCCAATTGGGTTGAGGTCAGGTGATTGTGGAGGCCAGATCATCTGATGCAGCACTTCATCACTCTCCGTCTTGGTCAAATAGCCCTTACACAGCCTGTAGGTGTGTTTTGGGTCATTGTCCTGTTAAAAAAAACAAGAGTCCCACAAACCAGATGTGATTGCGTATTGCTGTGGTAGCCATGCTGGTTAAGTGTGCCTTGAATTTGAAATAAATCAACGTCACCAGAAAAGCACCATCACATCACCACCATGATGCACGGTGGGAACCACGCATGTGGAGATCATCCGTTCACCTACTCTGCGTCTCACAAAGCCACGGCAGTTGGAACCAAAAATCTCAAATTTGGACTCCAGACCAAAGGACAGATTTCCACCGGTCTAATGTCTATTGCTCGTGTTTCTTGGCCCAAGCAAGTCTCTTCTTCTTATTGGTGTCCTTTAGTACTTTTTTTTTTTTAAAAAAAAAAAAAAATTATATATTCATTATTATTTAACTAGGCAAGTCAGTTAAAAACAAGTTCTTATTTACAATGACTGCCTAACCCGGACGACACTGGGCCAATTGTGCGCCGGTTTCTTTGCAGCAAGTCGACCATGAAGGCTGGATTCACACAGTCTCCTCCTCTTTGGGCTGCAATCTGAGGTACAGTTAACTCTAATGAAATTATTCTCTGCAGCAGAGGTAATGCTGGCAGTCCTCAATAGAACCAGTTTCATCATAGCGCTTGATCGTTTTTGACTACACTTAAATATTCTTAATGTTCCTTATTGACTGACCATGTCTTAAAGTAACAGTGGACTGGCATTTCTCTTTGCTTATTTGAACTGTTCCTGCCATAATATGGACTTAGCCTTATTTGGTGAAAGACCATCTTTTGTATACCACCCCTACCTTGTCACAACTGATTGGCTCAAATGTATTAAGAAGGAAAGAAATTCCACAAAATAACTAACACACCTATTAATTTCAGGTCACTACCTCATGAAGCTGGTTGAGAGAATTCCATGATGATAGCTTTGCGCAAAGGGTGGCTACTTTGGCGTCAGGTAGCCTAGTGGTTAGCCTAGTGGTTAGAGCGTTGGACTAGTAACCGGAAGGTTGCAAGATTGAATCCCCGGGCTGACAAGGTAAAAATCTGTTCTTCCCCTGAACAAGGCAGTTAACCCACTGTTCTTAGGCTGTCATTGAAAATAAGAATTTGTTCTTAACTGACTTGCCTAGTTAAATAAAGGTAAAGGGGGGGAAAAAACGTAGAATCTCCAATATAAAAATATCTAATTTATTTTTTTGTTTCTACATGATTCCATGTGTTTATTTCTTCGTTTTGATGCCTTCACTGTTATTCTACAATGTAGTTAATAGTAAAAATAAAGCAAAACCCTGGAATGAGTAGGAGTGTCCATACTTTTGACTGCTACTGTACATCTGTAACACTCCTTCCTTTCATCAAACAAGATAACGATGAGAGAGGAAAAGGCAAAGTTTATATTATGTTACATAACATTATGATTAGGATGCATTCCAGCTTTGACTTTATTGACTTGGTTCATTTGTTTCATTTTCCTTAAGTGCCAGAATCAACCAAGGCCAGCTCCACGCAGTCACTAGCCACTCCTGGCTCTGTGTCTCCCAGCCCTGGCCCCACTCCACCATCGTCCCCCTGCCCTGCAGCTGGGTTCGCTGTTCCTCCGGGTGGGAACAATGCAAACCGGGCGGCTGTGGCCAACGGACAGCCCCCCACCGGAACTCAGCGCTATATGCCCAGAGAGGTGCCCCCACGATTCCGCTGCCAGCAGGACCACAAAGTGCTTCTGAAGAGGGGCCAGCCACCACTGTCCTGCATGCTGCTCGGGGGAGTGAGCGGTAGGGGAGACGCACCCCCTCTTTCACAGGGAGATGCCCCCAATGCAACCACATCTGGATCCACAGGTGGGTCAACATTGAAATGAAAGGATGTGGTTTGGATCTGAAGTCAGCAGCTAAATTAATATTTGTCCAAGTGTAATTAACGTGCTGTTTTAATCTTCTTAACATGGTCCTCAAGTTACCAAAGTATGTTTGCTCATTATCTACAGATCCCAATCTGGGTTCACCTTCTCCTTCACCCCCTCACTCTTCACCCTCATCTTCAGTTGCTGCTTCTTCAACTTATGCAAATTCCACATGGGGGGTGGGCTCTGGCAGCCAGCCCCCTTCTCAGGGCTGGGAGAAGGTGATAGTGGATAAGAGTGACCTTGAAGAGTGGCCCAGCATTGTGGGTGGGGATAGAGTGGGTACCGAGGGAGCAGAGCTGGATGGCCCCAACAACAGTAGTGCCTCACGGACTGACAAATGCACCCAACAGCATCTGAGGACAGGAGGAGCAAGAGCTGGGAGTTCAGACAGTCCCTCCACACCCCACTCTTCCCCCTCGTCACTCACTGAATGTGTCCTGTCTGGTGTCGTGTGGGGCTCTTCCAGTCAGCCTGGAATTGGAGTGGCCGCAACAGCAACAACAGAGGGGCCAGTGCTCAACAATTCCAAAGTCTCCTTTCTTCCTGGGACTCAGGAGAGCCCTCTCAGTGGAATTCCTGGTGCCAACTTCAACCCTAATGCCAACCCTTCAGCCTGGCCTGCCCTTGTGCAGGATGGAACGACAGGGGTTGGTGCAGCTACCACCGAAGTTGTGCCCTCATCCATCACAACATCCTTCTCTGCCAGTACCACCCATACTCATCCACTCTCCTCTGTGAATCAAGCTAGCTATCAGCACCAACTCCATGAAATGCCTGCCAGGGATGGAGAACATCTCCATGGGGACTGGGGGGGATTGGGGCCGGAGCTTGGAGAAGGACCAAATCAAGGAGGCAGAGACCTTGTGGACAGTGGGGTTGTTGGAGGGCGCGAGCATCTCTCTGCCTCGTCATCCTCCTCCACAACCTCTTCCTCTTCATGGAGAGCTTTGCCTCCCCCCTCTAACCTCAACACAGGTGCCTCTAAGACTGATGGGTGGGACAGAGTAGGGGGAGATGCAGCTCAGGGGGAGGAGAAAGCTGGGTTGGCAGGAGATGAGGAGTGGGTCAGGGGAAATGATGTTAGCTCAAATACCCCAGTGGTATCTCAGGGAGCATGGGATGGGGCTACAGAGGAGGGTTGGGGCGGTACACAGGGGTCGACAGATGTCAGGGGTTCCAGCAACCCAGCAATAGGAAGTAGCGGTGGAGGCGAGAGCAGCAGTGGAGGTAGCGGTGGTGGTGGCGGCATATCCCAGGATTCTGCCTCACCAACATTTGCTACTATGACAACAGCTTGGGACAATCAGAAAGGGGGTGATGCTGTGGGGGAATGGGCAGGTCAAGGTGGCAGAGGAAGTGGAGACCCCTCATCCTCCAGTGGAGGAGGGTCCAGAGCTGGGAGTCACAATCGGAACCATGAGCATTACCGCCACCGCTCCAGCAACCCACCCCCAACCCTGAAGTGGCCTTACAGAGCATGCTCAGCCGGTCGGACCTGGATCCCAGGGTGCTGTCTAACACTGGATGGGGGCAGATCCAGGTACAGCAGAATGTGGCCTGGGACCTGGATACAGGAGCAGAAAGTCCAAATGAGGGAAGCAGTTCCCCTGCATTTCCATCTCAAGCTGTTAGTTCTACTGGTCGGGCATCTACTTACCCCGCAAGCAACCGCACAATGACTACTGATCCATCTGCTGGGGCCCATATGCCTACTATGATCACTGGTCCTGGCCCTGTACCTTCAAAGGGCGGCTGGGATGACGAGTCAAATTGTGCTCCACCATCCAACATGCAGAATTCAGCTCCCTCCAGGATGCCAGTGAAAGATATTGATGGCAGCCAGGGAAAGACTAGTGGAGCCTGGGGTGACGTCAGTACTTCAGAGAGCCATGGCAAAGGCTGGGGCAGTGAAGAGCAGGAGGGGAGAGACCGCAGAGGAGGCGGAGGAAGTAACTGGAGAGATTTCGGAGAACAGGGTGGCGGAAGAGGGAGTAGCTGGGGAGGTGGTCAGGAGGAGAAGGGGACTGCAGGGGGTTGGAAAGAGATGGGTAGGGAGGAAGGCGGATGGGGACAAAGAGGGGGAGGCAACTGGGCGCAGCGTGAACCCAAGACAGTCAGTGGAGGCTGGGGGGAAGGGAGGGGCAGAGGTGAAGGCAACACGGACAAAGGATCTTGGGGTAACATAGATGAGGGAGGCCCACAGAGGAGTTGGGGAAGTGGAGGGGACATGGGCGGCAAACCGCACCAGGACTGGTGCATGAAGCCGCATTCACCACAGATACCAAACAGCCAAGCGGCAACATTGAAAGCCCCAAATCAACAGCAACACCAATCACAAACCCAACAGCCACCAGGAGTCTTGTGCAGGTCAGGAGGTCCTCCCACCCAGAATCAGAACCAAAACTCGGGCTGGAATGCTGGCCCCATCCCTCAGATCCCTGTTGGGCCTGCTGAGGCCCCTGAGCCCAGCGGGTGGGAGGAGCCCTCCCCTCAGTCCATCATCCGCAAGATGGAGATTGATGATGGCACTTCAGCCTGGGGCGATCCCACCTGCTACAACAGCAAGAATGTGAACCTGTGGGATAAAAACAGTGCCCCCTCTGGTCAGCCACCACCACTTCAAGGCCAAACTCAACAGGGTACACCTACATCCGTACAACAGCCACCACCAAGGAGACAGCATGCGATCCCAGCTAACCGGGACTCAAACCCTGGCAATGCACCTGGAATGGGTAAGCTATGACCGATTTATTCCTTCGAAGGCCAACAACTGGCATTTCTGGCAGATTCTTTAATCTGATATTCTTTGTATTACCAGGCCCAGGTATGTGGGGAGGCGGTGGCAACCTCGTTGGACAATCTGTGGATAATGGCACTGCTTCCTGGGGGCAGACTTCTGATGCACCATCTGGCTGGGGAGACCCAGATAACTCAAGCAAAACTGCTGGTTGGGGAAACCCCTCATCTAAATCTGGTAAGACACTTCAAGGAGCTTTCATTGTAAAGCAAATGTGTTACTCCTCAGGACATTGCATGACCAATTTTTGCATATCCCATAGGTTCAAAGTCTGTGCAAGAGAGCTGGGGCAAAGGAGAGGGCCCAGTTCCAGCCTCTCGACACTCCAGTTGGGATGAGGAGGAGGACGTTGGTGGAGTTTGGAACAGCACAAGCTCACAGACCAGCAGCAACTACAACTCTGGTGGCTGGGGGCAAGGCCCCGGGGGAAAGAGAGGCAACATCAAGGTATTTTTGTGGTTAGGGTCTGCTTGCTCAATTTTGTTTCTATATCCTACGCTGTGGAACTATGAAAGGACATCTTTCTGATTGAGGGATTATGTTTAGCTACATTGCATGTTTCTGTTTATTCCCTAAAGGGTGGAGGTGGAGAGAACTGGATGAACCCAATGACACGACAATTCCAAAATATGGGACTCATGGTAAGCCCTATTAATTATGTCTCGGAAGAAAGGATGGTGACGAATATATTTTCATGCATGTTAACATTAGAAGCCTCCTCCCTAAGTTTTTTTTAAATCACTGCTTTAGCACACTCTGCAACCCGGATGTCCTAGTTGAATCCTGGCTTAGGAAGGCCACCAAAAACCCTGAAATTTCCATCCCCAACTATAACATTTTCTGACAAGATAGAACTGCCAAAGGGGGCTGAGTTAGCATGCAGAGTTATGTCTTACTATCCAGGTCTGTACCCAAACAATTTGAGCTTCTACTTTTTTTAAATTCACCTTTCCAGAAACAAGTCTCACTGTTGCACCTTGCTATAGACCACCTACTGACTCCAGCTGTGCCCTGGACAACATATGTGAGTTGATTGCCCACCAGCTTTCTTCAGAGCTGGTGTCGTTAGGTGACCTAAACTGGGACATGCTTAACCTCTCTGGGCAACCCGACGCGCTAGCGTCCCACCTTGCCAACAATAAATGCAAATGCGCTACGCCAAATGCTAATAGTACTCGTTAAAACTCAAACGTTCATTAAAACACACATGCAGGGTACTCAATTCAAGCTACACTCGTTGTGAATCTAGCCAACAAGTCAGATTTTTAAAATGCTTTTCGGCGAAAGCATGAGAAGCTATTATCTGATATCATGCAACACCCCGAAATACCTGAAGGGGACGTAAACAAAAGAATTAGCGTAGCCGGCGCTACACAAAACGCAGAAATAAAATATAAAACATTCATTACCTTTGAGCTTCTTTGTTGGCACTCCTATATGTCCCATAAACATCACAATTGGGTCTTTTTTTTTCTCGATTAAATCGGTCCTTGTATACCCAAAATGTCCATTTATGAAGACTGTGTGATCCAGGAAAAAACACTTTTCTAAACGCAACGTTATTTTTTTATGCCCCATTCAAATAATTTAGAACCAGGAACAGATATAGCCTGTGGTTCACTCCAGTTCTGACTAACATTAACCAGCACAAAAACATCCTGTGGCGTACGGCATTAGCATCAAATAGCCCCCGCAAAATGCAACTTTTCAGGGAAGTTAGGAACCAATATACACATTTAGTCAGTCACCAATTGTGCAAGTTCTCCCACTTAAAAAGATGAGAGGCCTGTAATTTTCATCATATGTACAATTCAACTATGACAGACAAAATTAGAAAAAAAATCCAGAAAATCACATTGTAGGATTTTGAATGAGTGTATTTGCAAATTATGGTGGCTTTGGACTTTGTCAATCACCACATTCTTATCGGCAGACTCGACAGCCTTGGCTTCTCAAATGACTGCCTCACCTGGTTCACCAACTACTTCTCAGAGTTCAGTGTGTCAAATCGGAGGCCCTATTGTCTGGGTCTCTGGCAGTCTCTATGGGGGTGCCACAGGGTTAAATTCTCGGGCCTACTCTTTTCTCTGTATACATGAATGATGTCGCTCTTGCTGCTGGTGATGCTCTGATCCACCTCTATGCAGACGACACCATTCTGTATACTTCTGGCCCTTCTTTGGACACTGTGTTAACTAACCTCCAAATGAGCTTCAATGCCGTACTACTCTCCTTCCGTGGCCTCTAACTGCTCTTAAATGCAAGTTAAACTAAATGCATGCTCTTTAACCGATCGCTGCCATCTGTCCAGCGTCACTACTCTGGGCGGTTCTGACTTAGACGATGTGGACAACTACAAATACCTAGGTGTCTGGTGAGACTAAACTCACATTAATCTTGAAGCTAGGGGGGACTATTTTTACGTTTGGAAAAATAACGTTCCCAAAGTAAACGGCCTATTTCTCAGGACCAGATGCTAGAATATGCATAGAATTTACAGATTAGGATAGAAAACACTCTAAAGTTTCCAAAACTGTCAATTTTGTCTGAGTTAAACAGAACTGATATTTCAGGCTAAAACCTGAGGAAAATCCAATCAGGAAGTGCCCCTGTTTTTGAAATCTCTCTGTTCTTATGCATCCCTATTGCGCATTTAAAGGGATATCAACCAGATTCTTTTTTCTGTCCCTAAGGTGTCAACAGTCTTTAGACACAGTTTCAGGCTTTTATTTTGAAAACTGAGCGTGAAGGACCACATTGCGTAAGTGGACAGGTGGGGGCTCTCAGAATGAGTTGGTGAGCAATTGAGTAAGACGGCCATTGTTCCTCCCGCTGTTATGGAAAAAGCTACACACTCGGTTGATATATTATCATATATATATATATATATATTTATTTATTTATTTTAAACTACCTGAGGAATGATTATTAAAAAAACGTTTGACATGTTTATGTGGACATGAAGACTTTGGAATTTCCGTCTGCGTTGTCGTGACCGCTCTTTCCTGTGGATTTCTGAACATAACGCGACAAACAAACGTCGGTATTTTGGGTATACAAATAATCTTTATGGAACAAAAGGAATATTTGCTGTGGAACTGGGAGTCTCGTGAGTGAAAACATCCGAAGATCATCGAAGGTAAACGGTTAATTTGATTCCTTTTCTGATTTTCGTGACCAAGCTTCCTGATGCTAAGTGTACATAATGCTATGCTAGGCTATTGATAAACTTAAACAAACGCTTGGATTGCTTTTGCTGTAAAGCATCATTTCAAAATCTGAGACGACAGGGTGATTAATAAATGGCTAAGCTGTGTTTTCCTATTTTATTTTACCTTTATTTAACCAGGCAAGTCGGTTAAGAAAAAATTCTTATTTTCAATGACGGCCTAGGAACAGTGGGTTAACTGCCTGTTCAGGGGCAGAACGACAGATTTGTACCTTGTCAGCTCGGGTGTTTGAACTTGCAACCTTCCGGTTACTAGTCCAACGCTCTAACCACTAGGCTTCCCTGCCGCCCCTATATCGCACTTGTTTTTTCGTGAATATGAATGTTTTCTAGTAATATTATTTGACTGTTGCGCTATGCTATTCAGCGTTGCTGATGACAATTATCCCAGATCTGGGAGGGGTGGTTCAAAGAGGTCACATTAAGCATCCCCAATCCAAATTGCATCTAAAATCGGCTTCCTATTTCGCAACAAAGCCTACTTCACTAATGCTGTCAAACATACCCTCATAAAACTGACTATCCTACCGATCCTCGACTTCGGCGATGTCATTTACAAAATAGCCACAAACACTCTGCTCAGCAAACTGGATGCAGTCTATCACAGTGCCATCCGTTTTGTCACCAGAGCCCCATTTACTACCCACCACTGCGACCTGTATGCTCTTGGTGATATGCCCTCGCTTCATATTCATCGCCAAACCCACTGGCTCCAGGTCATCTATAAGTCTATGCTAGGTAAAGCCCCGCCTTATCTCAGCTCACTGGTCACCATAGCAGCACCCAACCGTAGCAAGCGCTCCAGCAGGTATATTTCACTGGTCACCCCCAAAGCCAATTCCTAATTTGGCCGCCTTTCCTTCCAGTTCTCTGCTGCCAATGACTTTGAATGAATTGCAAAAATCACTGAAGCTGGAGATCCATATTTCCCTCACTAACTTTAAGCACCAGCTGTCAGAGCAGCTCACAGATAATTGCACCTGTACATATCCCATCCAACTACCTCATCCTCATACTGTTATTATTTATTTATTTGCTCCTTTGCACCCCAGTATTTCTACTTGCACATCTTTCACTCATGTTTAATTGCTAAATTGTAATTATTTTGCCACTATGGCCAGTTTATTGCCTACCTCCCTTACCTCATTTGCACACACTTTTATATAGACTTAAACTTGATTGTATTATTGACTGGATGCTTGTTTATTCCATGTGTAACTCTGTTGTCGCTTTGCTTTCTTGGCCAGGTCGCAGTTGTAAATGAGAACTTGTTCTCAACTAGCCTACCTTGTAAAATAAAGGTGTTATAAAAAACATGCAGCTCTCGCTTTGATCTCAAACCAACCCTATCAAACACAGTCCAGTTCAAAGTAAATGGCACAGATCCATATATGGCAATGGACTATTTGCATATAGAGCTACTGCAGCCCTGATATGTTTATGCCGCACCGGGCTGTGTAGCGTACGGGCTGAGTAGTGAGTGTCAATGCAATCGAATTCTACTCCAATGCGTTCTGCCTACATTAACATTTCTTGCATAGTTTTTGTTTTGGTATGTTACATTGAAAGTGGCTAATATTGCATTGATTTGATCATACTTGCCATAGTAAAGGAATACGTTGATGGTGTTAACAAGAAACTCTAGAACAGTGTACACCAACCTTTTCTGAGTCAAAATATAAGCTGATGTTTGTGCAGTAAGCTATAGGCCCAATACGTTATCACCACATTAGCTTTGCTTGAATTGCCCTGCCAATGCATTTTTGTTCGGGCCATTAGAAAATATATATATATATTTCAAAGTTTGATGTAGGCTATATGATCACACTGGTAATAGATCCATTGTTGTATTACTTGTGAGACATGGCTGCGTGAGCACACATTTAATAATTAGCTTTTTAGTTTACTGTTCTTATGGGGCCGGCATCTGATGTTAAGTCTCAGCGGAGGGAGGAGCAGCTTACAGAGACTGCCTCTTAACATCCCTTGGGTCTCCCTTTCCTCCACTGACCAAAAAGGGACACGGTCTTCCAGCTGATTGCAAAACTCGAATTCCACCGCATTATTGCACAAATACATATTACTCCTATGAACAGAGAAAGGGAAATATTAGTCTTTTAAAACTACCAAAGACGCTAATAATAACGCAGCTCTCTATAGCTACTTCCCTACTCATTCATTACTGCTGCAGTGCATGTTGTAGCACTGAGTGGAAATTGGATGAACTCTCATTTCGTGGCTTCTAAGTGTTGACAGCGCTGAGTTAAACTTGAACCCACTCATAAACTCTTTGCTATATTCGTTGGGTCTCTCTGGTCATGGTTTTGAAAACTCGTAGTATCAACTTTGCTGTAGCTTCCTTTTATGCCTGCTACGTTACTGCAAACATGGTCATCTGAGCCATCCGATTGGCCAGTGGCAGACGTATAGTGCACTTTTCTCTCTGGGCCCACCGGGAAGGCAGAGATTGTGCCTGAAGAAACATGAAATGGTTCAAAATGGCAACAGTTCACCTACCCGGTGCACAGGGCAGCTGATTTGGGTGTGCCTACCGCCAACAGTGGTAAAAATAGGAACACATTGCTTAATCGTTAGGTTTTTATTTGGTGATCGACTAGGAATCCCTTTACGATCAACTGGTCGATCATGATTGACCGGATGGTGACCACTGAACTTTCTAGAGCAGTGAAGCTCAATCTTGTGCATCTCTCTGTGGGTTGATATTCCCGTGTGGAAGTCCCAGGGAGCTGTGTGGCATGTGCACAGTTTAGAGGGACCATTGTTTAGCACTGCTCGAGTCAGCCAGTTGCTGTCAACACCTTACAGCTACATTAAAGTAAATCATAATTTTGGAAAAACATAATGCCATCTGACCATTTACCTTAGCAAGCCAGATAATTTTATGTTAGCCTGCTAGCTAGCCAATCACCACTGTCGACATGGCTAAGTAGTAAGCCAGAGAACAACTAGTCTAGCACAGGGAGGAACCCACACACAAAAAAAGCCAGGAGATATAAAGGGAGCGGAGACTTAACAATTTACGGCTGAGTTAGCTACCAAAGAGCCAAGGAGAGGGAGAGTCTGCATGCTAATCCAATAGTGATTTATAGTGCGGTAAATCCACATTGACACGGTTTATCTCATCACTGCTGACACTCGATGTACCAGTAGGAAATAGAGCAGCAGGACGGTCTGGGGGGCCGGAACATATTTTTTTATTTATTTTACCAGGTAAATTGACTGAACACATTCTCATTTACAGCAACGACCTGGGGAATAGTTACAGTGGGGAGGAATGAGCCAATTGTGAACTGGGGATTGTTAGTTGACCGTGATGGTTTGAGGGCCAGATTGGTAATTTAGCCAGGACACTGGGGTTAACACCCCTATGATAAGTGCCATGGGATCGTAAATGACCTCAGAGGCAGTGGTATGCAGGGTGGTATAATGCTGGCTGATAATTACAAATCATTTGTAGTCTGCAAATGATCCACGATAAGCCCAAACCGATATGTTTGACTAAAACACTCATTTCAAACCTTGCTTACATTTTTATACAATCAGTCTTTTTATTATGCCTAGGAATACTTGGAACAGATTTCCAAAATTTAAAAATCACTTAACTTATTTATTGGTGTTTTTATAGTCTTATGTCCAACAATAAACCATAGACATTTTTTTAATTATTTGCACACAGAACTTGCCCCAAATAAGGCCACCAGTTGGGGAACCCTGAAATAGAGCTTGCAGGCTTCACAAACAACGCTCGGCACAACACCTGGTTTCATTGTGAATCCTGCCTTCCACTGGTTATACTAAGCCATCGAAGTCCTCCGGGGTGAAATGAGCACCGCATACAGTAGATGTGCGCACGGTTCCCATACTCCACCAAACACACAGGAGTAGAGGCGTTTCAGTTTTTGGCATTAATTTATATGGTTTCTTATTAGTGGATGCACATAGTATCTCACCATGATTTGGAATGTAATTACATGCTAGCTTGTCTAGTAGCAAACGTTAGCCAACTGGAACTAGCTAGGTAGCATAGATTCTCAAGATGATATTCTGAAGAGGTTTTAAATAACGCTAAAACATAAGTGTTTGTAGTAATGGTTAACCAGATCGTGACTACTAAGTCTTTGATCACTCTTACTTTGAGTAAAAACTGACGCTTAACTACTCTTTTAATAGGGCGAGGACTTGAGTCTTGATAAAAAGTTGGAAGGAGATAAGAGAGGGATGAACGACTACAGCTGTGAAATGCGGAGAGGAGGAAGAGGTGGCGGAGGCTACCGTATGCCCAGTTCCAAAGACATGGGGCCTGGAGACATGGGACCTTACAGTGACAAGGTAAGTGAGTCATACTCCTGTCAAGCGGTTCAAGGTGTCCTTGAAGCTGTGCTAAGCAGTGTTTGCATGGTCTGTCGATTGGCCTAGGTGGAGGAGGCTAGATATGTTGACCCTATCATTAGCTAGCCAGCTAACATCAACTAGCTTTTTTTGTCAACTAACTTTATAGATATTTTCATTTTATCAGCTCTCACTGTTCCTTTTTATCATTTTTTCATTTTTAACTGTACTCTTCTGTATTTCGTTCCAGATGGGTGGTCATGGTTTATTTGGTGGCAGCGGTGGGATGCCTCCGTCTCGGGGAATACGCCAGTCTGGGATGCATCCCATGAACCCCTCCCAAGGGTTACGCGGACAAGTCCCTCATCAATTCTTGTCTGCGCAGGTACGTTGCCTGTGTTGTACCTCGTGAATATTAATGTTTATTTAGAAAGTTGTTCCACGTTGGGTATGAGCAGGTGCTCCAAAAGTCAATAAGAATATATTTTCTAGCTTGTCTTTAGACTACCATTTTGGAATATTGGCCATGTTGTCTAACAGAACTCTACATTCTATATCCAGAGAGCATTTTTCTTTCTCCAGTGTCCACAATGCTAATACACTTTTTTCACGTCACAGGTGCCGGGTCCCATGCTAAAGCAGATACCCTCTCCTGGCAGCAGTGTTGGAGGAGTAGGTGTCGGAGGAGGGGTGTTCCCACCTCAGCTCTCGCCACAGCAACTTGCCGTGCTTAGTAACATTTACCCTCATGTGCAGCAATTCCACCTGGTAAATATCGTCTCCGCCTCGATGTCGTTGTTCAGGCCGTCTGAACCGTTTATCACAATTTTCAAAATTGCTCAGTAATTCAAATGATCTTGTATTGATTGGATATCAAGTAATTGCAACTGTAAAACTGCTACTACACTAGCTCTCTCAGTGGAATAGAAAGTAAAACTACTTTGTGCCTGCCAACCCCCCCCCCCAGGCTTGTCAGCTCCTTCTGCAGCAACAGCAGCAGCAGCAGCTCCTGCAGAACCAGAGGAAGTTGCCCCAGCCTATACGCCAGCAGACTGATCCACAGCAGGTACTGAACGTCCCATAGTAGTGTAGCGCCTTATCACTATACCTATAGCAGTTCGGACTAATTTAAATATTAGATGCAGTAGTTGTGCTAGACTTTCAGTATGTAGTAGCTTTCTAGCCAGCTTGTCTTTAGTCTCTTGATGCAGTGTTTGTGTACATATTTTTCAGTCTTTTCTCTTACCCTATGTCACCATAGCTGGCTAGGATCATGGCTATTCTGCAACAACAGAGACAGCAACAACAACAGGGAGTGGTAGGCGGAGGCATTGGGAGCTCCAAACTGTCCCCATCTCTTGGAGGGGCACCAAAACAGCCGATGGCAGACTCGATGCCTCACCCTGGTATGGGTGGGCCCTTGTCAGATCTTCATGCCAAAACACAGGCTATGTACTCTGGTAAGTTGCTTAGGTTTGGTCTTCATTATTATCTCTCTAACACATTTCAGTCCAATCTGTCAGTTTAGAGCAGTCTACTCAGTATGACGTCAAAGGCAAACCATTACGAAATCATATCCAACTAATTTGTGTAAACAGTAGCTCGTATATCACTGTTGCCGTGACGAAAGTCTTTCATTTAAATCACCTAGCAGCTATTCCGTGATGTTCGATTTCAGGGGGATTACACTGGCCCAAGTTTTATCAACACAGCCATCTTTGCTCATGACTGCAGTGAATGAACCATCTGACCATGTTTTTTCTGTTATATCAGGTCTTGCTCCCGGAGGCAATCTGTCTGGGCTGGAGCTGGGCTCCATGGTGGGGGGAGTGAAGGATGGAGGAGGGCAGCAGTCCCGCTTCAAATGGATGATGGAGGGTCACTCTCCGGCCCCCTCTCCCCCAGATACAGCCCATCACAAGAATGGTGAGTCATTAAAATCCAATGTCTTGCTAATTACATGAATAATCATACCAATATAAAGCCATAAGAGGAAATGCCATGTCAAACTGACAAATGATTTGTATTTCTGTTTTTGTCTTGTGTGCTATTGCAGGTCCTTTACCCATGCCCATGAAAGTTCGAGAGGGCTCCCCATATTCACAGTATGAGTTGCTCGGAGTTGATGGGTTGGGAATGACCCCTCAGGGCCCTTCTGACAACTGGCACCGTACCCCTGGAAGCAAGATGGGCACAATGACTGGGACATCCAGCTGGCCCCCAGGTAAACTGCTTTCAGTACCCCAAGTTCCTAATGCACAATTTTGAAATGCACATATGAAACATTGTAGTTGCAAAAAATGTCAATATTGCCAGGCTCAGTAGTCTTCCCTGTGTTTTCTGTGGTGACAGAGTTCCAGCCTGGAGTGCCCTGGAAAGGCATCCAGAGTGCCGACCCGGAGTCGGACCCGTACATGACCCCTGGCAGTGTGCTGGGCTCCCATGGACCCTCCAGCCTCAGTGACTCTGACCACCAGTTACTGCGAGACAATACAGGTACTCACTGTTTAATCACTGCTTCTGTATAAGTATTGAATGAGATTAAACCTTTTGGCACACCTTGGGCTGTTGCAGTGACCGTATTACTGGCGGTCACGAGGGCAGTCAAACTGCCTGGTGGGAAAAGCATCCTCCATTTGCTATTGAAGTGCATAGATTACTTTTTAAAATTATTTTTTTATCCCGCTGCCCCTGTTTTGGTACAGGTGCAATGGTCCGTTCTAAATCAAAACAAATTTCACCAATATATGTTATTTAGAATATGTAAAGACCAGATTAAATCAAGAATAGTCTGATGGGGGGACAATTAGGGTTGCAAAGCTTCTGTAAATTTCTGGACATTTTCCGTGGGAAGTTGAGCCCTGGAATTTTGCTTACATTCGTCAAAAAAGTTAGCTTATAACAGTGAACCTTTTTTTTTGTAGGATACATATAAGGCAATTGTAGGTCTTGTGGCATATTTTGGTTAAACTATCCCCAATTCAATGGAATTGCAACCCTCTGCATGCACAGTGCATTCTTCCATCACATGTAGAGCTGATTCTCAAGATCTTGCACACTAATGAGATTCTGTTGAACCCACACTACTACACTGTCTGAGCCAAGGACTACATGCTTTCTGGTAAGTTTTCATTACTGTACTGGTTGGGGTGGATATATTTTATGACATACATGATTTTTTATTAACTAGTAAGTAGTAGCCTATAGCAAAGTGTTTAAATTATTTCTAACTTGTTAGCAATTCCTGCTAGTTAGTTTGTGTTTCCATGTGGATTTTAGTTTGCTTGAGCCTGTTAACTGGGGAGTGTTAATTCACCTGTTTCCATATGTTTCATTTTAAACCATTTATCTTACTAAGGAGTTGTTTAATCTAACTGCTTAACAATTCTGTGTACAGATAAATAGTATGTTTTTATTTACTCTTTTTTTCTTTTTTTTCTAATCTTTACAGGAAAATGCCACAGGCACTATCTGATGTGTGGAGACATTTCACTGCAGCTAATGTAGAAGGAAAAGCTGTGTACATTTGCAAGTACTGTGCCAAATTATATGTGAAGAATGCAACAGATGAAGAATAATTTGGCCAAGTGCATAAAGTTCCCTCACTGCTCACAACAAGCAACCTCTGACAAAAGTACCTCTACTTCTATTCGAGGTGAAAATGACAAATCAGACATCTTAACGATAGCAACAGCTCATGGTCCTCCTGGAATCAGGTTTTTTGACTCAATGGAGGAATGTAGTCAGAGATGCTGATGAATGTCTTGCTGGAGCTGTGTATGCAACTGGTTCACCTCTGATGCTCAAAGGCAATGTCTATTGGAAGAGATTTCTGAATGTCCTTCGCCCAGCATACACCTCTCCAGGGCAGTACCAAAAAAATAGGTACTGTTTCACTGTTTCTCCAAGCAGAGGAAACTGCAGTTCTGAAATGCTTCAAAAAGCGTGAAGACTTCTGCCAGAAGCCCATACACGCCGCAGCGTACATGTTGGAGCCCAAGTATGCTGGCAAGAGCATCCGGTCTGTTGCAGAGATCAACAAGGCCTACGGTGTCATCACTACCTTGGCCTGGATGAGAGAGAGGTTCTTGGCATTCTGACGAAGTACACTTCCAAGCAAGGGCTTTGGGATGGAGATTCAATATGGCAGTTGTGCCAACATTTCATCAGCCACCTGGTGGAAGGGACTTTGTGGATCTGAGGCTTTTTCCCCTGTTGCCTCCACCATCCTCCAAATCTGACTAATATTAGCCTCCTCAGAGCGCAACTGGTCCTTGTTTGGGAACATGCACACCAAAGTACTCAACAGGCTGACCAATACAATGGTTGAAAAATTGGTGGCCATCCGGGCAAATTTGAGGCTTTTTGAACCTGACAATGAGCCATCCACAAGGTTGGAAAGTGACAGTGAAGATGAGGCCTCAGTCTGTTCAAGAGGTGGACATTGAGGAGGTCTGGGAAGAAGACATGGAAGCCTGAGAGGAAGACAACCAAAGCTTTAGTTTCTAGACTATAATTTTACAGATGAATGTTGAAAATGTTTTTGGGAGATGCAATGGATCATTGGGGATCATTCAATATTCCCTTTTGTTCAGTGAAAACATCCCATGTGAAGAGTCAATTCATTGAATTCAACTTCAATTCGTAACTAAAACATTTGTAATTCTATTGAAAGGATTTAATAATTTACAATTGTCTACTAATGGTAAGGTTTGTTTCTGTCTCCATATTATATGGTAAATATATCCATTAGATTGAAGACTTATTTTATCAAATCAATTCTCTAATTATTATTACGTGATTAAACTAATCATGTAAATGTAATTAACTAGGAAGTTGGGGCACCAAGGATAATCTTCAGATTACAAAGTTAAAAAGGTATTTTATCTGAAGTCTTCTAGTTAATGAAATATTCCTTACCTCACGTTAGTCTCATGTTTATAATGTATAAACAGAGTTATGGTAATGTGGCTGTATTGTCTTTCATGGGGTCACAAACATGAAACAAAACAGACCGGGTCGTAGCTGGCTTCTCCACCGACTGTTTACGCATTCTCCAAAACATGGATATTTTTCTGTGATGTAGAAGAAATTCATTTGTTCTACTGTGAAGCTCTCTCTCTATATACTGCATGGACAGGAGTCTCCTCAAGGAATGTATGACCTGAGATAACAGAACATGTATGTAGGAGAGCGAAAGAGAGGGATGCCACGATCTATACCCAGAAAGGGCCACGTCATGACACACGTTTCAATGGTATTAATATTAATTTGTATATATTCCCCAAAATGTGCAACCCTATTGACAAAGTTAGCCTATCAGTTTTAAATTATCACTTGTGAAAATGTTTTAATAAGGTTTGTATCACAACTAAAGTGGTCAAATAACTTCTTCAAATGAAGCATATTAATCTGCTTTAAAAGGGGTGTATATGAGCAGCGAGGGAGTTCGCATCCCCACAACTGGGGATGCAACAGCACAGGTAGCGTCATTCTCTGATATGAACAACTTTAAGGTCTAGTCCAATAGTTGAGACTGAGCTGCTAACCAAAGCTCTGTAAATTGATTGAAATGAGCTATGTTTCCCTTGTGTTCTGGGGAACACTACAATCCTGGCAGAGTTTGTGAGTGAGGAGGAAGTGGCTCTTGACACATCCTATCTCTCTGTTGCAGGGCCAAACCCCTCCCTCAACACCTTGCTGCCTTCACCAGGTGCCTGGCCCTACAGTGCCTCAGACAACCCCCTTGGCAATGCACACAGCACAGGTAGTGACATTCTCTAATATATGAACAGCGTTAAGGTCTTGTCTAATATTTGAGAGAATGAGCTGCTAACCAAAGCTCTGTAAATTGATGATATATTGAAATTAGCTGTTTCCCTTGGTCATTTATTTTGGTCTGTTGAAAGTTGTGCTTGTTTCCTCAGCAAAGTACTCTGACTACAAACCCAGCTGGCCCCCAGAGCCCATTGGACACAATAAGCCGTGGAAGACCAGTCGCATCAGTTCCCAGCTGCCACGCCCCCCTCCTGGACTGACCAGTCAGAAACTGGCCTCGACATCCCTATGGGGCAGCGGAGCCCCGCGTTTGACCAGGGGCTGGGGAGAGGGCGGGGGCAGTCAAGATTCAAGATTTGGGACAGGTAATATTACATATCTGAATCAACCCTGTAGTGATTTTAACTGTTTCCTGGCTAACTTGATACAAAACCATTTATAGCTGTTGGGTTTTCAGAACTCATTGTAGTAAGATATTTATTAGATACTGGCTTTACAACAGAAAAAGATTGAAAGACTACCCTTTGTTTCTGACTGCCCTCTTTCTCTCCTCCGTAGGCTCAGCGTGGAATGATGGTGTGGCCTCCAGAGGCAGCTGCTGGCTACTGCTCAGCAATCTCACCCCTCAGGTACAGATGGAGAGAATTGATAAATACGTTAGCACTAGCACCTATGAGCAGGGAGGGAATGGGGGGGCTATGGATTATGTTGTGGGTGATTTGGAATTTTATGTTTTCTGACCCATCATCGAAGTGGAATTTATCACAGCTATTAAATAAAATGGCCATTGAGAGAGAGGTGGGTGTGAATTTCTTCTTCATCAGCATTCACCTTCAGTGTATCCTATGCAAGTGAGCCGGTGTCATGCGTGACCCAAGTGTAATTGGATTGTGAAGTTGGCTGATCCATTTAATCAATTAAGGATTGCATGAATGAAGTTGGCATGAAAGGGCTGCTAAGGGAAAAACAGAATGGGGAAATGTTTAATTCCACTGCCCACCCTTTTACAGTCTCACACTTCCCCACCACAGACACACTGGTATCCCACTAAGTTTTTTTTGTTCTCCTACAGATTGACGGTTCCACACTACGGACTATCTGTATGCAGCACGGCCCCCTGCTGACCTTTCATCTCGGCCTGACCCAGGGCAGCGCCCTGATTCGTTACAGCACACGTCAGGAAGCAGCCAAGGCCCAGGGTGCACTGCACATGTATGCTTCTACCCCTCTACATACTAACAAACGCTGTGCTGCTGCCTAGTGTAATGCTAAATGACTGTAATTAAATATTTACAAATTCGTCCTAATGTTAGCTCCATGCAGCATGTTTTTTATTTTTATTTTTTATGTTACCTTTAATGCTGAATTGGAGCCTGATGGCCATTCAGTTAGTACAATTTCTACTACTTCACCTGTTTTACTAAAGGACACTGACATATTTTGTTTTCTCCAGGTGTGTTCTGGGGAACACCACAATCCTGGCAGAGTTTGTGAGTGAGGAGGAAGTGGCTCGCTATTTTGCACATTCCCAGGTTGGAGGTGCGGAGGGGCCAGCCCAGGGGCAGGGGCGGCCCAGGGCTCGTCAGGAACGCACACAGTGGTGGGCAACAGCGGAGGGGGCTCCCCGGGGAGTGAACGAGCAGCAATTGGAGCAGGAAACAATTTGGGTGGAAACAGCGGTGGAGGAGGGGTTCTGGGTAGTGTGGGGCCTTCCAGCTCCGGCTGGCAAAGTTTGGATGGTACGGGCAGCTCTCCGGAGGCCACCTCAGCCCAAGGTCCTGGGCTTGGTATTTTTGCTCAGTGGAGCGCCAAGGGGGTAGGGGGTGGGGTGGGACGGGTAGAGGCAGGGAGGTCTGGGCTCTGGGGTGGGGTGACCCCAGGTTACTCCAGCAGCAGCTTGTGGGGTGCACCCCAAATGGAGGACAGGCACCAAATGGGCAGCCCAGCTGCCCTGTTGCCTGGTGACCTGCTGGGAGGAGGGGCTGACTCCATCTGACACACCTTCACATAAGTATATATTTAGACACACGACACACTGGGAAACACAAATACATATATATAAGTGACTAAATATAACCACGTAAACACACACATACATATATAAATGACTAAATATATCCACGTAAACACACAAGCAGAAATGTGAGACATGCTTACACACATTCTCATGGCCAGACTTAAGCTATTCTATAAACAAATGCAGGGACTGTTAGACGTGTAAGGCCTTTTTCCACAGATGAAGATTTCAACTGCTAGACTTGAACCTGAAAAATTAGTCTGTCGGTCTGAGAGACTGGCTGGATTGCATTGTGCTTAGTAGGTGATTTGATGACAGACTTACATGGACATGCACACACCAAATACAAACTAGCCTTTGGACAGATGGGCACTGTAACAGCATTACTCGCATCATATAGGAAAACTATGTGATGCAGGACAACCTGCAGTTTCCATTCATGCCCCTTATGGAGACTGAATCAAAACATGTGCAAACACACCGCTCTGATTGATGACAACTATCTTATTGTGTATGTTAGTTTCTGTTTTGTATGGTTGTTTTTATTTTGAACAGTGGAATACTGAAATGTAATTGTTCCTTTCAAATGCTGACCTCCTACTGTTGTTTTTCTCTCAATCACGTTTGTTACTGTTACTATGATAATTGTTGAAACTCTGGCAGTATGAGGGAACATTGCATTTCTCAGAGAGTGGGATACTGTGTGTGTGCGTGTGAGAAGGAGACCAAGTGATAAACCCCTGTGCGTGAATGTGAGGATAATGTAGTGTGTATGTTACTGCCTGTCATGATTAGTGTGCGAGGCTGCTTACAGAAGGTCTAAAAATCTGTTTTGAGTACATTCGGTATACTGCTGACTGTGTTCAAGAACATTGGCACTAAATGCTTAGTTTTTTTTTCTCATTTTAAGATTATTTTTTTTGCAGACTGTCTTTTTTATTGTCCGAACTGCAATAATAAATTTTAATGATACAAAGAGCTGAAGGCATATGTATTGAGAAAAAGGACATGCCAAATCTTATCAAACTGTGGAGTGGTGGGGGGTTGTTTACAAGACACAGAAAAGAGTTACCGTGTGTTTATATGTTTTGTTGTGTATCGTTTTAAATTAAGACAGGCTTTAACACTCCTGTTCAGTGTTTCGTTTTGAGATTTTACAAATAAATTTATTTAAACAGAGAACAAGATTACTAATAAAGATGAAAGTATTGGCTTCTACTTGTCTTGTGGTCATTGAGAATTGTCCATCTATACAGAATGGTCTCTTCAGGTGTCCCAACACCGTTCACACACGGGTTCCTGTGTCCACTCCACCTCGCGCACACACTCAAATAAGCCGGTGTCCATCTGCTATGCCATCTTAACCAATTTACTGTACAAGCCACACAGCCTGTAAGAAGCATGCACTGCTCCACTGAGCTATCATTTGCGGTGCAATTAGTATGACAGTATGGAGTATTTAAATCCTGTATGTGAAAAACCAGAGATGGGCAACTTTGATGGGGGTGGGGGCCACAAAAAAATCTGTACTCGTGGCTTGCGGGTCCACACGTGCAGTCAGAGACAGCCCTAATCAATTGGGGAATTTTGTTGGGCATCCCACCTTACGAACAAAACATATTGCTATGGGGCGGGGAGAAGATGTAACAATTTTATAACACAGTTCCTGCAATTTTACTAATTTTGCCATAGGGTGGAGAGAATGTTTGATTTTGTTAATCACTCATATTCAAAAATACAATGGGGAACCCCCTGTCGGTAATTTGACCATGATTACTACAAGTTTAGATAGCTGGCTAGACTAATTTACCAATCTGAAAAATGTTAGCTGATTAATTGGGCTAATTGAGTGACTGACTGAACAAGAAAAAAAACTTGATGCACTACCAAATTTGGAAATTGCACCGTGTGTGTTCTACTATTCTGACTTTCAACATCAAGTTTAGACCCCAACTGAGTTCCACAAAAGGGGGGGGGGGCTGCCAGTTGCCCATCACTGTGCAAAACCATCAGGATCTAGAGGTACCTTATGGTGACCTCCGCTGTTCTTTCACTTCTGCTGCTTGTGTCTAAACTCCAGGGTGCAGGACTATGGAGATTTGATTTTGATTTGATTGGATCTCTTTTAGTCCCCATTTGGACTAATCTTCCAAGAGTCCTTAAACATTAAAATACAATTTAAAATATGAACACATTTCCACATATAATACACTATTACAAACATACATAATATACTAACATAATGACCCAATAAATACTCAATCTAAAAAAATATTGATTCTTCATCTACTATAGTCCCACAACATTTCTATGTATTATATTTAAATTGTTTTAAAATGTTTAAATTTATACAATGAAAGGTTTCTGGTTTGCTCAGTTAATTTATTCCATTTCTTTATTGCTCTAAATGAAAATGTTATTTTTCCTATTTATGTTTTCTGTCTGGACAACGCATAGATGGTGGACAATCTATTCCTAGTATTTACGGAATGTCTGTCTCTTACCAACTGAATACCGTTGTGAATAGAACTTGGCTGTTTTAAATTATGTATATTATTAAATAATATATGCATGTTCCTTTCAGTTATCTTATCGATTGATGACCAACCAAGAACTTTGCGCATGACTGCAACAGAATAACCATATCGCCACCTTAAAACAATCCTTGCTGCTTTATTCTGTGCATTCTGCAGTTTCCTAACTTCACTTGATGATGCATTTCCCCAGACCACCGAACAGTAGTTCACCTGACTCTCAATTAATGCTTGTGTTATTTGCTGAAGAATTAGCTATCCTTCTGATTATGCATGCTGTTTTAATAAAATAATTGTACATAGATTAGTTATTTGAGAAGACCATGATAAGCAGTTGTCTAGCTGCACTCCCAATAGTTTGGTTTCTGCCACTTCTTCAATTTGTACTCCTCCCATACTTAATTGTATCCCATGCTGTTTTGGCCTTTTCCTAGTGGAACAGACCAACATAACTTTGGTTTTCTTGGTGTTTAAAACAAGTTTGCTTTGGCAAACCCACTCCCTAATATTCTCCAAATCTTGTAAAAAAAAATGTTTCAGCGAAGGCATAGGGAAGGTCTTTGGTATATATTAAATAGAGAAGTGGCCTAAGGCAGCTGCCCTGCGGTAATTCCACAGTTTAACACATGAGGGGAAGAAAATGAACCATTGATATAGGTGGACTGTTTCCTGTCAGTTAGATATGACTGTACCCAAATCAATGCTACCTCCTTAAAACCATAATGCATTAATTTTGTCAAAATTATTTCATGATCAGCTAAATCAAATGCTGCACTGAAATCTAAAAATAGTACACCCACAATCTTGCCATTATCCATAGCATTGAGCCACTGGTCAGTCATGTCAACCAATGCAGTGGTAGTGGAATGTTTTTTTTGCGATAAGCATGCTGATTGGCTGTAATCTGATCATTCCTTTCCATGTACTCCCATATTTGTCTACTCACAATACCCTCCAATATCTTACTGAGTGTAGGGAGTAGACTAATTGGTTGACTATTGGCAGGAGTAATGGGTTCTTTGCAGTCTTTCGGGAATAGGACACAGTTTTGCATGCTTCCATACATTTGCAAACATCCCCTTTTCCAGTGACCAATTAAATATGTATCTCAGTGGAACTGCAATCTGCGGAGCAGCACAGCGAAGCAAAAAAAAATGTCCATAAGACCATAACCTGTAGATTTACCATCACGTAATGACTTCAATAGGTTTAACACCTCCTCCACCGACACCGTTTGCAGACTAAAAGAGCAGATCTTGCTGATCATAATATGATCATCAATCCATTGGACAATAGCTTGTTTGGAAGAATGCATGTTTACCTTGTTGCTCAGTAAATAAATTTTCTTTGTAAAAATAAAAAAAATCTGCAAAATGATTGGCAATATCAACTGGTTTTGTTATTATTCTCTCGTCAACCTCCACACTAGATGGGCATGATGAGATAGATGTACCAAGTAAGCCCTTAACTGTGTTCCATAACTTTTTAGAATCGTTTTTACAATCAATAAAAGCATTGTTGTAAAACTGTTTTTTTCTTTTGATTCAATTTAACTGCATAATTACGTAATGTTCTATAATTCTGTTCATCAATTTCTAATATTGACTTGGCTGCTAAGACTTATGCCATATTTCTTTGAGAAAAAGCCTCACCCAGTTCATCATCAAGCCATGGAGATGGACGAGCACCAACTGTACTCTTTCTTATAGAGAACCCTTTGGTAATGTGGATCAGGACTAATGTCTCGATGGAATCTTCACTATCTCTAAACCAGAACCACTGCTATTTGTTTTGATGGCTCTTGTCTTCACTCTATTATCCTTCAGAACAATGTTCATAAGAATCTAATCATCATGCAAAGGCCTATTCTCTTTATAACTGAACAAAAGCCAACTCTCTATGGTTGCGTTTACACAAGCAGCCCAATTCTGATCTTCTTTACACTAATCTTTTCATATCAGCACTTTTTCAGCACTGATCTGATTGGTCAAAAGACCAATTAGTGAGAGAAATATCAGAATTGGGCTGCCTGTGTAAATGCATATTATTTTCACTAATTCAGTTGCATCTATTTTCTGAGGCTGCCTATTCCTCAAATGTGTAACATTTAAGAATGTCTACAGTTGTAGCTGTTCTATTTCTTTAAGGCAATCCGGGTGCTTCTGACATCATCGATGTTGGTCAATGGTGCGTTGGGAGTAACGAGAGGGGGAGACAGAACTCTGATAGAGACGGCCATTCGTATTGAAGTTTCACAGGGACTATCAACAGGGAGTATAGCCGATGCTAAAGAAAAATTGGGGTATGAGAGCCACCAGAATCCGTTCCCATCCTTCGCTGCCCGGGGCCCAGTCTGACTGACATCCTTCGGATCAGCACCGCCACTGAACCACCTCTCGAATAAACCTAATATCGTGTGAGTAGTGTACGGGGGAACCGACGAAACCAGGGGGGAAAGGGAACTTGATTCGACCGAACCCGAGTCTTGTATTCAGGAGCGTCGCAGAGGGGGAGGGGGCGAATAGAGATGGCTATCACTGGAGAACATAGGGTAGGTAAGGGTGTTGGCTAGAATAAAGTCAAAATGATACATGATCGTATACACTGTCAACTATTTGTGAAGCTTGAAGGTATTTAAAATTGTGTGAATGACTGGTACATGGTTGAAGCGGCAAGCGTATTCTCGGGCTACTTGCTAGCTAGGCACAACCACTGCTGAATACGGACAGTTTGTATTGTCACAGTAGCAACCTTTTGTTTGAAGTGTACGGTGGTCGATATTATTATTGTAACCAGTTCGACTTTTGAGTGATCGTAAATGTCACAACTATTCACCCTAGTTGAGATGCTTCCCTTTTGATTGTTACCAACGCAGCGACAGCTTTCTAAAAGGTTACGTAAGAAGATGTTTAGTTGGGTTGATGATACTCAAATCCGTAAAAGGATTTTGTCCATGCAAATGTTACATTTAACGTTGCCGTACCTAGTTAATACATTAACACTAGGTGAAATAGACGGGCATTATGTAGGCCTAGTTGTATTGTTTCTGAAAAAATTGTCTCTTTTCATGTGGTTGTGAAATCCTCCTAGCTTTTTGTTAAGACAGAATTCCTCTTAAATGTAGGTTACAGGCCCACACTGATGAAATGATTCAAGTCAGTCAATGCTCTGTAGTGTTTCATGGGAATAGTGGTAATGGTTGAATATTGCAATACATGGTGCCGGAGTGTATGGTTTACACTGTAGTTACCAGGTCCTGATCGTTTCCTACCAAAATATAAAGCCTGGCTCTGAACTATGATCTATTGATAAAACCTCTCACATGACCCAGTAGGATGAATCAACTGCTAAATAATGATCGTAAGTCCCGTGTTACAAACTGAATATCCAGCGGTAGACCATTGTGATTTTCTGCACTGTGACACATTATAGTTGGCAGTGTTCCATAGCTGAATGTCCTGCACGGAGCAACGTGTGATATAAATCAATGTCACTATTTCTGACTAAGCAATTCATCTATGGTGTTTCATTTATAGGCCCTGGTTAATGTTAGGCCTGAGCTGGGTCTCTACAATTAAAACCCTCATGTTGTAATGAAACCTAACACTTTATGAACTCTAATCCATCTACTACCATCACATCTGTATTTCTGTCTGTCACCCGATGCCTCTTCTGACAACACTACAGGCAATGGGAAGAACCTCATGCCAATTTTTTGGAATCATTTCCGGAAAGATATTTGGTCCCCCTTGGTAGTTGAAATATACACAACTAGTCCTGCACAATTGATTACTTTTTCCATTCCCGAATTGGTATGCCCATTACCACACAACTGAGTTTGACCGAAAATGCTTCTTCTCGTTTTTCCTCATTCTGCTCTGTCATGAGCTACTTGCATTTCCAAAGTATTATGTTGAGAGGAAGTAGACCTGTAATCGTGGTGAGGTATAATGTGGTCAGTGCTGTAGGATGGCCTAGGCCTAATCATAGGAAAAACATGACACGGTCACACACATACAATGAAAAGCTCTATAGTAGTTTAGTAATGAGAACTGACAGAATAATGCTTCCCATCTGTATGTACTACATTGTCAACTGAGAGATAGAAGAAGCTTTTCTTAGGCCACCTATATTGGTGTGGCGCTCTGTAAATTATGCCTCCTATCCTTCTCCAGGTCTTGCTCTAAAGTTCATAGCACAGATGCCTTTGTGGGCTTTGACACACATACAGCCCACGCAGCAGCGCCTTTGCAGTGGCTGCAGAATATGGCGTGGTTGAGGGTGCTAAATAAATGATGATCCTGCTCCAGTGTCACGTGCAGTTTGGCTCAGAAGACTCGCTTCCTTCCCTCCTTCGTGTCTGACAATGTCTTATCTAGGCCCCAGCTGACTCTGAGAGCTCTCCCGGGCCCTTCCAGGGAGATATGTTGTTGCTCTTTCTCTTGTCTCTCTTTCAGGCCTCATCTTTCATATTTCCCTCTGTATTTCCCATTTTCTCTGTACCACCTCAGCTGCCTTACAAATGTAATTGTGTAGCCTATTGCTGGAATCCAGACAGCTGTCTGCTAATCAACCCGCTCAAGCTACACACTCACTCAATTAATTTAGTTGTTTGCAGTTAATGGTCGTCCTGTTTGGAATGTGTAAAGTGACCATTGTAAGACGGCCTACCTCTGGTTCAGGAAGAAATGTTCCATTAGTCAAAGTTTGCCTTCGATTCGAGATCTAGTGAATTAAGTTGGATTTGTATCGTTTCTTTTCATTTGCAAATTAGCCTATGCCACGTGTAAAATACAAGACTGTATGGTCATGGTTGCCTCGTAACATCGTGGCCTCGTCTATTCTGTGTCCATAGTGAACTTTCAACACCATGGATCTGAGAGTGGGGAACAAGTACCGACTGGGACGGAAAATAGGGAGTGGGTCCTTTGGGGACATTTACCTTGGTAAGTGGAAGTGCTCCATCTCCCTCTGTTGGCATTTCTCTTCTTCCTTGTCCTTTTCTCCATTTGCCTCTGTCTACTGGCCTAGTCCCCATATTGGCTTTTTTCCTCCTCTTAGCAGTAGACTTTCTTTCCATTCCCTGGGTGTTCAACCGGAGTTTCTTTCCATGTTCATGGTTCACAAGTTGCTTCTGAGCCCGGCCCTGGTGTGTGTGTGTGTGTGTGTGTGCTTCCTCAGGTGCCAACATTGCCACGGGCGAGGAGGTGGCCATTAAGTTGGAATGTGTGAAGACCAAACACCCACAGCTGCACATCGAGAGCAAGTTCTACAAGATGATGCAGGGAGGAGGTGAGGAGAATGGGGGGGGGGGGGGCTGAGAAGGAACATCAGTGAATGCCATATTGACACGTCTGAGTGTATTGGGATCAGTAAGTAGTGACTATCATAAATGGTCAAATGTACCCAGTTATTGCATTTATTTCATTTCAGAAGTATCATGTTCACCAAAATAATGTGTTGAGCACTGAAACTCTTTTGCTGAAGTTGTTGTTGTTGTATGACATTAGTCATAAAGGATGTATGCGCACGTAACTATGGTTAGATGTACACTAAAAGCTACTTCTTTGTGCCTGCCTGACAGTGGGGATTCCCTCGATAAAGTGGTGCGGGGCAGAGGGAGACTACAACGTCATGGTGATGGAGCTCCTGGGCCCCAGTCTGGAAGACCTCTTCAACTTCTGTTCCCGCAAGTTCAGCCTCAAAACGGTGCTACTGTTGGCAGACCAGATGGTACAGAACTCTTATGGTGTCATCTTTTCCCCTCAACGTTCATTGTGCTGTTTGTCCTCTATACCCTTTACCAGTAACTCTGTCTGCTGTCCTAACTTTGCTTATGCTGCTGTGTCACCCTTTTCTCTTAACTTTGCCGTGTAGTCGTATTATTCTTCTATACTATTTGGCTGTCCTTTCTCCACTTCCTGTCCTCATTGTTCTTCCTTTTGCTCAGATTTGTTCTGTTACTTATTGTTTCTGTTTTTTACCAATGTTGTGCCCCCGAAAGGCATTGGCTGTTGGAGGGTTTAAATTACTGTTAGCTTACAGTAATGTTTCAAGGCTTTTACAGACCATGCCAGCAGAGCTTTGTCTCGCTTCTCCTTTTCTTCTGAATCCCCCTCTGTAATCTCCAGATCAGTCGCATCGAGTACATCCACTCCAAGAACTTCATCCATCGCGACGTCAAGCCTGACAACTTCCTCATGGGGCTTGGGAAGAAGGGCAACCTAGTGTACATCATCGACTTTGGCCTGGCCAAGAAGTACAGAGACGCCCGCACACACCAGCACATCCCCTACAGGGAGAACAAGAACCTGACAGGCACTGCACGCTACGCGTCCATCAACACCCACCTGGGCATCGGTACGGGACTTTTTTTTTTTTTTTTTAAAATCACCTCCTCCTGTTTGGCTGAAGTATCTAATTGTCTTCATGAATGTGATTTCATTTTACCCTCCAATGCTCATGCCTAATGTTGAGATGTAGTGACTATTGTCCCCTTGTCCTTAGCTTACATATTTTGATACCACTCGATCCTGTCTGTCCTAAATAGCAAATCATTCAAACCTGTCTCCTGTTCTTCAGAGCAGTCTCGGCGTGATGACCTGGAGTCTCTGGGATATGTCCTCATGTACTTCAACCTGGGCTCTCTGCCCTGGCAAGGCCTCAAAGCCGCCACAAAGAGGCAGAAGTACGAACGCATCAGCGAGAAAAAAATGTCCACCCCCATCGAAGTGCTCTGCAAAGGATACCCCTGTAAGTGACTGCTAGTATCTGTCTGGGCTGTGACATTTGTATCAATGTGCGTGGACAACTATTTTCCTTCTCTATTGTGTTGTAACAAACATTTGCATATACCACAGTCTTTCAATCCTGGGTTTTTGCTCACCCTTCACTATTATTGGCATTGCTTGTCTGCAGCCGAGTTCTCCACCTACCTGAATTTTTGCCGCTCGTTGCGCTTTGACGACAAGCCAGACTACTCATACCTTCGTCAGCTCTTCAGGAATCTGTTCCACCGACAAGGCTTCTCCTATGACTACGTATTCGACTGGAACATGCTCAAATTTGTGAGTTTGCCACACCAAAGCTCTTATTCTTTACAAGGAACTAAGTGCTACATTCTGTCTGTACACCAGGTCTCTCCAACCCTGTTCCTGGAGAGCTACTGTCCTGTAGGTTTTCACTCCAACCCTAATCTTGCACACCTGATTCTAATAATTAGCTGGTTGATAAGATGAATCAGGTT
Source organism: Oncorhynchus masou masou (assembly GCF_036934945.1). Classification (NCBI taxonomy): domain Eukaryota; kingdom Metazoa; phylum Chordata; class Actinopteri; order Salmoniformes; family Salmonidae; genus Oncorhynchus; species Oncorhynchus masou. The sequence continues at coordinate 9,538,343 of NC_088226.1, read as the reverse complement.
ACAACGGGTTGGAGCAAAAACCTACAGGAGGATAGCTCTCCAAAAACAGGGTTGTAAAGCAGTGGTATACACTATCCATAGTGTCCACATAATCAGAATGATTCTGAAAGATTTGGATGAAGTGTTCTATGTAGAGTTATGGGTTTGCTGTAACCTGTGTGGTCTCCTCTCAGGGTGCCAGTAGGACAGCAGAAGACGGTGAGAGGAGGGGAGCTGACGAAAGAGACGAGCGTATCGTAGGAGGCCCTCGGGGATCCGCTGCACGGGGTCTCCCGCCAGGGCCAAACCCACCAGCTGTCAACAGAGTTAGGAATGGACCAGAGCAGGCCATCTCTAACCCCGCCTCACGGGTGCAGCAGTCTGGTGAGCACACACCAGTGCTCTTTTTAACTAGAGCTATAGTTGAATGGAATAGGAACATTTAGGAAATTATCCAAAAAGGGCCAATAGAGTGTGTGTGTGTGTGTGTGTGTGTGTGTGTGTGTGACTAACACACTTCAGTTAATTACTGTAGCTCCCTTCTGCCAATCAGTGTAATTTTGTAAATGCCGTATCTCTATGGCAAGACACATCATTCATCCAAGTTTCGTCAAAATCGTCCCAGTGCTGTCAGATTGCGTGTGACTAATTTACGAACGAACGGAGACCGAACAGCAGAACACTACCCGATTTCATTGTGGGGGACAAGGAAATAGCTTTTGATATAGATAAATCATTTTGTAACCGCATTGACAGAAATGACGGTTTGCAAAGTCAACAGTTCTATTTGTAAATGGCCTTCTCCCTTGTATTCTTCCTCTTTCAGGGAACACGTCGCCGCGGGCTATCTCTCGCGCTGAGCGTGAGCGGAAGGTGAGCATGCGGCTCCACCGAGGAGCCCCCGCAAATGTGTCATCCTCTGACCTTACAGCCCGTCTTGACCAATCCCGAATTTCCACATCGCAGGTACGCTAACGCTACCCCATCATGCATCATGACAAACCCTAAAACCCAGGTGCCATGCACCTGAGCCCAACTCCTACGACCAACTTTTTGAGGGGGAATATCAACTGGAAAAATGTCCACCCTTCCAGAACAAGATTACATTTCTTGTCAAAGAGTCAGGACTTCCTATTAGTGTTTAGCTTCTATATTATGTAGCATGCAGTGGGTTGATTATTATTTTTATATTGTGCCACAATTGCGGCACTCACTTGATCACCCTCTTATTTGCACTCCAATTTTCGGAGTCCTTTGTTCTTTCAAATCAAATGTATTTATATAGCGCTTCTTACATCAGCTGATATCTCAAAGTGCTGTACAGAAACCCAGCCTAAAACCCCAAACAGCAAGCAATGCAGGTGTAGAAGCACGGTGGCTAGGAAATACTCCCTAGGAAGAAACCGAGAGGAACCAGGCTATGAGTGGTGGCCAGTCCTCTTCTGGCTGTGCCGGGTGGAGATTATAACAGAACATGGCCAAGATGTTCATAAATGACCAGCATGGTCAAATAATAATAATCACAGTGGTTGTCGGGTGCAACAAGTCAGCAGCTCAGGAGTAAATGCCAGTTGGCTTTTCATAGCCGATCATTCGGAGTATCTCTACCACTTCTGCTGTCTCCAGAGATTTGAAAACAGCAGGTCTGGGACCGGTAGCACGTCCGGTGAACAGGTCAGGGTTCCATAGCCGCAGGCAGAACAGTTGAAACTGGAGCAGCAGCACGGCCAGGTGGACTGGGGACAGCAAGGAGTTATCAGGCCAGGTAGTCCTGAGGCATGGTCCTAGGGCTCAGGTCCTCCGAAAGAAAGAGAGAGAGGGAGAAAGAAAGAGAGAGCATACTTAAATTCACACTGGATAAGACAGGAGAAATACTCCAGATATAACAGATTGAACCTAGCCCCCTGACACACAAATTACTGCAGCATACATACTGGAGGCTGAGACAGGAGGGGTCAGGAGACACTGGCCCCATCCGATGATACCCCAAAGTCACCAAAAATGAGAATATTATCTGCTATGACTACAAGGTCCGATAGGAACGCTGTATATGGCCCAGGAGGCCTGTAAACAGTATCTATAAAAAGTGATTGGGTAGGCTGCATAGATTATGACTAGAGGCTCAAAAGACAATCTTTTTTTTCTTTTTTTGTAAATTGAAATTTGCTATCTTAAATGTTAGCAACACCTCCGCCTTTGTGGGATGCATGGGGGATATGGTGACTAGTGTAACCAGGAGGTGAGGCCTCATTTGACACAGTAAATTAATCAGGCTTAAGCCATGTTTGTCAGGCCAATCACATCAAGATTATGATCAGTGATTAGTTCATTGACTATAACTGTCTTTGAAGTGAGGGATCTAACATTAAGTAGCCCTATTTTGAGATGTGAGGTATCACAATCTCTTTCATCATGATACCTCTCCCCTCCCTTTTCTCTCTCTGCAGGTCAGCATGCCATTTGAGCACCTGGGGAAGTGAAACATTCAGTTCCACATGCACTGGATACTGACAGGTGAGGATGTCTCTTTCCCTAACACACGCAGGACTTAAGTAAATGTACCTAGTTTGTCAGACGGTGTTTTCTTATTTATCACCTATCTATACATCTGACAAAATACGCAATCTTCCCTTGCAGGGCTTCAAGAGATCCTTTGTCCCAGTTTTGTTTCTGTTGTGAATTTTTGCTAATTGGACAAATAAGTGGATCTTGGAGGAAAGGACAGAGAATCATAAACTGATGAAAAGATGGCAGTTGGTCAAGGACTGCAGGAATTTCTCCCCTCCACCCTAACTTTGATGGGATAAACCTGGCCTGTAATAGTATGAGGATAAGATAGTGAATAACACCCTCCTCTCCACTGACCTATTTACCCCATGGTAGCTTGGATCATGCACCCCTTTCCAGACACCTTTGTTCCTCCCCCACTATTCTCTGGGTGGCTGGCAGGTAGACTGATTTGGGGGTTGAAAAAGACAAGCTGGTGCTCCTTTGCCAAATATAGTTGCGGGCACAAACTCGTTCCAAACCAAGAAAGGGTCAACTCGAAATTTGGGCTTGTGTGGATTTAGCCATTTCTGTTTACACCGCAAAGACCACACACACAAATGTACCCATGTATGTTTTATCCAGTTAATTTATAGAATAGTAAGGGGCTTTACTGATTGGTATGATTTAATGTGCATATTTTGTGAATAGATCATATTCATTTGGTGGGGGTCCTATTGAGGCTTGGGCAATTTTACTTTCTTATTTGATGTTTTAACTCAGAAAGGAAAGGTACAGCTGAAGAGAAGGAATGGTGAGAAGGCTGGAGAGATGGGTGGGTGGTAGATGAAGCCATGAGAAGAAAGGAAGAGCAAGTGAACATTAGCTGAAATGATGTTGGGTTCTTTTCCCCTACTTTACCTCTTACTGAATTGCTAATTCTCCACTTTAGCCAGGCATTTAGGCTACTTCAACCCACTTTGGAACTGATGTTGTCCAAAAGCCAACACCTCACACAATGATTGAGGTGGACATGCGTTTTCTACCCTTCTCCTGCTTTTATTTATTCACCACCTCATCCACACTTGTTTTTTATCCTCCCCTTTTGCCCACTTTGGTCTCCTTTTGATTTGTGTTCTTTAGTCGTAATATTTGGTAGGTTGGTAAGGTCAAAGCAACCATGCTTATTTTAAGACTGTGCAACACTCTTAAGACAAGGGAGAATCACAAGCTTTCTTAATGTATTTGACCAGAGACTGCGATGAACAAGTTGGCAAATGATGGTGGCTATGATTTTCAATTTTTCTTAACGCCAACTTTTACATTTTATTTGAATGTTTTTCTTTTTGTAGGTCTGATGGGAATGGATGAGCTCTGTACTTGATTGAAGGGGGGGTGGCGCATCAAGTGCCATGGCTCTTTTTTTTCTTTTTTTTTTACTTCACTGTAAATATTTTGTATTTCTGTGTAAGCCAAAATGTGGTTGGTTGTTTTTAAGGTGTAATGTAGAAAAATAAATGCATAAATTGCAGCTGGGGATCAGTATTTTTTTTAAATATATATTAAGTACTAAATTGGGAGGGATATTAGAAACTTTTACATCGCCAACTGGGTTGTGTGTGTGTGTGTGTGTGTGTGTCTTCAGAAGTGTAGGTCTGGTGCATGGACTCTCAGAATTCCTTAGGTCCCCTATTAAGATCACAGGGCTGCTGGGGACAAACTGCAGGCTATACATTTCTCATGCCTCATTATTTGAGATTGTCCGTCTCACTGTTCTTTTTCCGATACTCCATTTTGTTTCTCTTGTGTACGAGGAAGCTCTTGGAAGTATTGCACTTTGTTTTTCCTATTTTATTCCCAGCAGTTTGTTCATAGTCTGTTGAGAATTTGTCACTACTCTCCCCATCACTCCACTCAAAGCCTTTCCTGGAGGACCTGATATAGGGCTGTCTACTTTGCTTTTTTTGGGGGGGAAAAAAAAAAAAAAAGTCTTGAGAAAGGAGATGTTGACGTCATCGGCGCCTTCTATTGCAAAATAAGAGGTCCCTGGATGTCATTGATAACTGGGACTCGGATGCAATCACAGTGATGTCACAGTTTCTGGTAATGACCTGTGTTGGCGACGTGTCCCTTTGGCAAGCCAGTGTGACCCAGTGGCAATGTAATTACGGGGAGGGATAGCGCTGGTCAGGCTATGGGGAGTATACACCTTATGTATTGTGTACTGATATCTTGTACAGTTCTTTAACACACTTTAGCTTTATTTACAACAGTATTTGTGTATATTTTATGACGTAATAAAAAATAAAATTTCCTCACTAGTAATTTGCTGAAATGGCTGTATTCTACTTCAGTTCTATGCACTTGTGTTGTGTACTGTTTATTTTTGTAGCTGTACAGTCGTGGCCAGAAGTTGAGAAAGACACAAATATAAATTTTCACAATTCTCCTGCCTCAGTTTGTATGATGGCAATTTGCATATACTCCAGAATGTTATGAAGAGTGATCAGAGGAATTGCAAAGTCCCTCTTTGCCATGAAATTAACTGAATCCCCCCCCAAAAAAATTCCACTGCATTTCAGCCCTGCCACAAAAGAACCAGCTGACATGTCAGTGATTCTCTCATTAACACGGGTGTGATTGTTGACGAGGACAAGGCTGGAGATCACGCTGTTTGAGTTCAAATAACAGACTGGAAGCTTTGAAAGGAGGGTGGTGCTTGGTATCATTGTTCTTCCTTGGTTATCTGCAAGGAAACACGTGCCGTCATTGCTTTGCACAAAAAGGGCTTCACAGGCAAGGATATTGCTGCCAGTAAGATTGCACCTAAATCAACCATTTATCGGATCATCAAGAACTTCAATGAGAGCGGTTCAGTTGTTGTGAAGAAGGCTTCAGGGTGCCCAAGAAAGTCCAGCAAGCGCCAGGACCATTTCCTAAAGTTGATTCAGCTGTGGGATCGGGGCACCACCAGTACAGCACTTGCTCAGGAAAGGCAGCAGGCAGGTGTGAGTGCATCTGCATGCACAGTGAGGCGAAGACTTTTGGAGGATGGCCTGGTGTCAAGAAGGGCAGCAAAGAAGCCACTTCTCTCCAGGAAGAAATATAATGGACAGGCTGATATTCTGCCAAAGGTACAGGGATTGGACTGCTGAGGACTGGGGTAAAGTCATTTTCTCTGATGAATCCCCTTTCCGATTGTTTGGGGCGTCCGGACAAAAGCTTGTCCGGAGAAGACAAGGTGAGCACTACCATCAGTCCTGTGTCATGCCAACAGTAAAGCATCCTGAGACCATTCATGTGTGGGGTTGCTTCTCAGCCAAGGGAGAGGGCTCACTCACAATTTTGCCTAAGAACACCGCCATGAATAAAGAATCCTCCGAGAGCAACACATCCTCCGAGAGCAACACATCCTCCGAGAGCAACTTCTCTCAACCATCCAGGAACGGTTTGGTGACGACCAATGCCTTTTCCAGCATGATGGAGCACCTTGTCATAAGACAAAAGTGATAACAAAGTGTCTTGGGAACAAAACATTGATGTTTTGAGTCCATGGCCAGGAAACTCCCCAGACCTTAATCCCATTGAGAACTGGTGGTCAATCCTCAAGAGGCAGGTGGACAAACAAAAACCCAACGCCTTTGACACTTATGAAATGCTTGTAATTATACTTCAGTATTCCATAGTAACATCTGACAAAAATATCTAAAGGCACCTAAGCAGCAAACTTTATGGAAATTAATATTTGTGTCATTCTCTCAACTTTTGGCCACGACTGCATTTGGGAAATGGCATGTTATTGTATCTAAAAGGGGACCATTTGAAGGGACTGTGGAGGAGTGACTGGGTCTGAAATGCTTTTTTTCAAAATTCTAATTAAATTGTCAATATAGTAATGAGACATCTCAGTACATATTTATAAAAGTCACTACACTTGAATACATGAAAATGTCAGGATTAATAAACATTTTACATTCAATTTGCAGATACATTTTTAAAAGGATCAGGGTTTACATTTTTGAAATTATGTAAGAAAATATTGTTCTTGTCATGGACTAATTCTATAGATTTTAATTAATATTTAAGTAAAGCATTTCTGGTACGGATATATTACTGAAATTGAATGGAAGAAAGCTTGGTTGGCCCTTAATTTCTTTCACTTTGATATACCAATCAACTTTAAAATGGGGAAACTATTATCCAAATGTTTTGTGACAAGTTATTTTGGAGGAGCTAAGTAATTGCGTTTATTATTTCATTAATAAGACGTATGTATTTACAATGAAATGTGTAATATTATTCGAATGAAAACAACGCTACTGAATGAATTAACTTTATACTACCTGGTAAATTATTCATACACAAACAAATATTTGAAATCTGGGTTTGTACAACAATGCAAGACCAGCTGGCATATACGAGTTACATCATGGGAAAGTGGCTCAAGGCGATGAAGCTACTGCGCCTGCGTGAAAGCAGGAACGGTGGAGGAGTTTCGCTGTTCTGCTACTGTAAAATCTTAGCGTAGTGAATCGCTAGGAGAGATACAGGGGAAGAACGGAGCCGAATTCACGAGCGTTCCCCGATAATGCTATTTTGAAATGATAGTGACTGAATAAAGTTTTTCTACATTAGATGGACTATTAGTACAGACAAAAGTTTGTATTTGCCTAGGATTTGAAGAGTTTGCGAGCAGCTACCTAACTAGCGATGCTAACGTTAGCTAGCGAACTAGATACAACTGTAAACATGGTTTAAATTGGTTTCTCACCTGACGTTATATTGCAGTGATTTAAATTTAGTATGAATTATTTTATGAATGTGTATCTGTCGTAGCTAAAAACGTATTTAGGATACATTTATGCTTGGATTCAAACAGCCGCAGTGTGTACACAAATCAAACAACTGCAGCAGAGGCAGGTAAGCCACCGCTCGCACTGTTTTTGTGTTCAGAACGGATAGAAATAAACTGTTTCCAAACGAACGACGAATGTACCTTTCGTTTGATGACACAGTTGTAATTTCAGTTCCTGTTTCAGCTCCTGAAATCATCCGTAAAGAGGTTTTGGTTGCCTTTTTTTCTATTATGGAAATGGAAGCTGCTGTTTTTTTAATGTAGTCTTTGCATGGAAATTATGTTATTAATTTATTCTCACTGCAACGCCCTATATTTTCCTTAGTATGTTATGCCTTTAGTATATCTGGAGAGGAAAACTGCAAAAAATTTATCTCGTTTTCATTTTGGCATCAATGTCAAAAAGCCGATGCTTGATGACTGATAGGATTTAGGTCAAAGTACAACAGATGTTATGAAATACACCCTCGGGTTCAGTCAGCAGGAATTGATGGAGTCTCCCCTGTCATGTCTATATGAATTATCTGGTCATTGAACCAAACGAAATGCACCAGACATGGCTCTCAATTACAACTGAACAGCAGTATACCTTATAAATATAACATGTTTGCTGTTTTTAGAAGCCATCAATATTGACCAATACTTTCATTCTTTACTACTGTCTCAACCCTTTCCCTTTTTCTTGAATAATTAAGTATTTGTGTCATGGAAAAATCACATTATAAATAGGCATTCATTCTCTAGGCCTATGAAGAATAGGCCTACATATTGTTGATATTCAATCTCAATAGTCATCAGTCAATAGTCTATGCTTATCACGAACCAATAGTTACTTGAGAAACCCAACTTGAGTGAAACGAGTGTGACACTCAAATGTAACTGCCCCCTCAAATGTAATTCATACAGCAAGCTTCGTCCAGCAGCATGAGTCACCCATGGCCACGACTTGCCTATATTTAGCCATGCATATTAATTTAATCCCTTTTTTAAATCAGTTTTATTCTGAATGATTAGGTTATTGCCATCATTGGACGCCAGACTGATGCATCTAGCGGTCACATTACCTAGTTAGCATCACTAATGCAGGATTGAGTACAAGGCTGTGGAGAATCTACTGTCCATCTTTCTATTGGTCACTTAGCCCACAGTTTCCCATTAGAAAACTGCTATCTGGCTACTTTGCAATACATCAGTATTACTGACCTAATGAGCAATAGGGGTCAGTCACCTTGCTGACTTTGAGAATTGATCATGTGCTGCTGATGGCTGAAAGACTCAAACCAATCTCATAAATGTTAACAATTTTTCTGTCATTCAATAAATTCCTCTCATTAGCTATACAGTTGAAGTCGGAAGTGTACATACACTTAGGTTGAAGTCATTAAAATTCATTTTTAAACCCTCCACAAATTTCTTGTCAACAAACTATCGTTTTGGAAAGTCTGTTAGGACATCTATTTTGTGCATGACACAAGTCATTTTTTCAGCAATTGTTTACAGACAGATTATTTCACATATAATTCACTGTATCACAATTCCAGTGGGTCAGAAGTTTACATACACTAAATTGACTGTCTTTAAACAGCTTGGAAAATGTCAGAAAATGTCATGGAGGTGTACCTGTGGATGTATTTCAAGGCCTACCTTCAAACTCAGTGCTTCTTTGCTTGACATCATGCTTCTTTGCTTGACATCATGGGAAAATAAAATAAAAATCAGCCAAGACCTCTGAAAAAAAATTGTAGACCTCCACAAGTCTGGTTCATTCTTGGGAGTACTTTCCAAACGCCTGAAGGTACCACGTTCATCTGTACAAACAATAGTACGTAAGTATAAACACCATGGGACCACGCAGCCGTCATACCGCTCAGGAAGTAGACACGTTCTCTCCTAGAGACGAACGTACTTTGGTGTGAAAAGTGCAAATCAATCCCAGAACAACATCAAAAGACCTTGTGAAGATGCTGAAGGAAACAGGTACAAAAGTATCTATATCCACAGTAAAACGAGCCCTATATCGACATAACCTGAAAGGCCACCCAGCAAGGAAGAAGCCACTGGCTCCAAAACCGCCATTAAAAAAGCCAGACTACGGTTTGCAACTCCACATGGGGACAAAGATTGTACTTTTTGGAGAAATGTCCTCTGGTCTGATGGAACAAAAATAGAACTGTTTGGCCATAATGACCTTCGTTATGTTTGGAGCAAGAAGGGGAATGCTTGCAAGCCGAAGAACACCATCCCAACCGTGAAGCACTGAGATGGCAGCATCATGTTGTGGGTGTGCTTTGCTGCAGGAGGGACTGGTGCACTTCACAAAATAGATGGCATCATGAGGACGGAAAATTATGTGGATATATTGAAGCAACATCTCAAGACATCAGTCAGGAGGTTAAATCTTGGTCGCAAATGGGTCTTCCAGATGGACAATGACCCCAAGCATATTTCCGAAGTTGTGGCAAAATGGCTTAAGGGCAACAAAGTCAAGGTATTGGAGTTGCCATCACTAAGCCCTGACCTCAATCCCATAGAAAATTTGTGGGCAGAACTGAAAAAGTGTGTGTGAGCAAGGAGGCCTACAAACCTGACTCAGTTACACCATCTGTCAGGAGGAATGGGCCAAAATTCACCCAACTTATTGTGGGAAGCTTGTGGAAGGCTGCCTGAAACGTTTGACCCAAGTTAAACAACTTAAAGGCAATGCTACCAAATACTAATTAAGTGTATGAATACTTCTGACCCACTGGGAATGTGATGAAAGAAATAAAAGCTGAAATACGTCATTCTCTCTACTATTATTCTGACATTTCACATTCTTAAAATAAGTGGTGATCCTAACTGTCCTAAGACAAGGAATTTTTACTAGGATTAAATGTCAGGAATTGTGAAAAACTGTGTTTAAATGCATTTGGCTAAGGTGTATGTAAACTTCTGACTTCAACTGTATGTCCCACTGGCACTGATATACCCAGTCTGTCCTTCAGTGTGCTCAATAGAGATGTGTTTGTGGCTCTCCTACGCTCGCCCCTGCTCTCAAACCAGGAGGAGAGGAGAAGGAGAATTTGGGTCAGTGGGCCCTCAGCCCATGTCACGCCAATTTGCTCTGACTGACTGATTCACTCTGTCCCCGTATTCTCTCTCAACTTCCATCCCCCTCTCCCCCTCACTCGGCTCCTTCTGGTTCCCCTCTCTCTCTCCCTTACTCAGCTCCTTCTGGTTCCCCTCTCTCTCTCTCCCTCACTCGGCTCCTTCTGGTTCCCCTCTCTCTCTCTCTCCCTCACTCGGCTCCTTCTGGTTCCCCTCTCTCTCTCCCTCACTCGGCTCTTTCTGGTTCCCCTCTCTCTCTCTCCCTCACTCGGGTCCTTCTGGTATCCCTCTCTCTCTCTCTCTCCCCCTCACTCGGCTCCTTCTGGTCCCCCCCCCCCTCTCACTCAGCTCCTTCTAGTTCCCCCCCCCCCTCACTCAGCTCCTTCTGGTTCCCCTCTCTCTCCCCCCTCACTCAGCTCCTTCTGGTTCCCTCTCTCTCCCCCCTCACTCAGCTCCTTCTGGTTCCCCTCTCTCTCTCCCCACCCCTCACTCAGCTCCTTCTGGTTCCCCTCTCTCTCCCCCCTCACTCAGCTCCTTCTGGTTCCCCTCTCTCTCCCCCCCCCACTCAGCTCCTTCTGGTTCCCCTCTTTCTCTTTCTCTCTCCTCTCCATATCTTATTCAGATTTTCTCTGTCCACAAGGATGTTAGTTTCAGCTTTAATTGTTCAATTGAATAAAGTAATAGGTTTTTATTGGTATGCCCGAGACAACCATCCATGTGTGATGTGTTCGATAACCTTGAAAGAAACTAGGGTTTTGTTCCCTTAGGAGGCACACTGTTCCTTAATGGAGCTCCACCTTTTCTACATATTTAGCTACTTCTGTTAATGTGATTGTGAATATCCGGAAAACCCAAAACCCACCATATCCCCCTGTTGTCTCCCTCCAGAGGATGGAGGAGCTGTGGAGACGTGGCATGCCCCTGTCAGATCGGATGGAAAATGACTCCCCAGCCGATATGGCCCCAGGGTCCCCAACCACAGCGGCCCCGTCGGGCTCCAACGCCTCCTGGGTGCCAGACACCCCCCTGGTGACCCCTGAGGAACCATACTTCCTCATGACCTCCACTGCCCAGACCGTGTCAGGGTTCTTTGTCTGGACAGCCCTGCTAATAACCTGCCACCAGGTAAGGGGCTAGTGATCTCTTTCTCACACATACAAACACACACACTCCTATGTTTTTCTGCATGCTGCATCTAACATATGCTTGAACTGTTTGTACTCAAATCATATGTTCGTGTGGTCTCACTGCTACATAAGATGGATGCCTAGTGCCTCCAGTAGTTTTCTCAGTATGCACAAATCAAATTGCAGAAGCATATCAAGGCATCCCTTCAGATTCCTCACGCCTGCCATGTCCAGGTTGATTATGCACTCTGGAACACCTCAGGCTGTTCAGCCATGATAAAGTAGTTGTGGCAGGTCTTCAAATATGTAGTCATGTTGCCTGCAGACCACTAACCTCCTGTAGGTTCAGAGCTACTGAAAGGCCCAGGTTAATGATTCCTCTCTATTGTGTGTTGCTGCTCACACAAAGGGTTAAAGATGAGCCGTCGCTCTGACAACAGGTGTACCTAGCTCTGCAGTGACATCAGAGAGCGGGGGGCTGTTGCCTAGCAACAAAGCTGGGTACGGTGCTCTGTGTGCGAACACCCTACTGTTTGTTATTTTACCAAAGGTGTGTGTGTCCAGGCCAGGAAAGGTGATAGGTGTAGCTTTGTGTAAGTGGGAACCTGGGACAGGATGAAATAGACAAAAGGTATTGATGACAGAGCCTGCTCATCCGAATGGAAAAACACAACACATATCCACTCATCACACACACGCATGATGTCGACTGCTCTCCCCAGGATGTGGGCAGGACCACAAAGTCAGTCACTGAGCCCTACTGAAAACGCATTGATTTCATGAGACACTTGTTTCAGCTAGCCCATTTTTAGCAAGCTTACGTTGACAGAGCTGTGGTCCCTCTCAGGGAGAAGGAAGCTGTTGAATATTCAAACACAATTACCCCCCTTTCACTCCATTGTCTATTTAACTGCCATGTTTATAGTTTTTAAATTATTATCCTACAATGAGGCACATTATAATCTAGCCAGCTCCTTTAGGAGCTGAGATTAAATGATGCCCTCTTCACTCTGTCCTTCTCTTTCTTGTCTATGTATCTTTCCCTATTTTTCTCCCTTTGACAGATCTACATGCACCTGCGCTACTACAGCTCTCCCAATGAGCAGAGGCACATAGTTCGCATCCTCTTCATCGTTCCCATCTACGCCTTTGACTCGTGGCTCAGCCTCCTCTTCTTCACTAACGAAGAGTACTACGTCTACTTTGACACGGTCCGCGACTGCTACGAAGGTGAGAACCTTCCCACCCTGTCAATGGTGTATGACTCTTACCTGTTAAAATAGTGTTTTTACATTTTTTTATTTTATTTCACCTTTATTTAACCAGGCAGGCCAGTTGAGAACAAGTTCTCATTTACAACTGTGATCTGGCCAAGATAAAGCAAAGCAGTGCAACAAAAACAACACAGAGTTACACATAAACAAATGTACAGTCAATAACACAATAGAAAAATCTATGTACAGTGTGTGCAAATGTAGAAGAGTAGGGAGGTAAGGCAATAAATAGGCCATAGGGGTGAAATAATTACAATTTAGCATTAACACTGGAGTGATAGATGTGCAGATGATGATGTGCAAGTAGAGATATTGGGGTGCAAAAGAGCAAGAAGATCAATAACAATATGGGGATGAGGTAGTTGGGTGTGCTATTTACAGATTGGTTGTGTACAGGTACAGGGATCGGTAAGCTGCTCTGACAGCTGATGCTTTAAGTTAGATAGGGAGATATGACTCCATTCATATTTTTCCCTTACCCTCGCCCTGCTTGTTAGATATTATGCACATTGATAGCTTAATACCAAACACCCTTTCCATTTGATGTATCATAGTAGCAGGCTAACAGGAGGCAGCAGCAGTCTGAATGATCAGACCATAACAGAGAAGTGAAAGTGATCGGGTGAAATTATGATGCGTGTGGACAGAGAAATACAGCTTCACTCTATCCAATTAGAGTAGCAGGATCAATGTACAGCCAGCCCTTTTCTTTACACACAGGCAAGCTGGTCAGTTGAGTTATTTAGACCATGTAGCACCTCACTTGACTGACATGAGGAAGATATTTACAAAAAATACTCTGATCGAGTCGTATCCAGAAAATTACCCATATCTGTTACTATACTCGTTTTGTCCGACTACTCGGCACACCTCTAGCAGGACGACACTGGAAGAAGTTTCTGATTGATAGAGGGAGGCTTTGTTTATTTTGTGGAACTTAAAAAAATGTTATTAACCGGTCCCCATGCTTTTAAAATAATGGTTCTGTTCCAGAGAAGAATAGATCACTTTCGTTCCCGCTTCTGATTTTGTTCCTTGAAAAATGACGTTCTTTTCCAGTTTTCAGTTCTGTTCTCTGAACCGGTTCCAACCCCTGGTCATAGTAACTAGTGTGTGGGAATCTGTTCTGTCCCCAGTGACAGATGGGCTTTGCGGTCTCTCTGCCTTTACGAGAGTGGCCTCTTTGTGGCCATCTTGTTGTTTCCAAAGCCTGCTGGGATTGCTGGGGAGGGGAAGCCTGTTCCCTAGCAACAGCATGCAAACGACTGAAGCCTTAAGAAGAGTTTTAGAAACCACTCACTTATGAACAGATAAATTGTCTGGCTGTTCTGTACCAGCCGGCTGTATCTCAACAGAAGTAACATCAACAGAAATTGGCATTATCATTTTGTTACAGTGGTTACATAATACAGACAGGTGTGCCCCTTGGTTACCGGTCTCTGCCATCAAATTATACCTGACAAACTCTATTGTATGTACAATGTACAACCATATGTCTGTTTGTGGGGAAAAGGGGACCTCAGTGCGAAAGTGTGCTCAATGCATGAATGAGTGCTTTGCACTGCACATTTTGTATGCCTTGTGTCAAAGAGAGTTGTGTGAGTCTATGATGCGTGAGAGAATGCTGTGTGTGTGTGTGTGTGTACTGTATGATGTGTGTGAGTGCTGGGAGCGCATGGATTGACGGCTGGGGAGCTGACAGCTCAGCCAGGCTGCACACAGTGGGCTCTCCCTTCCAGCACATGGCACACCCCACAGGCAGCAGCTGTGGCCCCAGGGCTCCACACTGCTAAATATAGAGGGCCAAAATGCTGTCATAAAGTTACACTCTCTCTCTCTCACACACATACACACAGCAAAGTACACACACAGCAAAGTACACACACTGATGTTGTGTATTTATACATGCATGCTTGTATATGCAGCGATATGTGTGCAAATACAATATACAAGGAAAGCAAATGGAATAGGCAGGGGTCCTTTATGGCTGGAGTTTCCAATGTCAGAAAAGAGAGAAAGAGCAGGAAAGATTCAGGATTGATTTGTCCTGTAGCTGCTTCACCACCCTCAAATTAGCATTGCCTGAACACCTGGGACAGCAGCTGAAACCACATTCCTCCCAGTCAATGACACCAATAACAGTGTTCACAGCCAAAGGAGAGACAGAAGTCCTGCAGCCTCTTCTGCCCCGACAAACTGGAAGTGATTCAGTCTGTCGAGAGGATTTTCTCTCAACTCTCCCGTCTGTCCCAAGGAGTCGGGACCCACCACTGTGCTCTGTTCATTTGAAGCAATTTATTTAATTTCCAAATCAATTGAAATCTCTATGAACCATTCAAATCTCTTAGATAAATCATTTATGCTAATGAATGGATTCAAATAAACAGGCGCGTATTAGATTATACCAGTACTGTACATGTGGTGTTAAATAGGATGGTAACTGAATAGTTTTGGACTAAACATTCAGCTGGATGGATATCAATATATGGGAATCCCTGGAATACACGTTGTCACACACACACAGAGTGGGGGAGGGTAGCTTTGTGTGCACACAGGGGGACAGAGCGATGTTGATCCAAGCTAGAATGGAGGGCGGTTTAGCCAGAGGCCATTGGGGACAATGACTCAGTCTCTCATCTTGTTTTGCTTTCTGCACTGGCCCATGCACTGACACAGCACATCAGCATTCTGCTCATGGGAAATCGGGACCACGGCCTTAATACTGTAGAGAGGAACATGGCCAATGCCTCTAGATAGAAAATGGTTACTTCTGTGTGTTAGTGTTCTTTCTCGTAAATGTTTCTGGGTTCTCAAGGGATGCTCAGAGTCCAAAAAGACCAAATACACACAGACAGACAGACATTGTTTTGGGGATTGATTTTGGAAAGGAAGGCTTTGCTGGGTTAACCGAAAGACTGCTATAGTGGCAACTACCCCCATATTCTCAACTCTCTGACACTGCTTACATGTGTTTGTGTGTTTCCTCTGCAGCGTTTGTGATCTACAACTTCCTCAGCCTGTGTTATGAGTACCTTGGAGGGGAGAGCGCCATCATGGCTGAGATCAGAGGAAAGCCCATTGAGTGAGTCTCTCTATCACTCTTTGTCCTCTCTTATAAAAAATAAAGACAATTCATGTACAATCCAAGAATGTCATTCAACCATCCCACAACTGCAGAATAGTAATGTGTATCAATACTTTATTGTATGGTTTGAACCTCTTCATGCGATTTGGATCTTAAGAACACAGACTACCAAATGCTTGTGTCTTGGCTGTCTACAGGTCCAGCTGTGTGTACGGCACCTGCTGTCTCTGGGGAAGAACTTACTCCATTGGGTTCCTCCGATTCTGCAAACAGGCATAGTGAAAGCCTTCTTCTCACACATCATATGCCAGATGCCATTGAAACCCTTACATATGAACACAGAGTTACATATTCTCATTGCATATTCTCTCTCTCTCAGGCCACTCTACAGTTCTGTGTGGTGAAGCCTCTGATGGCCATGATCACGGTCATCCTGCAGGCCTTTGGGAAGTACAGAGATGGAGACTTCAAGTACGTAGGGCTATGGGACACTCACTCATTCTACTCTATACTATATCAGAGTATTTGCTTAACCTGTGTTGACCTCAGTAAATTGTTTCAAAAGCCACAGAGGATTCATGTTTGTCTATAATATCTTTACTAGTATGTACTTTTCTGTATGAACTGTTTAAATGTTATTTGTTTGTTCTCACAGATGTTTTTTTTTTTTACATTTACACTATTCTGGCTGTAAATCTGTTTTCACCGAAATGTCTGGGTTGTAGTTGTCAAGCATCTCAGAGTAGGAATTATATTACGTAATCTCTAAAATAAGACCTTGCTAAGACATCCTTATGTGTTGACACTGTTCTGATAGCTGGCTGTGCCTCTCTCTCTCTCCAGTGTGGCCAGTGGATACCTGTATGTGACCATCATCTATAACTTCTCTGTCAGCCTGTCTCTCTACGCCCTCTTCCTCTTCTACTTCGCCACCCGCAACCTGCTGGTCCCCTACAGCCCCATGCTCAAGTTCCTCATGGTCAAGTCTGTCATCTTCCTCTCTTTCTGGCAGGGTAAGGAAACCTCTTGATCAACACACACACGCAATGTATCATAGATAGTACTCTGATCCTCCTTCCTCGATTTCTCTCTCCCTCTCTCTCTGGGAGATAAGGTATGCTGCTGGCCATCTTGGAGAAGTGTGGAGCCATCCCTAAAATCAACTCTCCCGAAGTGTCAGTTGGGGAGGGCACGGTCGCCGCCGGCTACCAGAACTTTATCATCTGCATTGAGATGTTCTTTGCCGCTGTGGCCCTGCGCCACGCCTTCACCTACAAGGTCTACATGGACAAGAGGCTGGACTCCTACGGTAAGGATACAGAGGGAGGAACTATCCATGCAGATTAGAGAGAGAACTGTTAAAGTAAAAAGAAATCAAGTCATCACTAGCATATTAGTGTGTCCCTGACTAAATGACACAAGCAGTTGCTTATGTTTCTGGAACTGTGTTCAGTGAGGATTCAGGACACTGGTTCTACATGGTTGCTCTTCAAGTCTATTTCAGTGACTTTGTTCCACTGACCTGCTCTGTCTCTAAATGTTTCTTTCTCTCTTTTATTCTCCCTTTCTCTCTCCACTCCTGCGGTTTTTTGCTAAATCTTTCTTTTGTTGAATCCTTTTTCTTCTCTCATTTATCTTCTATCACTTCTTTATTCTCCTGTTCTGTTCTCTCGCCCTTCTCCTTTTTTATTGTTCAATATTCATCCTTATATATTTTCTTATGTCCCCCCCCCTCTCTCTATCTGTCTCTCTGTGCTGCACTATAAGGGTCCTTTCCTATTTATGGACAGTACGGTAGGTCTACCACTAGCTCAGCTGTGTTTGGCTTCTCACTGCCACAGTACTTTCTGGTTGACTCCATTTCTGTGATGTGCTCATATTTTGTTATTCTATTATTTTTAACTGTTTCTGAGATATAGAGTTCAATTTTGTACAAACAATTTATTTTGAGCGTCCTCAGTGCTGTCATACATTTGTATTGCCATTATTGTACAGTATGTGCTGCTTTTATCAATGTATTATTTTGTGGTGTGTATGAGTTCTCCCCTTGCAATGCACCAGGAGCTCCACTGGCTGTTTCTGTCTGTTTGGTTCAGTAGTATTATGTGATCCTCCATTTTGTTTACTCATGGCATTCAGGTTTGTTCACTGTAGGGTTCCACTCTTTCTTCCATTATCCCTCATCCTCCCTTTATTTCCATCCTCTCCCGGCAGGTCGCTGCGCCCCAATGAAGAGCATCTCCAGCAGTCTGAAGGAGACCATGAACCCCGGAGACATGGTGCAGGACGCCATCCACAACTTCTCCCCGGCCTACCAGCAGTACACACAGCAGTCCACCCTTGAGCAGCGCGGAGGGGCGCCAGTGTCCCGCAGCCACAGCAACCTCAGCACCCGCGACAATGAGAAGACCCTGCTGCTCAGCTCCGACGATGAGTTCTGAGCCCCCCTACACACCGACCGGTGGTACTACTGGGAGGTGGAGACGGGAGGGGCTTTATGGACTCTACTATAGTGCCGTACCAAATCGACAAGCTTGAGTCCTTTGGCTGATCCACTTCATGAACATAGTACTCATATTCCTCAGTCTATATTGACAATACAAGCAACCTACTGCGTAGGGGTCCATTGCCACATTCCCCTGCCAATATGGATCAATACAGATACACACACATGTGCATAGACCATTCCCAGGTGTCTTCAGGCTGTGTGTTAACACTACAAAGGCCTACTAGACAGAGAAACACTCACCAACGTGCATGCCATTGACATGAGTGCCATTGAAATAATACAGCATCCCCCCTCACCCTCCTGCCAGCTCTGCCTCTTGCTTAAATGTTGCCAAATAGAGGGAGATCCCGCTTGGTCAGCAGGACCCCCTCTAACATAAAATTTAGATTTCAGACTCACTTGGATAAGACACTAAGGGACCCCGAAATCACTGTATATTTTGATGTTTATTGACCTGATGGTGTTCTTCTCATTTTAAACGAATCTATTATGAAGGGAGGTTATTATTATATGATGTGCGTTAGTGTGTGTTGGAAGGTACAGTGAGGATAATATAATTGGGGGATTTTGGGGGTCATTTGGGGTGTCTCCCGGAATGTTATAGTTGTTGTTAATGACGTATTGAGGGAACAGCTGTTGACAGAGGTTTGGTGTGGGCGACTAACATCGCTCACGCGGATTACAGATGAAAGAGGAACTTGCTTCTTAGCAGAGCTGGACCCGGCCACAGCAGACAGGATTAGAATCCCGTAATTGGGGCATTATGTGCGGCACAGATCAGGCATGTTTTTACCATCAGGTTGGTGTAACGGTCATATCGCGCCCGAACTGCGCATGTGCAGACCGTCTAATCAAAGGCTGTCTTTTGATCATGTTTTTTTGGATGAAAATTTAAACTTGTCAGTGTGTCACTTTCACAAGGCTGGAGTAATAACATGTTCAACTACTTAAGACATTGGCTCGAATCTAGATTGTGTCTTTAGATTGAGAAAATAAACAACTAATTTCACTGTTCTCATCTCAAACCTCAGCCTGGTCTGTTTCGCAAGCGTTCCTGGAAGTCTTCAATGTTGCACCTCTGGGTTTAGAAACTCTGTGAAGTTGTCAAAGGGTATGGGGACCAAGCATTTCTTCCCCCTAGTGGCAAGAGGCAGAGAGATTTCCAGCCCAGCCTCTGAGAGGAGCCTGTTGAGCAGAAATAGTTTCTTTGAATACATAGGCAAGGCAAAGCTTGGCTATCTTCAGCATTAATATACTTCAGTTATGCCTGAATATACCTGCTTTAATCAACATGTCTGTTTTCTTGTCTTGTTAGGGTTGCTATGTTGCTGCTTAGTGTCACTAGCCTCCTCATTGATTTTTTCCTTTGAGAGGTCTTTTTGCTGAAGACAACACACAGATAATTTTGAAACGTTTTACTCATAAAAAAATCTCTCAATGAACTGTCAATTCCAAAGCTGCAGTTTTACAAAAAAAATTAAATAGGAACACTACCCATATTTGGGGCAGCAGGGTAGCCTAGTGGTTAGAGCGTTGGACTAGTAACTGAAAGGTTGCAAGTTCGAATCCCCGAGCTGACAAGGTACAAATCTGTCGTTCTGCCCCTGAACAGGCAGTTAACCCACTGTTCCTAGGCTGTCATTGAAAATAAGAATTTGTTCTTAACTGACTTGCCTAGTAAAATAAAGGTAAAATAAAAAAATAAAAAATATTTGACTACCAGAGGGAAGTGTTTTTCTACAGCAGGGGTTCTTGAATGTTTTCATCTCGAAACACAAATTAGAAATTTTACCGTTTTCCCGTGACTCAAATCTTCCTCTAACGACCCAAATTAAAAATAAATGGTGTGTTATTATAGATGTATTCTCATAAATCGCGACCCACCTCTCACATGCCCAGGGTCCACTTCCGGTTAAAAAAAACTTTTCTACAGGGTCCAATAAATACAGTACCAAAAGTTACTATTCAATTCAATGGTTTTTCTTTATTTTGACTATTTTCTACATTGTAGAATAATAGTGAAGACATCAAAACTATGAAATAACACATATGGAATCATGTAGTAACCACATTTTTTATTTAAATATAATTAACATTTTAGAATCCTCAAAGTAGCCACCCTTTGCCTTGATGACAGCGCTGCACACTCTTGGCATTCTCTCAACCAGCTTCACATGGAATGCTTGAAGCATTTCCCACATGCTGAGCACTTGTTGGCTGCTTTTCCTTCACTTTGCGATCCAACTCATCCCAAACCATCTCAATTGGGTTGAGGTCAGGTGATTGTGGAAGCCAGGTCATCTGATGCAGCACTCAATCACTCTCTTTCTTGTTTAATTAGCCCTTACACAGCCTGGAGGTGTGTGGGGTCATTGTCCTGTTGAAAAACAAATGATAGTCCCACCAAGCGCAAACCAGATGGGATGGTGTGGTAGCCATGCTGGTTAAGTGTGCCTTGAATAAATAAATAAATCACTGACAGTGTCACCAGCAAAGCACCGCCACACCATCACACCTCCTTCTCCCTGCTTCACGGTTGGAACCACACATGCGGAGATCAATCCATTCTCCTGCTCTGCGTCTCACAAAGACACAGTGGTTGGAACCAGAATTCTCAAATTTGGAGTCATCAGACCAAAGGACAGATTTCCACCAGTCTAATGTCCATTGCTCGTGTTTCTTGGCCCAAGCAAGTCTCTTCTTATTATTGGTGTCCTTTAGTAGTGGTTTCTTTGCAGCAAATCGACCATGAAGGCCTGATTCACGCAGTCTCCTCTGAACAGTTGATGTGTCTGTTACATTTATTTGGGCTGCAATTTCTGAGGCTGGTAACTCTGATGAACTTACCCTCTGCAGCAGATGTAACTCTTGGTCTTCCTTTCCCGTGGCGGTCCTCATGAGAGCCAGTTTCATCATAGTGCTTGATGGTTTTTGAGACTCCACTTGAAGAAAGTTATCAAAGTTCTTAATTTTTCAGATTGGCTGACCATGTCTTAAAGTAATGATGGACTGTCGTTTCTCTTTGCTTATTCGAGCTGTTCTTGCCATAATATGGACTTGGTCTTTTACCAAATATTTTCTGTATACCACCCATACCTTGTCACAACACAACTGATTGGCTCAAATGCATTAAAGAAGGAAAGAAATTCCACAAATTAACTTAACAAGGCACACCTGTTAATTGAAATACATTCCAGGTGACTGACTACCTCATGAAGCTGGTTGAGAGAATGCCAAGAGTGTGCAAAGCTGTCAAGGTAACGGGTGGCTATATTTTGATTTGTTTAACGCTTTTTTGGTTACTACATCATTCCGTATGTGTTATTTCATAGTTTTGACATCTAAGCTATTATGTAGAAAATAGTCAAAATAATGATAAACCCTGGAATTAGTAGGTATGTCCAAATTTTTGACTGCTACTGTATATGTCATAGGTTTGAATGTTAAGTATAGGCTACATACACTTAAGTGATTGTTTTAATGATGTGCCCTATGCTGTGTCTTTTGATTAAAATGAATATATTATTCCTGAACAGGATATTGACAGGATATTGTACAAGACAGGATATTGTGTATAAAGTTGAACTAGATAATGGAATATGTTTATTGGTGGGTATAATAATGATAAAGCACAATGCTTACTTCTGTATCGTCTCTGCTCCATATTCCTTATATTATTTTGTTTCATACTTTTGTGTTCATTTGTATATTGGTATTATTCTGCTTAATAGATTCTGATGCAATTTTTTGTCTTTGTGGTGTTTAAACAACCGCAAAATAAAAAGACAGACAAAATTGAATATTTTCATTTGGTCCTTTAGTGTGTGTTGAGTGAGAGAAGAGTCAGTGGGATTGATTGATATTGCGTTTGTTCATTTTTAGGTTGGCTGCATAAAAAGCTTAAAGTGCCACTTTTTGGAGCTGGTCACTTCCCTATACAGAGAAGATGTATGATGCTACCAGGCAATATAGTTGTTCTGTTTCGACGCCAAGTTTCAAGTTTTGTCACGTGCACAAGTGCAGTGAAATGCCTTTCTTGCAAGCTCTAAACCCAACAATGCAGTAATTAGTATCAATGTTGTACTAAAAATAACAGGGGAGAACAAAAACACGAGAAATAGAAGTAAGAACACAAGAAAGTAAGAAACTAAATATAGGGTCAGTGCCAATACCATATTTACAATATACAGGGATACCGTAGTGAGGTAGATATTGTATGCACAGGGATACCTTGACTAGGCATCAGTATGTATGATAAACAGAGTTGCAGCAGCGTAAATGAAGATTGTATGTAAGTGTGTGTAGAGTCAGTATAAAAGTGTGCATGTTCTGTGTGTTGGCGCGTGAGTGTGCATAGAGACAGTGCAAAATGTTTAATAAATACAATGGTCAATTCAGATCTGTGTCTGACTAGCCATTTTGTTAGCTATTTAGCAGTCTTATGGCTTGGGGGATAGAAGCTGTTCATCACTGCTTGCCATACCAAGCAGTGATGCAGCAGCTGTAGAACGTTTTGAGGATTTGAGGGCCCATGCTAAACATTTTCAACCTCCTGAGGGGGAAGAGGCGCTATCGATCCTTCTTCACAACTGTGCGTGTGTGTGGACCATTTTATGTCCTTAGTGATTTGAATCCTGAAGAACTTAAAAGCTCTCGACCTGCTCCACTGCAAAATGTTCTGATTTTTTTCGATGGGGCCATGCCCCCCGTTTCCTGTATCAGCTCCTTGGTCTTACTGATGTAGAGGTTGTTGTCCTGGCACCACACTGCCAGATGACTGACCACCTCCCTGTAGGCTGTCTCCTCATCGCCGGTGATCAGGCCTACCACCGTCGTGGCGTCAGCAAACTTGATGATGGTGTTGGAGTCGTGCGTGGCCCACAGTCGTGGGGTGAACAGACTAAGCACACACACCTGTGGGTCCCCCGTATTGAGGTTTAGCTTAGCTAGGTTATGTTGCCTACCCTCACTATCTTCGGTCGGCCCTTCAAGAAGTCCAGGATCCAGTTGCAGAGGGAGGTGTTCATTCCCAGGGTCCTAAGCTTGGTGATGAGCTTGGAGGGGAACAGAGAGTACAGGAGGGGACTAAGCACACACACCTGTGGGTCCCCCGTATTGAGGTTTAGCTTAGCTAGGTTATGTTGCCTACCCTCACTATCTTCGATCGGCCCTTCAAGAAGTCCAGGATCCATTTGCAGAGGGAGGTGTTCATTCCCAGGGTCCCAGTTGAACACTGAGCTGTATGAACAGCATTCTCACATAGGTACTCCTCTTATCTAGGTGGGTGAGGGCAGTGTGGAATGCAATTGAGATTGCGTTGTCTATGGATCTGTTGGGGCAGTATGCAAATTGGAGTGTGTCTAGGGTTTCTGGAATGATGGAGTTGATGCATGCCATAACCAGCCTCTCAAAGCACCTTATGATTACATATGTGAGTGCTACAGGGCGGTAGTCATTGCAGTAGCCTCAGAGAAAATACTGTAAATTAACACCTGAGGAAGTCTCGTCTCCTATGGTATTTTATTTATTTTTAAACAGTAGTAGTAACAGTGGTTTTGAATTATGAATATCTTCCTTTGTCTGAGAAAAGGCTGTAGCAAGCTAGAAATAAATATTCTCCTTCTGGTCCTGGTAACTTTGATTTGAAAAGAAACGTGTCTGTGTAACAGTTGGCACTTATAGCTGGCTATCATGAAATGAAGGTTTGATTTATCAACAACAAAAACAACTGAGAACGAGGGAATAAAAACTGAAGTTCAAGTTCAGTTTTAGCAAAGAAGTTGAATAGTGTAACAGATGTATAATGTACTCTCCATGCGTTGTGTTTTCTCAAAATAAATCACTTCGGCCAGTGGTCCCAGTTGAGCATTTATTTCTGTTGTTAAATAGGAAACAGCACGTTAGTTGTGCAGGGCTTAACGGTATTGTTAAATGGGAAACAGCACGTTAGTTGTGCAGGGCTTAACGGTATTGTTAAATGGCAAACAGCACGTTAGTTGTGCAGGGCTTAACGGTATTGTTAAATAGGAAACAGCACGTTATTTGTGCAGGGCTTAACGGTATTGATGGCTGTCGATGGCAAAATCTGTAGCATGAAGACAACTGTGTTAGCAGTGGCTTATGTGACCATTACATTGGTGTATGCTAGCTAACACACTTTTTTACAACAATCATATGCCAAAGCACATCCCAGAAAGCCCCTCAATCCCTAACAGGTACCATATACCCACACATGTATAAATCAGTAACGTACAGCAAACTTGTACACATTGTAAAATAGAAAATAGAAAACAGTATTCAGAACGTGACCTCCCCTTGCATCACATTTTCATACTGGGGAGACCTGACGTTCACGATCTCCCCCTATCTGCAAGCGGGGCCAATCACAACATGCCTTATTGTCATCAGAGATGAACTAACCAATAAGAATGCTTGAACATTAAATACAAATTTCTTTAGAGGCAAGTGGAAACATAACCAACCCTGTTACAATAGCAGTTTGGGAACATTAAGATATAGCCTCCCTAAGCCCTTTACCCGGTGAGTGTATTTTTTCATACAGGTCTTATTCAGTCAACCATGCCAATGCTTTAATGTGTCGTTGAGATATTGTATTTCAGTTTTGTTTCGACTAATCGATGCAGAAGAAATATAGTGAGTAGACTAGCGCAGGGATTCCCAAACCTTTTGGAGCTGGGGACCCGCTTTGCGAAAGCAAATTCATCAGGGACCCCCTCAAAAATCTGAACATTTTGCAAGTTTAAAACTAACTTCCTGCAACTCTACACATTTTCTCATGGGGCAGAGAAACATTTGAACAGTTTTAAAGCTTAAATTACAATGAAAAAACGCATTTTTAAGGAATACAAGAAGTATTGAGTTGAACACTATTATTGATGGAGTACTGTGGATCCTGGTGAGCCTCACAGGCCAAGTTGTGCATCCCAGGGTAGCCTATATTGTAGATTAAAAAATATATATATATATATTTCACCTTTATTTAACCAGGTAGGCAAGTTGAGAACAAGTTCTCATTTACAATTGCGACCTGGCCAAGATAAAGCAAAGCAGTTTGACACATACAACGACACAGAGTTACACATGGAGTAAAACAAACATACAGTCAATAATACAGTATAAACAAGTCTAGATTAATAATATTGTATTGTATCCTCTGAACTTGTTCCACAGAACCTTGGCCAAATTCATTTAATCTGTTTTTGCTAGTAATATTTATTTAAATTGTAATTTTTAAAAATCCTTTCGATCTGGCTTGCAGTACCTGGTCCACATACCCCCTGGACTAGAGTAGGGCTGCTATGAAACTGTTCTTCATAGCTATGAGTTTGTGTAGACTATTACATCCTTGTTGGAAAAACACTAACCAAACCTTTCGAAAGTGTCATATACACCCCACAAGAGGGGGCATCGTCAGTAAGGCTCAAAAAAGCAGCAAGTGACATTTTATTTTTTTTAAACACCAATAGAGAGATAAAAGGATACTATGGCCCCACCTACTTTGTGAAGCACTGTCTCACCAAAGAGTGTAGAACTTAACAAAGATGGTACCCTTAGTTATGTTTCAGTAGCTTGTAAAGTAATCCAAATGAATCGTTTAAATTAGAAATATGATCTGATTATCTTCTCTTCCCAATGTCTGCAATAGTGAACTTGGTTCTGTGTGGGAAAAGAGGAGCTTGGAAAACTTCTACACAACCAACTGGGTCAGACAAAGTTTAGCCCAGAGTGAACCTCCTGCTCAGTGTGTATGAAGAGACAGGGAAAGGTAGATAGACGCTTAGTCACTCTGGTGGAGCTGCCTGCTCTGTATGGAGCACCTCAAGAGGCTCAACTCACTGATGAAGAGGAAAGAAAGTAAGACACTATCCAGAATATACTGAGTTCAGAGGTCAATGACTTTATGGTTATGTTGAAGCACAAAACCAAACAGAGAGCCAAGAGAAAATATGTATTAGAGGGCAGTCAGGAGACAATCCAAAAATGCAGGAGGCGATATCAGTCAAGGCATAGCTCAGAGGTGCCAGTTCTGCTCCAGGCTGTAGAGAAAACGATAGGGAACACAGAGAGACGCTTTAGGACTAGTACATACTTGCATGTACAGATGTAGGATCTTACATTTTAGCCAGTTTGCTACAGCAGGAAAATAATCCTTCAGCAACAGGAAATAGGAAATATTTTTGTAAAGTCCATACATTTTACATAAGAGGAAAATCAAGTCTGACATTGCAAAGTGGAAATAATAAAACTTGAGAAGCCTTTTTAAACCTCAAATACACTATACGTTTTAAAATGAAGATCCTACATCTATATGTACATCTATCACTTTACTGTAACACAGAGATGGAGAACATGAGGATGACTATCAGATCTCTGGAGAAGCTCAAAAACAACAGGTAAATAGATGTTAAAATGTACGAAAATATATAATAGATTCAAATTAATGTAAGTATTTTAATGTCTATTAATGATTGGCAAGCACAAAATACGGGGCTTCGAGCGCTGATACATTTTGATCATACTGATCAACCGCTTCATGTGTTTGCAAACATTGCCGCACGAGGGCGATGCGTGCAAGTTGGTGTCGAAAGACGGGGAAGTTCTTATAGAACGCCGGAAAAACGCCTCTTTTTACATGTTGCTTATGAGTGCATTTCACACTACTTTTGAATGTCCTGCTTAATATACTGTGTGTCATCATCGCAAATCAACTGCATTATACTTCAAAAACACCAACTTCAAACAGTAAAATGTACTTTTGGCTAGCTTTTGCTACAGCTTATTATGTAAATGAGCGTTACTATTCTAGATAGCAACTGCTGCAACCCAAATAGTTATTTTTCAAATATCACAACCAAATTTTAAGCGTATGAGACCCCCCCAAAAGGTATTTTGTTTAGAAGTAATAAACATGTAAATCTAGGCTTTGTTGAATGGGTGCAGATAGCGATGGATTTCTTACTGCGTCCAAAAGTCGGTCGCCTCTAGGGTCTATGGAGGAAGGATATCAATAGATGGCAATGCATTGATTTATAATATTGATCAGCATCATTATCAACTTACAGTTTGTCAAAAATATATTGCTGTGTATATACTGTATAAGAGGCAAACATTTCATTAACCATATTGTATCCTTATGATGTGTTTTAAATGGACTGTAAGACTTGTCATAAGCTTGCATGACCCCCTAATAATGGCTCATCTCATTATAATTCAGTTGACAATTTGCTACTTAAAGAGACATAACATGACCAATATTTCTGCCACAGCTATCTCTTAATCTTCAGCTAGTATGAACTGCATGTGTAGTAAACAATGTATCCTGTTCGGCCACGAGGGAGATTGTCCACACTCCACCAGTCTCAGGAGAGTGCTGCTGGGGAAGACATTAGGAAGAGTGCAACTAGAAACACCATCCTGGGAAGAGACGTGTTCAAGGAAGATGTCTATGCTGGATCAGTCACCTTTGAGTGCCAGAAGGAGATGGCTGACATCAATGGGAGACATTGTAACAGTGATTGACACTTCAGGGCTGTTTTGCCCAACAGTGGATAATGTGGAAATCATGAAGGAAATTGGTAAATGCATCTCTATGGCTGCTCCTTGGCCCAATGTCTCTCTCCTGGTCCTAACTGTGGGACGCTTCACTCAAGAGGAGATGAGATGAAACAGGTGATGATCCAGAAAGATGTTTGAATACAACACGTCCATGTACACCATTGTACTGTTCACTAGAGGAGATGACCTCAAAATGAAAGATCATTGGAGAGTTTGTTAAAACAGCGAGGAACGACATACACCACACAATTCAGAAGTGCAGGGACTCATACATTATATATATACATAATATATATCATGGGCATTAATTCCTACACACACACACACACACACACAAACATTTATGGACACCCCTTCAAATTAGTGGATTCGGCTACATCAGCCATACCTTTTGCAGACAGGTGTATTAAAATCGAGCACACAGCCATGCAATCTTCATAGACCAACATTGGCAGTAGAATGGCCTTACTGAAGACCTTAGTGACTTTCAACGTGGCACAGTCATAGGATTCCACCTTTCCAACAAGTCAGTTCGTCAAATTTCTTCCCTTCTAGAGTTGCCCTGGTCAACTGTAATTGCTGTTATTGTGAAGTGGAAACGTCTAGGAGCAACAGCGGCTCAGCCTCAAAGTGGTAAGCCACACAAGCTCACAGAACTGGACCGCCGAGTGCTGAAGCGCATGAAAATTGTCTGTCCCTCGTTGCAACACTCACTACCGAGTTCCAAACTGCTCCTGGATGCAACGGCAGCACAAGAACTGTTCGCCGGGAGCTTCATGAAATGGGTTTCCATGGCCGAGCAGCCGCACACAAGCATAACATCACCATGCACAATGCCACGCCTCGGCTGGAGTGGTTTAAAGCTTGCTGCCATTGGACACTGGAGCAGTGGAAACGCGTTCTCTGGAGTGATGAATCATGCTTCACCATCTGGCAGTCCGACGGACAAATCTGGTTTTGGCAGATGCCAGGAGAACGATACCTGCCCGAATGCATAGTGCCAACTGTAAAATTTGGTGGAGGAGGAATAATGGTCTTGGGCTGTTTTTCATTGTTTGAGCTAGACCCTTTAGTTCCAGTGAAGGGAAATCTTAACGCTACAGCATACAATGACATTCTAGACAATTCTGTTCTTCCAACTTTGTGGCAACAGGTTGGGGAAGGCCCTTTTCTGTTTCAGCATGACAATGTCCCTGCGCACAATGCAAGTTCCATACAAAAATACTTTGTCGAGTTCGGTGTGGAAGAACTTGCCTGGCCTGCACAGAGCTCTCACCTCAACCCCATCGAACACTTTTGGGAGGAATTGGAATGCTGACTGAGAGCCAGGCCTAATGCCCGACATCAGATCCCGACCTCACTAATTCTCTTGTGGCTGAATGGAAGTAAGTCCCTACAACAATGTTCCAACATCTAGTGGAAAGCCTTCACAGAAGAGTGGAGAATGTTATAGCAGAGGGGACCAACTCCATATTAATGCCCATGATTTTGGAATGAGATTTTTGACGGGCAGGTGTCTACATACTTTTGGTCATGTAGTGTACCATTTACTTAAGAGCAATGATAGACGCCACGCTCAGGTCACGGAGCTCCTGGGTAAGATAAACATCATGGTGAAAGTGAATGGAGGGAGTTGCTACACCATTAAGATGTTCCATAAAGTACAGGCCCTAAGGGAGGAGCAAGCGAGAATACTGAAGGAGAGGAAGGAAAAGATAAAAACAGAGAAGGAGTTGAGACAAAAACAAGAGGCAGAAATTGCTAAGTTGAAAGAAACCATTTAGAAGGAGGTAAAGTGAGAGAAATCAGAGAGCGAGAGAAAAGTGGAGCTGGATTCAAAAAGAGAGAGCCGAAGATACTGAAGGTAAGAGATTCTGAGAAGGAGAAGAAAATAAAGTTGGAAGAGGAGCTCAAAGAAGGGATGTTTGATGAGAAAAACAAAGAAAACGAGGAGAAAGAGCAAAGTCTTGCCTGTGAAATAAATGCATGAAAAATAGATAAAAGACCTGAATATGGAGAGTGAGAGAGCAGCAAGAAAGAAAGCAAAAAAATAATTAGAGAAGAGATGGGGGAGGTGTATAAGGGAGGAAAGGATGGGACGAGGCAGGGCAGGGAATTAAGATGGGGAGAAGGGAGGGTTTATGAAGGGAGAAGAGGGTAAAATGGAGGGATATAGGAAGAGTATCAGAAAGGAGAGGAGGTAGGGAAACTAGAGGGATTTAAGAAGGATGATAAAGTAGGCTATGGGAAGGGGAACGGGAGGGATATGATGAAGGCAAAAATATGCCATATCCAAACTAATGGGAAATAGAGCAGTTGAGTTGGGTAGAGATGCAAAAGAGTACATATTTAGCAAAATCTGCTGTGATTGGAGTCATTAATGAGGGTAAAGGGAAAAGTATGAAGAGGGGAATAAGGCAGGGCATGAGGAATGGCAGAGATAGCAGAGGGCTATTGCATTTGGGGTTGAGAATAGACCATCTTGTAACACTGTATTTGAGCGTTTGTACAAGCAAACAAGAACATGCAAGCCAATCTTTTAAAAATAGCTAAATTAATCTAAATCAACTTTACAGTTGATTTCAACCTCAACAAAACTGAGCTGCTCTTTCTCCCAGGGAAGGCCTGCCCACTCCAAGACCTCTCCATCATGTTGACAACTCCACAGTGTCCCTCTCCCAGAGTGCAAAGAACATTGGCGTGACCCTGGACAACACCCTGTCATTCTCTGCAAACATTGACTCGCTTCTGCAGGTTCATGCTCTGCAACATCTGTAGAGTATGACCTATCTTCACACAGGAAGCGGCGCAGGTCCTAATCCAGGAATCTTGGAATCTCACATCTAGACTACTGCAATTCTCTGTTGGCTGGGCTCCCCGCTTTGCATTCAGACCAAAAAGTAAATGTTTTGTATCGTCAGACCACAGCATCTTTTTCCTTATGCTCTCAGTCTTTCACATACCTTTTTGCAAACACTAGGTGTGCTGTCATTTGCCTTTTCCTCAGGAGTGGCAAAGTCCCTTGATGTTGAGTATTTTAGCTCCCCAAAACCTCCACATCGCCACGCCAGTGTTTGTTTCTTGTTTCTTGTTACTGCACTTGAACCCCTGGGTTCCTGGACACGGTGTCAGTCTGGGAAGGACCCGGGGGGACATCCTTGGGTCTCTTCCATTTATCTCTGAACAAATTTCTACTAAAGACCTTGGATAATCTCAACAACAACCCCATAAAACATCCCCCAAACTATTATTAACCACAGGTCTTCGCTAGAAACAGGAGAGGATGCTTACCATACAGGTAGTTACAGGAAGTCCATATTT
This sequence comes from Oncorhynchus masou masou, assembly GCF_036934945.1. Taxonomy (NCBI): domain Eukaryota; kingdom Metazoa; phylum Chordata; class Actinopteri; order Salmoniformes; family Salmonidae; genus Oncorhynchus; species Oncorhynchus masou. Next base: position 9,507,043 of record NC_088226.1, on the reverse strand, counting down.
AGACCCCTGAAGTCACATTGAAGTACCCAACAGTACAGAAGCCCAATTTCCCCTATTCATGCCCCTGATGACGTGAAGAGGCAGAGCAAGGGTGTGGTGTCAGACCCATCCCACCTGGGTTCTGGCTCTGCCACTCCAGTTGGGAGGGATGTGTGGAGGAGTGATGGGAGGGGGGAGGACCCATGTTGTCCTCCTCACTCCCCTACCCCTACAGACCTCCCAGGACTGGTCAGGGGTGGACAGAGGGCGCTAACCTTGTAAGTCATCTCTAATACGGGGTAAGTACCTCACCCCACCTTCCCTGTTCACATCCACCTCATCGGTCTGTAAGAAAAATGAGACATTTTTAACCCACAGCAGTGTTTTCAGAGCCCTATGTCAACTGTAATGAGAAACAGACTTAAAAAAAAGTTCAATTCCACCCTTTAAAGAAATCTTACCCATTGTCCGTTTTGTCAATGGATACAGCTGTACCCCATTTATTTATTTGGAGTTTCAGCCCCACTCAAAATGGGGATGTTTAAACCCTATTTGTAAATGATTTAGTCTATCTGGTATTGATTGGCTGTTATTGTAACATTTTGGTCACAAAGAAGCGGTATATTCAGTGCTTGACCAAAAGCATTTGAAATATATAATGGCTGGAATACTGAGGAGCCCATTGTATTTTTCAAGGAACATAGTGTATTGGTTAGCAAATAATATTGACAGTATTGTAGTTATGTTGGGGTAAGCAGGATTTAAGTGTTTCTGCATTATGTACCGATTACATTGTTCACTAGACAGGTAAGCGAGGTTTCAGAGTTAGATCTGTGTCTATGGGTATTGTCTGTACCTAGCACATGTATAGTTTTGCTTGGTGCACAAAGCAAACATCTTAAAATAGGAATAAATTGCCTCTCCATTCCTCTCGCTGACCTTTCCACAGGTGGCATATTGTTGTGAAATATTATCAATCAATGCTGCTTTTCCTAACTTGTCCTTGTCTCTTCTCCCTCCCCATTGACGAACCCTCCCTACCCAACTCCGAACCCAAGATGTGGAGGATGTCAAATTTGTCATCAGTTATGACTATCCAAACTCCTCTGAGGACGACATCCACCGAATCGGCCGTACGGCCCGTAGCACCAACAAGGGTACAGCCTACACATTCTTCACCCCGGGCAACATTTGTCAGGCCCGTGAGCTCATCCGTGTCCTAGAGGAGGCCCGGCAGGCCATAAACCCCAAGTTGCTGCAACTGGTCAACACTGGCCGTGGAGGAGGTGGGAGAATGAAGGAGAGCCTTCAAGGGAAATGTCTGAGGTTTCTTCATTGTACGTTGAACAAGCTAGTTTTTTACAGTGTGTGTCCAGGTATTTGTAGAATTTTATAACAGACTTAATCTTCTCTCTTAGGAATGCAGGAGGCAGGTCATGTTTCCGTGGCAACGGCTCCAACGCCAACAGCCCCAACCTGATATATCAGGATGAGTGCACCATAGGCAGCAAGAACAGCCGGGGGAGCAGCAGCAGCATCAGCCGCGGCAGACGAGATGGACAGGTCGTCCTCTTCCTACAGGGACAGGAGGGACAGCCGCAGCTATGGCTCCAGCTCCGCCTACAACCAGTACAAGTCCAGGAGCAGCAACGTGGGGCAAGATCAGTCAGCGGGCAGTTTGGTTCAGTCAGCAGGTCCAGTCAGCCCCCTCCACCCCCCTCAGGGTCGCAACCCCTCATGGCTCAGAAGTTTACCCCAGCCCAGCCCATGATGGGAGTAATGGGGCACTCGCCCTTCCAGTTTGCTCCCCCACCAACCTCACAGAGGAAGTAAAGCTGGGGCTAGCCCTCACCACACATGCATACAATCCCCAACATCAACCAGAAAAGTCAGTTGTGTTAGGATTCATATTCTGGAGTACTGTGCTTGAAATCTTGGCCTTAGCTGACATGAATCCAGAGGTGTTTGTTAGATTGGTGAGCATTAAAAATAGTCAGCCGATTTGTTGTGGACATTCAAATAATGAACTTGCTTGACTAACAAATAGTTTGACATCAGTGCTTTGAAAGGATTTTTTAAGCATTAAAATAGCTTTAAAAATGCAGATTGTCCTTTGAGTAGTTAGACCACAATTGAAGTGGAATACACTATACAATGTAATACCTATACATTTGTAGGTGATGAAAGCATTTTCATTGAAGTGCTCTTTGTTTCATGTTGCTTTTCCAAATAAATGCATATCCAGTGCTGTCAACAGTTAAGTTACTTTTTCAGCATATTGTCAAACGTAAAGGTTATTTCAATGTACAAACCTGCTTTCTTAGTATAGTGAACTAATGTGCTATTTTTGCCTTTCGGTGTATGAAGCAGGTGCTACCGTTTCTCTATAACTTTTTTTCTCAGCTCATTCAGATATTGCGCTTTTGGTTTTTCAGCTTTAATTAGTTTGTACGTAAGTGATTATTTTCCCATTTAGAATTTCTCTGTTAAAGGTGGTCAGTAATTCTGTTCCAGGACAGTATTTTGAAATATGGAGACATTTCCTGTCATGAGGTAGTTATTCAACTTCTTATGTAGGTTACATTTTAATTGTTTATTTTGTGGGATCATTCCAACCCCTCGGTAGCTGAACCGTGTTTCATGGTCTTGGGATATTGTTTCTCTATTGAACTCTGTAAACCAGTCACACATGCTTGTTTCTTCCTAGTGTAGGGGTGTATCGGTTTGTGCTTGGCTGCTGCTCTGTCCTTTCCACCTGTAGTTGAATCATTCTAGTATGTAGACAAGACCGACCTGTATAATCACATTTTTACTGTCTGGTTTTGTTTTTCAGGTTTCAATAAAACTTTTGAATGTGTGTCTTAACATTTTGTTTCTGTACTCCAACTAGTGCTCTTAAAACTACCATTGTGTGAATGAGCTTGGTTAAGATTGTCAGACTCCTACATCTTAATGACAAGAACAGTTTAAACCCCAAGAAAAAGAACTTTGCAAATGTACATGAGTTGTATTGGAGATGCCTGGTGGAATGTGCTTGGGAGACTTGAGGCTTTGAGGAAAGAGTGTTTGTCAAGTTGTCTCGCTGAATCCTTCATCTTTAAAATAGATAATCTATGAAGCAGCGAGGAGTAAAAGACTCATATCCAAACTCAATGTCTGAAAAGGTTTATGGATCAAACGAGTAACAGGTAAAACCAACAAACCCTCAAGGGACTTGATAGTGAAAACAATCCTTAAATAGGCACAAATGGCATATTAAATAGGACTTCAGTGTTAGAATGTCTAATTCTACATGACAAGGATATCAGGCAAACCATTCTCCGTGCAGAAGGAGAGGAAGAATGATCCTTCATTATCACAGTAAGCAAACCTGGGCGCATGGTAGGGTAAATGCAACGTCAATCGTAATTCAGCAGGGCATTCAACAGCTATATAAAAAAAAAAACTCAAAGATAAAGATGAGCCTTCCCCAAAACCTCCCAAAAGGCCCATTGCATGAAAGGAGAAACAGTGTAAAGTCGATGAATGAAGGACAACTTATTTGTTTAAAACAAGACATGGCTGTGACAGTACTATTGCACAGCAGACAGTGTATGTTTGAAAGCAGCCAAATAAAGTTATGTAAAGCTGCACAGAGGACATTCCTCCAAAGCATAAAGCAAACACACCGTTGTGATTGGCTAAGCAAGGTAATCAATAGAAATAGAAGCATTTTTATATAGGTTTATGCCGTGTCTGAGTGAGATGCCAAATCTTGTCAATCTGTTGAATGTTAAAGATTGCCCCATGTGTCTGAAGGTGGAAACTGTGCTACAACTCCTCTTTCATCATGGTCTTCCTCTCCTAGCGTGAAGGTTAGCTTGTATTGCAACTGCACCTTCTCCTGGAAAAGAGAATTGAGGGTTGCAGAAATCTATTTGGCTTCATAGTTTATAATTACAAGAAAATGTTGGGAATGCCACAGAGGTACATAACAGGCCTTAAATGAATGTCTACACAGTCTAGTACCTTGTGAGGGTTGGCCAGCAGCAGGATCTGTGTGATGGCAGCAGGTGGGAGGATTGGGTTGAAGGCTGGAAGCTCTGTTCCTGATGGGGGCTGTAGCTTCACTCTCATTGTCTACAACAGAGGTCATGATGTCAACCCTACACTGATAATGGAACTGAAGGTGAAAAAGGCAGATTAAGAGAGCAGAGGTCTTACGTCAGGGACAAAGGCCTGGAAGAGGATGTTGCTGACTGGAACCGGGGAGGAGGAGAGCATGGAGATGATCACCACAAGCACATCAGCAAGAGAGGGCAGAGAGTCACGTGCAAAGTGGAAGAGCACCCGCAAACTGTGGCTATCAAACACCGTCACAGGCAACAGGCTGCCTGGTAACAACAAAGAGTTTAAAACACTGTTCAAATGTGATGCACTATTAGCATAGCAAGTAGATAATACAAATATTATAGATACTTACTGGGCTTAATGGACTCAAGCGGCACAAAAACATCTGTCAGGGTCATTTCTATAGGGGGAATGACTGTGTGAACCGGAGAGGTGTCCAACAACCTATCACCTTGGAGAGCCACCGGGTGCTCAGGGGAGAAGGCCGGGATAAGACTTGGATTAGTTCCAGATTTGTTCTGGAGATCTCGTAGAGTAGGTTTGAACGGAGGCTTGTCCCTGAAAATAGATAAAGGTACTACATAAAAGGTTGAATAATGTTGCTGAGTGTCTGTCATGTTGTTCTAACCAGTTGGCATGGTCAGCACCCCATGATCCTTCATATATGATTTCACTTCTTCATATATTGTTTTGCTTCTACAGCACTTGGAGTGACTTCAAATCATAATGAACACAGTGGTCCATCAATACTGTACTAAGCAGCAACATAACTGGCAGACTAACACGGATACTTGACACAAACATCCCCAGCGGTGTAAAACCATCCCATAGTGAAGGGTTAGTTACCATTTGACCTGCAGGCCCTCTGGAGGTAGGGACTGCTGCAGCAGCGTCTTCCCCAGCAGATCCAACTCATCTAAGGCTGAGCTTCCAGACGTGGCTCCAGTAGAAAGAGGCTGGGTGTAGGGTAGCGGATCTGGACTCAGTAGTACACTAGGTGCAGCTGGGATGTCAGGAATATCCACATTGTCAGAAGACTGTAGCAAAGAAAGTGACACCATGTGTAAGACACAGACGTGAAACTTGTTGTTAAGGTATAAATCATGAACCTGCCTAAGTAATGGCAATCAAATCATATTGTCACATACACATGGCTGGCAGATGTTAATGCGAGTGTAGCAAAATGCTTGTGCTTCTAGTTCCGACCATGCAGTAATATCTAACAAGTAATCTAACCTAACAATTTCACAACAACTACCTTATACATACACACACACGTGTAAAGGAATGAATAAGAATATGTACATAAAAATATATGAATGAGTGATGGCCGAACGGCATAGGCAAGATGCAGTAGATGGTATAGAGTACAGTATGTACATATGAGATGAGTATTGTAGGGTTTGTAAACATTATATAAAGTGGCATTGTTTAAAGTGAATAGTGATACATTTATTACATCAATTTTTTTATGACTAAAGTGGCTAGAGATTTGAGTCAGTATGTTGGCAGCAGCCACTCAATGTTAGTGATGGCTGTTTAACAGTCTGATGGCCTTGAGATAGAAGCTGTTTTTCAATCTCTTGGTCCCAGCTTTGATGCACCTGTACTGACCTCGCCTTCTGGATGATAGCGGGGGAAACAGGCAGTGGCTCGGGTGGTTGTTGTCCTTGATGATCTTTTTGGCCTTCCTGTGACATTGGGTGGTGTAGGTGTCCTGGAGGGCAGGTAGTTTGTCTCCAGTGATGCGTTGTGCAGACCTCATTACCCTCTGGAGAGCCTTGCGGTTGTGGGCGGAGCAGTTTCCGTACCAGGTGGTGATACAGCCCGACAGGATGCTCTCGATTGTGCATCTGTAAAAGTTTGTGAGTGTTTTTGGTGACAAGCTAAATTTCTTCAGCACCCTGAGGTTAAAGAGGCGCTCTTGCGCCTTCTTCACCACGCTGTCTGTGTGGGTGGACCATTTCAGTTTGTTCGTGATGTGTACGCCGAGGAACTTAAAAAAAACGTTCCACCTTCTCCACTACTGTCTCGGCGATGTGGATAGGGGGCTGTTCCCTCTGCTGTTTCCTGAAGTCCACGATCATCTCCTTTATTTTGTTGACGTTGAGTGAGAGGTTATTTTCCTGACACCCCTCTGAGGGCCCTCACTTCCTCCCTGTAGGCTGTCTTGTCGTTGTTGGTAATCAAGCCTACCACTGTAGTGTCGTCTGCAAACTTTATGATTGAGTTGGAGGCGTGCATGGCCACGTAGTCATGGGTGAACAGCGAGTACAGGAGAGGGCTGAGAACGCACCCTTGTGGGGTCCCAGTGTTGAGGATCAGCGGGGTGGAGATGTTGTTGCCTACCCTCACCACCTGGGGGCGGCCCGTCAGAAAGTCCAGGACCCAGTTGCACAGGGCGGGGTTGAGACCCAGGGTCTCGAGCTTAATGACGAGTTTGGAGGTTACTATGGCATTAAATGCTGAGCGGTAGTCGATGAACAGCATTCTCACATAGGTATTCCTCTTGTCCAGATGGGTTAGGGCCGTGTGCAGTGTGATTGCGATTGTATCGTCTGTGGACCTATTGGGGCAGTAAGCAAATTGGAGTAGGTCTAGGGTGTCAGGTAGGGTGGAGGTGATATGGTCCTTGACTAGTCTCTCAAAGCACATCATGATGACGGAAGTGAGTGCTACGGGCGACAGTCATTTAGCGCAGTTACCTTAGCTTTCTTGGGAACAGAAACAATGGTGGCCCTCTTGAAGCATGTGGGAACAGCAGACTGGGATAGGGATTGATTGAATATGTCCGCAAACACACCAGCCAGCTGGTCTGCGCATGCACTGAGGACGCGGCTAGGGATGCCGTCTGGGCCGGCAGCCTTGCAAGGGTTAACACGTTTAAATGTTTTACTCACGTTGGCCACGGAAAAGCAGAGACCACAGGCTTTGGTAGCGGGGCGTGTCAGTGGCACTGTGTTGTCCTCAAAGCGAGCAAAGAAGTTGTTTCGTTTGTCTGGGAGCAAGACGTCGGTGTCTGCGACAGGGCTGGTTTTCTTTTTGTAGTCTGTGATTGACTGTAGACCCTGCCACATACTGCTCGTGTCTGAGCCGTTGGAATTGCGACTCTACTTTGTCTCTATACTGATGCTTATCTTGTTTGATTGCCTTGCGGAGGGAATAGCTACACTGTTTGTATTCGGGTCATGTTTCCGGTCACCTTGCCCTGATTAAAAGCAGTGGTTCGCGCTTTCAGTTTTGCGGGAATGCTGCCATCAATCCACGGTTTCTGGTTGGGGAAGGTTTTAATTGTTGCTGTAGGTACAACATCACCGATGCACTTGCTAATAAACACGCTCACCGAATCAGCGTATACATCAATGTTGTTGTTCGACGCTATCCAGAACATATCCCAGTCCACGTGACCGAAGCAATCTTGAAGTGTGGAATCAGATTGGTCGGACCAGCGTTGAACAGACCTGAGCACGGGCGTTTCTTGTTTTAGTTTCTGTCTATAGGCTGGGAGAAACAAAATGGAGTCGTGGTCAGATTTGCCGAAAGGAGGGCGAGGGATGGCTTTGTATGTGTTAAGAAAGTTAGAGTAACAATGACCCAGAATTTTTCCAGCCCGTGTCACGCATTCAACATCCGACGAGCCTTGTTTTCAGATTAGCCTTTGTTAAAATCCCCAGCTACAATAAATGCAGCCTAAGGATATGTGGTCTCCAGTTTACATAGAGTCCAATGAAGTTCTTTCAGGGCCATCGAGGTGTCTGTTTGGGGGGGGGGGGGGTTGTTGTACACAAGTGTGATTATAGTCGAAGAGAAATCTCTTAGTAGAGAAGCTAAAAAGGGACTCAATGGATTTGGTGTTACCTGTTAATATTATGCATTGTCTCGCATCATGTCTCCCTGTGTGAAGTGCTCAGTTCTCCCCTCACCTGGAAAGAGTCCCAGGTGGTAGAGTCCTCAGGCTGGGAGGCCGGGTTGGAGATGTGGGGGGTCCCCTCACTCAAACCTGGGAAAGATAGGCACAAAGTTACCCACAATTAACACACACAACATGGAAGTAGCAGAGGTCTTGGAAGACTTACCCAGTGACATTAGCTCATCATCAAGGAGACTGATGCCCATCTCCTGGGAGGGAGCATTTAGGCTGTCTGTTGGAGTGGGGAATTCTGGTGACGGAGGTGACGTGTCCAATCCCGATAGATCAAGTAGCGCCACACTACTTCCTGGAGGAGATAAGTATTACAGTGAGAGGAAATCTTTAGCCCATGCATGTAATCATATACTCTAGTCCCCTCCTACCAAGCTTGTGTCAAGTGACCCTATCCATGCATGTGTCATTGACCCATTGTTGCTCACCTGTGAGCCTTTGTGTATTAGCTGAGTTGTTCCCGTTCACCACCTCTCCCTTCACCTGCTGCCTGTACAGGTTGATGACCTGAGTCAGGCTGTCGTTGGCCTGGAGGATCTCCGCTGCCCGCCCACACACACACACACACACACACACAAAATTGTAATATACTGTATATTGTCACCCACATATTCTTCTCTCTCTGTGTACCATACACTTAAACACATTGAGGAGTGTCTGAAACCTCACCCAGAGCCTCATCATTGTCCTCTGTATCACTGGCCAGTCTGAACAATGTGGGTCTCATCTTCTCACAGCGCTGGTACAAGTCCTAAACACACAAATACACACTATCAAATGTCTGTATCTGCATGCAGTGCTTTGTATACATCATATATAGGTGATGCTGTTATGGCACTGTGGGAGGTGTCTCTGGCTTGTGTAAAGGTGCCACAGACCTGGATGAGCTCTGCATTGCTCTGTGGGTTGGTGGTCCGGTCATAGTCCTCCAGCAGCTGAGTCAGTAGGCTGACACTCTCATTCACATCCTGGATGGCGTTCACACGCTTGGACAACTTCTCCGCCCGCTTCTGGTCCTGAGACACACACACACAGCACACAGGTCAGGAAGAAGAAACCAGGGAGGGAGAAGAAATGTATCCGTTGTCCCTAAACTGAAGGAGTCATGAAAGCACTGAATGATTCTGACAAGGAGACCACCCCTCAGGGCAGAGTTCCCACTTTCTCACTCAGTCCCCGTACATGACAGTATAGTACTAAAGCACTTAGGCATTCACTTTCCCATACTAACACACACACAGACCAGATAATACAGTTCACACTGTGCAATGTGATGTACATCTCTGTATTACTGTAATGAAACAGCCTATAGATCTACATTATTCATCCATTTAGCCAAGCTTGAGAAAAGAGACTGTACCTCCTGCACCATTTCCTGGATCAGTTTGTTGGCTGCTTTCAGGTCCTCAGGTTGAGTGCTGTTCAACAGGCGAGTCAGTGTCTACCAAGACACCAGGGAGGAGGAAGAATTTAAAGTTAGGGAGAGGGCTGGTAAATGGAGTGGAGAATGTATGGTGAATCACATTTGTAATGCAAAATTTGAAGAAACAAAATAGTATGTTTCTTCTGTTTAACAATACCTTACCTTTGACTTCTCCTCATCCTCAAATATGGCATTTTTTGGTCTGGGAGGTGGAAGCAGGAGGAGTTTGTCAGCTGAAAGAACTGGGTCCTGTTTGACAATGCCTGGTTTAAAAAAAAACATTAACAACAACTGTGCATTCATCACTATCATAGATACACTGAAGTCACCAAGTGTAGAACAGCTCACCCTGTTTTTTAAGCATCTCGTAGGCCTCAGCGATCTTTGCCTCGTCAGGCAGCCCCAGTGTCCAACTATAGATGAGCTCTAACACCTTCTTCTTCACTGGCTCTGGAGCCCGGCTGCCGAGGTACTGAGGGAGAGAGCAGGAGCATGCTGAGTGATAGCTTATCCAATTTTAAAATACTTGCTCAGTGAAAGGCACAGACAGAGACAATCATTACCTTTGGAGAGACCACTTTGATGAGCTCGTTGAGGAAGCGAAATTTGCCCACCTCACTGTGGAACCTTTCCCCACAGCTCTTCATGCACGTCTCCAGCACCTGGTTGTACACACATCACAAGTGAGTCAAACAATTAAGTTATTCAATATGAATGTAGGCACACACACTAGACAGAAGGCTGTCAATTGTATTGGCTATGATTCCTATTACAACACACTGCCATCACTTAACTCACCACGAGTGCCTGCATGGCCTCCCACTCCTGAGGGGATTGGATCTTGTGAGCCAGTAGCCTGGTGGCCAGCTGGGGTCTGAAATGGAACATAAAGAGTTTGATGTGGCTGAATTTGGCAGCAAATCTATCTACCATTGACTATTGTATGACATGCAATTTTACCTCTCCCTCTACTCTAGACAACCCCATGTTTTTTTATTGAATGACACAGATGTCAGCACAGGGTCAGTGTCATAAATCTTAAAATGTGGAATATGAAGAAATCGCTCCCCCATTTCCTGGTTGCAAAAATTCTAATAGTTTACCTAATTTCAGTTTGTGTGGCAAAACAAGCAATGTATAGTGTAGAGAATCATTGTACCATCTAAACCTCTTAAATATATTATAAATAACTACAAATACAGTATTTTCAACTGTATGAAGCTGGTGTGCAAAACCAAAAGTAAGACGCAAAAATGAAAATTAGGAATGGGACGCATAGAAATAACACACAAAGAACAAATCTACAGCTTCTTAGACTTGTTTTCAATGAGAATGACTGATCTAGAACTCACATTCCTATGTGAATTTGAACATAGCCCAAAAAGTTCCATATTGCAGCTTTAAGTAACAAGCATGTACTCAGTACAGCTACTCCTGAGAGGTGAAAACATAGTGCTAAGACGTGTACATGTCATGAGACACTGACATACCCCTCCAAATCATTGTTGAGCTGGTCACAGAAGGCCTGGATGCTGTCCCAATCTGTATCTCTGTTTAGTGGGTTTGTGGCCTTGTCTAATGGGAGAATGAAGGAAATTGAGAAAAGCGGAAGTAAAGGTTAATCTGAATATTTTTCGATAGTGACACATATCCATGTTTAATTCAAGGGAACTGTCAAAAATGGAGATGAACATCAATCAATTCTGTTGCAGAACTGTTTTGAAAACAGATAATAGCAAGTACTTTAGCCTTCCAACAGTACTTTGGACACGACTTTGTAAGGAACTCCAACTCCAGTTCTCCCACTGACCGAGTGAGCTAGGATTCCTGCATTTGACAGCACACTGTCACATAGTTAAGCGTAACGTCACTGGCAGGATATGAATTCACGATAGGTGGCTTGCTGGTTCCCGTATCTAGCAAGAGTTTGATGATTCTCTCTAGTCTAGATAGATTCCCAGAACCATCTGGATAGCTAGTTAGCTTTACAGCTGGCTAGCTTGCCGTTTATGAGAGGTCTAACGTTACAGTCCCTCTCAATTTGCACCTTGATTTTGCTTAAACTGTCATCTCGGTCGACTGCAACACGGTTATTTTTCCAAGGATGCATGCTCCAATAGCTCTCTATACAACCGAAATAACTTTAAAAAAGACTTACTGATACGTGCCTCCAAACTGCCCGTGTCAGGCGGCGCCGCCATCACTACGGGAATTCTCTTTACCATGAACGTGTCTCGCGAGGAACAACTTTGAGAGCACCCTTTCTCACTTCCCCGACAGTGATGGGTAGATGATGGACACGATGGCAGCTGGCACTGGAGCATAAGAATATATAACACAGAAAAAAGGTTATCATACTTTCTAATGAACCTTCTCGATCAAACTGTAGTTGTTTATTGCAAACCTGTGCAGACAGTGCAAGCAGTTTCAGATTTCTCCCGGTTTTCTCGACCCTCTAGCGGCACAACGGTGTACTGCTGTACATGTGTGTAGACAGTACGTTTACAGTGTAGTACAGTAACGGGTTTGTTTTGGTGTTTATTCTGTGTGATCAACTCTTCGGGATAGTACATTATCTCGGAAAGCCACGATCGCTAAACAACGTAACACATTTATTAAAATGTAACCCAAAAGTGATTCGAACGAAAAAAGTACTTGAGCGAAGAGATTTATTGTTGTGTCAACATTTTACAGCAAATCAACCCGCGAAAGTGGACGTTGCTCGCTATTTTCTGCTTCACTGAGATTATAGAATTTTGGGGAACAACACATTGGAAGCAAGTTACAGTGAAGTCACATAGGTTCTCAGTAAAAACAATGTTGAACTTAGTTTGACTTGGTCGACAAAATCTAACCAACAAGCTAACGTAGCTAGTGGGTGTGCTAAACAGTTTTGAATGTCCAGGATCTGACAGGTTGAGGTTGAAGTGGTTGTTGACTTTCTCAATTTAACATGGGATCATGAAATTCTACCATGGGGACATTGAACGCTTTACAATAATGGTGTGACATAAAATGCGAAAATTACCCCAATGTGGAGATAAGGAACATGTCTTCTTCATTCAGAGATGGATTGGCGTTTTGTGCTATTATCCACAAACACTGACCAGATTTGATGTAAGTATATAAAATAAATTAGAATAGGAATGTGAACTCTCTTGTGATCTTCCCCATCCTCTCCACTACTGTGGGCCATCACTGGCACCCAGTCTCCCACATAATCCTACCTCTGAAGCTCTGCCCCAGGCTGTGTGTTGTATGTGAGTACATTGTTGATAGTAGGCCTATAGGACGGACGCACAGTCAGACTCAGTTCCTGCCTGTCCTTAGGCTGATCCAGAGCGGCTGGCAAACTCTAATCTGTAGCTGTAGCAGGGACCTGAATCCTGTCACAGTGGATTTGTCTGCCTTGATACATGGAACCACAGCATGGCCTAAGCTCCAAGTTAACTCTTCTTAATCTTCCTCTCTATCTTTTCCTCTCCCCCCTCCATTCTTTAATGGAAATGTCTCTAATGTTAAACATGTAAAGTGTGGTGTGCCGCAGGGCAGCTCTCTTGGCCCTGTACTTTTTTCTATTTTTACTAATGATCTGTCACTGGCATTAAACAAAGCCTGTGTGTCTATGTACACGGATGATTGGACCCTTCATGCGTCAGCAACCGCAGCTAGTGAAATCACTGGAACCCTGAACAGAGATTTGCAGTCAGTTTTAGAATGGTTGGCCAGTTATAAACTAGTCCGGAACATCTCTAAAACTAAGAGCATTGTATCTGGTACCAATCACTCCATAAATTCTAGACCTCAGCTGAATCTGATAATGAATAATGTGGTTGTTGAGCAAGTTGAAGGGACTCAATTACTTGGAGTTACCTTGGATTGTAAACTGTCATGGTCAAAACATATTGATTAAATGGTTGAGAAGGTGGGGAAAGGTCTGTCCGCAATAAAGAGATGTTCTGCTTTTTTACACCACACTCCACATAGCAAGTCCTGCAGGCTCTAGTTTTATCTTATCTTGATTATTGCCCAGCCATATGGTCAGGTTCTGCAAAGAAGGACCTAGGAAAACTGCAGCTGGCCCAGAACAGAGCAGCACATCTTGCTCTAAACTGTAGACTGGCAGTCTCTCTTGGCTAAAAGAAGATGAGAGACACTTTCTTGTATTCATTAGAAGCATTGTGTTGAAAATTACAAATTGTTTACATAGTTGACTTACACACAGCACTGACACACACACTTACCCCACCAGACATGCCACCAGGGGTCTTTTCACAGTCCCCAAATCCATAACAAATTCAAGAATACGTACAGTATTATATAGTGCCACGATTGCATGGATCTCCCTTCCATCACAGATTGTTCAAGTGAACAGCAAACCTGTTTAAATAAAACAACAACAGATAAAGCAACACCTCACGACACAACGCCTCTCCTCTATTTGACTTAGATATTGTGTATGTATTGTTATGTAGGCTGTGTGTGACGTTTTACATTTATGTAGTTCTGTCCTTGAGCTGTTCTTGTCTATTAAGGTTCTGTATTGTATAATATTTCATGTTTTGTGTGGACCCCAGGAAGATAGCAGCAGCTAATGGGGATCCTAATAAAATACCCAATCCCCTCTTCATTACATCCCAATGTTGTTGGTCAAATTATTATTAAGGGGTCTGTGATGGCCCTTCATTTGTATCACATAGTACTATTCTGATTTTGCTCCAGAGACTTCAACTCCCTCTCCAAAGATAATGTTTATGAAAACAACCACCTGGTGAGTTTTACACAATTATGTTTTAGATGCATGCATGCATAACTGTCTCAATGCACGTTTATGTTCATACATTGCACTACATCTGTTTATATTGTCCTAACTGTCTGGCATTTTTCATTATTGATCCCTGTCTCCTACCAGGCATTTGAGGTCGCACAGTCAAAGCTGGGCATCCCTGCATTGCTGGATGCTAAGGACATGGTGTCCACAGAGGTGCCAGACCGGCTAATTGTCATCACTTTCCTCTCCCATTACCACCACTGCTTCAACAAGAAGTCTCATGGTGTGTGGCTAAATTGTGTCATAGTCAAAACAGCACATGGTTGGTTCCACCTGTCTTTGTTTGTCAAATGTGTGTGTATTCAAAGTGTTCATTTTTACTAAGCTGCCTGTCCAGCCAGTTTGAAGACACCATATGTCGCAGGGTGCTCCAGTCACTCCCAGACACAACCTGACTCTCTTGGAGGTTTGCAGCCCGCCAAGGTAAAGTAATAAAGTTGTTATGAAGCCATTTTTATTTGAATTTTGTATAATTTTTTTATTACTTAATCTCAACTCAAAGTTATTTATCTCAATCTCCTCTTTCATCCCAAATTCTCACATTTCTTCCTCTTTACTGTTGCCATTGGCTGACCTCCTCTGCTCAACAGTCAAGGACAGAGGAGCGATCCAACAGTGGCAGGCCATGCAGCGTTTGTGCCTCCTGCATGAAGCACGTCCACCTGGTGCAGAGACATCTCACTGAGGGGAAACTCTACCACCGCAGCTGCTTCAGGTAACACCACTGCTCAGAAGGCAACGCTAGCTTATCCTTATCTGCAGACAGTGAAATATAATCTGTGATTTGTGTCCCTCTCATGTCATCCTGTGTTTCTCTTTCAGATGCAGTGTGTGCAGCAGCACTCTCTTACCAGTGTCTTACAAAGAGGGGAGTGCAGTTGGCTCCTTGGTCTGCACCCACCACTTGACAGCCAGTCAAAATGCCCTCCCCGACTACAGTAAACAAACTGGATCATTAGAGAATCTGCCCAAATTAGATGAGCAGGAGGTGACACCATCTCAAGGTGGATTTACAGACAGCCCCGATCTCTCTGATTTTATTAGAAAAACAGACTCAGGTAGGACAGTTATTTTTGGAAGAGGAGAGACAGAGACAGAGGGAGGTGAGAGAAAGACAAGGCATGACACACTTAAGAAGCCAAGGCCACCCTGTCCTCCAAAGCCCACTGTAGAAGAGGAAAAGTTTGAAGAAGCAGGGACATGGCCCATTCAGACAACAGAAACTGTCACTGTAACACCAGACAGCGTTTCGGCTTCTGCAAGCCCTGGACGGCCAGTTCCTGCACCCAGACAGGTGTTAGGCTCTACCCCTCCTCGTCCTGCAACCAGAACCCGTCCACCTAAAGCCATGGACAGCCCCCTTGTTTCTGGTGAGTAAGACAAAGCCACCCACTCCAGCTTCCCAATTCTGACCTCACTTTACGACTGTATGAAGAGTATGTCATTGTTATCAGAATATTTCAGTACACTCAATTCTGTGTAGACTCCCCATCTTCTCCTCATTTCAAACATATCCACTAAATGTTTCTCTGTCCAGCTCCCTCTCTCTGCAGGTTACACGGTTGATAATAAAACTTTACCCAATCCTTCTCGGAGGTAAGTTTGACATAACACATTATGTATCAGACATAACACATTATGTAACTTTGAGTAGAATTGTCCAATTAATGGCTATTTCTTTCTTTAACTTTTGACATCAGGTTTGGCCAACCCAGTGGGCCCTGTAAACCCAAAGACCCACCGTGGCTGGAGCTTGTCCTGCCAGGGCCCTGGCCAAAGCTTCCCCCTGCCCCGCCCCCTAGTATGCCCAAGCCCCCACGCTCAGGCTCTATACCCTCCCTCAGAGGCAGTTGGTACAGAGCGAGAGAACCCCCTCCCAACCCCTTTGGGGAGTTTGAGGATGAGGAGGCTGATGATGATTACACCGGGGAAGAGAACACAATGAGTGGTGCTGAAGGCCAAGCACAGCCCTCAATGGTAACCAGCCAGACATGGTGTGGTACCAGTCAGTTAGCTGAAGCAGCCAGCTCACATTGCCAAGCTCATTTAGAGGACACATCCAGAGAAGTTGACAAGTCTAGTATTGCTGGAGCGGATGACGCAGTAAATTTCCCTGAAATTGCTAATGCACCAAATGTAGAAAGTTTAGCTGAAGCAGGATGCTCACTTGCTGTATCTAATTTAGCAGAATAACCTTGTTCAATTGGTATATCTGAGTCAGCTGATGTTGGTGTGATAGCTAACATGGCTGAAGCAGCTGGCGCACTTGAAGTATGTAATTTAGCAGATGTTGAAGTTGGAGAATCAACCAACTTGTCCAAAGCAGCTAGTTCACTTGGTTTGTCTAATTGGACTGAAGCTAAAACCACAAGTTCATCTTACTTGGCTGAGGCTGCTAGTTCCCTTGATGTATCTAATCTAGCTGAAGTAGCCAGATCGCACGGTGTATTTGGTCTATCTGGAGCGAGTGGGTTAGGAGGTTTAGTTGGAGCAATTAGTGCACCTAACACATCTAAAATCTCTGAAGAAGCTAGTTCATATGGTGTTTCTGAAGCTTCTGCCGGTTCACTTAGTGTGTCTAATTTAGCTGGAGCTGATAGCATATGCAGTGTAACTGGAGCACCAAGTGCTCTTGGCAAATCAGATGTAGCCCAGAGCCTCTCTTGCCCAAAAATGTGTCTGTGCCAGCAATCTCCACTAGTTCAGCCTGTACTCGAACCCACCCCCCACCAACCTTGTCAACCAATGGGGCAGCAGCCAGTCCCTCCCTGCTCAGACCCCCATCGCTCCCTAGTGTGTCTGAAGTGAGGGACTCTGGCCAGGTGCCCACCCCCTCTCACAGTAAGGTATAATGCTGCTCTTTAGTCTCCACTGATATCTATGTCACAGCTCAACCTGCCCAAAATACAGGACATATAAGCTTGTATTACACAACACATATATGCAAAGATATCAGGTTAAGTGAGTTTCAGACTGAAACTATTTTCCAACATGTTAACATAAAAGACGACATGTTTTTCTAAGATTCCTGCATAACAACATCGTCCCTATACTGTAGGTTATAGCCTACTCGAGATAGCTGCTTGGACTGTGTGTGCTTGAATATTACAATTGTGGATTTCACAGAAATGTCTTCAATCTCCAATTTAGCAGGTATGTAAGGAGAACCCTTTCAATCGTAAAGTTCCCCAAATCCAAGCCTGCCCCTGGACATGGCTTCCCCCTCATCAAGAGGAAGGTGAGAGGATATCTCAGTATAATGAAATTAACCCATTATCCAGTGTTTTCTCCCAATCAGAACAGTCCCCTAGTACACATGCATGTCTCCTCAGGTGCAGACAGACAACTATGTCCCAGTGGAGGAGCTGCAGGTGGAGCTGGAGAAACGAATGGACAGGCTGGAGCTGAGAGGGGTGGAGATGGAGAGAAGCTTGAGAGACTGCCAGAATGGTGAGTGTCTGTAGTTGTACGTGTCTGTAGTGTGCTTATTATTAACATCCAAGTAATTCTTTCAGTTATCATATAAAGTGTTGTTACAGATGAATTGTTATTGAGACCAGGAAGAGGAGGACATGTTGGTGGACTGGTTCACTCTAATACACTCTAATATTCACTCTAATACATGAGAAACACATGCTTGTGCGCAGGGACGCAGAGCTGGTATACATGTAAGTGCACTGACCTGAAATTATATCAAAGCAAGACAGGGCCTCCATAACACCTTTATTATCTCTGCTTCTTTTATCATTCCCAACATATGGACAGTGTTGTAAATTAAATATTTATGGACCTGATGTATTTGTATGTGCAAGCAACAGAATTTAGAGGAGAGACAGGCAGACGTGGAATATGAACTGAGATGTCTCCTCAACAAAGTGGGTGAGTGGCCAGTCTTCACACGACCCTCCCTCCAGTATCTACTACTCCTCAGAAATTATCATTCTGCTATTATTAATCATGTGTTATGTGTTGTTATTTGACTAATCTAATTGTTTGTCTCTCCTCATCTCCTCCTCAATCATCATCCCCCCAGAGTGTGAGTGGAGTAAGGATGACCGTTATAGGGACCAGCAGTTGATGGAGGAGCTTGTCACCATCATTGAACAGAGGAACCACATCCTCAACCGCTTGGATCAGGACAGGCAAAGGTGCATGAAACACTCATAGATGAATACCGACGGCCATTGATTCAGACAAATTTCATTAAGCAGATAATTGATGCTTTTGCTCATACCTACCAATGGTTTGTCTTTTTCAGGGAAGAAGAAGAAGATGCTCTGTTTTCCATGATCAAGAAGAAAGGTGAGGGGAAAGTATTTTCCTAGAGTGTTTATTTTGTTGTTGTCTTTCCTGTTTTCTCATGTCTGTTCACACTCTCTTTCATTCCTATTCCCTCAATACTACACCTCAGACTCCTTAATTTCTCAGAATTTGATCATGGTATCATTATTTCTCCCTCTTCAGATTTAAAAAAAGAGTCTGGGAAAGACCTGAAGACGTTAAGAGCAAAGTTCAAGCCCATGAAGATGCTGAAGATCCTGAGTCATAAAGACTAAGAGCAAAGGCTATCTAAAGAAGAAGAACTGAGTTGGACTCGGGCTCACCCTATAAGGAAGGAACAAATAGGTCTATATTTGTTAACAAATACACATTGAACCACAATGTAATGTCTCATAATTGTACAAATAAATGAATGAAGATTACGGGTAAGAGATGAAGACTCTTGGACTGTGGATGAGAGTGGTTAAGAATTAAGAGAAGCCTCTGATGCAGAGTATATGGATTTTCTTCCCAAGTGAAAAAAACTATCCCCATTATACCTCCCCATTACACTGCACTTTTTGCACAAGATGTGATTGCTCCTGCATTCCGTAAAGCCTTAGTCAGCCTATGATGAGTTGCAGCATAGAATCATTCACAAATGGGATTTATTTTTGCAGTTCAACTTTGTTAAATTATATTTAATTAAACATTGTACTTTGTATGAACAGAATGCATTTGTATGATCATAATCTTTTGATAATGTTTTAAATGTAATTTTAATGTGTGTTTTTTCCAAATGTTCCTCTCACACCTGCCTAATGTATATTTCAAGAAAAAGGTCTTTGCTACTCCAGATTGTGGCGATGCTTTCCATTGCCTGTACAGTCTGATTTATTGGGCAAGATCTTTGTGAGATTGAGATTCACACTGTATTCAGATCTTTGTTATTTATGTCTCCCAATGTGGGAATTAACCACTTCTTGATGATAGGTATTTTATCATACTCAAAACTACATTATACGATCTAAAAAAAATACAGGTTTAGTTAGTATAATACATTTGGAAGAATAAACCTAAATATATATATATTTTTTTACATATCTCGTTCACGTGTTAAGTTGCTCTGCGGAACTATATAATATGGTGCAGTTGATAGTCTACCAATTAAGTTGACGCACCACGCGACCGGAAGTTGGTTAAATGGTTTATGTCTAGATGTTAACAACAGCGTCTTGAAATTCGCTATAAAAGCACTCGTTTAAAAAAAAATAAAGTAAGGGAACATGTCCGACAACGAAGGAGAGTAAGTATATAGAATATTGTTATCTACATTTTTTTTTTTTTTAAGTACAACGATGTATGTCGCATGTCTTTTTAGACTCAACGTTGGGACCTTCCATGTTCTCTGATTTTATGTCAACGTGGTGACCTTTTCATTTTTCTCCCAGTGAGAACATGAATCATGTTAACCAATCTATCTGGTTAAATTCGCTCACGTTGCCTCAACTCTCCACTGTTCACGTCTTCGTGTATTATTCTTTACTCCTCTTATTACCTCTGCAGTTTTGATGATGGAGACTTTGATGACGCTGAAGAGGACGAGGGATTGGATGACCTGGAAAACGTTGAAGATGTGAGTTTGCTACCTATTTGTTCTTCCTAGTTAGCAAGGTATTCACTCTTAAAGTTAATAGTAAGTGTCATTGTATCTGGACAGATTTTAATGTGTTTTAGTCATCTCTTGTGATCCGTCATATTCCTCTGATGCTTTTTATTTCACTACAATCAATCCATTACTGTCTGTCACCTATTCAATGTTCAACAATTTCATAAATTCAAACTCCATTTATAAAAATTCTCCCAACCTCTTCCTCTTTGCGCTCTGTCTGTTTCTTGTTGTCCTGACCTGTTACGAGGAGGACCAAGAGAATGTGAAGATCCTGCCTGCAGGGGAGGGGTCACAGGCTAACCAGAAGAGGATCACAACCCAATACATGACCAAATATGAAAGGGCCAGGGTGCTGGGGACACGTGCCCTCCAGATAGCGTGAGTACACCTCAGCAGTGTTGCAATACGCTAGGGAAGTGAAACCTCCGCTTCTTTCTAGAAATGTCTTTATGCCCTAGACTCCCTGTGAATACGGTCTATTAAAAAGAGCCCGTGTCAAGCCTCTTAGCTGAGAGCTAGTAACCATCTATGGGTTTCTCAAATGAACATTTTGGAAGTTAAGTAAAATACAATATGGAGATGACCTTTATCTCTTACATGGCTGTAATGCATATGTATGATTCCACCCATGTCTTGCCTTTACTCAAGACAGTCATTTGTCTAAAGGTGAATATCAATATTGAAACAGAGAAACTAGGACCCAACTAGCTAAAACAAACAACCATAAAATACACATGACAACTGACTGTGTTCTAAATGATCAAATACGAACATAAAGCTAGCTGTTTTGGTACAGAATTACAACAAAACTTTCCAAAACCAACGTGAATCACAACCTTACACCGTAATGTTTGAAGGAGCTTGGTGCCTACAGCATGGCTGACAAGATATACAACAAAGGGGAAAAATGACAGCAGTGGACACGGAACATAAATCTCCTCCCACGTGGATGCCATGTTCCCAGCATATTACAACAGGTGTTTATTTTTGCCACTACTACAGGTACCACTCACCTTGTGCTCTTGCCATATTCTCTACCTCGGGTGTCAACTGCAGGTTTAGTTGGTGAACGGTCATCTGTGGAGGAATATATATATATATATATATCTATCTCTCTCTCTCTCTCTGTCATGTTGTCACTATTCATAACTGTCTCTGTGATATAGGATGTGTGCCCCAGTCATGGTGGAGCTGGAGGGAGAGACAGACCCTCTGCAAATTGCCATGAAAGAGCTAAAGTAAGCTATGCTTAATCTCGTTTTTTTTTCTAGTTCATGATGGAAGGAGTCTATACAGTGTGATACTTGGCGTGCCTGTTACTCTTCAGTATATGATTGAGTGTGTGACCGTTACAGGTGCAGGAAGATCCCCATCATCATCCGGCGGTACCTTCCTGATGGCAGTTATGAGGATTGGGGCTGTGACGAGCTCATCATCACAGACTGAGCCAGACCAAACTGGGCTACCAGAGGCAGGGCCAGACCGCCTCGCAACCCACTAGGCTGGTGTGAGTGCAAACTTTTGTTCCAGAAAGCATTAACACACCTTATTTAACTAGTTGGGGTCTATTTAAGACTATGATTCTTTGACTAGTCAAATCTTGTGTGTTACTGCTTGGCTGGAACAAATGCCTACATACGTACTGGTCCTTTGCTATAACCTCACCTGCACTGGGCCAACCAGCACTACAGGCAACCTGCAGAGTGAAGTCTTCAATTAATAAGACTTTTTACATTTTAGGCCTGTGACCCCTCTCACTGTATCTCCATTTATTTTGAAAGCATTGAAGCATGTACACTCTATGAAGTGAAAGTAGGGCTTCTAAAAGCTATGTGCTGTTATTACAGCTGTTATTCATAAGGGAGAATTGTAACTCATGTCTACATTTACATTGTGTCAGGAAAAAATGTAATTGTGATTATGAATAGTTTTATGACGGGGAAGAGCAGTTGTTGTGAAAGAGCTCTTTGTTTTATTGTTGTGATTAAATTGTTTTGTAACAAAGTACTTTTTGTATTTTCTTACCAACACAATTGACTTATTGCATGCAGGTCTCTGACTATTTTTTCATGCAGTGTTAATTGCAAAACATCTAAGTAAATATCTGCTACAGATGGTGCAACTCACAAATTAATTTCAGTGAATAACTTGCTGAAACAATTTCAACTATGCTCTGAGCAAAATGTCTTTAAATAATCCTTCCAAGAACTGAGATTTCTAAGAGCTCTGTGTCATATTTCTGAGATATCAACATATGTTTTTCTTGGAGGCTGGCTGAAGTAATGAGTCACACTGACATGGCCCAAACACAATTATAGACTGAAGGATTGTGTGTTGCGCTGGGTTTTACTGTATCAGTTGTCTTTTACTCTGTACTGTACAAAGCTCTTGCACCCAAATCTTCTGAATTGTACAGATAAAGCACCTATCCAACCCAACACCCCAAATCGCATGGATATGTTTTAACAACAGTCAGTGTTCTTTCTCCAGTTTGAGTTCCACAGTCAAACAACTCTTATATTATTGTGAAAGTTGTACCCATACCTCCCAATGACGGACAGATACTGAAACTGACATGGCTCTCACCCTCTTACTTGTTCTATCTGCACACACTCAAACACACAAGCAGTCAGTTCATTGTTTTAGTGGAAATGGGTTGTTACTGAGGTAACGATCCCTACCCAAGTTTGGGAGAGGGACCCTTGCCCATTAGCAGATTTGGGTGTAAGGGGCCATGACACCCCAGTCTAGTTTTACTCTAGTCCTTACAGTGGGCCGACATTCTCCTACAGGCCGACGGAGTAGAAAGAAAGCTGTTGGAAAGAAGAGGGATATTCCCAGGTCAAGCAGGAAGAAAAAAGATCTTTGCCTTGGTCAACCAGGGCCGTGCAGTTTCTGACCTGTCACGCTTTTTATAGGAAACCATTTTATTTTAGCCTTGTTCAACCATCCACATTTAATTTCTTAGCTATATTCCCCCCAAAATGGGGAATGGCATTGGCGGTATCTTTTTTTTGCTTGTCTATTTGGGTCACAATGAATTTGGAAGACTCCCTGCCTGAGGATGGCACAGCATATGGGACCCAAGATCTTCACATGACCATTTCCTCAACCACAGAAAAGGGGGCATCGCTAGGGTAGATCCACTCTGATGATGGCGTACGTGCATAATGTCTGGCCTGGGCCTACACTTACCTAACACCCTTCTGTGTTCTCTTGTCCCCCCATTCACCTCTGTTTGGAAACTTCTGTCCATTTTTATACCCATTCCATGAAACGACAACATTTGAATATCCTGCAGCCTCCCTCTTTTCCTCCATCATACAAGCATTTTGCCCACATCTCTATCTCTCTCCAGTTTTGGAATGTTTTAATCCCATTACAGTCCCAACCTGAGAGGGAGGGGAGTGTGGGGGTGCAGAGACTGTGCAGTCAGTATGAGAGTCCCTTTGTATCCCAGCGAGCTACAGGCCAGGCAGTTATGGGTATGGCTCCCTCATTGCCCCGTTTCCCTCCACTCACTGCTTCCTCTCAATGGCTCTCTTTGTCTTACCAAAGTATCACACAGCCGATTAAATAGAGGGAATTAGAGTCAGGCTTAACCCACAACACACAATCACACACAAGCATGGACATAGGCATACACACACATGATTTAAACTGCTGAAGTGCGTGTCGTGGGACCGGTCAGAGTAGTGGACCATAGTGGGGTTCAGTGTTGTCTGTGTGGTGCTGTGTAGCCTGTGCAAAGAACAGCAATATCCAGCAAAAGGGTTCTGTGCCTGGAGCTCATGGATGAGGGCTGCCATGGTTTTCAATATTCTGTAATCATACTCAGCCTAACTGAATTAGCCATGATCCATTCACTGAAATTGCTTTTGTTAAGTGTATGAAACAATGATTGAGTTACTCCAAGCTGTGCATAACTGCTGTTGTTGCATCGCCGCCCAAGCCCTAACCCTAGCCTAATTCTGCAATGTGAGGAAAATAAGAAAATAATTCACTTTGGCAAGTAGCATTTATGGTATATTGGAATTCACTGTTTGTTGTCCAATGTCTTCTTACCCTTCTTAAGGCAGCCGGTATAAAAACATTAGTGGAGACAGACTTTTACAAAAGCAGAAAGAATACAGTTTTATTTAGTGTGAGAGGAATTCATTAGTCATCAGGTCTTGTTTCCGCTAGTATTTACAAGTTGTTTTGTTCTGCTGGCAACACTTACTGAGAAACACTTACTGAGTAAACACAAAACACCAAAACAACAATAACAGTCAAGAGTTTTCAACATGGTGAAGAAAACCTGTTAACAGCGCATAAAAACATAATACCAGCAAATATAAATAATAATTGTAATATTCATAGGAACAAGCAATTCCTAAAGCAAGATGAAGGATTTAAAATGAAATGTCATGTGCTTCTTACACTCAAGACATAATGTACAAAAATGGCCCAAAAGTAGTTCTGGGCCAAAAGGAAGCACTACCATTATTTAAAATAATATCATTGAAATCACATATATTAGAATAAAATAAACATACAAGGTATTATTTCACATTACAACATGAAGGGGCATCCAACTTTAACTACAGGTATGGTTATTTTGGGGTTGTCTCTTGGTACCTCTCTTTAGAAAATAACCCTTTGGATTGTTGCTATTCTGTTGCAAACAAGGGGTTAGTATTTCATGACATAAAGGCCAGTTTGAGATCTTACCCTCTGTAGACTCGAGAACTCATTCATGCATGCTATTACTCACTCAATCTCAGGCAACTGTGCTTCTGTGAAAGGCAACTGTGCTTCTGTGGCATTTCAGAAAAGCCATAAACAGGTAGCAAAAATGTTACAACTATCTACAAATCTAACATTTTACACTGAATATGGTACACTGAGTGCACAAAACAATAGGAACACCTTCCTAATATTAAGTTGCAGCCCCTTTTGCCCTCAGAACACCCTCAATTCGCTGGGGCATGGACTACAAGGTGTCGAAAGCATTTCACAGGGATGCTGGCCCACGATGACCCCAATGATTCCCGCAGTTGTGTCAAGTTGGCTGGATGTCCTTTGGATGGTGGACCATTCATGATACACACGGGAAACTAAAACTGTTGAGCATGAAAAACCCAGCAGCGTTGCAGTTCTTCACACATTCAAACCAGGACGCCTGGCACCTACTACCATACCCCGTTCAAAGGCACTTTAATATTTTGTCTTACCCATTCACCCTCTGAATGGTACACAGCCCATGTCTCAATT
The DNA here is from genome assembly GCF_036934945.1 of Oncorhynchus masou masou. Taxonomy (NCBI): domain Eukaryota; kingdom Metazoa; phylum Chordata; class Actinopteri; order Salmoniformes; family Salmonidae; genus Oncorhynchus; species Oncorhynchus masou. The sequence goes on along the minus strand of NC_088226.1, from coordinate 9,481,590 downwards.
GTCTCAAGGCTTAAAAATCCTTCCTAAACCTGTCTCCTTCCCTTCATCTACACTGATTGAAGTGTATTTAACAGGTGACATCAATAAGGGATCATCGCTTTCACCTGATCAGTCTATGTCATGGAAAGAGCAGGTGTTCCTAATGTTTTGTACACTCAATGTATAGACACATTTTGAATGTCAAACCATTAAGAACAATGTGAGGGCAGTGGTGCAGACTTTCAGTGTAGTAAAACATTGGCAATAAATGACATTAATAGTAAAGATTATAACAATGAAAATAATGTATTATGTCTACTGAAGATACATACTTAATGACCTCAATTTTGGTTAATAGAAGTTTTTGAAATGTTCTGTGTTAAAGAGACAATGCTGAATCAACATAATAGTCAGTGCCATGGGAAAAAAATATTGAGGTTGATAAATCAATATAGTGTTGAGGGTATGTCACCAAAGAGCTGTAATCAGGTCAGAAAAAATGTGTTGTACTTAATTCAACATCAATGTAGTACTGTAATACAGTGTCATACAGAGAGAAACAACTTAAATAATATTTTTCTCTTTCTTTAAAGTTTTGGTTTCAAAACTTTGGTCATTTTAATTTATAAAACATTTGTAGAAACAGATTTTCTGGACTGTATGCCCTTTGTTATAGTTTTACAGTATATTCCAATTACAACATAGGCAACTTATACGCGCATTCTGTATGTCATTTAGCAGACAAATGTATCCAAAGAGACTTACAGTCATGTGAGCATACATTTTACATATGCGGTTCAGTCGATACAAGAAATTGTAGGAAATATGCCTCTAGGCCAATCACAGAATATGTCATTGATTATATATTGGATATTGTGTTACATCATGTAATTCATCTGTTTTAAACATGCCTGAGATGTAGATGGATGGACTAGCACTGGCACTTTGTACTGTTGACATCTTTACATCATAAAGCCATTTCAACGATAAGCCTCTAGATTTGAATACGGATTTGATTTATTCTCTTATCCAACCCTCCGAGTACTCAACATTGAAGTTATACACCACACGTTACCCCATAAAATCATCTGATTTCCATTCCTCCTTGGACCCTACAGGCCTTCCTGCATCTGGGCCAGACCAGAGGGAGATTCCATCACCCCACTGCCTCCAACCTAGGTCTCCTCCGCTCTGTGGGTCTGCCGTTGGGGCCAAATCTACACCAGAGCCATCTGCTCCTGGTCTTTGTCAGGGCCGCGACAGGGTGGTGTAGACCGGCTGCTCCCAGTGCGTGGGGCTGTGTGACTGTGGCATGCTGGACGGGTCAGTGATGGCTGTGTACAGGGGCCTCTGCGTGGGCCCCATGTAGGAGAAGGCAGAGTACAGCCCTGAGGCCTGGCTGGAGTGGGCGTAGTAGGATCCCGAGGCCTGGTGGTCAGCATACTCTGCAAACTGGGCCCTGGAGGCCAGCGAGGGGAAAGCAGAGCTGTAGTGGGGCAGGCTGAGGGGAGTGTAGGTGACATGGGAACCCCCTGAGGATGCTTCAGCAAAGTGTCCCCCCGAGCCGGCCTCACTCTTAATCTGGGCCTTGGAGGGGTCGGAGCCCAGAGGTGAGGCATGATGCTGCTGGTGCTGCTTGGATAGCCACGCTGCAGAGTGTCCACTGGCCACGGCCAGGGCAGAGGAGATACCGTAGGCATAGGGAGATACAGAGGACCCTGCTGCTGCCGCAGACCCAGCACTCTGTCCAATCCCCGGGTGCCCATTGGGTGGCAGGTACTGGTCAAACTCGTTCACATCAAAGGGCTCCATGTTAGCCATCACCTCGTGGCTGATCTCACCGATGTCCACGTTTCCGAAATCAATGTGTGGTTTGCCTGACCCTGATCCAGAGCCACCCTCCGCTCCTATCCCCATTCCCCCACGGGAGCTCCCTGCTCCACCGCCCTCCCGCTTCCCATCGCCCGACTTCCCAGACTGGAGCTCCGTCTTGGGGGTGGTGGGTGGTGTAGGAGGGCTGTGGCTCTGGCCTGTGGGGAGACACAAAGCAGAGTTAATGTCAGCCTGGCTTGTGGTATATTATTTAGAATGGGGATGTGTGACAAACTGCATCGATAGGGCTGGTCAGACTCTGTGGCATACCTGCAGTATGTGGGTGGTGTCCATCAGCCAGAGGAGACCCCGCCCCCCCGACGTGGGCAGCCACGTCCAGGTGGAGGCTCTTGTAGTGTGATTGGCTGTGGCTGACTTCCCCCTCAGAGTGGCCGTCAGCTTCAGAGCCGGAGCCGGGTTTGCCATTCTTGCGGCGGCGTGGCTGGTACTTGTACTCCGGGTAGTCCTTCTTGTGCTGCTTCCTCAGCCTCTCCGCCTCCTCAATGAAAGGCTTCTTATCACTCTCATTCAAGAGCCTATGAGGGAGAAAATCGTTTTTGAAATAACAATGATAGAACATTTTACTTTCAGTCAGGAGGAACTTAAAGTTTGCAGGGTAGCCTAGTAGTTAGAGCGTTGGACTCGTAACCGGAAGGTTGCAAGTTCAAACCCCTGAGCTGACAAGGTACAAATCTGTTGTTCTGCCCCTGAACAGGCAGTTAACCCACTGTTCCTAGGCCAACATTGAAAATAAGAATTTGTTCTTAACTGACTTGCCTAGTTAAATAAAGGTAAAAAAAAATAAAATAAAAAGTAGAGGTGTTTTGTGCTGCTGATTTGATGCATGTGTCAAACTCTAATGCAGTCAGCCATTCTGTTTGAATGGGGAAATTACAGTAGTCTGAGAACATTTAACAGCATGTATTTTGATAACATGATGACCGTTATGTGTGTGTTAAGATAACAGTGACACAGTGCTGGTTCCTTTGACACCTCCACATCCCAGAGGTCAATAACCCTGGCCAACTCCAATAGAAGAATAATGACATTTTATTTACCAGGTGGTCTGTGTCAACTAGGACATATCACCTTTTATATTCAATCTACTAAGTATTCTAGTATTTTTCTTTTTTTTTATGTCTAACTGGTGTAATGGCAACACACTCATACAAAATTATGCTATTCTCCTTGATAAGCATTAAAACATTTTTAGAAAACAACAATAGACAATATTTATACTGTGGAGATTATTTCTACCGTCAGTTTTGCCTCTGAAACATTCATTTGATTTTCATCTCGTTCTAAATCGGATCCCCCATCTGCACAGCTGCATCAGAAAACCTGCCCACACCAGGGGATTTTCGGCTGGACTGTAATGAAATTAAGACACAGGCTAAAGATGCATCCTGTGCACGTAACATAAATCCATATTACTGATGGTGGAGTCAGGGGGACTGGCATGAGAAAACACTGACCTTTGAGACTCCAAGTTCAGCATGTTTCTTGGCCAATTATACAATCAAGCGCAGGCTCAAGGTAAAGTCTATCTAATTAATGTTGCCTCCTTATAAGGTTAATGAATTAGCCTCTCTGGGCCTTCCCATCAGCACGCACTTGTCTGACCTAGCAACAGTCCTCCATATCTGTGTTTTAAAGGCTGACCGAACTAGCCATTCAACCCGTTCACCAGTAAAATCTTGGATATCTTTTTACATAGTAGGTTCTTTAATATGGCTCTCTCAATTACAAATGACAGGGCTGTAAAAGTGTATATCTGCCATAATGGCCTATGCTTTAAAATATAGAGATGTGGGGATTACAAAAACCTCAGTGATTCCCACTGCAGCCATCTCCCTCCTAAACCACCATGAATTAAGTGGGTTATGAAATTGGGCATATCCAGTCACTATAATATGAATACAAAAAAACACAGAACTACATGTTTTTTGTTTTCTGTAGGCTACATAATCAACATAATTATTATTATGTTTAATTAGGTTGTAGGGCTTTTACAAGCTTTATTCTGAGCTGGTAGAATATTATTTTAACATATCTCAGCTAATTTGATTGAGAAACTCATTGCTGTAAAGAAGGGAACCTGCCTTGAAAAATCTAAAATCTATGACTTTTTAAGTTGTTTTTATGTTTTATGGGTCCATAATTCAAGTCTACTGTAGCATGAGGTGTCCTTTGAACTTTTGACCCAGAATGTTGTGACTAAGAACGCATTTGAACTTGTGTAACCCTGGATGTTTATTGTTGTTGACCAAAGCGGATGGACGCTGTAATAAACGATGCAATCTCAACCACACTGCACACTGCCCTAACCCATCTGGACAAGAGGAATACCTATGTGAGAATGCTGTTTATCGACTACAGCTCGGCATTTAACACCATAGTACCCTCCAAGCTCGTCATCAAGCTCGAGACCCTGGGTCTCGACCACGCCCTGTGCAACTGGACTTCCTGACGGGCCGCCCCCAGGTGGTGAGGGTAGGCAACAACATCTCCACCCCGCTGATCCTCAACACTGGGGCCCCACAAGGGTGCGTTCTGAGCCCTCTCCTGTACTCCCTGTTCACCCATGACTGGGTGGCCACGGACGCCTCCAACTCAATCATCAAGTTTGCGGATGACACAACAGAGGTAGGCTTGATTACCAACAACGACGAGACGGCCTACAGGGAGGAGGTGAGGGCCCTCGGAGTGTGGTGTCAGGAAAATAACCTCACACTCAACGTCAACAAAACTAAGGAGATGATTGTGGACTTCGGGAAACAGCAGAGGGAACACCCCCCTATCCACATCGATGGAACAGTAGTGGAGAGCGTAGTAAGTTTTAAGTTCCTCGGCATACACATCACAGACAAACTGAATTGGTCCACCCACACAGACAGCATCGTGAAGAAGGCGCAGCAGCACCTCTTCAACCTCAGGAGGCTGAAGAAATTTGGCTTGTCACCAAAAGCACTCACAAACTTTTACAGATGCACAATCGAGAGCATCCTGGCGGGCTGTATCACCGCCTGGTACGGCAACTGCTCCGCCCACAACTGTAAGGCTCTCCAGAGGGCAGTGAGGTCTGCACAACGCATCACCGGGGGCAAACTACCTGCCCTCCAGGACACCTACACCACCCGATGTTACAGGAAGGCCATAAAGATCATCAAGGACAACAACCACCCGAGCCACTGCCTGTTCACCCCGCTATCATCCAGAAGGCGAGGTCAGTACAAGTGCATCAAAGCTGGGACTGAGAGACTGAAAAACAGCTTCTATCTCAAGGCCATCAGACTGTTAAACAGCCACCACTAACATTGAGTGGCTGCTGCCAACACACTGAGTCAACTCCAGCCACTTTAATAATGGGAATTGGTGGGAAATTATGTAAAATATATCACTAGCCACTTTAAACAATGTTACCTAATACAATGTTTACATACCCTACATTATTCATCTCATATGTATACGTATATACTGTACTCTATATCATCTACTGCATCTTTATGTAATACATGTAGCACTAGCCACTTTAACTATGCCACTTTGTTTACATACTCATCTCACATGTATATACTGTACTCGATACCATCTACTGTATCTTGCCTATGCTGCTCTGTACCATCACTCATTCATATATCTTTATGTACATATTCTTTATCCCCTTACACTTGTGTGTATAAGACAGTAGTTTTGGAATTGTTAGATAGATTAATTGTTGGTTATTACTGCATTGTCGGAACTAGAAGCACAAGCATTTCGCTACACTTTCATTAACATCTGCTAACCATGTGTGTGACAAATAAAATTTGATTTGATTTGAGAAACGCTTTCCCTTACCTCCATAGTTTCCCGAGGGTTTTGCTGAGCTCCGCGTTGTGGAGGTGGGGATACTGGTCTGCCAGTTTTCTCCGTGCGGCCTGTGCCCACACCATGAAGGCGTTCATAGGCCTTTTCACGTGCGGCTTGCTTTTGCTGCTGGAGTTTACACGCACAGGCATTGGCACGAGAGTCCAGTCGTAGCCGTTCAGCACCTGGCTCACTGCCTCGCGGATACCAATGGGAAAGCGATCATCGTCTTCATCGGATTTGATGGAAATCCCGCCAGCTACATCGGATAGGGCGTCGTCGCCGACCCCTGTCAGCTGTGGCTGCGGACCGGACAGGGGGGAGTCTCCTCCGCCTGCTGCACTGGAGGAGTGACCCGGTGACAAGGAGTGACCGTCGTCCGAGACCCCCGGACTCATTTCTAACTCAGATAAACTCTGCTCCTCTCCCGACATCTTTTCCCTCTTCCAAGAAAGCTTCCTACCTCAGGTGAGTAACAGAACGTGCACAAGGTGTAGTTTCTTGGCCTATGGGTGTTCAACTACTAATCCTAGGCCTATCCCTATGTCTGAACTAATGAAGAAGTTCACCCTTTCTCAGGAATATAAACTATGTCTGTTTAAAACGAAAGGATTGCTTCTGTCACTCGAGGTCTCCTTTATATAAACTCCCAGTCAGTCTCAACTCTCAGTCTACGTTCTAAAATTCTGTTAGGATTCCTCATCAAAGTTCTTTCCATCCGTGTTGCTGGTATCTTACGCTGAGCGCGTATTGTGGATCCCAGTTTACCTGTTGATTCCCACCTCTTGCTCCAGTAGAACAGTGTCCTCTCCCTTGCAGTCTTTGAAATTGTAGTCCTTTATCTAAATACTGCAAATGACACAAAGTAGAGTATGTATTAGAAAACAATACCCTAGTGAGTGAAATATAGAACATATTATTAAACTGGGTGGTTCGAGCCCTGAATGCTGATTGGCTGACAGCCTTGATATATCAGACCATATACCACCACAGGTATGACAAAACATGTATTTGTACTGCTCTAATTACATTGTAACCAGTTTATAATAGCAATAAGGCACCTCTGGGTTTGTGGTACATTGTTTGCTCAGAATACTTTCATTTAATTAGCATATAAAGGATGTAATAAAAATTATTCGGAATTAGGATATAGAAGTGAATCTCAAGCCCATACAGTTAGTGCAGACGGTCTGTTATTCTAGCCCAGGCCTCGACTCCTGCTAACAAGCTACTGTTTAAGGTTTGGCACTTATTGCAAACTCCCCAGAGAGAAAGTGTTGGAATAATATGAGCCCGCACCAGCACAGGGCTTCGATTTATACCTCGGAGCTCTTAGATAAACACGGGCTGGCGCTGGAAATATAAATCGCCTGGGTACATGTGTATGCGCGTGTGTGAATTGGACACTGTCTGTTTGAAAAAAGTATAGGCTATGTGTCTGTATGCGACCTATTGGGGTCAAATGTGTAGTTTTGTCCATAGAATCAACGCCCGCCTGTGTAGGCCAACACGACCTTAACGTTTAGATTAAGCGAACTTGTGAACTGTAATAACAAACTATGTGCTGTTTGTTTTGGAATTGATTTAATCGTTGAATCAGTCATATTGTAGAAGTTAAATTCATAATGCTTGTCTCTCTAGTGCCCAATTGATCCTTTGTAACATTTGGATGCCACTGACATACTGGTGGTGAATTATCAGAGCATTGGCGGGACTGTGCCATCTCATCTTGTACCTCAACCACGTCCTGTTGTGCACCTGGTGGTCACAATTACCCCCCCCCCCAATCCTTTCTGTACGCCGATTTGTTATCCTTTCCACGCACATAACTGTTGCCCCCATGAACGTGTTACTGTTACATTGGTCAGTAGGGAGAAGAGCATTGGGTGTGGTGATGATGCTTCCTTTGCCACGGCCCAAATGTGTTTAATAACAGCCGGATTAGGCCTAATGGATCGCATTGCAACGCCGTGATCTTGCAAAGAGATTTGAACAGTGCGTTTTAGTCAATAAGGTTTTGACTAATACCAAAATGCAGGTTAGACGTTGCCTTTCGGTGGCTCTCATCCAGCAATAGCGTGCCTCCTAGTATTTTCTCGAATATCTGTCTGTTACGTTGAAGTTTATTAACAAGTCTCTGGCACGGATGTTAATCTGAATAGGCCTATGTCCGTATGGGTAACTGCGCTAGCAAAATACGATCTCCAATTGCGCGTCCGCATAAGAGGCTATGGGCCTACTTTTCATATGACAGGAGGACACTCACACAGGCTACTTAGAATAAAATATTGAAGCTTTATACACTATTTATACAAAAGTATGAGGACATCCCATCAATTTAGTGGATTTGCTATTTTAGCCACACCTGTTGCTGACAGGTGTATACAATCGAGCACAACAGCCATGCAATCTCCATAGACAAACACCGGCAGTAGAATGGCCTTACTGAAGATCTCAGTGACTTTCAACGTGGCACCGTCGTCGGATGCCACCTTTCCAACAAGTCAGTTCCTCAAATGTCTGCTCTGCCAGCTCGATCAACTATAAGTGCTGTTATTGTGAAATTGAATCATATAGGAGCAACAACGGCTCATTCGTGAAGTAGTACTAGGCCACACAAGCTCTCAGAACGGGTAAAAATTCTTTGTCCTTAGTTGCAACACTCACTACAGGGTTCTAAACTGCCTCATGAAGCAATGTCAGCACAAGGACTGTTTGTTGGGAGCTTTATGAAATGGGTTTCCATGTCCGAGCAGCCACACACAAGCCTAAGATCACCATGCACAATGCCAAGCATAGACTGGAGTGGTGTAAAGATCGCCGCCATTGGACTCTGGAGCAGTGGAAAGGTGTTCTCTGGAGTGATGAATCACGCTTCACCATTTGGCAGCCCAATGGACTGGGTTTGGAAGATACCCGAATGCATAGTGACAACTGTAAAGTTTGGTGGAGGAATAATGGTCTGGGGCTGTTTTTCATGATTCGGGCTCCTTAATTACAGTGAAGGGACATGTTAACGCTACAGCATACAATGACATTCTAGACAATTCTATGCTTCCAACTTTGTGGCAACAGTTTGGGGAAGGCCCTTTTCTGTTTCACCATGACAATGCCCCTGTGCACAAAGCGAGGTCCATACAGAAATGGTTTGTCGAGATCAGTGTGGAAGAACTTGATTGACCTGCACAGAGCCCTGACCTCAACCCCATCGAACACCTTTGGGATGAATTGGAGCTACGACTGCGAGCCAGGCTGAATGGAAGCAAGTCCCCGCAGCAATGTTCACCATCTAGTGGAAAGCCTTCCCAGAAGAATGCTGTTATTGCAGCAAAGGGGGGACCAACTCCATATTAATGCCCATGGTTTTGAAATGAGATGTTCGAAGAGCGGGTGTCCACATACTTTTGGTCATGTAGTGTATGTATAGGCTAATAACGGGTTTGTAATGGACATATAAGGCGACAATAATTGATGACAACTCCGGTCTTGGTGCGCTCGCCCATTCGAGTTGGTTGCAGCCAGAACAGAGTTCCTATGTGATTCAATATTGACCATTTCTTTCAATTAGCAATTTTTTTTACAAAGAAAGTATTTTCACCAGGTTGTCTTTCAGATTAGTTCAGAACTATGAAAGACACACGGTTTGTCTGTCCTGTGATTATTAAAGCAGGAGTTAAATGCCCATTTTTGCTCGTCCACATTGAAAATTCGTATTTAATTTATTGTCAATATAGGCTCTACTGTATATATATATATATTATGTAGCCTACAGTATATTGATTGTTCTCAACATTCCTCTTAAATTGGTGTTTATGATGTCAAACTTTCCATCAGTTAGACTTTTTCTATAGCAACCGTCATTAATTTACATGAAAGAAGTGGACTCCAAAGCCCTTCTTATCGCTTGACCTAACAATACATTTCCCTTGATTTACGAAAATATTTTCCCATGATTGATGCTGTAGTCTCTCCCTTAGTTAGTTGTGACGTGTTCATTTATTATAATAAAATAAAAAACGTTAACATATCCAGAAATGTGTCATAGCCTATCTGAATCTGCGATTTTTTAAAATTCCAAAACAATTGTCTCTAAACAATTGAATAAAACGTGACAATTATATGACCTATTTGAGTTTTATCGTGAATTTGGCCTTCGAGTTTGTGTTCTGATGCAGGTCTAGAATATTGTATGCATTGAACAGGTTGTTGGCACGAACCACTGATCAGAGATGACGAGAACACGTCCAGCTTTTAACGCATTATGAAATTGGTGATCTTGTTGACTAACTTTCTCTCAATGAATAAGTATATTAGTCAACCTGTAAATACTCACGAATAAATAGGCATAATATTTGTCAAATGCCTCATATCGTTGAAAATAGTCCCATGCGTCATGAATTTTTGGATAGCCAGTAGATGTAATTAAGGAGTCAAATTTTGCTGTTAATGGGAAAAGTTTCGTTGATTTCAACTTGAACTCGATCGAAACTATATTTTTCACTGGTCTATAAATAATTGTATCTTCGAAAGGACCGTTTACGACAAAGCACACCTAAACGGAATACATAACTTTGAAGCTGGTTCATAATTGAAATTGTATGTCAGTAGGCCTCTTTGTATTAACCTATATAGTCTGTAACATACACTTGCAAAAAATATATATAATATATTGCTGGGATGCGTATTAAACATGTATTTCTCCTGCCAGTCACGATAATCATATCCTGCTATAACAGAGCAGGCGATGCCCACTTTACGCAGCAGGATTATCCTAAAATACATTTTAAATGTAACAATAATAATATGGTAATAGTTATAATGATAATAGCCTAATAATAATAGTCTAATAATTTAAATAAAACAATGATTTAGAAAAGATGCAGGTGTAATACATAATTTCTAACTGCACAATTTAGATTAACTTTATGGCTTGATTATTTGACAAATGAAAGAAAGAGAGAGAGAGAGAGAACAGCAGAGACAGGAAAGTATTTCAAAAGCTAAGCGCCTTACTTCAGTAATGAAAAATGAGGTCGCCCGCTTAGCACGAGAGTCCGTGTGTTCCCGAGTTTCCAAAGTGACGCTCGCGCTCACTCCCTAGCCCCCTCGCTCGCACTGCCCTTCTATGAATGCCTGCTCTGTGTCGCGCCGGGGCTTAAAGAGCTCCGTTGTGTGAGGAAAAAGAAAAAAGTGGGGGAAAAAGTCTTAAAGGAGCAGCAAACTTACACGCATTCAACACCGGCAATCAATGTGATTGGTCGATTATTATTTTTGCTCAGTTTCCTGCAGGGAAGGATCTCACTGTCAAAATTAGCATCAATATTATGCCAATTTTACGCCTACCTGAATAATGTGGAGACGCCTCGATTGTTTTGGTTAGGTAGGCTACTTATCTATTTCTAGGCTGCAGTGCCATCAGATTCTGTGGAATGAGATGCTGCATTTGGGTTTGGGTATTTCGGGCTTCTGAAAGCAATATCTAGCCTATGGAAAATCCTTTCTGTTGGGAAAATGTATGTGATATCATCCATATTTGGGGTGTGCTACTTTTTGACCCTCTTGTGGTGATCAGAGTAGGGCAATTCCAATGTGGAACACAAAAATATCCGTTTTCTATGAACATTTGTTAAGAATAAAAACTATAATTCAGTAAGAAATATATGTTTTTCTACGTTGTGATTTTTCAGATCCATGTTATTCTCATACATCATTATAGCCATTACAGATTGGGTAGCAGATTTTGATTTAATGATTTAATGTGCTGGATGTTTTATATTATTGATTTGGAATTAGGGATTCCATCTCTAAATGTAGGCATAGCCTAAATATCTATATAATGCTCAAATCATAAAAGAGCAATGTTGACTATGATATTTGTCATGTTAAATGTATTGGAGAGGGATATTAGCGGCATGCGCAATCCTTTCCTGAGAAATTTTCATTTGCAAAAGCTTATAGGGCCACACCAAAAAGAGACCTTAAAAACATAAGCCATCACTCAATTTCAAATAAAAAATGATTTGGGTTTCTGAATCATTTATAAGGCCTGTATTATAAATAGGACTACCGGCTAGGCTAGCCTTATGTGCATTTAAGCATAAGGTACATTGATATTTACCAAACTCCACAATCACCTTGAATGCGTTCCCATGGAGAAATGTTTTCGTCTTATTGTTATTACTATTGTAAGCCATATTTTTTTGTAGAAGGAGCGTAGGCCTATTCTCTGATGTTATCAAATGTAATTTATTTTCCTGTTTCTGCATTTCGTGTTGGTGGTGTGAATTTGCATTTGATTTGAATGATAGGCTACATGATGTAGTGTGCCCCACAGGAGCTTGTCCAGCACCCTGTCACTCACATCACTGGATACACGCGTCAACAACTGACTTTGATGTGTCTCTTCTTATCCTGTTTGAAGTGATGTCCGGGGACATCATCTAAATTAGCAGCGGGGCCCCGGAGAACACACTGATGCTTTGTTTTTGCAAGCTCATATCAGAGTCCCTCCCTCAGAGTCCCTCTAATTTAGATATCGATTTTACGCACGTTTTACGCACACAAACTAGGCGAAGTGAACAGTTGGCCTATAGGCATTTATCTCTTGATATTTTGTGTTAGATTAACTTAAATTTCACTGACACTGGTTTGTTGGATAGAGCATCAACGTAGGCCTACAGTAGACTATCCAGTGCAGGCCACTGACTGTCGGAATTAAATATCATTCCAAGGCGAACACTGCGCTACTTCATCCTATGTGTGAGTTTTATAATTGCATCAGTGCGCAGTCACTTAGATACACAGAGCACACATTTAAAACCAAACAGCATTTGGAGAAAATATAGAAAGTAGCGATGGGGGGTATTATGTGTCGAACGCACACAAATACATGCGCTGTTCTTTTCAACAATGACCCCTTGTATTTCCTTCTCCCGACACTACCCCCTCATCCCAAAAAATCACTTATTTGTTCATTATCCATGAATGTTGACTGTGATAAGGGAATCCTAACCATGAGTGAATCTCTCTGTCTGGTTCTCTCTCCCTCTCTCGCCCTTTCATTCCCTCTCTCCTCTTCTCTTTGCGCCCTTTGTTTTATCTCAGGTGAATTGTAATCATGTGATCAAACGAACACCCCCTTCCATTATCCCCTTAAAATGAAAAAATGAGGAACAAAAAACAGTTCTGTGTATATGAAAAAGAAAAAGAGAAAAAGTCATGTCTCCGTTTAGTGCGTCTCTTTGTCTGGGTCTCAGCAAACGCTCACATATAGGGGGAAATGCTCCAAGACCTCTACTTTGCTTATGGATCTCTGTCGCACTGTCCAGCTCTTGAGAGGGGGAAATTTAAAATGCAACTCCGGTGGACTGGCTGGTCCTTCAGGATTTGTGGCCTGGCCGCAACATTGAAGTGAGTTTTTGTGAGTGTGCAGTAAAGATTGGGAGAACATCAGGAATTCATGGTGTTTGGGGGTGAAAAGACAGTCCTATTACTGCTAGTTTCATGTCAATATTTAGCCTACATTTTGTAAGGCGCGAATATTTGAGAAATAAGTGTGATTCGTATAATTTCTGAGCCTCAGTGTTGTCTATTATGTATTATACGTTTTTTGTTATAAGCTAAGGATGTTGTAATGCAAAAAGTTCAGAAAGATACACTTCATGTACGGGGTTAGTGTTTCTTTATCGAAATCAATATCCCGTAAGGAACCAGCATTTGTGTGTGATTGTGTTGTGATTTATTGAAGTGAATTAAGAGGGAGAGAAAAGCCAGATGAACATATCTGTGGTCGCATGTGTCGAATCGTTGTTGTTTAAATATTTATTTTAAATGCACCGTCATGACATTACATTTTATGTTCTCCTCTAGGCAAATTATAATCTTTGATCAAAAGAAAAAATGTATTAAATTATGTATTTAACAAAGAATATGCTTCCATGCAATTTGGTTGATTAGCCTAATGTTAAAGTTTAATTTAGCTGGTTTCTTAATTAATTGTGTAAACATTTAGTAGCCTAGACGATTGGTGTAGGTTAATAGAAGGTCGTTGTTCAAAATAACTCGGAATAGTTAGACATGGTTATATCGTTATAATCGATTCTCTTATAACATCAGGTTAACTATTATCAATGCGATTTGTTTTTGTTGGTTTGCTTTTAGGCCTAACAATAAGTAATTTCACCATTAGTTAAACTCTTGTGAAAACTCCGCGTCTAATCCATCTACCAACCTGGCCCCATTCCATCATGGCCACCGAATCATCAACCTCATTCCTAATTGGCATACATCACTCTTAACCTCTCCACCTGAACGCTGATGTGTGGTGAGCGTTTTGGAACAAAAATGGTCGCCGTGCATCACCCAGGTTGGTGCCGCACATTGGTGGTGGATGGGGTGATTTTCCCCCTTACTACGTAAAGCACGTGAGTACTTCAGTTGGTAGAAAAGCACTATATGAATCCAATCACTTATTATTATTATTATTACAAACATTGGAGTAAAACAAACGTATATATTGTAAGTTATATTCTTCAACAATCAATGGATATATATAATTAATTTACATCCACAAATGTATATATCAACTAAGGAATCTTGCTTTAAATATGTTCAAGGATATGGTATGTTATACTTTATAATTGTAGCCTACATTTACTGAGCTTGTTGTAGGACAAAATGGTCAGACTATTGTTTTTGGCAGCAAACGTGACAGAATAAGACGATAAATACATTTTCCTCAATGTTACATTAGGACTAATTTATCAGAATATTAGAGGAAGCATTGATGCAACGAAAATATATATAAAGTCGTGCAAATGTGGCTTTTCAATTTTGGTTGCATACAACGACTAACAGGTCATTTATGTCGAAAGCCTAAATTAGTATCAGATCATTATTAAATCAAATATTCTGGAAAATGTTTTGTCAAAATAACTAAACTTAATGTCAGACACATTTTTTAAATATATATTTTATAACAGAAGCCTAACTTCTTCACCCTCTGACTTCGCTTGTTAATTAATAAATATGCATTTTTTATGATAAAACAGCGTCCAACTTTGTGGTAAACCTTTTAAAAATGTAAAATGGTGAATATATTTGCTCTGTTTTGTTGTTGTGTCTTTAGAACCAGTATTTGAATATTGTGCTAAACTGTATGTAATGTATTGACGTTTACAGATGTAGAGAAGTAAAAAATAGGGTCAAATTATATAATTATCAATAGAACAAATCGTTAACATGATGGTATTGATTGAAATAAAAAAATAAGAGGCAAAGGAATAAGAACAGTTGTTAGAATGAGACTTCTCTTACTTATTGAATATTCATTTATTATATGTTAATTCATAAAGAGGATTTATTTGCTATTTGTTTATTTAGCTTTGTTAATTTAGAATGGAATATGTCACAGTATTGGGACATTTTCTACTTACAAACCTCTTTCATATCATTTTAAATCACTATCTGAATGTAGAAACAAATGGACACTACAAACGTTGAACTTAGTGCTTTTTACTGTGACTTATGTTGCTAAATGTTTCCTACAACATAGAAATGTGGTTCATGTTGAAACCTTCTCTTTAGTTTCTGAGTTTCCCATAAATCCGCTGTGGTGCCAGGGAACTGCCATGTGACACTGATGATGTCGTTTGTTGTGCAGCCATAGACAGTTGTGACGGTAAACAGTTGGAACTCAGGTCTGTGACCAGGGGGGTAAGGGGGTCACCCTCAAAGCAGACTGCTAATGTGGGCCTCATGGTTCTGTGACTGTGACACTACCTGAGGGGGCTCTTCCATTAACCTGGTCACAACAGGGACAGATATCAACAACATCCTGTGGCACTAGACTGGATCAAATTTGTTTCAAGAACACTTAAGAGATAGAAGAAGAACAAGAAGAAGAAGAGAGAAAGACCAGAATCTTCTAGAGCAAATGTATTTATCATTTTGTGTCTGTGAGGGAAGGGTTGACCTTTTGTCTGTGTGCTGGCAGATACAATTCCTGGGGGAATTCCTGCATTCTCACAAAAGGAGAGAATCTGATAGGGGGAGAGAAAGAGCTGGAGAGGGAGAGAGAGGTCAGTGGTAAAAAAAATGACTGGACATAGTGTAATGATCTCATATTTTCTGGTGGGATGGGGAGAATTCTGCTGTCATCCATCACTTGAATAAGGTGCCCAGTAAACACCCAAATTCTTCCTCCTCATAATCCTATTTTTGGCACTGAGCAATGGCAGCTAAGATGGATTGCAGTGGACAAGATGGACTAGGCAAACAACACAGAGGTCCATTACAGAACAATAAGTAATTTACTTTCATTTAAATGTATCTCTCACTTTTAGCTACGTTGTTTGGTGTCTGGCTTTGTTATGGATATTTTGGAATCCACTAGAAAAGTTACAGATTGCAAACTTTACCATACTTTTCTTGGGGTTTGCTTTTCATTTCTGATATGGCCCACAGACCAGACATTCAGCTTACCCACTCTTAAATATGTGATCTGCTCTAAGCTGTTAGGCGGTAACAGATTTTGCACCTGTACAAAATCCAACAGGTGCACAAATATTTCCCATTGCAGCAGGTCAGTCAAAGCTGCTGCAATCATTTGAAGAGCTGGAGATCCCCCCCCAGTCAATTTTGAAAACAAATGGAACCGCCATTCTTGTATGTAGTCATTGACAGGTGAGCACAAGGATATCACACAGTCCCTCTTCACTTCGAACGTAGACTCCCAGTGTATCTGTTGTCCACTACTTCACATTAACACTTATGTGTCATAGAACCAAAGTTCACAGACACTCAGCACTCCTAGAGTTGAACTCTTTAAGATTTCTTACATTTACCATATCACAATGACTGAATGGAATCCTTCACAGAAATGCCTCACTGATTGTGATAAATAATGATTAAAGCTCATTAAAATGTCAGGCAATCTTCAAAGGGTTAATAAAAATAATTCAGCATTCCATGAGACCTTCTGACCTTTCTTTTCAACCATCTTTTTAATAAATCGATGCAGCTGCGCGGCGCTTAAATAGGTCCCCCTCTTGAGTGTCTGTGGCTTGCCATGAATCCTGTCTTTGTGTTCCTACCACTGAATTTCCTATTCTTTTGTGTTCTTTTTTTTCCGATGTTGCTGGTGGTGATGGGGGGGAGTAGGTTGGTTGGGTGGTAATAGTGGAGGGGGGATAGAACTTGGACTGGCTTTCAATGCAGCTGGGGAGCAGGGTGGGGTGGGGTGGGGTGGGGCGGGGGGTTAGCAGAAGAAAACGCTAGAGAGAGATGGGGCGAGGAGGCAATAGGGGATGGGGTGTGGTGGTGCTGGGAAGGGGTGTGGGTCGATGTATTGCAAGCACCATGAATGGCCCTTTGTATGTCCTGGTTCATATCTACACTAGCTAGCCAAAGGGAAGAATCTAGTTACATCAATTGTGTGAGGGGACATCTAAAGGAAATTGATAGGGGGTTGTGGAGTTAGAGTCTGAGGTAAAAATAGTGGAGTTTAGTTACCTGCCGGATCTTTGGTGGCATTCTATAACCATTCATTTGCCATTGCATGCCATTTTGTGAATCCTGCCGTTATCAATAGCATTTCAACCATAAACAAATACTTTATAATATTCTGCAGATTGCTTGTAAAGTTTTGATGATAATGTGCATGCATCTATGTTTTGCTATCCTTGTTTTTCCTGTGGCTAAGATTTCCAGGCAACTAAGTAAACTGTAACGCACAGGTGTGCCTTTATTATCTATATATTGATGTAAAGTCAGTTTTTTATTATCTATATATTGATGTAAAGTCAATATTTTATTATCTATATATTGATGTAAATGTAAATATGTAAATATTGATGTCAGTATTTTATTATCTACAGTGGGGCTAATTTTTGCTAATTTGTTTGCTAATTCAGAAAAAAGAAAAAACGGAAATACATAATTTACAGTGGGGCAAAAAAGTATTTAGTCAGCCACCAATTCTGCAAGTTCTCCCACTTAAAAAGATGAGAGAGGCCCGTAATTTTCATCATAGGTACACTTCAACTATGACAGACAAAATTAGAAGACAAAAAATCGAGAAAATCACATTGTAGGATTTTTTATGAATTTATTTGCAAATTATGGTGGAAAATAAGTATTTGGTCAATAACAAAAGTTTATCTCAATACTTTGTTATATACCCTTTGTTGGCAATGACAGAGGTCAAACGTTTTCTGTAAGTCTTCACAAGGTTTTCACACACTGTTACTGGTATTTTGGCCCATTCCTCCATGCAGATCTCCTCTAGAGCAGTGATGTTTTGGGGCTGTTGCTGGGCAACACAGACTTTCAACTCCCTCCAAAGATTTTCTATGGGGTTGAGATCTGGAGACTGGCTAGGCCACTCCAGGACCTTGAAATGCTTCTTACGAAGCCACTCCTTCATTGCCTGGGCGGTGTGTTTGGGATCATTGTCATGCTGAAAGACCCAGCCACGTTTCATCTTCTATGCCCTTGCTGATGGAAGGAGGTTTTCACTCAAAATCTCACGATACATGGCCCCATTCATTCTTTCCTTTACACGGATCAGTCGTCCTGGTCCCTTTGCAGAAAAACAGCCCCAAAGCATGATGTTTCCACCCCCATGCTTCGCAATAGGTATGGTGTTCTTTGGATGCAACTCAGCATTCTTTGTCCTCCAAACACGACGAGTTGAGTTTTTCCCAAAATTTCTATTTTGGTTTCATCTGACCATATGACATTCTCCCAATCTTCTTCTGGATCATCCAAATGCTCTCTAGCAAACTTCAGACGGGCCTGGACATGTACTGGCTTAAGCAGGGGGACACGTCTGGCACTGAAGGATTTGAGTCCCTGGCGGCGTAGTGTGTTACTGATGGTAGGCTCTGTTACTTTGGTCCCAGCTCTCTGCAGGTCATTCCCTAGGTCCCCCCGTGTAGTTCTGGGATTTTTGCTCACCATTCTTGTGATCATTTTGACCGCACGGGGTGAGATCTTGCGTGGAGGCCCAGATCGAGGGAGATTATCAGTGGTCTTGTGTGTCTTCCATTTCCTAATAATTTCTCCCACAGTTGATTTCTTCAAACCAAGCTTCTTACCTATTGCAGATTCAGTCTTCCCAGCCTGGTGCAGGTCTACAATTTTGTTTCTGGTGTCCTTTGACAGCTCTTTGGTCTTGGCCATAGTGGAGTTTGGAGTGTGACTGTTTGAGGTTGTGGACAGGTGTTTTTTATACTGATAACAAGTTCAAACAGGTGCCATTAATACAGGTAACGAGTGGAGGACAGAGGAGCCTCTCAAAGAAGTTACAGGTCTGTGAGAGCCAGAAATCATGCTTGTTTGTAGGTGACCAAATACTTATTTTCCACCATAATTTGCAAATAAATTCATAAAAAATCCTACAATGTGATTTTCTGGATTTTGTTTCTCATTTTGTCTGTCATAGTTGAAGTGTACCTATGATGAACATTACAGGCCTCTCTCATCTTTTTAAGTGTGAGAACTTGCACAGTTGGTGGCTGACTAAATATTTTTTGGCCCACTGTATATATTGATGTAAAGTCATGTCAAGATGTGTATGAAGGCGAAGTCAGGTGCAGGAGAGCAGAGTATGATAAATAAAGCGCACTTTATTATAGTTCCAAACTGGGAGCACAACAAAACAAACGCGCTCAAAAAACAGAACAATAAAGTAAAGCGCTAAACGAACATCACTAGACATGAAAACAATTACACACAAAACATGATGGGAAACAGAGGGTTAAATACAAGTAGATTGATTGGGGAAATGAAAACCAGTTGTGTATGAAAACAAGACATGGAATTATGGACGAGGCGCAGGGCGATCCGGCTGGCGATGGTGAAACTCCCGCAGTAGTTCAGGATCCAAAATATCTGCAACCGGAACCCAGCACCTCTCCTCCGGTCCGTACCCCTCCCACTCATGAGGTACTGAAGGCCCGACGCCTCGAATCCAGGATGGAACGAACGATGTACGCCGGGGCCCCCTCGATGTCCAAAGGGGGGGGGGGCCTCCCGCACCTCAGATTCCTGGAACGGACGAGCCACCATCAGCCTGAGGAGAGACACATGGAACGAGGGGTTAATACGATAATAAGAGGGAAGTTATAATCTGTAACATACCTCGTTCACCCTCCTCAGGACTTTAAATGGCCCTGCAAACTGTGGACCCAGCTTCCGACAGCGCAGGCGGAAGTGCAGGTTACGGGTCAAGAGCCAAACCCGGTCCCCCGGTGCGAACACAGGGGTCTCACTGCGGTGACGGTCCGCACTGGTTTTCTGACGACGCGCGGCTCATTGGAGATGGACACGAGCGGCCTCCCATGTCTCCTCCACGCGCCTAAACCCGTCGTCCTGCCTTTATAAGATTCTGTCTTTGCATAACATATAGAGTCCCCTCCCTTTTTATAAAAATAGTTTCCGTTGACCTGTCTCCATTATTTTATTTTCATCTCAGAGCTTGCTTGTTCACGCCCATTAACGCTCATATCTGCTTTTGGTTAGGTTGTAATGATGGTAGAACTCCTTTCATGTCCTACAAATAATGTATGCATTGCATGCTTATGTTTCACGTGTCAGTCATCAGTTATCTTGCATCCATCCTTCTTCCTTTGTCCTTCTGACCATAGTACGTCCAGCTGTCATAAATGTACATATGGTCTTGGTTAATGTACTCTTTCAAAAATAGAGTACAGCCTGGGTGTCATATGGCCTGGGTGTCATATTATCTTAATGTGCACGTCCTTGCTACTTCAGCCTAGCAACTAAACCTATCTATATTTAATGCTGAGCTCTCCTTAATGGTTCGCTCCTACACATCCTGGTTGACTCTCTCTCTACCTGCCCGTTACTCTCGGGGTGAAAACCTGAGGTAAGGCTGGTAAAGACCCCCATACGTTCCATGAACACCCTCCAGACCGTCGAAGTGAACTGGGGACCCCGATCAGACACTATGTCCTCGGCCACCCCGTAGTGCCGGAAGACATGTGTAAACAGGGCCTCCACAGTCTGTTGGGTCGTAGGGAGACCAGACAGAGGGAGGAGACGACAGGACTTAGAAAACCGATCCACAACGACCAGGATCGTGGAGTTGCCCTGTGAGAGAGGAAGATCTGTTAAGAAATCAACTGACAGATGTGACCAAGGTCGTTGTGGAACGGGTAAGGGATGTAACTTACCTATGGGCAGGTGTCTCGGAGCCACTGGGCTCACACCGAGCAGGAGGAAACATAAACCCTCACGTCCTTTGCCAAAGTGGGCCACCAGTACTTCCCAGCCAGACAGCGCATCATCTGACCAATCCCCGGATGACCAGAGGAGGGAGACGTGTGGGCCCAAGAGATCAACTGGTCATGGACAGCAGACGGAACGTAATTACGCCCAACAGGACACTGGAGGGGAACAGGCTCCGTACATGACCGGCGCTACCAAGCAGGAGGCCGGGAGTATGGGAGTCTGATCCATGGGCCGCTCATTATATATTTATATTGATATAAAGTCAGTCTTTTATTATCCATATATTGATGTAAAGTCAGTATTTTATTATCTATATATTGATGTGAAGTCAGTATTTATTATCCATATATTGATGTAAAGTCAGTCTTTTATTATCTATATATTGATGTAAAGTCAGTCTTTTATTATCTATATATTGATGTAAAGTCAGTATTTTATTATCTATATATTGATGTAAAGTCAGTATTTATTATCCATATATTGATGTCTTTTATTAAAGTCAGTCTATATATTGATGTAAAGTCAGTATTTTATTATCTATATATTGATGTAAAGTCAGTATTTTATTATCTATATATTGATGTAAAGTCAGTCTTTTATTATCCATATATTGATGTAAAGTCAGTATTTTATTATCTATATATTGATGTAAAGTCAGTCTTTTATTATCCAGATATTGATGTAAAGTCAGTATTTTATTATCTATATATTGATGTAAAGTCAGTATTTTATTATCTATATATTGATGTAAAGTCAGTATTTTATTATCTATATATTGATGTAAAGTCAGTATTTTATTATCTATATATTGATGTAAAGTCATATATTTTATCAGTATTTTATTATCAGTATTTTATTATTTTATTATATATATTGATGTAAAGTCAGTCATTATATATATTATTATCCTATATATTGATGTAAAGTCAGTATTTTATTATCTATATATTCAGTCTTTTATTATCTATATATTGATGTAAAGTCAGTCTTTTATTATCATATATTGATGTAAAGTCAGTATTTTATTATCTATATATTGATGTAAAGTCCTTTTATTATCCATATATTGATGTAAAGTCAGTATTTTATTATCATTGTAGAATTTGAAGAAAGTCAGTATTTTATTATCTATATATTGATGTAAAGTCAATCTTTTATTATCCAGATATTGATGTAAAGTCAGTATTTTATTATCTATATATTGATGTAAAGTCAGTCTTTTATTATCCAGATATTATTAGTATTTTATTATCCATATATTGATGTAAAGTCAGTCTTTTATTATCTATATATTGATGTAAAGTCAGATATTGATGTAAAGTCAGTATTTTATTTATTATCAATCTTTTATTATCCAGATATTGATGTAAAGTCAGTATTTTATTATCTATATATTGATGTAAAGTCAGTCTTTTGTCTTTTATTTCAATATTTTATTATCCAGATATTGATGTAAAGTCAGTATTTTATTATCTATATATTGATGTAAAGTCAGTATTTTATTATCATATATTGATGTAAAGTCAGTATTTTATTATCTATATATTTGATTATCTATATATTGATGTAAAGTCAGTATCCATTTTGATTATCTATATATTATATATTTTATTATCTATATATTGATGTAAAGTCAGTATTTTATTATCTATATATATTGATGTAAAGTCAGTATTTTATTATCTATATATTGATGTAAAGTCAGTATTTTATTATCTATATTTATTATCAGTATTTTATTATCTATATATTGATGTAAAGTCAGTATTTTATTATATTTTATTATATTGATGTAAAGTCAGTATTTTAGTATTTTATTATCTTTTATTATCCATATATTGATGTAAAGTCAGTATTTTATTATCTATATATTGATGTAAAGTCAGTATTTTATTATCTATATATTGATGTAAAGTCAGTATTTTATTATCTATATATTGATGTAAAGTCAGTATTTTATTATCTATATATTTGATGTAAAGTCAGTATTTTATTATCTATATATTGATGTAAAGTCAGTCTTTTATTATCCATATATTGATGTAAAGTCAGTATTTTATTATCTATATATTGATGTAAAGTCAGTATTTTATTATCTATATATTGATGTAAAGTCAGTCTTGCCAGACCAAGGGTCAATTGTAGGCAATAATGACCATGAAGTGACAATGGATTCAGAATGACCCAAGTACAATCATGCTGAGATTATTTGTTATCAAAAAAGACTTTGCATATATCAGTATGAATGGAGCCATTGTTTTCCACCACACTGACTTCCTCCAAAAACCAGGCACCCTTTGAAAGTCCCAGTATTTACCATGAAACAGGTGTAATTGGGCAAAGATTGAACAACAGCAGAGGTGCATAAATATGGTGGTCCACATGCACTCACCACAAATTCCTTGTTTTGCTAAGTTCACCGTACATTGTTCAACGTATTGTTCATTGCTCTCCACTACAATTTTTGGTAATTACCACCGTATACATGATCCCATTTTTAGCTTCAAGAAGCCGGCAATTTGAAAAACCGAAAAGGTAGATTGTGCTGATTTATTGGCACATTGAACCATGTCACGCGCTATAGTTTCCAAACTCAGTGGGTCGTGCTAAAACATGACATCGTATCTCAATTCTGCCATCTTTATACACATCTTTACAAACAACAGACTTGAGGTTAACTGTTACTTTCTTTATTCCTTGAATTTCAGTTCACTCCACGGCCGCTGTCCCGTTCCACATCTCTCCCTCGCTCTTTCTTTTCAGCCTCACTCCGCCTCTCTGTCAGTATGCTCCCCCTCCCCTCCTCTAATGCAAAAGCATGAGCACTGCTGCAGCTGTGGGAGAAAGGAGGAGATGGAAGAGAACTGGGGGAGATGCATGAGGAGTAAGTGAGAAAACATTCAATGGAGCCTTGTGTCCCTCCCAACCATTCCCCCTGTCTCCTGGAGCAAAACCAATCACCTATTCTTTACCTCCTGTCACCACTATCTCCATCTCTCTGCGTCACCTTCTCAGTGCCACATAACATAGTGTGTGTATATTATGTGATAACATTTGGAAAGTTTTATCCGTCCCTGAGTGAGGGGCGTAAGACACAAACATGCTAATTGAGTGGAATGAGAGGCGAGGGACGAGGAGATTCAGGCATTTGCAGAAAATGATGCACAAGAATTTGGAAGAGAACAAAAGTATCCTTTGTCGCCATGTTGCTGTCTGGGTGCTGGCTGGAACGTGGTCAGAGTCATTTGCATCACTGAAAATATTCAGTTGTGTATGGTCTTGGCTTCCCTCTCAGGCGTGGCCATTTGGTCCCTATACAAGATCAATATTCCTACCACATGTCTTCCAGCCAACTAGGAATGTATCAGGGGAAACGTTTGTAGTTTTGCTGAATTGTTGCGTGTGCCCGCAAATCACAAACCATACACAACATATTT
Organism: Oncorhynchus masou masou; assembly: GCF_036934945.1. Taxonomy (NCBI): domain Eukaryota; kingdom Metazoa; phylum Chordata; class Actinopteri; order Salmoniformes; family Salmonidae; genus Oncorhynchus; species Oncorhynchus masou. The sequence goes on along the minus strand of NC_088226.1, from coordinate 9,457,198 downwards.
ACACGTGTAAAAGCCTGCTATGTATTTCACAAGCTGGTGTACAGACAAGTGATTATCAATCTGCAATTGCTCATATATGAGCTGTCATATTGTGGCAGAAGTTATTGCTGTTAATGAGCAATCACTTTTGTAGGTAATGAGGCCTCTATTTAATCAATAGTAGATGGTGGATTTGTGGATTGTGTTTTTAAATGTATGTTTGATTTGCTGTATGTCCTGGATTGTGCTTTTAAAGGTGTGTTTGATTTGCTGTATGTCCTGGATTGTGCTTTTAAAGGTATGTTTGATTTGCTGTATGTCCTGGGTGGAGGAAGTTGACACTTGATTTTAAGGCTAATGTTGAACTAATGACAATACAACTCTGATCATATTCTCATGCTGTGAGGCAGTGGTTAGTAAGGCTGCTCAGCCCCATGATCCCCATTCTGAAAAGTCAAAAGTCAATCAAAAGTCATCAAGCACGACGACAGCTTTGAAGTGACTGTGACTCCTGTGAGACAAAGAGGGGCGAGAGACAGAGGTGAACAGATAGGGTCTGGAGGGGACGCTTAATAACAGAGTAAACTGTGTGAGAAGGAGTCTGTGTTTGACTCATCCTCTGCCTAGACTACAAGCTTCACATCCATTTGGGTAATTACCCGCCCGCTGTGATCCTCGCGACCTCGCGTAATTAACACGCCTCGAGCAGGGAATGAAACTTTGATTGCCGTGGCCCATGCCCAAGTAGCAGGGTTGCATCTGTCTCTGCCTTGAACGACTACTGGTCTGACATTGTGGGGATGAAACCACCTCTTTCAAGGAAGCCTCTAACACGATAATTAAGAGGAAGGCTCTGACAATAGGACATTCAAGCAGTCGTTTATTCCCAATTAGTTGAAGTTCATGCAGTTAATAGTCGATCAATCATGGCAGGAGAAAAGTAACTTTTAAAAAAAGTATATTTTATGGTCTAAGATGTTTTTTATTTTATACCTTTATTTAACCAGGCAAGTCAGTTAAGAACAAACTCTTATTTTCAATGACGGCCTGAGAACAGTGGGTTAACTGCCTGTTCAGGGGCAGAATGACAGATTTGTACCTTGTCAGCTCGGGGGCTTGAACTCGCAACCTTCCGGTTACTAGTCCAACGCTCTAACCACTAGGCTACCCTGCCGCCCCATGTGCTCATGTTCATAGTGGTGTGTATTCATGGTTACCAAGGGAAGCCAGGCTTCCACAAAAAATGTACTAATACAATTTTTTTTAAGTTCAAATAATGTATCTTTCATCTCTGTGTTTCATAATTTTCCTTCAATTCGCAAGAGGCTGAATTTATCTCTCTGGAGAGAAGGCATCCGAGAGAGCAAAACAGCGCCCCTCTGTCTCTGTATGTGTAGCCCATCTATCTGATGCTGTCTGGTCAAAAAGGGTATGACATTGTTGCCACCACCACAGCATTGGATGCCAGTGAAGCCAGCGAGCATTTGACCTCCCATGATTAAAAAAATATACAATAATAGCCAATCAGCGTTGAGTTAAACTGAGTGAGCTCAACTGTGAATGGTCCTGGTGCACCAAAAACAGTGTCAAGGGAAGCCAGTTTGGATTTGGCTTCACAACAATCACATCACATCAAGTCAAATGTCATTGACAGATAACGTTTTTTATTGTTGCATCTTCTTGTGCTGTTGTCCTGCGGTTGGCTAGCTAGCTAAAATTGTCCCTTTCCTAAACTAGCCATGGACAAGGATAGTGATTTGGACTTGTGGTTTTACTTCATTCTCGTTATTGGCCAAGGATTATAATGGAGATTCTGATCCAACCATAATTTTATACATTGTTCCCCTGGACTGAGAGGATGGAAGGTCAATATGTAGCTAGATGTAGAAGGCTAATGTTAGCTTAGTTAGCATTGGCCATGAAAAGCAGTTGGGCTAGCGAGCAAGCGTTTTAGCCAGGTAGCCTAGGACAACAAAAAATGAAAGTGTGTACTGTATGACAGTCATTGATTGTTTCGGCAAAATGAAAGAGAGGAGGATTGGCATTTCTCAACAAGTAGGGTGAGTCAACATGTTTTTTTTTTGTCCCTACACGACACACAGAAATCAGTACCATGGACAGCCACATGATATTTAGCTTAGTCCTTCCCCAGGGTTTTCACCCAGGCACCGTGACTGCAGGTTCCTCTTGGTCAGCCGGAGCGATTGGTTTGGTCAGTTTTCTCTTTATGTTCTTGTTTTGCTCTTATTTGGTCGTACTACATGTGTAGTTAGAAATCTATTTGGGCTTCATCACTGAAAGAAACCCAGAGCATAGTGCATGAGGTGGACGAGGAAAGACCCCCCCCCCCTCCCACCTAATCATCGGTGTTATTCAGTCCTAGGTTATATGTTATTATAAAAATAATTGCAAAGAGTGTTGATGTGTATCCCGTGTAGAACCCACAGACAGAAGCCAGGTTGTTTGCTCATGTGATCATGCATCGCCTGTGGTGCCAGCAGCAGTGGTCTTGGGTCTACTGCGTGATTTGTTGGAAGACTCTCAGGTAGTGAGGGCAAGATGCCAATTCCTCCCTCGGGTCTTTCCTCTTCATCTTTCGTTTTGAGTCGTCTTTATCCATCCCTTTGATCAATCACCCGTCATGTCACTCTACCGCCCCCTCACCCCCCCCTTCTGCCCTCTCTCCCTCACCCTCCCCTTCTGTCCTCTCTCCCTCACCCTCCCCTTCTGCCCTCTCCCCCTCCCCCTCTGCCCTCTCCCCCCCCTTCCCCTTCTGCCCTCTCCCCCGTTCTGCCCTCTCCCCCCTTCTGCCCTCTCTCCCTCACCCTCCCCTTCTGTCCTCTCTCCCTCACCCTCCCCTTCTGCCCTCTCTCCCTCACCCTCCCCTTCTGTCTCTCTCCCTCACCCTCCCCTTCTGTCCTCTCTCCCTCACCCTCCCCTTCTGCCCTCTCTCCCTCACCCTCCCCTTCTGTCCTCTCTCCCTCACCCTCCCCTTCTGCCCTCTCTCCCTCCCCCTCCCCTTCTGTCCTCTCTCCCTCCCCTCCCCTTCTGCCTTCTGCCCTCTCCCCCCTCCCCCTCCCCCTCTGCCCTCTCTCCCTCCCCTTCCCCTTCTGCCCTCTCCCCCTCCCCTTCCCCTTCTGCCCTCTCTCCCTCCCCTTCCCCTTCTGCCCTCTCCCCCTCCCCTTCCCCTTCTGCCCTCTCTCCCTCACCCTCCCCTTCTGCCCTCTCTCCCTCACCCTCCCCTTCTGTCCTCTCTCCCTCACCCTCCCCTTCTGCCCTCTCCCCCTCCCCTCCCCCTCTGCCCTCTCTCCTTCCCCTTCCCCTTCTGCCTTCTCCCCCCTTCTGCCCCCTCTCCCTCACCCTCCCATTCTGCCCTCTCCCCCACCCCCTCCCCTTCTGCCCTCTCTCCCTCACCCTGCCATTCTGCCCTCTCCCCTCCCCCTCCCTCCTTAGACACACATCTGACCTGTGTTTTGGCTGCCTATTCTTAACCCTTGTGTCATTGACTCCATGCTCTCACACTCTCTGACCATATCACAATCCTGTTGCCACCGGTGATGATGTGTCCCATTCGTTCCTGTGCATCAGGGCAGATGTTATTTTGATGGGGAAAACACAGACAGTAGAAGAGCAGGGAGATGAGAGTGGTGGGGTGGATACAGAAAAAAGAGAGTCACTTTCCAATCATGAGTTTTTCTCGGAACATTGAATTAAGCAGCGTGAAAGGGTGGGGGCCTCGGGGGGGTCTGAGGGCGGCCATAGAGATGCCCGAATGAAAGACTTCGTTGTTGGAGGCCGGGAGAGAGAGATGAAAGAGGAGAGGGAGATGGGGAGCAGCCCCCTCTCCCATCGCCTCCTTACCCTGCGGCCCTCCCTCACTCTGCCCATGTGAGCTAGGGTTCAAACATGAAACCCACACACACACACACACACACACACACACACACACACACACACACACACACACACACACACACACACACACACACACACACACACACACACACACACACACACACACACACACACACACACACACACACACACTCACACACACACACACACACACACACTGACAGACGTAGTCTTAGACTCCCTCCAAACCATGTGTCCATAAGATGTAACCTAGATTCAGATGATCTACTGCTACAGCAGCACTCAGTTTCCCAGGTGATTAGTTGTGATAATTGATGAAGTCCTGTGTGATTGAGGTCTCGTCAGTTTAACGGACACACTGGATGTAATCCCATTGCATGTAAACAGACAGGAGCCGGAGTCAAATAACATCAGTGTGAATCCACTTTGATGAACGCATGCTGGACACCAGAATGAAGGGAAAGGGAGAAATGTGCTGCCTCAGCAGGTTGTATGTGTTCATCATCAATCAGTATTCCGTTGGGGAAGTAACGTCTACACCTCAGGCCGTCTTCACATGTGACGTCGTTCTGCATGCAGACTGGGGACAGAAACATGTAACGCCTCTATGTAACGCCAACAAATGTGTTATGACATTGAAATCCCATTGTAATGAAAACCCAGTTTGTACGAAGCCCATTTAATGCAGTGCATCCTGGTCGTTATGTACCAGAGAGGGGTTGTTATTCTGCTCCATCTCTTGGATCATCTGGACACGCTTGTTGAGTCATGGAGAAAACAGATGAGGGATGTATTGGTTGCCAGCTGGCTGTGACATTGTGTTAGAGCAGAAAACACAGTGGGGATAGGTTAGATTTCACACCAAGTCACATCTGTTGGTGGAAATATCTTATGTACCTCCCAGTAATTCGCTGTGTAAGAAACCACCAACGTTTCGCTACCAGTGATGTTTTTTACCTAATATATTACTGGGAGGTTATATATATGGAATGTGCAACTCTCTCTGTTTTTGTAGCTTCCAGTTTATTCTCCGTTAGTCAGCACCTCTGCACTAAATCATTTTCTCTGGCAGCTTCAGTAGCAGTGTATTAGTGACTGGGTAATAAGAAAAAGAGAAGCTTTAGAGTTGTCGTTTTTCATCGGGGAAGAAGCTAGTTCCCCCCGGGGAGGAATTCTTTTGGGAATCTGTAACCTTACACCTCTAACCGAGCAACTCAGCTGAAAGGACGAGGCAAGTGAAAGAGGATAGCAAGATTGAGACAGATGGGAAATGTGCCGAAATAGTTGTTAGTGAAACGCATGCCTGGACATACATTTTATCAAGTTTGACATTTTAAGACAACGTATGGGAGAGAGGAGGAGGGAATGTGAAAAGTAAATGATGCAAGAGTGAGATAAATGGACGGATTAAATTGTCTAATGTGTTTGAAAATACAATGTAAATACTGACTGAAGAGATGCAAAAATACTGTTACAGAGACAGGAGAGGAGAGAGAACAAAGTAAAGACAGAGAGGAACAACAGGAAGCGCTTGAATAGGGTCATGAAAATACGGCACATGGTGAGGGATGAAGGAGGTTAGAGGAAGAAGAGGGCGGTCAGGAAGGGGAGATGAGGACGGTCAGGAAAGAGAGATGAGGACGGACAGCAAGGAGAGATGAGGGAGGTCAGGAAGGAGAGATGAGGACGGTCAGGAAGGTTAGATGAGGATGGACAGGAAGGAGAGATGAGGACGGTCAGGAAGGAGAGATGAGGACGGTCAGGAAGGAGAGATGAGGACGGTCAGGAAGGAGAGATGAGGGCGGTCAGGAAGGAGAGATGAGGGACGGTCAGGAAGATGAGGACGGTCAGGAAGCGAGAGATGAGGACGGTCAGGAAGGAGAGATGAGGACGGTCAGGAAGGAGAGATGAGGACGGTCAGGAAGGAGAGATGAGGGACAGGAAGGAGGATCAGGGGAGAGATGAGGACGGTCGGGAAGGAGAGATGAGGGTGGTCAGGGAGGAGAGATGAGGACGGTCAGGAAGGAGAAATGAGGACGGTCAGGAAGGAGAGATGAGGACAGTCAGGAAGGAGAGATGAGGACGGACAGGAAGGAGAGATGAGGGCGGTCAGGAAGGAGGAGAGATGAGGGACGGTCAGGAAGGAGAGAGATGAGGACGGTCAGGAAGGAGAGATGAGGGCGGTCAGGAAGGAGAGATGAGGGCGGTCAGGAAGGAGAGATGAGGATGGACAGGAAGGAGAGATGAGGACGGACGGTCAGGAAGGAGAGATGAGGACGGTCAGGAAGGAGAGATGAGGACGGTCAGGAAGGAGAGATGAGGACGGTCAGGAAGGAGAGATGAGGACGGTCAGGAAGGAGAGATGAGGACGGTCAGGAAGGAGAGATGAGGACGGACAGGAAGGAGAGATGAGGACGGTCAGGAAGGAGAGATGAGGACGGTCAGGAAGGAGAGATGAGGACGGTCAGGAAGGAGAGATGAGGACGGTCAGGAAGGAGAGATGAGGACGGTCAGGAAGGAGAGATGAGGGGACAGGAAGGAGAGATCAGGAAGGAGAGATGAGGACGGTCAGGAAGGAGAGATGAGGACGGTCAGGAAGGAGAGATGAGGACGGTCAGGAAGGAGAGATGAGGGCGGTCAGGAAGGAGAGATGAGGACGGTCAGGAAGGAGAGATGAGGACGGTCAGGAAGGAGAGATGAGGACGGTCAGGAAGGAGAGATGAGGACGGTCAGGAAGGAGAGATGAGGGCGGTCAGGAAGGAGAGATGAGGACGGTCAGGAAGGAGAGATGAGGACGGTCAGGAAGGAGAGATGAGGACGGTCAGGAAGGAGGATGAGGGCGGAGGGAGATGAGGACGGTCAGGAAGGAGAGATGAGGACGGTCAGGAAGGAGAGATGAGGACAGTCAGGAAGGAGAGATGAGGACGGACAGGAAGGAGAGATGAGGGCGGTCAGGAAGGACAGATGAGGGCGGTCAGGAAGGAGAGATGAGGACGGTCAGGAAGGAGAGATGAGGGCGGTCAGGAAGGAGAGATGAGGACGGTCAGGAAGGAGAGATGAGGCGGTCAGGAAGGAGGATGAGGGCGGTCAGGAAGGAGAGATGAGGACGGTCAGGAAGGAGAGATGAGATGGGACGGTCAGGAAGGAGAGATGAGAGGACGGTCAGGAAGGAGAGATGAGGACGGTCAGGAAGGAGAGATGAGGACGGTCAGGTAGGAGAGATGAGGACGGTCAGGAAGGACAGATGAGGACGGTCAGGAAGGAGAGATGAGGACGGTCAGGAAGGAGAGATTAGGGTGGTCAGGAAGGAGAGATGAGGACGGTCAGGAAGGAGAGATGAGGACGGTCAGGAAGGAGGGATGAGGACGGCCAGGAAGGAGAGATGAGGACGGTCATGAAGGAGAGATGAGGACGGTCAGGAAGGAAAGAATGGAGAATGAGAAAGGAGGGGAAGGGGATGATGGAGGCAGATACATCCCATAATTAGCATAGTAATAGGAGAGTTAAAGGCCACACAATGGGTCACTGTTGAGTCCAAGTTTTTCATTTGGAGACAATGCACAATAGAGTTCAGGAAGGGTATGAGCCCCAAACCACTCTAATAGCCAGCATGATGAGGGCCCACCCCTCTATTTTACCAGGAAGAGAATGAGGACGGTCAACTAATGAAGTGAGTATGAGGCCTCAGGGAGAGATGAGCCACAAACCAGTCCTCCCCACTCTGAACCTTTTCATCGAGGTTAAGAGATCCATTTGTATAGATACTGTAAATAGACTGTGTATTCTGAGAAGATCGGAGGATTGAGAAGAGGATAGAGAAGAGGATAGAGAAGAGGATAGAGAAGAGGATAGAGAAGAGGATAGAGGAGAGAGAGGATAGGAGAGAGAGGATAGAGAAGAGGATAGGAAGAGGATAGAGAGAGATGAGGATCAGGGAAGAGATGAGGACGGATAGAGAAGAGGATAGGAAGAGGATAGAGAAGAGGATAGAGAAGAGGATGAGGAGGATCAGGAAGGAGGATGAGGACGGCCAGGAAGGAGAGATGAGGATCAGGAAGAAGAGGAGGAGAGATGAGGATAGTCAGGAAGGAAGATGGGACGGACAGGAAGATGAGGATAGAGAGAGGATAGGAGAAGAGGATCAGGAAGGAGAGAGAGGATCAGGAAGGAGAGATGAGGATAGGAGAAGATGAGGATCAGAGAGGAGGATAGGACGGCAGGAAGGGGGATAGAGAAGAGGATGAGGACGGTCAGAAGGAGGATAGAGAGGAGAAGGGAAGGGAGGCAGGGGATAGGAGAGAAGGAGGATCAGAGAAGATGAGAGAAGAGGATAGAGCAGGGGATAGAGAAGAGGATAGTCAGAAGATGAGAGAGAAGAGGGTAGAGCAGAGGGAGATTGAAGAGGATAGAGAAGAGGATAGAGAGGGGATAGAGAAGAGAGATGAGAAGAGGTCAGGGGATAGGAGAGGATAGAGGCAGGGGGATAGTGAAGATGATAGAGAAGAGGATAGAGAAGAGGATAGAGAAGGGGATAGAGAAGGAAGAGAGAGAGGGGATAGAGAAGAGGATAGAGCAGGGGATAGAGAACAGGATAGAGCAGGGGGATAGAGAAGATGATATAGAAGAGGATAGAGAAGGGGATGGAGAAGAGGATAGGGAAGAGGATAGAGCAGGGGATAGAGAAGAGGATAGAGAAGAGGATAGAGAAGAGGATAGAGAGGATCATAGAGCAAGGGAATAGAGAAGATGATAGAGAAGATGATAGAGAAGAGGATACAGCAGGGGATAGAGAAGAGGATAGAGCAGGGGATAGACAAGAGGATAGAGAAGAGGATAGAGCAGAGGGTTAGAGAAGAGGATAGAGCAGGGGATAGAGAAGAGGATGAGAGCAGAGGAGGAGAGGAGAGGATAGAGAAGAGGATAGAGCAGGGGATAGAGAAGAGGATAGAGAAGAGGATAGAGAAGAGGAAAGAGCAGGGGATAGAGAAGAGGATAGAGAAGATGATAGAGAAGAGGATAGAGCAGGGGATAGAGAAGAGCATAGAGAAGAGGATAGAGCAGGGGATAGAGAAGAGGGTAGAGCAGGGGATATTGAAGAGGATAGAGAAGAGGATAGAGCAGGGGATAGAGAAGAGCATAGAGAAGAGGATAGACCAGGGGATAGAGAAGAGGATAGAGAAGATGATAGAGAAGAGGGTAGAGCAGGGGATATTGAAGAGGATAGAGAAGAGGATAGAGCAGGGGATAGAGAAGAGCATAGAGAAGAGGATAGACCAGGGGATAGAGAAGAGGATAGAGCAGGGGATAGTGAAGATGATAGAGAAGAGGATAGAGAAGAGGATAGAGCAGGGGATAGAGAAGAGGAGAGAGCAGGGGATAGAGAAGAGGATAGAGCAGGGGATAGAGAACAGGATAGAGCAGGGGGATAGAGAAGATGATATAGAAGAGGATAGAGAAGGGGATGGAGAAGAGGATAGAGAGGATCATAGAGCAAGGGAATAGAGAAGATGATAGAGAAGATGATAGAGAAGAGGATACAGCAGGGGATAGAGAAGAGGATAGAGAAGATGATAGAGAAGAGGATAGAGCAGGGGATAGAGAAGAGCATAGAGAAGAGGATAGAGCAGGGGATAGAGAAGAGGGTAGAGCAGGGGATATTGAAGAGGATAGAGAAGAGGATAGAGCAGGGGATAGAGAAGAGCATAGAGAAGAGGATAGACCAGGGGATAGAGAAGAGGATAGAGCAGGGGATAGAGAAGATGATAGAGAAGAGGATAGAGAAGAGGATAGAGAAGGGGATAGAGAAGAGGAGAGAGCAGGGGATAGAGAAGAGGATAGAGAAGGGGGACAGAGAGGATAGAGAAGGGGATAGAGAAGAGGATAGAGAAGGGGATAGAGAAGAGGATAGAGCAGGGGATAGAGAACAGGATAGAGAAGAGGATAGAGCAGGGGATAGAGAAAGGAGAGAAGAGGATAGAAGGGGATAGAGAAGAGGATAGAGCAGATAGAGAAGAGGATAGAGCAGGGGATAGAGCAGGGGATAGATAAGAGGATAGAGAGGAGGATAGAGAAGAGGATAGATTAGGGGATAGATAAGAGGATAGAGCAGGGTGATAGAGAAGAGGATAGAGCAGAGGATAGAGCAGGGTGATAGAGAAGAGGATAGAGCAGAGGATAGAGCAGGGGATATAGAAGAGGATAGAGCAGGGGATAGTGAAGATGATAGAGAAGAGGATAGAGAAGAGGATAGAGCAGGGGATAGAGAAGAAGAGAGAGCAGGGGATAGAGAAGAGGATAGAGCAGGGGATAGAGAAGAGGATAGAGCAGGGGGATAGAGGATAGAAGAGGATAGAGAAGGGATAGAGATAGAGAGGGATAGAGCAAGGGAATAGAGAAGATGATAGAGAAGATGATAGAGAAGAGGATACAGCAGGGGATAGAGAAGAGGATAGAGCAGGGGATAGACAAGAGGATAGAGAAGAGGATAGAGCAGAGGGTTAGAGAAGAGGATAGAGCAGGGGATAGAGAAGAGGATAGAGCAGAGGATAGAGCAGAGGATAGAGAAGAGGATAGAGCAGGGGATAGAGAAGAGGATAGAGAAGAGGATAGAGAAGAGGATAGAGCAGGGGATAGAGAAGAGGATAGAGAAGGGATAGAGAAGAGGATAGAGGGGATAGAGGAGCAGAGAAGAGGATAGAGCAGGGGATAGAGAAGAGGGATAGAGCAGGGGATATTGAAGAGGATAGAGAAGGGATAGAGCAGGGATAGAGAAGAGATAGAGAAGAGGATAGACCAGGGGATAGAGAAGAGGATAGAGCAGGGGATAGTGAAGATGATAGAGAAGAGGATAGAGAAGAGGATAGAGCAGGGGATAGACAAGAGGAGAGAGCAGGGGATATAGAGGAGGATAAAGCAGGGGGACAGAGAAGAGGATAGAGCAGGGGATAGAGAAGAGGATAGAGCAGGGCATAGAGAAGAGGATAGAGCAGGGGATAGAGAACAGGATAGAGAAGAGGATAGAGCAGGGGATAGAGAAGAGGATAGAGAAGAGGATAGAGCAGGGGATAGAGAAGAGGATAGAGCAGATAGAGAAGAGGATAGAGCAGGGGATAGAGCAGGGGATAGATAAGAGGATAGAGAGGAGGATAGAGAAGAGGATAGATTAGGGGATAGATAAGAGGATAGAGAAGAGGATAGAGAAGAGGATAGAGAAGAGGATAGAGCAGGGGATAGAGAAGAGGATAGAGCAGGGGATAGAGAAGAGGATAGAGCAGGGGATATAGAAGAGGATAGAGCAGGGGATAGAGAAGAGGATAGAGCAGATAGAGAAGAGGATAGAGCAGGGGATAGAGAAGTGGATAGAGCAGATAGAGAAGAAGATAGATCAGGGGATAGAGAAGAGGATAGAGCAGGGGATAGAGAATAGGATAGATAAGAGGATAGAGAAATGATATAGAGAGGGATAGAGCAAAGGATATAGAAGAGGATAGAGAAGAGGATAGAGCAGAAGCTAATGCAGGGGATAGAGAAGAGGATAGAGAAGAGGATAGAGAAGAGGCTAGAGCAGGGGATAGAGAAGATAATAGAGCAGGGGGATAGAGAAGAGGATAGAGCAGGGAGATAGAGAAGAGGATAGAGCAGGGGGATAGAGAAGAGTATAGAGCAGATAGAGCAGAGGATGGAGAAGAGGATAGAGCAGGGGATAGAGAAGAGGATTGAGCAGGGATAGAGAAGAGGATAGAGCAGGGAGAGAGAGAAGAGGATAGAGCAGGATAGGATAGAAGAGGATAGAGCAGAAGAGGATAGAGCAGGGGATAGAGAAGAGGATTGAGCAGGGATAGAGAAGAGGATAGAGCAGGGAGAGAGAGAAGAGAATAGCGCAGGGGATAGAGCAGGGGATAGAGAAGAGGATAGAGCAGAGGATAGAGAAGAGGATAGAGAAGAGGATAGAGCAGGGGGATAGAGAAGAGGATAGAGAAGCAGGGATAGAGTAGAGGAGAGAAGAGGATAGAGAGGGGATAGAGAAGAGGAGAGAGGATAGGGGATAGAGAAGAGGATAGAGAAGAGGATAGAGAAGAGGATAGAGTAGGGGATAGAGAAGAGGATAGAGCAGGGGATAGAGAAGAGGATAGAGCAGGGGATAGAGAAGAGGATAGAGCAGGGGATAGAGAAGAGGATAGAAGGGGATAGAGGATAGAGAAGAGAATAGCACAGGGGATAGAGAAGTGGATAGGGAAGAGGATAGAGCAGAGGATAGAGCAGGGGATAGAGAAGAGGATAGAGCAGGGGATAGAGAAGAGGATAGAGCAGGGGATAGAGAAATGAGAGAGGATAGAGCAAAGGGGATAGAAGAGGATAGAGAAGAGGATAGAGCAGGGGGATAGAGAAGAGGATAGAGAAGAGGATAGAGAAGAGGATAGAGAAGAGGATAGAGAAGGGGATAGAGTAGGGATATAGCAAATAGAGCGAGGATAGAGAAGAGGATAGAGAGATAGAGGGGATAGAGAAGAGGATAGAGCAGGGGATAGAGAAGAGGATAGAGCAGGGGATAGAGATAGAGCAGGGGATAGAGAAGAGGATAGAGAAGAGGATAGAGAAGAGGATAGAGAAGAGGATAGAGAAGAGGATAGAGAAGAGGATAGAGAAGAGGATAGAGAAGGGGATAGAGAAGAGGATAGAGAAGAGGATAGAGCAGGGGATAGAGAAGAGGATAGAGAAGAGGATAGAGAAGAGGATAGAGCAGGGGATAGAGAAGAGGATAGAGAAGAGGATAGAGAAGGGGATAGAGAAGAGGATAGAGAAGAGGATAGAGAAGGGGATAGAGAAGAGGATAGAGAAGAGGATAGAGAAGAGGATAGAGAAGAGGATAGAGCAGGGGGATAGAGAAGAGGATAGAGCAGGGGATAGAGAAGAGGATAGAATAGGGGATAGAGAAGAGGATAGAGAAGAGGATAGAGCAGGGGGATAGAGAACCGGATAGAGCAGGGAATAGAGATGAGGATAGAGCAGGGAATAGAGAAGAGGATAGAGCAGGGAATAGAGAACCGGATAGAGCAGGGAATAGAGAAGAGGATAGAGCAGGGAATAGAGAAGAGGATAGAGCAGGGAATTGAGAACCGGATAGAGCAGGGGGATAGAGACGAGGATAGAGCAGGGGGATAGAGAAGAGGATAGAGCAGGGATAGAGAAGAGGATAGAGCAGGGGATAGATAAGAGGATAGAGAGGAGGATAGAGAAGAGGATAGAGCAGATAGAGAAGGATAGAGAAGAGGATAGAGCAGGGGATAGATAAGAGGATAGAGAGGAGGATAGAGAAGAGGATAGATTAGGGGATAGATAAGAGGATAGAGAGGAGGATAGAGCAGGGGGATAGAAAAGAGGATAGAGCAGGGGATAGAGAAGAGGATAGAGCAGGGTGATAGAGAAGAGGATAGAGCAGAGGATAGAGCAGGGGATAGAGAAGAGGATAGAGCAGGGGATAGAGAAGAGGATAGAGCAGATAGAGAAGAGGATAGAGCAGGGGATAGAGAAGTGGATAGAGCAGATAGAGAAGAAGATAGAGCAGGGGATAGAGAGGAGGATAGAGCAGGGGATAGAGAATAGGATAGATAAGAGGATAGATAGATATAGAGAGGGATAGAGCAAAGGATATAGAAGAGGATAGAGAAGAGGATAGAGCAGAAGCTAGTGCAGGGTATAGAGAAGAGGATAGAGAAGAGGATAGAGAAGAGGATAGAGCAGGGGATAGAGAAGAGGATAGAGCAGGGGATAGAGAAGAGGATAGAGCAGAGGATAGAGAAGAGAATAGCACAGGGGATAGAGAAGTGGATAGGGAAGAGGATAGAGCAGAGGATAGAGCAGGGGATAGAGAAGAGGATAGAGCAGGGGGATAGAGAAGAGGATAGAGCAGGGGATAGAGAAATGATATAGAGAGGGATAGAGCAAAGGATATAGAAGAGGATAGAGAAGAGGATAGAGCAGGGGGATAGAGAAGAGGATAGAGAAGAGGATAGAGTAGAGGATAGAGAAGAGTATAGAGAAGAGGAGAGAGTAGGGGATATAGCAAATAGAGCCGAGGATAGAGAAGAGGATAGAGTAGGGGATAGAGAAGAGGATAGAGCAGGGGATAGAGAAGAGGATAGAGCAGGGTGATAGAGAAGAGGATAGAGCAGGGGATAGAGAAGAGGATAGAGCAGAGGATAGAGAAGAGAATAGCACAGGGGATAGAGAAGTGGATAGGGAAGAGGATAGAGCAGAGGATAGAGCAGGGGATAGAGAAGAGGATAGAGAAGAGGATAGAGCAGAAGCTAGTGCAGGGGATAGAGAAGAGGATAGAGAAGAGGATAGAGAAGAGGATAGAGCAGGGGATAGAGAAGAGGATAGAATACAGGATAGAGCAGGGGATAGAGAAGAGGATAGAGAAGAGGATAGAGCAGGGGATAGAGAATAGGATAGAATAGGGGATAGAGAAGAGGATAGAGAAGAGGATAGAGCAGGGGGATAGAGAAGAGGATAGAGCAGGGGATAGAGAAGAGGATAGAATAGGGGATAGAGAAGAGGATAGAGAAGAGGATAGAGCAGGGGGATAGAGAACCGGATAGAGCAGGGAATAGAGATGAGGATAGAGCAGGGAATAGAGAAGAGGCTAGAGCAGGGAATAGAGAACCGGATAGAGCAGGGAATAGAGAAGAGGATAGAGCAGGGAATAGAGAAGAGGATAGAGCAGGGAATTGAGAACCGGATAGAGCAGGGGGATAGAGACGAGGATAGAGCAGGGGGATAGAGAAGAGGATAGAGCAGGGTATAGAGAATAGGATAGATTAGGGGATAGATAAGAGGATAGAGAGGAGGATAGAGAAGAGGATAGAGCAGGGGGATAGAGAAGAGGATAGAGCAGGGGATAGATAAGAGGATAGAGAGGAGGATAGAGAAGAGGATAGATTAGGGGATAGATAAGAGGATAGAGAGGAGGATAGAGCAGGGGGATAGAAAAGAGGATAGAGCAGGGGATAGAGAAGAGGATAGAGCAGGGTGATAGAGAAGAGGATAGAGCAGAGGATAGAGCAGGGGATAGAGAAGAGGATAGAGCAGGGGATAGAGAAGAGGATAGAGCAGATAGAGAAGAGGATAGAGCAGGGGATAGAGAAGTGGATAGAGCAGATAGAGAAGAAGATAGAGCAGGGGATAGAGAGGAGGATAGAGCAGGGGATAGAGAATAGGATAGATAAGAGGATAGAGAAATGATATAGAGAGGGATAGAGCAAAGGATATAGAAGAGGATAGAGAAGAGGATAGAGCAGAAGCTAGTGCAGGGTATAGAGAAGAGGATAGAGAAGAGGATAGAGAAGAGGATAGAGCAGGGGATAGAGAAGAGGATAGAATACAGGATAGAGCAGGGGATAGAGAAGAGGATAGAGAAGAGCATAGAGCAGGGGATAGAGAATATGATAGAATAGGGGATAGAGAAGAGGATAGAGAAGAGGATAGAGCAGGGGGATAGAGAAGAGGATAGAATAGGGGATAGAGAAGAGGATAGAGAAGAGGATAGAGCAGGGGGATAGAGCAGGGAATAGAGAACCGGATAGAGCAGGGAATAGAGAAGAGGATAGAGCAGGGAATAGAGAACCGGATAGAGCAGGGAATAGAGAAGAGGATAGAGCAGGGAATAGAGAAGAGGATAGAGCAGGGAATTGAGAACCGGATAGAGCAGGGGGATAGAGACGAGGATAGAGAAGGGGGATAGAGAAGAGGATAGAGCAGGGGATAGAGAATAGGATAGATTAGGGGATAGATAAGAGGATAGAGAGGAGGATAGAGAAGAGGATAGAGCAGGGGGATAGAGAAGAGGATAGAGCAGAGGACAGGGAAGAGGATAGAGCAGGGGTATAGAGAAGAGGATAGAGCAGGGAATAGACAAGAGGATAGAGCAGGGGATAGAGAAGAGGATAGAGCAGGGGATAGAGAAGAGGATAGAGCAGGGGATAGAGAAGAGGATACAGAAGAGGATAGAGCAGAGGATAGAGAAGAGGATAGAGCAGGTGGATAGAGAAGAGGATAGAGCAGGGAATAGAGAAGAGGATAGAGCAGGGGATAGAGAAGAGGATAGAACAGGGGATAGAGAAGAGGATAGAGCAGAGGACAGGGAAGAGGATAGAGTAGGGGATAGAGAAGAGGAATGAGCAGTGGGATAAGAGAAGAGGATTGATCAGGGGGATAGAGCAGAGGAAAGAGAAGAGGATTGAGAAGGGGATAGAGAAGAGGATAGAGTAGGGGATAGAGAAGAGGATGGAGCAGTGGGATAGAGAAGAGGACTGATCAGTTGGACAGAGAAGAGTATAGAGCAGGGGGATAGAGAAGATGATATAGAAGAGGATAGAAGGGTATGGAGAAGGGATAGGGAAGAGGATAGAGCAGAGGGTTAGAGAAGAGGATAGAGAAGAGGATAGAGAAGAGGATAGAGCAGGGGATAGAGAAGAGGATAGAGCAGGAGATAGAGAAGAGGATAGACAGGGGGATAGAGAAGAGGATAGAGCAGGGGATAGAGAAGAGGATAGGGAAGAGGATAGAGCATGGGGTAGAGAAGAGGATAGAGCAGGGGAATAGAGAAGAGGATAGAGCAGGGGGATAGAGAAGAGGATAGAGCAGGGGATAGAGAAGAGGACAGAGAAGAGGATAGAGCAGGGGATAGAGCAGGGGATAGAGAAGAGGAAAGAGGATAGAGCAGGGGGATAGAGAAGAGGATAGAGCAGGGGATAGAGAAGAGGATAGAGCAGGGGATAGAGAAGAGGATAGAGAAGAGGATAGAGAAGAGGATAGAGCAGGGGATAGAGAAGCGGATAGAGAAGAGGATAGGGCAGGGGATAGAGAAGAGGATAGAGAAGAGGTTCGAGAAGAGGATAGAGCAGGGGATAGAGAAGAGGATAGAGCAGAGGATAGAGAAGCGGATAGAGAAGAGGATAGGGCAGGGGATAGAGAAGAGGATAGAGAAGAGGATAGAGCAGATAGAGCAGAGGATAGAGAAGAGGATAGAGTAGGGGATAGAGAAGAGGATAGAGCAGGGAGATAGAGAAGAGGATAGAGCAGGGAGATAGAGAAGAGGATAGAGCAGGGGATAGAGAAGAGAATAGAGAAGAGGATAGAGCAGGGGTATAGAGAAGAGGATAGAGCAGGGGATAGAGAAGAGGATAGAACAGGGGATAGAGAAGAGGATAGAGCAGAGGACAGGGAAGAGGATAGAGTAGGGGATAGAGAAGAGGAATGAGCAGTGGGATAAGAGAAGAGGATTGATCAGGGGGATAGAGCAGAGGAAAGAGAAGAGGATTGAGAAGGGGATAGAGAAGAGGATAGAGTAGGGGATAGAGAAGAGGATGGAGCAGTGGGATAGAGAAGAGGACTGATCAGTTGGACAGAGAAGAGTATAGAGCAGGGGGATAGAGAAGATGATATAGAAGAGGATAGAGAAGGGTATGGAGAAGAGGATAGGGAAGAGGATAGAGCAGAGGGTTAGAGAAGAGGATAGAGAAGAGGATAGAGAAGAGGATAGAGCAGGGGATAGAGAAGAGGATAGAGCAGGAGATAGAGAAGAGGATAGACAGGGGGATAGAGAAGAGGATAGAGCAGGGGATAGAGAAGAGGATAGGGAAGAGGATAGAGCATGGGGTAGAGAAGAGGATAGAGCAGGGGAATAGAGAAGAGGATAGAGCAGGGGGATAGAGAAGAGGATAGAGCAGGGGATAGAGAAGAGGACAGAGAAGAGGATAGAGCAGGGGATAGAGCAGGGGATAGAGAAGAGGATAGAGAAGAGGATAGAGCAGGGGGATAGAGAAGAGGATAGAGCAGGGGATAGAGAAGAGGATAGAGCAGGGGATAGAGAACAGGATAGAGAAGAGGATAGAGAAGAGGATAGAGCAGGGGATAGAGAAGAGGATAGAGAAGAGGATAGAGCAGGGGGATAGAGAAGAGGATAGAGAAGAGGTTCGAGAAGAGGATAGAGCAGGGGATAGAGAAGAGGATAGAGCAGAGGATAGAGAAGCGGATAGAGAAGAGGATAGGGCAGGGGATAGAGAAGAGGATAGAGAAGAGGATAGAGCAGATAGAGCAGAGGATAGAGAAGAGGATAGAGTAGGGGATAGAGAAGAGGATAGAGCAGGGAGATAGAGAAGAGGATAGAGCAGGGAGATAGAGAAGAGGATAGAGCAGGGGATAGAGAAGAGAATAGAGAAGAGGATAGAGCAGGGGTATAGAGAAGAGGATAGAGAAGAGGATAGAGAAGAGGATAGAGCAGATAGTGCAGAGGATAGAGAAGAGGATAGAGTAGGGGATAGAGAAGAGGATAGAGCAGGGGGATAGGGAAGAGGATAGAGAAGAGGATAGAGCAGGGGGATAGAGAAGAGGATAGAGCAGGGGATAGAGAAGTGGATAGAGCAGGGGATAGAGAAGAGGATAGAGCAGGGGATAGAGAAGTGGATAGAGCAGGGGATAGAGAAGTGGATAGAGCAGGGGATAGAGAAGAGGATAGAGAATAGGATAGAGAAGAGGATAGAGAAGAGGATAGAGCAGGTGGATAGAGAAGAGGATAGAGCAGGGGGATAGAGAAGAGGATAGAGCAGGGGATAGAGAAGAGGATAGAGAAGAGGATAGAGCAGGGGATAGAGAAGAGGATAGAGCAGGGAGATAGAGAAGAGGATAGAGCAGGGGATAGAGAAGAGGATAGAGCAGGGGGATAGAGAAGAGGATAGAGAAGAGGATAGAGAAGGGGATATATAATAGGATAGAGCAGGGGATTGAGCAGAGGATAGGGAAGATGATAGAGCAGGGGGATAGGGAAGAGGATAGAGCAGGGGATAGAGCAGGGGATAGAGAAGCGGATAGAGCAGATAGAGAAGAGGATAGAGAAGAGAATACAGAAGATAGAGAAGAGGCTAGAGCAGGGGATAGAGAAGATAATAGAGCAGGGGGATAGAGAGAAGGATAGAGCAGGGAGATAGAGAAGAGGATAGAGCAGGGGGATAGAGAAGAGTATAGAGCAGATAGAGCAGGGGATAGAGAAGAGGATAGAGCAGGGAGAGAGAGAAGATGATAGAGCAGGGGATAGAGAAGAGAATAGCGCAGGGGATAGAGCAGGGGGTAGAGAAGAGGATAGAGCAGAGGATAGAAAAGAGGATAGAGCAGGGGATAGAGAAGAGGATAGATTAGGGGATAGATAAGAGGATAGAGAGGAGGATAGAGAAGAGGATAGAGCAGGGGGATAGAGAAGAGGATAGAGCAGGGGATAGATAAGAGGATAGAGAAGAGGTTCGAGAAGAGGATAGAGCAGGGGATAGAGAAGAGGATAGAGCAGAGGATAGAGAAGCGGATAGAGAAGAGGATAGGGCAGGGGATAGAGAAGAGGATAGAGGATAGAGGTAGAGAAGAGGATAGAGCAGGGGATAGAGAAGAGGATAGAGCAGAGGATAGAGCAGCGGATAGAGAAGAGGATAGGGCAGGGGATAGAGAAGAGGATAGAGAAGAGGATAGAGCAGATAGAGCAGAGGATAGAGAAGAGGATAGAGTAGGGGATAGAGAAGAGGATAGAGCAGGGAGATAGAGAAGAGGATAGAGCAGGGAGATAGAGAAGAGGATAGAGCAGGGGATAGAGAAGAGAATAGAGAAGAGGATAGAGCAGGGGTATAGAGAAGAGGATAGAGAAGAGGATAGAGAAGAGGATAGAGCAGATAGTGCAGAGGATAGAGAAGAGGATAGAGTAGGGGATAGAGAAGAGGATAGAGCAGGGGGATAGGGAAGAGGATAGAGAAGAGGATAGAGCAGGGGGATAGAGAAGAGGATAGAGCAGGGGATAGAGAAGTGGATAGAGCAGGGGGATAGAGAAGAGGATAGAGCAGGGGATAGAGAAGTGGATAGAGCAGGGGATAGAGAAGTGGATAGAGCAGGGGATAGAGAAGAGGATAGAGAATAGGATAGAGCAGGGGTATAGAGAAGAGGATAGAGAAGAGGATAGAGCAGGTGGATAGAGAAGAGGATAGAGCAGGGGGATAGAGAAGAGGATAGAGCAGGGGATAGAGAAGAGGATAGAGAAGAGGATAGAGCAGGGGATAGAGAAGAGGATAGAGCAGGGGATAGAGAAGAGGATAGAGCAGGGGATAGAGAAGAGGATAGAGCAGGGGATAGAGAAGAGGATAGAGAAGAGGATAGAGAAGGGGATATATAATAGGATAGAGCAGGGGATTGAGCAGAGGATAGGGAAGATGATAGAGCAGGGGGATAGGGAAGAGGATAGAGCAGGGGATAGATCAGGGGATAGAGAAGCGGATAGAGCAGATAGAGAAGAGGATAGAGAAGAGAATACAGAAGATAGAGAAGAGGCTAGAGCAGGGGATAGAGAAGATAATAGAGCAGGGGGATAGAGAGAAGGATAGAGCAGGGAGATAGAGAAGAGGATAGAGCAGGGGGATAGAGAAGAGTATAGAGCAGATAGAGCAGGGGATAGAGAAGAGGATAGAGCAGGAGAGGATAGAGAAGAGGATAGAGCAGGGGATAGAGAAGAGAATAGCGCAGGGGATAGAGCAGGGGGTAGAGAAGAGGATAGAGCAGAGGATAGAAAAGAGGATAGAGCAGGGGATAGAGAAGAGGATAGAGAAGAGGATAGAGCAGGGAATAGAGAACCGGATAGAGCAGGGAATAGAGATGAGGATAGAGCAGGGAATAGAGAAGAGGATAGAGCAGGGGATAGAGAAGTGGATAGAGCAGGGGGATAGAGAAGAGGATAGAGCAGGGGATAGAGAAGTGGATAGAGCAGGGGGATAGAGAAGTGGATAGAGCAGGGGATAGAGAAGAGGATAGAGAAGAGGATAGAGCAGGGGTATAGAGAAGAGGATAGAGAAGAGGATAGAGCAGGTGGATAGAGAAGAGGATAGAGCAGGGGGATAGAGAAGAGGATAGAGCAGGGGATAGAGAAGAGGATAGAGAAGAGGATAGAGCAGGGGGATAGAGAAGAGGATAGAGCAGGGAGATAGAGAAGAGGATAGAGCAGGGGATAGAGAAGAGGATAGAGCAGGGGATAGAGAAGAGGATAGAAGAGAAGAGGATAGAGCAGGGATATATAATAGGATAGAGCAGGGGATTGAGCAGAGGATAGGGAAGATGATAGAGCAGGGGGATAGGGAAGAGGATAGAGCAGGGGATAGATCAGGGGATAGAGAAGCGGATAGAGCAGATAGAGAAGAGGATAGAGAAGAGAATACAGAAGATAGAGAAGAGGCTAGAGCAGGGGATAGAGAAGATAATAGAGCAGGGGGATAGAGAAGAGGATAGAGCAGGGAGATAGAGAAGAGGATAGAGCAGGGGGATAGAGAAGAGTATAGAGCAGATAGAGCAGGGGATAGAGAAGAGGATAGAGCAGGGAGAGAGAGAAGATGATAGAGCAGGGGATAGAGAAGAGAATAGCGCAGGGGATAGAGCAGGGGGTAGAGAAGAGGATAGAGCAGAGGATAGAAAAGAGGATAGAGCAGGGGATAGAGAAGAGGATAGAGAAGAGGATAGAGCAGGGAATAGAGAACCGGATAGAGCAGGGAATAGAGATGAGGATAGAGCAGGGAATAGAGAAGAGGATAGAGCAGGGAATAGAGAACCGGATAGAGCAGGGAATAGAGAAGAGGATAGAGCAGGGAATAGAGAAGAGGATAGAGCAGGGAATAGAGAACCGGATAGAGCAGGGAATTGAGAACCGGATAGAGCAGGGGGATAGAGACGAGGATAGAGCAGGGGGATAGAGAAGAGGATAGAGAGGTGGATAGAGAGGAGGATAGATTAGGGGATAGATAAGAGGATAGAGAGGAGGATAGAGAAGAGGATAGATTAGGGGATAGATAAGAGGATAGAGAGGAGGATAGAGCAGGGGGATAGAAAAGAGGATAGAGCAGGGGGATAGAGAAGAGGATAGAGCAGGAGATAGAGAAGATGATAGAGCAGGGGATATATAAGAGGATAGAGAGGAGGATAGAGAATAGGATAGAGCAGGGGAGGTGGGGACTATTGAAGAAAATACTGAAAGGGGAAGTGCCTCATTTGCCTGAGGAGGAGGGCGATTTTAACTTAATTTAAATTTGAGATAGGAATGATCTCATTAAGATAGAGGTACTTTCAAATGCAGATGTATAAATAAAACAACTATTCATGCTGATACAAAGACTGGGACAGGAACTATGGATAAGGGACTTCGGATAAGGGACTCTGGATAAGGGACTCTGGATAAGGAACTTTGGATAGGGGACTCTGGATAATTGACTCTGGATAAGGGACTTTGGATTAGGGACTCTGGATAAGGGACTTTGGATAGGAAACTCTGGATAATTGACTCAGGATAAGGGACTCTGGATAAGGGACTTTGGATTAGGGACTCTGGATAAGGGACTTTGGATAGGAAACTCTGGATAATTGACTCAGGATAAGGGACTCTTGATAAGGGACTCTCGATAAGGGACTTTGGATAGGGGACTCTGGATAAGGGACTCTGGATAAGGGACTCTGGATAAGGGACTCTGGATAAGGGATTTTGGATAGGGGACTCTGGATAAGGGACTCTGGATAAGGGACTCTGGATAAGAGAAGTAAAATGTAGTTGCACATACAGAAAATGTATGCATGCATGATTTTAAGTCGCTTAGGATAAAAGTGTCTGCTAAATGTCATGTATTATTATAATTATATTAAGTACCTCTGCACACCTGCTCTGGCTAAGACATGTCTAACTTGGAGGTCATAACAGATATGCAGTGTGTTCAGTGAGGCAGGGTTCAAAGAACCTGGCAATGTTTGTCTGCACCACTATTTGGCCTCTGTGACCCCTATTCAGATTTCCTCTCTGTTCTACCAAGACCAGGTGGGTAGTACCTGAGCGTATCTCTGAAGGTTCCGTAACAGCTCTCTGTGACCTTATTGCCAGACTCTGGTGAAGAAAACACATTTTTCTTTTGGACGATTGAGTCAGTTTTTCTTCTGTCTTGTGTTGAGGCTGCAACTGTTTCTGGACTTCATTTCCCACCGTACCATCAGACCATGACTACCAGAGACGACTCTGTCCTGTCCTTGATTTCCTGCTCCAGAGAATCCTTGTAATCAGTAATGGCCTCAGATCCCCTTGATACACTACGTATTTTACGATTTGATGCTTTTCATTTTACATTTGGATATTCTTATTTTGAAGAGTCCCGTAAGTCACTTAGCGGATCATGAGTGATCAGACATACAGTGGGGCAAAAAAGTATTTAGTCAGCCACCAATTGTGCAAGTTCTCCCACTTAAAAAGATGAGAGAGGCCTGTAATTTTTTATCATAGGTACACTTCAACTATGACAGACAAAATTAGGAGAAAAAAAAACAGAAAATCACATGGATGATTTTTAATTAATTAATTTGCAAATTGTGGTGGAAAATATGTATTTGGTCACCAACAAACAAGCAAGATTTCTGGCTCTCACAGACCTGTAACTTCTTCTAGTGACTCCCCATCCCGCGTGCGGGAGCGTAATCATCGACCGACACTAATTAGCATAATGCAACGGCCATAAATATTCCTAGAAAATATTCCTAGAAAATATTCCTATTCATGAAAATCACAAGTGAAATATATTGAGACACAGTTTAGCCTTTTGTTAATCACCCTGTCATCTCAGATTTTCAAAATATGCTTTACAGTCAAAGCTAGACAAGCATTTGTGTAAGTTTATCGATAGCCTAGCATAGCATTTTGTCCAGCTAGCAGCAGGTAATCAAATTTACCTTTGATGAGCTTCGGATGTTTTCACTCACGAGACACCCAGTTAGATAGCCAATGTTCCTTTTTTCCAAAGATATTATTTTTGTAGGCGAAATAGCTTTGTTTGTTCTTCATGTTTGGCTGAGAAATCGCCCGGAAATTGCAGTCACGAAAACTCGAAAAATATTCCAAATTAGCTCCATAATATCGACAGAAACATAGCAAACGTTGTTTATAATCAATCCTCAAGGTGTTTTTCAAATATCTAATCGATAATATATCCACCGGGACAATTGGTTTTTCAGTAGGACCGATTGGAATAATGGCTACCTCTGTATTTTACGCGAGAATCACTCTGGGAGCCAGTTGCGCAATGTAGCCGCTTACGGGTATTCTTCAACATAAATGCGTAAAACTATGTGACAATGCTGTAGACACCTTGGGGAATACGGAGAAAAAGTAATCTGGTTGATAGCCCATTCACTGCTCAATAGGGACGCATTGGAACGCAGAGCTTTCAAAAGATGAGTCACTTCCGGGTTGGATTTTTCTCAGGCTTTCGCCTGCAATATCAGTTCTGTTATACTCACAGACAATATTTTTACAGTTTTGGAAAGTTTAGAGTGTTTTCTATCCTAAGCTAGCATCTTGTCCTGACAAAATATCCCGTTTACTACGGGAACGTTATTTTTCCAAAAATGAAAATACTGCCCCGTAGTCACAAAAGGTTTTTAAGAGGCTCCTCTGTCCTCCACTCGTTACCTGTATTAATGGCACCTGTTTGAACTTGTTATCAGTATAAAAGACACCTGTCCACAACCTCAAACAGTCACACTCCAAACTCCACTATGGCCAAGACCAAAGAGCTGTCAAAGGACACCAGAAACAAAATTGTAGACCTGCACCAGGCTGGGAAGACTGAATCTGCAATAGGTAAGCAGCTTGGTTTGAAGAAATCAACTGTGGGAACAATTATTAGGAAATGGAAGACATACAAAACCACTGATAATCTTCCTCGATCTGGGGCCCAAGATCTCACCCCGTGGGGTCAAAATGATCACAAGAACGGTGAGCAAAAATCCCAGAACCACACGGGGGGACCTAGTGAATGACCTGCAGAGAGTTGGGACCAAAGTAACAAAGTCTACCATCAGTAACACACTACGCTGCCACGGACTCAAATCCTGCAGTGCCAGACGTGTCCCCCTGCTTAAGCCAGTACATGTCCAGGCCCGTCTGAAATTTGCTAGAGAGCATTTGGATGATCCAGAAGATGATTGGGAGAATGTCATATGGTCAGATGAAACCAAAATATAACTTTTTGGTAAAAACTCAACTTGTCGTGTTTGGAGGACAAAGAATGCTGAGTTGCATCCAAAGAACACCATACCTACTGTGAAGCATGGGGGTGGAAACATCATGCTTTGGGGCTGTTTCTCTGCAAAGGGACCAGGACGACTGATCCGTGTAATGGAAAGAATGAATGGGGCCATGTATCGTGAGATTTTGAGTGAAAACCTCCTTACATCAGCAAGGGCATTGAAGATGAAACGTGGCTGGGTCTTTCAGCATGACAATGATCCCAAACACACCGCCCAGGCAACGAAGGAGTGGCTTCGTAAGAAGCATTTCAAGGTCCTGGGGTGGCCTAGCCAGTCTCCAGATCTCAACCCCATAGAAAATATTTGGAGGGAGTTGAAAGTCTGTGTTGCCCAGCAACAGCCCCAAAACATCACTGCTCTAGAAGAGATCTGCATGGAGGAATGGGCCAAAATACCAGCAGCAGTGTGTGAAAACCTTGTGAAGACTTACAGAAAATCTTTGATCTCTGTCATTGCCAACAAAGGGTATATAACAAAGTATTGAGAAACTTTTGTTATTGACCAAATACTTATTTTCCACCATAATTTGCAAATAAATTCATTCAAAATCCTACCATGTGATATTCTGGATTTTTTTCCTAATTTTGTCTGTCATAGTTGAAGTGTACCTATGATGAAAATTACAGGCCTCTCTCATCTTTTTAAGTGAGAGAACTTGTACAATTGGTGGCTGACAAAATGCTTTTTTTGCCCCACTGTAACTGCTTCAGTCTGATAGTTGATCCATGGAGCTGGGAGGGTGAACACACTGGAACACATCCACCACTAGAGGGAACACTTGCCTCAGTATTCTCTGCTGGAGACCTCGCTGATGGAATCGTGTTCAGAGTCACCTAGTGGCGCAGCACGAACACAACAACTCCATCCTTCCATCCCTTTATTCTCTCCTCACTTCCTGGATTTCCTCCTCCGCATTCAACTGTTTGTTAGTCAGTGCACAAATATTGTTCATATTCTACATGTACAGAGACAGTCAAATAACATACATTATACATATTTATTTTCAACATCAGAAGGTACACACAAGGAATGAAGTGCGTTCTATGATTTACTCGCTGTTCAAGCTTGTGTTGGTCAGGGAATTTGTCTGTTCTGTTTCGCCACGCACGGCATGTTAATAGAGACGTGCGAGCCGGGAGACTGAGGGGCAGAGATAAATCAACACAATTATTTCAGGAAATAATATTACACAGTTGTTTTACAAACACAAGTTGTAAACCAGATATAGTAGCATGATAAAGATTCCTCACCGTCATCGCTCAGCATTTACTCCATGCTACTGCTAGCATATCGACATGTACACACAACCCCTCAAATACAGTACGTTCATTGTAAAAATATAAAGTAGCAGTTGCATTTTGTGGTAACAACGTTTCCCGTGTGCCTCAACTGTCACAAAGGTCTGGTTATTTGAAAAAGTGCAAGTTTTGACTTGAAAAGCCTACTGTCATACTGAATGCCCAGTGCTCTCTCTCTCTCTCTCTCTCTCTCTCTCTCTCTCTCTCTCTCTCTCACACACACACACACACACACACACACACACACACACACACACACACACACACATTCAAGTTGATATAATCCTCACAAACAATTTTGCAGATTTAAAAATGGCGAAAGGTACTCAAGAACAAAATGTTGTTGGATGAAGATGAAGAGAAAAACAGGTGCAGTGTTGTGCAGGAAACAGACAAGGGACATGTAGATCTTTCAGACAACTACACACAATAGGAGCTACGGTGCAGGAGATTCAGGAATAATTTCATACACAAACCATATGCTAACCAACAAGACAACGTTGTTTATATTTGACTTAGTGGGAAAGCGATGAAATATAGACACTTTGGATTACACAAAGATGTCTCTATATTCAGTCTCTCTATAATCAACCTTTATGAGATCTCACGTTCTAAAGACAACAGCTTTCAGATGATTCCCCCAAAGGTGTCTATCGGGAAACACCTTTAAGGTGACAGGAGAGACCAGATAAGTAACTCATGATAAGTTCTCTACTGACATACACTGAAGAGAGGGACTTTCCATTATGTCACATTCATGCTCCTTTTGCAACACAAATACCGGGCTTTAATAAAGACGTGAGATAAAGCTCCCTGATTCTGGAGAATGACAACAGCTAGTTCTTTTCTCCAGCAAATGACGAACTGGATTTCAGACATTAAGACCCTTAGCTATGATTATTGAATGATTGCGTTGGTCATTGTATTGTTGTTACTACGCACAGTAACAACCGATAAATGATTCATTGATCTATGCTAAAGACACTATGAAAACAACGTGTGTAAATGAGTAAATTAGGGAGAAAAGAGGCTCAGAGGAAAACTTGACTGAAGAACAATAGTGCAAATAGTAGAAAGCAGCGAACTATCCTGTCTGTTATATTGCTCAGCTGAACTGAGAGTTGATATAGTATTTGAACCCATGTATGATTCATATTACATGTCATATCACCAATCATTTTATCATTACAGAACACTGGAGGTTGATTCCACATCAAAATATCATGTATCATGTCCAAATTAAACAAACGACGTAATACGACTGTGTAGATAGACATCATACCTACCTACTTGAATGTCACTCAAATATTCTGGGTGTCTTCCCTGCACATTCCCTCCTGAGACAGTTTCTGTAGCAGAAGTCCTCCTTTGGTCAAATGTCTGTTTATCCTTCATTGCACACGTCTCAACAAGTCATTATTTGTCTCCTCCTCAGCTCTCTGCTGGAACTGTCCATCTCTTGGTGTTCCTTTCCTATTACCTCGTTTAAAAAGTCACGCGTTCATACAATCTCATGTGTAATTATCTCTCTAGGGGACTGTCCCACAGCCCAACCAAGGTACAAGTATGGGTGAGGTGTGCAGAGTAGAACCACTACCTCAGCCTCCCATTTTGTTCTCTACACAAACAAAAACATGGGCTCAGGTAAAAGTACAATATAATGCTGGCAAGGCGAAAGGGGTATAGATCTAGTACTAAATCCAGCGCAAAACGTGCAAAAAACAAATGGAAGACCTCACTTCAAGATCTACAGGTAGGTATATACAGTTGAAGTCGGAAGTTTACATACACATTAGCCAAAAAATACATTTAAACATTTACATTTCTGACATTTAATCCTAAAAAATTCCCTGTCTTAGGTCAGTTAGGTACACCACTTTATTTTAAGAATGTGAAATGTCAGAATAATAGCAGATATAATTATTTCTTTCAGCTTTTATTTCTTTCATCACATTCCCAGTGAGTCAGAAGTTTGCATACACTCAATTAGTATTTGGTATCATTGCCTTTAAATTGTTTAACTTGGGTCAAACGTTTCGAGTAGCCTTCCACAAGCTTCCCACAATAAATTGGGGGACTTTTAGCCCATTCCTCCTGACAGAGCTGGTTTCACTGAGTCAGGTTTGTAGGCATTCTTGCTCGCACACGCATTTTCAGTTCTGTCCACACATTTTCTATAGGATTGAGGTCAGGGCTTTGTGATGGCCACTCCAATACCTTGACTTTGTTATCCTTAAGCCATTTTGCCACAACTTTGGAAGTATGCCTGGGGTCATTGTCCATTTGGAAAACCCATTTTGCGACCAAGCTTTAACTTCCTGACTGAATTCTTGAGATGTTGCTTCAATTTATCCCCCTAATTTTCCATCCTCATGATGTCATCTATTTTGTGAAGTGCACCAGTCCCTCCTGCAGCAAGTCCCTCCTGCAGCAAAGCACCCCCACAACATGATGCTGCCACCCCCGTGCTTCACGGTTAGGATGGTGTTCTTCAGCTTGCAAGCATCCCCCTTTTTCCTCATTATGGTCATTATGGGAAAACAGTTCTATTTTTGTTTCATCAGACCAGAGGACATTTCTCCAAAAAGTACAATCTTTGTCCTCATGTGTAGTTGCAAACTGTAGTCTGGCTTTTTTATGGCAGTTTTGGAAAAGTGGCTTCTTCCTTGCTGAGTGGCCTTTCAGGTTATGTCGATATATATATATTTTTTACTGTGGAGATAAAGACATTTGTACCTGTTTCCTCCAGCATCTTCAGAAGGTTATTTGCTGTTGTTCTGGGATTTATTTGCACTTTTCGCACCAAAGTACATTCATTTCTAGGAGACAGAACTCATCTCCTTCCTTTTTTTTACTCGGCAAGTCAGTTAAGAACAATGTCTTATTTTCAATGACGGCCTAGGAACAGTGGGTTAACTGCCTGTTCAGGGGCAGAACGACAGATTTGTACCTTGTCAGCTTGGGGATTTGAACTTGCAACCTTTCGATTACTAGTCCAACGCTCTAACCACTAGGCTACCCTACCTGAGCGGTATGACGGCTGCGTGGTCCCATGGTGTTTATACTTGCGTACTATTGTTTGTACAGATGAACGTGGTACCTTCAGGCATTTGGAAATTGCTCCCAAGGATGAACCAGACTTGAATGAACCAAAAATTCTGAGGCTGATTTCTTTAGATTTCCCATAATGTCAAGCAAAGAGGCACTGAGTTTGAAGGTAGGCCTTGAAATACATCCACAGGTACACCTCCAATTGACTCAAATTATGTCAATTAGCCTATCAGAAGCTTTTAAAGCCATGATATCATTTTCCAGAATTTTTAAAGCTGTTTAAAGGCACAGTCAACTTAATGTATGTAAACTTCTGACCCACTGGAATTGTGATACAGTGAATTATAAGTGAAATAGTCTGTCTGTAAACAATTGTTGAAAAAATTACTTGTGTCATGCACAAAGAAGATGTCCTAACCGACTTGCCAAAACTATAGTTTGTTAGCAAGAAATTTGTGGAGTGGTTGAAAAACTAGTTTTAATGACTCTAAGTGTGTGTAAACTTCCGACTTCAACTATATGAATGGAGGGGTTGGGAAGGGTCTGAGGGTGCCATCCCTTTGCCTCAGATTCCTGACTCACTTTTATATGTCAGTGGATCACGAGTAATGGTCGTCTGTAGAATGTCAAAATCCATCTGATTGTCCAAAACACACAGCATGTTGCTGCCGGATGTCATTGTGGCTGTGTCCTGAAACAAATGATGGAAGTCAACAGAAACTGAATTCCTCCTTTCCTCCTCCCTGTCTTTTCCCTTTTGCCTCTCCAGTTCATCCTCGTCCTCTCCACAGCTCAGTGCTACCTCATTCTCATAGCAGAAGGCGCTGGGGGAGTGGGGGGTTACAAGGTGCTGGGTGATTCTAGGGCTGGCTGGGAATAGTGAGTGGGAGGAGGCGGATGAGGCAGGCCGACTGGCCATCTCACTGAGCTCCTTGGCGCTGCAGTGGGGTGTGGAGGGCACCTCGTAGGTCTTGTGGAAGCGAGCATAGTCCACCTGATACTTGGTTCGGTCCTCAAAGATCACAGGCTCAAACCTATGACCCCATAGGATCTCCTTGGCCAGATAGGAGCTGCGGGCCTGGGTGGTCATGGCGGTGGCCTCCACCATGCCCTCCAAGATCACTACGATCTCAAAGTCATCAGACTCCAGATCAGCCCGGCTCACAGTATACAGGGGGCTGTCCTCGTCGATCTCATGGACGATAACCAGAGGAGAAACCAGAAAGAGTCTGTCTATGCCTTCGTCGTAGCCTACATTGAGATCCCTCTGCTCTAGAGGGATAAACTCTCCCTCTGCCGTGACGTAGGGTCGAATGAGCTGTGCCCGCACATGGGCCTCCACGATGTGGCTCTTGCGCAGGTTACCCACCCGCCACATGAGGCACAGCTTGCCATCGCGCAGGGAAATCACAGCGTTTTTCGAGAACAGCAGGGTCTGGTTCCTCTTCTTAGGGCGTGCCATTTTGACCATGATTGTGCCAAGCATGAAGGAGTCAATGATGCATCCCACTATGGACTGGACCACCACTGTGATCACTGCCACAGGGCACTCCTCAGTGACACAGCGCCACCCATAACCAATGGTGGTCTGGGTCTCGACGGAGAATAGGAAGGCTCCGACGAAGCCCTCCACATGAAGGAGGCATGGCTGCCACGGTTTCTGCACCCCTTCAACTTCACCAACCCCAAGCGCATTCCCTTCCAATCCTGAAGAGGAACTCATTCCAGGGTGCTCATCAAAATCCCCATGGGCTCTGGAAACTGAATAGAAGATTATTCCAAAAAACATCCAGGAGGACAGGAAGGTTGAGCAGAAGAGGAGTAGTAAGTATCTCCAGCGGATGTCCACGCAGGTGGTAAAGATGTCAGCCAGGTAACGTTGTGATTTCTCCTCCATGTTAGAGAATACCACGTTGCAATGCCCATTTTTCTTGACGAAGCGACTTCTTAGTTGGCTCGATCCTGTAGTAGAGATCTTTCCGTTGTAATTGTTCATCCTATGACCTGTGGCTCCTGATATCCTATCTCCTCCGGATGTGCCACTAGGGGAGAGGAACTGGCTATTTGGCGAGCTGTGGCCGTTGTGGAGCCCAAGTGTGGAGACTTTCAGGCCCTCCTCATCTGGCGCTGCGAAGTTGTACCTGTTGGGTTAACAAAAGGGGAAAGTATGGATAAATAAAAAAATTGATCAGAGTAATGCAAGAGATGTGAGAGTGGTTTGAGAGAGGGTGTAGAACAGGGAGAGTTGAGGTTATAATACATGTCCGTGGTCTCATAGGGCTATCTGTTCTTACCAGTGTGCCCTACAGGACACAGTGACTATGAATAGCTTGCCAACTCTGCACAGTGTGAGAGACATAATGTATGACTCACATTCTCTCATGCGTTTAAGACCGCGCTTAGGAAGGATATGCTGTGAATGAGAAATGTATTACAGTCCTATAAGGGTATCCTTCTTGAACACAAAGGTAGCATGAAATGTTGCTTTCTCACTTTCCTCAAGACCATTTGACCTACCTCTGGTAACCTCTTAATATTGATCAGACTGACCTGTCTCTCTCCTCTGGAGAGGATAACCTGGGAAGGTGAGTTGTGTTTAGCTATGTGAGAGGGATTGCGGTCATCACAGGTTTAGGGATTATACATGAGCCAAGTCTCTTGACAGCCTATGTTGACTGGGACATACAGACATTATATTGACCAATTTATAGTGCTCCATTGATCAGGAAACTATATTCAACCATATACTTATTGAATTTTTAATGTTTGCACTATTTTGGTTCCATTCATTTGATATTGAAGTTATGTACATTTGAAGTCGGAAGTTCACATACACATTAGCCAAATACCTTACTCAGTTTTTCACAATTCCTGACATTTAATCCCAGTAACAATTCCCTGTCTTAGGTCAGTTAGGATCACCACTTTATTTAAAGAATGTGAAATGTCAGAATAATAGTAGAGAGAACGATTTATTTCAGCTTTTATTTCTTTCATCACATTCCCAGTGGGTCAGAAGTTTACATACACTCAATTAGTATTTGGTAGCATTGCCTTTAAATTGTTTAACTTGGGTCAAACGTTTCGAGTAGCCTTCCACAAGCTTCCCACTTGAAATACATCCACAGGTACACCTCAAATTGACTCAAATTATGTCAATTAACCTACCAGAAGATTCTAAAGCCATGACATAATTTTCTGGAATTTTCCAAGCTGTTTAAAGGCACAGTCAATTTAGTGTATGTAAATTTATGACCCACTGGAATTGTGATACAGTGAATTATAAGTGAAATAATCTGTCTGTTAACAATTGTTGGAGAAATGACTTGTGTCATGCACAAAGAAGATGTTCTAACTGACTTTCCAAACTATAGTTTGTTAACAAGAAATTTGTGGAGTGGTTGAAAAATGAGTTTTAATGACTCCAACCTAAGTGTATGTAAACTTCCGACTTCAACAGTACATTGGCGAGCTAAGGTTGTCCATTTCCCTGTGATAACACAAATAAGGAGAAGCATTGTCAGCTTTGGGGACATAAGGTATGACCAGTGATGGAAAAAGTACCCAATTGTCAAACTTGAGTAAAAGTCAAGATAACTTAATAGAAAATTACTCAAGTAAAAGTGAAAGTCACCCAGTAAAATACTACTTGAGAAAAGGTCTAAAAGTATTTGGTTTTAAATATACTTCGCTATCAAAGGTAAATGTAGTTGCTAAAATATACATAAGTATCAAAAGTAAAAGTAGAAATCATTTCAAATTCCTTATATTAAGCAAACCAGACAGCACCATTTTCTTGTTTGTATTTATTTACGTATCGCCAGGGGCAGACTCCAACACTCGGACATCATTTACAATTAAAACGTGTGTTTAGTGAGTGTAAGATCAGAGGCAGTAGGGATGACCAGTGATGTTCTCTTGATAAGTGTCTGAAATCCTGTCCTGCTAAGCATTCAAAATGTTACAAGTACTTTGGGGTGTCAGGGAACATGTGTAGAGTAAAAAGTACATTATTTTCATTAGGAATGTAGTGAAGTAAAAGTAATGTAAGTGTAAGTAAAAATATAAATAGTAATATCCCCAAAATTACTTAAGTAGTACTTTCATTTTTACACCACTGGGTATGACACAGGTATGACAGAATCCATTCATGGCGTCCTCACCTGTTGGCCCGTGCTGTTCCCATGGCACCAGTGATCATCAGGTGGTCAGTAGGTCTATAAGTAGGGTGGGAGGCTGGACTCCGCCCTGGCAAGTAGTCTACTGCGAAAGATTTGGTATCGGCATGGCAACTGTCAATGTGTGCACGGACGGCATCCCCCGGTGAAGACCACTACAGGGAGAAAGATTTTACATTTTGCCAATATTCCTACACAGTACAGGTGTGGGATATTAATTTGACCTATATAGTCAGGGCTAAATAGTCCTGCAGCAAAATTATTCAAACATTTAGTCCATAATGTTGCTTGATCGGTGGTTATTTAGCTGGTCAAAATGAGACTACATGAAAAGTGAAATACTGTTAATATAACTGCAGGTTTTCAGTGAACGTATGAAATCACAAAGCTCATCTACATTTCCTGCTTCTCAGGAAAATTCTCAGCCAAAATAATAATGATAAAATTAAGATCCGACATCTGTACCTGTGCATCACCATATCATTTTGCACAGATTTTGATAACTATCCCTCAACATTCATAACTGATTTAGTGTGAGCATATTTTATTGAGAGAACTATGATTTGATGTGACCTGGTTTTTGGGTTACAAACAATCAGTTCTCGTCAAAAGTTTGGACATACCTACTCATTCAATGGTTTTTCTTTATTTTTACTATTTTCTACATTGTAAAATCATAGAGAAGACATCAAAACAATGAAATAACACATGGAATCATGTAGGAAGCAAAAAAGTGTTAAACAAATCAAAATATATTTTATATTTATATTCTTCAAAGTAGCCACCATTTGCCTTGCTGACAGCTTTGCACACTCTTGGCATTCTCTCAACCAGCTTTATGAGGTAGTCACCTTAAATGGATTTCAATTAACAGGTTTGCCTTGTTAAAAGTACATTTGTGGAATTTCTTTCCTTCTTAATGTGTTTGAGCCAATCAGTTGTGTTGTGACAAGGTAGGGGTGGTCTGTATATCTTCAAGTAAGAGTTCAGTCCTGAGACAATACACTTCTGTGTATGTGGCAGGGTCTACAGTCAATCACGGATTACAAAAAGAAAACCAGCCCCGTCACAGACCAGAATGTCTTGCTCCCAGGCAGACTAAATAACTTTTTTGCCCGCTTTGAGGACAATACAGTGCCACTGACACGGCCCGCAACCAAAACATGCGGACTCTCCTTCACTGCAGCCGACGTGAGGAAAACATTTAAACGTGTCAACCCTCGCAAGACTGCAGGCCCAGACGGCATCCCCAGCCGCGCCCTCAGAGCATGCGCAGACCAGCTGGCTGGTGTGTTTACAGACATATTCAATCAATCCCTATCCCAGTCTGTTGTTCCCACATGCTTCAAGAGGGCCACCATTGTTCCTGTTCCCAAGAAAGCTAAGGTAACTGAGCTAAACGACTACCGCCCCGTAGCACTCACTTCCGTCATCATGAAGTGCTTTGAGAGACAAGTCAAGGACCATATCACCTCCACCCTACCTGACACCCAAGACCCACTCCAATTTGCTTACCGCCCAAATAGGTCCACAGACGATGCAATCTCAACCACACTGCACACTGCCCTAACCCATCTGGACAAGAGGAATACCTATGTGAGAATGCTGTTCATCGACTACAGCTCATCGACTACAGCTCAGCATTTAGCACCATAGTGCCCTCCAAGCTCGTCATCAAGCTCGAGACCCTGGGTCTCGACCACGCCCTGTGCAACTGGGTACTGGACTTCCTGACAGGGGGTGAGGGTAGGCAACAACATCTCCACCCCGCTGATCCTCAACACTGGGGCCCCACAAGGGTGCGTTCTGAGCCCTCTCCTGTACTCCCTGTTCACCCACGACTGCGTGGCCATGCACACCTCCAACTCAATCATCAAGTTTGCGGACAGTGGTAGGCTTGATTACCAACAACGACGAGATGGCCTACAGGGAGGAGGTGAGGGCCCTCGGAGTGTAGTGTCAGGGAAATAACCTCACACTAAACGTCAACAAAACTAAGGAGATGATTGTGGACTTCAGGAAACAGCAGAGGGAACACCCCCCTATCCACATAGATGGAACAGTTGTGGAGAGGGTAGTAAGTTTTAAGTTCCTCGGCGTACACATCACAGACAAACTGAATTGGTCCACCGACACAGACAGCATCGTGAAGAAGGCGCAGCAGCGCCAGGAGACAAATTCAAATCCCCACTCATCTAATACTGAGGCTGAAGAAATTCGGCTTGTCACCAAAAGCACTCACAAACTTCTACAGATGCACAATCGAGAGAATCCTGTCGGGCTGTATCACCGCCTGGTACGGCAACTGCTCCGCCCACAACCGTAAGGCTCTCCAGAGGGTAGTGAGGTCTGCACAACGCATCACCGGGGGCAAACTACCTGCCCTCCAGGACACCTACACCACCCGATGTCACAGGAAAGCCAAAAAGATCATCAAGGACAACACCCACCCGAGCCACTGCCTGTTCATCCCGCTATCATCCAGAAGGTGAGGTCAGTACAGGTGCATCAAAGCTGGGACCGAGAGACTGAAAAACAGCTTCTATCTCAAGGCCATCAGACTGTTTAAACAACCACCACTAACATTGAGTGGCTGCTGCCAACACACTGACTCAACTCCAGCCACTTTAATAATGGGAATTGATGGGAAATTATGTAAAATATATCACTAGCCACTTTAAACAATGCTACCTAATATAATGTTTACATACCCTACATTATTCATCTCATATGTATACGTGTATAGTGTACTCTATATCATCTACTGCATCTTTATGTTATTCATGTATCACTAGCCACTTTAACTATGCCACTTTGTTTACATACTCATCTCATATGTATATACTGTACTCAATACCATATACTGCATCTTGCCTATGTCGCTCTGTACCATCACTCATTCATATATCTTTATGTACATATTCTTTATCCCCTTACACTTGTGTCTATAAGGTAGTAGTTTTGGAATTGTTAGCTAGATTACTTGTTGGTTATTACTGCATTGTCGGAACTAGAAGCACAAGCATTTCGCTACACTCGCATTAACATCTGCTAACCATGTGTATGTGACAAATACAATTTGATTTGATTGTGTTATTTGTGTCTTTATAGAGGCCAATGTCACAACTGAAAATACACCTGTCATTACTTCATTTCGGCGCTAAATAAAGACTTCAACGAAACTAAACAACGTGGTTCCAAATTTCCTAACGTCACGTAATATTAGAAAACGGCTCAGGGTTGTTTCTGTCATTACGTATCTATGTAAAAAGAATCCCTCTCATAATCCTAGCATCATAATACCTACGATACAAAACACTTAGAAATCCAAGATCAAGGTAGTAGTTGTAGCTTTATTTTGTGAAAACATACAAAGGTTTTGTGTCATTGTGAAACTACATCATTTGAGACCTTTGCACGAAAGGGCCAGTTTTCCTGACAGATCAACCGCCAGATGTGAGGATGTATGTGACAGTCCACAAAGCCAAACATGGTTGCCAATGGAATTGTCTGCAAGACAATGTACAATACAGTGACATTATTAGAATTGTTATCAATGTTTTTCACACTTCCCAGTGGTCTTATGTTGTGTCTTCTCCCACAGGTACTTCTGGTTCAGGAGGACAACATCAACTGAGGACATGATTACACTGAAGATCACATCCGTCAATATCGGAGTAATCATGACGCTGATCACTTTTTGGTTACAGGAGTTGAAATGAGACAGGTACAGATGCAGTGCTTGCAGGTGATTAGCTGCAAGCGGTTTCCATAGGAACCCTTTATTGTGGAATTTGGAGGGTGACTGTGTGGTGAAGCGAGGGGGATGGAGCGTATCGGTAAAGCCACTAGAGACATGGTGGAGGGGGCTAGTAAGAGCTCTTCAG
Source organism: Oncorhynchus masou masou (assembly GCF_036934945.1). Classification (NCBI taxonomy): domain Eukaryota; kingdom Metazoa; phylum Chordata; class Actinopteri; order Salmoniformes; family Salmonidae; genus Oncorhynchus; species Oncorhynchus masou. The sequence continues at coordinate 9,419,794 of NC_088226.1, read as the reverse complement.
GATGAGTCACGGAGAGGGGAAGATTCAAGATTAAACAGAACACATCTTAAACTGATTCACAGAGGTTTAACAAAATGACATCTAACAGTCACTCATCATCACAGTGTAGGGAGATGATGAGTGCATAGGAAGACTGAACTTTGAGGAGAGAAGGCCTGAATAAGAATCATTGTTACACAACACAGATACAGATACTTAATCCCCCTTGAGCAGGAGGTGTGTGTGTGTGTGTGTGTGTGTGTGTGTGTGTGTGTGTGTGTGTGTGTGTGTGTGTGTGTGTGTGTGTGTGTGTGTGTGTGTGTGTGTGTGTGTGTGTGTGTGTGTGTGTGTGTGTGTGTGTGTGTGTGTGTGTGTGTGTGTGTGTGTGTGTGTGTGTGTGTGTGTGCGTGCGTGTGTTGGCTGCGGAGGGGAGGGGAAACTTCCGTTACTGTATCTTTATGTGTACTTGTCTGGCAAGGCCATTCTTAACCCATAATCTCTTAAATTGCAGATGAATAGTCTCCTAATCTCTAGTCTCAAAGAAGTGATATGAAAGGCAGATCTAAGTAGAGTGACCTGGTTCAGATTTCACACTAATCCCTTACAGAGAGAGAAGAAACGGAGGGAGACGGTGCTGGTGGCGGACAGTGGTGTGGAAGGATGACGACGCCAACAGGACATCTCCTAAACCACGTCATACTTGTCCCAGGTTAATCACTGGAGTAGGATTACATACCATTTGGCATATGGGTTCTTACTGCACATCAAGACATATCTCATGGGTAGGGTTCGGTTGCGATGTGTTTCTTGTTGTCATTATCATTTTTTGTTGTATTTATTGATGACAAACCAATGGGATGTAGGCCTACAGTGAAACTAATAAAACAAGAGAAGAATAAAGGTGGACCCAACCACAAGTTTCTTGTTTTCTCAAACGCTATAGTTAAAGCCCATACCCCATCCTAAGTGAAAATAAAACATGCTATTCTAATACCAGACGCAGGGTTTGGCATTGTATAACTGAATTATAAAACATGAAGTGGCTAATAAGAGCCTGTTACAGCAGTACTTAATGTTGGCAGGTACAGAAGGAATGAGTTTGTCTATGTTGATCTTTATTTTCTCTGGCTTTGGTACATTTCCTGAATCCATTCAGATGCAAAACTTTGTCTGGTCAAATTAGATTATGATCATAATAAACTATTTGAATCTTGTCAGTTCCCCGAACAAGCCAGAAATTCAGTTGATCAATCCAATCCAGTCTGGGCTCTCAGAGATTTCACTAAGAAGGTCTACTGATATCATTTTTACAATGCAACAAGTGGAACAATTAAAAAAAAAAATATTCCATGAGCCACTGTGTCAAAGAAACATGACCAAATGACATCTGACAGTCTAGAAATTCCCATCACCCTTCATTTGTAGCAGATCAATTCCTGTCTCCCTGCGTGTCAATCATGTTGAACGATCTGGAACCTTCTCTGTCTGTTTACAGCTAGGGTAGAGTACCCTAATTAGGGTCAGTCAACAACAGCCCCCTACTAAGTAGTGATTGATTAACCCCAGTCAGCACAACCATTGCATGCATATGGCTTCAAATGATGGCTGTGTGTTTAAACAAGGAAAGTGTTACATAATGAAGGGCAAAGTAGATCAAAGTCATTATTTTTGCAGCTAAATAGGATGAATTCTCTGCTTTGTTAATTTTATTACTCTTTCCATTGTACTATTATTTTAATCTGTATAAATGTTGTTTTAGAAACGTGCTGAAAATTCTAATTATATGGGAAACCTAAGGTGGTGTTGGCTTTGTACTTGGAAAAAGATAATAACTTGTTTCATCGTTGCTAAATCCCAGTTTTTAGAACACAGATGCAGAAAGACAAGCGGGCTTTACCAGTAAGGATCGCCTGGCCACACAGAGTTAACTAGGATTATCCGTTTCATTACAACATCAACTTTCCTCTAATTTTCATAAACTTCTGCTCCCTGTGTTTATTTATATATCCCTCTCTTTCCCCCTCTCCTGTTTATTGCTCTGGTGTGCTGTAGGCTACTCGACAGATCCATCCTTTATCGACATTTTCCTCTGTACACATTTACTGTAGCTTTGACATTTGGATGTCATCCATTATTGTGAATGGGTCTGTAAACCCTGGGTTAATTCACTCTCAGTTTGTGAACAAAACATTGTGATGACCTCGAACACAGACTAAATGAGCCTAGAGAGGAGCAGGTCTTACTGCCATAACAGCAGGTGACTATGACTGATTCCTAGAGTTGAAATAAGATTGAACTGTATAATAAAGCTGCTGTTTGCTCTATATCCCTACACAGCAGTTTCCTTGCAGTGTATGATCATGGACTGGGTGACGCAGTGCCTCATTGAGCTCTAGATTGATGGAAGGACACACTTTAATGGGGAATGGTAGTGTATAAGTGTCTCATGCAAATGTCTTGAGCAGGTATTATTGTCAAATACTTAGTAGGAGATATCCAAATAACCAAGTTCACAATTATAAATTCAAATATTGCTCTGACCAGTTTAAATGTATCTTTGATAATTATTAATCTAGTTATTTAAAAAAAAAATCTTGGTTTAAACCAAGGTTACGCATCTTGTCAATAGTAGCATACCCAGGTGAGACCGGACAGCTGTTCCAGGAACCATGAAATAGAAGAGCCATTTGATTCTCACTGGTTTCAGAACAAGCCTTCATTATTTGTAGATTATCTTTTTGAAAATACATTTTAAAGACTGTGAAAATGGAATAGTAATACATTTTAAAGACTGTGAAAATGGAATAGTAATACATTTTAAAGACTGTGAAAATGGAATAGTAATACATTTTAAAGACTGTGAAAATGGAATAGTAATACATTTTAAAGACTGTGAAAATGGAATAGTAATACATTTTCACTTGGCGAAGTCTGTGAGTCCTGTTTCCCACCACAAACGTCTTGACATTGTAATGTGTATTGGACACTGGGGACCTTTACGCATTTTAGGTTATGATTTAGGAAAATTGATAAATAGGCCAGGCTTACCTTAAAAACAACAAGTTATTTTGTTGTGCAGCTTGCTTGTTGTTTCGATCCACTTCTGAATTATAACCTCACTTCTGAATAGTCCACGCACTCTTTGGAAGGAAGGACGTGTAACCCCAGGAGTCTCTGTTGTACGCCTTGCCTTTCGGCAATAGTCCTATTCTGTTCTGTTTCCACTCTCTTATTCCTTTAACATTAATCACACATTTTTGCATATCTTTATTGTTTTTTCCCCTTTTGTTTTTGAATCCTTTGTTGTCCTCTGCCACCTTCTAACTGTCTCCTGTAATCCGGTCAGTGCTCGCTCTCCTCCACAGACTCGTGCACTGGAGTCTCCAAATGCTGTGCCAATTTACTCTGTGCAAAGTGTGTGGGTTCCAGGGGGTGCTTGTCAGTTTGATTATGCCTCCCTCACGTCTTCATGTATATGTGTAGGCGTTAAATGATGCGCCCCCTTCTCATTTTACTGGTTGACTGCATCTCAAATCTATGTCTCATTGGAATAGTTGTGGTGAGATGAACATGAAGTAGTTGTAAGAATGGGTATCAAAGTTGTTATAACCTTGTTAATACACTACCAAGTCACTTGGACTGAATTTTGCGTACTGAACTCTGTATAGAATAAACCATAATTTCAGTTCCTTGAAATCTTTACCCACTCACCATGGCTCTCAGGCTGGTTTCTAGCCCACTATCTCTGCTAGTGCAGTCAGTCTCACTGTCAATGCATGTTAGTCTCCAACCACAGTCGTACACTCCCCTAAGGCACTCTGCCAGACCTAGTGCACTTGGTGTGGTAATCTTCAGTCCTTCACATAACAGGGCACTTTATAAAGTGTAGGATTGTAAAGTTGTTCTCTTTTTCTCTTGATTTTGCACGTTATTTATGAGAACAGATATTTATGAGGACAGTGTATATGGGATTTGTCTGAACTTCATCCATTGATATGACCTAATGGTCCGTGTGAAATCGGAAGTTGCGCTGAACTCTCATCATAACTTGACATGTTGTTGCTGTAATGTTGAAAATAAATTGCAGATAATTAACCTAAATGGAAACAACCCAGAACCGTATGCCAGTGCAGTATTCCTGATCTTGGGTATGGATGGAGCACAATTGTTTCTATGGAAACCATTTCCTTTTACAATCTTCTCTCTCCCTTTTCTCTGCTCCTAAATTATAGAGCAGAGGGGGCTTCTTTTCAATGCGCTCTCCTCCTCAATAGGAAGGTGGGAGTATATCTGTCCATATGACAGGCTCATAGAAGAGTAGTGAGGGGGTGGACTGAGATAGGTACCAAGAACAGACTGACGAGTGGCTGAGGGTAGATGGAGAATGGATGTTACGGGGCGAAAGGAGCTTGGAGAAATGGTACTATAGTATGAGCATTTGAGGTGTGTTAATGAAATCCAGATACAAAATATTTCTCCTGACATGTCGCTGGCCACTGACTCAGCTGACCTGTACACTGTAATGAAGGAAGGCGTGGCTATCAAAACGTTATGGAGACTAATCTGACACCCAGGGCTGATTACTGGCTAATAATACACATACAGAAGAGTCATTTTGTGGTCATCTTCTACTTCTACTGTAGCCTGTCTGGTCACTCTGTCTGACCCTTTATACTGTCCTCTTGGCAGCCAGAGACCATGACAGTTGTATAATGGTAAAAAAAGTCACATCTAAATCAATTTAAAGTGGTTTTTCTATTTTTTTTTAGATTAGCATTAGATATAGATTTATGTTATCTCTAATGTTGATCCATTCATATACCTTTATATTATCTCTAATGTTAATCCCATCATATACCTTTATATTATCTCTAATGTTGATCCTTTCATACACCTTCATATTATCTCTAATGTCGATCCATTCATATTCCTTTATATTATCTCTAATGTTAATCCCATCATATACCTTTATATTATCTCTAATGTTGATCCTTTCATACACCTTCATATTATCTCTAATGTTGATCCATTCATATACCTTTATATTATCTCTAATATTAATCCCATCATATCCCTTTATACTATCTCTAATGTTGATCCTTTCATACACCTTCATATTATATCTAATGTTGATCCATTCATATACCTTTATATTATCTCTAATGTTAATCCCATCATATACCTTTATATTATCTCTAATGTTGATCCTTTCATACACCTTTATATTATCTCTAATGTTAATCCCATCATATACCTTTATATTATCTCTAATGTTGATCCTTTCATACACCTTCATATTATCTCTAATGTTGATCCATTCATATACCTTTATATTATCTCTAATATTAATCCCATCATATCCCTTTATATTATCTCGAATGTTGATCCTTTCATACACCTTCATATTATCTCTAATGTTGATCCATTCATATACCTTTATATTATCTCTAATGTTAATCCCATCATATACCTTTATATTATCTCTAATGTTGATCCTTTCATACATCTTCATATTATCTCTAATGTTGATCCATTCATATACCTTTATATTATCTCTAATATTAATCCCATCATATCCCTTTATATTATCTCTAATGTTAATCCCATCATATACCTTTATATTATCTCTAATGTCGATCCCTTCATACTTGTAATAGGACAGTTGGACATGTTTATGAACAGGTCATATACTGTATGCTCAATGTCGATCTTTACAACAAACATAAGAAAGTAATAACTCAGAAATACCAGAGCAACATATTTGGCAAATAAGTAATGTCATTGAAGAATACTGTCTTTATGACGATATAGACCCTAGAACACACAACTAACTATACACTCACAATTGTCCCTTTGAAACAGACAGAAATGTTTTTGCTCTGCTATTACTTCAGGACTTAGCACTTAGATCCTCAGGAGAGGTTTTTCCACTCGGTACAGGGGAATGATGGAGGGCAATGACTTGCAACAGACGGAGAGACAGAGGGAGTGGATTATAATCACACTGCTGGACACAGGAACAATAATTTAGGAGCAGGGGACCAGGAAGGGAGGGTGAGGGGTGCCAAGCAAGAAGAGGGTGGTGATTAGTTTTGACGATGATTCAGATATTTAAGAGGATTGTAGGGTAGGCAGGGAGGTGGAGGAGATAAATATAGAGGGATGAAGAGTTGAACCAGGGAGATGGAGATAGTGAGTAGTTCAAAGCACTACACAAAACATGGAAACAAAATGATAAGCTCTCACTTGTCATTATGTGTCATAAACAGTTGAAAGCTCAAAAGAAAAGGTTAAACATTGTCAGGACTCTGCAAACCAAAAAAAACTTGTGTTTTGTATAGAAGTATAACAAAAAAGTTTTAAAAATGGAAGACAAAGTACACTACATGACCAAAAGTATGTGGACACCTGCTTGTCGAACATTTGTTTCTAAAATCATGGGCATTAATATGGAGTTGTTTCCCGCTTTGCTGCTATAACAGCCTCCACTCTTATGGGAAGGCTTTCCACTAGATGTTGGAACATTGTTGCGGGGACTTGCTTCCATTCAGCCACAAGAGCATTAGTGAGGTCGGGCACTGATGTTGGACGATTAGGCCTGTCTTGCAGTTGGCACTCCAATTCATCCCAAAGGTGTTCGATGGGGTTGAGGTCAACCGATTAATCAGAATGGCCGATTAATTAGGGACAATTTCAAGTTTAATCAGCATTTTTGAACACCGATTATGGCCGATTACATTGCACTCCAGGAGGAGACTGAGTGGCAAGTTTACCTGTTATGCGAGTGCAGTAAGGAGCCACGGTAAGGTGCTAGCTAGCATTAAACTTATCTTATAAAAAACAATCAATCTTAACATAATCACTAGTTAACTACACATGGTTGATGATATTACTAGTTTATCTAATTGTCCTGCGTTGCATATAATCGATGCAGTGCCTGTTAATTTATCATTGAATCACAGCCTACTTCGCCAAATGGGTGATTTAACAAGCGCATTCGTGAAAAAAGCACTGTCGTTGCGCCAATGTGTACCTAACCATAAACATCAATGCCTTTCTTAAAATCAATACACAAGTATATATTTTTAAACTTGCATATTTAGTTAATATTGCCTGCTAACATGAATTTATTTTAACTAGGGAAATTGTGTCACTTGTCTTGCGTTCTGTGCAAGCAGAGTCAGGGTATATGCAGCAGTTTGGGCCGCCTGGCTCGTTCCGAACTGTGTGAAGACCATTTCTTCCTAACAACGACGTAATTAATTTGCCAGAATTGTATAGAATTATGACATACCATTGAAGGTTGTGCAATGTAACAGCAACATTTAGACTTAGGGATGCCACCCGTTAGATAAAATACGTAACGGTTCCGTATTTTACTGAAAGAATAAACGGTTTGTTTTCAAAATGATAGTTTCCGGATTTGACCATATTAATGCCTAAGGCTTGTTTTTCTGTGTGTTATCATATTATAATTAAGTCTATGATTTGATGGAGCAGTCTGACTGAGCGGTGGTAGGCAGCAGCAGGCTCGTAAGCATTGATTCAAACAGCACTGCCCTGCCCCGGATCATTGCTGTAAACTCTGGACCTTGGCACCGGTTCACCGCTGCTACCGATTGGCTATAGTGGCTAACGCCACTGCTACGAAGCTAGCACCAGTTAGCCGTGAGCCAGGCGCATCTCTCGGCTAGCAAACTAAATTCTACAATACCTCTTTCGCCATCTGGCTTGGATTCTCTGTCGACACGGCGCCCCGCCGCACCACCACGACTGTTCTGCCGACGAATACTCCATCCGCTGTGCCTTCATCCGACCTCCGTTGGAGCAGACACTACTAACTTTAAACGCCGTGTCGCCCGAGTGCTAATGTAGTGGCGGCTCCCCTGTTCCATCTACTGCTGCCCTCTGGACACTATGATCACTTGGCCACATAGCTGATGCCTGCTGGACTGTCCATTAATCACGGTACTCCATTCTGTTTATTTTTTATCTGTCGGCCCCAGCCGCGAACTCAGGCTCTGTGTGTAGTTAATCCGACCCTCTCTGCCTAGTCATCGCAATTTTACCTGCTGTTGTTGTATTAGCTGATTAGCTGTTGTTGTCTCACCTGTTGTTTTAGCTAGCTCTCCCAATCAACACCTGCGATTACTTTATGCCTCGTTGTATGTCTCTTTCAAATGTCAATATGCCTTGTATACTGTTGTTCAGGTTAGTTATCATTGTTTTAGTTTACAATGGACCCCCTAGTTCCACTCTTCATACCTCTGATACCTCCTTTGTCCCACCTCCAACACACGCGGTGACCTCACCCATTACAACCAGCATGTCCAGAGATACAACCTCTCTTATCATCACCCAGTGCCTGGGCTTACCTCCGCTGTACCCGCACCCCACCATACCCCTGTCTGCGCATTATGCCCTAAATATATTCTACCATGCCCAGAAATCTGCTCATTTTATTCTTTGTCCCCAACGCTCTAGGCGACCAGTTTTGATAGCCTTTAGCCGCACTCTCATTCTACTCCTCCTTTGTTCCGTGGGTGATGTGGAGGTAAACCCAGGCCCTGCATGTCCCCAGGCACCCTCATTTGTTGACTTCTGTGATCGAAAAAACCTTGGTTTCATGCATGTCAACATCAGAAGCCTCCTCCCTAAGTTTGTTTTTCTCACTGCTTTAGCACACTCTGCCAACCCTGATGTCCTTGACGTGTCTGAATCCTGGCTTAGGAAGGCAACCAAAAATTCTGAGATTTCCATACCCAACTATAACATTTTCCGTCAAGATAGAACTGCCAAAGGGGGCGGAGTTGCAGTCTACTGCAGAGATAGCCTGCAAAGTAATATCATACTTTCCAGGTCCATACCCAAACAGTTCGAACTATTAATTAAAAAAATTACTCTCTCCAGAAATAAGTCTCTCACTGTTGCCGCCTGCTACTGACCCCCCTCAGCTCCCAGCTGTGCCCTGGACACCATTTGTGAATTGATCGCCCCCCCATCTAGCTTCAGAGTTTGTTCTGTTAGGTGACCTAAACTGGGATATGCTTAACACCCCGGCAGTCCTACAATCTAAGCTAGATGTCCTCAATCTCACACAAATCATCAAGGAACCCACCAGGTACAACCCTAAATCTGTAAACAATGGCACCCTCATAGACGTTATCCTGACCAACTGGCCCTCCAAATACACCTCCGCTGTCTTCAATCAGGATCTCAGCGATCACTGCCTCATTGGCTGCATCCACTACGGGTCCGCAGTCAAACGACCACCCCTCATCACTGTTAAACGCTTCTTAAAACACTTCTGCGAGCAGGCCTTTCTAATCGACCTGGCCCGGGTATCCTGGAAGGATGTTGACCTCATCCCGTCAGTTGAGGATGCCTGGTCATTCTTTAAAAGTAACTTCCTCACCATCTTAGATAAGCATGCTCCGTTCAAAAAATGCAGAACTAAGAACAGATATAGCCCTTGGTTCACTCCAGACCTGACTGCCCTCGACCAGCATAAAAAAATCCTGTGGCGGACTGCAATAGCGTATAGTCCCTGCGATATGCAACTGTTCAGGGAAGTCAGGAACCAATACACACAGTCAGTCAGGAAAGCAAAGGCCAGCTTTTTCAAGCAGAAATTTGCATCCTGTAGCTCTAACTCAAAAAAGTTGGAGAACAAGAGCACCACCTCCCAGCTGCCCACTGCACTGAGGCTAAGTAACACGGTCACTACTGATAAATCCATGATAATCGATAACTTCAACAAGCATTTCTCAACGGCTGGTCATGCCTTCCTCCTGGCTACTCCTAACCTCTGCCAACAGCTCCCCCCCCCCCCCCGCAGCTACTCGCCCAAGCCTCCCCAGCTTCTCCTTTACCCAAATCCAGATAGCAGATGTTCTGAAAGAGCTGCAAAACATGGACCCGTACAAATCAGATGGTCTTGACAATCGGGACCCTTTATTTCTGAAACTATCCGCCGCCATTGTCGCAACCCCTATTACCAGCCTGTTCAACCTCTCTATCATATTGTCTGAGATCCCCAAGGATAGGAAAGCTGCCGCAGTCATCCCCCTCTTCAAAGGGGGGGACACCCTGGACCCAAACTGCTACAGACCTATATCCATCCTGCCCTGCCTATCTAAGGTCTTCGAAAGCCTAGTTAACAAACAGAGCACTGACCATCTCGAATCCCACCGTACCTTCTCTACTGTGCAATCTGGTTTCCGAGTCGGTCACAGATGCACCTCAGCCACGCTCAAAGTAAAAAACAATTTCATAACCGCCATCGATAAAAGACCAAGGCTTTCGACTCTGTCAATCACCATATTCTTATCGGCAGACTCAGTAGCCTCGGTTTTTCTAATGACTGCCTTGCCTGGTTCACCAACTACTTTGCAGACAGAGTTCAGTGTGTCAAATCGGAGGACATGTTGTCCGGTTCTCTGGCAGTCTCTATGGGGGTGCCACAGGGTTCAATTCTCAGGCCGACTCTTTTCTCTGTATATATCAATGATGTTGCTCTTGCTGCGGGCAATTCCCTGATCCACCTCTACGCAGACGACACCATTCTGTATGCTTCTGGCCTTTCCTTGGACACTGTGCTATCTAACCTCCAAACGAGCTTCAATGGCATACAACTCTCCTTCCATGGCTTCCAACTGCTCTTAAAGGCTAGTAAAACCAAATGCATGCTTTTCAACCGTTCGCTGCCTGCACCCGCACCCGCATGCCCGACTAGCATCACCACCCTGGATGGTTCCAACCTAGAATATGTGGACATCTATAAGTACCTAGGTGTCTGGCTAGACTGTAAACTCTCCTTCCAGACTCATATTAAACATCTCCAATCCAAAATTTAATTTAGAATCGGTTTCCTATTTCGCAACAAAGCCACCTTCACTCACGCTGCCTAACATACCCTTGTAAAACTGACTATCCTACCGATCCTCGACTTCGGCGATGTAACTTACAAAATATCCTCCAACACTCTACTCAGCAAACTGGATGCAGTCTATCTCAGTGCCATCCGTTTTGTCACCAAAGCCCCATATGCCACCCACCACTGCGACCTGTATGCTCTCGTCGGCTGGCCCTCGCTACAGACCCATTGGCTCCAGGTCGTCTATAAGTAGGTAAAGTAGGTAAAGCTAGGTAAAGCTCTACCTTATCTCAGCTCACTGGTCACCATAACAACACCCACCCGTAGCACGCTCTCCAGCAGGTATATCTCACTGGTCATCCCCAAAGCCAAGACCTTTCCTTCCAGTTCTCTGCTGCCAATGACTGGAACGAATTGCAAAAATCGCTGAAGCTCACTAACTTTAAACATCAGCTATCTGAGCAGCTAACCGATCGCTACAGCTATACAGAGCCCATCTGTAAATAGCCCATCCAATCTACCTTGTGTTTGTGCATGTGTACCACGTAGTTACGTTTAGTTGTTTGTTTATTGATATATTTTGTTTTGTTTAAGTTTCTCATTAAATTAAATATATGGAACTCAACATCCGCTGCACCTTGGTCCCGTTCTTACAACAGCCATGACAGAATATCCCACCAAAAGAGGACCAAGCAACGTATCCATGAGATAAAGGAGTTTTGGACATGGGAAGAAGTGATGGGTGGATGCGAGACCCTTCCTTGGTGGCAGATGGAAGGTAATATTGGAGTGCCAGAGCCTGTGTGGGATTAGGAGGAGGAATTCGATGAAAGACTCCGGAGAAAGGTGGTAGCGATGAGAATGCTGCAGCACACTCGTCCTGAAGTGCGTGTCCCCAGTCCGGTACGTCCTGCACCGGCTCCACGCACTAGGCCTCCAGTGCTAATTCACAGTCTAGAGCTTCCGGCGACAGTTCCCAGTCCAGAGCTTCCGGCGACTGTTCCCAGTCCAGAGCTTCCGGCGACGGTCTACGGTCCGGGACCTCCGGCGACGGTCCATGGTCCGGAACCTCCTGCGACGGTCCACGGTCCGGAGCTTCCAGGAAAGGTGTCCAGTCCAGCTCCAGGGCAGGAGCCTTCCTCTGCGCCGGTGCCCAGTCCAGGCACGGTGTCCAGCTCCATGGCCGGAGCCTTCCTCTGCACCGGTGCCCAGTCCAGGCACGGCGGCAAGCCCAGCTCCATGCTAGGAGCCTTCTTCTGCGCCGATGCCCAGCCAAGGCACCGTGTCCAACCCAGCTCCAGGGCCAGAGCCCTCCTCTGCGCCGGTGCCCAGTCCAGGCACGGCATTCAGCCCAGCGCCATTGTCGGATCTGGGGTCTGGGGGGGGGCTACGACCCGCACCGGAGCCGCCACCAACACTAGTCACCCCCCCCTAACCCCCATTTGGTTTCAGGTTTTGCGGCCTCAGTCCGCACCTTTGGAGGGGGAGGGGGGGGGGTTTACTGTCACGCCATGTAGAGTAAGTCAGGGCGTGACTAAGAGGTATTCTAGTTTATAATTTCTATGTTGTCTTCTAGTTTATATTTTCTATATTGGTGTTTTGTATGATTCCCAATTAGAGGCATCTGGTAATCGTTGTCTCTAATTGGGGATCATATTTAAGTAGCTATTTTTCCCACCTGTGTTTGTGGGATATTGTTTTGTGTTTGTGCACCACATAGTCATGTTTAGTTGTTTGTTAATTGATATTGTAATGACCTGACTAGATCATAAAGGAACAATTGTCCAGACTGAGGCCTGAGTTTACGAATTGACGGTTTATTAACCCAACTTTACACAGGCTACTGTTTGGCCGTAGCCCACCTCAAATAAATGAAAGATACCCCACAAACCAAACGTGAGCTTCTCTTGTGAAGGCCAGACGTAAGAGAGAGAACAATGGCTAAACCTGATCTTAAATGCCAATGCTCCATCCCCCTCCACCAACCCCCAGGATGCCCGGCATCAGAACATTCCAGGCATTCCCGTGATTGGCAGATAGCAGGTTGATTGGCATGTCGGACCCCGCAAACACTGGTAAGTACAACACAACCCACTAATAGCCTAACACATAATACACAGCTGTCTGTGTGGGTCGCTACAATATATTTTTTTTGATTTAAGTTTCTCTTTGAATTAAATATGTGGAACTTAACATCCGTTGCGCGTTGGTCCCGTTCTTACGACAGCCGTGACAGTGTAACTCTATGTTTGTGTTGCACTGCTTTGCTTTATCTTGGCCAGGTTGCAGTTGTAAATGAGAACTTGTTCTCAAGTGGCCTACCTGGTTAAATAAAGGTGAAATAAAAAAATATATAAAAAAACTTTGCTGTAGGCTACTATTTACTAGTTTAAAAAAAATCATGCATGTCATATAAAATATATTCACCCCACCCAGTACTGTAATGAAAACCAGAAAGCATGTAGTCCTTGGCTCAGACAGTGTAGTAATGTGGGCTCAATAGCATGCCATTCCTGTGCAAGATCTTGAGAATCAGCTGTACATGTGATGGAAGAATGCAGAGGGTTGCAATTCCATTGAATTGGGGATAGTTTAACCAAAATATGTCACAAGACCTATAATTGCCTTATGTGTATCCCACAAAAAAGGTTCACTGTTATAAGCTAACTTTTTTGATGAATTTTAGCAAAATTCCCGGGTTTAACTTCCCATGGAAAATTTCCTGAAATTTACCCGAAGGTTTACGACCGTTTGCAACCCAAGTTAGGACAGTAGGCTAAACTATATGCCAGGCTTCTTCTTAACTGGTGAACAAGACTATTAAACCAAAAACATAATGGTAACCGCAGCCAACACTTTAAAGTATGAACTACTTTCATTGAATTAACTACTTAAATTGAAGCAGATGGGGTACCTTATATAAACATGAATTTCCCAAGCATTTAGGCCTACAATCATGAGTCTACGGGGATGGTTAATGATGGAGTTATTGGCCACAACCAATACTACATTATAATGTCGTTTTATATCGAGAGATAGTCCTGTAAAATAAACTGTTTACTTACTGCTATTTGTCTCCATCTGCTGTTGAAGAAGGTCACATACGGACTATTTCTTAGTGACAGCCCACTTCAGTGACATGCTCACGCTTTCACGCCCCAGTCTGGCTGTAATTTGAGCGCCAGAGGCAATACGGATTTTGCAGAAACTGGCAGCCACGTCACCGCCACAGGTCTGACAAACTTTCCCAGCCCTTTGCGGACAGTGCTGCAGAGGAATCCCTATGCAGAATATCTAGAATGAGCATTTATGAGCATTTGTAGTGATTTCCAAAGAACAAGAGGACATAACATTTGGGAACATTGGAGTTATTTTTTTTAGAGGAGTATCATTTTACATACGTTATTGTTTTGACATCGCCTGAAGACTACATTGAGGCCTCATTCTTACAGATTTGTACCAATATTTCGGCTCTTTATTTTTGGAATACCAAAACAGCACTATGAATATCTTCCGTCTAGCCGGTGACGTGTCACATATCGTTGCTATCATCATTCTATTAGTGAAGATATGGAGGTCCAAATCCTGTGCTGGTATGTTGACAGTGGGATTATTTCATATGCACTTGTTTACAGGGAAGTCTAGCTGTTAATTATTTATTGACTTGCTCATTCAGAGGCCTAATATATGTTTAACAAACTTAGGGACACATTGCCTGACGACTCAAACCTCTATGTTCACTAAATAGGCCTACTTCGTTTTTGAGAAGAAACTAACATCCGTGGTAGCCAGGCAAGTAATGCATCTGGCCATCTCAGTTGGGAAGTTGACCTCACACTCCTAGTACTGGTCTGAAAAACTCACGTCATGTTATGCACTCAGCAGTTCATTTGTTACTTTGTTGCAACAATGACTACAATTGGTTAGAGAGTAAATCAATTTGTCTTGTCTACTTCGACGCACAAGAATGTTACGTGGCAAAGAGTTCAGTCTAACCATATTTGCTTAAGGAGTCGCACCCTGGTCTGCTTTCTACCTCAGATATCCACATTGATGATGTTTTGCCATCCCCAGGTCATGAAATTAAATTGTTGCATATTTTTTATTTAACTAGGAAAGTCAGTTGAGAACAAATTCGTGTTTACAATGACGGCCTAGGAACAGTGGGATAACTGCCTTGTCAGCTCAGGGATTCGATCTAGCAACCTTTCTGTTACTGGCCCAATGCTCTAACCACTGGGCTACCTGCTGCCCCATATGTGAGACGAATGACTGTTGTGTGTTTCTGCAGGTATTTCTGGGAAGTCTCAGGTGCTTTTTGCATTAGTCTTTACTACAAGATACTTGGACCTGTTCACGAGCGTAATCTCCATCTACAACACAGTTATGAAGGTGAGGTAGACAATAGTATCCGACAAAGAAGCCAGCCAATCAATGATTTGTGTTCTAACCTAAACTCCTTCCCTCTGTCTTGTGTGCTCAGGTGGTGTTCCTGGCTTTGGCATATGCCACTGTGTACCTGATCTACATGCGATTCAGGAGCACCTTCAACTCAGAGAGTGACTCATTCCGTGTTGAGTTCCTGCTTGTGCCTGTGGCTGGGCTTTCCTTCCTGGAAAACTATGCATTTGCCCCCCTGGAGGTAAATGTGCCAGGTTCAATACGTACTGAACATACAGGTAACTGCCAAAATAAAGACGACACCAACTTAGTGTCTTAACAGGGAGTTGGGCCACCACGAGCCGCCAGAACTGTTAAGTGCGCCTTGGCATAGATTCTACAAGTGTCTGGAACTCTATTAGAGGGATACGACGCCATTCTTCCACAATAAATTCTGTCATTTGGTGTTTTGTCAATGGTGGTGGAAAATGCATCTTAGGCACCGCTCCAGAATCTCTCATAAGTGTTCAATTGTGTTGCGATCTGGTGACTGAGACACACACACCCTTTAAACCTCTACTCTAGTCATTGAGAGCTCTTCGAGCCATGATAGCCAAAATAATGGGCAACTGGGCATTTTTATACATGACCCTAAGCATGAGGAGATGGCTAATAGCCCTGGCTTTCAAAATACTTTGTATCCCTCATTTACTCAAGCATTTCCTTTATTTTGTTAGTTACCTATATCATTTAACCTATATCATTTAATTAGCTATTCTATCACATCATGGTATAGATCATGTAAATGAGGAGCAACTAAAACCCCAAATATTTGCTTTTGTGGAATATTGGCCTAGAAGTCTCAACTGCATATCTTTGGTGCACAGATCCTGTGGACCTTCTCCATCTACTTGGAGTCGGTGGCCATCTTGCCCCAGCTCTTCATGATCACCAAGACCGGCGAGGCAGAGTCCATCACCACCCACTACCTGTTCTTCCTGGGTCTCTACCGAGCCCTGTACCTGGCCAACTGGGTGTGGCGCTACCACACCGAGGGCTTCTTTGACCAGATTGCTGTGGTGTCCGGTGTGGTGCAGACGATTTTCTACTGTGACTTCTTCTACCTTTACGTTACCAGGGGTAAGTATGAGCCAGGGAGAGATGTTGACTTTGTATTGTATTTCTAGTACATATTTCATCCCATTTCCCTTTCCCTCTTTGCCTTTGTCCCTCTCCAGTGCTCAGAGGAAGTGGAAAGATGTCCCTGCCCATGCCCATCTAAAGAGAGTCAGTGCTGTTTTACGCGACAGTTGAGCAGTTCAGTAACTGAAAGCACCTCTGCCCTCCAATCATACTTAGTAATGGACTACAGTCTGCAGTGTCACAGTACCTACCCCCTGTATACCCTGGGGGGTATATACTGTACCCAGAGGGCAACTGTCGTGTTGTTGGTACCTGGTGTGTTTGTTGGTGTGCTTTTCCCTAGACTAAAATGACCAAAGAACGTTGTCCCATGTTTTTGTGCATGAGTGTGTGGAACTGAATGTTAATGGGAATTGAGTAAATTGAATACTGTGGGAATTTTCTTTTTTATTATACTTTTTTTAATGGAGGCAGATATTGTCCCTCTTAAATTAGTCCAATGGAGTTTGTGCCTTATTTTTCTTTTTCTAGTAAATGGCATATTTTGAATGTCTTATTACATCAAAATGGTGTAAACATTGTATATATGTGAGACATTTGTTCCGCTTTCCTGTCTTTTTACAATTTCTACATATAACAGTGACCAACCTTCAAGGCTTACATTGTTTCACCAAGCAGAGTTCATTGGGAGTCTTGTATTTAGGCTGCTCTGGGCGATATTTGCCATCCTTGTCAAGAGTTATGCTATGTTCTTCCCTTTATGGAAATAAGTCCATGGAGATGCCATACAGAACGCACTGTCATGTATGTACTCTTATATCCGTCCACTTCTTGACTGAACCAAGGTTCTTCTTAAATACGTTGTATTCTGTACTTTGATTTTTACCAGTCATTTCCATTCCTTTAATATTAATGCATTTCATTAAGCAGAACGAATACACATTTGTGATGTCACAGTTCAAACTAAATATATTTTCTATGCGATGAGGCATCAACCGTTATTTCTCACTAACTAGAGTTCATTCATATCTCAACATTTATTGACTACATTTTTAGACCAGGATTACAATGGCAACGGCAGATTAATGCTTCAACAAAATGGAAAGCTACATACACCAAGTATCTTGGTACTACTAAATGTGTATATGTGTGCCAAACTTTTACAGCTGTGGCGCCCATGTTGTAATGATCAACATTTTAATACAAAGAACCTTCATCATTTGTAAATCAGGTCAGTAAAAGGTATATTTACTGGTTCTTCGTGTTGATTACTTTAAATTGTGTTTCATCACACCAGGATGTTTACTCCTGCATACTCACACTAGCGATTCACACCATTTAAAAAAAATTCACAGCGCACTTGACTTTTCTATTGAGTACTCAATAATGAATGCCTGTTTACTCCCGTGGCACTATGACAACCTGGACAAATAGAATCACTTCCTCAACTGTCAGGGCTGGGCTTCTACAAAGGATGATGGTGACAGTTCTATTACAGTGGTATTACACTGCATTTTGTATTCTATCGACTCTTATTCACTTTCTGATCATTTACCTCCGTGTGTTAGTGCATTAATAGCTTCATCAACTATGACTGTCAATGGAAGAAAGTGCATCGGCGCTCTTTAGCAAGCCTGCCTTACGAAGTCATTGTGATGCTTTTTCAAAGAACACATTTGAGTGATAAATAAGTGTGTAAAAACTCATTTGCACTTCAGAGACAGAACAAATATACTGGTTATTTAAGACCCTCATCTTCTACCTGATAACCCAGCACCATACAGTGAATAATAGTGGATATTAAATGTCCCCGTCAGTGTAGGAGAGTTTTGCGGTGTTTGTAAAGCACTTTACTTCCCTCTCTCACAGCTCCTCCCACCACTTTGGCAGCTGATGTGATTGACAGCGGTGTGGTAGCCAAAGCTGCTGCCCTCTCTATCGCCTTAACCTTTTTCACTGCTTTCCCTTTTCCTTTGCTTGTTACTCCAGCTCCCTCTGCCGCCCCCTTCCCCAGGGCAGACACCAGCTCACACCAGAACAACTTCTCTGCCTTCTTTCTGGCTGCCTCTTCCTCTCTTCTCCTCTCCTCCTCTTCCCTCCTTCTCATTCTCTCTGCCTCCGGTCCCTGAGGCTCTGGCCCTGTCTTCACCCCATCCTCCTCCTGCTTCAATGGAGTCATCCTTCTCTCTCCCAGAATTGCCTCCTGGTACATCTCGTTGGTGTAGAAGCCACCTCCGTTCTGCGTCACCATCTTGTCTATCTTCTCCAGGAGCTCTGTGACCTGAGTGCAGTCTGTTATCTTGTTGCTGTTGTTAAAGACATGGTAGCCCCCCTGACATCTACTCACAAACTCCTGGAGCTCCTGGCTCTCCTTCAGGAAGTCTTCCATGCTTTTTCCCTGTAGATGGTCACCCCAGGTGAACAGTACTACTGTGTATCTGAGGACTCCTGGTCCAAAAGTGGCCTTGACCCACTCCAGGGCATCCCGCTCCTCCTGAGTGAACCTGCCAGGCTGAAGGGTCACCAGGAAGGAGTGGGGGCCAGGGGCGGACAGCACCACACAGCGGCCTGTCTCAGCTGTCACCTCCTGAGGGGAGAGGCGCGTGTCGAAGAACCCTGGGGTGTCGACCACAGTGAGGTTCCTCCCAGCCACAGCTCCACTCTGTCTGTCACACTGACCAGTTACAGAACATGAAGAGATGTCCACCCGGAATGCCTGCCTCCCTAGGATGGTGTTACCAGAAGAGCTTCTCCCTGCGCCTGTCTTCCCAACCAGTACCATCCTCAGCGCCCCACTGTCAGGCTCCGTTGATGCTTCACATGCTGTGACACAAATTACAGTCATTTATACTGACCTAACCAATCTAAAAGTGTAACCTACCTTGAAATTACTATCTGACATAGGCCTACTGTTGTCCTATTATCACCCATATAATATGTAGGTCTATTATATTTATAATGGTTGGGGGCTGAGATGTATTTAGCCTACATTACAGATTTCTGAGTGCTGCTGTTTATTTTCGGTGGAAGATGTTAAAAAATGCTATACAAACGGCATATTTTTTGATGCGCAATGGAAAATCTACCTGCTAGCAACAACGACAGTAGGCTATTACTGTTTCAATAGTCTCTCACCCAGATTCGAGGCAGCACATTCCAATGACGCCATCTCCACTGTCCCACGTGAGTTAGCCATGGCGAAAACGGCTGCAACTATGGATTATCCGTGGAAAACCTAATATGCACTGAAATAAGAGGGTCCTGTCTTCGGTTGCGTTACTTGCATATATTACCAGCACCTCCTCATTCTTATTGAGAAATTACATATATTTGTATCCATGTCATTTTTCTTTTCACCCGTTTACATGCCGTATCTACGATGCAATGCTGCAGAGTCAGACCATGATGTCATTGTGATAATGCGCATGTAACAGTATAGCTTCCGTCCCTCTCCTCCGCACACGCGACCAGCCCGCGCTGACTAACTGACACTGTAAGCTTACCTGTGGTCAGTTCTTTGATCCTACACTGTCAACTTGCCGTTCATGCTTACATTTTGTTTTTCGCATATAGGGTGAATTCGGAAAGTGTGGGACGTCATATAAACTGGGACAGCTTTGTCCTGAGGTGTTTATGTCTTGGTCTGACAAAACTATTATTACTAAACTATTACTACTAGACTATTATTACTAAACTATTATTACTAGACTATTATTACTAAACTATTATTACTAAACTATTATTACTAGGCACTTGCAGAGAAATCAAATTATCGAAATCATATCACTTAATTTATAAACATGTCATAAATAATTGCACTGTGCCAAACTGTAAATATGCGTACTAGTACTTTGCGGGTTGACTCCAGTGGAGGCTGCTGATGGGAGGATGGCTCATTATAACGGAACAAATGGAATCGCATCAAACACATAGAAACCATGTGTTTGATACCCTTCCAACTATTCCTCTCCAGCCATTACCCAGAGCCCGCCCTCCCCAATTAAGGTGCCACCCCCCTCCTGTGGTTGACTAACCCGCCATCCCCAACCTTTTATCTGTCAACAGGACCCTGGACAGGACTGACTGGTACGGACGTGCCCCTGGGGCAAGATTGAACAGAGACAAGACAAAAGCCCAATTTCTCAAACCATGGGCAGGTACTGGGGGTAACGTTTGACCGGGAGGGAGGAGGAAGCGGCAACTGGAGTGGAATCCTGGGGACTGTACGACAGAGACTGGGTTTTTGGGGACTTCGACAGCTGACTTGTGACGGCAAGGTTTTAATCATTAAAGCTGTGATTTTACCTGTGCTGCTGTTATTCAGTTCTGTTTATATCCCCCCACGAACAACACTTTTAGCTCTGGAACGGATGCTGTTTCACTTCCTGTGGGGAAGCATGTCGGAGAGGCTGAAGAGGGAGGTGGTCAAGAGACCCAGGTCCAAGGGGGGGAAAGGCTTGCCTGACCTCTACTTGTTCCTGGGCAGCCACTATACAGCGTTATATCTCACTTGGAAGCCACGGAATGGAAGCCACGGAAGCCCTGGGGTGGTACAGAAGAAAGGGGGCCTTGACCCCAGGCGAAGGGTCTGTAATGGTGTGGGGATTGTTTTCTTGGCAAACGTTAGGTCCCTTGACACCAACTGAGCAACGTTTCCATGCCCCAACAAATTCACTTTTCTGGGTGTACCTAATAAACTGACCACTGAGTGTATATTTCCACACTGTGACATTGGAATAATACAGTGAAAATTATGATGATGCCCTTTTAGTGTATGAGCTGCTTGAAAAGATCGCCTGAAATTTCTGCCTGTTTTGGTGGGGTGGAGTTTTGGCCTTCCATGTTGACATCACTGTGTGGTAAATTAGTTAATAGACCAATAAGAAAGAGAGTTCCAAACATCTCTGCCAATAACATCTTATTTTCCTTTTTCCTCTTCCCACTCAGACCACTCCCAGACAGTCAGAGCAAAATTCTTGCTTGAGAAAATCCCCTTCGTTAAAAAGCTATTTGTTTTATTTTTTTGACTATTTTAATTGGAGAAAAAAAATCACAGTAAGGTACTTAATTGTTACCCATAAATTATTTGATATTGAGATAAAAATGGCTGCATTGGACCTTTAATATTGGCATTTTGAATTGATATCCTCACACATATCTTCACCTTAATACCCAGTTGGCCTGTGTAACCTTCTCAAGTACACACACGTTTCTGAAAAGGAAAATGTAAAAAAAGATAACTAACTTTCGTCTTAGAAATAAAATGTGGAACAACACAAATACAGCTGAAAATATTTTATTTGGTCATTTCATAAATATAAACCATTCAACTGATTTTACTATAGACTAGTGTTACGCCCTGACCGTAGAGATCCTTTACTTTCTCTATTTGGTTAGGTCAGGGTGTGACTTGGGTGGTCAATCTAGTTTTTCATTTCTAGGTTGGCCTAGTATGGTTCCCAATCAGAGGCAGCTGTCTATCGTTGTCTCTGATTGGGGGATCATATTTAGGCAGCCTTTTTTCCACCTGTTGTGTTTGGGATCTTGTTTTTTTAATGTAGCCTTTTTGCAGTCCAAAGCTGCACATTCGTTTTGTTACTCTTTATTGTTTTGTTGCTGGTTCACATTAATAAACATGATGAACGCCTTCCACGCTGCACCTTGGTCCAATCCTTCCAACAATGTTCGTTGCTACTAGCTAGTTGTGTGTTATAAGGACAAAAGTGCAATGGATTAATAGAGCACAATACGGTAAAGACTATTTTACATTGAACAAAAGAGAATAGCAGTTGTGGATATAGACAATCATAAATCAATTCAGTTTAATACAACTTGCAACAGGGAGACATCTCGCATACAGAAGCACTGAACATGTCTAGCAGGTCTCTTGGAGACAGGCCTTTTATATCACCACTGGAACAACTACAGAGAGTCAGATAATGTGATGAGAAAACAACCATGAATATCCCACCGTTTGCCAAACTCGCTTAAAGGCACTGAAAGGATATTAAGAATTAGTTGAGAATTGGTTGTCAAATTCTTCGAGAGGCACGATGAGTAAGTGCAATGTATTTCGGTGTAACGTTCAGTTCTAATAATATCTGGATACATCAGGATGCCTGGTTAGAGGAGTTCACCCACTCAACCTGGCTCCTGGCTGGCATGCTGCCCCCCCTGTTGCCAGCATGTATCATAGTGTCCTCTGTAGGTAAATCCCAGCTCTGGGCAGGTGTGGTCCTCACAATGGGAAGAGGGGCAGATGTGGCCAGCCCGTCTAAATGACCTGAGAACAGTGTATCTGCACAGGTTCTGTCTCCTAAACTAAGGCCTGCTGTCAGTGAGTTCGTATCATGATGCACATCAGAGAGAGAGCAACCCTTAGGTCCACTCATCAAGTCAGAGTTTAGTCCAAAGAAAGCCTCGCTTTCACTGACTCCAACACTTAAACTGTCAAGCATATCCATCCTCCCAGGTACAGGGTCCTCCTCCCTCTCTTCATCTATCAGACTCAGTGTGGGGAAGATGATGTCCAGCTCTGGTAGAGGCAGGATCACATCACTGACAAAACTGTGCGGATACTCCAGTTCTCCACTGTAGGCAGCTGGCAGGTTCACAATGTCATGATCTGCCACCTCTGATTGGGCCATAATGTTATGATATACCACTTCTGATTGGGCCACACTGTCAAACCCAACTCCTAACTGGTCCAGGCTGTTGAACGCCACAACAGGCTGTTGGGCACTGAGGTCCACGGGGTACCCCCCTTTGCTAGCCCCCTCAATTAAACTCACAGCCTTTTCATGGACCCCCGGGATACATATTGGCTCAGAGATCCCACTGCTGACACCAACGTCTGTAACAGTGCAGGTAATGCTCTCTAGAGGCAGTGGGAGGAGAGGGCCAACAGAAAGGAGAGTTAGGTACATCAAACAGACAAAAGAAGTGACTGAATATCAAACTGAGGAATTAAGTGCATCACAATATAAAATTATTTTCCTCTCACCCCTGCCTCCTTTCTAATGCTCCAATCAAAGACAGTGAATAAATACATTTACTATATCTACTACATTAACAAGTCACCTGATATTTTCTTTTGAGGGAGTATGCGCTGGGGCCAGACTCTGGTGGTAGGCCTGTCATCCTCCTCATCGTCTGGGCAGGCAGGTGGGTCTCCTCCCATGACCAGGCCCAGAGGCACCGCCCCCACCCACTGTTTAGAGCGGACACACTGCAGGACATCCATGATCCACCGGGCCTCACGCCACACCACCTCAAGACTCTAAACAGGGCAAAGGGACAGAGAGGCAAGGGGGCTCATTCCCTCTCATACACACATACTGTCCTCCTTTTATGTCTATTTTATTACTCTCTATGGGTAGTCTACCTGTGAGAGCTGAGTGATGTGACCAAGGCGGTCTCTGGCCTCCTGCACCTCCTTCGTGTCCAAAGCTTCTCGCAAAGCCTGCTGGGACAGATGAGCGTCCAGCTCCAACCGAACCCAGACCTGACAGTACTGAGACAGGAAGTCTTGCTCGTACGTCCAGAAGTGCACTGTGAGACGTGAGGATTAGACAAAAATTTAAGCTCACCACCACTGACAGTTTACTCTGAGCAAAAACATAAATGGCATGACACGTCTTATATTCTCTATGTTGTCCATGAACCTTTCCCTCAACGTCAATTAGCAGCTAACCGATCGCTGCAGCTGTACATAGTCCATCGGTAAATAGCCCACCCAATTTACCTACCTCATCCCCATACTCTTTTGCACACCAGTATCTCTACCTGTACTTGACCATCTGATCATTTATCACTCCAGTGTTAATCTGCCAAATTGTAATTATTCGCCTACCTCCTCATGCCTTTTGCACACAATGTATATAGACTCTTTAAAAAAAAATTATACTGTGTTATTGACTTGTTTATTGTTTACTCCATGTGTAACTCTGTGTTGTTGTCTGTTCACACTGCTATGCTTTATCTTGGCCAGGTCGCAGTTGTAAATGAGAACTTGTTCTCAACTAGCCTACCTGGTTAAATAAAGGTTAAATGTTTTTTTTTCAACAATTAGACCAAGGAGCTAATCGTGGACTACAGGAAACGGGGGGCGAGCACACGCTCATCCACATCGAGACAGGGCTGCAGTGTAGCAGGTCGAGATTTTAAGTTCCTCGGTGTCCAAATCACTAAGGACTTAAAATGGTCCACACACACACACACACAAACAATCGTGAAGAAGGCACGACAGAGCCTCTTGCCCCCCGGGAGGTTGAAATCATCAAAAAATTCTACAACTGCACCATTGAGAGCATCTCGACTAGCTGCATCACTGCTTGGTATGGCAACTGCACCGACGTCGACCACATGGCACTACAAAGGGTGGTGTGGACAGCCCAGAACATCACTGGGGCTGAGCTCCCTGCCACCCAGGACCTCTATATCAGGCGGTGTGAAAGGACGGCACAGAAAATTGTTAAAGACTCCAGCCACCCCAAAGACTGTTCTCTCTACTTCCGCAAGGCAAGCACACTCACATAACATGCACATACATTCATACTAACTCTACACACACGCACACACACACACACACACTCACGAACAATCATCAAATACACTGCTGCTACTCTGTTTATCATATGTCCCGATGCCTAGTCACCTTACCCCTATACATATCTAACCCTCCCACTCCAGTATCCCTGCACAGTGTAAATAAGGTATTGGCACTGACCCTGGAACTGATCCTGTATTTAGCTTACTTACTTTCTCGTATTCTTCTTATTTCTATTTCTGCGTTTTTGTTCTACTTTACTTTGTATAACTTTTTTTATAGTACTACTAACATTGATTACTGCATTGATGGGAAAGAGGAAACAAGACATTTTACTGTACTTGTGCATGTGACACTAAATACTTGAAACTTACACCCAATCCTGGCACCAATACATACCCAGCTCAAAGATCTGCAGTGGCATTGTGAGGCCTGGCTCCTTGGTGCCCACTAGGGGCCAGTAGCTAGAACTGAAGTCTTCACTGGGGGGCAGCAGGAGCAGCATGGACATCTTATCCCCAAACTGCAGCAGCTCCCGAGTGTACACACCGTACTGATACGCCTGTAGGAGAGGAGAGCAGGGAGAAAGAAGTGATGATCAGAGGATGAGGACAAGAGGTGAAGAATATCAAGAGAGAGAAAAAGCAAAAAGAAAAGAATAGAGAGAGAAGACAAGAGGAGGTAAGAGAGGTGCATCACATGAAACAGTATAACATTCAAATGAGATCTAAAAGCATGTGAGTTGGAGAGTAAGTGAAACCATGGTTACCCTGTAGAGGGGGATGTTGAGCTTTGTCAACAGGAGAGTGACAGCGGCCCTGAGTGACCTCACAAAGTCCCCCAGCCCAGAGCTGTCCATCGAGGTCTCACCCACGTCCTCTGGGTCCTCATTGACTATTAACATGTTGTGGCTTTGTAACCACGCCCATTCATCGCTAAAACAAAAATGCAGCCCAAGACACATCACAAGGAACTATCATTAGCAATGATCTCATCTGACCAGTCAGTAATCCTTAAAAACACTAGACAAACATTGAGGACACACTTCATTCTAAGTATTATACAGTATACTACTTCATCATCAGCTATACCAGGTCAGAACAGTTTAAAAGTCTGTCTGTACGTGGCAGTGCATACTGAACTCAGTGGTAAGCTCAGTGGTAGTATGTTATCTGTGTTACCGGGACACATGGGGGTTGTGGCGCACTCTGGCGTGGCATAGCAGGTTGGGCAGCCTCTGGGGCACTAGAACCCTGATCTGCTCCACTGTGCTGCACAGCTTCAAGATGCCCACGTACAGGCCCGGCTGGGCCCACTGGACACTGCGTCTGTGGAAGGACAGCTTCTCCTGGTGAGGGACACAAAGAAAGGCATCGTTGTATTAGCACATTAAGAAGCTTTACTACTGTATATAAACACGAGCACAGTGTCCCAACCAGGAAGGGTCACCTTGAGCTGCTCTGTGAGGGTGTCCATGGCAGTAGGCTCTGGGAGTAGAGGGGTCCTGCTCCGGTTCTTCTCCAGCCAGGCCAGGGGGACCCAGTGGAGAGGGAGGTCCGGGGGTTTTGTGTGGGCCGCACAATCCTTCACTGTCACCAGCAGGACGTTACCCTGCCTGTCCTTCAGAGGCTCATAGTACACCTGCCCCAAGTCTACTGTCCCCAGAGAGGACTGCAGAGAGAGGCAGGGAAGGAGAGAGGGAGAAAAGTATGAAATAAAATAAATAAAGAGTGAAAACAAATAAAGAGTGAAAAGGAAAGTTAACAAGAAACAGGCAGTGGAAGAGAAAGCTCAAAGAAAAGGTTGTCTCTTCATCTTTGCTAGGTGCTTTATTGATGAGAAGGCCATATACAGTGACCTATCAGTGTACAATATCCTTTTTGTCACCTGTAGTTGTGCTACAGCCTGCAAGATATTGTGCCTGTTCTGAAGTAGTGATGAAGAGGAGGAGAGAGCGGAGGAGAGGGCCTGCTGGAGCCAGGGCACCTGTTGCCACGCACAGGACAACTATAAGAAAAAGAGAGAGGGATAGAAAGATAGAAAATAGACAATGTACATTTGGAACATATATTTCACACAGGTATACCTCCCAATGCATTCAATTAGATTGACAGCTAACCTTGGCAAACCAAAGGAAGTCCTGAGAGACGGAGGTGGAGCAGCACTTGATCTCCACCAATGGGAGCTGGTCATCTGCTGTGACCAGGATGTTTTCCTTTCTGTAGAACACAGTTGCCAGGTATACACCCCTAACAATGAGACAAAGAGGAAGAACAGAGGAGAGAATAAGATTAGTTTCATCCTAACGAAGGAAGACAGAAAAGAAATGAATAGAGAGATAGGTGCAATAAAGGGAGGGCGGAAAGGGACTGAAACTCTTGTTTGAAGAGTAGGGGATGTACTGAGGGAACAGAGGCAGAGTGGGATCTTTCTCTAAATGTAACCATGGGTGAGGTTAGTGGCAGAGATACAGAGTTGTTGGGTGAGGAGCACTGCTATCTCACCTCTGTAGGAGACGGACAAACTTGGTGGCAGACTGGAAGAGCAGCTTCAGGCTGCGAGACATAGACAGGCGCTTACTGGGGCTCTGGGGCTTGGAGCTCTCTATGGGCCACAGGACAAAGGAATGAGACATTCAGACATGGAGGACCATGTGAAAGAGCCAGAGTGACTGATACTGTTTACATTCTCATGTATTATACAGGTATTGAATGTACAAGGATGTTGATCTTACACAAATCATTTGAGTAGTATATTAATTCCACTTGTATGAGAGGCAGAACTGATGGTTCAAGAAGTACACTACCTATACAGTATCCCTTGTAGTGTGGCTCTCTGGTCTGCTCCAACAGTCTCCTGGCTAGAGCCTCCTTGTTCCTGCTTGGAGTTTTCACTCCCATACACTCCCTCCAGCCTGCAGAGGGACACAGGCCACTAGCATTCACTGGTATTCATTGTGGAGTCATATGATCCAAGGTCAGCTGTTTTTTTCAAATGGCGAAGGTTGGTATTTGGGGAGCTGCTTCTTGATCTGTGATTAGTGGCAACTTCTACACAGAGCATTGATGATAATATAGAATATCAGAAAGCTCTTTTGTCTGTCTGTCTGCAGTTCCATTTACTCACTGGAGGGGGCAGCACTGACTGGGCTGGAGCTCTGAGCCGGGCCCCATCCCTTCACATTGTAGGCGGTCACTCTCACAAAGTAGTGCATTCCCTAAGAGACCAATACATTATCATCATGACTTAACCCTACGAACAGGCAGACCAGGGCAAATAACAAATAACAAATAACATCGTAGTTGTTCATTTCTGCAGGTAGCTGAGAGAGTTGTGGTTATGTGCCTCCTAGCCTCAGGGTGTTCTGGTTTAGGAGATGTGACCGGGGTCGTGTGTGTCTTACTGTCGTGAGTCCTGTGATGCTGTGGATGGGGGTCTTAGTGTCGATCACCTGGGCTGAGCCAAGTATACTCTTGAAGTTCGCAAAGGTGCTCCATTCCACTGTAGGAGGTGACAGGAAGAGAGACACGGATGTATCTATGATATTGAGGACTGAGTGGTAATTGCAATAGTGATTAGAGTTGGAGTAGTAGAACCCCACCTCTGTAGCGGGTGATCAATCCAGTGGCGATACCGGTTGGCTCTCGAATGGACACAAACAGGGAAGAGGCACTGGTCACAAACAGTGACACGCTACTGGGTGGGCCAGGGAGGTCTAGAGGACACAGAGAGATGGAGAGACACACAGACAGTAAACACAGACTTGGAGCAAAAAGTACATAACATAAACGAATCAATGAGACTGGCTTGAGTGCATCATACTTGTCCTTCATCACCCCTGACCCCTAGCCTCTGACCTGTGTGGTGGAAGCTCTCCCTCATCCTGCAGTACAGCTGCTGCCGCAGAGTCCAGAGGTGGAGCTGCCTCTGTATGTCGGCCTGCACATGTGGCCCCGCCCCTGCTCCACCCAGTAGCTCCTCCCTCCTGTCCTCCACCTGCCTGTCGGCCAACATCACCAGGGCATCCAGCTTGAACAACCACTCCGCTGGAAGACACACTGAGAGAAAGAGAGGGGAGGGGATAGAGTGGGAGGGAGAGATAATATAGCATTGTTAACACAGTGTGGGAACAAGATTGAGTGAAAGGGTGACAGGAATTATATCTGTAAACATTCCATTTAACCATCATTCACTAGTAGTCACTACCCCAAAAGAATAATGTCTTAATGTACTGGATGATCCATTGTTTGTGTGAAATGTGTACAACTGTTACTTGACTATCTCTTGATTGCACTGATTCAATCTACGTCACTGTGTAAGACTCACAGACGGGGTTGTGTCTGGCTCCTGCCTTTGTCAACACGTGCAGCAGAGGGGAGTTCTGGGTTAGAGCAGCCACGTCCAGAGGTACCAGGCCCTGCTCACTCACTCTGTTTACACCTTTCTCCCTCTCTCTTTCCCAGTCCTTCTCTTTCTTCTCTTTATCCTGTCCTCCTCCTCTGCCACACACTCTGTCCCTGCATAGCAGGCTCTGCACCGCCAGGGTGTCCTCATTCTCCACTGCCTCCCACAGGTTCTTATACTAACACAGGGGAAGGAGAGGGGGATTGAGTGAGGAATGAGAAACAGGCACATGGAGGGATACAGGGTAAGAGGGTACATCGTCATGGGTAGGTCAGAAAGATGCAGGAAGAAAACGTTACTTTAGATGATAGTATGGAACAACAATATAAGACAATTCTCAAAGATAAAACACCCAAAATGGATCCAAAATTCACTTTCTCTCAGGATGTCTTACTGTGTGAGTGGCCTTGCATGGATGTTTCGGCATGTTTGTCTCTCCGGAAAAAGAGGACTCTCCGCCCCTCAGCCTGACCGACAGGTTTCTGTAGATGCGTTTAGGCAAAACGGGACCTAGAGAGCGCCGCCGCTGTGGCGGGTTTCTCACCGACACAGACATACAATAGATGGCACACACACAATTGGTAGAGAGTCTGCACAGCAAGATACGGGAGTTACAGGGGACGAGGTTGGAACAAAAGAGAAGAAGGTGGATGGATGATGGAGAGGTCACAGACAGACAGCGTGAAGAGAGGAACGGTACACGGGGGAGGGAGAGGGGGAAGAAGGGAGGATGAAGGGGGTGTGAAACAGAAAGAGGTGCATTAGAGGACTAGAATGGAGTGATACAGTAGGAATAAGATGAGGGAAAAAAATAGATTAAAAAAAAAACACAAAAAACAGAACAAAGTCAGTCTTACTGTCATCTTACCAGCTGGTAAAAGGTTGCAGAAATGTATCACTACTTAGGGGAGCCTGGGTTGAGTTGAGCAGCACTGCGTGTGGGTGGATAAGTGGATAAAAGTTACAATGCCTGAGCAGAGCAGATGGAAAATGCCTCACAGAAGTTAGAATATCTCACTCTTCTCCCCTTTGTTCCCACGTTCTAGTCTAATGCCTTATGGCTTTTCTTCCTACTCAATGGAGTCTCTGCACAAAGCAATCTCACCATCAATCTAATTGACTGAGGAATGGAAGTCTACAGAGTGCACGGTCAAAATATATTAAATTGAGTGCTCCTGAGATCAAACATGTCATACATATAGAACCATTTATCTGCCCTCTCATTTGCCTTTATCGTGTCTTACGTTAGTGATGGATAATTGTCTATTCTTCTTCACCTCTTTTCAGGCAGGAAAAACCAGCAGCATTGTATCCTGAACAGTTCACTGTCTTCATAATCCAGCTGCACACTTTCCTTCCGAAAGCCCCGAGACCTTTTTGTTGCTTTGACCAAAATGCTGTTTCACTTTTATTTTCTCTCCTCAGTCACTACATTTCTCTTCCATCCTTTCTCTCTCTCTCTCTCTCTCTCTCTCTCTCCTGCCTTTTTTCAACTCTTCAGCTTTCCACTTACTTCCATCTACATCAGTGTTATTCAGACACAAAATACATCCCTAGCAAGAGATGCCATGACTCCATTACCACCTGCACTGCCTGTTCACACATAGGGAAAGGATAAGGGTGAGACCTCACTGTTATAGGTAGATTCAGTTCTATTGTTTGTTCATGGCGCATTTCATCTCTTATGGAAAGTGTCAATCTGTATCTGTGAAACTGGTTTAGTGAAGGGATTCTTGTCTATGCTGTATGGAGGGGCCAACAGATGCCAATCACTGGACAAAAAGACTTCATGTAAACAAGAATTGACATTCAGTAATTTGAGTTGATATTGACACTTCAATTAAATAGCATTAACATATTTGTATGCAGATTATGTAATTATTATAAATGTATTCCATTCTGTTGTGACTTTTGTAGGTCTAAAAGCATTTGCTTGATAACAGACAAAGCAATGTTTCACAGTAAGTCTATACAGAAATATCCTATGACTCATACCTGGCACCAGGAAGTGATGCTGTTACTCGAAAGAAACGCAATAATTGCGTGAACCAAATAAGGAAACGTTGGAAGATTCTGTATACATACAGATAATGAATAAAACATTCCTGAAACATTACACAAGCATCTGACAGAAGCCAAAGCGCAAATGCAACAGTTATGCCAATGTAATAAATACACAGTTGTTTGAGTTAATGAAAGTTAGAAAATAATCCAACTAGAATAGAATGCACATCATATTCAGCATGCACATAGAATACAAACGAATTTACAAACATTGTCAAATTAAAAATGAGTTTAAAAATAAAGAACATTTTATACCCTATTGCAATAATCCACTCGAATCCTATGGCTCCTGAAACAACCTGGTTTTGTGTTGTATTATGAATTATTAGGCAGGTAAATATGTTAGACTAAAAGTATACAAGACAATACCTTCCGTAGATGTAAGCCCCTGCTTCCCCTTGTCACATACTAAACCACAATCACCACGAAAGCGTCAACTAAAAGTCAATAAATGAATCCTAAAGTTACGATAGCAATCGGAATTCACTCATCCCTCTCAGTCCGGTTAATCCACTTTCATGAATTTTCCCTTCTCACGGTCAAGCGAACCTGCTCCGGACGCTCAACATACAATCTGGTACCTCGCGCCCCTCCCATCTCTCTCTCTCTCTCTCTCATTCACACATGCTGAGGCTTACATTCACGGACCAATTCGGAATTCACATGATTATACAGCTAGATGGAATATGGTAGATAAAGTAGTGGCTCCAAATCAATAGGCTAATGTTAATAGATTCTTCAGTCACTTTGCATCAATAACCTAATTGGCAAATGTAAGCCTATTACACAATGTGAAATAAGTAGCTAATTCAATGATAAAATGTTATTGTGCACCTGTTCTACAGAACTATCCATGCATTACATTCTGAAGTCTTTTTGCCTCCACATTACAGTTTTTTCCAACTGCTTACACAAGTTTTCAAAACTCTCATTTTCTTCAAAACTCTACACACAATTCCCAAAACTGCACACACAAAATGCAAAATGCCTCACATCTCCTTCAAAATGTAACACTGCATTCAAAATGCCATAAACACATGTCAGAGTGAAGCATTTGCATCAAATGGCAAACACTGCTTTCATAATAGTACATTTTTGGATATACCATGTAAACACTGTTCTAAATCTAAAGCTTCATCTCTTCTCCGGCCTCTTCACCGGCCTGGGTCTGGCCACAATACTTCGTCCACATCACAAGATACGTTCTCTTGCCAAACATCGAGGGAGGCATCTCCTAGCATGGCGTATCCAACCTTGGACAGAGGCAACCTCTATGTCCCCACATGCGCCCTACATTGCCTGGAGAAGCGGCACGCGGGCATAGGGTTGGCGATCATACACTTTCCAGCGCCAGGCTGAGAAGAATTCCTCTATGGGATTTAGAAAAGGTGAATATGGGGGTAGGTACAAAACTACAAATTGTGGATGGGTGGCAAACCAGTTTTGGACCAGAACAGCCCGGTGAAAATTAATATTGTTGTAAGGGATTTCTTCCATTGACGGAGAGACGGACCAAAGCGCAGCGTGGTTACTTTGATTCATGTTTTAATAAATCACTTAACATGAACAAACTTACAAAAACAAGAAATGTGAAAACCCCAAACCGTCCTATCTGGTGCAGACACAGAGACAGGAACAATCACCCACAAACACACAGTGAAACCCAGGCTACCTAAGTATGATTCTCAATCAGAGACAACTAATGACACCTGCCTCTGATTGAGAACCATACTAGGCCGAACATAGAAATACCCAAAATATAGAACAAACAAACATAGACTGCCCACCCAACTCACACCCTGACCATACTAAATAAAGACAAAACAAAGGAAATAAAGGTCAGAACGTGACAATTGTCCCATAAAACCACAAATCTGGCAGGCTCCTGATCTGGATCAGGGACAAGCAGTGTAAATTGCATCCAGAAAAGTGAGCATATGGCCGGTGTTGTACGGACCCAGTGTGGCATTGTGATGGAGGACCCCGTTTTGAGTGATGGCAGCACACATAGTTATATTACCCACACGCTGTCCAGGGACATTGGTAATTGCCCTCTGTCCTATTACATTTCTTCCGCGGCGCCTGGTTTTGGTGAGGTTGAAGCCAACCTCATCCACATAAATAAATTCATGGCGAATTACATGGGCATCCAGCTCCAATACTCTCTGTAACAGACAAACGGATATACAGATGAGTAAATATGGTATGTCTGAAGTACTGGAAGTAGTGTTGCATACATACCTCTACAAAGTCATGTCGCATATTGTTGACTCTGTCAGAGTTTCTCTCAAATGGCACCTTGTAAAGTTGTTTCATCGTCACTCGGTGCCGTTGGAGGATGCGTTGTATGGTCGACAGGCTTACAGCATTGATGTTGTTAAATATGGTGTCATTATTCAAGATATGCTCTCTTATCTCTCAAATCCTAATTTGCCTTGTTGGCCAAAACCAAATTTATAATTGCAGTCTCTTGTACATCTGTAAACAAGCGTCCTCGTCCTCCTTGATGTCTTTACCTTTCCACTCTGGACAGAATTCAAACACAGTATGTGTTTTGTAAACAATGTACTACAGCACGATTCATTCATTCTACAGCATGATGACCAACCTCATTCATTCAATGTAGTACAGCATTCAACCTCATTCATTCAGTACAGCATGATAACCAACCATTCATTCATTCAATGTAGTACAGCATGATAACCAACCTCATTCATTCATTCAATGGAACATGATAACCAACCTCATTCATTCATTCAATGTAGTACAGCCAACCTCATTCATTCATTCAATGTAACAGCATGATACAAAAATTCAATGTAGTACAGCATGATAACCAACCTCATTCATTCATTCAATGCAGCATGATAACCAACCTCATTCATTCATTCAGTAAATGGATGCATGATAACCAACCTCATTCATTCATTCAATGTAGTACAGCATGATAACCAACCTCATTGTTTATGCAATATAACCAACCTCATTCATTCAATGCAGTCAGTAAATGGATGGCTTAGAGTTAAATGTTTATGCAATACTATTTTACAGTACATTACTGTA
The DNA here is from genome assembly GCF_036934945.1 of Oncorhynchus masou masou. NCBI lineage: Eukaryota > Metazoa > Chordata > Actinopteri > Salmoniformes > Salmonidae > Oncorhynchus > Oncorhynchus masou. The sequence goes on along the minus strand of NC_088226.1, from coordinate 9,385,337 downwards.
ATGCTAAAATAGTCATTAGATAGTTGCATACCTGTTCTCATTTCTGAAGGTTTGAATTATGGACGCCACTGTAAATTGACTCAAGTTGGGCTGGACTCAGTCCAGCCTCTCTCATGGTCAAACCGTGGTTGATCACATGATCAACAAGTGTTGCCCTAATCTCATCAAAGATGGCTCTCCTTCCTTCTCTTCTTTGCCCTCATCCTCTTCCTTCTCTTCTTTGCCCTCATCCTCTTCCTTCTCTTCTTTGCCCTCATCCTCTTCCTTCTCTTCTTTGCCCTCATCCTCTTCTTCCTCTTCCTCTCCCTCCTACTCCTCTTGCTCTCTGTCCATTGTTGGCATCCATTGTTCAAAACAGGTAATCTGACCTTTGACCTATTTATAGGCCTATACTACAGTAAAGCAGTGATTGGTTAGTGATCAGTTAAGCTATTAGTGTTTGCACATGTGAGGAGTGTGTGTGTGACCTGGTGAATAAGTGTAGCAATTTGATTGGTTGTGTTTGGAAAAGGAAAACAAGTCACTTCCTGTTATATTTTTGTGTTTTAGGTAGAGAATTGTGTGTAGTGTTTTGAAAAAAGTGTTTTATGCAATTGACAACTGAGTCAAAGGCTGAGAAATAGCTTATGGTTTTAGATATTTGGTGTGTAGTTTTGCACTTTGAGTGAGAGGTTTCAAAAATCGTGTGACATGAAAAGATTTTGTGTGTAAGCAGTTGGAAAAAAACTGTAATCTTTTTGGGCTGGTGGTCACAGACCTATGGTGTCTCTAAGCAACGTCAGTCTTGTTTGTCATTTCGACAGGAAGCTGAGCATCACACAGACTGAGACACACACTGTGACATGATTTAGAGCAACAGCCCACGGCCATTGTGTATGAAGATGAATGATGATATGAACATCTGAAGAAATGCAGACCCCAGCTTCTAAAACCTTGGCCTGTGCAGATCAGAGCACTCAGATCAAAGCAAACGAGAGATTATCATTTTGTTGTAGGTCCAACCCCCCTCTTCCCCCTACCCTTCCATCACCTTGACATGAGTCAGATCACTAACTAGCTCTGGTCCAGGGAGTTACGTGCGGCTGAGCCTGCCATTATAACAGGCCACCAGCAGTGCAGTGGGCTTGTGTTGGCCAAAAACATATTTCATTCCTGGCCTCAAGATTAGTGCACTTGTTTTTGATCGCAGGTTCAAATTCGGCTTGAAATAAAGATACTTTTTTTCTGTGGCATATGCAGACTTTTCCCCCGCCTCAAACCAGGCTGGCCATCGAATGCAGCGCATCTGTTGGCTATATACCAAGGGCATAAAACACTTACTGGTTAGAGTTAGATATAATGAAGTGATTTCATTGGTTGAGACCGAAATGAGCCTTGCTGTCACAGTTTTGCCGCGAACATCAGTAGCTAGTTAACGTTAGCTACATGACTTTGTTTAGAGAAGGTTCAATCTCTGACTTCTCTAGCTACTTGGCTAGACTTGATCGCATTGTTTGTAATAACATTATTTAGCGGCAGTTAGTTATTTAAGACCACGTTAACCTATTAATTTTGACCCATTATCTGGCAGTTTGAATAAAACTAGCAAATTATCTCTGGTGACAGTCAGCTAGCTAGCTAAGCTAAAGTTAGCGAGCAACCGCGGTAGGAAAGGCAAGAAGGTAGGTTACAATACATTTACTTTAGATACATTGAAATATGATCAGTTACGCAATAAAACAAACCATTCTGGTCTGCATTGATTTTCAGGGTGAAATGACGAGCGTGGACGTGATTTATGAAAAGATTCACTTCAGGCACGATCCGAAATGGTCTGTTCAGTGTTCGCATGGGTCACTCAGACCAGGGCGGCTTGATGAACTGCGTCGCTTGTGTCATTGAGATGATGGAAAGCAACAACGTTGCTAAATATTGAACATTTTTTATTAACCACATATTGGTATTTTTGCTACAACAGCTAACATGAGCTGCCATCAACCCTTATATGCACTTGGCTACCCGTGTGGTTCCATCATGTGAGTGTCCAGGGTATCTTGAAAGGCGCAAATAAAATGTATTATTATTATAATGACATCTCTTGTCCTTCAATAGTCTGTGAGAAAGTCTGTGGCGCTGTCAGGGATCAGTGGGGTTCTGAAGAGCTGTCCTGGGGCTCTGAAGGAGCTGCTACTGCAGGACCACAGGGTCTGTCTGCATTTCACAGCATCTTTACTGGGTAAGAAAGATACGCACACACACAATCAAACAAAGCCTTGCTTTATCTCTGACTTTATTTGACTCTGTTTTCCGTACAGGGATGCTTCACACAGTCGAGGACCCAGCCACTCTGGAGCAGGTCATACAGGGTAAGAGGAGAGCTTAAACGGTCTGATTATACACACGGCGGCTTGAGAATACTCACTCTTTACTGACTAATTCATAATATATTTGTACTGTTGTCTCAACTTGTACCTCATGTCACCACATTCTATAGCATGACCAGGTTCATTGGCTCTCATAGTCTGGGTTGAAGAGTTATATGGGTTGTTGAGTGCCTCAGCAGAATTGTTCATTAGAGTGTTGCTGGTTATGGAACCCCACAGGACCACTGTGTTGGAGCGCTAACAAAATCACTGTGTGCACTGTGCCACAATTTGTTTTCAAAACCGTGTCAATTTAGCACCATGAATAATGCTATGATAAGTCTCTCTCTCTCTCTCACTCTCTCTGTTCAGTGCTGGTACAGCTGCTCTTGGAGTTACAGAGTGAACAGTATGTGTGCTACATCCTGGATGAGATAGACACACAAGTGAGTAATATCACACATACAGGTCTATCACTGTCTCTCTGTTCCAAATTCACTCAGAAACAAAGAGACAGGAATAAATGCCAGATAGAATCTCAAGCCTACCCATCGTTTGTACACTAAGCTTGTCGATAGACTTGGATTTTCCACTGTTTTGGCCATCACTTTATTGGCTTTGTCTGTTAATATTAACATGTTTCTCTCAGTCCAACACTCCTTTACACCAGCAGATGACTGGGTCTACTACCACACACACACACCACACACACACACACACACACACACACACACACACACACACACACACACACACACACATCAGTTGGGTAAAGCTAGCTTGTTTGGTAAACAGTTGAAATGTTGGCTCTGTAGTCTGTGTTGGTGTGTCACCTTGGGAAACAGTGGAAACTCTAGTGTAAGCAGCAGGTGGTAGGGCTGACTGTAGGGTTGACTGGGGATTATAACAGCGGGCTGAGGTGTGGACAAGTCCTTTCACACTAAAAGGAAGAAACTTGATTAGATTCAAACAATGGAATAAAGAAGTTGGTGCACCTTTGTTACTGGTGGGAATGGAAGGGTGGATTGTGGACTATCTGTCATGCACAGACGGACAGGAAGGAAGTCATACTGTACTTTAGGAATAGATTGATTTGGTTGGTATGAATTTATACACAAAAGTGTGTGAAAATGATTGTCGAGCCTCCTCTCTGTCCCACATCCAGCTGTGTATGCATATATATATATTATCATATATGCATAGTCACTTTAACCATTTCTACATTTCTACATTCTGATAAACAGAAAGTAGCAGCAGTGTAAAAGAGGGGGAGGGGGGGGGGGTAGCCATTTGATTACCTGTTCTGGAGTCTTATGGCTTGGCGTTAAAAACTGTTGAGAAGCTTTTTTGTCCTAGACTTGGCCCTCCGGTAGTAGAGAGAACAGTCTGTGGCTGGGGTCTTTGACAATTTTTAGGTCCTTCCTCTGACACCGACTGGTGTAGAGGTCCTGGCCCATGGCAGGAAGCTTGGCCCTAGTGATGTACTACCCTCTGTAGTGTCTTGCGGTCGGAGGCTGAGCAGTTGCCGTACCAGGCAGTGATGTAACCAGTCACAGGATGCTCTCAATGTTGCAGCTGTAGAACCTTTTGAGGATCTTTTTTTATTTTTTTACCTTTATTTGACTAGGCAAGTCAGTTAAGAACAAATTCTTATTTTCAATGACGGCCTAGGAACAGTGGGTTAACTGCCTGTTCAGGGGCAGGACTCATGCCAAATCTTTTTAGTTTCTTGTGGAGGAATAGGCTTTGTCATGCCCTCTTCACGACTGTCTTGGTGTGTTTGGACCATTCTAGTTTGTTGTTGATGTGGACACCAAGGAACTTGAAGCTCTCAACCTGCTCCACTACAGCCCCGTCGATTAGAATGGGGGTGTGCTCGGGTCCTCCTTTTCCTGTAGTCCACAATCATCTCCTTAGTCTTGTTTACGTTGAGGGATAGGTTGTTATTCTGGCACCACCTGGCCAGGTCTCCTCCCTATAGGCTGTCTCGTCGTTGTCGGTGATCAGGCCTACCACTGTTGTGTCGTCTGCAAACTTAATGATGGTGTTGTAGTCGTGCCTGGCCATGCAGTCGTGGGTGTTGCCACTTAGTTTCTGCCATATCGAAGCCACCAGCCAGAGTTGCTGAAAAGAACACTACTACATTGACTGCCTGTCTGCTTCCTGCTCTTCCTCCTGCTGTCTGCCTCCTGCTGTCTTGCCTCCTGCTTTAGCCAATGTTTGCAATAATGATGAAAATGGAACATTAATTGGACTGCATGTCTGTGTCTTGCTCGTATTTGATATGCTGCCTATATAGCTGCATGTATAACTCCCCACTTGAGTTTTGCATTGGAGCAAAAAACAATTAGCTTTTTAACTACACACAAGGCCCTATAATTGCTATTTAGTCTCTCAGTGATCATGTTAGTATCCTACAGCATGAGTAAGCTACCTACAGCTGTTCCACGTCTGGGCACCCGAACAATCTAGGCAGTTGAGCTCATATCCCGACCGGTAACCAGAGTCTGAAAATGAACTCGCCCATTTTCATCGCCCAGTGACTCGGATGCTTATGTTTGCAATTCTGTGACAACAGACACCAAGTTTGTACAAACATGTTGATCATGTATTTTTTGTGCAACATGTAAATAGCTGTATGTAGCCTAATTCCCACCCTGAAAAAATAAAATGAAATCGCGCTTATGCTTTTTAACCTACTGGGGTATGGAATGCAATAGTTGTAACATGTCGACCATGTCTTTTGTGTACAACGTTCATCGGAGACCAAGGGGGCGGGGGAAGCGGCAGCGGAGCACTGGGCCGCATCCAATCAAGAAGGGGGGAGTGGCAGTGTGCGGAGCACTGAGCAACAGCTACGTAGGTAGCAGAGTGTGCAGGAGCAACATAAAATAAAACAATCCTACAAATGAGCAGAAATCTCTTATATTTAGCCATGGAACTTTCGGGTTCCAGAAAATCTGGAACCGCAGCCGCTCCGTAATAGTTTTGTGTGTGTGTGTGTGGACATTGTCAGTGTTTTATTCGACCACAGTGTCTCCTGACCCCTCCTGTCTCAGCCTCCAGTATTTATGCTGCAGTAGTTTATGTGTCGGGGGGCTGGGGTCAGTTTGTTATATCTGGAGTACTTCTCCTGTCCAATTCGGTGTCCTGTGTGAATCTAAGTGTGCGTTCTCTAATTCTCTCCTTCTCTCTCTCGGAGGACCTGAGCCCTAGGACCATGCCCCAGGACTACCTGACATGATGACTCCTTGCTGTCCCCAGTCCACCTGGCCGTGCTGCTGCTCCAGTTTCAACTGTTCTGCCTTATTATTATTCGACCATGCTGGTCATTTATGAACATTTGAACATCTTGGCCATGTTCTGTTATAATCTCTACCCGGCACAGCCAGAAGAGGACTGGCCACCCCACATAGCCTGGTTCCTCTCTAGGTTTCTTCCTAGGTTTTGGCCTTTCTAGGGAGTTTTTCCTAACCACCGTGCTTCTACACCTGCATTGCTTGCTGCTTGGGGTTTTAGGCTGGGTTTCTGTACAGCACTTTGAGATATCAGCTGATGTACGAAGGGCTATATAAATAAAATTTGATTGATTGATTGATTTTGTCTAAGCAGCGCGGTGTCATGAGTCTATGTGGACTGCCGCTATTGGTGCCTGCCTGTCAGCGAGCTCACGCCTCCCAGCTGATACACAGGCACTGAGGCCCTGAATCGAGAGGGAGAGAGAGAGTACAATAGAGGGGGAGAAACTATTCAGTACAGAGAACTCAACTCACAAACAGTAGCCCCAGCTTGTTTTCAATCATCTGTTGAATTGATGTCATTATTTTCCTTTACATTACTTTGCATAGTGTTGAAATGTACAGGCAGATGTGTTTTCTCCCTCCCTTCTCTCCTCCCGTTTGTATTGTGGTGTAGCCAGACCTGGTTGGAGCCAGGAGTCTCTCCTGGCTGGCTGCCTCTGGAGTGTGACCTGCTCCACAGAGCAGCTGTGTCTGGGCCTCTAACTCTCAGGCTGGCTGCGTCAAAGTTAAACAAACTCAATTCAACAGGGTGTCTGACTGAGTCTGTTGTGTAGTATCAGCCAGCCATGCTTCATACACACACAACTGTCTGTTCACCGCTACTCTCAGCCAAGAGTGTAGCTGGGGTTTAGTTCCTGCTTTGTTCACTGTTGTTTTCTCACCCATCGCTCTTATGTTCTGTCTGTCTCTGCCTTATTGTGTGTATATCTCATTTCCTCTCCCCCCACCTCCCTTTTTCATTCTCTTCCTCTCTCCCCTCCTCGCTCCCTCTCTCTCTCTCCCCTCCTCGCTCCCTCTCCCTCTCTCTCGCTCCAGTGCCCCTGTTGGAGCGGTTGTGCGCCACGCTGCTCTACCCAGACGAGGGTCTGAAGGCCTCAGTGTTCTACGTGTGGCAGGGGGTGTGGGGTGTGGGGGGAGAGGCCCAGTCCCTGCCCTCCCCCCTCAGAGACAGGGTGTGTGTGCTGCTGATGCAGACCCAGTCCCACGCCTGCTCCCCTCAGCTCACCATCAACTGCCTGGCCACCATCATATTTAGGGGGGCGGTGCTTATTACCATATAAAAAGCGGTAGTATCATACGATATGTGCATGTAACCTAACACTTAGTTGGAATCAGTGAATATGGAAGTATGTTTTCTGTTTGTGTGTCATGCTTCCTGAAGCAGCTGCTGAAGCTGAGTGAGGTGGAGTCTGTGCTGATGAACAGCCCCTGTGAGCAGATCCGGTCTGATCTGGATCAGAGCCTGGACCAGGACCAAGAGGCCCAGTCCAGCACCCATCTCTCCCAGGAGCGCTGCCAACTGCCACTCATACTCAAAAAGGTTTTCACCAATCTACCACCATATTTTGTTCAAATGTGATAGCAGCAGTAGAAACAGTAGAAGCTATCTTTGACTGATTACATTGAGTGTCTATAAAACGGCAGTGTTTGAAGACATTGTCATGACGACTAATGTGTGTGTTGTTGCTGTGTGGGGATGAGACATTGCAGGTAGCCAGTGCTCAGTGTACGGCTGCTATCCTGGTCCACTCCCCCAGCCAGTACTGTGCTTCCTTCATCCAGGCAGACGTACCCGGTGAGAGAACTTGTTTGAATGCCACTCTGTGAGCGTATCTTTCTCTTCTGTGTCTCATCATTCTCTCTCTCCCAGAGTTTCTGTTTGAGCGTCTGAACAGTGGCAGTGAGGTGCTGCTGTGGTCCGGCTACAGCTGTCTGCTGCTCACTGAGGATCCACTCTTCTTTTCTCAGTGTCACTCGGTGAAAGACAGACAGACACAGACAGACAGACACAGACAGACAGACAGACAGACACAGACACAGACAGACAGACAGACAGACACAGACAGACAGACAGACACAGACAGACAGACACAGACAGACAGACACAGACAGACACAGACAGACACAGACAGACACAGACAGACAGACAGACAGACAGACAGACACAGACAGACAGACAGACAGACAGACAGACAGACACAGACAGACACAGACAGACACAGACAGACACAGACAGACAGACACAGACAGACACAAACATACACATATACGCACACGCACACACACACACACACACACACAAACATATACACACACACACACAAACATATGCACACACACACACACAAACATATGCACACACACACACACACACGCGCACACATACACAATCACAGTATGGAATCATAGGATTACTGAGCAAGACGTAAAAGTCACTGTGTGTGTGTGTGTGTGTGTGTGTGTGTCAGGTGAGGCATCAGGTCTGTCTACCTCATACATAACAGTAGAGAGGTGAGGCATCAGGTCTGTCTACCTCATACATAACAGTAGAGAGGTGAGGCATCAGGTCTGTCTACCTCATACATCAGAGAGGTGAGGCATCAGGTCTGTACCTCATACATAACAGTAGAGAGGTGAGGCATCAGGTCTGTCTACCTCATACATAACAGTAGAGAGGTGAGGCATCAGGTCTGTCTACCTCATACATAACAGTAGAGAGGTGAGGCATCAGGTCTGTCTACCTCATACATAACAGTAGAGAGGTGAGGCATCAGGTCTGTACCTCATACATAACAGTAGAGAGGTGAGGCATCAGGTCTGTACCTCATACATAACAGTAGAGAGGTGAGGCATCAGGTCTGTCTACCTCATACATAACAGTAGAGAGAGGAGGTGAGGCATCAGGTCTGTCTACCTCATACATAACAGTAGAGAGGTGAGGCATCAGGTCTGTACCTCATACATAACAGTAGAGAGGTGAGGCATCAGGTACTGTAGGCATCTCATACATAACAGTACAGTGAGGCATCAGGTCTGTACCTCATACATAACAGAGAGGTGAGGCATCAGGTCTGTACCTCATACATCAGTACATAATCAGTAGAGAGGTGAGGCATCAGGTCTGTCTACCTCATACATAACAGTAGAGAGGTGAGGCATCAGGTCTGTCTACCTCATACATAATCAGTAGAGAGGTGAGGCATCAGGTCTGTACCATACATAACAGTAGAGAGGTGAGGCATCATACCTCATACATAACAGTAGAGAGGTGAGGCATCAGGTCTGTACCTCATACATAACAGTAGAGAGGTGAGGCATCAGGTCTGTACCTCATACATAACAGTAGAGAGGTGAGGCATCAGGTCTGGTCTGTGAGGCATCAGGTCCTCATACATAACAGTAGAGAGGTGAGCATCAGGTCTGGTAGAGAGGTGAGGCATCAGGTCTGTACCTCATACATAACAGTAGAGAGGTGAGGCATCAGGTCTGTACCTCATACATAACAGTAGAGAGGTGAGGCATCAGGTCTGTACCTCATACATAACAGTAGAGAGGTGAGGCATCAGGTCTGTCTACCTCATACATAACAGTAGAGAGGTGAGGCATCAGGTCTGTCTACCTCATACATAACAGTAGAGAGGCATCAGTAGAGAGGTGAGTACCTCATACATCAGGTCATCAGGTCTGTACCTCATACATAACAGTAGAGAGGTGAGGCATCAGGTCTGTACCTCATACATAACAGTAGAGAGGTGAGGCATCAGGTCTGTCTACCTCATACATAACAGTAGAGAGGTGAGGCATCAGGTCTGTCTACCTCATACATAACAGCAGAGAGGTGAGGCATCAGGTCTGTACCTCATACATAACAGTAGAGAGGTGAGGCATCAGGTCTGTACCTCGTACATAACAGTAGAGAGGTGAGGCATCAGGTCTGTACCTCATACATAACAGTAGAGAGGTGAGGCATCAGGTCTGTACCTCGTACATAACAGCTGGTCTATCTGACATTTTGTGAATGTATCGCAAGTTGTCCTTTACATTCAGAGAAAGTGACAAGACTGGTCTCAGTGCTGAACAAACACGGAGAAAGGTGTGAGAGAGGGGTAATTTGATCTTATTCACAGAATCTCATTTTTATTTATCTAGGCAAGTCAGTTAGAAACAAATTCTTATTTACAATGACGGCCTACAGCCGTGGGTTGTTTCGAGGATTTTCCAGGTTCCTCTGGGCAGTCCAGCGTTGTTGTGGCAACAGCCTGCCTGACCACATCTCTAATGGTGCCGTGTGGCTGACATCAGAACATCACTGTGGAGCGTTGTGACAGAGAGAGGTCACAGCAGTTTATTATCTGTGTTTCTCTCTCCAGTCAGCCTGTAGGGGTGCGTCTGTTCCCCAGCGCTCCAGGGTTTGTGGCCGTGGCAGAGGCAGTGCCCTCTGGAGTCTGCTCCCCCAGTCTGCAGGGTTTGTGGCCATGGCAGAGGCAGTGCCCTCTGGAGTCTGCTCCCCCAGTCTGCAGGTTGCAACACAGGCTGCCCACGCACTCACTCACGGACGGACGGACAGACGTAGGCTGTGAGCACCACAAACATGAGCTACATGTTGATTTCTCTCTGTACTGTGTATCTCTGTAGGGTGAACCACCAGTCCAGCCCAGTACAGTACAAACAGCTGGAGAAGCTGGTGGAAGACATTATTGCTCGGTGCACTGAGCTGCCCTTACCTGCCTCCTCACGGTGCCGAGTGAGTCTGTCTCTGTTCACCTTTGTGTCAGCAAGGGGGGGACTCCACTTCACTTCAGGAAACGCCATTGGAAAGGTTTCTTGACTGTGTCCCTGTTACTCTCACTTCCAGGTGAGCCTCAGAGGAGATGAGCCCTGCAGCCAGGCCTCGAGAGCGGGAGGGTTTCTACTCCAGGCCCTGGTCTGTTTCCATGCCGCCTGCAGGTCAGTGAGGCAGAATGCAATTGTTGCAATCAGATAACTTTACAACCCCCCCTCCCTATTTTCAGTGTGTTTAATGTGTGTCTGTGTGTTCCAGCTTAGTGAAGCAGTGTTCGTCTGAGCCTGGCCTGAAGAAGAATGTGTTCACAGCTCCATCCAAGCAGGTTCAGGGTCAGGACCCGCTGGAGTCCCTGTGTCTGTGTCTGCTTCACTGCTGTGACACTGTTTGCATCCCCACCGTCATTGTGAGCCCCGCCCCCAACACACACGTTCATGCACCATGTGTCTATATGTGTAGAGGCATTGTGAGCCCCGCCCCCAGCACACACACGTTCATGCACCATGTGTCTATATGTGTAGAGGCACAGTGAGCCCCGCCCCCAGCACACACACGTTCATGCACCATGTGTCTATATGTGTAGAGGCACTGTGAGCCCCAGCACCCCAGCACCATGTGTCTATATGTGTAGAGGCACAGTGAGCCCCGCCCCCAGCACACACACGTTCATGCACCATATGTGTAGAGGCACTGTGAGCCCAGCACACACACGTTCATGCACCATGTGTCTATACAGTGCCTTGCGAAAGTATTCGGCCCCCTTGAACTTTGCGACCTTTAGCCACATTTCAGGCTTCAAACATAAAGATATAAAACTGTATTTTTGTGAAGAATCAACAACAAGTGGGACACAATCATGAAGTGGAACGACATTTATTGGATATTTCAAACTTTTTTAACAAATCAAAAACTGAAAAATTGGGCGTGCAAAATTATTCAGCCCCTTTACTTTCAGTGCAGCAAACTCTCCAGAAGTTCAGTGAGGATCTCTGAATGATCCAATGTTGACCAAAATGACTAATGATGATAAATACAATCCACCTGTGTGTAATCAAGTCTCCGTATAAATGCACCTGCACTGTGATAGTCTCAGAGGTCCATTAAAAGCGCAGAGAGCATCATGAAGAACAAGGAACACACCAGGCAGGTCCGAGATACTGTTGTGAAGAAGTTTAAAGCCGGATTTGGATACAAAAAGATTTCCCAAGCTTTAAACATCCCAAGGAGCACTGTGCAAGCGATAATATTGAAATGGAAGGAGTATCAGACCACTGCAAATCTACCAAGACCTGGCCGTCCCTCTAAACTTTCAGCTCATACAAGGAGAAGACTGATCAGAGATGCAGCCAAGAGGCCCATGATCACTCTGGATGAACTGCAGAGATCTACAGCTGAGGTGGGAGACTCTGTTCATAGGACAACAATCAGTCGTATATTGCACAAATCTGGCCTTTATGGAAGAGTGGCAAGAAGAAAGCCATTTCTTAAAGATATCCATAAAAAGTGTTGTTTAAAGTTTGCCACAAGCCACCTGGGAGACACACCAAACATGTGGAAGAAGGTGCTCTGGTCAGATGAAACCAAAATTGAACTTTTTGGCAACAATGCAAAACGTTATGTTTGGCGTAAAAGCAACACAGCTCATCACCCTGACCACACCATACTCACTGTCAAACATGGTGGTGGCAGCATCATGGTTTGGGCCTGCTTTTCTTCAGCAGGGACAGGGAAGATGGTTAACATTGATGGGAAGATGGATGGAGCCAAATACAGGACCATTCTGGAAGAGAACCTGATGGAGTCTGCAAAAGACCTGAGACTGGGACGGAGATTTGTCTTCCAACAAGACAATGATCCAAAACATAAAGCAAAATCTACAATGGAATGGTTCAAAAATAAACATATCCAGGTGTTAGAATGGCCAAGTCAAAGTCCAGACCTGAATCCAATCGAGAATCTGTGGAAAGAACTGAAAACTGCTGTTCACAAATGCTCTCCATCCAACCTCACTGAGCTCGAGCTGTTTTGGAAGGAGGAATGGGAAAACATTTCAGTCTCTCGATGTGCAAAACTGATAGAGACATACCCCAAGCGACTTACAGCTGTAATCGCAGCAAAAGGTGGCGCTACAAAGTATTAACTTAAGGGGGCTGAATAATTTTGCACGCCCAATTTTTCAGTTTTTGATTTGTTAAAAAAAAAGAAATATCCAATAAATGTCGTTCCACTTCATGATTGTGTCCCACTTGTTGTTGATTCTTCACAAAAAAATACAGTTTTATATCTTTATGTTTGAAGCCTGAAATGTGGCAAAAGTTCGCAAAGTTCAAGGGGGGCGAATACTTTCGCAAGGCACTGTATGTGTAGAGGCACAGTGAGCTTCGCCCCCAGCACACACACATTCACGCACCATGTGTCTATATGTGTAGAGGCATTGTGAGCCCTGCCCCCAGAGCCCAGGTGCTTCAGCACTTCTTCTCCATCCTGTCATACCAGTTCTCCCTTCTACCCTCCCTCATGCCCCTCTTCGCTGCCAAACTGCGGGAGGCATGTTGTCCGGGGGTAGGGGGATCATTTCTTTCCATCATCGTTTTCCTCACCCCCAGGTATAATGGCCCATGTCTCTGTCCTCCCACCATACCTCTGACTCATCCCCCACTTCCTCCATTCTTCTTCCTCTCTTCTTTCCATCATCCTCTGGTTTCTTCAGGCTGGCTCTGGAGCACAAAGCTGTCCTCTGTGCAGGAAACAGGTAACAGGAGAACCTGAGAACACACACAAACACAGACCACTGTCACCCCCCAGACAGGTAATTGCTAATGGCTCTGTTATAGTGTGGACTTGTTATTGAGTTGACCCAGTAAAAGTGCCCAGGAAAGTGAGAGGTGACACACAGAAGCTTATTTCACGTCACTTGGTTTCAGTCTAGCCATGAAAGCTCTTCTCTCATCGGTGGATCAGTCTTGTCTGTTTTGTGTGCAGACGAAGAGGAAGCTCACAGGCCAGGCTGGCTATGTGGTTGTGCTTGAGGTTCACTAACTGTAACTCTCCCCTATGAGCTGTAATGAAACTGAGTCCAAAGTGCATTTGGATATTTTTTTTTAACTCAATTGAAATGCTAAGTCAGAACACTTACTGCACACAGGAGTAGGTTTGATACCATTATTAGATATAGTGTATAGAAGATAACATCTACCTTTCTTAGTTGTCCCTCTCTTTCTTTCTTTCTTTCTTTCTTTCACACTCACTCACTCTTTCTCATCTCACGGTAGAAACCCAGCTCTGAATGCAGTCCGCTGTGGTTTTCTGCAGAGGCTCAGTGTGTCTCTTCTGTCCCAACCAGACCCTGCAGCCAGCATCCTCCCACAAGGTACTGACACAACACATTAGCCACGAAAAACACAGTAGCCTTAAGGTTTCATGTCACGGTAAAGCACTTTGTAGCACTTAAAGTCTGTGGCGAAGGCCTTTGGACTTTATTATGCCGGGTAACGAGTGGTGTGGATGTTCTGTTTGTGACTGTGATGCAATTCAACAATGAAAAGGTCTACTGAGAACTGGTATCAGTGTGTTTTCTCTCGCTCTCTGTCTCTCTCTCTCTGTTCCCAGGACTGTGAGGAGATAGAGGCTGTGTTGAGGTCCAGCCTGCCCTCTCTGTGTTGTCGTGTGTGTGTGAGTGGCCCTCTCTGCTGTGTGAGTCCCCAGGGCCCCAATGTGACCCTGCCGGCCCCAGGGCCACTCACTACTGTCTGCTCACATTGCTGCACCTGGCCCTGCAGCATGGAGACAGGTACTTGGGGACATGTAGACACTGGCATAGTTGTATGGTTATTAACGACACGGCATTGCTTTGAAAGATGTCTGTTTACTGCGGCCAGTGGTTTACTTAGCATGAGAGGGTTATGTATGTGAGTATGTGCATGTGTGTGTGTGTGTATGTGTGTATATATATATATATATATATATATATATATATATATATATATATACATACTGAGTCTACAAAATATTAGGAACACCTGCTCTTTCCATGACATAGACTGACCAGGTGAATCCAGGTGAAAACTATGATCCCTTATCGATGCCACTTGTTTTTTTGTATAAAAAAAAAAAAATCACCCCTTTTTCTCCCCAATTTCGTGGTGTCCAATTGTTGTAGTAGCTACTATCTTGTCTCATCGCTACAACTCCCGTACGGGCTCGGGAGAGACGAAGGTTGAAAGTCATGCGTCCTCCGATACACAACCCAACCTAGCCGCACTGCTTCTTAACACAGCGTGCATCCAACCCGGAAGCCAGCCGCACCAATGCGCCGGAGGAAACACCATGCACCCGGCCACCTTGGTTAGCGCAGACTGCGCCCAGCCCGCCACAGGATTCGCTGGTGCGCGATGAGACAAGGACACCCCTACCGACCAAGCCCTCCCTAACCCGGGCGACGCTAGGCCAATTGTGCGTCGCCCCACGGACCTCCCGGTCGCGGCCGGTTACGACAGAGCCTGGGCGCGAACCCAGGGAATCTGATGGCGCTGCAGTACAGCGCCCTTAACCACTGCGCCACCCGGGAGGCTCGATGCCACTTGTTAAACCCACTTTAATCAGTGTAGATGAAGGGGAGGAGACATGCTACAGAAGGATTTTTAAGCCTTGAGGCATGGATTGTGTATGTGTGTCCTTCAGAGGTTCAAGGTGAAAAAGATTTAAGTGCCTTTGAATGGGGTATGGTAGTAGGTGCCAGGCGCCCTGGTTTGAATGTGTCAAGAACTGCAACGCTGCTGAGTTTTTCACACTCAACAGTTTTCCGTGTTTGTCAAGGATAGTCCACCAAAGGACATCCAGCCAACTTGACACAACTGTGGGAAGCATTGGAGTCAACATGGGCCAGCATCCCTGTGGAATGCTTTCTACACCTTGTAGAGTCCATGCCCCGACTAATTGAGGCTGTTCTGAAAAAAGGGTGCAACCCAATGTTAGGAAGGTGTTCATAATGTTTTGTACACTCTGTGTGTGTGTGTGTGTGTGTGTGTGTGTGTACAATACAATACACTTCCTGTACCTATCACTGCACCATCAATCGTTGCGTTTGTGCATGTGCATCATTAAACGTGTGTGTGTGTGTGTGTGTGTGTGTGTGTGTGTGTGTACCAGGCTGCTCCCTGACTCCACGGTGTTCTCCTGTGTGGTGACTCTGCTGTGCTCGGTGCAGGAGCAGGGAGACTCGGCCCTGCCTCCCTGTGTGCTCAGGTCTGCCCTCTACCTGCTGTCTGTCACACAGGACAAGAGCCCCGACCAGGACTGGGTAAGTCAACTCATTTCAATAGGATGATAACAGTGGGCTGCTGACGCTCAACATGTAATAAATTGCAGGGTTGTTCAAGTTTTTAACTGAAGTTATAGTCAATGAAATCCCACTTTGGTGCAAAAGGCTCCAACTAACACTCTTTATTCTTGGAACTCGGTTATGGAGTTACATCAACTATAAATGCCTTTCTTTTTGAAAGCTGGTTATTAATGATACCGAAAGAGAGAGAGTTTTCCCTTTTATGTCCACAACAGTGCTAACACAACTCTAGTCCTCAACCCTTTGACGTGTATGATCACGTATTTGTGATCGTTGATGAGTGGTCCCTGCAGCGTACGATCTCAAATATGTGTTTGGGACAGTAGCAACAGAATGTATGACGCAACAAACGCATCTAAACAGCATTGTCATCTGAACAGCATCTAAATATTTTATGGTACTGATGGAAAATAAACGTTTTAAACTTTATTCCTCAATTTGACCTTTTATTGTAAAAGATGAATGCAAACTTCTTCATCCAAGCATCACTCGGTACACATCCACAGCCAAACTCATTCCATAAACCAGTCTAAATGACAGGTTGTGCTGATGTACCACATCTCTGGTGAGCACAAGAGACTAATGTAATGTTTTTTAGAAAATAAATGCGTGTCAACTAAGCTTACAGCAGCTAAATTCTTTATGATGGTAACCATGTTTTTTATGTTTGACTTGGCAAATACTCTCTAATCCCAGAATGCCATTCACTATAAGATGCAAATAAACAAAGTCAAAGATGGCTGCGCTCATTGCCAGAAAAATATGAACTTAGTTTAGAGCCACTTTTCAGCATATTACAAATCGTCGATGTACTTGTTACAGTATATACAAGAACCGGAGCACATGACTTGACAAGCTGTTTACTATATTTGACAAATCACAAAGCAAAGAAAATGTTTTCACCTCACAGATCATCACACCAGATACAAGCCTACTGCCTAGCCTAACCGTAACGTGAAAGCTAAACAGGGATGAAACCATTTTAGGGCAGTTTGTGGGGGGGGTAAATTTCATTTATGGGGGGTTTTCAAGTTCGTGGGGGGTAGAAATGGGGGGATATGATGCAGGAAATATTACTATGTGTAAGGACCGACGCTGGAGTCGAGAAGCAGGTTTGGGGAGTCAAACATTTATTGAGGAACAGACAAGGCACGAGACAGAAACAGCGTCAGCACACGGGTAACAAAACAACATAGGAACGTTAATGCGGAAGCGGGGAACCAAGCTGGAGGACAGACGGATATAGGGAAGGAAATAACAGGTGATTGAGTCCAGGTGAGTCCAAAGGATCGCTGATGCGCGTGACGAAGGAAGCAGGTGTGCGTAATGATGGTGGCAGGAATGATTAATACTGGGGAGCCCGGCGCCCTCGAGCTCCAGGGGGGAAGTTTATACTAATTCAAATTAAACCCCTGGAAAAGGGCGTCTGAGCTGGCAACCCTGAGGTACCAAAGTTACAAACTGATGTTGCATTCAAAATGACTGGGAACTGGGAAATCTCCGACTTCAGTTTATTCAAGATAACTGGAAACTCTGAAAAAAACGAGCTCCGACTGGGATGTTTTTTTTGAACTGTCATAAAACTCGGAATTCCAACTTGGGAACTCGGGCCTTTTTCCAGACCTCCGACTTTCCGATCTGAAGATCATTGACGTCGTGATTTTACAGTTGTCTTGAAAGCACCATAATTCATTTGAGTGAACATCATTGGTATAACATCTTTGGTCTGACAGAAGCTTACGTGACAACCAGAATGCATTGTATGATGTCAACAAACACGGTGCCACACATAGCTGGCAAATAGCTTAGCATCAGCTCATCATAATCAGTACTACATTCAAAAAAGTATTTTACACATATCAAGTGTGTCCAGTACAATCTATGAAAGAATCGGAGTGCATGATTTGTCACCAGTACTTGAAAACGTGAATAAAACAGTAAAGACATTATGATCCATACATACATATGGTGTGCTACAGCAGAAACAACAAGATATACAGAAAATAAGCCACTTACTTTGATAGGAATGCACACATGTCCAATTTGTAAGGAAAACAACCTTGTAAGGAAAACAACACAATGCAGGCGCCAGCCAGAAAATGAGCTGGGGGGAAACGTTTGTGCAAGGCCTGTTCTGACTAGAGATGTGCAATGTCTTCATTCATGCTCTGGGGAAACACAAGTGCTTGGGCTCTCATTGAAGAGAGAAGTTTGTCCGCTCAGTAAAGCCTCAAACATAAATTGTTCACAGCAGTGAAATGGGCTAGTTCTTATGCAAATTAACGAGGAGGCGGAACACGCATCAATTCAAACTGTTGTTAGAAAATCATTTGAAATTGACAAGTTGAAACAGCCTATATATAATTAGTAGGCAGCGTACCTTGGTTTGAGGGCAGTGCGGGTAACTGTCCTGTTGCGTAACAATCACATGGAACAGTGAGAGCATTCTGACATCACGCGCATGAGAAAACTCACGCAGGGCGACAGAGATATTTGGAACTCATGAGGGAATTAAGGACATGGCTCTGCAAGTCTCCATTATTCCTCAACACCTTATTGGTAAATTTAAGTGGTTGATGAATGTACAAAGCCATAACTCTTCTGTTTCTTGTTAGTCAAGTCACAACAACTGACCTTAAGCATCAGAGTTGTGCACCTGTAAGACTTCCTTCTCATTCTTTAGTCCTCTGCCCCCCCTTCTCTTGTCCAGGCTCCTCAAAACTGCATCAGCAAGGCCCTGTCCTCCAGCCCCAGTTTCGCCTCCCTCTACACCCACCACCCTCCACTCCTACACTTCCTTCTCCGCTACCCAGAGCTGGCCGAGCACTTTGGGCCCCGGGTCCTGGAGCTGTGGTTGTCCCACCGTGCTGAGGCCACACTGCAGTCAGACACAAACAGTAAGAAGACAGAGGGCCCGTCAGAGCAGAACCAGGATCCAGACAACACAGCCCTGCTGACTCTGCTGAAGAAGAGCCCCACTGTCATACTGAACTTGCTGTTGAGGGAGGGAGACCCCGTGTACTGTCCAGAGACCTGGCACAAGCCTGTTTCTTTGCCAACCCCAGCTCTCTGCATGAACCCCTGCCTCTCTGTGTCTGTAGGGCATGGTGTGTACCAGAGAAGCTCCCCTGGCAGAAAGTGCTGTAGAGGTGCTGGGGAGTTTCCTGCAGGGCCGGCGGGGCTGTAAGGCCGGCCTGTGTACCCTACTCAGACCCACTCTGCTACAGGTGCTCCAGAGACTGGGCCTGGAGAGCAGCCAGGGGACAGGAGGTAAGGAGAAAAAATGAGAGTATACCATTATTTATATATATGGTCTATCTATATAATAGCCATATATCCTCATGTTACAAATACAATTGGTAAAGAAGATCCATGTATACTGAACAAAAATATAAATGCAACATGCAACAATTTTAAACAACTTTACTGAGTTACAATTCATATAGGGAAATCAGTCAATTTAAATAAATGCATTAGGCCCTAATCTATTGATTTCACATGACTGGGCAGGGGTGCAGGCATGGGTGGACCTGGGAGGGCAAAGGACCAGCCAATCAGACTGTCTCCGCAAAAGGACTTTATTACAGAGAGAAATACTCCTCAGTTTCATCAGCTGTCGGTTTTGCTGGTCTCAGACGATCCCGCAGGTGAAGAAGCCGGATGTGGAGGTCCTGGGTTGGCGTCATTACGTGGTCTGCGGTTGTGAAGCCAGTTGGACGTACTGCCTAATTCTTTAAAACGATGTCGAGAAAGGAACATTCCATTGTCTGGCAACAGGTCTGGTGGACATTCGTGCAGTCAGCATGCTAATTTCACACTCCCTCAAAACTTGAGACACCTGTAGCATTGTGTGTGACAAACAACACATTTAAAAGTGACCTTTTACTGTCCACAGCACAAGGTGCACCTGTGTAATGATCATGCTGTTTAATCAGCTTATTTATATGCCACACCTCTCAGGTGGATGGATTATTTTGGAAAATGAAAAATGCTCACTAACACGGATGTAAACACTTGAGAATAATAAGCTTTTTCTGTGTATGGACCATTTCTGGGATTTTTTAAAAACAATTTCAGCTCATGGAACATGGGATCAACACTTTACATGTTGCAGTTGATATTTTTGTTTGGTGTAGTTGCAGGGAGAACAAAGCGGCTTCACTCTGTAGCGTGATATCAAGTGCAATAGAAGAAAATGTGCTTTGACGTTACCATCAGCTCTCCCACTAGAACACGCTGCACAGTTTAATTTGCATGAATAAACTCAGCAAAAAAAGAAACGTCCTCTCACTGTCAACTGTGTTTATTTTCAGCAAACTTAACATGTGTAAATATTTGTATGAACATAACAAGTCACAACAACTGAGACAAACTGAACAAGTTCCACAGACATGTGACTAACATAAATTGAATAATGTGTCCCTGAACAAATGGGGGTCAAAATCAAAAGTAACAGTCAGTATCTGGTGTGGCCACCAGCTGCATTAAGTATTGCAGTGTATCTTTTCCTCATGGACTGCACCAGATTTGCCAGTTCTTGCTGTGAGGCACCTGCAAGTTCAAGGCACCTCACCTGCTGTGAGGCCCTAGCCCTCACCCTCCGATCCAGCAGGTTCCAGACGTGCTCAATGAGATTGAGATCCGGGCTCTTCGCAGAACACTGACATTCCTGTCTTGCAGGAAATCACGCACAGAACGAGCAGTATGACCGGTGGCATTGTCATACTGGAGGGTCATGTCAGAATGAGCCTGCAGGAAGGGTACCACATGAGGGAGGAGGATGTCTTCCCTGTAACACACAGCGTTGAGATTGCCTGCAATGACAACAAGCTCAGTCCGATGCTGCTGTCACATACCGCCCCAGACCATGACGGACCCTCCACCTCCAAATCAATCCTGCTCCAGAGTACAGGCCTCGGTGTAATGCTCATTCCTTCGACGATAAACGCGAATCTGACCATCACCCCTGGTGAGAAAAAAAACGCGACTCGTCAGTGAAGAGCACTTTTTGCCAGTCCTGTCTGCTCCAGCGACGGTGGGTTTGTGCCCATAGGCAACCTTGTTGCCGGTAATGTCTGGTGAGGACCTGCCTTACAATAGGCCTATACAAGCCCTCAGTCCAGCCTCTCTCAGCCTATTGCGGACAGTCTGAGCGCTGATGGAGGGATTGTGCATTCCTGGTGTAACTCGGGCAGTTGTTGCTGCCATCCTGTACCTGTGTGATGTTCGGATGTACCGATCCTGGGCAGGTGTTGTTACACGTGGTCTACCAATGCGAGGACGATCAGCTGTCCGTCCTGTCTCCCTGCAGCGCAGTCTTAGGCGTCTTACAGTACGGACATTGCTATTTATTGTCCTGGCAACATCTGTAGTCCTCATGCCTACTTGCAGCATGCCTAAGGCACGTTCACGCAGATGAGCAGGGACCCTGGGCATCTTTCTTTTGGTGTTTTTCAGAGTCAGTAGAAAGCCCTCTTTTAGTGTCCTAAGTTTACATAACAGTGACCTTAATTGCCTACCGTCTGTAAGCTGTTAGTGTCTTAACGACCGTTCCACAGGTGCATGTTCATGAATTGTTTATGGTTCATTGAACAAGCATGGGAAACAGTGTTTACAACCCTTTACAATGAAGATCTGTCAAGTTTTTTAGATTTTTACAAATGATCTTTGAAAGAAAGGGTCCTGAAAAAGGGACGTTACTTTTTTTGTTGAGTTTATATACTTATATTAACCTATAATGCTGTAGGGTGACTATCTAATGTAAATAAAAGGCAGCCAGGGGAGTATGGAAATGAGTGTTTTTGGCCTCTTTCTTGCTCTTTCATCTTTCGCTCTAGTTACTTATTTCTCCCCCTTATCCCTCTCCCAATCTCTCGCCGTGGGCTCTCTCCCTCTGGCTCTGAGGTTGCTGTGCCTGATGCAGAACAGTGGCTCCACTGAGAATGAGATGGACGGCATCCACTTCAAACTGCTCTACCACGGTGAGGTCACAGGGTCAAAAGGAGTCAGTCATGCATAATTCACTCAGCTCTATAGCTTTTGGTCCAACGTCATAACTTCTCCACTATTTCTTGCTGTACTCACGCTGTACTCACGCTGTACTCACTCTGTTATGATCTTGCATTCTGTCTGATGTCTTATTTTGTCTCCTGTCTTATTATGGGCGCGTTCCAGTGAGTAACCTGGCAGGGAAGCTGCAAGCCTCCAACACGGAGTGTCTGCCTTCAGCTACCTGTACTGCTGTCTGTGCCTGTCCCTCCCCCTCACTGCACTGACAGAGGTGACAAACTCAGTCTGCCACCCTGTCCTTCTCATTAAGTGCAGCACATCGAGCAGCCTTCATACACTCTGCCATCTGCCTCTCTCTCTCTCACACTCACACAGTCCCCCAGAAACACAGATTGCGTTGTGCCGTCTGGCCTGAAAGAGAGGCACACACTTGTACAGAACCAGTCGGTGCCATTCACAAGGGCACACAACACACCCACACATTAAATTGGTAGTATGTTTTATATATTGGATAATATCTTGAGTGTGATCTCTTTTTGTTTTCTCCTCCCCAGCTGTGTCCATGCTGCTGTGTAACGCCGGGCTGATGGACCAACTGCAGGCTACTCTGAATCTCTCCTCCTCCTCTTCCCTCTCTCCTCCGTCTGCCCTGCTGTGCTGCTCTCGTCACCCTGCAGCACACTCATTCAGCTCAGGTTGTTCTGTCACGCTAACCCTTATGAAGACCTTTACACAGGCTACACAATGTACACCCTTATGAAGACCTTTACACAGGCTACACAATGTACACCCTTATGAAGACCTTTACACAGGCTACACAATGTACACCCTTATGAAGACCTTTACACAGGCTACACAATGTAGTACAAAACACACTGGAGTGAGGACAGGAGCAGGGGACTTACCAGAGGAGACACACTGTCCTCTACAGCTGACAGTGGAACACACACATTGAATAAGGCACTCAAAACAGAAAAATGTATCAGAGACCTTGATGTTAGACAATACATTTGTCTTTTTGTACTGTAGGACAGTGTGTTGTTGAACAGAGAGCGTTGTTGACATAGAGATCCTGTTAAATTACATTCCTAGTTCTATGGTTGTTGCCTTTTCATTTCTTGTCATTTTCTTCCCTTTCTGTATCCCAAGGTCCATAAAAGCATCAGGTTGAACCTGGGCAGCACGGTGCAGGCCCTGGTCTTTGGGAAGAGGAAGACAGGCAGCCTCTTACTGGGTAACAACGCTCCACCACACTAAGCAGAGCAAAGCAGCATTGTTACACAGGCTTTAATTCTGTTATGTGGCCTTCCTCCAACAGAGGAGTTGGGATAGAAATGTCCCGCTGGTTGTGTGTCTCGGTCTCCCTGTTGTATGAGTGGGCTGTCAGGGTGATCTACGGTCTCTCTCCTCCGCTGCCGCCTCCTCCCTCTGTCTTTGTTTTCTCGCTCGCTCTCCTTCTCTCTTTCTGCTATCGCTAATTGTCTCTTCTCTCCCTTAGAGGGGTCTAATATCTCAGTGTACATGAGCGTTTGGCAAAAGGGTCCTCTTTCAACCTCTCCCCTCTCTCTTCTCTGCCCACGTTCTCCCTCTCCTCACTCCAAATCTCCTTGAATCCCACCCCATCCCCCTCCACATCCTCTCGTTCCTCTGTCTTGCCTCATTCTGCCTCTCCTCCCTCGCCTTCCACCCTACAGCTAGTTCCCTGAGGCTGCTGCAGGCTGTTCTAGATGTTGACCTGGAGTCTCCAGTGCTGTGTGTAAGTGTTGGCCCTGGGGCAGGACAGAGGCCCCTGGGGGACACAGACAGCTCTCGGTACCCACTGGGATCCTACAGGGCCCACTGCCTCATCACCGCACTCTACGGCCTCCTGCAGCAGGTCAGACACACCCCACACACACACGCACACACTCTACAGAGCTGTTAACACCCCAGAGCTGTTAACACCCCAGAGCTGTTAACACCCCAGAGCTGTTAACACCCCAGAGCTGTTAACACCCCAGAGCTGTTAACACCCCAGAGCTGTTAACACCCCAGAGCTGTTAACACCCCAGAGCTGTTAACACCACAGAGCTGTTAACACTACAGAGCTGTTAACACCTCAGTTCTTCCCCATACTGTTTTTATTCCTACATTTTCCATTGATTCATTGTTTTCATTGTTGTTCGACAAGCATCCCTGATCGAACACAAGGCTGATGTGGTAAAGCACTCAAATGTTTCCTTCCTTTCTACCCTCTGTTTCTCTTTCTCTACAGTGCAGCCTTTTCTATTCTATGTATAGTACACTGGTGTTAATGGCAGGGTTATGGGGATAAACACACTTCATAAATACTGCGTATCATTACTGTCATCACTTAATGTCTGGGTCAGAGCTCACAGTAACTCTACATGAAGCGTCTTCAACTCCTCCTGTCTCTCCCGCTGTCTCTATAGCATAGTTTAGTCTATGCTGTGTATGTATAGTGAAGAATGCACTTAATGTGTCCCTCTTCCTATATAACCAATTTGGTGTTGAATAATTCCATATCAGTGGCTGCTCTGTGGAGCGTAGCTCCTCCTCGGTCCACTGCGCTGTGGTGCGCTAAGCCGATGATGTGAGTCTGCACTGGCTTCCAGGATTAGACTGGAACTCTCTGTGGACCTCCTCTCTATAGCCATCTGCCCTACTTCACTATTTTGGGACACTAATCACTAGTCACGGCCTCAGTAGGGGCGGCTGTGGAGTGGGAGGTAATGCATTATTAAATAATCCCTCTCTCTCTTTCTCTCGTTCTATCTGGTTCTCTCTCTTTTCCATCCCTCTGTTTGGCTTAATATCTCTCTCTCTCTCTCTTCTATTCATCCCTCCAGCTGGCTAAATGTCTTTCTGTCCTCCGCCTCTTCCAGAAGCAGGAGCTGTTGCTCAGTGTGTCAGTGATCTGCCTGGGGTCTCTGCTGCAGTTTCTGCAAAGGAGAAGTCCATCTACAGGTCCCAGACTCAGACAAATCAAATCAACAGGTGTAGACTAACAGTGAAATGTTTCCTTACGGGTCCTTTTCCAACAATGCAGAGTTAAAGATAACAATAGAAATAGTGACACACGGAATAAATACACAGTGAATAATGAATAACAGTAACGAGTAAAACATAACAACACAGGTATCTTTTGGTTGTCACTATAGCAACAGCCTCCAGGTACAACAAAATACACAATATTCACATCTTCCAGTTCAATGAGGAAAAGGAATTAAGCCACAATATGTACATAACATATGCCATACAGTATTTATTTTAGTATGTAGTATTCTTTTAGCCTCGTTTCTGTGTCCAGTATGAATTGCATAGTATATGGAATATTTATGTAAAAAATGATATATAGTATAGTATAATATTTTTGCATATTCCTTTTTTTTTTTTTGTGTATATTATGTTTTGTATCCATGTACTTTTCATTCTGTGTCCAGTAATAATGAATGATATATTTGAGTGTATGTAAACTTTCTGACCCACTGTATGAAAGAAATCTGTATTATGACATTTTACATAAAATGTGTGAAATGTAGGATGTTAAATGTCAAATGTGAAAAATGTTAAGGTATTTGGCTAAGGTGTTAGAATCCATTCACTTTTTTTATAGCACCTATGTCATGTCAGAATAATACAGAAGTCGGAAGTTTATACCCCTTGTGATTAATTTCATTTTATTTTTTCATCTGCATTCCCAGTTCAGAATTAAGAAAGATTTGACACAAATTTTTTTTATTTGAGTGCATTCCCAGTGGGGAAGTATTTGAACTGTCAGATGTTTTCTAAAATAAAGTGGTCTTCCACATTCTTTCATTCAAAAGGTGAAACATTTCACTGTTAGTCAATACATTTGATTTGTCTGAGTCATAGGACACTGTATGGCATATATTTCTATCTATCATATCTATGTATATATATATATCTATCTATATATATATATATATGTATGTATGTATATATATATATATATATATATATATATATATATGTACAGTTGAAGTCGGAAGTTTATACACCTTAGCCAAATACCTTTAAACTCAGTTTTTCACAATTCCTGACATTTAATCCTAGTAAAAATTCCCTGTCTTAGGTCAGTTAGGATCACCACTTTATTTTAAGAATGTAAAATGTCAGAATAATAGAAGAGAGAATGATTTATTTCAGCTTTTATTTCTTTCATCGCATTCCCAGTGGGTCAGAAGTTTACATACACTCAATTAGTATTTGGTAGCAATTAGTATTTAGTATTTGTGTCAAATGTTTCGGGTAGCAATCCACAAGCTTCCCACAATAAATTGCGTGAATTTTGGCGCATTCCTCCTGACAGAGCTGGTGTAACTGAGTCAGGTTTGTAGGCCTCCCTATATGCTTTTTCAGTTCTGCCCACAAATTCTTATATAGGATTGAGGTCAGGGTTTTGTGATGGCCACTCCAATACCTTGACTTTGTTGTCCTTAAGCCATTTTGCCACAACTTATGAAGTATGCCTGGGGTCATTGTCCATTTGGAAGACCCATTTGCGACCAAGCTTTAACTTCCTGACTGATGTTGCTTCTATATATCCACATAATTTTCCTTTCTCATGATGCCACCTATTTTGTGAAGTGCACCAGACCCTCCTGCAGCAAAGCACCCCCACAACATGATGCTGCCACCCATGTGCTTCACGGTTGGGATGGTGTTCTTCGGCTTGCAAGCCTCCCCCTTTTTCCTCCTAACATAACGATGGTCATTATGGCCAAACAGTTCTATTTTTGTTTCATCAGACCAGAGGACATTTCTCCCAAAAGTACGATCTTAGTCCCCATGTGCAGTTGCAAACCGTAGTCTGGCTTTTTTATGGTGGTGTTTGGAGAAGTGGCTTCTTCCTTGCTGAGCAGCCTTTCAGGTTATGTCGATTATAGGACTCGTTTTACTGTGGATATAGATACTTTTGTACCTGTTTCCTCCAGCATCTTCACAAGGTCCTTTGCTGTTGTTCTGGGATTGATTTGCACTTTTCGCACCAAAGTACGTTCATCTCTAGGAGACAGAACGCGTCTCCTTCCTGAGAGGTATGACGGCTGTGGGGTCCCATGTTGTTTATACTTGCGTACTATTATTTGTACAGATGAATGTGGTACCTTCAGTCGTTTGGAAATTGCTCCCAAGGATGAACCAGACTTGTGGAGGTCTACAATATTTTTTCTGAGGTCTTGGCTGATTTCTTTTGATTTTCCCATGATGTCAAGCAAAGAGGCACTGAGTTTGAAGGTTGGCCTTGAAATACATCCTGAGGTACACCTCCAATTGACTCAAATTATGTC
Source organism: Oncorhynchus masou masou (assembly GCF_036934945.1). Classification (NCBI taxonomy): domain Eukaryota; kingdom Metazoa; phylum Chordata; class Actinopteri; order Salmoniformes; family Salmonidae; genus Oncorhynchus; species Oncorhynchus masou. The sequence goes on along the minus strand of NC_088226.1, from coordinate 9,358,248 downwards.
AATTAGCCCATCAGAAGCTTCTAAAGACATGACATAATTTTCTGGAATTTTCCAAGCTGTTTAAAGGCACAGTCAACATAATGTATGTAAACTTCTGATCCACTGGAATTGTGATACAGTGAAATAATCTTGTCTGTAAACAAAGGTTGGAAAAATTACTTGTGTCATGTACAAAGTAGATGTCCTAACCGACTTGCCAAAACTATAGGTTGTTAACAACAAATTTGTGGAGTGGTTGAAAAATGAGTTTTGCTTTCTACAACCGAAGTGCTTGTAAACTTCCGACTTCAACTGTATATACAGGGAGTACCAGTACCGAGTCGGTGTGCAGGGGTACGAGGTAATTGCGGTAGCTTTGTACATATGGGTAACAGGTAAAGTGACAAGGCAACAGGATAGATAATAGACAGCAACAGCAGCGTATGTGGTGAGTGTGAAAGTGTGTGTGTGTGGCATCAGAATGCCTGTATGCGCATGTTATGTGTGTGTGAGCATATGTAGTGTGTGTGTGTTGGGGTGTCAGTGTAAGTGTGTGTGAGTGTGTGGGTAGAGTCCAGTGTTTGTGAGATTTAGTTATTAAAAGGGTCAATGCAGGTACAGTGGGGCAAAAAAGTAAGCACTTTTAAAGATGAGAGAGGCCTGTAATTTTCATCATAGGTACACTTCAACTATGAAAAAATCCAGAAAATCACATTGTAGGATTTTTAATGAATTTATTTGCAAATTATGGTGGAAAATAAGTATTTGCTCACCTACAAACAAGCAAGATGTCTGGCTCTCACAGACCTGTAACTTCTTCTTTGAGAGGCTCTTCTGTCCTCCACTCGTCACCTGTATTAATGGCACCTGTTTGAACTTGTTATCAGTATAAAAGACACCTGTCCACAACCTCAAACAGTCACACTCCAAACTCCACTACGGCCAAGACCAAAGAGCTGTCAAAGGACACCAGAAACAAAATTGTAGACTTGCACCAGGCTGGGAAGACTGAAACTGCAATAGGTAAGCAGCTTGGTTTGAAGAAATCAACTGTGGGAGAAATTATTAGGAAATAGAAGACATACAAGACCACTGATAATCTCCCTCGATCTGGGGCTCCACGCAAGATCTCACCCCGTGGGGTCAAAATGATCACAAGAACGGTGAGCAAAAATCCCAGAACCACACGGGGGAACCTAGTGAATGACCTGCAGAGAGCTGGGACCAAAGTAACAAAGCCTACCATCAGTAACACACTACGCCGCCAGGGACTCAAATCCTGCAGTGCCAGACGTGTCCCCCTGCTTAAGCCAGTACATGTCCAGGCCGATCTGAAGTTTGCTAGAGAGCATTTGGATGATCCAGAAGAAGATTGGGAGAATGTCATATGGTCAAATGAAACCAAAATAGAACTTTTTGGTAAAAACTCAACTTGTCATGTTTGGAGGACAAAGAATGCTGAGTTGCATCCAAAGAACACCATATATACTGTGAAGCATGGGGGTGGAAACATCATGCTTTGGGGCTGTTTTTCTGCAAAGGGACCGGGACGACTGATCCGTGTAAAGGAAAGAATGAATGGGGCCATGTATCGTGAGATTTTGAGTGAAAACCTCCTTCCATCAGCAAGGGCATTGAAAATGAAACGTGGCTGGGTCTTTCAGCATGACAATGATCCCAAACACACCGCCCGGGCAACGAAGGAGTGGCTTCGTAAGAAGCATTTCAAGGTCCTGGAGTGGCCTAGCCAGTCTCCAGATCTCAACCCCATATAAAATCTTTGGAGGGAGTTGAAAGTCCGTGTTGCCCAGCAACAGCCCCAAAACATCACTGCTCTAGAGGAGATCTGCATGGAGGAATGGGCCAAAATACCAGCAACAGTGTGTGAGAACCTTGTGAAGACTTACAGAAAACGTTTGACCTCTGTCATTGCCAACAAAGGGTATATAACAAAGTATTGAGAAACTTTTGTTATTGACCAAATACTTATTTTCCACCATAATTTGCAAATAAATTCATTAAAGATCCTACAATGTGATTTTCTGGATTTTCTTTCCTCATTTTGTCTGTCATAGTTGAAGTGTACTTATGATGAAAATGACAGGCCTCTCTCATCTTTTTAAGTGGGAGAACTTGCACAATTGGTGGCTGACTAAATACTTTTTTTGCCCCACTGTATACCCGGGTATCCATTTGATGAGCTATTTAGCAGCCTTGTTTTGCAGTCTTTTGGCTTGGGGTTAGAAGCTGTAGCAGGTAGAACAGAGAGAACAGTCTATGGCTTGGGTTGCTGGAGTCTTCCTCTGATTCCGCCTAGTGTAGAGGTCCTGGATGGCAGGGAGCTCGGCCCCAGTGATGTACTGGGCCGTACTCACCACCCTCTGTAGCGCCTTGCGGTCGGGCGTCTTGCAGTTGCTGTATCAAGCGGTGATGCAGCCAGTCAAGATGCTTTCAAAGGTGCAGCTGTTGAACTTTGAGGATTTCAGGGCCCATGCCAAATATTTTCAGCCTCCTGAGGGGAAGAAGTGATGTTGTGCCCTCTTCACAACTGTGTGGGTGTGTGTTTACCATGTTAATTCATTAGTGATGTGGACACTGAGGAACTTGAAGCTCTTGACCCGCTACACTACAGCCCCATTGATGTGGATGGGGCCGTGCTAGCCCTTGCATTTCCTGTAGTCCACGATCAGCTCCTTTGTGTCGCTGACTTTGAGTGAAAGGTTGAAGCCCTGGCACCACACTGCCAGGTTTCTGACCTCCTCCCTAGAGGCTTCCTTATAGTTGTCGGGTGATCAGTCCTATCAGTGTGGGTGGATGTGTTGTTGCCTACCCTCACCTCCTGGGGGCGGCCTGTCAGGAAGTTGCAGTGGGAGGTGTTCAGTCCCAGGGTCCTGAGCTTGGTGATTATTTGATTATTTGGACAATGGTGTTGATTGCTGAGCTGTAGTCATTGAACATCATTCTTATATAGGTATTCATTTTGTCCTGGTGGGTGAGGGCAGTGTAAGGTGCAATAGAGATTGCATCATCTGTGGGTTCAGGGTGTCTGGGATGATGGTGTTGATGTGATACATGACCCACCTTTCAAAGCATTTCATGGCTATATATTTTAGTGCTATGGGGCGATAGTTATTTAGGCAGGTTACCTTGGCGTTCTTGGGAACCGGGACTATGGTGGTCTGCTTGAAACAAGTTGGTATTACAGGGTCAGGGATAGGTTGAAAATGTCAGTGAAGACACTTGCTAGATGGTCAGCACTTTCTCTGAGTACACACCCTGGTATTCCGTCTGGCCCTGTGGCCTTGCGAATGTTAACCTGTTTCTGGTCTTACATTAGCTACGGAGAACAAGATCACACAGTCGTCCGGAACAGCTGGCGCTGTCATGCATGGTTCAGTGTTGCTTGCCCTCAAAGCGGGCATAGAAGGCATTTAGCTTGTCTGGTAGGCTCGCGTTACTGGGCAGCTCGTGTCTGGTTTTCCCTTTGTAGTCTGTAGTAGTTTTCAAGCTCTGCCACATCTGACGAGCGTCAGAGCCGGTGTAGTTGGATTCAATCTTAATCCTGTATTGATGCTTTGCGTGTTTGATGGTTTGTCTGAGGGCATAGCGGGATTTCTTATAAGCGTCCGGATTAGTGTCCCGCTCCTTGAAAGTGGCAGCTCTAGTCTTCAGCTCGATGCAGATGTTGCCTGTAATCCATGGCTTCTGGTTGGGATATGTACGTATGGTCACTGTGGGGACAACGTCGTCAATGCACTTTGATGAAGTTGATGACTGAGGTGGTATACTCCTCAATGCCATTGGATGAATTCCAGAACATATTCCAGTCTGTGGTAGTAGAACAGTCCTGTAGCGTAGCATCTGCGCCATCTGACCACTGTGTATGTCAGTGTATTCACGCCTCACCATCATTCTGACCTCTCATTTTCCCCTCTGTCACCAGCCCAGCATGTGGTGTGTCAGCCCTGGAGTCGGTTCCTGCTCTACTCTCTGCTCAACTCTGGAGAGAGCTGCCTGCTGCACCCAGCCACACTCACACTGGTAAGACTGCACCCAGCCACACTCACACTGGTAAGACTGCACCCAGCAACACTCACACTACTCACACTGGTAAGACTGCACCCAGCCACACTCACACTACTCACACTGGTAAGACTGCACCCAGCCACACTCACACTACTCACACTGGTAAGACTGCACCCAGCCACACTCACACTGGTAAGACTGCACCCAGCCACACTCACACTGGTAAGACTGCACCCAGCCACACTCACACTACTCACACTGGTAAGACTGCACCCAGCCACACTCACACTACTCACACTGGTAAGACTGCACCCAGCCACACTCACACTGGTAAGACTGCACCCAGCCACACTCACACTGGTAAGACTGCACCCAGCCACACTCACACTGGTAAGACTGCACCCAGCCACACTCACACTGGTAAGACTGCACCCAGCCACACTCACACTACTCACACTGGTAAGACTGCACCCAGCCACACTCACACTGGTAAGACTGCACCGAGCCACACTCACACTGGTAAGACTGCACCCAGCCACACTCACACTACTCACACTGGTAAGACTGCACCCAGCCACACTCACACTGGTAAGACTGCACTCACACTACTCACACTGGTAAGACTGCACCCAGCCACACTCACACTGGTAAGACTGCACCCAGCCACACTCACACTGGTAAGACTGCACCCAGCCACACTCACACTGGTAAGACTGCACCCACCCAGCTCACACTCACACTGGTAAGACTGCACCCAGCCACTCACACTACTACACTGGTAAGACTGCACCCAGCCACACTCACACTACTCACACTGGTAAGACTGCACCCAGCCCACTGGTAAGACTGCACCTGCTCACACCACACTGGTAAGACTGCACCCAGCCACACACACTGGTAAGACTGCACCCAGCCACACTCACACTGCCACACTAAGACTGCACCCAGCCACACTCACACTACTCACACTGGTAAGACTGCACCCAGCCCACTCCACACTCACACTGGTAAGACTGCACCCAGCCACACTCACACTGGTAAGACTGCACCCAGCCACACTCACACTGGTAAGACTGCACCCAGCCACACTCACACTGGTAAGACTGCTGGTAAGACTGCACCCAGCCACACTCACACTGGTAAGACTGCCACACTCCCACTCACACTGGTAAGACTGCACCCAGCCACACTCACACTGGTAAGACTGCACCCAGCCACACTCACACTGGTAAGACTGCACCCAGCCACACTCACACTGGTAAGACTGCACCCAGCCACACTCACACTGGTAAGACTGCACCCAGCCACACTCACACTGGTAAGACTGCACCCAGCCACACTCACACTGGTAAGACTGCTGGTAAGACTGCCCAGCCACACTCACACTGGTAAGACTGCACCCAGCCACACTCACACTGGTAAGACTGCACCCAGCCACACTCACACTGGTAAGACTGCACCCAGCCACACTCACACTGGTAAGACTGCACCCAGCCACACTCTGCTCACACTGGTAAGACACTGGTGACTGCACCCAGCCACAGACACTGTAAGACTGCACCCGAGCCACACTCACACTATTCACACTGGTAAGACTGCACCCAGCCACACTCACACACTCACACTGGTAAGACTGCACCCAGCCACACTCACACTGGTAAGACTGCACCCAGACTGGTAAGACTGCACCCAGCCACTCACACTGGTAAGACTGCACCCAGCCACACTCACACTGGTAAGACTGCACCCAGCCACACTCACACTGGTAAGACTGCACCCATCCACACTCACACTGGTAAGACTGCACCCAGCCACACTCTGCTAGGTGAACTGAACAAGTGTGCTCGCATACTCCCTTAAAAGACCTTTGCTTGAAAAATGAGAAGAAAGAGGCAATAGTACTGTTTGTCTTGAGACGCCATAGACAGTATACACTTCCTCAAAATAGTTAGAATTCATCTACGATAACTCAAGAAAACTGCAATTCATTTTGATGTTTTTGCCAAGGAGATCTTAGTCACACAATTTTACATCTAACTAAGATGTTTGGTGCAGTATTTCTGAAAAAATCTGCATGAAAACGAATTGTCTGTCGCTGAATGACAACAAACACTTAATTGAAGAATCCCTACTGTTGACCAATCACAGACAAAGGAGCGTAGACATTTTCTACCGAACTTCGGCTTGTCACAAGAAAAATGTTTGTGTGGACAAATAGTCAAAAAAACCTTGCGAAGACCAAAATGTCCCAAAATGGCGTCATAATAAATACATGTATATGAACTACTCCGAACTGTTTCGGATGGGAAGCATGCAGATGCTTCAAGACTGCACCCGGACACACTCATACTACTGTTGGTCTTTGAAGCAGTGCAAGGCCATTTTGAAGTGTATTAAAATGTGTCTTTGCCTTCTGTTTGTAAGCACCCCGATGAAGCCTTTAATACCAACACGTCCCTCCCATGCAGCTGTTGCGGTATGGCAGTAGGGTGGTGGTGTGGGAACCAGACCTGTGTCAGGTGTTGGAGGCAGTGGAGAAGAGAGACCTGAACGAGCTGGGAGAGAACACAACACAGGCCCCGAGACAGCTGCTCACACAGGTACAGTACACAACACAGGCCCCGAGACAGCTGCTCACACAGGTACAGTACACAACACAGGCCCTGAGACAGCTGCTCACACAGGTACAGTACACAACACAGGCCCTGAGACAGCTGCTCACACAGGTATAGTACACAACACACTGACTGGAGCACATACAGCAGCAGAGTCAAATGCAAACAGAGAGCACACAGGCAGAGCTCTATGAGACTATGTTAATTGTCCCATGTCCAAGCAGCTCCCTGTCACCACCTCTACGCCATTGTGTCACACATGACAGTGGCAGGACACAGGCCCTCATAGGGATCGTCTGGCTTAGAAATGAAATGTCACTGCACTGAAAAGTCATCAATGTCCCCATTTGTCATGTGATACAGCATCATACTGGCCTGGCCCTGCTGCCTCCCTTAGTGACAGAGCTTGTGTGTGTGTGTGTGTGTGTGTGTGTGTGTGTGAGAGACTCTTATTCAGGGGTGAGCAGGGCTGAATGTACTCCAGCAGTGTGCGCTTCAGTAGCTTGTTACAGATCAGAGCAGTTCTTATGGGAGACTGTCCTGTCACGATATCTGGTGCATGATGCCTCTTATAATAATAATAATAATAGATTTATTTTATATAGCGCTTTTCATTACAAAGAGAATCTCAAATATGCTGTAAATACAAACTAAACAAATGTAGAAATCTGGCAGGTCTTGGTGATGGTCTTCCACAGATTCAGATGATACGGTGTGTTCAGCCAGGCAGTTAAGAACAGCTGGGCAGTAGCGTAAGCGGATGGCACTGAGCGGGAGCGTCGTCATTCAGAAATATAGGCCAATCTGAAGTCACCGATTTGGATGGTCATGGCTAGATTGGATACAGATGTCAAATTGACGTCAAACGTTTTTGTTTTTTTGCATTAAAGCTAACCATAACTCTTTTCCTAAGATGAACCTAATTCTCCTAGCTTGCTACGTTAATTATCCTAACCTGCTGCGTAAATTCTCCTGATCTGCTACTTAAAGTACATTCTGGTCAATTCTGACATAAGCTGTATCCCAGGGGTAGGCAACCCTGTTGCTTGAATACTGCAGGATTTTGTTCCCAACTAGGCACTACACCTGACCAACTGAGCTAATTGATCAGTAAAGTGATTGCCTAAATTCAAACACAACTGGTCTTCCCGGTCGGTTAAATCAAAAAACATGAAGTGGCGGCTGCACTCCAGGACCAATGTTGTCTACCCTTTCTGTATCCCTTCTAGCCTATTTACTGCCAACTGCAGTTATGGAATGTTTGCTCACGAGTATAGTTCATTGGCTGATCCCTCCTGGTGACCTGGATGGAGGTACTGTATGTGATCCTTCACAACCCATAGGAAGTCCCACCCAGTTGACTTCTTCAAATGGTGAAAGTCCCCAATGGTGCTGCCCATGCTGAAACGGGCTTTTGGCATTAGAGTCCTCTTGTCTATGCGTTTACTTTCTTTCGTGGTAAGCGGGAGGGGGAGGGATTTACCGCGTACAAAGGCCTGTGTGCCGCTCTAAAATTTCCGTCTGGAAACCACCTCCTTCCATGTAATCGCTGGCTGTCATTCGTCCAAGCAGAGCCAGCCGGTGCGATCGTGGCACAGGCGGAGTGGAGCAAGCGACTTCTGTATGTAAATTAACATTTCAAACGCTATATTGTCACTTGAGTATTGTAGCTAACAATCCGCAACTGATGTCTCCATTTTTACGAGGAAACTGATGCTAGCGAGAAATAATCGTTGGGTTTGCTATCGTTTTATATCGTGCTGTTTCTTACTACGAGGTGAGTGAACGGCGAGTTTATGATGATGATGATGAAGTCGAGTGTCCACAGCTGACCAGTAGCGAGTGAAATGCATGCATTGGGATACAGATGGGTTTACATTGTCATTAAAATTCTCGATGACCGGTTTATTCACAAGTAGTCCCGTCAGGAAATGAAATGCTGCTATTTCATGTGCCTCTGGTGTTTTCAAAGATAGCGAACTGCACACCACGAAAACGCGAACGTTTTCTAAAACCATGCAACACAGATCATTGTGGTTCGAGCCTCTTCCTTGAAATGGTGCCTGACATACTAATGATGGGAAACATTAAATTAAAGGATCGTTCAAGTCCACTGTATGCAAAACTACTTCCAAGCGGGGTCAGAAAGGGGTCATTTTGATTGGCAGTATATTTACCTTTATCTCAACAAGTTTACGTTTTGTATGACATTTCCCTCAAAGTATCAATTATTGCCAACAAAATACTTGGTCAATACCCAGTGCTTCTCTGAAAGCATACAATAACAGCGGTATGTATCACGCAGAGCGCTCCGATATTGTAACGTAACCCACCCTGAACCTCAAACCTCCGACTGATTATATGGTACAACATACAGTATGTACTAGATTACATTTCATGTATTAAGAAAATAGCTTAACAGCCTACATACACAGAGTTTGATGGACCATTCTGTAATGATGGACAGCCAGGGGCGTCATGCACACTGTTTTATATGGGGCACGAATTATGTGGGGATGAATTCTTTAGCACGGTCTGGAGCCCCCTCCAGATTGTAAGAAAAAGCTGTTTCAAGTGTTTGAAAAATCCTAAATTGTCCATCTATAGCCATATGATTATACCTAATTCCATATAAAATATGTATTTTTCTGCATAGGTTATGTAAACATACCTCTTTTTCTGTTCAATTGTAATTTTCATTAAAATGCCACACGGGTATATAGTATCATAACCTTAAATATGCTTCTCTGCATCTTTGCTAGCCCAGCTGGCTGCATATTGCGCTCTTATTCCTTTCCATCTTTTGTCATCTGCATCCAACTGGACTCTATGCAGCCGGCTATACACTCATGGCCCCGGCGACTGGCTCTACATAAAATATCCTCCATTCGGGGGCGAGGGTGCCAATTTCCTCAACTAGCTTTAAAAATATGCACACTGTCTTAATAAAACACCATTTTCGACCACCATGCTTGAGTGGCTAGTGTTACTTCCTGGTGTTGCATACGGCGTTCAGCCAGGGATAAACAGACTGCTTCAGCCTGATTGGCTGAACATCAGCGGTAGCATTAGCCACTCTAGCATGGTGGCTGAGCATTTTAGATAGTACCCATATTTTTTCCCAGCGGCTCTTCGTTAAAACTAGTTGAGGAAATTGAAGCCCTTACAGCCTGAATCGAGGATGCTTTATGTATGAGACGGTCGCCAGGGGACGAGTGTATAGAGGGGTTGGTTGTTTAGCAACAAACGTGCGCAACTATGGAGAAAACAAACCGAATTGGCTTAGATTGTTGACAACATGTAAACTACATTTTGTCTCCAAGTGTTTATTGAAAACACACTGAACAAAAATGTATAAATGCAACATCCAACAATTTATAATTTACTGAGTTACAGTTCATATAAAGAAATTGGTCAATTGAAATAATATATTGGGACCTAATCTATGGATTTCACATGACTGGGAATACAGATACCTTTTTATAAAAATAAATAAAAAGTAGGGGGGTGGATCAGAACCAGTCTGCTTTATGCAGCACGACACATCTCCTTCACATAGAGTTAATAAGGCTGATTGTGGAATGTTGTCCCACTCCTCTTCAATGGCTGAGTGAAGCTACTGGATATTGGCGGAAACTGGAACACGCTGTTGTACATGTTGATCCAGAGCATCCCAAACATGCTCAATGGGTGACATGTCTTGTGAGTATGCAGGCCATGGAAGAACTTGGACATTTTCAGCTTCCAGGAATTGTGTACAGATCATTGGGACATGGGGGGGGGGCTTGCATTATCATGCTGAAACATGAGGGATGGCGGTGGATGAATGGCACGACAATGGGCCTCAGGATCTCGTCACGGTATCTCTGTGCATTCAAATTGCCATTGATAAAATGCATTTGTGTTCGTTTGCCATAGTTTATGCCTGCCCATACCATAACCCCACCCCACCATGGGGCACTCTGTTCACAAAGTTGTCATCAAACCGCTTGCCCACACGATGCCATACACACTGTCTGCCATTTGCCCGGTAGAGTTGAAACCAGGATTAAACTGTGAAGAGCACACTTCTCCACCATGCCAGTGACCGTCAAAGGTGAGCATTTGCCCACTGAAGTCGTTTACGATGCCGAACTGCAGTCAGGTCAAGGCTGGTGAGGATGCCGAGCACGAAGATGAGCTTCCCTGAGGCGGTTTCTGACAGTGTGGAGAAATTCTTTGGTTCTGCAAACCAACAGTTTCATCAGTTGTCCGGGTGGCTGGTCTCAGACAATCCCGCTGGTGAAGAAGCTGGATGTGAAGGTCCTTGGCTGGCATGGTTGTGGTTGTGAGGCCGGTTGGACAAATTCTCTAAAATGACGTTGGAGGCAGCTTTTGGTAGAGAAATGAACATTCAGTTCTCTGGCAACAGCTCTGGTGGACATTCCTGCAGTTAGCATGCCAATTTCATGCTCCCTCAACTTGAGACATCGGTGGCATTGTTGTGACACAGTGACACTTTTTAGTGGCCTTAGTAAGAGTGCACCTGTGTAATGATCATGCTGTTGAATCAGCTTGTTTTTTAATCCCCTTTTCTCCCCATTTGCGTGGTATCCAATTGATAGTTAGTCTTGTCTCATCGCTGCAACTCCCATACGAACTCGGGAGAGGCAAAGGTCAAGAGCCGTGAGTCCTCCCAAACACAACACAACCCAACCAAGCCGCACTGCTTCTTGACACAATGTCCACTTAACCTGGAAGCCAGCCGTTACCAATGTGTCGGAGGAAACACCAGGCAACCGTGTCAGCGTGCACTGTGCCCGGACCAACACAGGAGTTGCTAGTGCGCGATGGGACAAGGACATCCCTGCCAGCCAAACCCTCCCTTATCCCGGACGACGCTGGGCCAATTGTGCTCCGCCCCATGGATCTCCCGGACGCGGCCGGCTGCGACAGAGCCTGGACTTTAACCCAGAATCTCTAGTCGCACAGCTTTCACTGCGGTGGCCCTTAATCAGCTTCTTGATATGCTACACCTGTCAGGTGGATGTATTATCTTGGCAAAGGAGAAATGCTCACTAACAGGGACGTAAACAAATTTGTGCACAACATTTGAGAGAAATATGTTTTTTTTATTTTTATGTGTAACATTTCCGGGATTTATTTCAGCTCATGAAACAGGACCAACTCTTAACGTGTTGCGTTTTATATTTTTGTCCAGTGTAAATACATTTGCACAATGAGCGCTTGTCTTGCAAATACAATTTTATAGGTGTTGGTTATCTAGCTATCTAGTGAATTTGAGCCATTTTTAGCATTGACATGAAATCCTTAACACCTACAAAGCAAGACATGATATCAAGAATAACATGAATCTAGCTGAAACGGGTCACTTACCATTCCCCACATGGGAGTTTCTTGTCATTGTTGGTAGCTATCTGGCCACCCAGAATAACAACTCACGGACTTCTGCCTCATTGAAGCGTGCGCATCGTTTTCGTGATGTCAGCTAACCCATCTATAGCCAGCTGCATAGAGCCCAGTTGGATGCAGATAACAAACTAGGAATAATACGGCTATTTGGCCTACATATTTGCTAAAATATTTAAAGGAACGCGAGTCTTATTTAGTAATTTCTTGCTTTTCTAATGTCTCGCGACCTTGCCAGCAGGCATGCCTGATAAGATGGTTAGACAAGCTACTCTAACTTGATCGCCTGCAATGGCTTGGTAGCTAGTTTCCCAGTCGCCCAACCTCATAACTCTCTGGGCTAGCTAAAGCCAACTTCATAAAATTGCTAGATGCCTATTACAGAGAAACAACCATTTTTAGTTTGATTTATTAATCAAGAAGGAATCAATAGGCTACAAAGCTTCATCAAATTCATTTACAAACATACCTCCTGCAAGTCCTGCCCATCACTGGCATCTAAAATCAAATCAAACGCTGTGTGTCTCTCTCTCCTCCACTGACAATACTGTCTGCATGCACTAAGGATCCTGAGTGGCGCAGCGGTCACTACAGACCTGGGTTCGATCCCGGGCTGCATCGCAACCGGCCGTGTTCGGGAGTCCCGTAGGGCTGTGCACAATTGGCCCAGCATCGTCCGGGTTAGGGGAGGGTTTGGCCGGGGTAGAATTAATTGTAAATAAGATTTTGTTCTTAACTGACTTGCCTAGTTAAATAAAAATCTAATGTCCTGCCTAGAATATCTTTTCTCCTTGGTGCACCTTGTAAGGAACCACTTACTAGGGAGAATAGGGGGGTTACTCTTTGTCTGGTCCAGTGTGCCCCCTCCGCAAAGCACCACTGACAAATTACTATAAAACGTGGGCTTAAAAATGTAGTTGTCATTAATTTAACATCTGAAAATGTTTGAAACCGGACAAATCTGAGGGGGCACTTGCCCTCGTCTCCCCCTATGGGCATGACACCTCTGGACACAGCTGATGGGGGGGAGATTATAGTAAATGGGTGCATTTTGGAGTGTAATTTCTCAAATTCTGTGCTTTGCATGATGCCTGTGGGATATGATTGATCTGTCCTAGTCGCTGTCCTAGTTGCTCCACCTTAATATCCCAGCACTTAGTCTAGTCCGATGGAAACATCAATGCTGGATGTCCATTTTGGCCATGGTGTTGACACTAATCAAATCTATGGCCTTCTTGGCTATGCTTGTAATGAAATATGGACATGGGGCTTCCTACTACTAAGCCTCTTCCCTGGTTGTCCGTCTTAGGAATATTTAACTTATTGATTTGCATGCTTAGTACAAAAAGCTGGAAGGCAGCCCAAAGATGTTTTCAGAATGCACAAATTGTTCCTACACTGTATTCTGCTGCTCCAACTGTATCATCAGCACCCATTTTTGCTGACGGATTAGATTTTGCAAAGTTTTCTCAAAGTATATCGTGGTGATTCAGGCTATGACAGGGCATTTGCCCATGTCAAATCACACAGCTTGCATAACCCAGTCTCTGAATCTTCAGGCAGTATTTTAATTAAATAGTCTAACCATAGGAGGGTAAGTGTCTGAGTAGGGGAATGCAACCGAAGAGTTCAGAATAGAGATACTACATTTTGAGAAACAGCTGAAAAGATGTTATCAAGTGTCTCCTCATTCTCTTTCACTCACATCCCTGACACTTTATCTCACTATCAGATCTCTGTCTTTAGGCGTAACCTTGTTGCGTATTGAAAAAGAAATGAAATATTCAGCAGAAAAACAGTTGGCTCCCACAGGGTCTCTCTCATCCCACAGTATACTTTCTTCTGCCTCTCACAATCCCCCTTCTCGCTCTCTCTGTTAATATTATCGATGGAGACATTGCTGAATTATACATTTGGTGTTCTATCGACACTGTCTCCTCCTTCGTCACTTTTTTCTTTTCTGCTGATGTTGTTTTAAAAGCCAGTGCTCATCAAATATGCATCAGTCCAAGACTCATTTTTATCCTGTTCTAATGTATTAACATGCTCTGAGGGAGAGGAGGCTGGACCTGAGGGAATGTTGAGGCAGCCCACAGCTTAGAGGATGGAGAGTGTCTGAGAGGAAGAAAGAGGATGCAAGACGGGGGCTGGCAAGAAGTCTGTGAAAGCTGTTTTGTGGTTTAGATAAGTGACATGTCAAGTGGCTTTTAGAAGTTGTTTAAATGGGACAGATATAACCTCATTAGAACCTGTGTAATTTATAGTACAGGACCAAACTGGATTTAAAAAGTAAACATTTGATCATAAATATACTTTATTTTTTTATATAACCTTCAAAACAAAATATGCTCGAATGTCAACCAGACAGACCTACTGTAAATGTTGGCTTTACAAGTTCAGTAAAAACGTTGTAATAAATATTTCAGAATACTGTTTAACTGCATTTTCTTTTGTTGTGTACTTTAGTGCCTCACCACCGCCACCTCTTGACCATGCTGAGTGTGTGTACAGTCGTCCTGGTGGTTGCTTCTGCAGCCCTCTTCTCTGCAGACTCCGATACGCACAGACACGACTCCAACCTGGAGATCTGTATCCTACTGTTGGTGTCTGTTTCCTTCTTCAGAATATTAAGAGGTGTCCTCTTGGATGGCCATTGATTAGTGTTTATGTATTGAAATATGTGGCAGCATTTCTTCCTGAACACCCCCTCCCCTCTCTCAGACAAGCGTCTGTTCGAGACCAAGAGGAAAGACCAGCTAAATGCTCTGAAGAACCTGGTGGAGCTCAATGACATCAACCAGCAGTATAAGATCATAGACATCATGCTGAAGGGCTTGTTTAAGGTAAAACGGCTCCACTCCTGTTTAACTCCCCTTCATGCTGACCATTAGTTAGAAACAGGGCGTTGTGGCCTTAGCGGGAAGTAATTGCGGTGTTAGTTTCTTAGCATGTTTAGATTATTATGATCTCATGAGTAGGCAAATAAGGCCACTTGATAAGCAGTATCTAAGTAGCCGGTCACTAATAAGACTAGAGTAACCCGGATTTAGCTTCCAAGTCTTCCTATTGTGCTTGAGGCCTCACTGTATATACTATATTCTTCCCAGATATATACTGTTTGATTCCCAGAGGACATATCTGCTCTTTGCCCAAGGACAACTATGGTGGTCAACCCACAGTGGGCGATCAACATTGTGTGTGTGTGTGTGTGTTCTGTGAAGGTTTTGGAGGACTCGAAGGTCGTCCTTATTGCAGCCAACATGCAGGCTGATGATCCCTTCCCCATGGATGACAAAATCAAAGAAGGTCAGATTATGGACATTATACCGTTACTACACTTTGCTCTCTCTCCTCCCTCTTTCTCACTCGATGCGGATCTGATTTGTCTGTCACCATCTTGCTTTTTTCTCCTCTTCTGCCTCCCCTCTTTTCCCTCTCCGCCTCTTACGTTTTCTGACGCTCTCTTTTAGTATGTCAGTCTGCAGTGATTTACGTTCTAGTTTATTTCCTAAGTATGAAATGTAGACTACTCTCTATCTCGCTCCATAGCCTACTCCCATGTGGTGGAGAACACAGCGTTCTTTGGGGACGTGGCGTTGCGTTTCCCACGTATTGTCCACCACTACTACGACCGTAACCCAGACTGGGGCGGCCTTCTGCGATGGGGGCTCCGCTTCTGCAACCTCACTGGGGTGTTCACCGGGGGGGCACACCAGCATGTTCTCTCACTGGTGAGACGGGGAGCTGGGGGTATATTCTGGGACATAGAGGAAATGTTTGTGCTTTATTTAAAGCCAACAGGTGTAATGTATTATAACCTCCTTATTACTACATATTGTAAGCATGTTGTAAGCATACTATAACTGTTTTCTATGTGCCAATCTTTTTTCTGTGGATTCAAAATGGCTGATAACTCTCGTTCCTTGTCTCTCAGATGTCGCAGGAGTTGGGAATAATAGAGAAATCCCCAGACTTCACCAACCCATACCGCACGGAGAGAGACGACGTGAGTAGCACTGGCTCTCAGCCTCTATAACCACATAGTATACTATCGCAGTGAAGCCTACCAGACAAACTTGGAAAGCGTGTTCTCTTAAGGCTTGTTTAACAAACGAGCTCGACTATGTTTGAGACGAGCGTAACATCAGTAAAACTCGCACTGACTGCACCTTTTTGCTTTCCCATCCTCTGCTGTTTGCTTCTTCACACTCCATACACCTATTGTTAAAAAAATGCCTCTCTCAAACACACGTTCACACGCTCTGCTTTTCTCTGGCACAGGTGCTTCACACTGCAGAGGCCTTTCAGAAGATCCTGAGGGAGGAGGAGAAGAGGAGGAGGAAAGAGGACAAGAGGAAGGAGATTAGGAAGGGGCCCCGCATCTCCCGCTCCCGTACTGAGCTATAGTACTTTACCTCAACTCCTGGAGAGAAATGATGAGGAGAAGGAAAATGTAGGGGGATGTCCTAGATTCAGTGATGAAGAGGTTGGGTGTTGGAACTGGTGAGCTCTGTCGAAGGGATAAAGTGGCAGAAGAAAATTTGAGGGAACTAGAAGTGTTTGTGGCACAGGAACAAACTGGAGAGAAGGAAAGGAGGTTGAGCTCTATCTGTGGAATCCGACTTACTGTATACAGAACTGTGCCCAATCTGCAGTTATTATGAAACCAAGGAAATACAGCTACCACATATTTAAGAAGATTTAACAAGGAAAGATCATTTTCATAAATAGATTACATAACTGTACTTTGGAAGAAACAGCAAATACCCAATATGTTATCTTTTTTTGTGAATAGATTGAATACAATTGTTTTGATGATGGCATTTGTACGTATGAGTTTACATTCCCATTCAACAAGCTTCCAAATATAAAGCTTGAATATGTTGAATTCTGTTTAAGTTTTCCTGTCGCCTTCTCCAGAGTTAGCAGATTTATATAATGAGATTTTATGAGTTTGTTGTTGAATGGTCCTACTCTAGGTGTATCCTCTTGATTTGCGGTACAAGTGTTGATCCATTTTTCATGATGTCTGCCACTTGCTTTCCTAGAGCCGAATGCTTTCTTAGCTCTGTCTGTGTGTGACTGTCCGCATGAGTGTTAAATGGGGTTTGGTCACTTATGATTTTAAATAAAACTATTTTACATATTATTTTGTCTACAATCAGGGAGGGATAATGTCTTAGCGCTGTGTCTTTTGGCAACCACTCATCAGCTTAAACTTCTATATGTCACATTTGTTTTTCTATCTGATGGCCATAATGAAATGTCAGAACAGCGGTCCCCTAGAACAATGCCTTTTAAAAAAAACATCTATATTTTGGCATATCTAGGAAAGATCTCAATTTCATTCTTCTCCTGTCTTCTCAAAATCCGTTCAACCAGAAATCCCTCCTCTCTGACCACCTATGGGTATTGAGAAAGCCAGAGGATGCGAGGAGTATGCAATTGAGATATTCCCCTAATTTTTTGTTGCCTCTGACATTTTGAGGGAAATTGTCTCATTTTAATGCAAATAAGTTATATTCAATATACAGAGATGACTGATTGTTTTGTTATTGCGACTTTTTATGCATGTTCAGAGCAGTGCAGGCTGGTGGGAGGAGCTAAAGGAGGATGGGCTCATTTTAATGGGTGGAGTTCATGGAACGGAGTTAACATAGGTTTGTGTTTTATTCCAGCCATTTTAATGAGCATGCCCTCCTATATAGCTCATCCCACCAGCCTCCTCTGGTTCAGCGTCTCATTGCTGAGAATTTACTATCGTGAGTAGATTTACCATACATTTGTTAAGTTTAATCAAATTAAATTACTATGAATCATATTTGTTAATTTGAAATAATTACAAATGAATCACTCAATCGTTGAAGATTACGATAAAAGTCAATGTAATGAAATCAGAATGCGTTCTGCCACTAGACGGCGCCAAAGGTGTGCAATCGACAGTCATGAAGTCATTTCCCCCCCCCCCCCTCAGTGTTTTTGGTTAAACTCATTGGACTGTTGCGGAACAGTCATCTCCGCCATAAACACTTCACCAACGCAAAACAACAAGCCCGAATGTAGACTTGAAGCTTAATCAGACAGAGATCATGTCTAATTTCGTGGATTCGGGTAGGCCAAGGCTTTTTTCCCTACATATTTATTGACAGTTTGGAACATAGCATTTAGCTAAATTAAAACTCATGCAAATCTAGCTAGCTAACAGCATGCTGTCAACAACAGCGATATCTATCTAGCTGACGTTAGCTAGCTATAGTCTTTATTATTTACATATTTTTATTTAAAGAATAGGAAATAGTTAACCAACGTGCTATTTGAAGGTTGATCTTTTGGCAATGTTTAGGTAATGATTGTGCTGTCTCTAGTCAACGTTAATAAACAGTGCTGTTTTACACAAGGGAAAACAAAGCTGAACAATCTGCGGCGTAAATTAGTTGAACATTCTGACTGTTTTTCACCAGCCTGTTAAAGAATGGTGAGGTCAGGCCTACACCAAGTTATGTAATGCACAGTGGATAGATTAGGCTAATTGATTAACTGTATAAATAGTCGGCCTAGTCTCAGAACGAGTGTAGTTTGCAAACTGTTCAGCTGACAACTGCACATATGAACCTAGCCTAAGTAATGTCAGAATCAGCTGATTGTCAACCAATTATTTATATATACAATAGATTACTGACGAGCGCTGTTTTGAAGCCATCTTGGCACTTCAGCAGTGTAAAAAATATTTAGGAATCCACAGAAATACATGTATTGTCTACACTTGTTTTTCCCACGTTTATTATATTAGACACTTTAATGCATAATTTGAAATTATATTATGTAAGATAAATATAAAAAATAATTAATTAAATATATTAAAACATATTCCTTAAAGTCCAGGTAGCAGATAATGGACCCTGTCATATATTTATGTAGTTGGTGCTGTATATTTAAGCAATAAGGCCCGAGGGGATGTGGTGTATGACCAATATACCACGCCTGTGGGCTGTTAAGGACAATGCAACGAAAGTGCCTGGATTCAGCCCTTTGGTCATGTACCACAAACCCCAGAGGTTCCTTACTGGTTACAACATAATTAGAACAGTGAACAAGTCATTTTGTGTCATACCTTGGTGTACGGACTGATATACCACGGCTTTCAGCCAATCAACATTCAGGGCTCAAACGACCTTGACTATTATAAACTGGGGGGTTCAAGCCCTGAATGCTGATTGGCTAAAAGCTGTGATATATCAGATCAAATACCACCGGTATGACAAAACATTTATTTTTACTCTTCTAATTATGTTGGTAAGAACAATAAGGCACCTCGGGGGTTTGTGGTATTAAATTAGTTGCATGTTTTGTAAAAAAAAAAAAAAAAAAATGTTTGTTTTGGACTGATGCCCGACTGAGCGTTCTACTCAATGCATTGTCAATGAGCGCTGATGAAGATTTCATCAACAGTGCATGACAGTGGCTTTGAAATACAATGACATTCAAAAGGAGGCAAATAATTAGTAGGAAAACCTTTCTTCATCATCTTCACCAGATTGACTTCAGATGCAGTATAACTTTAGCTAGCTAAATTTGGGGACACACACCGGATTTTAGCTATATAGCTAGCGTTAGCTTTTTGACAAACTTTCCTAGCTAATTACATTGTCATCTGTCTAAAATAAATTTGAGGACATGATAATGCTGGCAAAATTGTTTCCTACTAAATATTTTACTACTTTAGCAATTTCATTGTATTTTGAGGCAGTAGTTTAACAATTGTTTAGTCTAGTCTCTGTCCAGAATGACTGGTCTTATCACCACTTTAGGGCAACACTATGGTGCCGCTGATGTAGGAGGCTTGAGAATGTTCATAACAATGGCATGACACGACCGAGTGACGGTGCAACCAATGGATATGGACAATATACCAGGCACTCTGCGTTGCATCATGCATAAGTACAGCCCTTAGCCGTGGTATATTGGCCATAAAATTTTATTAGCCTGTACCTGTGACAAACCTGGCTATCTTATCGACATATGGCAGTACACAAAATCATATTTTGCCAGCTACAAAGAAACAGCCACAAATAAATTCAGGAACGGAGGAAGAGGATAGCTAGCTATAGCTAGCTATAGCAAGCTAATATTAGCTGATGCCTCTTTAACAAGAAGTAACTGTGACAACATTGAAGTGTGGTATACCGCAGGGCTGCCGGCTAGGGCCATTATTGTTTTCTGTTTTTACAAATGACCTTCCACTGACCTTGAACAAAGCATGTGTCTATGTACGCTGACGACTCAATAGAATACACGTCGGCTGCAACAGTAAAATAAATGACACGCTTAACATAGAGCATTTTTGGGACAAATCACTTCCTCAACACTAAACCTATTTAGATCTATTATTGAATAATGTGTCGATTGAGCAAGTTGAGGAGACTAAATTTCTGGGTGTAACCCTCGATAGAAAGCTATCATGGTCAAAACATAGGCCACAGAAGGTTGGTGGCACCTTAATTGGGGAGGATGGGCTCGTGGTAATGGCTGGACGCAATCAGTTTAATGTTATCAAACACATGGTTTGATGCCATTCCATTCGCCGCCATTCCACCCATTATTATGAGCCGTCCTCCCCTCAGCAGCCTCCACTGATATAGACTCAATGGTTGCTAAAAGGGGAAGATGATAGGGTGTTGCTCTGCCTTCTTGACATTTCAGTCCACCAGACAAGTCCTACAGGCCCTAGTTTTGTCGCACCTGGACAACTGCCAAGCTGTGTGGTCATGTACAGCAAAGAGGGACATAGGTAAATTGTAGTTGGTCCAGAACAAAGCAGCACATATCACACTTAGATGTTACTGACACTTGCCTTCTGTGTACATGTATGTCAGTCTCTCCTGGCTCAAAGTTGAGGAGAGATTGACTGCATCACTATTCGTCTTTGTGCGAGGTATTGATGTGTTGAAGGTACAGAACTGTCTGTTCATGCAGTTGGCACAAAGTTCAGACACTCGTCGGTACAACACAAGACATGCAACCAGAAGTCTCTTTACATTCCCAAGGTCCAGAACAGAGGCTGGGAAACGCACAGTATTAAATAGAGTCATGACCACATGGCTAGCAATACAACCAGATAAAATAACACCTTACTGCACACAGGGGACTGTGAAGAGACAGTCATTTGATATACAGTGCCTTCGGAAAGTATTCAGACCCCTTGATTTTTCCACATTTTGACACGTTACAGCCTTGTAAAAAACAATCTACACACAATACCCCATAATGACAAAGAAAAAATTGTTGTTTAGACTTTCGCTAATTTATAATAAATTAAAAAAACATCTAATTTAAGTATTCAGACCCTTTACTCAGTATTTTGTTGTAGCACCTTTATCAGCGATTACAGCCTTGAGTTTTCTTGGGTATGAAGCTACTAGCTTGGCACACCTGTATTTGTCCCGTTCTCTGTATATACTCTCAAGCTCTGTCAGATTGGATGGGGAGCGTTGCTGCACAGCTATTTTGGGGTCTCCTGAGATGTTTGATCAGGTTAAAGTCAAGGCTCTGGCTGGGTCACTCAAGGACATTGAGATTTTTCCAGAAGACACTCCTGCGTTGTCTTGGCTGTGTGCATCGGGTCGTTGGCATTCAGGCCAAATAGTTAAATCTTGGTTTCATAAGACCAGAGAATCTTGTGGTCTCATGGTCTGAGATTTATTTTGGCAAACTCAAGCGAGCTGTCATGTGCCTTTTACTGAGGAGTGGCATCCATCTGGCCACACTACCATAAAGGCCTGATTGGTGGAGTGCTGCGGAGATGGTTGTCCTTCTGGAACTTTCTCCCATCTCCACAGAGGAACTCTGGAGTTCTGTCAGAGTGACCATCGGGTTCTATGGTCACCTCGCTGCCCGAGGCCCTTCTCCCCCGATAGCTCAGTTTGGCCGGGCGGCCATCTCTAGGAAGAGTCTTGGTGGTTCCAAACTTCTTCCATTTAATGGGGGCCACTGTGTTCTTGTGGTTCTTCAATGCTGCAGACATATTTTAGTACCCTTCTCCAGGTTTGTGCCTCGACACAATCCTGTCTCGCAGCTCTACGGACAATTCCTTTGACCTCATGGCTTGGTTTTTGCTTTTTACATGCACTGTCAACTGTGGGACCTTATATTGACAGGTGTTCCTTTTCAAATCATGTCCTATCAATTAAATTTACCACAGGTGGACTCCAAGTTGTAGAAACATATCAAGGATGATCAATGTAAACATGATCCATCTAAGCTTAGTTTCGAGTCTCATGCATAGGGTCTGAATACTTATCTAAATGAGATATTTCTGATGTCTAAAAATCATCTGTTTTTGCTTTGTCATTAAGGGGTATTGGGGGTAGATTGAGTGAAATAATAATTTAATCAATTTTAGAATAAGCCTGTAACGTTACAAAATGTGGAAAAGTGAAGGGGTCTGAATACTTTCCGAATGCACTGAATGTAGGCTGTGTGTGACGTTTTAAATGAATGTAGTTCAGTCCTTGACTAATGATGTTCCATATTATGTCATGTTTCCGTTGGACCCCAGGAAGAGTAGTTGCTGCTTTTGCAGCGGCTAATGGGGATCCTAATAAATACCAAATCCTAAGATCTAAAAAATAAACTTTCCCAATTAGTAATATTCACAATACACCTCTCCAAAGATAGACTGGCTCCTTTTTCTGAAATGCCACCAGATCCATAATGGAATACATGGCCAAAGTGTTGCATTTCGCTTTTGCCCGCCATCCACACACACAGACAGTTTTGGTCCCAGCCACAGGGCTCTATACAGAAACAAACAAGTACAAGCCTATATATAGTATGATAGCAGTTAGCTACCAGCAGCTGGCAGACATGTTAATTTGGTTACTTTAGCATGAATCATTTGACTGAAGCCCTCCTTTCATTGTTGATAGCCATGGAATGTGCCCCGCAGATTGATGAGTAGATGCCAAATTTGCCCCTCTCATTCTCACAAATGTATCCCACTTTTTACGAAGTGTTTAATTTGCGACGCAATAGAGGCATACTCACATTTGCATAGTAAGTGTTGCTACACCCTGCTACCACACAATGCTTGGCCATCTTGATTAATAAAAATGCAATCGCTAGCTAGCTCCATACCACTTACACACAAGTTGTTTTTTATTATTATTTTTACCCACAAATATATGAAGGCTGAGCATGCATTTTGATTCCCTCACTGTGACAATGACCAAGGGGAGTTGTGAGATTGTTTCTGACGTTAGAGCTGATTTTGAGAGAACCTGGGGCGGCAGTGTAGCCTAGTGGTTAGAGCGTTGGACTAACCGGAAGGTTGCGAGTTCAAACCCTGAGCTGACAAGGTACAAGTCTGTCGTTCTGCCCCTGAACAGGCAGTTAACCCACTGTTCCCAGGCCGTCATTGAAAATAAGAATTTGTTCTTAACTGACTTGCCTGGTTAAATAAAGGTAAAAAAAAAAAGTTATTTTAGAACAATATTACAGTATTTTAAAAATTGATTTAAGAGTTTGTAATTTAGTAAGGTTTTCTTGGGGGGCCTATCAGTGACTATTATATGCGTTTCTATCATTGAGAAATAGCTGCTACATGACTTTGAATTTTAAACATGTAATTGAGATACTGTAGAAGTCCATTAATTCCTATGAAGGATTGCTTCTTCTGGGGAGTGCCAATATGGCTGACCGGTGGCTTCAAAGCCTCTCATTGGCCAATATATATCTATATCCCTGGATTGCTAATGATATGTATCTATCATTGATGTCAACATATTGTTTTTATATGAAACTTGTATTTTCTATTTGTTTGCTAAATCTGCAGCTAATAATACTGTATAGCTGTTTTGTGCCATTAGAAATTAAACTGTATTTCCATGTCCATCCAGGAAGGAGAAGAGGGGAGGGAAAAGACCTAGATGACTTTTCGGAGAGCAAGGAGGAGGATGTGTCCTTAGCCACAGAGCTCCGTCTTGTCCTGATCGGAAAGACAGTGCCTCTGGGAACACAATCCTGGGCCGCAGGCACTTCCTATCAGAGCTCCGTGCCAGCTCAGTCACCCAAGTCTGTGAACAAGGCAGCGCAGACCTGACTGAGGAGGAGGAAGGACAAAAGGTCAGGAGGAAGAGGACAAGGGTGGTGGTGGTAGACATGCCAGGTTTTGGAGACACGCTTCGATGCTGAGCAGACTCATTCTGAAATAGCCAAGTGTGTGGCACTGTCTGCCCCAGGCCCCCATGCATTCCTCCTGGTGATCCCACTGGGACGCTACACTGAGGATGAGGACCGAGCCATGTGGGAGATGGTCCATATATTTGGGGAGGGGGCGGTCCATGACCACACACTAGTCCTGTTCACTCGTGCTGATGACCTAGAAGGTAGGGGGATGGAGGGGTACCTCGGAGCCAGCGCCCCGATGGAGCTGAAGGCTCTGATAGAGAGATGTGGGGGCAGGTACCACGTCTTCAACAACAGAGACCCAAGTGACCTGCACCAGGTTGTAGGGCTGGTGGAGAGGATTGTGGAAGAGAACAATGGAGGCTTCTACACCAACTCTATGTTCAGAGAGGTTGAGGCTGCCATTAGGAAGGACCAGGAGAGGATGGCGAGAGAGAGAGGGGAGGGAGAAGGCAGGGAGAACAAGATGGCCAAAAGACGGAAGTGTGATCTAGAACGGCGTGAGAGTGGGTGGAATGAGAGGAGGGGGGCAGCTGTGGGAGGTTCAGGATTAAGGAAGAGAGACCTGGAGAGAGGAGGAGTAAATGAGGAGGGATGGAAGGTGGAGAGATGGACAGAGGAGAGGAAAGGAAGTGCTGCTAGCCTCCTGAGGGACAGAGGGGACAGGTGGAGGGAGCTGTTCAGGACCAGGCAGCGGGGCAGCGACAGGGCCTTGAGTAGGAGGCAGTCTTTCCTCTCTGCCCTGGGGCAGTTCAGGAGGGAGGCTGCCCTTTCTGAGAAGGTCCTAGAGAAAGTGAAGATCCTGGTGGCTGCTGGAGCCACAGGCATGGTCGTGGGGGCAGTGTTCGGGGTGGCTGCCCCTCTAGCTGCAGCGGCGGGAGCTGCAGCCATGGGGAACACTGTGGGCTTTGCTGCTGGGCAGCTGGCTGGGATGTCGGTGGCAAGCGGCACAGGGATGGGTAAAGCTGTGGGCGCCATATTGGCAGCAGCCACAGGGAAAACAGCCATGGCTCTCGGGGCAGCGAACGGAGGAGTGCTGGGGGGATCTGTGGGCGCCCTAGCTGGGGCCGAAGCTGCCAGTCCTGGGGCAGCTGCATTGGATGCTCTAGGGCAGGTGAGCCTGATTGGGACTGCAGAAGTAGGAGTTGCAGCAGGGGTGGGGGGTGCCATGGGGGCAGGAGCGGCCCTGGGGTCTGCTCTGGAAGGTGCAGCTGTCAGCACAACTGCCCTGACAGGGGAGGGCACTGCAGCAGGGGCAGTAGCTGTGGCTAATGCTACTACTATTGGCTCAGTAGCAGCTCGGCAGCAAGCAGTGGCCACTGGGGGCAGTGTTGCAACTCGAGCTGTTCAGTGTGCAGCCACCGCTGTGGCTGCGAGTGGGCCTCTGATTCAGGCCGGTGGGGTGTGTGGATCTGCAGGGCGGGTTGTTCCTGGTGCCTGGGGCTCCATGGGAGTGATGGCATGCATTATGACAGCGGTGGCAGAGATAGGCAAGGCTGCCGCGGGAATTGCCCTGGCAGGAGGGCTGGTGGTGAAGGTAGTGAAGGAGAGGGTCAGGAACAGCAACAGCTCAGCAGACGCCAACTACACAGAGAAGAAGTCCTATGAGATCTACTGGAACAAATAACGGACAGTTAGGCCTGCAACACCACCAGACCACAGAAGAAAAAGACACTCTCAGGACCTTTCAAAATGTGGATTCAGGTTCAATCATTAAGCAACTTATCACAATTATCAATAAAAGCATATTGCAAGTCTTTGTTCCTTTTACTGGCAGTGGATGGTGTGATTTCCTCTATTCCCTGTTAATAAACTATAACTCTTCTGCAGTGAAGTGTCTTCCCACAATATTACTGAACTATCGTTTTAGCTTTGTTCAAGCACTTACTGTGGTTATTTGAGCTTTTTAGTATGCACTTACACCATTTGTATGATTACTTGTGATCCTATAGTTATTTTTAATTCATTATAGAATATGGTTTTCCACTGTATTCAATCAAATTAGTAGTTAACTGTCTTTCATTAAAACAGTAATCTATTTATGTATGCAGATTTTCATAAATCCACCGATATAATCTACGACTAAGGGTCCAGTATTACAAAATATATTTTTTAGCTCTTATTCACAACTGAAATGATGTACTGTATGACACACATTCACATGATGTATTCAGTTGTGGTGTTGTGGCTTTTTGAAGGGGAAAGAATGCATAATAAAATGAAATCTGATAAAAATGTCTGTCCTTGTCATTTTTTCTTTTATACAGCATTAATATTGAGTGCATAGAATAAATATTCATTAATACAAGGATGTGGTTTTTAAGAAAAAGTATGTCACCCTCAGCTCAGTTGACACCAGGGAATTAGACTTTAGGCACACACACACACAGAAGTGACTGTGTTTAGTAGCAGTACTGAATCTAATCAAATGTAATTTGTCACGTGCCAAATACAACAGGTGTAGTACTTACAGTGAAATGCTTACTTACAAGCCCTTAACCAACAAAGCAGTTTAAAGAAAAATACCTCCAAAATAAATGAATGTAAAAAATAATTAAAGAGCAGCAGTATAACTATAGCGAGGCTTTTTACAGAGGGTACCGGTACAGAGTAAATGTGCGGTGGGCACTGGTTACTATTTCATTTATCTTGATATCACACTCCACTCCCTGACATACTAACAGTCATGCAACAAGCATCTTTTTTTTTTTTATGAAACAAGGCAGTATTTTTTTACTTTTTTGAGAATCTGTATAAAATGTTACTTGTGTTTACAAAATGTAACTAAAGTATTTATACTTGAGGTCAGTTTCATACCGTCTAGCAAATGGATTTTTTTCACACAAACATGAGAATATTGATTTGTAATTAGTGATCTTTTTAATTGTTATTGTGTAATTCACATCCTGATGGTAGGTATGGTTTAACATCTGGGGATAGCCAGAACATTAATAATGTTGTTCAGATGGGGCGGGCTCATATGTAAAGTCAGATACCATTAAATATTTATTAGGGTGAATCTCTTTGGATAGGCTCTTTTTTTAAAGGAAATATTTGGGCGGAGTCAATGCAAATTTCAAGAAAGCTTCTGATCGTTGACGTACTATCAGGCCACGGTAAATTTGACATTTCTATTGGACAATGGTGCCTGGTCTCACGACAACAACAGCCAGGATTAAGCCAATCAGGAGTCGTCCTGGTTCACAAACGCTGTTTGTAAATGACGTAAGTAGTGGAAACAAGATGGCGACGTCTAAATTCTAAATGAGTTTATCTAAATAGAAATCGGCCTCTGGGGCATTGTTGAGGTGTTACCTGTCCTCTGATAGTTTAATAAACTTAGAGATAAGTTGAAGTGACGTTATGCGTTGTTAACGCTTCAAAGATCTCTGGACATCTTGGTTCTTTCCTTCAGCAACCTCCGGTTAAAGCCGGGGAGGCGAAGTTCTACATTTTATTATGGACTGTAACGTTAGTGGGGAGTACATCTCGACCATGGAAAATATGGATCCAACTTTGTCAGAACTAGGGGACGAATTTACTCTGGGCGACATCGATGGTGAGTTACTATTTATGTCATAATTGATGAGAGAATATGGAATTATTTTGTGTGTTTGTCCACGAAAGTTCGTGTCCTATTTCTGCTTTGTGACAGTTGTGTGTCGTCGTCGCGGTAAGGCCGGGAGTGGCGATTTTTATCATGTGTCAAGCAAGCCCGCTTGTTGATAGTCAATTGGTTATAATTACATATAGGTACTGTATTTAGACTAGCTAATTATGGTGCACATCACATTAAAGGAGTATATAAATAATTATCTGTGTCAAATATTGGCAGTAGGACAGTGTCGTCAACCATGAAACTATTGTGGATGCCATAGGATTGGAACTTGTTCACCCTTTATTTTGGGGCGTTGCATAGGATACTTAGATACACTTAGCACTCCACAATTGTACATTTCTAAACAATAGTTTGCTTAAATGATTCTGTGTCACTGATTTAATATTGCAATCGCATTTTACATCAGTGAAGATTCAAGCATATTTTAAATGGGTGGTTGGCCTACAGAACAGTGGTCATGCAACAGTTTAGTGTGTGCGTGTGAATAAACAACTCCTCAAATGTAACTGAGTGTGACTCAACTGTGAGCTGTGTCATTCAATTATCTGTAGGCAAAAAGTAACTTATACTTTCCCAATGGCTTATTAGCCTAGTTTTACTTGTTTCCTATTTATCTATATTCTTCATTACATTTTGTTCTGAGATGGTTTTTTTGTCATGCTTGTCCCCCCTCTCCTGGCTGTCATACCATTGAGGGTTTGTTCATCAATAATGGAGAAAAAAGTGACTCACAATGTCTACTGGCTCATCATTAATACCCCTTCTGTTTTTTGACTGGAAAACATGTCTGCTTCACCCTGCTCATTCATAGGCTCAGCACATTGACTCAGTATGGAGATAACATCACCGTTCCCATCTTATCAAAACAGCAGTTTTACCCTTGGCACACTGTGAAAGGATGGAGCTTTGGACACAGAATTGACCAGCGTAGGTCACCAGATTCCAATTACTGAATGCTAAGTCACCGAAATGATGTGACGCTGTCATACAATATGGGATAAATGGGACCCATTGCAGTGCAGGAACTAAGAGAACCCGGGGACTATGCTATGTAATCCCTCTTTAGTGTTAAAAAGAGAAGTATGCAAAGAGTTGTGACCCCTTGACTTGGGTATAACAAAATAATGTGAAAAGGAGAACGTTGTTTATGAGTCTAACTCAATTTAGTCTTAAATTATTTATGAAAAATGTACTCCTCCCCACAAAGATCTGGTAAGTTGAATTGGTCAGATGTTATACCTATGTAAAGCAAAACATATCGGTAAATTGGAAATGATTGGGTAGCAATTTAAACTTTAAAAAAAGGGTACCCAGATGTAGTCTAAAGCTCTTAAATAGTTTGATGGTGGGCGACTCTGTATAATCCTTTGTTTGCCTCTATAGGTTAGAAACTAATTTGTGTTTTAATGATACCTTTATATGTGATCTAGGCTATTTAAGTCTTGGAACTAAGGATCCCCTCAGAAGGTCTCTGCATAGCAGTATCTATCCTGCTGTTTGTGAAATATAGTGTGTCAAGGCTTGGAAAATAATTCAATAAGATGTTTGTTTCCAACATTAGGGCTGTTTTCCTAAATAAGTTAAATCCACTATGTGTTTTGTTTCTTTGCCACAATACTAAGGAGTGATACTGGTATCATCCTGGCCCTACTAACTAGACTTTTCTCCCCACTATTCCCAATGCAATAGCTGCTCTGGTTACATAACCTATTTTCTCTGCTCTGAGCAGCCCTAGGAAACTGTCCCAGTTTTGACAGTTTTAGTTCTTTGTGTCACAATTGGCTTGGGGCTCTGTTTTGTTTTGTACCTCTGAAGCCTTTTCGATTGTGAGATGGACCCTATAAGCCATTTCTTCATCAATCGACCCATAATGTTATTACAGTAATGTTACTCTACAGTAATGTTATTATTTATTTAATAAACTTTTATTTATTCAGGGGAGGCCAGGGTCTCATTCCCAATGGTGCCCTGAAAACAAACTACTCGCATGATAATTCAATGCTAGCATGCTAGTAGATACCCATAGACTTCAAGTCATTACTACCTCTAACTTCCTTCATACTGGACACAGAGACATGCAAATGGTATCCATGAGTTCATCTGACTCTGGGGAAGTAGGTAAAGGTCATCATTGCCAAAATCCCGAAGTATTCCTTTAACATGAGTGAGATGTTGGAAGCTTGTGCAGAATAGCTTTGTAAACGAAAATGAGAAATTAAGTGAATTACGGGAATTGAGGTCCAGCTGACCTTCTGATAAAGTATGCAGTGATATTAAACCTGTCACCTGTGATAAAGCGAAGCAGGCTGTGGTACACTGCATCCAAGGGTTTTAGAGTTGTGGCTGCTGCGTTTTGATAAATGGTGTCCCCATAATCATAAATGGGAGGACGATGCATTTATTGGCCTAGGTGTCTAGCCTTTCTTTATCGCAAGTGTGAGTTCAAGGTTGCAGCCCCTCATTGATAAAAGTGTGAATATTCTTTAGCCCTGAATCTTCTAGCAGCGTTGTCTATACATAGGTCCCTACGGGACACTTTTTCCTCCTGTCACAGTGGAATCTATAAGACCATGCCAAAGTCCTTTGAAGCCCATACTCTGGACATGCTTTCTGTATAAGGTGACATGTCTTTGACATTGTCATTAGAGAAGGGATTTTGGCAGTATTGCTAACAGCAGCAGTTTTAGACAGGACAAAATTATATTGTCAAATGTAAAGCTGTCATTTGAATAATGAGAAATGGCACCCTCTTCCCACTGATCACAGGCTTGCTATGCACCCCAGACAATGGTAAACCACATGAGAACATTTAGCCTACCATGTGGTCTTACGATAAATTGACAAGTGTTAAACACGTCCTGCAGTAGAGGGCGTTCGGAACAGTTTCAACATGTAGGCTACTCTGATTTCTTGCAAGACCGGTTTGAAACTGCACGTTCAACTCCACAGCTCTTATCAGTACAGCCGTCCACAATCAAGACCTACACCACCAGTAGCTGAAGTAATGTTCTTACCAGGGTGCTCTTTTACCTCGTTCTCATGGTCTCTCAGGGCATCTGTACTAGATTACCATGCCATTTTTCAGGGCTAGTCGTTGGAAGGCTTTCCTCAAAGCATTAGCTGGCGCACTCTTCCTTGACTCGATGCCGGAACAGTAGCAGTGTATCAAACCAAGGCCGCAACTCCATAAACCTCTTAATTCCTTCAGTGACCTTGCCCTGGCAGTAAACAGCATTGTCACTGTTGTAAATCTCTACTGGAGGTCACTGTGGATTCTCCTATTTCCTGTGATCTCTTCACTCAAGGCCAATTTCTAATGCAGGTTAGTAATCTGCAGTGCCTTCAGAAAGTATTCACACCCCTTGACTATTTCCACTGTTTGTTTTATTACAGCTTGAATTTAAAATGGAGGACAAAACTGAAAAAAATGTCAGATGAAACTCCAGTTCCTCACAATAAAATGACAGTTCTTAATAAAGATTGTTTAAAAAAACTCTATACGACATTAAAAATAATCATTTTGGGCAGTGCTAGGAACTCCCGGTCCAGCTCCAGCTCCTTAAGGTAGGCCTTTGAAGGCGTTAGAAAAGTCCCTAGTTGTGACAGGTTGTACGGCCCAGTACATCACTGGGGCCAAGCTTCCTGAAATCCAGGACCTATATACTAGGCGGTGTCAGAGGAAGTACCAAACAATTGTCAGAGACTCCAGTCACCCAAGTCATAGACTGTTCTTTCTGCTACCCCACAGCAAGCGGTACAGGAGCATCAAGTCTAGGACCAAAAGGCTCCTTAACAGTTTCTACCCCCAAGCTATAAGACTGCTGAACAACTAATCAAATGGCCACCAGATTATTTACATTGACCCCTCCCCCTATTTACACTGCTACTCACTGTTTATCTATGCATCGTCACTTTACAAATTACCTCTAATCTGTACCCCTGCACATTCACTTGGTACCCCCTGTATATCACCTCTTTATTGTTATGTGCATTTCTTGTGTTACTTTTTGATTTACTTTAGTTTATTTAGTAAATATTTTATTAACTCTGTATTTCTTGAACTGCATTGTTGGTTAAGTTGTATTTGACCAAATTTGATTTGACTGCAACAATGAAGCCCTACCTCACTAGAGGGCCATATTAACCAATGGATTATGTCTAAGCCAATTTTATGCTAACTATGTAAAGTCAAATTTGTTGTCCAGTCAATTAATTGCCATTGCACATGATTTTATGTCTAAGAATAAAGTGCATTTTAGCTCACCCACAACCAGAGACTCATGAACCCCTTGAATTATTCTCTCTCCTCAGAGATGCTCCAGTTCGTCAGCAACCAGGTGGGGGACTTCCCCGACCTCTTTGAGGACCAGATGGCCTCTGCGGGCTCCCTACAGAACGGTGCTGGGGCCACCCCACGCCCACCCCCTCAAGCCCCACAGACACCCCAGACCACTACCACAGTTTACCAGAACAGCAACGTGACCCTCACCCCCACCCAAACACTGGCCCCCCAGTCCCTGCCCCTCACCCCACCACAGACCCCAGTCCAGACGTTCTCTTCAGGGCAGCATCATATCCGCACCCCTCCCCTGCTCCAGCCCCGGCCCCAGATGCAGGCCATCCAGCCCCAGCCCCAGCAGCAACCCACCATCCAGGTCCACAGCCAGAGCATCCCCATGCAGACGCATAGCTTCCCTGTGCACACCCTGGTCCAGACCCACAACCAGGCTCTGCCCATCCAGACCCAGGCCCAGACGGTGATGATCACATCCAGTGGCGGCCAGTCCCGCTTCATCCAGAACCCTGTCATCTGCCACCAGAGTCCCACTACAAGCTTCCAAGGTTGGAGCAACTTTTTTTTCTTTTCCTGAAAAGATTAGGTCACTGGGAAACGGTGGTTATTCATTAGAAATGCACTTAAAAATGTTTTTTATCATGTGAAGATATTCAGAGCCCTACAGGTTTTTCTATATGAATGATGCTCTTTGACAATGTATCCATACTACATAACTCTTTTTTTTTCCCCCCACAGTCCTCCAACCGCAGATGCAGAGCATAATGACATCACCACAGGTTCAACCCATGACCATCCAGCACCAAAGACTACTGCAGACGGGCCAGACCATCCAGACTCTCTCCACCGCGCCTACAGTCCACACCATGCAACAGCAGGTTCAACAGGTACCCGTGAGTATCAAGCTTCCTACTTTACCATGTTTGAGTCCCTAATCAAAACTAGCTGCATCCAATCTTTTATAAAGTCTCTCTAAATATGTGCAGATCCTAGCATGGTGTAACCATAGACCTTGTGTTGTGTACGGCATCACTGTTTGTAACTGATCCAGTGTCCCTGGTCTCTCTCAGCTTCTGGTCCACCAGCCTCAGATTCTGAAGACTGAGAATCTGGTTCTGACCACCCTGAAACCTGATGGGACACAGGTTCTGTCCACCATGCAGAACCCTGGGATCACCACCTTGACCCATCCTATCCAGACACAGACTCTACAGGTACCGGTAGGTCTCTATACTATCTGTCTGCTTCGCTCTCTCCCTTTCTATTCTCTCTGCTCAGGGTCTAATGGGGACGGTCACGAAAACCCAGATTAATCCTGAACTTGTACTGAAAAGTACTTTAAATAGAGATGAGAAAAGGATTCCATTGAACATGCTTCTCTGCTCTGTCCCACTCAGTATCTTAGCTGTTTCATATGTCACCACTGACTTTTACCTTAACTCTTCCCTCAGACTCTGATGGGCAGTAACATCCTGACCACTGTGCCTGTCATGATGGGGGGCGGAGACAAGCTGCCCATCAAACAGCTGTCGTCAGGCACCTCCCACTGTGTAGGTGGGAACAGGCAGGTGATGGACCGGGATGGGAATGGTGATGGGTCCAGGGGGGGTGATGAAGGAGGGGGAGAGGAGAACCACCCACAACATCATCGAGAAGAGGTACCGCTCCTCCATCAATGACAAGATCCTGGAGCTGAGAGACCTGGTCATGGGTGGCGACGCCAAGGTCAGGAAAACCAAGTGATACAATAATCCAATATTGACTATCTTTGACCTTACAGGAACAGTGGGTTTAGTTTTATTTTGTGGTCCAAGTCCGATAGAAACTCAGAGGAGCATGCTGAGAACAATTTTAATGTCAAACTTAATTAGGCTATATGCTAAACCACAGACTCTTGGTATTTCCTAGAGTACATGGAAGTCAGAGGAATGGACTTGTTCGTATAGGGCACTCACCAAATGTACACTGACACATTGCTAATGTGTTTGTACGCAGATGCACAAGTCAGGAGTGCTGAGGAAAGCCATCGACTACATCAAATACCTGCAGCAGGTCAACCACAAACTACGGCAGGAGAACCTGGCCCTCAAGATGAACAGCAAGAACAGTAAGTCCCCCATTTATTACTAGTTAATCCATCACAACTTCAGTTCATGTACGGGCTGTAACACATTGGGCTCTTTCCCACTTCCTCTCTGTCAGAGTCAGTGGTGCTGTCTGACGATGTGGAGATGAAACCAGAGATGCTGATGATGTCACCTCCAGCCTCAGAGTCTGGATCAGGATCTCCTCGTGAGTTCTCTCCATACTGCATCGACTCTGAGCCTGGCAGTCCCTTACTGGACCATGAGCAGGTACTGTGATGATGATAGTCAAGAAACTGTAATGTTTTTGTTGTGTGGAAATTGTTTGAATTGAATGTTGCAAAGGTTGAACACTTACATAGTAGTTGAACTATTATCTCTTTCTCCTTCACTCAGGTGAAGAGTGAGCCTGGCTCACCCTCTTCTGTGGGAGTGATGGATCGCTCTCGTCTCCTCCTCTGTGCCCTCACCTTCTTCTGCCTCTCCCTCAACCCCCTGCCCTCTCTCCTGGGATCTGAGGCCCAGAGCAGCTCTGGCTTGACCTCTGTACACGGAGCCTCCAGGACACTGTTCTCATTACCCAGCCAGACCCACAACTTTGGTCAGACATTTAGTTTACTCTTACACTGACCATACAAGTCCTATTGCATGCATACATTCATGATAAGCTATTATAGTCAGTCAACATTTTTCTTAACAGTAGTAGTTCCCAGTAAGAGTTCCCGTTTGGGAGTTGTTTTGAGGATGTATTGGGGTATATTTATCTTATACTGACTCCTCCCTCTCTTTCCCACAGCGACCTGGCTTTGGTGCCTGTTGCCATGGTTGACGGTGTGGATTTTGAGCGGTGTTGGGGCAGTGTGGGGCTGTGTTAGGGTCCTCTACCTCTGGGAGCCTGTCACCCCCCTGCACTCGCCCAAATCAGTCTCCTTCTGGAGGCAGCGTAAACAAGCAGACCTACATCTCAACAGAGTGAGTTCACATCTCTTTATGTCTGTAGGATTTTCCCCTACCTTATTGTTTTTCTCTGTACCTGTGTTTGAGTATCTCTTAAACTGGTGCCCTGATTGGGTAAAACCATCTCTTATCTATAGGTACATCAATGCCAAGTTCCATAAGTGTTCTTATAGATTTTCCCACCTCTCCTCTCCTACAGGGGGACTATACAGCAGCCGTGGCCAGTTTGAAAACCTGCCTGTCAGTCTTGACCAGAGCCCTGCCCACCACCAGTTGGGACCTCCTCTTCTCCCTCTCCTGGAACCTAATTCGCTACTGTCTGCATCACCCCACCCCTCTGGGCTGGCTGGTTCGCCAGGTTGGTGGGAAGCACAAGGGGGAGGAGTCCAAGACCAGCTCCCGGGACGCAGCTCTGGTCTACCATAGGCTGAGCCAGCTGCAACTCACAGGTGACAAAACTGAATAGTCTAGAACATTGAGCCTAGGTCAGTATCATTTGTCATTGTAAACACGATAACATAACACAGTAGTACCCCATCCTCTGTCTGGAACTTCTCTCTCTCTGTGTGTAGGGAAGCTTCCCCAGAGCAGTGGCCTATGGGCTCTGTCTCTGTCTATGAGTGCCGTCAACCTCAGTGAGAGCGCCCAAAGCAAGATGGCCCCCACCCAGCAGGCCCATATCTATGTCACCGCGGCAACAGCTTTGCGCACTGTACTGGGCCACCACCTCTCCTGCCTGCCTGTGAGTGTCTCAGGGCATCCCTCCATCCTCCATTACTAATCCTCCACATCCCTCCATTACTGCTAGGGTAATGATATCTCTGATACTATCCACACACTGTCATCTTTCCCTACATGTCGTGTGTCCCAGGGTTACCTTTTGAGCTGTGCTGAGGGTGTGGCCAGCCAATCAGACTCCAAGCCCATCCCTGACTGTCTGCACTGGCTCTTCACCCCATTGGGCAGGCAGTTCTTCCTCAGCTGTGATTGGTCTGTGAAGTCTGAGAGCAGAGAGGGCGTGTACACTTCCCAGAGAGACCCAGGTATGAACAATAAAGTTGACTGAAGAGCTAATAGTGTATACAGAAATGCCCTCATGCAACAATTGGGCCTTTTTAATTATCTTTCCCTCCTTCTTTCTCTCTCTTCCTTTAGCTGACCCCATCGCCCAGCTGCATCGTTGTTTCTGTGAGAAGCTGCTGGAGAGAGCTGTGCACTCCCTCATCCAGCCCCACACTGACATGGAGGCAGACAAGCCCAAGAACGACTCGGGGTAAGGCCAGGGTCCTCACAGTGCCCAGTCACTCTCCTGTTTACCTATGCAAATGGTTTACTTTACTTTGTTTTCTTTTCTCTCTCTCTTTCTCAGGGAGTTCTCCAGTGCCTTGGAGTTTCTCCAGCTATTGAACAGCTGCACAGAGGAGTCCTCCTCACCTCCCTTCCCAGCCCCACCTAATCACACCACCATGCCAGGTACTGGAATGCACACATTAGTGTGAACCACACCATGTTCTGTGTGGGACAGATTTCTTTACAGATTTATCTCATCTTTGCTTCCTACGAGATGATCTGAGGCTGTGAATGTGTATAGATTTTATTCTTCTCATATGTATTTTGAACTCTAAAGAAACTCTTTGTGATTAACATAATTGACTTATTCAATATAACATGAACATTTTTTGCTTGACCTCTCGATGCCACAGTTGAAGTATTATGTTGTCATGTAATCTCTGCTTAGTGGCAGACCCAGTGAGTCGCTGGTGGGCATTGGTCCTAAAGGCTGCTGCCCATTGGCTGCAAGGAGATGATGTCGCTGTGAGGTCACTGCTGGCAGAGGCAGAGCGCATGCCCAGAGCTCTCCATACCCTCGAGTCAGTATACTTTGTGTTTGTTTTATTAATCGTATGTACGAGATACACCTGGTATACAGTCGTGGCCAAAAGTTTTGAGAATGACACATCTCAATTCTTACAAATTCTGCTGCCTCAGTTTGTATGATGGCAATTTGCATATACTCCAGAATGTTATAAAGAGTGATCAGATGAATTGCAATTCAGAGCTTGCTCAGGAATGGCAGCAGGCAGGTGTGAGTGCATCTGCACCCACGGTGAGGCGAAGACGTTTGGAGGATGGCCTGGTGTCAAGAAGGGCAGCAAAGAAGCCACTTCTCTCCTGGAGAAACATCAGGGACAGACTGATATTCTGCAAAAGGTACAGGGATTGGACTGCTGAGGACTGGGGTAAAGTCATTTTATCTGATGAATCCCGTTTCCGATTGTTTGGGGCGTCTGGGGGAAAAAAGCTTGTCCGGAGAAGACAAGGTGAGCGCTACCATCAGTCCTGTGTCATGCCAACAGTAAAGCATCCTGAGACCATTCATGTGTGGGGTTGCTTCTCAGCCAAGGGAGTGGGCTCACTCGTAATTTTGCCTAAGAACACTGCCATGAATAAAGAATGGTACCAACACATTCTCAGAGAGCAACTTCTCCCAACCATCCAGGAACAGTTTGGTGAGGGACAATGCCTTTTCCAGCATGATTGTGCACCTTGCCATAAGGCAAAAGTGATAACTAAGTGTCTCGGGGAACAAAACATTGATATTTTGGGTTCATGGCCAGGAAACACCCCAGACCTTAATCCCATTGAAAACTTGTGGTCAATCCTCAAGAGGTGGGTGGACAAACAAAACCCCACAAATTCTGACAAACTCCAAGCATTGATTATGCAAGAATGGGCTGCCATCGGTCAGGATGTGGCCCAGAAGTTAATTGACAGCATGCCAGGGCAGATTGCAGAAGTCTTGAAAAAGAAGGGTCAATACTGCAAATATTGACTCTTTGCATCAACTTCACGTGACTGTCAATAAAAGCCTTTGACACTTATCAAATGCTTGTAATTATACTTCAGTATTCCATAGTAACATCAAAACAAAAAAATATCTAAAGACACTGAAGCAGCAAACTTTGTGGAAATGAATGTGTCATTCTCAAAACTTTTGGCCACGACTGTACACCGTCCAAAGAAATTGTTACTGGCAGGTTCCTTCTGGACAATACAACAACAATAAGAAATAATAAAAGATAAGAATAGAAATATAAAGTAAATGGCTCAGTAGAATAGAATAAACATTTTAGCATAAGTATAATACAGGAAGGTACAATTTAGTGTCCATTATTTATACATGTTTGGGGGAAGGGAGGATTAGGGGGCAAGTGTTTTAAATTATGCAGTATTTAGTAATCTTAATAAGAGTCTGGTAACATCAGTTGTGCTAAGGTGTGGAGTATAAGAGCAGGTGGTCTCTGAGCCTGTTGGTATCAGACCTCATGCTCTGATACGAGCAGGTGGTCTCTGAGCCTGTTGGTATCAGACCTCATGCTCTGATACCGTCTGCCTGACAGTAACGTAGTGAACAGCTCGTGGCTGGAGTATGTGGGGTCCTTGATGTTGCAGGTCTTCATGCACCATTTTCAGTAGGTGTCTTGGAAGTGTGGGAGCATGGTCCCAGTGATGTGTATGTAAAGGACATTAGAAGCATTTCCATAATCCTATGTTGTTTTCCCTGTCGTCCTGCAGTCATCCATTGCCCAAGGCTGTGCTGCTGCTGTGTAAGGCGGTGCAGATAAGCCTGTCTCCTCTGAAGGGCGAGGGGGCGGTGGCCTGTCTGTCTCACTGCGACAGGGCCAGCAGCTACCTGCGCACCAGCATCTCTGTTCCCCTGTCCGCCCAGTCTGGCAACTGGCTCAACAAGGTACTCTCCCAAAATGCGGGTGTTTGGGATGCAAGTGAAAATATGCACTCTCTGTGATTTCCATTTGAACCAACTCTAACCTTTGTCTATATACATGCAGTAAAGGTTGTAATGGAGTTTGGTTGATTCACAGTGTTCATTGGTCATATTACACACACACCATGAACAAACATATATGGCACACGGTGACCGTTGCATGGGTGCTCGTTTGACTCACCAAAGCACAGGTACAAGCTGACTTTAGCTAGGTTATAGTAGTAGTGCGTGGGTGGTAGGGGGTGGCTGTGGTGCATTGTAGTTGCATTGCATGATCCTGCAGCCCAGTGCAATGTGTCTGCAGTGCAGTACAGAGGCCTCCCAAATCTGCAGGCACCTGCAACATACCATATCCAGGTCGAGACACTGCTTACGGTGCATGTACTGTCCCATATGCCTCTATTAGTTTCCATAACTCATTGTGTAGTCATTTATTAGTTTCCATAACTCATTGTGTAGTCATTTATTACGTATTTCAACAGTTTTTTTTATTTTTTTTATGTATGCCTTACTGTTGTCATTCCTATAACAAGAGGGTGGAGCTCCTGGTCTGTGACCTCTTGCTGACCCTCAGGACCAGCCTATGGCAAAGAGGAAGCAGCAGCAATGGGGAGCCAGGCCCCGCCCCTAGCTCCCAATTGGCTGGATTCCAGCGGGACCTGAGTTCCTTGCGAAGGCTGGGCCAATGCTACAGACAGGCACAACACAAGGTAACTAGGGCTTCAGACCTGCTGAATTATTCATGGCTATCTGTGGTGTAATAATGTTTGTTCCCTCTCTTGTCCTCTCCCAGGTGTTCCTGCATGAGACCACAGTGAGGCTGATGGCTGGAGCCAGTCCCACCCGTACACACCAGCTACTGGAGCACAGCCTCCGACGCAGGACCAACAACCCTGGGTACACCACGGGTAAGGACACCCACACTTCAATTATTATCATGAATGATACCATTTTGAAGTTGATATCAAATGTGTTTTGATGTCAAATGAAAACAAATGTAGTGCTTTCCAACTGTACTGACCTTCTCTCTTTACTTTTTCCTCCTCTTCTCTTCCTCCGCCCTGCAGCTGAGGGTGACTGTGTTCTGGGTGAGCGTGAAAGGGCTCATGCTATCCTGCTGGCGTGCCGCCACCTACCCTTACCCCTGCTGA
The DNA here is from genome assembly GCF_036934945.1 of Oncorhynchus masou masou. Classification (NCBI taxonomy): domain Eukaryota; kingdom Metazoa; phylum Chordata; class Actinopteri; order Salmoniformes; family Salmonidae; genus Oncorhynchus; species Oncorhynchus masou. Next base: position 9,318,144 of record NC_088226.1, on the reverse strand, counting down.
CCCCACCAGGGCACCGCGCCCGCCTGCTGGCCGAGGCCAAGCGCACCCTTGAGCGTGTGGGCGACCGCCGCTCCCTACAGGACTGCCAGCAGATCCTGCTCCGCCTCAGCGGGGGCACCACCATCGCGGCCTCCTGATGATTGCCCCTCAGACAGATCTCGGATCAGTTAGACCCACACACATTAACGCTGACTTGTGATCTACTCACTCAGAGTCCTGATCAGTGATGAGTTATTCTCCACCACATATTAGAAATTAGCCCACTCATACAGATCCCAGAACAGTCACCTAGCCCTATAGACATAGCACTGATAAATTACTAGTCAGCCATTTCCACACAGCATCTAATAGTCAACTACGCCAACAGTCGTATCTCATGGACATATCACTGTACAGGAGAGATACCAAAAGGGACCTTCAATCTTCACACTGCCAACCTGAACATTGACTATGGTTAACATTCTGGCAGTGTCATATTTACTGTCACAAAGGCCTAACACACCCCCATATCCTCACAGAAGGAGAATGTATATAATGCAGCCCATACACCGGACCACTGCACATGGTTTCTCACATGCTCATTGGTATAATGCTAACACTGTAACGTTGCTAACACTGCTTAGCGTAGAGAGAATCTGCTTATAGGCCCCAAAGGGAAAAGGGGTCAAAATGGCTGCCATTGGGTCTCATCCACATACAATTCAGTCTCTCTCTTTGGTTGGCTAATTAGCCAACAGCTATTTTGAGTTTTGCCCCGCGATGAATGGACCTTCATCCACAAGAGGTTGTGCTCGTTGTGTCTTAAGCTTTTTTACAGAGCTGTAATGTCACAGGTAGATGACGGGCTGCACATGCACTGGCATTCCACAAGTTCTAGATGCTAAAATGTCATGTACGTCCAAGCTTCACAATGATACATTTAAAATGTATGTATTTTTGACAGCCCAATACAATAGTTCAACGCAAGGAGACCGACTGTGGCTTTAGTACATTCTAGCTATGATAGTCACCCTCGAGCCTCTACTGTACAATTCAAAATAACTTGCTTCTCACAGTACAGTGCAGAGTAGTATCTATTTATATCTACCTCATTGACTGTACAATGCCAGTGTACTCAAGCGCAATATACTGTAGTACCACACCAGTTGGCATGGTGACAGTAGTCATACAGTACACAGAGCAGCTTTATTTAGACTCAGCAGTGCAGTGCAATATTAATGGGCCAGCACTGTAAAAGTGCCATTCATTTTTCAACAAGAAAAAAGGTTCATGGATTGGAGCATCACCCTAAATGGAAAATCAAAGCCCAATTCTTTACAGGTTACACACACACATATATATATATACGCAGTCAGTCACATACAGTATCACATTTGTGATTGTATATAGATTGTACATTCTGTAGCCATGTAGAGAAAGCTGTCTTGAATAGAATGAAGCAGGATGTTCTTAGGTATGCGAGAGGGGTAACAAATGGGTAGAAAGAAGGTTCTATCAACTCTTAGAAGGTTAAATGGTTTGTGTATTGGCCACCAGCCCGGGGCCGGAGTGAGTTGACTGTTATTGACCAAACAGTTCGGTCACTGTCACTAGTAAGGTTGATTCTGACCAATCTGATTGGGAAGCTCTCGAGCATAATGGCCTTGATGTAGTTAACAATTATTTTGTTATGTTTTCAGTGTCAGAACTATCATTGTGGAATCTGTCCAATTGCTTTTAACTGTATTGTCTGTTGGCTAGACTTTGACGAAAGTGACATTCTCATCTTTGTGTTCTGATTTTCTTATTTAATGGCTGTAATATTATACATGCTCAATCTTGTTTCTGTATTGTTTTATATTGTCAAGGCAACCTAGGGATATAAACTGCTGGAGTGACTTTTTTTTTAAATAATATTTTATGCAGTAATGTTGTCCAAGTAATTAGTATGGCAGTTTTATAGGTCATCAATATTTGGCACATTGTAGTGTTTTTGACATGAACTCCAATACACAGAAATGTGTTTATACACTTTACCCTAATATGAGAAAGACCTACTGCATGTCTTCCAGTTCAACCCAGCTGTATTCACCGCTGTATGGTGTCAATTTACCCAACCATGTCCCTTGTATCTGTGCCGTTATTTCAGATTGAATTGATCAGACTGGTTAGTGTGGGCTAGTACGTGCTGCACAACCAACCATCTACAGTGAATGGATTTACTACGATTTCTAATGTTACAAAATATCTCATCTAATGTTTTCTCCTCTATGTATTGTTTTCTGGATTTCTATGTATGATTTAGTTTTTTAATAAAAGATTGCAATGGACAGAATGTGTGTGTGTTCGTGTCTTATTTTAAATCGCTATAAATGCCAAGCACTAGGGAAGCTGCAGTAAAAAGGATGTTGCCACAACAAGGTGTTTTTAGACAGAACACTGTTAAAGCAATGTTAAGACCACCCACACTTCACTGGTCTCTATTCCTGCTTAGCTAGTTGCTGGTTCTTTCACTCTGCCCCTCGGCTCCCTCTTCCTCAGTCCCTGGCCTTATTATTGAGCTCATGATGTATGTGCCCTCCTTTTCTGTCTCCATCTCCCCTTGCTGAAATCTTTTTTTTGACTTGGGCTGAATAGTGGTGTCTTACAGCCACTCCCCACAGTAGAAATAACTATTGTGTCTCCAGACTCGCTCTCTGTATTAATCTGTAGGAATGTCACAGCAGACTGGCTCCCAGTATTGACTACCCGGTTTCATGTTCAGAGTGGAATGTGGTCTCTGTTTGAAACTTGCACAGCTACATTGGTCACACTGCTCTGGTGTAGGCAGTGTCCACCAAACAGATTATTCCACCCTGGTAGGCTTTGGTTTCAACAGTGCTACATTTTTGATAGCAGCCAATTGCTTTTTGTATTTTCAACACATTGTCCATAAATATTGTTGCAATAGTAAAGTTGTACACTTATCAATGTTTAATGTATGCACGGCAATGTTATTTTACTTGCATCAGAATTCTGAATAACTAACGTTTAATTTCGATGCACTTTTTTCAATTTACTCTTCTAGAACTGGACATTGGAGAGAATGGCCACAATTTCAAAGAACCAAATTGCTTGGGAGGTTGTCCCAGTCGGACCACATTGTATGATGCACATACAAAGCAGGATATTCTGAAGCAAAAAGCCAGCTGAAAAACAAGCTCACGTGTTCTCAAAATGAAAAACTTGAAGAACTGGAACAAAAAGGAAAAAGGGAAGCATGATAAATTTAAACCTGGATCTAAGAAAAGAGAAAAATGTGTGGTCATGTTCAACGATAACGAGCGACAGTGAGTTTGGCATATTATAAACAGCACAGGAGTCCCAACGCATAGCAAGCTAACGTTAGCTAACTATAGAGCATCTCGGGCTAAACTAGCTAGATTGCTAGGTAGGTCTCATTTACACGGTCAGCTTGTATGATATGCCTTCATCGTTGATAAAGAATCATAAGCCACATCATCCTGCCTCTCTGTCTTTGAGAAATGTGTTTAGTGCACCTCTAATTGGTTTGCCAAGTTCACATTAATCCTGTCAGTAGTTAAGTATTGGTGAATACAAGAAAGTGACGACAAGTGACTTGTCATGAATGTACTCATCTGTTTGATTTATCGTATCTTTTCCAGGGATTATCTGACAGGATTCCACAAGAGAAAGGTGGAGAGGAGGAAAGCAGCAGTGGTGGAAATCCAGAACAAGATAAAGGAGGAGCAGAAGAGAGTCAAAGAAGAGGTAAACACCGGCTAAGAGACGGCACAATATTTAATTTAAGTGTTAAGTAGACATGGTGTGTAAAACGTGTCACTTTAGTAGCGTTTTTGATGAAGGGAATACTAACAATGTGGACAGAAGGGTGCACGAATCATATTTACTCTTTAATTCCAGAGACACAAGGAGTATTTGAAGTTGCTGCAGGAAAGAAAAGAGGCTCTCGGTGAGTTTGAGCGAAATAGTCAAACATGTCAGCCAAGCTTGACAGAATATTGTTGGAAGCCTTCACTTGCCCTTATCTGCGATTTCAGGTTTAACCAGAAGTAAACATGTAGTGTGAATCCATTTCACTTACTCTTATTGTTATGGTTAATTCTCCACAGATGAGGATGATGATGATGATGAAGAAGATGAATTGGAGGATGTGATAACGGGCACAACCGAGTCTGTACAGTACGATCACCCCAACCATACTGTTACCGTAACAACCATCAGTGACCTTGACCTCACAGGGGCCAGCCTCTTTGCACCAGCAACCAATCAGGTAAAGCGTTTGTTTCAGATTTCCACGTCCCTTGTGTTTTGAAATAGTTTCTCTGAAAGATATTCAAACTGTACATTTTCTTTTGAAGGTTACTGAGAATGGTGAGGAGGAGGTGGTGGAGGAGCAGGAGAAAATGGGCGCTATGCCAAAGAAATCTGGGAATCCCATCCTCAATAAAAAGTATGTTGTGTTTATCTTCACTCACATTTAATGAAAAACACTTGTACTCTTTCCTTGTCAATAATATTTAAAATATTTGAATGCACAATTTGTGGCTTCATATCCTAAAAAATGAAAATGTGTCATTTGACGTGTCTATCAATAACATTTATGTGTTATTGATAATGGTCATAATCACTGGAGGATTTTAAAAAGCGGGTAATAATCTATGCAAATTGCATTATTCCTCAACAACTGTGCTATATGCCCTGCTAATGAATAGTAATGAGCCCCCAATTCCTGTTCTATTCTCATTCTGTATTCAGTTCTGACAGCTAATTTAGTCTAATATGATGCCTTTATAACAATATGAGCACTGTGGTGGCAAGTTATTCTCACACGTTATTATCCCCCCTCCTCCCTCTGCAGAATCTGCTCACTGAACGCCTCGCTCCACGCTCACCAGACGCAGCGGAAGGGAAGCAGGAAAGGGAAGCAGGAAGGCAAAGGACGAGGCCGGCCAACAGACAAGAAGCCAGGTGCCACAGACAAGAAGGGCAGAATTGAGAAGAACAGAGTTGGGAGGACCAGCAAGAAGCAAAGACGCAGACTGACTGGGAAGAGGGTACATCACAAGGACTGAGAGTTATGAAAAAATAGATTTGCAGTGTAAGGGTCTGTCTGGCCTCTTTGTTCGATCAGGATCTTAAGCAGCCATGATAGACATTTAGAGTTTGTATGGTACCAGTTTGGAAAGTCTACGGAGCAAACAAAATCACAAATACACAAACTGCACATATTCATTCTCATTGAAAGCCAATGTCTGCTCGATCCAGAGCAGCCATTTCAAACACTGTTTTGTTTTAACCAATTGGACACGACCTGTCTGTTTCCTTTGTTAGGCTCTCTCCTTTCTACATGTTTGTTTATATGCTTTGGTAATGTTGTATTTCATACAATGTGTATATGCTCAAAGTTTGATTAAAATAAAAGAATATATACAAATCACTTGCTTTAATATTTTTGTAGCGTTTCTATCCTTGTATAAACCTATAGTTTGTGAATCCCTCTAGTTCTATAGCCTATTGTTTGATAGGAAACCTGACTCCTCAGTCAACATCCTTTTCAGAGCATCAGAGAATAGATCTTTACGTGTGTATTTCTAGACATAGCACCCCTATGCCCTCATTTGTTTGATTGATTTCAAGAAATGCTGTATAATCAAGGATTTTAATGTATGCTATTCTCTTGCCGTGTTAGCAGTGTTTATTTATTTACACTAACCTGAGCTAACGCGGGCCATCTGTCACAAGCAGTTCATTTTGCTTTCTAAAGCTCATGATATCTAATACAACCTTCAATAGAGTAACTGTCATGCAACTGACTCCATATTGGTTCTAGATCTGACAGACTGATAGGTTCTCTGTAAAGTTAAGCAGAGCCAACATGGCAGTCAGAAGTGCATCAGTTTCATCCATTGTCGGAACAGCCAATCAGATCCATGTAAGAGTAAGAGCCTCGGGGGGATTGTTAGCAGAGGAAGAGGCATGTGCCGGGGGTCTGATGGACAGTATAGTATCTTTCTCTAAATGGCATATTCTCAGTTTAACTGACGGCTGAGGACTCTTCTGTCAGGTATCGTTGAAAACCTCTTCCTCTCAAATTCAGAAGAGAATAATTCAATGGAAAATAATATACATTAAGAAATCTAGCAATGAATTATTCAAGACTTTGACTTGTATTTAGATTTTCATTGCTGAAATGTTTTTAAATTGGGATGTTACCAAGTGCTCTCAGTGATGTTTAGTAATGATATAATATGCTGGAAAGACTTCTATTATCTTCCTTTCTGTATTGTGTTTCACTATATCCTCTTGTGTAATTAGTTTTCACTTAGCTTACCTGTTCCGTTTTATCACACTAACCATGAAATAATGGCCCTTGTGGATCAAATATGCTACAGCATTGCTTCCAGCTTGACGACAGCTACGCTGCAATAATATCCCATCAATGTCTTACACTTTGTACATTTCATATAAATGTTGAAAGGGTTTTAGCTTTTTTTTTTCTCCTCATGGACTACTGTATATTCTTTTGAAATCCACAATTTTTCCTGAAGTACTACTGTTTTACTACAACCACCTTTTCTACTTTGTGATGTTTTAGGCTCATTATTAAATACTGTGTTTGGTTTTATCTGCCTTTACAGCCTGTTGTTCCTCAGTGTTCTCCGAGGGGTGCGATGAGTGAGCGCCTGCCACCTCCTGCCGCGCCATGCCCCTCTCCGGCGATGACCTTATCTGTCCCAAGTTTCAGCCCAACATCTTCGACTCCTCCCGCTGCCACGACTGCCTGCGCCAGAAGCACCTACACTCGGGCACGAGTACAGGCACGGGTACAGCCGAAACACCACAGCAGAGCCTCACAGTGGAGAAGGAGCCCGGGCAAGCCACTGTTCCTCCACCAACACTACTACCAGCACCACAGGCAGTGGAGAGGGATACCAGTGCCAAGACAGAGGGAGAGGGGACTAGAAGAGTGGTGAGTGATTATCTGGGCCTATACAGACAGGTGGAAGGTAAGATATGGGGTCAAGGAAAGGGTCAGATATACACTGAGGTCAGACAGTCGAGGATCAATACACGAGAGGAAGTAAGGGAAATGGCTGAGTGGTAATGTTGACTTTGAGTCTACTTAAACTTTGGCTAGCAGACTTTTTCGTTTCGGAAGGGGAAGCTACTCCATTTAACCAGTAACACTTAGTGCTGAATTCACTTGAAAGTACTCAGTAACAGACGTTGGTGAGGCATGACCCTGTGTTGAGTGTAGTGAATAAGGAGGAACGTATGAGGGGAAAAAGATACGAAGAGGGCGGCGAAGAGAATGCTCCCATTACAAATGAATGAAGGGAGATCATTTACTGCCCTTTTGGGAATCACTGGTAACATTATACATGAAGGCAGGTTACAGAAAGCACCGGTCGGCCCACATCTACACATAGTATGTCATTGCAAATTTATGAGGCCACGACTGTTAATTGGTAGCATAGCACTCTCCTTGTTTTGCCTTTGATCGCCACAAATTAGGCAAATATACATTTTGTGGAAGTCAGATCTTATCTCATTGCTGTGTTACATTGCAATACCTTTTGTATACCTACCTTGTACTATAATATTATAAAGTTGTTGTTGATATTGCCATTAATTCAAGTCAAACTGAAGATGAGAATATGTATTTTAAGACAACCCAGAAGGGTTGTATATGTCAAGAAAAAAACTTCTATAAAATAATAATGAGGAGAACTACAATCTAGGTAAAGTTACAACAGTGTAACTCTAATCAAGAGACAGACAGAACTTGTGAGTATGAGAGGGAGGTCTTGAGGAACAGAAGAGTGAGACAGAGGGGAGACACTATTCATGAACTTCCCCATATGGAAATGAATCTATAAAGAGAGACTTGGAGGTGTTGCGTTCAGGTTTGATAATGAAGAGTTAAACCTCTGTTCATTGTTAATATGTATCTGTAAATGAATGAGGCATTGTAGGCCTAGTGAGTTGAATTGTGCTAGTTCCAACAAAACATTTAGTTTCTATGGCTGCTCACTGTCTTATCTTGTCAGTGTTTGCTTTTCTCTCATAGTACAAATAGTATTTGTCAGTGTCTGCTATTTGTCTTTTGTGAAAATGGACATTGAATTTCGTTTAACCAGAATTACTGACAATTGCAGAAAGTGCTAGTTAACATGGTATTACACTTCAATACATTAAGTCACCTGTAGCTCTTATTGGTTGATGTTCTGTTTTTGTTTGCTGTATGTTGTGAGTGGTATGTGTGTTCTCGTTGACCTATCAGGAGGACTCTGATGGCCTGTCAGTGGTGAGCAGCTACTGTGATGTCAGCGGAGATCAGCTGGGTTACGAGGAAAGCTCCTTATGCATCCTGAGCCCTGACTGTGACCTCTACATCTGTGACGGAGACGACGACAGCACTGACAGGTTCTCTTCAGAATCTATTGGCTCTAGTGTGTGTCTGAGATAGAAGCTCCATGAAGCTCCATGAAACTCTATGCACTTGTGTTGAGATATCTTTGGAGACTTGGCATTCCATTGGGCTTTATATTTAGGTATTTTGCAGGGGGAAATGTAATTTACGAACTAGGTACGAAGAACATTGAGCATGCTTTGTAAACCAAGTAGTCAATGAGCCTTACATTGCGATGCAATTCTAGAGGGACAATATATATACTTTCTCACTCCCTCATTCTCTCCCTCTCTCCAACATTATATCACCATCTCCTTTTCCAGCTGTCGGGACCAGAGTGTCTACGCTGATCTCAGTGGCTCCATCAGTGCAGAGGACGACTACCTGCCTCTCCGCTCAACCCACCTCACCATGACCCGCCTGGACCCACCACCCCACCGAACTAATCCCAAAGCCTGGATGGAGGAGGACAACAGCAGGGGCAGGATTGGCAGACACTCAGGTGAGGACTGCACTTAACCACATGTACAGTTGAAGTCGGACGTTTACATGCACTTAGGTTGGAATCATTAAAACTAGTTTTTCAACCACAAATTTCTTGTTATCAAACTATAGTTTTGGCAAGTCGGTTAGGACATCTACTTTGTGCATGCCACAAGTCATTTTTCCAGCAATTGTTTACAGACAGATTATTTCACGTATAATTCACTGTATCACAATTCCAGTGGGTCAGAAGTTTACATACACTAAGTTGACTGTGCCTTTAAACAGCTTGGAAAATTCCCTAAAATTATGTCATGGCTTTAGAAGCTTCTGATAGGCTAATTGACATAATTTGAGTCAATTGGAGGTGTACCTGTGGATGTATTTCAAGGCCTACCTTCAAACTCAGTGCCTCTTTGCTTGACATCATGGGAAAATCAAAAGAAATCAGCCATGTCCTCAGAAAAAATATTGTAGACCTCCACAAGTCTGGTTCATTCTTGAGATTAATTTCCAAACACCTGAAGGTACCGCGTTCATCTGTACAAACAATAGTACGCAAGTATAAACACCATGGGACAACGCAGCCTTCATACCGCTCAGGAAGGAGGCGCGTTCTGTCTCTTAAAGATGAACGAACAACAGCAAAGGACCTTGTGAAGATGCTGGAAGAAACAGGTACAAAGGTATCTATATCCACAGTAAAACAAGTCCTATATCGACATAAACTGAAAGGCTGCTCAGCAAGGCCACTGCTCCAAAACCGCCATAAAAAAGCCAGACTACGGTTTGCAACTGCACATGGGGACAAAGATCTTACTTTTTGGAGAAATGTCCTCTAGTCTGATGAAACAAAAATAGAATTGTTTGGCCATAATGACCATTGTTATGTTTGGAGGAAAAAGGGGGAGGCTTGCAAGCCGAAGAACACCATCCCAACTGTGAAGCACGGGGGTGGCAGTATCATGATGTGTGGGTGCTTTGCTGCAGGAGGGACTGGTGCACTTCACAAAATAGGTGGCATCATGAGGATGGAAATTTATGTTTATGGGTATATTGAAGCAACATCTCAAGACATCAGTCAGGAAATCTTGGTTACAATGGGTCTTCCAAATGGACAATGACACCAAGCATACTTCCAAATTTGTGGCAAAATGGCAACAAAAAAGGACAACAATGTCAAGGTATTGGAGTGGCCATCCCAAAGCCCTGACCTCAATCCTATAGAAAATGTGTGGGCAGAACTGAAAAAGTGTGTCCGAGCAAGGAGGCCTACAAACCTGACACAGTCTTACCACCTCTGTCAGGAATGGTCCAAAATTCACCCAACTTATTGTGGAAGGCTACCCGAAATGTTTGACACAAGCTAAACAATTTAAAGGCAATGCTACCAAATACTAATTGAGTGTATGTAAACTTCTGACCCACTGGGAATGTGATGAAAGAAAATAAAAGCTTAAATTAATCATTCACTCAACTATTATTCTGACATTTCACATTCTTAAAATAAAGTGGTGATCCTAACTGACCTTAAACAGGGAATTGTTACTAGGATTAAATGTCAGGAATTGTGAAAAACTGAGTTTAAATGTATTTGGTTAAGGTGTACGTAAACTTCCAACTTCAACTGTATCCTATTACATTCATAGGTGTTATTTACATGATGATGTTGTCAGGTACCTGTATTCAATATCATGGGTTGAGGTGGGACTTATTGATAGTAGTGTGGAAGTATCTTGTAGAACTGTGTTGTGGACATCCTTACAACTCCTTGGAATGTATCACTAATAACAGCGTTTAGTATACCATGTGATGGAGTGTTTTTCTCTTTTAGGGTTAAAAGAAGAAAGGAATCGTGAAAGTGGCTACTTCTCTCTGGGGAGGGCGAAAGGTGCCCGTTCTCTCAGGGATCAGAGCCCCCCTCCCGTTTACCGCCATTCAGAGAGGGGACACCCCCTCTACAGCAACCGGAGCCCTGAGCCCAAAGCTGCCATCCCCTTCAGGAACCCTAACCTTGGGCTGGCCTCAGAGAGGTTAAACCCAGAGATACTAAACCCAGACCTGCCCCTGGAAATCCCTGAACCTCCTGACGCATTTGATCTCACCATCGAGGTTGAGGCTCAGGTGGGCCCTCGCTCCCCAAGCCCCACCCCTTTTAAAATAGCAGAATCCCTGGCCTCCACTAACCGGAGGGGTTTCAACAGCTCATACAGTAGAAGAAACTCCCCTTCCTATCAGGATTCTGGGAAGTTAAATGCATCGAGACAAAGCTCCTCTCTGTCCCGCTCCTCTTCACCCTTACGAAACTCCTCCCCATTCAAACAAAGTGAATGTACCACCTCCCTCAACAGACGGGGCTTAGACTCTGAGGGCTGGTCTCAGGGGTGGGACCAGACTTCTAGAGGTCCCCCCCAGAGCTCTTTTGGACGAGGTGTTGATATTAGAGGCTTGAATAAAAATGTAATATCGATGGCCAGTTCAGTTGGTTCCATATCACAGGTCAACTCTGTTTCAGATTTTAAAAGTGCATTGCGCAGGAATGAGGCAGACAGCTCCTTAAATGGTCGTGGACGTGACACACGAAGCTCCGCCCCTTCAAGGGGGGGTTACGAAAGCCCCAGACAATCCCTGGTCCGCAAATCTGAAACAAGTAACTCCTTAAATGGCCGTGACAGCAGAAGCTCATCTCCCTCAAGAAGGACTTATAACACCTTCAACCAAACCCTGCTTCGCAAATCTGATGGGAACAGCTTGATAAATGGTCATGGTCGTGAAAGTCGCAATTCTTCTCCCTTGAGGAGTTACGATGCCACCAGCCAGTCCCTCCTTCGCAAATCTGAAACGAACAGTTCTCTCAATGGTCATAGTCGACACGGCGGCCGGTGTGGCTCTCCCATTAGGGAGGGTTATGATGCCGAAAGACAATCTCTGCGGAAATCAGCTTCTAGGAATGACTTAAATGTTTATGCCTATGAAAGTGGTAGCTCTTCACCTTCTAGACGTGGCTTTGACACTCCTTGTCAATTCCTGCTATGCAAAAGTGAGATACGTGGCTATGGAAATGGTCGAGACAGTGGAAGCTCTTCTCCCTCTAGGAAAGGCTATGATGCCCCTAGCCAGTCACCTCTGCGCAAAAGTGAATCCAACAGCTACCGGAATAGTCAAGGTCGAGACAGTCGAAGCTCCTCCCCTTTGAGAAAGGGATATGATCCCCCTGGCCAATCACTGCTTCGTAAATCTGAGACGAACAGCTCTGTCAGAAGTCAAAGTCGTGATCGTCCTACCCCCTCTCCCTCTAGGAGAGGCTATGATACCCTGAGCCAGTCATCACTGTGCAAAAGTGAATCCAAAAACTTTCTGAATAGTCAAAGTCGAGACAGTCGAAGCTCCTCCCCTTTGAGAAAGGGATATGATGCCCCTGGCCAATCACTGCTTTGTAAATCAGAGACGAACAGCTCTGTCAGATGTCAAAGTCGTGGTCGTCGTAGCCCCTCCCCTTCAAGTAGGGGCCATGACACCCCCGGCCAATCACTACTGCGCAAATCTGAGAAGAGTGGGGCCCTCAGCGGTCGGAGCCGTGACAGTCACAACTCCTCACCATCCAAAAGAGGCAATGACCCACCAGGTCAGTCACTCCTCAGGAAAACCACCAGTGGTGTTGACTCCAGCCTCTCTTACCAGAGAAAAAACAGTTACGGTGATGCTTGGCCTGACTCTAACCCCTCCCCTGGAACCTGGCGAGGCTCCACCCACTTCCTACATAGCACCTCCCTATCCAGGGAGGGCAGAGAGAACGAAACTTCTGCCCCCTCTCAGAGGGCCTCTGCTGTCACTTGGGAAACCACTAGGAGTAGCAGTAGTAGGCAGGGTCTGGAGACTCGTAGCTCCTCCCCAAACACAAAAGGATTGACCAACCGCAACCTAAGTCCCTCCCCTCAGATGCAAAGGCACACCTCGTCCCAGAGTTCCATGGAGTCCTCGGAGTCTGGCCAGTTGTCGGGGGAGTCAACGGAAAGGAGTAGGGAGGAGTACGCCATGATGGCCGATCTACCAAAGGTCAAGCCTGTCCTCCAAAGGGAGCAGCATGGTCATGTTGGACAGACTCCAAACCGACCCTCAGGGAGACAGGAGCTCTTCAAACCAGCAAGGTTAGGGTTTTCCATTGTTGTCCGCAAGGTAATGCTGTAAGAGGTAGTTGTAAGTGGTTTCTCCCTCTGTATTTCACCTGTAACATCAGCATTGTGTCACTGACAGTTTTTTACATATTAATATGTTGTATCTAATGTCACGTGTCTGATGTTTCAGCCACTCCCTCTCCAAGCATCCCTCCAGAGGGTGGCTCGATGACTCAGGGGACCTAGAGAGAAACCACATAGAATGGCATAATGGCAGCAGTGGTAGACTGTCTCGAGTACACTCGTCCACCTCTTTGCACATGCAGGTGAGTTGTTCTGCCAATTTAGTGCCTTTTGAGAAGTGTACTGTAACTTGGTCAAAATAAATGTTTTATTTCACCTAATTTTAACATTCTGTCATAAAGAGCACATGTTCAACTTCATAAAAAAGTAGTTCTCCCAAGAGGCTAAGTGCCAAATAAAGTAACCGGGTTGACGATTTCATCTTTCATCTTAAATCAGCCATAAATCCACTTGTGACAGGGGGAATGGAAGCTTGTTGTGTGCAACACGGAGTGACAATTGAATGCAAACTTCACAAAAAATGACATTGTTAAAAATGTGTAGCCTGTCTCTCTATGGGTTCCAGGGTTGATGTGTTATGCTTGACCCGCTCAGTTTTACACCACAAAACACCAGAAACATTTACACTAATAATTACAATCTCATCCTTTACAGAGGCCCAGCAGCCCCACTATAGAGGAGGAGGCCAGTCCATGGAGGGCACAACATAGCTCTTCCTTGGAACAGATGCAGGTACAGGTCTACTTGTGTGTGCTTTCTGTAGCCTGTATCAAATTGTACATTTTCTTTATGGAGGTTGTCTAATTTAATGCAGAAGGTGTCCCATGTACACAGGTCATCAGTCTACGTTTCCTTCAGTTTACATAAACTAAACTTCCTCTACTAAGGGGCATGGCATGTATATGCCTTTTCTCATTTGGTAAAATTCTGTCCTTCATCCTCTCTCCTCCGTGATCCGGAAACCGTTGTGGTTGAGGAGATGTCAATTTGTTAGTAGGCGAACGGAAGAGTGTCCTTCCCACCTCGATAGCCACCTTCCATTGAGGATAGTCATGTGTATCCTACCAGTCCTTCTATACATTCTACATGTCCCCTCTCTACACTGCCTCTCATCGATTACCTTTTTTAAAAGGAGGTGAGAGAGGATGCAGAAGTTGAGCAAATCCAATTGAGAAAAGGCCAGAGTGCACATTCACCTGCCCACATCCAAACTTCCTTCTCCGATCCTATTATAAAATGGCTTTTGTGTCTTTAATATTTATTGCCCTGTTGCTGCTTTGAATAATGGTCAACATCTAGTATTTATTTACTCACACACTTATTAGTGTACAGTATATCTAATCTGAAAGTTTAGTTTTACAATGCTTTCCTCCTGCATGCAGTCTATTTTGTTTTCAATGTTACAAACACATATCTGTCCATTTATTCAGGTTATGAATTCTAGACGTTGCTGTAAACTGCTTTTATAAACTGATATAGGGCTTCTCTGGTCAATTCAAATGCAGTGTGATTTCAATGCTTTCTTTTAACATTCCTAAATTTAATTCAGACTTTGAAGTATATCCGTGGGTTGTAGGTCTGTTTCTTTCACCTGAATTCTACTGGCGTTTCATAGAGTGAGCATTGTCAATTGTGGGCTGCTGGGGCATGTGTTTCAAATTCTTGGCCTGGGGTGTAATCACTAGTCCAAAAAGTTAGAAACGTTTTTCAACTAAAACGAGAGTTTCTATTGGACAAATGCAGGGTTGGTCACTCCCGTGTGATACCGTTTAATAAACGTTTTGCATGAGAATCGGCGTAATAGCCTCACCGAGATACCGAGTTAGCATAAATAATCTAGCTACTCAGCTAAGGAATGTCATAAATGCTTTAATGTGTATTTTAGTAGAAGCTATGTGGTCTGGAAGTGGGTGTCATTGGTTGCTTTTTTGGCAGTGTACAGTCTATATTTCAATATTCAAATGCTCTGAGCAGCCCACTGATCACTTGATTGGTTAGCTTGTTTGCTCAAACGATTCTTACAGATCCGCCCAGGAAGTGGCAAACAGGGCGAGAGTGCAGAACGAAAAACATCTTAACAAACGGCAAAAAAAGTTGTGAAATTGTGGCTTTCAAGAGTTGTGTGTGTCAATGATGTCTATAATCTTCCGTTTCTGTTGAAATAGTCAATGGAAAATATATTTGAGCGATAAGATACAGTTCACCGACCCAAGAGGGGTAGAAATGGCGGGGTTTGCTTTAGTTTCTTGCCTTCCTGCTAGGCAGACAAGTTTTTAAGCGAACGGATCAGCAGGTAGAAAACTGAAGCAATACTTATTCAACCCCGATCACATTAGTACAAAATTCACTTTTTGGACGAGTAGGCTATTGCAACAATATTTTTTATTTTAAGTGTTTGTTTTTCTCTCAACTGCCTCCTGGGTCCTACTAACATGACGGTACGTTTGCCTTGATGCCACTACTTGAATTACATTTCCATTTTTTTTGGAACCTATAACTGAACCGTGTTCCAAGACATTGTTGCACGAATGTTTAATTGTTCGCCGCAACCATTAGGCAACAAGGAACATTGGTGGTTAAAATGGTTGTTTAAATTCGGGGAGTGGGTGTGTCTATTCTTGTGTTTCGTGGCCTTTAATTATTTTATAGTTTGTTTTCTACACATAACGTTACGTTGTTTTTTTTTGCGTACCTGTGGCTGTAATTTATGCCATTGCCAAGGGCTACCAGGGCTAATCAAAAATGTATGCGTATTTGTAAGCGCATTAGTGTTATCCAATTGTTTACAGTGTCAATTGAATTAGAGCAACATTGAGCTCCATCTATTGACTGTTTGCATGTGCAAACGAACACCTCACCCCAGTCGTTTGTTTAGTTAGATCCCTTATATTTTATAAACTATTTGAAATTAGTCTTTGAGGAATCTATAAATGCATGATTCTATAAACAACCTATAGTTTATTCCTTCAAATTAATATGCAAGTGTTTAAAGGTATACTTCTGTGTGCGGGTGGGTCATCCTCATCCTGGCACTTTGTAAAACGTCTATTTGCTGAAATAACGTTAACAGCTTGCCTCTGATGTTTCCTCTTGTTGCCAACTATTTGTTTATTGCGTCTAATTTCAAAATTATATTAAAGCATTTATATAGTCGAAATGCTTTGAGAGACATATACATACACCAGCATGCTCATAGTTACTTAGAGGACACATTTTATCATAAGTCAACTCATGGGAAGGTCGTTCTAAGTCTACCTCATGCTGTAACCATACATCTGCCTGTTAATGTTCCTCAGGCCTTGTAATGGTTTGGCTGGAACAAAGCACAGTGGTGTTTACAATGTGACAACTTATGAGTTCCAGTGAGAACAGGCAGTAATGCCAGGTAGAGGGGGAGGGTTGAAGGAGATAAAGACCCAAACTGAGGAATGTAGATGGAAAAAGCTTCCTAATCTTGATCCAGGGTCACCACCTCTGTAAAGTACCTCACAGGTTTTCCCCTGGCTACAAACTGAAAGGATTCCTAGAAATAGTTGAGACTGCAGTGGTTAAGTGTCAGTAACATATTAGTCTGTAGATTAAATTACCTTCAAATCTCTCTGCATAGTGTTCTGTTCTAGTTCCCCATATCTCCTATGTTGATTGTTACTGTTAACTTAGCAATCATTTTTATTTCTGTCTTCTCTCTCATCACTCAAAGGCGTGCTTTTTTTTTGTTTCCTGTTGTCTTTAACACTTCTAAAAACCCTCTCCAACTTCCATGTCCTCACACATTTGAATGTACATGCGGGTGTTTGCCATGGTGCACTAACTGCATGAAACGCCTGCCCTTGTTTAACTTCTACATGGAAAAATGTTGGTCTTTGTATTATGAACATCCTACGCTGGCATCCTTTGTTATACTTTTGTGTTCGTCTCACTTCTTCAAAACGGTTCCCTTAACCTGACACTCTGTCTTTTCTTGTAGCCCGACCTCCTTAACTTCAAGAAGGGATGGATGTCAAAACTGGATGAGAATGGAGAGGTGAAGTCATGTTTTTCTTAGTTTCTTATGACTCTTTCTTGTCTTATTTAGTCAGAAGTCATGTATCACTTGTTTATCTGTTTTCTTCTTTCTTTCTAGCTCTCTTCCCTTCTGCTTTCTTGTTTGATTCCTCTCCTCCTTTCTCTCGCCTTCTTTCCCTCTCTCCTAATGAGAAAGCTTGTGCGTAAGGCGATAGCTGCAGACTACCCATGTGTTATCCCAGTAATAGCTTGGTGTGCCCAGGCAGGCACAACCGGTATGTTCTAGCAGGATAAGACTGAGTATGAAACGTCATAATGAGCTTGTGGCTCATTGTATCATCTGTGTGCTAGGTTTGTATGTTATGTGTTTGAACTCATTTTGAATTCACAGTACAAACACTTAGATGACCCATACATCACTTTAAGCACTCTTTTTATACTTGTCATAATGTCTTAAACACTGTGTACTCCATAGGTTTCATTGGTCCATGTTAACTTGATTTGAAAGATGTCTTGCTGTGAACTGTCACTTAGCTGCTTGTGTGCATTAATGCATCAGATTGGTCGAATAGTGCTGGTTTAACTGGTGGCTTGGCTTGTCTGTCTGCAGTGGAAGAAGCACTGGTTTGTGTTGACCGATGCTGGTCTGAGGTACTACAGAGACTCTGGGGCGGAGGAGGTATGTTTTCAAATGCTTCAAAGTTATTGACTATTGCAATAATTGTCTTAGGGGATACATTGAGTTATTGATATGTGTCTGTAGTCTTACTTGTTTGTTCCTAACTGTGTCTTACAGAAGGATGATCTGGACGGGGAGGTTGACCTGAAGTCTTGTGTAAAAGTGTCTGAGTTTGATGTAGAGAAGAACTATGGATTTCAAATACAGGTGAGTGTGTTTTTCACTGTTCCAATAATTTTCTATGATATGTGAGGATGAGTGACAGGTATTTGAATGATCTCTTTCCCTCACCACAAACGTTCCATTTCTTACTCTACTCTACTCTTCTCTCCTGTCTGTCGGTCAGACGAGGGAGGCAGTTGTCACACTGTCAGCTATGACTGCAGGGATCAGGAGGAACTGGATCGAGGTTCTGAGGAAGAGTGTTCGGCCCAGCAGCTCTCCTGACCTTACAAAGTGAGTTCCTCCTCCCTCTGTGTCCCAGCTGGCAAATCCAAAAGTCACATAAGGAGGCCTATTGTGTTCTTGTACAGGTGGGCTACTAAGTCCAAGGGCAGTTGTGGATTACTTCAAGTCTCAATCATGTGTAATGTTATGTTGCTTACATAGTGAATCACCAGGGATGTATTTTATGTAGTGCTAGGGTTGTAGTGTTGACCATATTACCACCACACCATGAGTTGTCACCGCAGTAAAATTCCACGTGACCGTTGAGTCGTGGTAATCTCCTCTTGTGCACTTGGGACGTGCTTTGGTAGTACCCAACTTGCTAACAACCATCAGGTCCTATTGGCCTGGTGCTCAGGGCTCTATTGTCCCTCTAACCACTCTGACAGCAATGCAAATGCAATTCAAAATCACATCCAACAGTCTCATGCTTTTAAAACTCACCTCGCTGTGATGATCAATTTGAAGAAAGAAGTTCAACAGCAGGTTGAAACTGAGAGTGAAACATGGTGGTTGTGGATGTTGGTTCAAAACCGAACAAGGAAATGGACAGTGCTTTCTAAGATTCATTCACAACACCCATACTCATATTTGAGCTTATGCGTAGGCCTATATGTGCCCAAGCCGGAACAAAAACCCTGAATGAAAATTGATTGAGCTGTTATACAATACATAGCCTACTGCATATTACACATGGCAGAAAAACATAATTTAAGATCTATTTGGTATGTAATTTGTCTAGCCTAGAGTATACTCACTTGATGAGAGAACTGTTGTGCAGCCTGAGGCAAGAAGCAGACTGCAAACTGTTTTTGCTACTTTCTCAAATCCTCAATAGCCTATAGTCTCATCATGCAGTCCATATATGTTTTGATTTCTAAGGCATTCTAAGTTTTGTATCATTCACAACTAAAGTTGCCAAATAACTTTAAATCTAGCATATAGGACCTGTTTAAAATAATCGCTTTTAAGCTCATATGCGCAAAAATATACTTTCTATTTTATTCAGCTAAATTATTCTATTCTTCTTACTATAAAATTATATAATATAAAATGATGGCACTGGACTTATCTTGTCAGCTAAATAAACAAGTATATAGCATGGAGCATAGCCAGATAACATACAGTAGGCCAACTCATTCTGTTCTTCTGCAATACATTTTCTTCATATCATGTTTCTTTTGACCTGACTAAAATAAATAATGGATTGTTGTGATGGTGTAAGTTAAATTGATTTATTACTTTATTTTTATGTGGATGTTCCAAAGGTCTGCATCAGTGGCTGGTATGCGTGGAGGCCTGGAGATGCTAAATGTGTTTGTTAATTAACTGTTAATTACCGTGAGACAGGCATTCTTTTGCATGACAATAACTGGCTGACAAAATGTAATGACGGCCACAGCCCTATTATACTGTCACTTTATCAATCTACGCTCTCTCTCCCTGTCCTTCCTCTCCTCCAGACTGCCTGACAGCAGTAGTGACAAGGAGAACTCTCGCTCCCTGGCCTCCACTCGTCGACCACCTTCTCGCCACAGTGATGCTGGATCAGAATTCACCACCTCCACTGAACGCCGATTTGACTGTGTCGAGCTGTCACCAGTGCCCGTCCCCTCCAGCCCTCTGCCAGCCACTCAGAGAGAGGCAGGGGAGGGGCAGGGCAGGGAGCACGCCCAATGGCAGGAGGAGAGGAGCAGAGATGTGACCAGTAGCACATGGGAGCAGGTGCTGTCGAGGAAAGGGCCGGGTGTAGGCTCAGACCCCAGGATAAGAGCAGAGGAGGAAATTGAGAGAAGGTGGTTAGAGTTTGAGCGGCTGCCACTAAAGGAGATGAGGTCACTACTGCCAATGGGCTCAAGGTCCAGCCATCCAGCCAATGAGGCGCTGCAGAGGGAGGTAGTGCGTGGAGATGTTTTTCAATTTGCAAACACAATAAATAAATGCAAATTTACTCTTCATCTAGATGATTCATCTACATATGAAGTGGAACTCTTTAACACTAGGCTTGCTCTATTATGCATGCGGGATGGTAATCAGGCCCTCTGCAGTAATACTGACCCTCGCATTCTTCAAAATACCAAGGAGGAGGGTATAATAGGGGCTTAGTTAGCAATACCGGTTTGCCCGGAAAAATAAATTAAGACATTTCTCTGGTTCTAGAACTGTGAGTTTATCAGATGTCGATAGTGGAAACACTGCTGAATGTCTCATTCCATCTTTGAGTGATGTGTCCTGTGATAACATTGTATAGTGTGCTGTTGACTACTGGGTCTTCACAGGGGTAGTTTTAGGACTCGTGCAGATCATACAATCATATCATATGGTTGTGGGAATCTGATCCAGATGAATGTACTCCTTGCACTGTCCCTTTGTCTAAGATCCATACAGTCCCTAACATTGCCTTTGAGATGCATGACCTGCATGCTGTGTGGGATTGATATGACTGCATGGAATATGGCATTCAAATCCCCCTTCACTACTCGCATAACAGTTCGGTTCAACCCAGTAATTACATACCCCCCCGCCTCTCTCTTTCAGTGAGCTTTACCGCCTCTCTACCTTTGTGACACTCAGGTGGCGTCTCTGAGGCAGCAGCTGGAGCGCTTGCAGGGTGGGGGGAGGGTGGGGGGAGGTAGCTGTGGTCGGGAGGCAACGTGCGGCCGCAGCCTTCAGGCCATGGAGCGGGCCCACAAACGGGCCCTGGAGGAGCTGCAGAAGCAGCATGCCCGCGAGACCCGAGAGCTGGAGAGGGACAGGGACCGGGTGCTGAGGGAGGAGACCCAGGACACAGCACAAGGTCAGAGGTCACAGGATCATGGGGTCAAAATTGTACATAGATGTTATTAGTTCCCCAGCTCAAGGACATTTGTTGTTTGAGGCGTGTGACGTCGGAATGGAACAGTCAACACCACAGCAATTCATGGGGTAATACAATTTTTGGTTTTAGATCCATTAACATCACATCCTCCCTTTTCTCTCTGTGGTTTAGTTATGGAGACACTGAAGAAGGCCCACAGGGAGGAGCTGGAGAGAGAGGTGGAGAAGGCAAAGAGGCTTGGTGGAGGGAGTGCCAACACACAGACTCTACGCTCACAGCAGCAGTGAGTGCTCAAAACGCAACTCGTTCCTTACACACACCTTTACATACATAGTACCCCCTTTCTTTGTATCATCAATTTAGGCGTTGGTGGTATACCGTTATTTAACTATAGACCAGTGTTGATGCACGGACCGGTTTGGGTTTTTACTTCTTCTATAATGGTATTTGAATATTTGGTTTGTTAAATGTGATAAGCAACTCCAACATGTGTCATGTCAGTTTTTGTAGTTTACTCAGTTTGCTACTTCAGTCGTCTCACTCCTCCTGCTTCATGCCGCTTTCCATATCAAGCCCTGCTCCCTGTCACTCAAGAAGAGAGCAATTGCTTAACCATGGAGTCACAAGCACTTTCTTGCTGTTCACTCTGCAGTCTGCATGGTCAGATGGATGCCCCAAAAAAATTGCCAACGATGTTGCTTTCCAAAAAACAACGAATTTGCGTAATCTCACAAGGATCTATACTGGACCTTGTGCAAACTGGAAAACGCATATCCCAAGTCCGCATTTATTATAGCTGGAGACTTTAATAAAGCAAATCTGAGGAAAATGCCACAAGCTCTATCAACACATCGCCTGCAGTACTCGCACTTTAAAAACTCTCGACCATTGTTACTCTCCCTTCTGGTAGGGCGACAAGCCCTCCCCCGACCTCCCTTCGGTAAATCGGATCACGATTCCATTTTGCTACTCCCTATAGCCAGAAACTCAAACAGGAAGTACCCGTGCTAAGGTCTATTCACTGCTGATCTGACCAATCGGAATCCTTGCTTAAAGACTGTTATGATCATGAGATCTGGGACATGTTCCGGGTTGCCATTGAGAAGAACATTGACAAAAGGCACCTGAAGGACTCGGACCATGAGAAACAAGATTCTCTGGTCTGGTCAAACCAAGATTCAACTCTTTGGCATGAATGCCAAGTGTCACATATGGAGAAAACCTGGCACCATCCCAAAAATGTCTAAAAACCTGTTTTTCTTTGCTGTTATGGGCTAATTGTGTAGATTGATGAGGGAAATTTGCTGCAATGTAACAAAATGTGAAAATAGTTGTCTGAATACTTTCCAAATGCACTGTATATACTCTGCACTTCAACATTTCTCATCCTAATATTTCTTACTTTTTAGATGTGTGTATTAGATATTACTGTACTGTTGGAACTAGGAACACAAACATTTTACAGGTTATTGAATTTAGCTCTGCCTGAAGTATCCCCTCTTGTGCATTTTACCATTAAGTCAAGGATGGACAAAATACAGATGCAAAATACCATAAAGGTCAATATATCAAAATAAACTACAAAATACCATTTATTTTTGTAATGTATGTCATTAAAATACATGTGCTTTAAAATACAAAAATGTATTTGCAATTAGCCGACCCGAACAGCAGCAACGTTCTCAGTAATGGTTACCATGCCTGTGATGCGAGTTGAGCAAGTCAATCTGAAAAAGTGTCTGCTAAATGACAAATGTAAAAGGGAAAATTAACATACCAAAATAAACTGCAAAGCACACTGGGCATTATTATTGGCCTTGTTTCAGGGTGGAGCTCAATAGAATAAAACTCAACATGCTTTGCAATTGTTCATTTATTTTTATATACATTTCTATTTAGTTCATTTAGCAGATGCTCTGATCATGCTCTAGTCAAATAACATTTTGTCACATGCGCTGAATACAACCTGTGTAGACCTTACCGTGAAATGCTTACTTACAAGCCCTTAACCAACAATGCAGAAAATATTTACTAAATAAACTGAAGTAAAAGATCAAATAAAAAGGTAAAACAATAAAAGAACCATAACAAGGATATATACCGAGTCAATGTGCGGGGGTACAGGTTAGTCGAACTACCCCATAACAACACAGCGAAAACAGTTTTTTTTAGAAATGTTTGCCCAGTATCCCCCCCCACAATTATTGATTTTTTTAACAATCGTATTCAGACCCTTTGGTTTGAAATTAAGCTCAGGTGCATCCTGTTTCAATTGATCACCCTTGAGATGTACAGGCTTCCTTTTCATTCTGTCATTTAGGTTAGTAAATTTAAGGTACCACCCTAAATCCATGAACATGATCTCCCTCATAGATATTATCCTGACCAACTTGCTCTCCAAAGACACCTCTGCTGTTTTCAATCAGGATCTCAGCGACACTGCCTCAATGGGTCTGCGGTCAAACGACCACCCCTCATCACTGTCAAACGCTCCCTAAAACACTTCTGTGAGCAGGCCTTTCTAATTGACCTGGCCCGTGTATCCTGGAAGGATAGTGACCTCATCCCGTCAGTAGAGGATGCCTGGTCATTCTTTTAAAAGTAATTTCCTCACCACCTTTAAGCATGCTCCTTTCAAAAAATGTAATAGCCCCTCAGACCAGCTGCCCTCGACCAGCACAAAAACATACTGTGGCATACTTCACTAGCATCAAATAGTCCCTGCGAAATGCAACTTTTCAGGGAAGTCAGGAACCAATACACACAGTCAGTTAGGAAAGCAAAGGCGAGCTTTTTCAAATATATTTTCGCCCTGAAGCTCTAACTCAAAAGTTTTGGGGCACTGTAAAGTCCATGGAGAATAAGAGCACCTCCCCTCTGCACTGAGTCTAGGAAACACTGTCACTACTGATAAACCCACTATAATCGAGAATTTCAGTAAGCATTTCTCTACGGCTGGCAACGCTTTCCTTCTGGCTACCCCAACCCCGGCCAACCGCAGCTACTTGCCCAAGACTCCCCAGCTTCTCCTTCACCCAAATCCAGATAGCAGATGTTCTGAAAGAGCTGCAAAACCTGGACCCAAACAAATCAGCTGGGTTAGACGATCTGGACCCTCTTTCTAAAATTATCTGCCACCGTTGTTGCAACCCCTATTACTAGTCTGTTCAACCTCTCTTTCGTATTGTCCGAGATCCCTAAAGATTGGAAAGCTGCCGCTGTCATCCCCCTCTTCAAAGGGGGTGACACTCAAGACCCAAACTGTTTCAGACCTATATCCATCCTGCCATACCTTTTCTAAAGTCTCCGAAAGCCAAGTTAACAGATCACTGACCATTTCAAATTCTAACATACCTTCTCTGCTGTGCAATCCGGTTTCTGAGCAGGTCACGGGTGCACCTCAGCCACGCTCAAGGTACTAAACGATATCATAACCGTCATCGATAAAAGACAGTACTGTGCAGCTGTCTTCATTGACCTAGCCAATGCTTTCGACTGTCAATCACCATATTCTTATCGGCAGACTCAACAGCCTTGGTTCCTCAAATGACTGCCTCGTCTGGTTTACCAACTACTTCTCAGAGTTCAGTGTGTCAAATCAGAGGGCCTGTTGTCCGGGCCTCTGGCAGTCTCTATGGGGGTACCACAGGGTTCAATTCTCAGGCCGACACTTTTCTCTGTATATATTAACGATGTTGCTCTTGCTGCGGGTGATTCCTTGATCCACCTCTACGCAGACAACACCATTCTGTATACTTCTGGCCCTTCTTTGGACTATGTGTTAACAAACCTCCAAATCAGCTTCAATGCCATACAACACTCTGTGTCCTCCAACTGCTCTTAAACGCTAGTAAAACTAAATGCCTTCACAACCGATCGCTGCCCGACTAGCATCAGAATATGTGGACAACTACAAATACCTAGCTGTCTGGCTAGACTGTAAACTCTCCTTCCAGACTCATTAAGCATCTCTAATCCAAAATTAAATCTAGAATTAGCTTCCTATTTTGCAAACAAAGCCTCCTTCACTCACGCTGCCAAACACCCCCGTAAAACTGACTATCCTACCGATCCTTGAGTTCTGTGATGTCATTTACAAAATAGCCTCCAACACTACTCAGACTGCATCCAGTTTGATATCACAGTGCCATCCATTTTGTCACCAAAGCCCCATATATCACCCATCACTACGACCTTTATGCTCTCGTCGGCTGGCCCTCGCTACATTTTCATTGCCAGTCCCATTGGCTCCAGGTCATCTGTAAGTCCTTGCTAGGTAAAGCTCCACCTTATCTCAGCTCACTGGTCACCATAACACCCACCCGTAGCACGCGCTCTAGCAGGTTTTTCTCACTGGTCATCCCTAAAGCCAACACCTCCTTCTATATACAGTGCGCCATTTGCACACTGTATATAGATTTTTCTATTATGTTATTGACTGTACTTTTGCTTATACCACGTGTAACTGTTGTTTTTTTTGTTGCACTGCTTTGCTTTATATTGGCGCACTGCTTTGCTTTATATTGGCCAGGTCGCAGTTGTAAATGAGAACTTGTTCTCAACTGGTGAAATATATATATTTTTAAAGTATTGTGGAGTAGCTACAATGTTGATTGATCCTCAGTTTTCTCCCATCACAGCCATTAAACTCTGTTTTAAAGTCACCATTGGCCTCATGGTGAATTCCCTGAGGTTTCCTTCCACTCTGACAACTGAGTTAGGAAAGATGCCTGTATTTTTTTTATAATGACTGGGTGTATTGATACACCAGCCAAATTGTAATTCATAACTGCACCATGCTCAAAGGGGTATTCAACCTCTGTTTAACCAGAGGTTCATTCTTTCCTTTACACGGATCAGTCGTCCTGGTCCCTTTGCAGAAAAAGAAAAACAGCTCCAAAGCATGATGTTTACACCCCCATGCTTCACAGTAGGTATGGTGTTCTTTGGATGCAACTCAGCATTCTTTGTCCTCCAAACACGAGTTGAGTTTTTACCAAAAAGTAATATTTTGGTTTCATCTGACCATATGACATTCTCCCAATCTTCTTCTGGATCATCCAAATGCTCTCTAGCAAACTTCAGATCGGCCTGGACATGTACTGGCTTAAGCAGGGGGACATCTCTGGCGCTGCAGGATTAGAGTCCCTGGCGGCGTAGTGTGTTACTGATGGTAGGCTTTGTTACTTTGGTCCCAGCTCTCTGCAGGTCATTCACTAGGTCTCCCCGTGTGGTTCTGGGATTTTTGCTCACCGTTCTTGTGATCAATTTGACCCCACGGGGTGAGATCTTGCGTGGAGCCCCAGATCGAGGGAGATTATCAGTGGTCTTGTATGTCTTCTATTTCCTAATAATTTCTCCCACAGTTGATTTCTTCAAACCAAGCTGCTTACCTATTGCAGATTCAGTCTTCCCAGCCTGGTGCAGGTCTACAATTGTTTCTGGTGTCCTTTGACAGCTCTTTGGTCTTGGCCATAGTGGAGTTTGGAGTGTGACTGTTTGAGGTTGTGGACAGGTGTCTTTTATACTGATAACAAGTTCAAACAGG
This sequence comes from Oncorhynchus masou masou, assembly GCF_036934945.1. NCBI lineage: Eukaryota > Metazoa > Chordata > Actinopteri > Salmoniformes > Salmonidae > Oncorhynchus > Oncorhynchus masou. The sequence goes on along the minus strand of NC_088226.1, from coordinate 9,291,549 downwards.
TGCCATTAATACAGGTAACAGGTGGAGGACAGAGGAGCCTCTCAAAGAAGTTGTTACAGGTCTGTGAGAGCCAGAAATCTTGCTTGTTTGTAGGTGAGCAAATACTTATTTTCCACCATAATTTGCAAATAAATTCATTAAAAATCCTACAATGTGATTTTCTGGATTTTTTTTTTCTCATTTTGTCTGTCATAGTTGAAGTGTACCTATGATCTAAATTACAGGCCTCATCTTTTTAAGTGGGAGAACTTGCACAATTGGTGGCTGACTAATGCTTTTTCCCCCCACTGTATTTCAAATTCCGGCTGTAACGATGTGGAAAAAGGTTATGGGATCTGTTGCGCATACAATGTTAATGAACATTACTTTTGTGTGTGTGTGTGTGTGTCAATTATGATTTTCATTTAGCATTTGTGGTTAATGGGTGTGGGCAGAGGTTTCCATTTTAACCATTGTTGTACCAAAATCTCTTGAGAAAACAGAATTACTCATAACGAAGCACACCCACCCTCACCACCATTTTCACGGTTCAATTATTTTGAAAGAATGTGTTGGTCTGCCATTTTAACAAAACATGTCTGCTTCTATTTTGACTGTGCACAGCCAGTGCAGTGTCAAGTTTTCTACAGAATACCAGTCGTGTCTCCAGTTAAGCTTTTTTTATATATATATATATATATATATATATATTATTTTCCCTTTTTTTCTCCTCCCTAATTTCGTGGTATCCAATTGGCTTGTCTCAACGCTGCAACTCCCTTACGGACTCGGGAGAGGCGAAGGTCGAGAGCCATGCATCCTCTGAAATACAACCCATCCTAGCCGCACTGCTTCTTGACACAATGCACATCCAACCTGGAAGCCAGCCACACCAATGTGTCAGAGGAAACACCATACACCTGGCGACCTGGTCAGCGTGCATTGCGGCCGGCCCACCACAGGAGTCGCTAGTGCACGATAAGACAAGGATATCCCTGCCGGCCAAACCCTCCCTAACTTGGACGACGCTAGGCCAATTGTGCATCGCCCCATGGACCTCCCGGTTGCGACCGGCTGCAACAGAGCCTGGGCTCAATCCCGGAATCTCTGGTGGCATAGCTAGCGCTGCGACAGAGCCTGGGCTCAATCCCATAATCTCTGGTGGCACAGCTTGCACTGTGATGCAGTGCCTCCCACCTGGGAGGCCCCAGTTTTGCTTTTAATCTCAGGCGTAATATACAGTTTATATAAATTAAATGTTTATATCCTCTCTTGTCCCCTCAGGTTAGAGACCCAGGCCCTGCAGAGGGAGCTGTCCGGCCTGTCTGAGAGGTACTCCCAGAAGTGTTTGGAGCTGAACAGGGCTGAGCAGAGCAATGGGGAGAGGGATAAAGACATCACTCACAAGGAGAGCGAGCTGGAGCAGCTGAGGAAAGAGAACCAGGTGAGCCTGGAGTCTGGAGGTCAGCTGGTCCTCTGCATTTAGCCTACTCTACCCTAACACTTTTGTTAATGACAAGCAATGCCTATCCATATGACACATTCAGCGGTTTGTCAGTATGCTCAATACTATCAATGTTTTCACCTTTCAGGACCTACAGGCCCGTTTGACAGAGGAGATCAGCTGCATGCGCTCCATCGTCACGGGCCAGGGGTCGGAGGGCGTTTCCCACGACAACCAGGACAGGCTGTCCTGTGAGCTGGAGGTGGGTCAGGAGGAGGGGAGGAGATAAGTTGTAGAGCCCCTCAACCATAACAAGCCTCTCTACCTACAACAATGACATAGGGGGCACTTGTCTCATGTTTGAATAGAAAGGGAAGGATTTATGAAAGGCAGCGTGCAGTTGGTTATTATGTAGGGAAATGCCTTGAAGAATGTGTGTGGTGTGAATTTTCATGGACTGCACACTGAAACACACTGCCCCCTGTTGGATGCTGTGTCCCATGGAGACACCAAAGGTGTTTTCAACACAAGTGAATTTGTTAAAGGGTGACTGCACTTCTTGATTTGGTCTCGTTTTTTAATTTGGTTCATTTAAGAAATGCTAGCAGGATTGAAACAAACCCAACCTTCATTTACGCTGTGTTGCGGTCACGACGACAAATCTCACAACTCTGTTTTGGACGAGGCTGACATTATGACCAAAATTATCCTATTTACACTTTGTAGTCAATTATGACATTTAGAATACATGTCTCTTCTAATAATATGTTTTTAGGGACAGTTGCTCAGTGTCTTAGATGTTGGGTTGATCACTCTTGTTAGCTTGTAATAATATTATGTTTTGTTTTGTCACAGGTTCTTCTCAGGGTGAAGGAGAATGAGGTGCAGTACTTGCACAAGGAGATCAGCTGTCTGAGGAACGAACTTCAGTTCCTGAACACGGTACTGGTTCACTGTGTATTTGTGTGCAGGCATAAAGGTGTAATGTTTTCATCTTTAGACGGTTTGGCTGACAACGTCACAAATGATGTGTGTCTATTGATATGGCCAGAAGGCATGCATTAGAATTCTGAACGGTCAGATGACTAGGGGCATGTCAATGTAAAAGGACCCATAAGCACCAACTTGAAGTTCATAGGAGCATATAAAATTGGGTGTCAAAAGAAAGATAAGAATCTATATTTTTGGGAAATGAAGGCATAAACCAGGTTTCCATCCAACCTTGTTATGTGAGTTAAAAAAATAAAAATAAACATTCACGACAGGCCTGATGGAAACATCATTTTTTGCTAAACTTTCCAAATGTCGACACAACAAAATACACTAGGCAAGGTGGCATCTTTTTGTGTCTGTAAAATGATGTGAAAAATGTCAGTGGAAAAGCTTTTATGCGCAAATATTGCTATAATAACCATCTTATGGAAGTAAACCTGGAGTGATGTTGTGTGGTCTTCCTACTACGACTCATCAGGAAAGCATGCTGTTTAGTAGATTACAGATTAAAGAAATGATGAACTTCAAAGGGTGGTGGAAATGCAAGGTGTTGAGCTTTATGCTGGTTTCCAATATTGAGGGTCTTGTTCTGGTGACATGATCATCAATGCTTGGCTGTTTGACAAATAGAAATTCTTACTCTTTTGTCCATAATAATCTCACAATTTAGGGTAATCTGCGAGCTATTGTCTAGAGAGCATTTGCCAATACTAGAGTGGGTACATTCGCTATATAACGCAAACGTTTTGTGATAACCATCAGTAGAGTTGAAAATGTGATGGAAACTCGTTTAACTTTTATTTTTTATTCGGTACCGCAAAATATATTTTTATGTGCATTACGTCATCACGCAGCCTTTTATCCGCAACAAGTCAATTTGATGGAAACACTTCTCTGATGGGAGAATGTGCATACTGTCTTGTTTTTATGCATATTTTTGAATATTCACATGAAAATCTGTTGCCAATTTGATGGGATCCTAGCTATTGATAAATTTTCAACCATTTTCCAATTTAAAAATGTGGCATAAGTGAAGGCTTTGATTTGTGGATAAACGGATGGAAAAGGGGTCTTTTTAATACTTTTTCTGGTAGATGTTTTCTATGGTATTAGAATACATCATCAAAACACAGAATGTTGAAGTAAAGACCCTGCCAACAACTATCAACACTTTATATTTAATTTCGGAGAAATTGTTTACCTTTTGTAAGTCTAGGAAGTATTGCTTTGTAGTTTCATTACCAAAAACTAAGATATTTTCTCATTTCTCTCCCTCATGAGCAGGGAAGATAATGAAAGTTCATACAGAGCATTTGAAAAGTATTCCGACCGCTTGACTTTTCCCACATCTTGTTACGTGGGGCGGCAGGGTAGCCTAGTGGTTAGAGCGTTGGACGAGTAACAGAAAGGTTGCAAGTTCAAATCCCTGAGCTGACAAGGTACAAGTCTGTCGTTCTGCCCCTGAACAGGCAGTTAACCCACTGTTCCTAGGCCGTCATTGAAAATAAGAATTTGATCTTAACTGACTTGCCTAGTTAAATAAAGTTAAAATTAAAAATTAAAAACTCGAAATTGAGCTCAGGTGCATCGTGTTTCCATTGATCATCCTTGAGACGTTTCTACAACTTGGTTGGAGTCTACCTGTGATAAATTCAATTGATTGGACATGATTTGGAAAGGCACACACCTGTCTATATAAGGTCCCACAGTTGACAGTGCATGTCAGAGCAAAAACCAAGACATGAGGTTGAAGGAATTGTCCGTAGAGCTCCGAGACAGGATTGTGTCGGCACAGATCTGGGTTAGAGTAACAAAATGTCTTCTGCATTGAAGGTCCCCAAGAACACAGTGGCCTCCATCATTCTAGAGCTGGCCGCCCGGCCAAACTGAGCAATCGGGGGAGAAGGACCTTGGTTAGGGAGGTGACCAAGAACTTGATGGTCACTCTGATAGAGCTCCAGAGTTCCTCTGTGGAGATGGGAGAACCTTCCAGAAGGACAACCATCTATGCAGCACTCTACCAATTAGGTCTTTATGGTAGAGTGGCCAGACAGAAGTCACTCCTCGGTAAAAGGCACATGACAGCCAGCTTGGAGTTTGCCAAAAGGTATCTAATGGACTCTGACCATGAGAAACAAGATTCTCTGATGAAACCAAGATTGAGCTCTTTGGCTGAACTCCAAGCGTCAATTCTGGGGGAAATCGGGCACCATCCCTATGGTGAAGCATGGTGGTTGCAGCATCATGTTGTGGGGATGTTTTTCAGCAGCAGGGACTGGGAGACTAGTCAGGATCGAGGCAAAGATGAACGGAGCAAAGTATAGAGAGATCCTTGATGTCAGGACCTCAGACTGGGGCAAAGGTTCACCTTCCAACAGGACAACGACCCTAAGCACATAGCCAAGACAACGCAGGAGTGGCTTCGGGACTAGTCTCTGAATGGCTTTGAGTTGCCCGGACTTGAACCCGATAAAACATCTCTGAAGAGACCTGAAAATAGCTGTGCAGCAATGCTCCCCATCCAATCTGAATGAGCTTGAGAGGATCTACAGAGAAGAATGGGAGGCACTCCCCAAATACAGGTGTGCCAAGCTTGTAGCGTCATACCCAATAAGACTCAAGGCTGTAACGCTTCAACTAGGGACTGAGTAAAGGGTCTGAATACTTATGGCAATGTGATATTTCAGTTTTTTTGTTTGTTTTTATACACTTGCAAAATCTACAAACCTGTTTTTGCTTTGTCATTATGGGGTATTGTGGGTAGATTGAGGAAAATGCATTTTAAAATAAGGTTGTAATGTAAGTGTCGGAAAGGTCAAGGGATTTGAATACTTTCAGAATGCACTGTAAGTAGCAAGTAATGGTAGACCTGTCAATTAGTTAGTGATTTTACTGATGTCAATTTTGTTTGAATTAAGTGGTTTATTCTCGTTATTACAAAAACAATCTTTAACGGAATTACTGCAACTGAATTTGCTACAATGGGAAATTGGAAGTCACAAATGGGCTGTTGCGGTGACCATATTATGACACCTGCAGTCATGAGTTATGACCTCAGTAAAATTCCACCTGACCGTTGATTCACAATCTTCTCCTGATATGCAATCTAGACGTGCTTTGGTAGTACCCAACTTGCTAACAACCATCAGGTCCTAATGGCCGGGTGCTCAGGGCTCTATTGTCCCTCTAACCACTAACATCAATGCAAATGCAATCGAAAATTGCATCCAACACTTATGATCAAAACAGTAGGCCTATTATACTTTTACAGATCACCTCACTGTGATGATCAAGTTCAGCTGCAGGCTGAAACTGTGCAAATCATGGTCATTGTGGATGTTGATTCAAATCCTAACACAACGAAATGGACAGCTCTCTAAGGTGATGAGAAAATCAAAACACCCATATGCATATTAGAGTTTATGCGTAGGTTGAATTATGATTGTGTCATTATACAATACACAGCCTACTACTGTCCCAAAGACAATGCTCTAGCCTATACTCCAAAATGAAACCCATTTTGAGTAATCACCTTTGAGTGGACTGTGTTTTGCCTACTGGATGGACTGGTTACCTTATACTGTTCTCCAACATTTCTATCCACGAGTCTGGGAGCGAATGAATGATGAATGACCCTCGGCATGCAGTTGGTTCATTTGATTGTGCAGGGTAATTTTGAATAGCCTAGTAATGTTTTGTTATTAAAAATAATATTTGAATAATTAATAGGGTGAAAACACCTTTTAGCTATACAGAATCTCACCCCCATGTGTTTCCATCTCCTACGCTCTCTCCTTTTTCCTTTCTCGAGCTCGCAGAGGGACTGTCAACAGTTTTAGCAAATATGTTATTGCGAAAACATGTTACTATCGATGTTCCCAAACAGATTTCACTTGGTTTCCCAAATGTAAGCACTGGGTAGCTACAGGAATAGGGTTGGGGAGCCCATAGCATACAGAGTACGGGGTAGCTTCAGGAACAGGGTTTGGGAGCCCATGGCATACAGAGTACTGGGTAGCTTCAGGAACAGGGTTTGGGAGCCCATGGCATACAGAGTACTGGGTAGCTTCGGGAACAGGGTTTGGGAGCCCATGGCATACAGAGTACTGGGTAGCTGCAGGAACAGGGTTGGGGAGAACGTGTTCTGTTTATTTCTCAGCTGCTCATATTAAGCACATGCTCTGCTATAAAGCCGAAGTAGCCTACCGTCATCACTGGTGGGAAAGCGCGCAGCCTCCATTCACTATTCAAGTGCATACAGATGTCTTGTCTTTCCCCCTGTTCTTTCCCATTTGATAATGTGCCGTTCTAAATTAAACTAATTATCATTTGCCAAATAACTAAATCTAGCATAATAGCCAGATAACATAGAGTAGCCCAACTCATTCTGTTCTTCTGAAATACATTTTCTTCATGTTTCTTTAGACCTGACTAAAATAATTAATGGATTTTTTGTGATAGTGTAGATTCAATTTATTTATTTGATGTAGATTTTGCAAAGGTGCGCATCAGCGTCTTGTATGCAGCTTGGAGGCCTGGAGATACTGAGCGCGTGCGTGACAATAACCTGCTGACAAGATGTCATGACCGCCACAGCTCTGGTAACAAATCAGTTGGGTCACCTGCTACTGTCTTCCCTTCCACTGGCATTCTGTTATGTTCAGCTCATAACTGTTTTACTTTGTCTTTCTGTTGTCTGGTGGTCAAACCAAGCGTGTTAAAAATGTCTGTCTGGACAAGCTGTCTCATTAATGTCACCTCTCCCAGCTCTTACTGACACCTACCCATGAGCCCCCTCTCTTTCCATTAACTGTAACCAGCATCCTCACCCACTGAGCACTGACTGACACGGGACGTCGAAATTTGGTCAGTCTACCCTAGCCTTGATGTTAACGTCCGCAGATAGGTTCAGATTTGGTCCGCCCATTATAGACGTATGTTTCACAAGTTTGGATAGTACAGTGAGTAGAACAGAGTGCAGTGAAATACAATACAGTAGTACAGTACATTTTATTTAAAAAGGTTAATTAACTAGACAGGTCAAATTCTTATTTACAATGACGGCTAACACCGGCCAAACCCAGACGACGCTGGGTCAATTGTGTGCCACCCTATGGGACTCCCAATCACGGCCAGTTGTGTTACAGCCTGGAATTGAACCAAGGTGTCTAGTGATGCCTCTAGCACTGAGATGCCTTAGACCGCTGCGCCACTCAGAAGTACTTGTGAAACAACATCCATATCCATAATTATGCATTTTTGTGTAGTATAGATCATGGACCTATGATGTCATTTCGTTATTGTAATTCAGTTACCAGGTATAAATCCTCTTCACTTACTGTAGTTCAATAACCAAAATAAACTCAAGGTGCTGTGTCATAGCTGACACCGCATTCTTTCTGCAGACATCTTTGAATCTTAATTCGGAGAAGATATTTGAGTTTTTGGAAAACGTGGTCGCATATAAACCTGAGGGAGTTTTTACCAGAATCCTTTTACCAACTTCGCATCTGCACAGTTCTTCCACTAAATTAGTTTATGTACAGTTTTCAGTGGAAATTGTGCATGGAGTTGTATGGTTGGTTAAACTTTGAAAATAATGTTTTTTTGTTTGACATACAGTTTAAAGTGAGAAGAACCCAGAATAATTCCGTTACTGTGGAATTGGCAACAAGCTGCCATGTGGGGGATCACAGGTGGCTCGTTATATCTTATTGATACCATGTTTTGACTGATGTCTATGCTAAAATGGCTCGAATTCGTTAGCTAGCTTGCCAACAACTGTAACAATGCATTTGAGAGACATTTTGAGACGAGAGTTTACATGTTATCAACAGTCTAAGCCAGGGTAGGCAACCCTGTTCCTGGAGTGCCACAGGTACTGCAGGATTTTGTTCCAACTAGGCACCACACTTGACCAACTGAGCTAATTGATCAGCTCGGTGATTGCCTAAATTCAACACACCTGGTCTTCAGGTCAGTTCAATCAAAGTGTTGCCAACCCCTTCTGTTTTGTCCCATAGCTGCACACATGTTGGTTTTGTTTCTAAACAATGTGTAGGTGGAGACTACTTTAATGCTTCACACAAACTGGAATGTTAATCTACAAGTTAGCAAACTGTCTTGTGTGGTTGATGGTTCCAAGTCAATCACAACAGAAAAGCAACAAGTCCTCAGGCTATTCTGTCCATCCCAACATTGTATTTCTGCCCAGAGTGGAAGAGGTATACTTTGTCCATCTGATAAACCTCTCTGTGTGCCCTTACCCCTGTAGGAGAAGCAGTCGGCCTGTGAGCGGTATAAAGAGGTGCACGGGGAGCTGGGTGGTATGAAGAGCAGGAGTGAGCGGGAGATCCAGAGCCTTAGGGAGCACCTGAGATTGGCCATGGTTGCCCTGCAGGAGGGCCAGAAACTAGGCAACAGCCTGGAACACTGAGAGACCGCCACAAGGGCTCTAGCTCAGAGACACGAGAGGTATAGACGTAGCTCAATATTAAGAGCTACATAGTCATGCTCACACAGCTTTTAAATAGTTGATTACATCGATCTTCTATGATGAAACTGTGGTTGCCTAATAATATATTTTTTTTGTTTTCTAGTTGTGTGGGCACAATGGTGACTGAAGTAGGAGAGGAGCAGAAGTCTTCGCACTAGAAGATGCCGGCTCGGGGGACCACGATAGTGCCTTAGCTTTCAATCATTCAGCCAATGAGTATGAGTATCAGTATCAGCTGATCGGTCATATTACACTGGGTCGCGCAAATTTTAATCTGCACTTTTTAAACTTTTTCTATTGTTGATGTGCGAGAGTGAGTGAATGAAAATATTGGTCTGAGAAACTGGATTATTTGTGTAAAGACTGTTGCTGTGATGAATTTGTGACCTGAAACAGCACTGGATTACCTTTCTCTGCATACCTACCTACATGTAGACCTACTATTTACATGTTGACAGTAGCCAACATATAAACAATTGGTCAACATGTTGACTACTGTCAAAAGCTGAATAAGGAAGCAGGATATAATTCTCGCCAAAAACCAAACTATTTTCATTTCAGAGCATGGATTTGTACATACTAATGAGTCATTCCATGCCATTTCAGCAAGCCATGACACCCACCATCTCAGATTGTTCTGAAATAGTTTCTGTAGTTGGCAATGATTAAGATTGACAATCCTGAATGATTTTGTTGAAACTTAATTTGATCTCTGAGAAAGGTAAGGGATTGCACCAAAATTGGCCATTTTTATTTATTTATAGGATTCAGATAATAGTCAATAGAGTATCCAACATCCGATTGGGACCAAACATCTTCCTACTAATGAGTAAGACATGAGGAATCTCATAACATTGTCAAAACCCACCACACCCTATGTCTGTCTGTGTTTTAACAAGTAGTATTAAGCTGCGGCTTGGAGTACTTCTCCATACTATGTCATGTATTCCCTATGAATCTGGTGATTTAAAATTTTTATTTTATTTTTTATTATTTTTTTTCTCTCTCCACGTTCAGAGAAATGAATAATTGAAGTCACTTGCGTTATTTACCATAAAGTAGTTTGAAAGTACTAGGTTTTGACCATTAGATGCCGTGGTCCTGCTATACTGCCGCACTCTTATATATTCTGCTGGTCTCTTGTGTTTATTAAACAGGTCACAACAATCCTTTGCAACTTTGTAAACAAAAGCAATAGATTTGGCTCATTATGAAAATACATTGTGTGGTCATCTGCCAAATTTCAAGCCAGTCCTCTATGAAAGCAATTCAGTTTAAGCATAAAATGACAATGTGTCCAGGAAACGGACAGTTTATTCCCTTCAAAAAAGGTCTGGATTAGTTCCTGTTTGACCGTTCCAGGTGAACAAGACAACCGTTACTCTATAGCAGTTCTAATGGTTTCAATGTTATGGTCTTCGGTGATATAAGTCCCAAACATACAATGTATTGTGTTTTGTAATGGTATTGGGTTGGAATTAATGCTAAATGTCACTAATCGCAATGCTGTTCCCTAATAATTTGAATTTTATTGAAAAACATGATTGCCATGCAATGTATTTTATTAGGTTTGTCACATTTTAGTCCCTAGCCCATTTCTCCAAAGTTTTGGACAGGTAGAAAAAGTGTTCATATGAGAATTGCACCATAGGGATAGCCCCTTCAGAAAGCTGCCACTTGTTGGAGTATTCAAGGAACTTGTTGAACATAACTGAAACTATACTGTTTGTTGGGGTAGTATTGGCATTTTGGGGGGTCTTACTCATTGGTAGGAAGAAGTTCATTCCAATTTGGGCGCAATCAATAAGATCATGAGATTAAATTATATTAAAACTAAATGATTCTGGAATGCTAATCGTATCTCTGACAAACTACAGAAACAATTTGAGACGGTGGCGTTTCAATCCTTTTTGTGCTTTTTGAAGTGGAACGACCTTAATGTTGTACGTGAACAATGGTTGCTCTCGGTGATTGTTGTCATTGTACGCATTTTACTTCGCAAACCTATTTGTCGCTTTATTCAGTGTAATATCATTTTACAATGTGGGTCTCTATTGTGAACAATAACTATTTACATTTGGGATTGACACAGAGAAAGTGGTTTGGAACTGTAAAATCCTGGGAAGCCAAATTGGAAATCGCACTCATTCCTCCAGTGTGTAGATACAAGTCATCTGAAAGTGCTTTTTGTTTTATATAGTGCCTTCTGTGACTGGATAATTGCTTGTAGAAGTTCGATGAAATGTTGTCGTCTCGCAAGGATTCTAGATTTTTTTTGATGAGGCTTAGAAGATGCATGTTGCAATCCTTTCCCAACATTGTGTAGGCATGATTGATTGTGCCACAAAAATGTGTAGTGTTGCGTCAATGAGCCAATGTTTTTTTATCTTGTATTTTTAGATGATAAAGTAGACTGTCTTTTGAACATGTTTTTAATATTTAATGTAGGACATGCGATATCTTTGTAAAGTACCATCCTTTTACAAGCAATAAAATGCATGTTGATACAGCCGTGTGAATCATCCATTCTCAGCTGATGTACACTAGTCACAGTTAGGGCTCGTCTAATGGCAGTAGTAAGGTCGGGCACTGATGTTGGGTGGTTAGTCCTGACTCGTAGTTCGATGGGGTTGAGAAAGTGAGCACACATGAAGCAGATACATGTCCCCTCTACACCAGGTGGCAGCACTAATACGTGTTTCAAATAAGAATTATTAACGATGTTAACCAGAGAAGAAGATAAAAGAAACAAACATGGCGTCCAGTGCGGCGACCCGTACAGCCTCTGCTGCTAAAGTTGTCAAACCGATTTTCAGCAGGGATCTGGATGAAGCCAAGCGCCGAGTTCGCGAACTGTATCGTGCCTGGTACAGAGAGGTTCCAAACACAGGTAAAACCAGCTCTCCTTTTGTATTAGATCCACACGAGCTGGATCCCAACGTCAAGGTCGTGTTAAGACAGCTAGCTAACGTTAACTAGCTGTAAGGCATATTTATTTAACTCATTGGCTACATATCTTGTCGATTTAAGTGCGCTAACACATACTTTCAATCTATGGCCACACTTCGCTAACGCGATGTGTCCACACTGAACAAAAATATTTTAAATTGCAACATGTAAAGTATTGGTCCCATGTTTCATGAACTGAAATAAAAGATCTCAGAAAAGTTCAACACATTTGTTTACATCCCTTTAGTGAGCATTTCTCCTTTTGCCAAGATAATCCATCCACCTGCCAGGTCAAGAAGGCGATTAAACAGCATGATCATTAGGTTCACCTTGTGTTGGCGACAGTAAAAGGCCACTAAAATGTGCAGTTTTGTCACAAAATGCCACAGATGTCTCAAATGTTGAGGGATTGTGCAATTGGCATGCTGACTACAGAGCTGTTGTCAGAGTTTAATGTTTATTTCTCTACCGTAAGCCGCCTTAAATATTGTTTTAGAGAATTTGGCTGTACGTCCAACCGGCCTCACAACCACAGACCACGTGTAACCACACCAGCCCAGGATCTCCACATCCGGTCTTCTTCAACTGCAGGATCTGAGACCAGCCACCCGGACAGCTGAGGAAACTGTGGGTTTGCACAACTGAAGTTTGTGCAGAAATTCTATCAGAAACTGTCTCAGGGAAGCTCATCTGTGTGCTTGTCGTCCTCACCAGGGTCTTGAGTTTGGCATTGTAACCGACTTCAGTGGGCAAATTCTCACCTTTGATGGCCACTTGCACGCTGGAGAAGTGTGCTCTTCACTGATCAATCCCAGTTTTAACTGTACCGGGCAGATGGCAGACAGCGTGTATGGCGTCGTGTGGGAGAGCAGTTTGCTGATGTCACCAATGTGAACAGAGTACCTCTTGGTGGGGTTATGGTGTGGGCAGGCATAAGCTACGGACACTGAACACATGCATTTTATCCATGGCAATTTGAATGGACCTTGATGAGATCCCGTGGCCCACTGTCGTGCCATTCATCCACTGCCATCACCTCATGATTCTGCATGATAATGCACTGCCCCATGTCGTAAGGATCTGTACATAATTCCTGGAAGCTGAAATGTCCCAGTTTTTCCATGGCCTACATACTCACCAGACACATCACCCATTGAGCATGTTTGGGATGCGCTGGTGTAAGATAGCATGTTCCTACATTTGCAGATAGGCCACATGATTAGCAATTTGATAAGTAGGGAGTGTGATAAGTAAATGCATTAATGTACATATTTCTTTGAGCTTGTTGTGGGAATTTTATGTCTTATGTTTTATCCCACAGTGACTACCTTTCAGCTGGACATCACAGCTCGCCAGGGAACTGACAAAGTGAGGGAGATGTTTGACAGGAACAAGCACGTCAATGACCCCCGTGTGATTGACATGCTTGTCATTAAGGTTAGTCTACTCGGCTCGCCCAAGCGGTCAATGTTCTCTCATGCAGTTAGCCTAGTTTCTTAGTGGCACGGTGGGTTAGTGGTATACTGCTAGACCGAGATACGAACTGTCTAGATAACTGGGCTGTCATGCTCTACACCATTTTACATGTGACGCATCTAAATCGTTCAAAGAAAACAACTTTGACGAGAATATTTACTAAGCTCAATGGTCACGTATCAAGTGTAGCGAGTGATGTTTCCTTTGCATACTTTTGTTTACAATAGGGTAAGATGGAGCTGCAGGAGACCATCAATGTCTGGAAGCAGAAGACCCACATTATGCGCTATTTCCATGAGACGGAGGTACCACGCCCTGCAGACTTTCTGTCCAGATTTTATGTTGGACATGACAATTGAACTGCTCCCTGTACTTTCTGTCCAGTGTAACAGAGGCTTTCCCTTATTTAACTGTAAATATACACATGATACCCAATCTTGTTAAGTCCTCATTGTACAAATGTTTTCATTTTGTGAATACAGTCATGGGACAGTTACTTCCCACTTGAAGTCGGAAGGCTCTCCTTGTGCCCTGCATAGCTTTTCCTCTGCGTTGCCACAGTAGAGGTACTTTCATGTGATACAGAAGTGTTTGTGCAAACTATCCCTTATCATCACTAAGTTCAGAAGATGGATGCTGAGACCAAGGACTATCAGTATGGTTGTCATGGACCCTGTGTTTACCCTGTACCCACTCCAATTCAATAAGCCAGTTGATAAGCCTCGGAATAGTTTAAATAGTCATGAATGACATGCCACTGACGGACACTACATATAGCTCGACTTTATTAGATCAGTTCATCAAAAACAAATGCAACAGGTTGGAATAAAAGCACCAAGGGTTCTTGATAACCTATATCAGAAACCAGATAAATAGGGACACCTATGCAGGCCTGTCGCCTGATTTAAGGCCTTCCCAAATAAATCAATATCCCTAGAATGATTGAAAGCAGAACAAATATTTCCATCAATGTAGAAGATATCACTGGCTAAATCAAAAGCAACTGATCCAAGTGTTTCCTTCTGCACACTGATCTATTTTATTTAATAAGACTTGTCTGTGCATGTATTATAACTAGGGAGGAATTAGTCTCTAAAACAGCTCTCAAATGTCATCTTTATTGCTTAAATGTTAAGAGATCAATCGTCTGAAGTTGATTTTATTGATCATTATACATACAACATACCCAGGTCATATGTTGGAGCATACAGACCCTTCAGTCATCATCATCCTCAGGGATGAAGATGACATGCTCTTCCAGCAGCACAGCAAAGTTATTGCTGATCAGAGTTCCAACATACAGGAAGGGGATCACAACCACAGCAATCCGGAAAAGGCCAAATGAGGTCTGGACAGTTGTCAACAATTCCATCACAAAAACATATCTATGTTAGCCTGCGATGCTGTGTGATTTTATAGACTGACAACCAGGATAAAATAAAACATTTGTCATAAATGATTTACATGATGCTTTACACATTTAAACAGGCATGTATTTATAACACTTCCAGTGAAATGGAGAGGTATAGGCTCACCGAGATCTTACCTGCGATTAAACATTCCTATTAAGTTATAAGTTAATTACAAATACCTTTCAGGCACCTTTACTAAATTCCTCCCTCTGCCTCTTTCATTTCATAAATGACCTGCTCATATTTTCAACAGACATCACTCACCTTCTTGGGTTCTGGCAAAATACCACCTGGTGCTGAATACACAACTGTTTGGTAATGAGTGCCTTTTCCGAATGCATTAGCATAAAACCCAGAAAATGTTGGTCCATGACTGTTTTTCAACACCAACAGTCTGGCCTGACGAACATCAAGCCTTTGACGCTCTCAGCAATGCAGAAAGAGATTATTTTGGATGCACCCAAGCACCGCCCCTGAGCCTGCGCCCTCCTTTTACTCTAATATTTCCCATGATTAATTAAGTGTTTTCATTATTATGTATTGCAAACGGAGCTGAATCCGTAGTACAGCTGTAGTACAAAACATTAAGAATTGCAGCAGTACATTTATTTCTTCATGTAATCTGTAAATGTTTTCCAGTATGTCAGCAATATTTACAAGTACCAATAGCAATAAAATGCAGTTACCATACATGGCACTCAGCAATAATGTATCATCACTACAATAGTTATTGATTAAAGAAATGTAAACCTTTCAGTAAGTAGCATATCAGTAAATACTGTTGTGGAGAGTGGGGTAGTGGGGTAAGTTGAGCCTTAAGGTTAGTTTAGCCACCCCTTGTTTCTAAGAAACCATACAACATTAATCATGTGACCAAGTAGCAGAGGCACACAAGGTCTTAACCGATGACAGTCTGAGCATGCTTAACCTATCAAGAATCTTGCAGACCAGTTTCATGGGCTTAGTACACCATTAGTATTAGTATTTTTTGCATTCATGGGCTTTGTAGCCTCATGCAGAGAACTTGCCTTTGAATTGGCACATCGAAACAACATCCCTGTCCCTGACAACTGGTCAAGAAATGGAAGGGTTAATAATATTGAATAGTGAACTATATCTGAATGTAGACATACATTTCAGATATACAATATACCACACCCCCATTCCATGAATTAAACTTTGACCTACCAGCACCCACTTAACCCAAGGTAGCTCAACCTACCCTGTCCCTACAACACCAACAGTGTTGGTTGTGCCAAGAAACCACTTTTTTTGAATGAGCTGTTTTCAAAACTTAAATGTTTACATGAATTCTGATTATTTTCAGGGATACACAACATCCTGAAATATATGTAGACATCAATGTTGGAACAAATACTGTATTTTCCTTGATGTAGTGATGCTGAATGTAAAAAAATTGCTCAACATACCCCAGAATATGTACAGACCCCCTTTACATAACTGGGTAATTCTGCTTGAACACAGACCTCAATTGCCTAATTGAAAAAGTGGATATGAGAGGTGAATGAATGTATTTGGAGGAATTAACTGGGTAATTGCCTCTCATTCTGTAGATTAAAAATATACTAAACGAACCATTCAAATCATTGTGCTTGATCTCCAGACGTTTCTTCTATGTACTTACTTACATATTTTGATTTCCATTCACCCCAAACAAGGTAAATAGTCATTGATATATTAAATTCAATAAAAAGGACTGGTCATAAATAAATAAGTCAACTCATAATATATACACATATAATACAAATAGAGCAAAATAAATATTTTTCAGCAAGTGTGATGAGTAATAATAGTAATTAAAATCGTACTTTGGACAAAAGTGGAAATGTAAACAGCTTGAGATAAATCTCCTTCACTTGGTGTTTCCACAGGTTTGGTCCCACCAGTGGTTTCCCTCGGATCATGTAGAACCAGCAAATGATAACTCCTCTCTACACAGGAAAACAAAACTATGTGTTTCGTCATCTGAAACTATACAGACACCACAAACATCATGTCATATAAAGCATATTCTGGACATACTTAGCTATGTTCCCTCCCCTTTTTACCTAATGGTTTTTGAAGGTGAGACGCCTGAAGAACTTGTTTATCTCAAATACTCCAGGTCTGACTGGTACCCCTGCGGTGCTGCTCTCTCCCAGCCTCACAATCTGTCCAGCAGTGATTGCTGTCCTGAGGCTCATGCTCTTCACCACCCGAGACCCAGGTCCCAGGCCAGAGGTAGGCCGGGAGGACACGGTAATGTAGGAGGCATCCTTCTGCGGCTCCTGGTAACTCACTAAGACAGAGAAAAGGGGAGAAACAGTTGTTGATCAGCAGTGCTACTAACAACAGCCATAATCATATGCACAATTATAAAATAATAAATACAGCACATCACGCATCACCTGCAGCAGTAAGAATGGTGTCTGTGGTGCTGGCGAGCTCCAGGAGGATTGTGGGATATGCAGGATGTAACATGAAGAGCTTTCGGATGACTGGCATGGCTTGAACCGCCCCTGGTGCCACCTGTTAACAGAGCAAGTCTTAAAATAGATTTCAACTACTGAACCTCATAGTACGATAGGCACAAATGTCATCCTTTACCTATCGGGTTGGGGTTAATTCCACAAATTACAGGAGACACCAAAAGGGACTTTCTATCTTCCGACTGCCAACCTGAACATTGACTATTGTTAACATCCTGGCAGCAGGGTTCTGGTTAATTCCACTAATTCAATTCTAATTAAATTCTCTCTTCCTGTAAATTCAAATTAAATTTTTGTCAATTATCCAAAGTGTCTGCTAAAGGACTACGGTCAGTCTTAGAATTCAGAGATAATTCAATTCCTCTCAATTCCAATGCTAGGTAAATTCCAAGAATTGAATTCCCAATTGAATATTATCCCTAACAATTCCACAAATTACATTCCGAAATTAAATTCCCTCAGGCTTTCCAGCTGATCATATCAATATCCATACAGCTTAGCTATACTGGAAATATTGAAATACAACTTTAAATGATTTTAAACAAATCCTGCAGTACATTTTTCAATACTAACTGCATTAATTCCATTAACTGGAAAATGTACAAATATTAAATTCCAATTCAAATAGTTCAAACAGTCTAATTCCAATTCCATAACTTGACGATTGTTGAAATTTGAATTCAACATAAATTCTCCACTTCATGAGTGAATTCAAATATTTAATTGCAATTTCAAATTAAATTGGAATTGACCCCAACCCTTGTGCCTATACCACTGAAGGATGAACAAACATAACACGTTCTCTCGTAGAAAATGTATTCCTGCTCCTTGTCAGGATTCAACAAGGGACTCACAGTTGTCTTGGTGAGGTTCTTTGGTGGTCTGACAGGGTCACCGGCCCAGAAAAGGAAAGCTGATTGACCAGATGTCATGATTGAGGTACCTTCCAGGTCAAGGCGTGGACAAATAAACTCTGTCTCCCACAGACTACGCCCACTGGCTCCATCAACCACCTGAACCTGAGATCACAGAGAGATGGATGGTCATCTTTGTAAATATGTACAACTGTCTGAGAAGTATAATAGCTATAGGTGTAAGTGTTTGTAGAAGAGATTATACTTTTCTCATTCTAGGGGCTCCAGACTTCTGTATGAGGAGATCTGGGATTCCATCATCGTTGAATTGGCCTGGTGCTGGACGACTGAGACAATAATAAATTATTCAGGTTATTGTAGCTCTATAACTTTATAGGGCAGGGTTTTCAAACCTCTCCTTCAGGGATCCCCAGTCGTTCCATATATTTGAACTATTCTAGAGCTAGCACACCCAATTCAACTTGTCAGCAAATTACCAAGCCCTTGATTAGGTCAAGTATTTGAGCTAGTTCAGGGCTACAACTAAATTGTGAAACTTCTGGGGGTCTCCGAGGAGAGGTTTGAAAACCACTATTATAGGGTATTACTTTATAGTTTGAGATATTGATATCTGTATTGTTGGGAAAAGAGCTTGCAAGAAATGCACTTCACTGCACTTGTGCACGTGACAAAACTTGAAGCTATCCCTTTTATGGTTAGTCATATACACCCTAATGATAAACTTCTCCATATATCATGGTGACCATATTTCCTACCTGTGTATGGCTGAGGAGGTAAGAGTCCACTCGGTGTGTGCGTCCTTCTCTCTCAGCACAGAGAGCTTGCTGGAGAGCTTGCCACACACCAGTACCCAGTCACTGCGGCTGGAGTTGAGATTGGAGATGGAGTCCAGGCTGTTGTGGTTGTTACACAAGCCAGCCACTAGGGGGACCAAGAACTCCACTTGCTCAGTTCCACTGGACAGAGAAAGTCAAACAGTCGCTCAAACAGGCACTCTATTGTAATTGTGTAACCAAGCACTTTCTTAGCCTTACCTGGAGATGTGTATGAGGGAGGAGTTGGTTTTCCTAAGCTTTTCCCAGCCAGGTTCCTTCAGTCTTAGACCAGGGGATATTGGTGTTTTTCCAGTAGCCCGAGTGTAAATATCTCCCAGGGATACAGCCTCGACAGTGCCTGAGTTAGTATAGCAGATACATTATCAGACATTTAGTCATTTCAAATAAGAAACATATTTTTTCAAAGTCACTGTGCTTGATATAAAATGAATCCCTTACCTAGACCAAATAGAATGTAATATGCCCCCAGATGTGTCTCATGAAACAGGGGACCGATCAGCTTTCCAGAGACATTAAATGTTGTGAGGTTAAAGGTCACGGGATGTCCAAGCATAGCTCCAGTCAGCCCAGACAGCAGGAGCAGTGAGAGGTCAGACACCTGAAAATAAGTTTGAGACAGTTTGATGGGAGCATTCTAGACTGACTGGAAAATTAGTGTTGTTAACACAGTGACTGACGATTTGGGAGTATGGTCTATATTGTAATAATAATAATATGATTTATATAATAACAATTGTCTTATTACAGCAATAAATATGTATAGGTGCCAAGCCAGAGATTGTCATACCTGGTCAGCAGGTAAAGTGGCAATCAGCAAGTCAGGAACAGAGTCACCTTGGAGATCTGGCAGGGAAACTGCCTGGGACTGGATCTCCCCTGGTGCTACTGACCACAGCTTCTTCCCTGAGGAGGAAAATACAATAGGTTACTCCTTAATGAAAAATAAAACTATTAACTACAACACATTATTGATACATCTACACAACTGCTAAAATGTTCATGCTTGTAGCTGAGAAACTGAACCATTAAAAGCCATGCATTTCTGTGGTTGTTGTCTGACCTGTGGTGCCGTTGACAGCAGTGAGGTGTGCAGACTCGATGAGCAGACACACGGGGCCGCGAGCTCTGTCTCTCTGGGCAGATAGGGGAATGGCGCTGTTGGGGAGGGCTCTGAGGGCAGCACCCCCTGCTGGCAGTGGTGATGGGTGGGCTTCGTACTGCAGCCCACACTGGATGGACTCCACAGGTTCCCTGAGGGCCCTCCTCCAAAGCACCTCACCATTGAATGCAGATAGGGCCACCACACTGTACTCTGGGAGAGACAGAGAGGGAGAAAGAGAAGGGGGTAAAGGTGGTTGGGGTTTATTACGTGTGGCAAATTGTGTGTTCTCAGCAGTTTACTGGGGCTAGCAGGATTAGATATGGAGATTAATATTACATAATCACTGGTAGATTTTTATGGTGTACAGTGAGGAGGTGAGCTTGAGAGAGAATAACGCCTAAAAATGAGGGTTGAAAATATCCTTTTCGTTACTATGACAATGTCCC
The DNA here is from genome assembly GCF_036934945.1 of Oncorhynchus masou masou. Taxonomy (NCBI): domain Eukaryota; kingdom Metazoa; phylum Chordata; class Actinopteri; order Salmoniformes; family Salmonidae; genus Oncorhynchus; species Oncorhynchus masou. Next base: position 9,271,052 of record NC_088226.1, on the reverse strand, counting down.
TTGCTGTTTCCATAGATACCTTTGTTGTTCCCCGCAGAACTGGAGAGATGGGTATTGTTGCTCTTTTGAGTGACTCCTATTAGCACATCCTCAACTGAATCATTGTCAACATCCCACAGTGCAAGAGGAGGTGGGGTAACACCTAAAGAAGAAGAAAACCACTGTTACAGACAGGAACGGTTTGTAACTACTATTTACTAAACTAGACCTGCGGTTGCATTGCTAACATGCTATTATAATAATCACGGTAATGTGTAATCATAGTAATCCAGACTGTAATATCCACCCCTGACAAAGACAGTCAGCTAAATCTGAGTTTTGTGTTCTCAACTGCTTTCTCATACAGTTGACTTTGTTGTAATGTTGACTGTGTGCTTATCTAAAGCACGAGTGTACTCAGAGTCTGACCAGTTGGACCTGACCTGTAGTTCTCTCTTTCTCTGCTGTGAGGGAGAGGTGTATTGGTATCAGCAACCAGCAACATACGGGTAAACTGTAGTCTGTTTCATGTGTATTGTTTATACATTAGACTCCTCACTCACCTCCCACGTGATCACCCAGCTCTTTCTCCCACTGTGGCCGTTTGTCCAGTTCCCCATGCTGACAAGGCACCAGAAAGGCACACAGCAGCACCACCAGCATGGCACAGACCAGAGGCACCAGGAAAAACGCTGCCTGGATGGCTCCCCTCACCTTAGCCTTCTTCCCGTCCGGGTCAGCACTGGCACTGACACCCAATCCAGGGCCACCAGAGGCCCCAAGCCCTCCTCCATCCTCTTCTCCCTCATCCCTATTTGTCTCCCTCTGGCTCCAGTACTGCATGCCCTTCTCCTCTCTCTCCTGCCTCTTTTTTCCTGGGAGCCGTTCTCTCCACTCATCATCGTCCTCCTCTGCCTCATCTTCATCCCCTACGAGCCTCCCTGTTCTGCTCCCTCTCAGCTCTGAGGTACCTGTACCTATGCAGTTGCCCCTCCCCAGGCCATTGCGGGGATAGTTGAGGACCAGGTCGTCCTCCTCGCTCTCGTCCTCACTGTCGGCCTGAGTGAGGGGGTCATACTCTCCAAGCTCCGAGCCCTTCTTCCCTGTGAGGGACATACACACAAAGACACACACAGTTAACCTTTTACTGCAGTGGGCTAAATCAGGGTTACAGAGTTGTTTTGGTAGTCTTAAACAAATCTACGTTGAAACAAAAGTATACACTTCACACACATGGTTATGGGCTTAAAAAAATGAAGACACCTGTACATGTCAGATATAGAGTTGAAATGTATTACATTTTGAGTTTGCATCCCAATATAACACTTAATATAGATCACAGAAGACTGAACTAACAAAACCATATGACCTAGAAACACTGGATAATGTTTATTAATTATGTTATTCTGACAAATATTAATAACATTCCACCCTTGAGGCCACTAGAGCTCGATTTGGTAATTTGACTGCAGGACAGGGGTCTACAGATCTGTTCTGGAAACAAAGCCCAGGTGAATGATCTGATAGAGCATGGTGGTGCCTGAAAGAACGATAGGCATCCCAAAAGGCCCGGGAAGTTACTCAAATATAGTTTATTTTAACACCAAATGAATGATGTCCTACCCTGGTCCCAGATCTGTTTGTACCCTTGCCGACTCTATTGCTCATTGTTTGGCATGACAATAATTGCCAAGTTAAATGAAGGACCCCCATTACATGGCCTTATATGTAGTTATTTGTTGAACACAATATTTAAGCAAGTAGCTAAATATGTTATAACAGTATTATGACAGTGAGCACTGAACAATCAAGCGACTTCGATGTGGCACCTTAATGTACTGTACAGTAGCTAGCTCGTGTGGCACATAGGATTGTGAATGATGCAATGTTTTTCTATTAAAAGCTTGAAAAGAAACGAAATATCAAACATTGAAAATAAGTGTCGATTTTCACCTCTCAATTCTGGACTGTCATAAACAAATAAAAAACAGATTTTGTGTTATTGCAATCAGCATTACTGTGGCTAGCTGGCTGGCCGAGCTAGCTCACATGAGCTAACAGAATGACACCAAAACAACAATGAGACACGACTGGTACAAAGACTACACAACATCCTTTTCACCTAATCAATCATATCTATTTCACAAATAATTGCAACGCATCTCTTACCAGGCAATTTGAGAGCACGGGACAAAGCTGCAGCCATTGCAAATTGTAACGGCGCTGTGCTACAGAATTTATCCTCTCATCAGACGGAGGCGCCAAAGAACTGTTGTGTGTGTGCGTGTGTGTGCCACACTGTGTGGACGTTTCGGGACTGTAGCGAGTGCATTCTGGGATACAACGTTTTTAATTACCAAACACAGTCGCAGAGGGGAAGAGGCTAAATCAGTAGATGCTATTTAGCAGTTGGGTGTGTCCATGGATGCAAAGGGAAGCCAGGCTTCCCTCATAAAAATGTACTAATAAAGAAACGTATGTATTTTCCGCCTCTCTGTGTTTTCATAATTGTCTTTCAATGCGCAAGAGGCTGGACGTAACTCACCGGAGAAAGTATCCGAGAGAGCAAAACAGCGCCCCTCTTTATCTGTATGTGTAGGCCACCTATCTCGTGCGGTCTGGTCATAACGGGTATGACATTTCTACCGCCGGTAGTATTGAATGCAAGCGAAGCCAGCGAGCGAGCATTTTGTCCCCCTTGATTAAAAAAATCGAATAAAATAATAGCCCATCAGCGCTGAGATAAACTCCAAAAAGGTGTCAAGGGAAGACAGTTTAGGTGAGTCAACATGTTTTTTTCTTCTTGCATGAACGCACAAACACACATACAAATCAGAACCATGGACAGCTACATCATATTTAACTTACATTGATTGGACTAAATTGTTTTTGGTATATTTTAGTTGTCCCTGTATTAGACTAAGCATAGGTGATTTGATGGTGTTGAAATGTCGAAGTTGAAATGGTGCTGAAATAGTGGAGGCAGCACATGTTTTCATTGCGACTTGCAGTAACTCTCTGTTACTAAATCAATAGTTGTTTAGTAGTCCGAAAATGTCGGAAACAGCAATATTCTTTGTGGACTTTACAGGACAGAGATTACTCTCCGGTTTTGTGATGAAACAAAGGAGTGGTTGAATTTATTCTGACACTATGTCTTCTTATTGTCTCTGCCTTAGGCATACATCCCAGCACAATGCATATGAACTTACAAGTTAAAGAACAAACAACGCAATTATCACAACGCATACACTATATATACAAAGGTATGTGGACACTCCTTCAAATGATTGGAATTGGCTATTTCAGCCACACCCATTGCTGACAGGTGTATAAAATCAAGCACACTGCCATGTAATCTCCATAGACAAACATTGGCAGTGGTGGCCTTACTGAAGAGCTCAGTGACTTTCAACGTGGCACCGTCATAGGATGCCTGTTTCCAACAAGTTGGTTTGTGAAATTTTTGCCCTGCTAGAGCTGCCCCGGTCAACTGTAAGTGCTGTTATTGTGAAGTGGAAACATCTAGGAGCAACAGCGGCTCAGCCGCAAAGTGGTAGGCAACACAAGCTCATAAAACTGCTTAGTGCTGAAGTGTGTAGCGTGTAAAATGGTCTGTCCTCGGTTGCAACACTCACTACCAAGTTCCAAACTGCCACTGGAAGCAACATCAGCACAAGAACTATAATCCAGGAGTTTCGTGAAATGGGTTTTCCATGGCCGAGCAACTGGAGTGGTGTAAAGCTCGCCGCCATTGGACTCTGGAGCAGTGGGAAAGCATTCTCTGGAGTGATGAATCACACTTCACCATCTGGCAGTCTGATGGACAAATCTGGATTTGGCGGATGCCAGGAGAACGCTACCTACCTCAAAGCATAGTGCCAACTGTAAAGTTTGGAGGAGGAGGAATAATGGTCTGGGGCTGTTTTCATGGTTCGGGCTAGTCCCTTAGTTCCAGTGGAGGGAAATCTTAACACTACAGCATACAATGACATTCTAGACGATTCTGTGCTTCCAACTTTGTGGTAACAGTTTTGTGATGGTCTTTTCCTGTTTCAGCATGACTATGCCCCTTTGCACAAAGTGAGGTCCATACAGATGGTTTGTTGAGATTGGTGTGGAAGAACTTGACTTGCCTGCACAGAACCTTGACCCGAATACCATCGAACACCTTTGGGATGAATTGTAATGTTGACTGAGAGCCAGGCCTAATGCTCTAGTGGCTGAAAGGAAACAAGTCCCCACAGCAATGTTCCACTATCTAGTGGAAAGCCTTCTCTGAACAGTGGGCTGTTATTTTTTTATTTAACCTTTATTTAATTAGGCTAGTCAGTTAAGAACAAATTCTTATTTACAATGACCGCCTACACCGGCCAAACCCGGACAACGCTGGGCCAATTGTGCCCTGCCCTATGGGACTCCCAATCACGGCCGGTTGTGATACAGACAGGAATCAAACCAGGGTGTCTATAGTGACGCCTTAAATACCGAGATGCGGTGCCTTAGACCGCTGTGCCAAAGGGGACCAACTCCACATTAATGCCCATGATTTTAGAATGATATGTTCGACAAGCAGGTGTCCACATACTTTTTTCAACTGATGTATGTTGTCGTTTTTTCTGGCTTGGCTTTCCCAGTGATTTTACTCACGCATCTCTACTGCTCTTTAGTGGTTATTAGTACCAGACATGGTTAGAATCTATACCGCCTCTGGTTATTACCCCTCCATGAAATGACTGACAAACAAACATAATTAACAGTTTTACTGACTTTTATGGTGCATTAATGGAGCCTTGTTTCATTACGGACTGGAAAGGAGGCTACAAAATAAAATGTTGTGTTTGAAATTATATTTCACCACATGAGAGACCTTTCACATTGATTCATCTGATTTTGCCTGTGTCCAGCTCTGCATGGGAAGGTGTTTTACCACTTGGCTGTGGTAGGTCTGGTAGTGACAGTAGGATGGATTGAGAAAATACAGATATGGGACACAAATACAAGGCATCATACTTAGTCATGCTCACACATGGTCAGGAAGGAAATTATATGACAAATAATGATCAGTTAAAAATAATCTACTATATCATGTCCTTGACACCGTCACCGACACACACACACACACACACACACACACACACACACACACACACACACACACACACACACACACACACACACACACACACACACACACACACACACACACACACACACACACACACACACACACACACACACAGAGAGCTCTGTATGCTTCTATAACTGTATAGAGACATTTTGGTTTTACAGTGTTTCTACCTTTTTGGTGGCCTACCATTTTTTTTGTAAATATATATATACAATATTGCCACCTCGTGGCACAAAGTTAAATGCACTCGGGTTTTGGTGGAAATTCCGGAAACAATTTCTGGTCGGTTACTAGTAGGTTTCCATCGACAACAGATTTTAATGTGAATATTTAAGTATCCGTATAAAGAAAATATGCGCATTTTCCCACCAGTGGTGTTTCCAAGAAACTGACTTGTTGCTAATAAAAATCTGGGCGTGATGACGTATTTTAATATTTATTGGAAAGGAGCGTCAATAATCACCGCGCACTTTCACCACCCTGTGAAATTCATCATAAATGATTTAATCTGTAGCCTAATAAACTGCATGGTTTCTCAAATCGTAGTGGGAGGGGCGCCCATCACGTCATCTTCGTGTGACTCCCAAGTTTAGTTTGATATGATGGTTACTAGATCAATATTTGCGAATATTTCCATATTGTGGGTGCCACAGGCACTGGGGGACGAGGAGCGGTGTACGCATCGTTTTTGACTACTTTAGTGATGGGGGCTGACATAGTGAAAGGGCAGCCCAGGGTGCCAGGCTACAGTCCCATATTACTCATCTAAAAACCGTGGATGGAAACATGGTTATTAGCTAGGTTTCTAACCAAGTGGCAACATATGCATATATTCCCAAATCAGCAAAAAGAAAATATGATAATTTTCTCACCAGCGGTTTGTTTCCACTAAACTGACTTGTTGAACATCAAAATCACTGCGTGATGACGTGCAAACATTCGATTTTAAAAGTTAAAGTTCAAATGTGTTTTCGTCGCATTTGTTCAATAGCAAATGTGCCTACTCGGTCAAATTTATTTTTTTAATACAGTATGACATTATCCGCATAAATCTGATGATGGAATGTGGTTAGAGAAATAGACGGCAGGGATGTTCTTTATGTTGAAAAAGGTTTTGTAGAAGGTGCAGTAAGTACTATTATAGTACGTTACAATCATGGAAAATATAATTCCATTCTGGTTCTGTGTAACCTTATATCAGTAGTATCCCGAAAGGGGTTTATATTTTACATGAGAGGTCGGGGCAGATCCATGTCCCGCAAGGCATCTCACAAAGTAGGCGAGTCACCTAAACAAGCGGACCTGTACCCGTTCAAAAATTAATCTCGCAAATCTAGGCGAGGACACGGGCGTCACCCCGCG